>NC_054469.1:83223747-84473747 GCF_017639515.1 Carcharodon carcharias | reverse complement strand
GCTGCAGGTGTGTTGAATTAATTTGTTTCTATTTTAATGAAATACAAACTGGTAGACTTTTACAAATCATTGTTCTTGAACTTTTATAAATTAGCTTTGGAAAGTAAGAGCAACCCTTTCTAGTTCCAACATTTAACTGGTCAAAGCATTTGTTACTCATCCAAACTGACTCTCTATTACTTTGGAGCTGCAATGTTACTATTTCTATGATATTTGAGTTGCTATATTAATGAAGTTTTATCAAAGGGAAGCTAATCAATTATACTGTTCATAACATTAAGGGGAAGCAATGGCGTAGTGGTATTGTCGCTGGACTAGTAATCCAGAGACCCAGCATAATGCTCTGATTTACAGTCACAATCCAATTACCCCAGCTGGAAACTGCTCACATCTGGATATCTGGCTGCACTGTCATGCCTGCTACAATTGATTAGACTGTCACCATTCACAGTACAAGAAGAATGACCATTTGGGTGAGGTGCCTAGGAAAACTGCTCACAACTGTGGGACTGTACCTCATCCGAAAGCAGTGCCTTCAGGAAAGGAAGGGAGAATATTACTGGAGAAAATACTTGCAGTATTTGTCATGGGTCCAGTCGTTAGGAATTACCTCAAGGGTTCTCCTGATCAACTGCTTTACCTTCGACAGCAGATCGGCACAGACCTTTTGTCATGTCTATTCTGAGGTTTCCATCGATTGAGAATCACCAAGGAAAGTCCCACCAATTAATTTTTTACAGCTTTGAAACTGAATTAAACCTTTGAATGGACTCTGAGCAGCTCAGTCAGGTTTCCATTTTTACTGCAGTGCGTGCTTAAAGAGAAGTAAATAATATAGTTCATAATTGAACTACACTAAATAATTTTATTGACTAAAGATAAAGCTATACAGAACCTGTTCGCCTTAGCAAAGAAAATAAATTTGTTTGAAACTGAGTACAAATTAATATCAGATGTGCTGTATCATGCATCTGTCATAGGGAAAATGTTAGAAGTTATTATTGAAGACATTATAGCAGGACACTTAGAAAAATTCAAGGTAATCAGGCAGAGTCAGCATGGGGCCTCAACTTTTTACAGTTTGTGTAAATGACTTGGATGAAGGGACCGAAGGTATGGTTGCTAAATTTGCTGATGATACAAAGATAGGTAGGAAAGTAAGCTGTGAAGCGGACAAAAGGAGGCTACAAAGGGATAAAGATAGGTTAAGTGAGTGGGCAAAAATCCAGCGAATGGAGCACAATGTGGGCAAATGTGAAATTGTCCATTTTGCAGAAAGAATAAAAAACGCATTATCTAAATGGCAAGAAATTGGAGAGCTCTGAGATGCAGAGGGATCTGGGTGTCCTAGGGCATGAAGCGCAAAAGGTTAGTCTGCAGACACAGCAAGTAGTTAGGAAAGCTAATAGAATGTTATCATTTATTGCGAGGAGAATTGAGTACAAAATTAGAGAGGTTATACTTCAGTTATTGGTGAGACCACATTTGGAGTATTGTGTACAGTATTGGTCTCCTTATTTAAGGAAGCATGTAAATGCGTTGGAAGCAGTTCAGAGAAGGTTTACTACACTAATACCTGGAATGAGTGGATTATCTTATGAGGAAAGGCTGGACAGGCTAGGCTTGTATCCACTGGAATATAGAAGAGATGACTTGATTGAAACATATAAGATCTGATGGGTCTTTTGACAGGGTGGATGTGTGGAGAGGATGTTTCTTCATGTGGGAGAATCTAGAACTCCATTTAAATCAGAGATGAGGAAAAGTTTTTTCTCTGAGGGTCATGAACCCTCTTCCTCAAAAGGTGATGGAAACAGAGCCTTTGAATACTTTTAAGGCAGATAGATAGATCTTTGTTCAGCAAAAGGATGAGATTATTGAGAGTAGGCGGGAATGTGGAGCTGAGGTTACAATCAGATCAGCCATGATCCTATTGAATGGTGGAGCAGGCCGAGTGGTCTATTCCTGCTCCTAATTTGTACGTTCATTTGTTCTTAAGAGAAGCTGAAAATGTGATGTGGCAATTCATTCTAACATGGCTTAGTGTCTGCCAGAAATTTAAAATTCTCAGTTGTGAAAGGCAAATCAACAATTCCATTATGTTTTCTTCCCTTTTTATTGTTAAATATGCAGCATCAAGGAATGCCTAAGAGAGAAGACAGTGAAATTTTACGCTATAGTTCTGATCCAACAATACCCCTTGATGATGTTGATATTAATGGATGTTTCCAACCAGCCCCAGGTCTGTGCAACTAATACTATGATATTGTTCTCTTTTGACGCTTGAACTAAATTATAAGCAATGAATAAATTTGTGACTTATACTAGTTTCATACCATCGTTTTATACATTGGGGAAAATGCAGTGGCCAGATGTACTCTGCAATTAGATTTTTGATCAAGGCTATTCATACAGTTGCTCACCAGGATAAAAACACCTCAACTGAACAATTCATCAGGATAAAATGTGATCTTATTAAAAATTATATGTTTGTCAATGTAGGTTTTTAAGCTGTTGTCTCTTGTTTATAGGATATAAAATTCATCAGAAAACCTGCCCAAAATTTGACATGTTCCTCTCACCTGCTCACATTTATGTAACAAGAAGAAATGAATGTTATTTTCAGTGGCTTATTTTGTTAACATGTTTTCCTTTTTGTTTTATAGAATACATCAACCAAATTAAAAGAAACCCACTTCCTAATAACTTGAGAAACCCAGTCTCTGATATGGAAAACCCAGGCTACCAAGACCTTCTTATGCCTCTCAGTCCTGCTACTGATTCTCATTATTTGAACTCATTCCCTGATGCAGGGAAGAACCCAGAGTATGTGAATGCCTCTGAACCCAGTAGCAAAGTGGGGCTTGAGCATCTGAATCACTGGGACGGGAATATAACCCACAATGTGAACCTGGACAATCCTGAATACCAGCAGAACGTTTTTCCGAAACACACGAAGGTGAATGGTCACATTATTAATACTGCAGCTGAGAATCCAGAGTACCTTGGTGTTGCAGTGCCACCCACAGGTCAAAAAAGTTCTGTAGTATGACATGGGCCGGCAGACTATTCCACACCAGCTGATGACCCAATTGCATGGTGACTCTTAGGTGCAACTATGCTAAAGTACAGTTACAAATATTTCCATGGAGCGGTCTGGGAAGAAGAGACAATGTGAATATTTCCTCCTAACTAAAGCAAGTCATTAAGATAGTACTGGTGATGGAACTTTACTCTGACAATTTAAATTAGGTTTAAGCAACCTAGAAATGAAATAGATTGTAGTTTTTCTTCAGTAGCATTCCAGTTTTGTTTTCTATCACTAAATTACACTTTTGATATGTGCAGATAATGTGTATAATTTTAGGTGGAATCAGTCTTGGCTCAAATTTCAGATACTGACGCATTCTGTCAGGTTTTGTTTCATAATGTCCCCCTCCATGTAGCTGAACATATTCTTCTCATCACAACACCTGCATATTTATAACATATAAGTAATTTAGGCTTTTCAAAACTGATTTAAAAAAGCTTCTAAAAACTGTTTTCTTAGACAAAGAAAGCATTAAATATAGTAACCAAGCAATATGTATGGTTATGTGATATAAATCTTAATATCCAGGTAAAATGGCTATCATTTGGAGAAGTAACAAAGATGGTCAAAGTGCAAGATGAGCAAAGTACCAGTGATGTGTTTCCCAGAATGTTACATAAGTAATTCCTCCTGTTGATTTGCTTAGACTGTATCTTCAGACTGAAACTAAGGCCAGAATTTTGACCTTGGTGGGCAGGTGGGCAGCCAAACTCTGCTGCCAAAACGAGGCCGGCTGCCATTTTATGTGGGCTGGCCAATTAAGGTCTGCCCAGCGGCCTGCCTGTGCGGGTGGGAGTGGGATTCCCCATCTGTCAAAGTGCGCTCTTTCACACATGCACATGAAAGAGCGCGCTGCTCCCTGAGGCTAAGTGCTGTCTCGGGGAGAGCGCTGAATGTTTAAAAAACTTTAAAAATAGAAAAAGAAAAACACTATGAACATGTCCGCCTCATGTGACAATGTCACACGAGATGGGACATGTTAATAAATATGAGTGAAACTTTAATAAACTTTTTAAAAACTCATCCTGCCAATGGATGAGGTTTTATCCGTTTTCAGAAGCCCGTTGGGGCTCCTGGCCTGCCCGCCAGCCTTAAGGTTGGACAGGCAGGTCTTTCAATGAGCTTTTAATGATCCTGTCAGTGGCCTCAATTGGCCATTGACAGGTTGGCGGGCGAACAGCTGATTTCGCTGTCCACCCGCCTTCCTAAAAATTTAAATGGACCGGGGTGATGTCGGGGGTTCCTCCCGACACCATCCCGTGTCATTTTCCCGTCGGCAAGCGGGCCCCACCCCCAAATTGCCGACAGGAAAATTCTGGCCTAAACCTTACAATGTTTCAATTTACTTGCCCTCTTACTTATCCTTCAATCAAACATGGGGTGAACTTAATTTTATTAATGATTCAATTTGCTTTACCCAAATCTTAGCTATAGCTGTGATTAAGTGCAATATTAATCTTCTCCTGTTTTACCGCTCATTTGGTATGTCCCCTCCACCCTTCCTCTCTCTCGGAAAGAAATAAAAACAACTATCCTTGTAGCCTGCACTAGCTTAACCCAATATTCCATTTCACATTGCAGAGTCATGATTGGGGATAAAGTTCTGAAATGTAGCAGTTAATCATCATTGAGATGAAACCAAATTTTATTCATACAGAACAAGCAAAATACTGCAGTTGCTGAAAATCTGAAATAAAAACAGAAAATGCTGGAAACATTCTGCAGGTCAGTCAATATCTGTAGAGAGGAAGATAATATTAACCAACCTCACAGACCTCGTGACCTTTCATCAGAACCTCTATCTCCTTCCCTCTTCTCTCCACAGATGCTGCCTGTCCTATTGAGTACTTCCGCTGTGTTCTGCTTTTTTTCATAAGTATCCCTTTTTACAATATAATACGACAAATCTGTAAGATGTAAATTAGATTGGAACTAAACGTAAAGAGTTTAAATTTCAACTATTTTTAAGCTAACTCATTATTTATTTTACCATTAATTCAATGATACATTCCTTCTCAACCTCATATTTGAGTATCTTTGTTGATCACCTTCCCTCAAAAAACTTAAAATAAAGGACAAGATTCCATATCCACTTTGTTACCACAGGCTAGCATTAGTGCCAGAATTAAGGCCTGTCACTGGTGAGACAGAGGGTCCAAACTTAACTGGTACCATTTTCTTAAAATCTGTAACTTTTAAAGACAATGTATTTATCATCACTAGATTATGTAGCAGTTTTTCCCTATGAAAATGACACACACCTGAAACAGGGATGCTCAAAATGACAGAATGGGGCAGAGCAGAATTGAACATTTCTCCCCCTAGGTCAGAAGTGCACCAGTTGCTAATTGCAATAATTATGTACGTCCTCTTTTTTGCCCTCTAACTTCTCAGATAAACATTCCAATCTAGGTGATTTGTGCACCTGATATCAACACTCTGCAGTTGTTGCAGAATGTTGCTTGGAGACAAATAAGAGACCATTTTAAATGCATTTGTTGATATGAGCAGCAGGAATTCTCCTTTAATTATGGGCACTTGCTAAATGATTCTTAGTAACAGGTACATGCATGATGAGCTAAATGGTCTCCTTCTGTGCTGTATCATTCCATGACTTTGTGAACAGTGAGACTAATGATCTTCCCATCTTCAATAACATCAGAATATTCAAATAATAGTGCCAGGATGGAAATTGTCAAAATTTAACATTTATATGTGAACAATTCAAAATTTTGGGCCTCAATAAGCTTTTCCCCCCATGTTCCCACAATAATCTACCCCTTCAGGAGCCTCTTCCTTTTACCAAGTTCCACAGCAACCTGCACTAATTTTCATTTTTCCCACAAATAATCTACATCCTCCCATTCATTTTGTCTCCCAGATCTAAATTTCCCTATACTCTCTTCATCAAACTCTATACTTTAACTGAAACCTCAACTCCATTCTACATTATCCTTCAAATAATCTTTTTCATCTCAACAGAAGACATTCTGGTCATGGGTAAAGAAAACTTAATTCCCATCCAGCCTCTGTGTTTACCAATTTCGGCAAGTTTACTTCAAAGCTGAAATTTATTTTCTTCTCTGTAAATGACTTTTCTTGGTCATTTTCCATCACATTGCCGCTGAGAAGGCAAGCATGCAGACGACTGCCTCTATTTCTTATAACCAGCTGCTTGGAAGTGCCACAGACCTCTCAGTTGTGGCTGCAGGGTGTCACATGGCTCAAGTTGGAATTGAGCAGAATGGGATCAATGGGTGGAATTTACTGAGCTCCCCTGAGGCGAGTTTGGAGGCAGAGGGCCATTTAATTGGGTGGGAGGATGTCAGGTGGGGACCCCACCTCCTTCCCACCTCCATCCTGATTATATCTGGGGCGGGAAGGCAAGGCTTACCACCTTGACGTCAATTGAGGCCTTTAAGGATTCAATTAATGCCCACTTAAGGGCTGCATCTCACCACTGCTGGTATCCAGCCTGTGGTGGGTGTTGTAGTGCCACTTGGGAGACCAAAAAGCAAACCCCGTCATGTTTGCTTATGGACTCCCAGATAGGGTCCCTCATTGTCAGGCACACTGTGTCTGATTGTGAGAAAAGGGCGGCCTGCTGAGAGCCAGTCCCTGCCCTTTCTTCTGATTTCCCCTGCCTCCACTACCCGTCCAATGCTTTATCTTCCGCTGATCCATGGTGCTGTGTTGAACATTCCCAATGCAGTACCCAGAGCTGAACTTTCTTTTGTGACCTTCCTAATTTCCAGTTCTATCTTCAGCTATTCCTAACTAATTTAAAATGATGCATTAATGCACCACTTCTACGTGTTAATAAATTTGATTAAGATAGGGTATTGCTTCTGAAGTATGGAAGACGGCTGAGTTATATGGATGAAGGATAATAGAAATGAGGGTAACTAAAAATGTGTTTTAACAATATGGATATGTACCTTTTTTAAATTATGTACATTTTTGCAGACAAATGTTGCTGAGATTTAGTAATTTAAAAAAAGAATTGTTGATGTGATGCACTATTTGTATAAAAGTAAAATCCCGTCTTTTTATATGATGTATTGATAATAGAAAACATTATATGCTTATATGTATATTGTGCTCCAAAAGAAAAATGAAATGCATGCCACTGTGTAAACATTTTTAATCACTTGTCAAATATTTTGATTGCTTCTTTGAGACAAGACAGACATTTACGATTTTAAGCACATTAACTTTGAGGTTCTGTTTGAATTAACAGAAATCTCATCACAGTTACTTAAAGCAATAGGTTATTCTGGTCTTTCTGTAGGTGAGCATCACCATGGATCACTGCCAATCCAATATCACCTGTATTTACCATTATACAAGCTCTTAGCATAAAAACCAATTACATGCTGTATTTACAGGACAATTTCATTTTTGCATGTATATATTTTACCAGATTTATTTCTTTTCCACAGAAATATGAAACCACTAGCTCATGAAATAAAAGGGTTGTGAAACATCATGGACTCAGCTTGGCTTGATTTGATTTTTTCGTTACTATTTGATTTTGTAACACTTTTCTTGCCTGCAGTTCAAGCTATTTTTTAATGTCAACCGCAATAATTGAAACAAAAAGCTAGGGCAGTTAATACTGGAACAGACAGGTTAAGGTGAAAAGTGTGCAAAAACGATGGGCAGAATCTTTAGGTCGGCCAATTAGTGTATTAAAGTTGTAATTGTCTCTGATTTTTCATGGTCCGTCCAACCTTACAATTGGTGGACAGGCGAATCAGCCAGGCAGACATTGTATTTTTCATGAAACCTCATTCAAGAGCAGGATGAGGTTTCTGATATTAAATTAAAAAAAATAAAAATCTATGAACAGCATTTTTATCGATACTTGGACATTTTTCTCCTGAATTTAAAAACTTTATTTAATTGTTTTCAAGTCTTCAGCTCCCTGAGGCAGCTCTCTGCTTTCATTCAGCGCTCGCCCGCACTTATGTTAGCATCCTGTCGGCGCCCTCCTTCCACCCCCACCCTGGCAGCGCCGAGCATTTCAACGCCCACTTCACACTGGCTAGCCGTTAATCGGTCCGGGGCCAAACGTGGTCTGCGGTCCGTTCCCCGGCCTATCCTGGACCCGCCAATGCGCCCACACACCGACCTAAAAATTCTGAGTTTTAAGAAATATTGTTTTGGAAATGGAATAAGTGGGCGTGTGCTTGTTGTCATCTGTCTGATCATCCTTTTTTTGGATACGGGCATCACATTAGCCTATTTCCTATCTATGGTGACCTACCCAGTATCCATTTACTCTCTCAGATGACTGTCAGTGCCTCACCAATTTGCCCCTCATGAATTGGTACTTTGGGATAAATATCATATATCATTGGGAATTTATTTGTTTTGAGCCCATCTAGCTTGTCCAGGATTTCCATGTCATTTAACTACTTTACATGGGATATCTTTGTTTGACAAGGGCAGTTTTGTCCATGCCTTCCCCTACAAATCACTGGAACAAATATTCATTCAGAATTTTTGCTTATGTTAATCCTCAGTTTCAAAGCCATTTGCAACTATTATGATTTTCATCCCTCCACTGACTGCCCTCCTACCTTTCAGATATTACAGGGAAATTATGGTTATACTTAATCTCAGCTGATAGTTTATATTCTGTGAGTTTTTTTCCAGGTTTCTCTTTGGCCTTCTGATCACCCTTTTAACATGTTTCTGCATTTTCACGTGTTCACCTCGGTGTGATCCTTCTCCCTGCTCTCTCTAAGATTTATCGGGCAGAATTTTTCCCACGTCAGGTGGGCTTAGCGGGAGCGGGTGGGGGCAGTCAGGAACCCGACTGCCGTGGGCGATTGGGTGTGCACCGCCATTTTACGCAGGCGGGCCACTGAAGGCACACCCAGCATACTACACGAGCGGTAACGTGCTACCTGTACGGGGGTGGGGAGGAGGGAGAGTCGGGGCCAACGCTCTTTCGTGCACATGCGCTTCAATCTCGCTGAGGGTCACAGATGCCTCAGGGAGGTTGAAGCGCTTTTGAAAATAAAGTCAATAAAAATTTAATGAAATGTGTCCTCTCATGTGAATGTGTCACATGAGATGGGACATGTTTTTATTTTTCAGGAAAACTTCTCATTTCATTCGTAAGAGCTTTAGGAAGCCTCATCCCACTCGTGGATGAGGTTTTCTAAAAAAAATGTAAAGGCCGCTTGGCCTTTTCACCTGCCCGCCAACTGTAAGGTTGGATGGGCAGCGTTAACTTGACATTAATTAATCCATTAATGGCCTTAATAGGTCTATCAGTTATCAGTGGGCGCACCGCCGACTCTGGCATGTGCCAACTGAACAAAACATCACGAGATAGCGCTATGAGGTTGGGATGCACGCCCGATGTCATCGCGCGTCATTTTATGCACTGGTATGTCAGGCCTGCCCCCACATGCCAACTGAAAAACGCTGGGCAGAGGGACTGCTTTTCCTCAGGCTTATTTTGTTAATCTATTTAGGGTCATGTTTGATAAGAGGTCGCTGGTTTTGGAAACATATTTATCTTGCATTATCAGCATCATAGTTTTAAAATATTCTCATTGCCGACCACTGAATTGTTATTCAACAACACTTCCTAAATTGATTAGTCTGAGTTGTTCCCTGATGTTCCTTTAAATCTATTTCTGGCTGTGCTGCCCTTTAGGAAAATAGGAGAATTAATGACCCATTTTCCTTCCTGCTCCCAGTATTTTGTTTGATTGGTGGAATTTTACACCATTTAGGAGGTTTCGGAGAATCGAGCATTCCCAGCAGTGAAGTTCTGTCTGCTTATGGTTTAGATTTGTTATCTATTTAGATGGATTCCATCAGGTTCTATCATCCACTATCTTTCCTATGGAGTTGCTAATTGGTCCTTAGTGTCTGTCCACCTGAAGAGTTGGTGAATTCTAAGTTATTACAGCTCAAACATTCACAGGAGCTCTGGAAAGCAACAGTGCTAGTTGACTGGAAACCACTCACCTCTTTAGATCACACTTTACTGCTGCACTGCACATACTATATTTTATTTCCTGGTGGTATTAATTAGGGTCAGTTTGGGGATATGGAGTGGATGTTGGACCATGCCACCTGACCCTATTTTAATCTCTAAACTGGTATTGAAGGGGCTGGCAGCACTTTTGAGGAAATTTCCTTGGCAGATTTCAGTTGGTAGGTCTTCCACGCCATTTTATAATTTAAAATCCCCAGAATTTCCTTAAAAAAGAAAATCCAGCCCAAGCAGTCACTGTGGGCGTATCTTTTGGAAGTAATTAAAAGATAACCACTGGGTGGCACCAAATAGTTGTATATGGTAATGAAATGCTTAAGTTAAGCTGCAGATACCGCTTCAGAATTGCATCTGCTTTGAAACCAGCACAATTCACCAGCACTGAGTTCCCCTGCTAACTAAACTCCACCCAAGAAAAAACACTGCTTGTGACTAAATTCTAAAATCAATGCCAGTGAAAACTGTAACACCATAAACCTGCCATAAACATGATTAACCCAATGCTCATTTGAAGCATTTTTTTACTTTTATATTCAATTAGCCTTTAGTCAGTGGAATATAAATCTTGAGAATATTTTCTTTTAATCCACTGTAATTTTTTAAATTGTGTTAATCTGTGGGATAGATTTGGAAAAGACAAAGGGCAGAATCGTCCGTGCCCTCTGGCGTCAGGCGTGCTCAGCAGCATGAGCGGCAAGAAGGCCAAAAATCAGTTTCACGACGTTGTGAAACCAGTTTGCGATCGTCCACTCAGCCCGTCAATGGCAGGCCGTGTTTCCCACCATCGGACGTCGAGAACCTTATTGTAATAAATCAGCATATCATTATAAGGCCAGCCTGCCGGAAATCATCTCCCGCACCCCCTCCCATTAGCACCCCCCCCCCCCCCCCCCCCCCCCCCCCACCCACTGGATCAACCGCCCAGCCAACGTGTTTCACAACAGCATATATAAGGTGTGCCCTTGGCAGGCTGCACTCCGAGGGGAACTCGGAGGTAAGTACACAGTGACGTTGCACAGCGCTCATCCGGGTTGCCTGTTGAACTTCAAGGTTGAGAGGTATTGCAGGTGTCGGGGGCAAGGGCTGCCCTGTGGTTGAACATAGAGCACAAGCAGGTGCTGGGTATGGGGGGAGGGAAGTAGCCACGCATTAGGGAAACCTTATATAAAGTGACTACTCTGCCACAGTTGAGACAGTTCAGATGCAGCCACATTGACATGCTTGGAGTCGGGCCTGTAGCTTATCTGTCTGCTCAAGCAACATAGAGGTATGAAAGTACCACCAAGTACTCCACAGCTGTTCACCCCTCGGGCACAGACTGCAAACTAATGAGCGTTTTAGTCGACTGCAGATCAGTTAGGCGACTGGGAACATTGTACAATCTCCTTGCTAAAGCTGGCCATGGAGCAGTCACTGCTGGAGGTGCTCACAGTCCCTTGCAAAGTCATCGTCCCAGTTTGGACCAATGTCCCCATGGTTCAAGCTAATAGTGCAGCCTGCACCTGAGCTGAGAGCACAGCATGCAGTCCATTGGGCAAGGCTGCCGCCAATCAGTCAGGTGGACTGGGGTGAAGGAAGGTGGGACTTCAGGCAGCCAATTGGTGGCCAGCAATGTCCAAGATGCATTAAGGGGCCTTCAGACTTAACCAAGAGAGGTTCTTAGTATACCCAAACTAACCCACGCATTCTCATCTTTCATTCTGCAGGAGGAGTACATCAGGAGTATGGAGCCTGGTGAACTGGCTGTATGCCACATGGTGTATAGCGAGAGGAGATGATGGAGAAGAGAGCAGCAGAGGCACCTGGCTGCACAGAAGGAGGAGGTACACCCTCTGGAAGAAGGGGTGGCTAGGCCTCTCATACATTGCCACTGAAGAGCCACGGTGAGCCATTGCTGGTCGGCGTCTGGCTGGACCCAGGGTCTATAAAAGCCGCCTTTCATTCCTGCAGATGACGTGGAACCAGTGTTGCTGAAGACTGATATGTCTAGGGAACTGGTCGGTCACATCTGCCACTTGCTGCAGGATTTGGCACCAAGGGGACATGGAGTCATCCACTGCCAGTGGCTGTGAAAGTGACCACGGTGCTCAATTTTTACGCCAGTGGCGCCTTTCTGGGCTCCACAGGTGACCTCTGTGGGATCTCACAAGTCTCCACCCCCAAAAGCATCCATGAGGTCACAGATAGCACCTTTGCGAGGGCACACAACTTTATGCATTTCGCCCGGGACCAGAACAGCCAAGAAGCAAGAGCGATTGGATTTGCCGAGATCTCAGGCTTCTCACAGGTGCAGGGTGTGATTGACTGCACTAACATGGTGCTCAGATCTCCATCGCAATACGTGATCAACTATGTCAACAGCAAGTTCGCTCAATGTGCAACTGGTATGCAACCACCACAAACACATCCTGCAGGTCTGCACAAAGTTTCCAGGGAGTATCCATGACTCCTACATTCTCAGTCAGTCACAGATCCCTGACACCTTCCATGATCCACAACGGCCGCAGGATTGGCTCCTTGGAGACAAGGGCTGCCCGCACAGGACGTGGTTGATGACACTCGTGTGGCGGCCTCAGACTGCAGCAGAGTGAAGGTATAATGAGGCTCATGCTGAAACTCGCAATTTGGTGGAGCAAACCATCGGGATGCTGAAAATGAGGTTCTGGAGCCTGGACCGGTCTGGTGGAGCCCCGCAATACAGTCCACAACAGGTGTCTTAGTCCATAGAGGATGTCATGCATCGTCGGCGTTGTCTGCTGCGCCGTTTACAACCTGGCGCTGCAATGGGGAAAGGAGGAGATGCAGGAGCTGGAGGTCTCCTCCAATGAGGAGGGCGTCGACGGTGATGAGGATGAGGAGGTCCTCGAAGGCGACAATGGTGATAAGGCCCTCGCACTGGCCAGATGAGACTGTTGCACTCGGGAGGCCCTCATAACTGCTAGATTTGTGAAGAATGATGACGACTTGCAGTGAGGTGACCCCATAGATCCTCACATTGCATCTGTGAAGTTTGACTTCAGACTGGCTTATGGCAGTGTACATACCCTCTGTGATAATGCTCCAGTCATGGAAACACAGTGGAAGCCCTAATAGTCACTCGATTGCAGGAGGATGATGAGGTCATGCAGTGAGGACACTCCATAGAACTTCACATTGCCTCTGAGAATGTCTGACTCCTGTCTGGCCTATGGTAGCTCACTTGCACTCTTCAATCAGGGTCATTTCATGGAGACACAGCCATGAAATTTTAAAAGCATCTGATCTTTGTCAGCCTTCAGCACCTGAGCCCTTCAGGAGCACAGTGTCACTGGTCACAGAGGCTGAAGTGATGGGGGTCAGCCCCACCTTAAAGGTGTTGAGAGCACACAGAGAGAATGACTGAACTCTGTGGCGCCTGCCCACAACATTCTGGTAGCAATGTCAAGCACCATTGAGGTGCAGGCATCAGTAATGTGTCCAGTGAGCATGAAACAGGACTATCGCTTTGGTCTGAAGACTGCACAAAGCACAGAGAAGAGGCCCTGGACTGAGACACCTGCCTTTGTCTTGTGCAGGAAGGTTTCACATCTGAGTGACATGAACACTGCTCATCAGAACAAGGCAAGGAGACATTCTTGGGAATTTAATGACAATAGTGAACATTATGTACAAGTGATTAACACCCATGCCAAGGCTGTGCAACTACATCTTCTTACGTTTCCTAACCCTGCTGACATGTCTTGGTACCCCTGCACATCCATAGTGGTGGTGGAGACAGCCTGTTGACTGCTACACCCTCTCTGTGATGACCTTGACAGGAGTCCTCTGGAGTGCTAAGACCTGGAGGGCCTGGGCATGCGTTTGGGGTCCTGCTGTGTGGCAGTGGCACCCTCCTTGGCCTGTGGAGCTGGAGCTGCTGTGGTCATAGGATGGGTGGATTCGGACTGGCTGGACACTCACGGAGTCACCTGGATGGATGGGCCCGGAGTGTGCACCTGCTGATCCTCCTTCCTATGTGTGCCTGAGGGTCCCAGGCTGATTCTTTCAGGAGAAAGTGTAATCGGGCTGCCCTACACCACTCCCATGAATGCACTGTTGGAGACTAACTACAGCGTCAGCAATGGAGTTGAGCCCGAGCAGCAGTGCAGGACCGCCATCTTACCAGTGTTGACCTCAGTGCGTTGGCATGCTGCCGCTATCACCTCAGCCTGAAGGCAGACAGACTCCTCCGTCATCCCTTGCAATCTGAGGAGTGCAGTGGACATCCCTTCCTGATGTTCTGAGCTTGTCTTTGCAGCTCCAGCAACTGTGACATGACCGAGTCCAGAGGCTCATCATCTGACGCGGACTCAGCAAATGTCTGGCCTCTAGCAGTGCTCCGAGTGCCGGAAACCTGCGAAGTCCCTGCCGCCACCTGATGTGGATCAGACAGCGTGATGTGCTCAGCATTCTGTGACCCCAGGGCTACTCTGAAGCTTGGCTCCACTGAGGTGTGTGTCTCTGTGCTGGTGGAGAGTGTGGGTGAGCGCTGTGATGGGACTTCTGGGAGCGTTTCAGTGGATTCTTCTTCTGAGCTTCCCTCGGGGCTTGATTGGAGACCCTGTGTCGTAGACTGTCTTGGCTGCTTCCTAGATGTACCTGCGAAAGCAAGGAGAGTTAATTAGTACGTGTCAGTGACCTGTGAAACAGGACACATCACTCACAGCATTGTTGTCTGATGGATGTTGCACTGCTGGATCCTCACTTGGTACAGCAGTGCTGACCTCACCGTCAGTACAAGACCGGTTCAAATCCTCGCTGGCTAGCTGGATAGCTCAGTTTTCAAAGTCCATGAGGACCTTGATTTCTAGCATTCCTCCATCAGTCTGCGACCTCTCCCTCTTGTTGTGTGCCAGCTTGTTCTACATGAACAGAGATGGAAAGAGTGTAAGCAGGATGCCTGCCAGGCTAGATGATAAATATAAATATTTATAAATATATAAATAAATATAAATATAAATATTTATCATATAAATATGATAAATACACAAGATAAGATTACTTGGAGTTAGGGGTAATATATTAGCGTGGATAGAGGATTGGCTAACCAACAGAAAGCAAAGAGTTGGGATAAATGGGTCTTTTTCTGGATGGCAAGCTGTAACTAGTTGGGTGACACAGGGTTCAGTCCTTTGGGCCCCAACTATTTACAATCTATATTAATGACTTGGATTCAGGGATAGAAGGTACTATAGCTAAATTTGCAGATGACACCAAAATAGTTGGGAAAGTCAGTTGCAATGAAGAAATAATAAATTTACAAATGGATATGGACAGGTTAGGTGAATGGGCCAAAATTTGGCAGATGGAGTTTAACGTGGATAAGTGTGAGTTTATCCATTTTGGTTGGAAGAATAAAAAGGCAACTTATTATTTAAATGGAGAGAAACTTCAGAATGCTTCAATGCAGAGGGATCTGGGTGTCCTAGTGCATGAACTGCTGAAAGCTAGTATGCAGGTACAGCAGGTAATAAGGAAGGCAAATGGAATTTTGGCATTTATTGCTAGAGGAATAGAGTATAAAAATAGGGAAGTGTTGTTGCAACTGTACAAGGTATTGGTGAGACCACACCTGGAGTACTGTGCACAGTTTTGGTCCCCTTATTTGAGGAAGGATGTAGTTGCATTGGAGGTGGTTCAGAGATGGTTCACTAGATTGATTCCAAAGATGCGGGGCTTGACTTATGAGGAGCGATTGAGCAGTTTAGGCCTATACTCGCTAGATTTTAGAAGGATGTGAGGAGATCTAAGTGAGGTACATAAGATGCTAAAGGAGTTAGACAAAGTAGACATGGAGCAGATGTTTCCCCTTATGGGTCATTCTAGAATGAGAGGCCATAATTTTAGGCTAAGGTGTGGTGGATTTAAACCAGAGATGAGGTGGAATTACTTTTCTCAAAGGGTCGTGAATCTGTGGAAATCACTACCTCAGAGTGCAGTGGATGCCGGGACGCTGAGTAAACTTAAGGAGAAGATAGACAGATTTTTAATTAGTAATAGGTTGAAAGATTATGGGGAGAGGGCAGGAAATTGGAGTTGAGGCTGAAATGAGATCAGCCATGATCATATTGAATGGCGGGACAGGCTCAACAGGCTGAATTGCCTCCTCCTGCTCCTAGTTCTTATGTTCTTGTGTGTTGGTGGCAGTGGTCCCACGGATGGATGAGGACAATGAAAGTGTGTATGACAGAGTGAATGGTGATGTCCCTCGAACTGACAGTGAGGTAGGGCCCTATGGATGTGTGATGGGTTTTTGAGTGTGTGAGTTGAGAGTGATGAGAAGAGTCACTTATCCTGGTGGAATGAAAGAGATCATTTATCCT
Source organism: Carcharodon carcharias (assembly GCF_017639515.1). Lineage (NCBI taxonomy): Eukaryota > Metazoa > Chordata > Chondrichthyes > Lamniformes > Lamnidae > Carcharodon > Carcharodon carcharias. The sequence continues at coordinate 84,457,294 of NC_054469.1, read as the reverse complement.
CTGGCGGCACTGGGTGGCTGTCCTCTTTTGAAGGGCATTGGTGTTGACCAACAATGCCACCGCCCCTGAGGTTGAATTAGTGATGTTGCTGCCCGTCCTGCGGCCAGAGCAGGGGTAGAGGACACCACGGCAGGCCTCCATTGTATCCTAAAGGCGCTCAAGGGACGCGTCAATCTAGGGGCTGCAGTCTTCTTGCCTGTCGGGGCCATGTCTTCCGTGCAGCAGTCGTGGGCTGGAAGCACTGAGAGGTGTGCACGCAGCTGGACTTTAATATGGCACCCGGTGTGATGAAGCAGTGAGGCGATGGCATAGCAGGTGAATGAGAGTTCACCTGCCATCAAAACAGCATGTTTCCCAGGAATGCATACTTAATGCGGCAGGATTGGGGTGATACAGCATGAGAAGTCACCATTGCAGCCAATGGGTTAAATGTTGTTTTACCCATCTGCTATTGCTCTTAGTGCAAGTCTGGGACGATTCCGCCCAAAGGCTGGTGGAATGGGGAGAAATGTAACAGATGAAATTAAATACAGAGAAGTGTGAAGTGATACATTTTGATCGGAAGAACGAGGAGAGGCAATAAGAATACAATTCTAAAGGGGGTGTAGGAGTGAAAAGACTTGGTATATATGTGCCAATGTCATTGAAAGTGAAGGTTGGGTTGATGAAGTGTTAAAAATGCAGCCTGGGCTTTATAAATAGAGGCATAGGGTACAAAAACAAGGAATTATGTTGAACTTTTATAAAACATTGATTTGGGCTCAACTGGAGTATTGTGTCCAACTGTGGGCACCACACTTTAGTGTGGAGGCCTTAGACAGGGTGCAGAAAAGATTTATATGTATGCTTCCATGGTTCAGGGATTTCAGTTACATGGATAGATTGGAGAAACTGGATCAGTTCTTAGAGAAGAGAATGTTGAGAGGAGATTTGACAGAGATGTTCAAAATCATGAGGGAGCTGGGCAGATTGGATAAGGAGAAACTGTTCCCATTGGTGGATGGGTCAAGAACCAGAGGACACTGATTTAAGGTGATTGGCAAAAGAACCAGCAGCGAAAAAAGAAAAAGCTTTTTGACACAGCAACTGTTTAGGATCTGTAATGCAGTGCCTGACAGTATGGTGGAGACAGATGTAATTGTAGCTTTTAAAAGGGAACTAGATAATTATCTGAAAAATTGCAGGCTATTGGGAAGGATACGGGAGTGGAACTAGATGAGTTGCCCTCACAGAGAGCCAGCACAGACATGACAGGCTGAATGAACTCCTTCTAACAACTCTATGATTCTACATTCTATAGATTTCCAGTTTTATTTTAGGATTAAGCTCACAAATGTTAATGTTGCAATCCTGTCAAAATGAAGGGCATGCTCTAGTTGTAAGTGAGAGCATTGGTGAAAGCATTGAGCATTGTTATCAAGTATAAATAAGAACCAGTTTCCACCTGTGTGGTGTTGAGTGGGTGGTGGGGGAGGAAAATGGAGTCTGTGCCTGTGTTCTCTGGATTTTGTAGATAAGCCTATGTTAAGAAAAAACTGGCTCCATATTCCTCCTTTACTAAGTGAATGAGCAATGAATTGTATCAACAAATTGCCTTGCTTGCCTTCATTTCCAAAATGCCTTACACACTATACAGAATAGCGAGCTAATTCTGGCTAATCTATGTTCCAGTTAATTTCATATTCCTTTCTTAAATCCCATAACATCTGAAAGGCTGCAGTCCAAATATATCAGATTTCTAATCTGTCTTGCCAACTACTTCATTTTTTGCTGTCTCTCCATTTCTGGTTGAGATGTGATAAATATTTTAATGACTCCCACTGTGTCCCATGAGAATCCACTAAAATGTAATTCCCATCATGCCCTTTGTATCTTCATTGAGAATATAAAGGTCATTTGGCAGAGTGTCTATTATGTTGATTCCAATTGCAGTATGTCCAAGCTGGCCCATCTTTAGATGGTTTATTGTGTCATTCTGTCCAAGTAAGAGAGAGCCAGAAATCAATGTGATGATAGAATTCAGACATTACATGATTATATAACATAAAAACAGAAAATGCTGAAAATGCTCAGCAAATCTGGCAGTGTCTGTGGAGAGAGAAACAAAGTTAACATTTCAGGTTAGTGACCTTTCCTCAGGATTGAGTTCTAACAAAAGGTCACAGACCTGAAACATTAACCCTGTTTCTCTCTCCACAGATGTTGCCTGGCCTGCTGAGTATTTCCAGTATTTACTGTTTTTATTTTGAATTTCCAGCATCTGCAGCATTTTGCCCTTTTTTTATATATTACTTGGGCTTCTTCCTGTTTGCAATCAAATCTACCTTTTGAGGTTGGAGGAGAAAAAATTATCTTTCTGCCAAATTTGTAGAGAAAAAGTTAACATTTCTGAACTAATGTTGCCCCCTCCCCAATTCCAACCTTCTGTCTCCTATAGACACAATCTGTTGTACTGTGCCATCGGCTGTCCATGTTAGGATTGCAAATGAATATTAAAACATGTCACTTTCAGTATGCAATCCAATACAATGTGCAACATTTACAGTCCCCTTTAAAAGCATAAAACACATCCCCCCCAAAAAACTTATAACAACTTGTAGCTAAAACACCCTGGAAACAAAACTTTACCAAATGTCACAATTACACAAGCTCTTTGATGGTTTTCCACTTCAGTGCCCATAAGTTAGGGTTTATTTTGCTCTATCTGTCAATGTGTCTGGAGAAAGTGTGAGTATAATAAAAGTTTTCCTTCTTTATACTCACTTCGACAGTTCTTCTAACTAAAGCAGGTTCCTCAACGAGTGATGTAAAATCCTTCAAGTTGCTCTTTTAAATTTTTTTTTCTTGCAGTCATTGAGAAACTGAAACAACAGTATTTATTGCCCTGTATGCACTGAGGGCTTTATGAGATAACCACAAAGAATCTACAACCACGTGATTTGCATGTCCACTTCATGAATAACCCTGCTGCACCAGTTATTGAAAGCTATTCCACATGCCCAGCTCTATTCTAAACCTCTTATAAAGGTGCTCAATACAGATCAGTAGACATGTTTGAACTCCATGGATCTATTGCAGCTATGACCTTCAGGAGAAAGCCCTAGGCAATAACAAAAAACAACTTCCTACGTTCATCTCTGCAAATTCCAACGATCTCTGTTATAACTTCCTTCTCAATTTTGCTGCTATATATGCTGAATCAGCAGGACCGGTGCAAGCACTAGGCAAACTGGAGTGGCAAAATTTTTGGGGGGTGTGGGAATGGTAAAAAAAACTGAACTGAAACTGCATAGAGCTTTAAAATGATATGAAGAACTTTGCATGAGTGCCTGAAGTTTCCACAGATGAATCTGAAATTCTGGAATTTTCTGAAGCAGCTCTTTCCTGGCCCCGCCCACCCATCGAGCATGCTCGTTAAACACCAATGACTTTTTCCAATAAAGTTCCTGTAAAAGCCTACTCTGAAATAAATCGCTTAGCCCTAATCCAGAGACGCTCACTTATTGCTGTAACTCTTTCGAGTACAAACCCATTTCCATCTGTTTCAGATGAAGTTACATTGTTTCATAGTTTGCCATTGTGAGATTTGAATTCTTGATCTTGGGGTTATAAACCCAGTACCATAACCACTTGGCTATTTAGGATTGCTATAAGTAACTTCACATGAGGAATAGCAGCATGTAAGTGGCTACAGTTTATAACAAGAGGTGGAAAAATGGGTGCAGATTACAAGACTGATTAGATGTTAGCTATGATGTCCATGAAGAAAATTATAATATTGACTAGTAGAGACAGTTTTAATTTTAATTTTCGAGGCTGCTTTCACTCCTACAGTATTGTTTCTGCACCTAAATAAAGTTTTGGGAATAATTCATTCAAGTGTTGAATCTATTCAAAATCTGCCACAAGGGTATAATGATTGATGGTCCATTAGTTATCTGAATATGGACACTTTGTTTCAGGAGACAGTCACATCCCTTAGGCTCGTTTCTTCAGATTTGGGCTGTGCTCAGGAACAGGAGGGTGTGCCTGTAAGAGAGACAGATATGGGGATCAAGAAGGTAACAACAGAGAAGCCTCAGCCCTTGCAATTGTCCAATAGGTTCAACATTCTTGCAGCTTGTGTGGACAAGAGCAGGCACTAAAGGGAGAATGAGCAAACTGATCACAGCACTGTGATGCAGGGGGCCATTCAAGTGGAAGGAGCAAAAAGGAATGTGGCTGTAAGAGGGGACAGTATAGTCAGGAGGATAGATATTATTGTCTGCAGCCAAGATCGAGAGTCCCGAAGCTGCATTGTAGGGCAGAGCATAAATTAAGTAATAATGGGAGCTTATAAGAAATGTGCTGTAATAATCATGGGAGAGCTTTACCTTCATATAGATTGGATGAATCAAAATGGCAAAGGTAGCCTGAATGATGAATTCATAGAATGTATTTGGGACGATTTCTTAGAACAACACATTCTGGAACCAACCAGGGAACAGGCTATTTTAGGCCCGGTAATGTTTAACAAATAAGCAATGAATAAAATGAAAAACAATAAAACCAAAGGCTCACATGAAACAGTGACCGAACAAATTGAAAGTTTGGAAGACTTTGAAATAGATAAACTGTCTCTCATCTTTAATGAATTTTACGACATGGAAGAAATCCCAGAAGACTTAAATAAATCAATATTTATTGCGCTCCCTAAAAAGCCTGGAGCAATTGAATGGGAACTCCATCACACTATCAGCCTGATGAGTCACATTATTAAGATTCTTCTTTGTGTACTGATGAACAGGGCCAGGAACAAGATAATGCCAGAAATTTCAGCTCTTTAATGTGGCTTCATAGAAGATAGAGGAACAAAAAATGCTATCTTTATGGTACACATGCTGTCAGAAAGAGCCATAGAGATGAAAGAAGATATATTCATGTGTATTATTGATTAGAGTAAGGCATTTCATAAGATGAAATATGAAGAACTGATGACCATGTTAGAGTCTCTTGATCTGGGTGGCCAAGATCTTAGAGTGATAAGAAATATTTATTGGGAACAGCTGCAGCTATAAAAGTTGAGAACAATCTAAGCGATTTTGTGAAGATTAAAGGAGGGGTCAGACAGGGGAGTGTTTTCTTTCCAGATTTATTCAATTTGTACAGTGAAGATCTTAGAGGGATTGAAGACATCCCTGGATTATTATTTGGAGGTTACAACTTTAATAATATAAGATACACTGATGATACCGTTCTTATTGCTGAATCTGAAGAGAAAATGCAAAAGATTTTGGATCAAGTAGAGTGAAAGTGAGAAGAAAGGGCTGAGCATAAATTGAAAGAAAATAAAATGTCTAGTAGTGTCCAAAAGGAAAATCATACCAGAATGTGAGATCACAGTGAAGAATGAAAAGATCAAACAGGTAGACAAATTTTCTTACCTAGGAAGTACGTTAACATTGGATGGAAAGTGCGGCCAAGAATACAAAGGGTTGGAATGGCCAAAGGCGCATATCAAAAAATGAACAAGATTATAATCAACTCAAAATTAGGCGTGAAAACAAAGCTCAGAATCCTGAAATGCTACATCACACCAATTTTGACAACAGAAGCGAGTGTTGGATTATCAGTGGAGCAATGCAGAGAAGAATTGAGGCTGCAGAACTGGGGTTTTTGAGGCGAATAATGAAGCTATCTTGGACAAGTAACATTGCCAATGAAGAGGTGCTAGTGAAGCCTGAGACTGGAAGAATTTTGCTGACCAAGATCCAGAAGAAATCTTTAGAATTTCTTGGCACGTAATAAGATATCATGATTTAGAATGCCTGATGCTGGTGGGAAAGATTGATAGAAGAGATTGAGGTAGACAAAGGAAGAACTTTCTAAAAAAGGCCTCACAAACTGAATGAATACACTGCCAAAGAAGATGATCCTCACCTCCAGAGCACGATTAACAAGGTTGCCTACGCTCTCTTAGGGCATGGTACCTGATGAGAGAGAGAATGTGTAACATGACAGGATGAAGGAATGATCTTAGGAAAGGATCCTCTAGTTAACAGTGATCATATCATGATAGAATTTCACTTTTAGTTTGAGGATGAGAAATATTGGTCTGAAACTAGAGTCTTAAAGTTAAATGAAAGCAATTTGAAAGGGATGAAGACAAAGTTGGCTAAAGTGGAATAGGAAAATAGGTGAAAAGATAATATGGTAGAGAAGCAGTGGCAGACATTTAAGAAGATATTTCACTGACCCAAATCTTACAAGGAGTGGCAAGCCAGATTAGTGCTTCACTCCTATTTTCCTGTGCCAAGACAAAACTCCACATTTCTGGCTGGGTCTTCTGATCTCAGTTTCTTCAGAAATATGGAGCGTACCCACAATGCAGCTGCTTCCTTGTAGCACTGGTTCAGTAGTGGAAGACAAGCCACACCCCCTTAGTAAGGCATTCGCTGCTGTATTCGGTTAAGTGTCCTTGACATTTAAACAGCCTTTCAGTGCGATAGTGAATAGTTGCATGAGTGAATGGTTGAGTGAATGTGTAGGTGAGTAAGTGGGTAGGGTGGGTAAGGTAAGGGGGTAAGTGGATAGGGTGGGTGATGTAAGTGAGGGTGGCAGCTGTAGACAGTAGTAAGTGAATAAGGTGGCAACTGGGTAGGATGGCAGCAGGGTAAGAGAAGGCATTGGAGTAGTGATAATGTCACAAGACTAGAAACCTAGAGGCTTAGGCTCTGGGGACACAGGTTCAAATCCCACTACAGCAGCTGATGGAATTTAAATTCAGTTAAGAAATCTGGAATTTGAAAAAAGCTAGGGCCATAACTTCCGAGCTCCCCAGTGTCAGATTTGGGGCAGTACCCCAAAGATGCGCTAGGGAATCCCTCTCGTACGTTCCCAGTTAAGCGTTTGCATGGAAATTGCCCAGAAGTGCAAGCTTCCTCTGGACAATTGTGCTGTGCTGGGAACCATCCGAAAACATGGTTTAAACAGGGTTACACCAATAGTTACCCAGAAAAAGTTAGAAGAACTAAAACTTCTTCCAACTTCTGGTAACTATTATAAACACCAAGAATAACCCCCATGGGACTCCCCCACCTCGTGGGCCCACACACTTTCCCCAACCTCCGATGGTGCCACAGGCCTGACCTGATCCTCCCCCCACAATGACCTCCAGTCTCCCAACACCCCCATCCTCCCTGACCTCTGATCCCCCCCATACCCCAACACCCACCCCCCAGCCTCCTGATCTCCTACCCCCGCAAAACCTTCAACCTCTGATAACCCACCACCCAATCCCCTCGATCTCCAACCCCCACCCCCAACCTCCAATTCCCCAACCCCTCCAACACCTGACCCCTCCCACCAACTTCTAACCACCCCCACCGCCCCCACCCTCCAATCCCCCTATCCCCCACATCTTTCCCACCTATCTTCGACACTTACCTTCTCCCTGACCTGTCAATTTCACTGGGACCTTAAAACCTACTTGCTTTACGGCAGCAAGTGTCGTAAGAAAGGGAGCATGGCCTCCTTGAATCATGGAGCTACACTTCGCTGGGGCCTGTGAGGAATCTTTCTATGCTGACCCCAAGCAGCTCTGGCGATCGGAGGGGTCAGCGTAATTTTCAAGGGCAGGTAAGTATGTATTTATTTCTTCTAATTCCTGCGGGCCATCTCTTTCCAACACTAGCCGGAAGTTACTGCCCATAATCTCTGTAATAGTGACCATGAAACCATTGTTGTTTGTTGTAAAAACCCATCCGGTTCACTAATGGCCTTTGCAGAAGAAATCTGCTGCCTTTACCTAGCCTGGCCTACTGTGACCCCCAGACCCACAGCAAGGTGATTGACCCTTCCCTCTGAAATGGCCTAGCAAGCCATTCAGTTGAATCAGGACACCACAAAGTCTACAGAAAGGAATGAAACCGGACAGAGCATCCAGTATCGACCTAGGCATCGGAAAAGATAATGGCAAATCCAACCCTGTCAACCCTCCAAAGTCCTCCTTACTAACATCTGGCATTGGTAGGAGTGACCACCGCACAGTCTTTGAGACAAAGTCTCATCTTCACATTGAGGATACCTTCCATCACGTTGTGTGGCACTACCACCATGCTAAGTGGGATAGATCTCAAACAGACATAGCAACTCAAAATTGGGCATCCATGAGGCATAGCATCAGAATTGTATACAGTCAAAATCTGTAACCTCATGGCCCGGCATATTAACCATTAACCATTACTATCAAGCAAGGCGATTAACCCTGTTCAATGAAGAGTGCAGGAGGGCATGCCAGGAGCAGCACCAGGCATACCTAAAAATGAGGTGTCAACCTGGTGAAGATACAACACAGGACTACTTGCATGTCAAACAGCGAAAGCAGCATGTGGTAGGCAGAGCTAAGCGATCCCACAACCAATGGATCCTGCCACATCCAGTCATGAATGTTGATGAACAAATAAACTGGAGGAGGCTGCACAAATATCTCCATCCTCAATGATGGGGGAGCCCAGCACATCAGTGCAAAAGTCAAAGCTGAAGCATTTGCAACAATCTTCAGCCAGAAGTGCCGAGTAGATGGTCCATCTCAGCATCCTCTGGAGGACCCCAGTGTCACAGATGCCAGTCTTCATCCAAATCCATTCACTTCAAATGATATCAAGAAATGGCTGACGTACTGGATACTGCAAAGGCTACAGGCCCTGACAACAATCCAGCAATAGTGCTGAAGATTTGTGTTCCAGAACTAGGTGCGTCCTTAGCCAAGCCAGCCCAACACAGGTACAACATTGGCATCTCCCCACCAATGTTGAAAATTACCCAGGTATGCCCTGTCCAGTAAAATCAGGAAAAATCCACCCGGCCAGCTACCACCCTATCAGTCTACTCTCGATCATCAGCAGTGATGAAACGGATCATTGACACTGCTATCAAGCAACACTTACTCAATAATTACTTGCTCACTGACACTCAGATTTGGTTCTGCCACAGCCATTCAGCTCCTGACCTCAGTACAGCCTTGGTTCAAACATGGACAAAAGAGCCGAGATCCCGAGGTGAGGTGAGAATGACTGCCTTTGATGTCAATGCAGCATTTGACCAAGTTGGCATCAGAGAGCCCTAGCAAAACTGGAGTCAATGGAAATCAGGGGGAAAACTCTCCACTGGTTGGAGTCATACCCAGTTCTCCAATGTAGAGGAAACCGTATTGGGAGCAGCGAATGCAGTAGATTAAACTGCGGGAAGTGCAAGTGAAATGCCCTTGGACGGTGAGGAGGGGGGAAGTAAAAGGGCAGGTGTTGCACCTTCTGCGGTTGCCTTGGGAGGGGGTTAAGGTGTATGGGGTGACGGAGGAGTGGACCAGGGTGTCCCGAAGGGAGGGGGTGATGAAAGGAAGATGTGTTTGGTGGTGGCATCATGCTGGAGTTGGCGGAAATGGGGGAGGATGATCCTTTGAATGCGGAGACTGTTGGGGTGATAAGTGACGATGATTCTGGGTGGGAGAGGAAGGTGTGAGGGCGGATGCACGGGAGATGGGGCGGACACGGTTGAGGGCCCTGTCAACCACCGTGGATGGAAAACCTCGGTTAAGGAAGAAGGAAGACGTGAGAGGAACTGTTTTTGAAAGTGGCATCCCCTTTTTTTCCAATAACTTATATATTTTTTTCTTTTCCCACCTATTTCCATTATTTTTAAATGTATTTTCATTCATTGTTTTATCTCTACCTTTTAGCCTATTTCGATCCTTTCCCCCCACCCCACCCCCAATAGGGCTATCTGTACCTTGCTTGTCCTGCTTTCTACCCTTAATGTCACCATTAGCACATTTCTTAGCTAATATCACCACCATCAACACCTTTGTCCTTTTGTCTATTACATCTTTTGGCAATCTCCACCTATCACTAGCCCTCCATCCAGCTCTACATGTCCCAATCCACCCCCCCTCCCTTAAACCAGCTTATATTTTACCTCTCTTCTATTTTTCCTTAGTTCTGTTGAAGAGTCATATGGACTCGTAACATTAACTGTGTTCTTCTCCGCAGACACTGTCAGACCTGAAGAGTTTTTCCAGGGATGCAGGAGACATTGATATTATGTCTCATTGTTGTCTTCTTGTTTGTTAAAAGGCAGCATTTCCTTCTATACAGTTCATGCGCTGCATGTCTTAGCTGTTTAAATCTAGTCTCATCATTTTTCTGCTATAATGAATCCAAGTGAGCCACCATACTATGCCATTTCCCTTTATGATGGAATGGCCTGCTGTGACTTGATATATTAACTTGATTTGATTACCTTGTGTTGCAATAGTGAAATCAAAATAATACTTGTGCAGCTCCCCTGGTGAGGCAGCAAAGTTTAGCCATTTTGTGGCTGAGCAATATGTACCGAGTAGGTTTCAGGTTCTGTGCTGAGTTAGTCAATGTTAGCTGGATGATGATTGAATTACAATGAGGTCTTCGTGTCCCTGGGCATGTATGAAAAACACCAGGCAAAGTTCTCAGTGCTAATCATTTTCCAGTGACCCTTACTGCAGTGCATGTGTGTGAACATCAAGAGTCTGCTATGATGCTATCCATGGTAATAGCCTGACTGCACTTGCTGTCAAGGCTGATGATAATAGACATTTTGAGCAAGGTACCAATGAAACCATACACATGCAAGGAATCATTGCAGGGAGAAATTTGATGGAAAAAAAATCATTTTTGCTTGCAAAACTTGATCTTTTTTTCAATTTAGGTCCAGATCTTTAAACTGGCATTGAACTTAATCAAATAGGAACTATGCCTCATCAATAATTAAAACTTTTACTCAAATATAAGTGAGTAACATAGATTTCACACTGAAAAATACAAAATTGAACTTTTTAAGCAATGCACCTACTGAGATACAAGTACTTTTAATGAATAAAGAAGTACTTACAGTTATAAAGAGCCACACCATTGTACCTCACCACTTCACAACTTTGAAGTACAATAGCTATGATACGTAGGCAAACATAGTAGCTATTGGCACATAAGATGCAACAATGAAAGCCCAAGAGGATACATTTCATCATGGTTTTCCCCCCTCAGCTGTCAGAACTTTGGTAGCACTCAGCAGGAACCTCATTTACAAATGTAAATTGGATTTCCACTGAAATGTCAGAGAAGAAGAAGTCCCAAGAAATTTACTCAAAGGTCAAACTGCTTGGTGGTACTGGCTGAAGGATGAATGCTCACCAAGACACAAGAAGAAATAGTGCTGATAGATCTTTAACTTCTATCTGGATCACTGAAGCAGGATCTGGGGTTGACATCGTATCTAAGTGATGACAGTGCAGCATTCCCTCAGTAGTCCATCTGGGTGTCAGCCTTGAACTCATAGTCTGAATCCCACATTCTTTTGATTCAGAAGTGAAGCAAAATAGTTTGTTTATTTTAGTTAGCTAACCCTTTACTTTCATATTGAAGTATTAACATTGTGAAGCTTTTATGATGAAATCTGAAGGTTGTAAAGGAAATTTTTTTTCCTAATATTACTGTGGGATACTTTAAAGCAGCCTTATGGGAGCTGTATTGTGTGTGTATGTTTATGTGTGCGTGTGTGTGTGTGCGTGCACGCGTGTGTCTGTGTGTGTCGAGTTTAATTAAACTGCAGACAGTCAGACTGCAAGGTTTGATTATCAAAAGAATTAGGTGTAAAACAGCCACTTGAAATGCAGATGGATAAACTAGGATGAAGTCTCAGCAGATACAGTGTGAATGGAATTTGCATTTTTAGATAAGTTGAGAGATTGTTTGATTTTCAAAGGGATATGTTTACAACCAGCAAGATAAATAAGAGAAAGCTATTGGCCAGAATATTGCGCTCGTTGCACAGATGTGTGCCGACCTGAATGATGCGCGATGACATTGGACGAATGTCCCAACGTCATCGCACACTCACGCGATATTTTGGTCAGTGCGCATGTGCAGGAGTCGACAGTGCACCCGCCGACAATTAAAAGGCTTATTGAGGCCACTAAAGTAATAATTTAATTAAATTTTTCATTGTCTGTCCAGCCTTATGGTTGGCGGGCAGGCAAAAATCTACCGGCGTGATGAGGTTTCCAACAGTTATTGAACATTAAACAAAAATTTTAACATTTCATTAATAATATGTGCCATATCATGTGACAGAGTTACATTTTTTAATATTTTAAAATTCTTTATATTTAATTTTTAAAATTTACTTCTCTCTGAGGCAGGTCTGTGCCTCAGGGAGCTTTCCTGTGCGCACCTGCGTGCATGCGCACAGTTCGCCACTCGTCCTTTTCCCCCTCCCCCACACAGGCAGCGCTGAGCACTGCAGCACACAGATTAGTGTGAAATCGTGATTGGGCCCTGATCATGGACAGCAGTCGGCTTCCCGACAGCTCCTGCTTGCCCCCACCAAGCCTGCCCAACAAGGGCAAAATCCTGGCTATTGAGTTTATTTTTCCCAAAAGTACTGGCTACAATGACAACATGAAATATTTTTATATTCTGGGAAAATTAACTTCCAAATACAGGTTGAAACAATGGGATTTACAGATTAAAAGGAAGAAAATATATTTAAAGAAATATGGAAAACTGTGTGGGGATGGCTGTGTGAGATCTTGAAAGGTGTACTGTATGAAACAGACTTAGGGAAAAAGCGTCTAGCCACCCTAGAGAAGTTTGCTGTTCCAGTAACCAATGTTTTGTTAAAAGCCTTTGGAGTTCCATTGTTGATTGACAGAGAAAAAGAAACTGTGAAATACCTCCCTTGCAGCAACAGTAGGTGCTTGTGGTAATATTGCTGCATGTTTTATAGATTAGGAATCTATTTGGACTGTTGCCTGATTGGGGTGTGTAGTTGGGAGTTTAGTGAAGTAGAAATCTTGTGAGAACTGTTATAAAACTAAATGTAACTTTGTAACTAATCTTGTGCATTTAGGTTTTCCTTTCTTTTATTAATAAGTGTTTTAAGTTAATCTTTAAAACTTCTAAAGCTGGTAGTGGACTCGTTACTTCTGACTTCACTGCACAAACCTTCTCGTAATAACTACAAATTGCAAAATCATTGTGATAGCGTTGTCAAGTTTCCCTTTGGGATTTGGTCAGCCTGGCAAATACCACCTGCCATATCATAACAAGATATAAAGTAGAAAGCCCAAAATTCCTATGCATCTGGAGGTTGCATATTTGAGTTTTTCTACTAGAAAGCTTCTTCAGGTTCAGAACTCCAGACTAGCAAACCCCTCTCCCCGTGGTCCGGACTATAAGTGTTTTACCTGCCCAGTGTCTAGGTAAACGTAGCAAGAAAGGACATAATTGCATTAGAAGCAGTTCAGAGAAGGTTCAGTTAACTGATTCCTGGGATGATTGTGTTATCCTATGAAGGAAGGTTAGACAGGTTAGGCCTGTATCTATTGGAGTTTAGAAGAATGAGAGGTAATCTTATTGAAACAGATAAGGTCATGAGGGGCCTTGACAGGGTGGATTCTGAGAGCATTTTTCCCCTTATGGGAGAGACTACAACTAGGTGACACAGTTTAAAAATAAGGGGTCTCCCATTTAAGACAGATGTGAGGAGATTTTTTTTCCTCTCACTGGGATAGCGAGTTCCACAGATTCACAACCCAGAGAGTAGTGGAGGCAAGGTAATTGAATATTTTTTAAGGCTGAGTTAGATAGACTCTTGATTGACAAGGCAGTCAAAGGGTAAAAGCGTTAGGAAGGTGAGGCCACAATCAGATCAGCTGTGATCTTATTGAATGGCTGAGCGGGCCTGAGTGGCCAATTAGCCTACTCCTAATTCATACGTTCATAATAGCAAACTGTAGCATGCTTCTTGAAACATTGTAAACTACAAAGATGCATCTATGTGCTTGCACTCAATGTAAGATTGACATATGGTCCCTTGTGCCTTACGTGGCTTTTTCCTACCACAAAGTACCTAACCTGTACTATCACTGTTGACTTCAGCATAACTTCTGACTGTCAGGAAGTCAGCCTCAGGTATAACATTTAAAACCCTTGATGATATCGTTTTTTTTATTTGTATGGCTGGGGGAAGCAATTATAGTTCAATCTCAAGGTTAACAATCCTTTCAGTGGCTTCCGCTGATGCATGTGAACGGTTGGAAATCACAAGGAATGGATCTCTCAGGACAGAAATTCAGTATGTGGGTGATGGTCTGAGTTGGATGGCCATAGTCACAATTTGAGCTGTTTCTCATGTTCCGCTTGAGGAGCAAGTGACCACATCTCCCATAGCCCATTCTCAAGCGGTTGATGGTTGTTTAGATTTTCTGTTGAAGTTTGAAACCTGGGACTTCGCTACTGGGGTCAGTTACCAGGCTGTACATCAGGCATTGAGTAGACCTCTGGTCTTTTCTTAAATTAGTTCTTGGGATGTGAGCATTGCTGGCAAGGCAAATATTTATTGTCCATCATAATTGCCATTGAGAAGGCATTAGTGAGCCGCGCTATTGAACCGCTGCAGTCCATGTGATGTAGGTACACATGATGTTCTTGAGGAGGGAGCTCTAAGATTTTGACCCAGCAATAGTGAAAGAACGGCAATATAATTTCAACCAGAAGGTGTTCCATCAAGAAGAGGGGCTGAAAGAAAGCTTTCAGTCTGGATGAAGGGTGGGGGGATATCTATTAGTAAATTACAGTACGGAACGTTTGTTGACCTCAAAATTCTACCAAGGAGAACCAAGCACAAATAGAATTAGAGGGTCACAGCCCTCTGGTCAGAGAAGCAGCTTGACAAGTGCTGAGCACAGGGTTTCAAGCTTGCCAGCAATTGTAATTTGGTAACTTGACCAACATCAGCATTTTATGCAGTTGTTTGAGAATGTGCCCAGCAGCCTGTACGGTTTGGGGCATCTGTGCAGGAGTCTATAAATTTCACCCTACTTCAAAAGAACCTGAGCAACATTGGTCTCATCGCCAGAGTTCTTCTTGACTGAGGTCTAAGCTCAAGCTTAGCATTCATCTTAAAAGCTTTGACCAGAGCTCTCGAGACCATGAGCTCCAATCTATAGAAGTCTGTCATTTTCCTCATATCGAAGAAGCCAGATAACACAGCCAGTTATATAAGCATCACTGTCATGGGATTACTCTCAGCATCAGATTGTATAAATGTAAGGATTAATGGCAGGAGACGTGCAGAATTGTTCGAATATAGCCATGTTTAACTCCCTAGTCATGTACTGATGCTGGAGTGATAGGAGTGTTATATAATTCAGTTCCCTAGTTTCAAAGATATCTATCTGACATGCCTCCTCTGAAACCCCTTCTCCTCTTCCAGTTCCAGCAAATACAGAGGAATACCCATATGGGCAGCTCACTATGACATATTCTACAATAAATTACAATTTAAATGAAAAAGATGCAGCAGGTATCACCTGTATTGGAAACAACACAAAGCCCTTTCAGGGGTGATAAACTCTACAAGGGAATAGACCTTTCTCCCACTGCCAGATTTATAAAGATGTTCAGCATCTAGAGCACTATCTGAATTCAAATGGTGTGGGTGCATCTTTTGAGACTTATATGCAGCCCATGTGCAGGCTTGTAGCACTACAAGTGTTTCTAGGGAGCATTTCGCATAGAATGCATTTCAGGCATTGAGTAGACCTCAGGTCTTTTTTTTATTTGTTTTTGACATGTGAGCATCGCTATCGAGGCCAGCATTCATTGCCCCTCCATAACTACCTTTGAGAAGATGCTGGTGAGCCACTGATCTTGAATGTCTACAGCCCATGTGGTGTAGGTACACACAGCGTTCTTAAGGAGGGATTTGCAGAATTTTAACCCAGCAATAGTGAAGGAATGGCTAAATAATTCCAAGCCAGGATGGTGGGTGACTTAGAGGGGGACTTGAAGATGGTGGAGTTTCCATGCATCTGCTGCCTTTGGCCTCCAAAGAGGTAGAATTCACGGGTTGGAAAGTGTTGTGAAAGGACCTATCCAAGTTGCTGCAATGCATCTTGTATATTAGAGGAGACAATGACATAGTGGTATTATCACTGGACTGGTAATCCAGAGACTGAGGCTTATGCTCTGGGGACAAAAGTTCAAATGGAACTTGAATTCAGTTAATAAGTCTGGAATATAAGGCTAGCCTCAGTAATGGTGACCATGACAGCCATCATCGATTGTTGTAAAACCCACCTGGTTCACTAATGTCCTTTACGGGAGGAAATCTGCCATCCTTATCTGGTCTGGTCTACATGAGATGTCCTCTGAAATGACCTAGCAAACCATTCAGTTCTACGGCAATTAGAAGCATAGAACTTAGAAAATAGGAGCAGGAGGTTGTCATTTGGCCCTTCGAGCCTGCACGGCCATTCAATATGATCATGGCTGATCCTCTATCTTAAAGCCATACTGCTTTCTCTCCCCATTCCCCTTGACTCCTTTAGAGTCTAGAAATCTATTTCCTTGTTAAATATATTCAGTGACCTGGTCTCCACAGCTCTCTGTGGCAGAGCATTCCACAGGTTTACCAACCTCTGAGTGAAGAAATTTCTCCTCATCTCAGTCCTTAATGGCCAAATCCGGATCCTGAAATTGTAAACCCTTGTTCTAGATCCCCCATCCAGAGGAAACATCATCTCTGCATCCAGTCTGTCCATCCCTGTCAGAATTTTATACATTTTAATGAGATCTCCTCTATTTCTTCTAAACTTCAGTGGTATTCACTAGGCCTAGCCAACCCAATCTCTCCTCATACGACAATCCTGCCATCTCAGGAATCAGTCTAGTGAAGCTTCACTGCAATCCCTCTATGGCAAGTATATCCTTCCATTGGTATGGAGACCAAAACTGCACACAATACTCCAGATATGGTTTCACTAAGGCCCTATACAGCTGCAGTAAGATATCCTTGATCCTGTACTCAAGTCCTCTCACAATGAAGGCCAACATACCATTTGCCTTCTTAACTGCTTGCTGACCTGCATTCTTGCTTTCAGTGACTGGTGTACAAGGACACCCAGGCCCTTTTGTACATCCACATTTCCCAATCTACCACCACTTAAATATTACTCTGCTATTCTGTTTTTTTTCTGCTGAATTGGATAACTTCACATTTATCCAGGTTATACTGCATATGCCATGTATTTGCCCACTCCATCAACTTATCTAAATCATCTTGAAGTCTTTTGACGTCCTTCTCACCACTCACATTCCCAACAAGTTTCGTGTCGTCAGCACAAAACAGTTCCCAATCTACCACCATTTAGATATTACTCTGCTATTCTATTTTTCCTGTCAAATTGGATGACTTCACACCTATCCAGGTAATACTGCATCAGCCATGTATTTGCCTACTCCATCAACTTGTCTAAATCGTCTTGAAGTCTTTTGACATCCTCCGCACCACTCACATTCCCACTAAGTTTAGTGTCATCAGCAAACTTGGAAATCATTCAAGTCATTCATATATATCATGAATAGCTTGGGCCCAAGCACTGATCCCTGCGGTACCCCACTTGCCACTCTGAAAAAGAACCATTTATTCCTAATCTCTGTTTCCTATCTGTTAACCAATTCTCAATCCATGCAAATATACAATATATTACCCCCAATCCTATGTGCTTTAATTTTGCACACTAACCTCTTAGGTGGAACTTTATCCAAAGCTTTCTAAAAATCCAAATGTACCACATCTACTGGTTCTCCTTCATCTATTCTATTAGGTGCATCCTCAAAAAACTCCAGTAGGTTTGTCAAACATGATTTCCCTTTCATAAATCCGTTTTGACTTTGTCTAATCCCGTTGATATTTTCTAAGTGTTCTGTTCTCACATACTTTATGATAGACTCAAGTATTTTCCCGACAACTAACGTTAGGCTAACCAGTCAGTAATTCCTTGTTTCCTCTCTCTCTCTCCTTTTTTAAATAGTGGGGTTATATTTGTCACCCTCCAATTTGCCAGGACTGTTCCAGAATCTATAGAATTTTGGAAGATGACAACCAATGTATCCACTATTTCCATGGCACCTCCTTTAGTACTCTTCTTACTAGACCCTTGGTTCCTTAGCATTTCTGGGAAGTTATTTGTGTCTTCCTTCATGAAGGCAGAACTAAAGCAATTGTTTAAGTGCTCTGGCATTTCCTTGTTCTCTATTATAGATTCTCCCATTTTGGACTATATGGGACCTATATTTGTCTTCACTAATTTTTTTCTTTTTATGTACTTATAAAAGCTTTTACAGTCTGCTTGTATGTTCCTTGCAAATTTACACTCATACTCTATTTTTCCCCTCTTAATCAATCTCTTGGTTCTCCTTTGCTTGAATTCTAAATTGGTCCCAATCCTCAGGCTTGCTACTTTCTCTAGCAACTTTATATGATTCCTCTTTAGATCCAATACTATCCTTAATTTATTTTGTTAGCCATTGTTAGGCTGCTTTTCCTGTTGTGTTTTTTGTACCAGAAAGGAATGTATAACTGTTGCAGTACATACATTCGTTCCTTAAATATTAGCCATTGCCTATCCACCATTATGCCTTTTAGTGAAGTTCCTCAATCTATCTTAGCCAACTCATGCCCCTCTTACCTTCCTAGTTTCCTTTGTTAAGATTTAGGACCCCTAGTTTAGATCGGACTACTTCATTTTCTATCCTAATGAAGAATTCTATCATGTTATGGCCACTGTTCCCTAAAGGACCCTGCAGAACAAGGTTATTAATTAACCCCTTCTCATTGCACAATATCAAATCTAGGATAGCCTGTTCCATTGTTGGTTCCTCGACATACTGGTCTAAAAAAACATCTCGTATACATGCCAGGAATTCATCCACCATGTATTATTGCTAATTTGCCCAGTCTAAATGTAGATTACAGTCACCGATGATTACGGTAGCACCCTTGTTACATGTTTCTCTAATTTCTTGTTTAATGCCATCCCCTACCTTACCACTAATGTTTTCCGCCCCTTGTTGCTTCTTCGCTCCACCCAGACTGATTCTACATCTAGATTTTCTGAGCGAATATCCTTTCTCACTATTGCATTGATTTCATCCTTAACTAACAATATCACCCCGCCTCCTTTCCCTTTTTGCCTGTCCTTCCTAAATATTGAATATATCTGGATATTCAGTTCCCAGCCTTGATAACCCTGCAGCCATGACTCTGTAATCGCAAATATATCATAGACATTAACATCTATTTGCGGTGTTAATTTGTCTACTTTATTGCAAATGCTTCAAGCATTCAGCTACAGTGCAGAAACAAATGCTGACCTTGCCAGTGACGCTCACATCCCATGCAATAATGTAAGAAAAATATAATGGCACTGCTGCCACTGTGCCTTGGTGGTAGAGGGAGTGAATGTTGAAGATGTGGATGGAGTGCCAATCAAACAGGCTGCTTTGTCCTGGTTGGTGTTGAGCTTCTTGAGTGTTGTAGGAGCTGCACTCATCCAAGCGAGTGCAGAATGTTCCATCACACTCCTGACTTGTGCCTTGTGCCTTGTGCAGATGGTGGACAGGTTTTGGGGAGTCAAGAGGTGAATTACTCACCTCTGAATTCCCAGCCTCTGACCTGCTCTTGTAGCCACTGTATTTATATGGCTGGTCCAGTTCAGTTTCTAGTCAATGGTAACTCATACGATGTTGATAGTGGGGGATTCAGAGATGGTAATGCCACTGAACGTCAAGGGGCGATGGTTTGATTCTCTCTTGTTGGAGATGCTCATTGCCTGGCACTTGTGTTGTTCACATGTTACTTGTCATTTATCAGCCAAAGCCTGAATGCTGTCCCAGGTCTTGCTGCATACAAGCATGGACTGCTTCAGTATCTGAGGAGTTGTGAATGCTACTGAACACTGTGCAATCATCAGTGCACATCTTAACTTCTGACATTATAATGGAAGGAAGGTCATTGATGAAGCAGCTGTAGATGGTTAGCCCTAGGACACTACCCTGAGGAACTTTTACAGTGATGTCCTGAGATTGAGATGATTGACCTCCAACAACCACAACCATCTTCTTTTGTGCTAGGCATGACTCCAACCAATGATGAGTTTCCCCCTGATTCCCATTGACTTCAATCTTGTTTGGGTTCCTTGATGCCACATTCAGTTAAATGCTCCTTCATGTCAAAGACAGTTGTTCGATTACCTAATTTATTCCCTTACCTGCTTCCTTCAATTTTTTACCTTTGATTCTCCTCTCCTGAAAAGTTGATTCCTTGCTAGAGTAAGATTCCATGGATTTCTGTCATCCCCTGAGATCTCACCAAAAGGTGAATCTTCATGATGATTCCACATAGTGAGCGTCTACAGTCAGCTGACATATAATTACACAGACACACACATCCCAACAGGAATAATTGAATAGTGAGATGGAATGAGAACTCGAGTCAATTTTTCTGTCCCTCACCCTATAACCTTTATGGAATTATGTAGCATTAAATCTTCTAGGAGTGGAAATCTTGTCATACCTGGGATTATGATACAATTCATCCAGCTGTTATCATCTTAGGACAGGATAAGAAACAATCAATAAGAAACAATAAGATAAAAGCAAAAAACTGTGGATGCTGGAAATCCAAAACAAAAATAAAAATACCTGGAAAAACTCAACAGGTCTGACAGCATCTGCGGAGAGGAAGACAGTTAACGTTTTGAGTCTGATACACATCCCTCGAGCGCCTTTTGGACGCAGTGGAGACCCGCTGTGATGTCCTCTACCCCAGCTCTGGCCACAGGATGGGCAGCAATATCACTAATCTGGCTTGGGAGGCAGTGGCAGCTGTGGTCAGTTCCAATGCCCTTCAAATGAGGACAGCCACCAAGCGCTGTAAGAGGAGGAATGATCTCCTCCATCCTGCCAAGATAAGTCACTCTTCTCATCGCTCTCAACTCACACACTCACAAAACCATCACAAATCCAAAGGGCCCTCACTCACTGCCATTTCAAGAGACATCACCATTCACTCTCAATCACATACCATCATTGTCCTCATCCTGTCCATGGGACCACTCACCACCCACATAGGCCAGGCATACTTATCATCTGATCTGGCAGGTATCCTAGTTACACTCTCTCCATCGCTATCCATGCAAGACAAGCTGGCACATAACAGCAGGGAGAGGTTGCAGACTGGTGGAGGAATGCTTGAAATCAAGGTCCTCACGGACTTTGAAAACAGAGCTATCCAGCTGGCCAGCGAGGATCTGGACCGGTCCTGTGCTGACAGTGAGGTCGGCGCTGCTCTACCAAGTGAGGATCCAGCAGTGCAACATCCATCAGACATCCATGCTGTGAGTGATGTGTCCTGTTTCACAGGTCACTGCCATGCACTAATTATCTCTCCTTGCATTCGCAGGCACATCTGGGAAACAGCCGACAGAGTCCATGACCCAGGGCCTCCAAACAAGCCCCAAAGAAGCCACTGTAGAGGAATCTAGAGGAACCCTCCTTGAAGTCCTAACACAGCGCTCATCCACACCCTCCACCAATGCAGAGACACACACCTCGGTAGGATCTAGCTTTAGAGTAGCCTCGGGATCACAATCTGGTGAGCACATTGCACTGTCTGATCCACAGCAGGTGGCGGCAGTGACTTCCCAGGTGTCCGGCACTCAGAGGACTGCTGGAAGCCAAAAATCTGCCGAGTCCAAGCCTGGACTCGGTCATGTCACAGTTGCTGGAGCTGCAAAGGCCAAGCTCAGGAACATCAGGAAGGGATGTTTGTTTCACTCCTCAGATTGAAAGGCACGATGGAGGAGTCCGTCAGTTTTCAGGCTGAGCTGCTAGCGCTACCATGCCAATGCGCCGAGGCCTACACTAGTAGGATTGCAGCTGCCATGGAGACCTTGGTCCAGACGTGAAACGTCAACTCTTTTCTTCTCTGCCGATGCTGCCAGACCTGCTGAGTTTTTCCAGGTAATTCTGTTTTTGTTTTGCCGTTCCGGCACTGCTGCATGGGCTCAACTCCATGGCTGATGCCATAGTTGGCCTCCAACAGTGTGTATGTGAGAAGGCTGCAAGGCAGCTCGATCTCACTCCAGCTACCCCTTCTCTTCAAGAGAATGTCCCAGGGGACATTGGACACCCATAGGGAGGAGGATCAGCAGGTGCACACTTCGGGCTTATCCATCCAGGTGACTTTGGGAATATCTAGCCCCTCTTCCTGTGGCCTCAGAAGTTCCAGCTCCACAGGTTGAGGAGGGTGCCACTGCCACACAGCAGCACCCCGAAAGCAGGCCAGGGCCCTCCTGTCTCAGCCCTCCAGAGCCTCCAGAGGACACCCGCCAAGGGCATCACAGAGAGGGCATGGAAGTCGGATGGAAGTTGGCAAGCTGCCTCCATCTCTGCAGTGGATGGCCAGGAAGCACCAAGTGGCAGGCTTAGGAAGGTAAAGAGGATGTAGTTGCACAGCCTGGGCACATTGTTAATCACTTGTACATAATGTTCACTATTGTCAATATACTCCCAAGAATGTCTCCCTGCCTATTACTCCTTGTTCTGATGAGCAGTGTTCTTGTCACTCAGATGTGAAACCTTTCTGCACAAGATAAAGGCAGGTGTCTCAGTCAAGGGCCTCTCCCCTGTGCTCTGTGCAGCCTTCAGACCAAAGTGATGGGTCTGGCCTCACACTGCCTGGACATGTTATTGATGCCTGCACCTCGGCAGTGCTGGTCATTGCTGGCAGAATGCAGTGGGCGGGTGTCACAGAGTTCCGTCATTCTCTCTGTGTGTTCCTAGCACCTTTAAGGTGGGACTGGCCCCCATCTCTTCAGCATCTGTGACCAGTGACGCTGTGCTCCTGAAGGGCTCAGGTGCTAAAGGTGGACAAAGTTCAGGTGCTTTCAAAGTTTCATGGCTGCGCCTCTATGATATGACCCTGATCACAGAACGCAAGCGAGCTGCCCTCAGTCAGACAGGAGTCAGACATTCTCAGAGACAAAGTGAAGATCCATGGAGTGTCCTCACTGCTTGTTGTCATCATCCTCCTGCAATCGAGCAACTATTAGGGTGTCTGCTCTGTCTCTGTGACAGGAGCCTTATCACAGAGGGTACTCGAGTTGCCATAACCCAATCTGGAGTCAAGCGTTCACAGATGTAACGTGAGTATCTATGGTGTCTCCTCACTGCATGTCGCCATCATCCTCCACAAATCTAACAGCTATGAGGGCCTCCTGAATGCACCTGCCTCATCTGGCCAGTGCGAGGGCCTCATCCCCACCATCATTGCCTTTGAAACCCCCTCACCCTCATTCCTGTCAGCATTCTCCTCATCGGGGGAGACCTCCAGCTCCTCCATCTCCTCCTCAGCCAACTTGTCTTCCAGTTGCAGTACCTGGTTGTAAAGGGCACAGCAGATGAAAATGATGTGTGACACACTCTGCGAACTGTATTGCAATTCACCGCCAGACCGGCCCAGGCACTGGAACCTTATCTTCAGCATCCCGATGGTTTACTCCACCAAGTTGCAAGCTGCTGCATGAGCCTCAATATGCTGTCACTCTGCTGCAGTCTGAGGCCGCCGCATGGGTGTCATCAGCCACGGCATCTGTGGGTAGCCTTTGTCCCCAAGGAGCCAACTCTGCAGCCTCTGTGGACCTTGAAAAATGTCAGGGATCTGTGGCTGACTGAGAATGTAGGATTCTTGCACGCTCCCTGGAAATCATGCGCAGACATGCAGAATGTGTTTGTGGTGGTCACACACCAGCTGCACATTCAGCGAATGGAATCCCTGGTGATTGACATAGTTCACTGCTTGTTGCAGCGGAGATCTGAGCACCTCATGAGTGCAGTTGATGGCACCCTGCACCTGTGGGAAACCCAAGATCTGGTCAAATCCAATCGGTCTTGCACCCTGGCTCTCTTGATCCCGGGTGAAATGCACAAAGATGTGTGCCCTCACAAAGACAGCATCTGTGACTTCATGGATGCAGTTGTGCGTGCGGGCTTGTGCGATCCCACAGAGGTCACCTGTGGAGCCCTGAAAGGAGCCACTGGCGAAAAGATTGAGTGCCGTGGTCACTTTCACAGCCACTGGAAGTGGATGCCCTCCATGTCCTCGTGCCGCCAAATCCTGCAGTAGCTGGCAGATGTGATGGACCAATTCCCTAGACATGTGCAGTCTTCAGCGACACTGGTTTCGGTCATCTGCAAGAATGAAAGGCGGCTTCTATAGGCCCTGAGTCTAGCTAGGCACCAACCAGTGACGGCTCACTGTGGCTCTTCAGCTGTGTGTGCAGGAGCCCCAGCCGCCCCTTCTTCCCGAGGTTGCTGCTCCTCTCTCTGCACAGCCAGGCGCCTCCATCACTCTCTTCTCTATCACCTCCACTCCCTGTACACCATGAGGTGTACATCTAGGTCAACAGGTTCCATGATCCTGATGTACTCCTCCTGCAGGATGAAAGAGAGAGATGCGTGGGCTAGCATGGGTATACTAAGAACCTACCTGGGTAAAGTCTGAAGGCTCCTTAATGCTTCCCGGAGACTGCTGGCCACCATTTGGATGACAAGAGATTAGTGCGCTGCAATGGCTGCCCGAAACCCCATCAGCCTCCATCCTGCTCCACCCGAGCGATTGGCGGCAGCTTTGCCCATTGGACTGCATGCTGTGCTCTCAGCTCAGGAGCAGGCATTCTCCTAACCCGCGCTGAAAGGCTGCACTGTTAGTTTGAACCATGGGGAGACTGGTCCAAACTGGGATGATGACATTGCAATGGGCTGTGAGCGCCTCCACCAGTGACTGCTCCATGGCCAGCTTTAGCAAGGAGATTGTACAATGTGTCCAGTCGTCCAAATGTTCTACAGTTGACTAAAATGCTCATGACTTTGCAGTCTATGCCCGAGGGTTAAAAAGCTGTGGAGCATGTGGTGGTACTTTGATGCCTCTGCATTGCTTGAGTGGGCAGAGAACTAGAGGCCCAATTCCAGTCATATCAATGTGGCTGCGCCTGAACTGTCTCAGCTGTGGGGGAATGGTTACTTAATACAAGGTGTCCCTAATGCATGGCCGCTTCCCTTGTTGAACCCCGACCCCCCCCACCTGGCCAAACACCACACGTGTTTGTGCACTACCTTCAACCACAGGGCAGGCCTTGCCCCCCCAACACGCCTCAACCTTGAAGTCCAACTGGCGACATTACTGTGCACTCACCCCCCCGAGTTCCCCTCCAAGCGCTGCCCGCCAACTGACACCTTTTATTTGCTGTTGTGAAACATGTCGGCTTGAGCGGATAATCCAACGGGGTGGGGGGGGTTGATGGGTAATAATTCTTACAGATTGCGCTTATAATGATATGCCGATGTATTACAATGAGGTTCCCCATGCCTGATGGCAGGAAATGCGGCCTACAAATTGGTTTAACAACGTTGTGAAACTGATTTTTGGCCTTCTCACCGTACTGTCCACTCATGCCACCAAACACGCTCGACACCAGCGTGCACGGACAATTCCACTCAATAATTTCAAAAAGAAATTGGATGGCTATGTGGAGGAAATAAACTTGCTGGGCTATGGGGGTCGAGTGGGGTGTTACTGACCAAAATGCTCTGCACAGAGCTGGCA
This sequence comes from Carcharodon carcharias, assembly GCF_017639515.1. Lineage (NCBI taxonomy): Eukaryota > Metazoa > Chordata > Chondrichthyes > Lamniformes > Lamnidae > Carcharodon > Carcharodon carcharias. The sequence continues at coordinate 84,431,773 of NC_054469.1, read as the reverse complement.
TGGATGCGATGGGCTAAATGGCCTTTTTCGGTGCCATCAATGACTCGATGAGTTGAAAAGAATTAAACATTGATTTTCATACAAATAGAGATTAGCTGTCATTCTTTAAAACCATGAAGCTCAGTAAACTTGTTTGGAGTATCTGATATATCCCCTCAAGTGCATGCAATGGCTGATTTTCTCTCCTTGCCACTCAGTTTTTCGATGCGAATGGAATGAGAGTGAGATGAAATCTCCAAATAAAAAAACTGATTACTTAAACCGCCAGAGGTTTGGATGTTGTGATTTTTTTTTTGGCAGGCTTCAATTGTGGTCCACCCAAAACTGCCTGGAGTGTAGTTAACATTTTCCTTGGTCCAACCATCTTCAGCTGCTTCATCAATAAACTTCCTTCCAACATAAGGTCAGAACTGGGAATGTTCGCTGATGATTGCGCAATGTTCAGCACCATTCACGATTCCTCAGATACTGAAGCAGCCCATGTCCAAATCAGCTAGACCTGGACAATATCCAGGCTTGGGCTGACAAGTGGCAAGTAACATTCGCACCACACAAGTGCCAGGCAATGACTATCTCCAACAAAAGAGAATCTAACCATTGCCCCTTGATATTCAAAGGTATTACCATCACTGAATCCCCCACTATCAACATCCTGGGTGTTACCATTGACTAGAAATTGAACTGGACTAGCCATATGAATACTGTGGCTACAAAAGCAGGTCAGAGACTAGGAAGCCTGCAATGAGTAACTCACCTCCTGACTCCCCAAAGCCTGTCCACCATCTACAAGCCACAGGGTCAAGAGTGTGATAGAATACTCCCCACTTGCCTGGATGAGTGCAGCGCCAACAACACTCAAGAAGCTTGATACCATCCAGGGTAAAGCAGGCCGCTTAATTGGCACCCCTTCCACAAACATTCACTCGCTTCAGCATCAATGAATAGTGAGCAGCAGTGTGTACAATCTACAAGATGCATTACAGAAACTCAGCAAGGCTCCATGGGCAGCACCTTCCAAACCCATGGCTGCTGCCATCTAGAAGGACAAGGGTAGCAGATAGATGGGAACACCACTACCTGCAAGTTCCCCTTCAAGCCACTCACCATCCTAACTTGGAAATATATCACCGTTCCTTTACTGTCGCTGGGTCAAAATCCTGGAACTCCCTTCTAACAGCATTGTGGGTGTGCCTACAATGCATGGACTGCAGCGGTTCAAGAAGGCAGCTCATCACCAGCTTCTCAAGGGCAATTAGAGAACGACAATAAATGCTGGCCTAGCCAGTGACACCCACATCCCATGAATGAATAAAAAAAATGAGGCCATTTGCAGTGCAGCTTAAAGGGATTATGAGCTGCCGTTGAGTAAAGCTCATTATTTTTGAGACATCTATGCCTTAAAGCTCCATTGAGTTCAGAGCTTTGCTGTTTGGCGTGCTCTTTACACTTCCCTGAAATTTCACACCATTGCTCTGCTGACCCCTCCCCTTTAAGGTGCTGCTTTTGGCCTATCCTGTCAGTAACTGGCCTGTTGTTATTCTTACCTTCTCAAGGGTTAAAAGTGTGATTACCTCTGGCAGCTTGCCTTTGTATTTAGGTGAAGCCCAGGCGGGAAAACCAATTGAGCCTCCTACTAATATCATTGGATAAATAGGGCAGAATCATCCCCTCTCTCCAGAAATTTCGTGGTGGGATGAGAAAGTTGGAATGATTCCTGCCACGGAGCAGGGCAGGCTTTTATGTGCAATCGTGCGCTCCCTGCCTCATTAGTTATGCATGCATGTGATCTTCATCGAGCCTCATGGCAGGATGGACAGGAAGTCGGGTGCCCTACCTTCATGTTCGGGCCATATTTGAAAGGCATCTGGGCAGGTCTTCACTAACAGGAGGGAGGAAAGGATGAGCAGAAGGTGGCAGCAAGCCATGGCTCCCTGCTTCAGTGACACATCCCTGGAGTATCTCCTGGAGCAGTTCAGGAGAGGTGAGACCTCCACTTCCCCAGAGCTGGCCACAGGAGGCCAACACAGCTGATTCCACTGTGGCCTGCCAGGAGGTAGCCAGGGTGGTCAGTGCCCGTGGGGTGTAGACGAGGACCGTCCTGCAGTGGAGGAAAAGAGTCAACGATATAATCTGAACTGCTAGCGTAAGTGAATCTTCTCCCATTCCAACCCACCTCACCACTCATTTGTGTTTGTCTCATGGGACCTGGGCACCACTGGCAAGGCTGGCATTTCTCTTGCCCATTCCTAAATGTCCTTGACATGGTGGTGGACTGCTGTCTTACTGAACCACTGCAGTCCATGTGCTGTTCTATTACCCTGTCACAGTGAAGGCGCAGCCATGGGGTGGAGTGCAGGGCAACTTGAAGATGTGCTGCTCCCAATCATCTGCTGCCCTCATCCTTCTAGCTGGTAGAGCTCATGGGGTTGGAAGACACTGTTCAAGGAACCTTGGTGAGTCGGACTGTATGGTACACCTTGCTGCCCGGGTGCATCAGTGGTGGAGGGACTGTATGTTGAGGGTGCTGGATGGGGTGTTAGTCAAATGGGCTGCTTTGTCCTGGGTGGTGTCCAGCTTCCTGAGTGTTCTTAGAGCTGCACTCATCCAGGCAACTGGAGGCTGTTCCATTTCACTCCTTACTTGTGCCATGCCCATGGTGATTGGGTTTTGGGGAGCCCCAAGGTCAGCTAGCAGCCACAGAATTAGCAGCCTGTGACTTGCTCTTTCATTATAGATGCTCACAATCCATCTGTATTTATGCAGGAGAAGGTGACCCATAACAGAAGGGAGAGAGAGAGAAAACAGGACGGGAGATGTCTGAGCTCAGGCCCCTCACACAATTTGAACAGCAGACTGCCAAGCAGGCAGGGAGGCCCGTGACCATGCCTGTGCTGACGGCAAAGTTGGTGTCCCCCAAGCAGCTACTGAGCAAGCAAGCATAATCCAGACAACCTCAGAAAATCAAGGTGATTGATGAGTGCCAAGTTTGAGCCAGCCTAGGCAGTCACCCATTCTCTCCTCTCTCCATTCTAGGTGCCAGCAGAAAGAGGGTGAGGCCAGTCCCCGCCCCTGATGTCAGCCCCAGCCTGCAGAAAACTTTGGAAAAGGGCGAGGATGACTTCTCACCTGTACAGCTGTTACAGCATTCACCTGCACCCTCACCAGCCCAGAGACATTCACCTCAGTGGCTCATAGATCTAGTTTAGGCTCGGGCTCACACTCTGGTGGTCACCGCACAGACACGTGCCCACAGCAGGAGGAGGCAGTGTCAGCCAAGCTCTCAGGCAGCCAGCAGCCTGTTAGTGAAGAGGCCACTGCTAAGTCTGAGTCAGTGGAGAGGATGCTGGAGTATCAGTGAATACAGGGAGCACCAGTTAAAGGTGTCAGAGGCCCTCAATAGAGTGGCATACAAGGCGGAGAAGTGTGTCCACACATTCTCTGATGCAGTGGTTCCAACATGTGAGCGCATAAAAATCTCCATGGGGAGGATGGCGGACACCATGAAGAACCTGTTCCAGCAGAATGCCTCAGATGCATGCAGACCTGCACTCCATCGCTGTGGCCATGGGTGACCTTTTGCAGTGGCTTTGCGAGAGGGGGATGAGGCACTTTGACCTCTCTCCAGGTGCCCCTTCTCCTCAAGGAGTCACAGAGGGACCCTTGGGCACCCAAAGGGAGGAGGACCGGCAGCTGGATACCCTGGGAAGCATAGACCCAGGAATCTCCAAGGGTGCTCAGGCATTCCCAATCCCCTCTGCCTGTGACTTCATCAGCTCCAACTACTCAGGCCAAGAAAGATGCACCTGCCCCCGAGCAGGAGACCCAAAGCAGGCCAGGAACCTCCAGCTCTCGGCTCTCCAGATGACGTCTGCCAAAATCATAACAGACAACAGGTCATGGTAGTCAGCAGGCTCCCTCCACCTCTGCTGCAGATATCAGGGATGCACCCAGGCGTAGCAGTAGAGTAAGGAAAATTAAGAAGTATTGAATGAGCACTAGTGGGACATGGTCAATCATTGTAAGTAGTTTTTGCACTCCCAAATATATGTCATGTTACTCCTTTTGGAAGGCTCCTGGATTGAGTCTTGCTGCTAGTAGTATTAGTGATTGTGCGCACTTCACCCCTCCCAGAGAAGGACCAAGGATGGGTCTTCCTCCCTCTAATACATGGCTGTGCATGGAAACATCGGTCTTTGACAAGGTCCATGACCACCATGTCTGAGAGACTTCCCACTTACATGAGTCCTCTTGCGGTCACTGTTCTCTGTGGTAGACCTTGTCACAATGGAAAGACTAGCCGCATGAGCGAATTTTCTCCCCATCATGGGGGCTGAGCAGGACGGGCACGGGTGGCTGCGCAGCTAATCGCTGCCCTGTGCGGGCGGGGGGAGAAGGGAGAGTTAGGGCCTGCACTGTTGCACGCATGCGTGCAAAAGAGCACAAAAATCTCCCTGAGGCACGGAGTTTAGTTTCATTGTGAAAAAGTGAATAAATGATTTTTAAAAATTATTTGGACATGTCCCCTCATGTGACGGTATCACATGAACTGGGTCATGTCTATGAATTTTATTTAAAATTTTTATTAAAGTTTAAAAACCTTCACGAAAACTCATCCCACCCATGGATGAGGTTCCATGAAAAATGCAAAGGTCGCCTGGGCTCTTCACCACCAACCGTAAGGTTAGATGGGCAGCCCTGTTAAATATTTCAATTGTTATTTAAATGGGCTTAATAGGCCTTTGTCAGTTTGGCGGGCGCGCAGTCGACTCAGGTGTGCGCCCACCGAACTGAAGATCGGAATGACGTGTGTGACGTCGGGACACACGCCCAACGTCACCGCGCATCTTTTTACGCATTGGCGAGCAGGGCCAGCCCCTGCCCACTGACCAGAAAATTCAAGCCTTAGAGTTATACAGCACAGAAACAGGCCCTTCGACCCATCGTGTCTGTGCTGGCCATCAAGCACTTTTTATTCTAATCCCATTTTCTAGCACTTGGCCTGTAGGCCCTGTATGCTATGGTATTTCAAGTGCTCATCTAAATACTTCTTAAATGTTGTGAGGGTTCCTGCCCCTACCTCCCCCTCAGGCAGTGTGTTCTGGATTCGAACCACCCTCTGGGTGAAAAGGTTTTTCCTCACATCCCCTCTAAACCAACTGCCCCTTACTTTAAATCTATGCCCCTTGGTTATTGACACCTCAGCTAAGGGGAAATGTTTCTTCCTATCTACACTTTCTATGCCCCTCATAGTTTTGTATACCTGTATCAGGTCCCCCCTAAGCCTTCTCTACTCTAAGGAAAATAACCCTAGCCTATCCAGTCTCTCTTCGTAGCTGAAACGCTCCAGCCCAGGCAACTTCATGGTGAATCTCCTTTGCATTCTCTCCAGTGCAATCACATCCTTCCTATAGTGTGGCGACCAGAACTACACACAATACTCCAGCTGTGGCCTAACCAGCATTTTATACAGCTCCAACATAACCTCCCAGCTCTTATACTCTATGCCTCAGATAATAAAGGTAAGTGTCCCATATGTCTTCTTAACCATCTTATCTACCTGTGTTGCTGCCTTCAGGGATCTATGGCCACATACACCAAGGTCCTTCTGATCCTCTGTACTTCCTAGGGTCCTACCATTCATTGTGTATTCCTTTGCCATGTTAGTCCTCCCAAAATGCATCACGTCACACTTCTCAGGATTAAATTCCATTTGCCACTGCTCTGCCCATCCTACCAGCCCACCTATATTGTCCTGTAATCTTTCCTCCTCACTATTTACGACACCACCAATTTTCGTATTTTCTGCGAAATTACTGATCATACCTCCTATAGTCACATCTAAATCATAATGTACATTATAAACAGCAAGGGTCCCAGCACTGATTCCTGTGGTATACCACTCGTCACAGTCTTCCAATTGCAAAAACAACCTTCAACCATCACTATCTGCCCCGTGCCACTAAGCCAATTTTGGATCCAATTTGTCAAATTGCCCTGGATCCTATGGGCTCTTACCTTCTTGACCATTCTCCCATGCGGGACCTTGTCATAAGCCTTACTGAAGTCCATGTGGACTACATCAACCGCACTACCCTCATCTACGCACCTAGTCACCTCCTCAAAAAATTCAATCAAATTTCATAGACATGATCTCCCCCTGATAAAGTCATGCTGACTATCCCTGAATAATCCCTGCCTCCCCAAGTGGAGATTAATCCTGTCCCTCAGAATTTTTTCCAATAGTTTCCCCTACTACTTATGTTAGACTCACTGGTCCAGAGTTCCCTGGTTTATCCCTACCAACCTTCTTGAATAATGGCACCATGTTTGCTGTCCTCCAGTCCTCTGGCACCTCTCCTGTAGTCAGAGAGGATTTGAAAATTAGTGCCAGAGACCCTGCAATCTCCTCCCTTGCCTCATATAGCAGCCTGGGTTGCATCTCATCTGGGCCTGGGGATTTATCTACTTTTAAGCCCGCCAAAACCATTAATACCTCCTCCCTTTCAAGGCTAATTTGTTCAAGTATATCGCAGTCCCCCTCCCTGATTTCTACACCTACATCGTCCTTCTCCATAGTGAGCAAAGATGAAAAGTAATTATTCAAAACCTCACCTACATCCTCCGGCTCCACACATGGATCACCACTTTGATCCCTAATGGGCCCTGCTCTTTCCCTGTTTCTCTTGCCCTTAATATATTTATAAAATGCCTTGGGATTTTCCTTTATCTTGCCCGCCAGTGTTTTTCATGCCCCCTCTTCGCTCTCCTAATTACTTTTTTAAGTAACCCCCTGCACTTTCTATACTTCTCTAGGGCTTCCAATGTTCCAGCCCTCTGTACCTGCCATAAGCCTTCTTTTTCTCTCTTATCCAATCCTCTATATCCCTTGACATCCAGGGTTCCCTGGACTTGTTGGTCCCACTCTTCACCTTTACGGGAACATGTTGGTCCTAAACTCTCACTATTTCCTTTTTGAATGACTCCTACTGGCCTGATGTAGGCTTCCCTGCAAGTAGCTGTTCCCAGTCCACTTTGGCCAGATCCTGTCTTATCATATTGAAATTGGCCTTCCCCCAATTCAGGACCTTTATTTCCGGTCCATCTTTGTCCTTTTCCATAACTATCTTAAATCTAACAGATATATGGTCACTTTCTCTGAAATGCTCCCCCACTGACACTTCTACCGCTTGCCCGGCTTCATTCCCTAAGATTAGATCCAGTACTGCCCCTTCTCTTGTAGGACTTTCTACGTGCTGGCTCAAAAAGCTCTCCTGGATACACTTCAATAATTCCACACCCTCCAAGCCTTTCACACTAAGATTATCCCAGTTAATATTGAGGAAGTTAAAATCACCTACTATTATTACCCTATTATTTTTACATTTCTCTGAGATTTGCCTACATATCTGCTCCTCTATCTCCCCTGACTGTTTGGAGACCTATAGTACACTCCCAGCAAAGTGATTTCCCCCTTTTTGTTTTTATGTTCTACCCATATGGACTCATTTGAAGAATCTTCTAAGATATCATCCCTCCATACTGCAATAATTGACTCCTTGATCAATATTGCAATGCCACTTCCTATTTTACCATCCCCCACCCACCACCACCCCCCCACCCCACCCCACCCCCACCACCCACCCCACCGTCATGCCTGAACATTCTATACACTGGAATATCGGGCTGTCAGTCCTGACCTTCCCTCAACCATGGCTCTGTGATAGCAACAATATCATATTCCCAAGTGTTAATCAATGCCCTCAATTCATCTGCCTTACTTGTAAGACCCCTTGCATTAAAATAGATACAATCCAGCCTTGCATTATTCCCTTGTGCCTTAACAGGTCTATATTTGTTCTGCCTTCCAGACTGATTTAGTTTCTCTTCTATATTTGGCTGTGCGTCATCCCCGACTATACCTTCACTCTGTATCCCATCCCCCTGCCAAATTAGTTTAAGCGCCCCCCACAACAGCATTAGCAAACCTCCCCGCAAGGATGTTGGCCCCGTTCTGGTTCAGGTGCAACCCGTCTGTCTTGTACAGGCCCAACGTTTGCCAGAAACAGATCCAGTGATCCAGGAAACTAAAGCCCCCCCTCCTGCACCATCTCTTCAGCCATGCATTCATCCTTTTTATCCTCTTATTCCTATACTCACTACCACATGACACAGGGAGTAACCTGGAGATTACAACTTTGCGGTCCTGCTTTTTAATCTAAACCTAGCTCCCTAAATTCTTGCTGCAGGACCTCACCCCTTTTTCTATCTATGTTGTTGGTATCAATGTGAATCACGACATTTGACTGTTCATCCTCCCCTTTGAGAATGCCCTGCATTCGTTCTGTGACATCCTTGACCCTGGCACCAGGGAGGCAACACACCATCCTAGAGTCACATCTACGACTGCAGTAGCGCCTGTCTGCATCCCTCACTATTTAATCTCCTACCACTATTGCTCTTGCATTCTTACTCCTCCCACCTTGTGCAGCTGAGCCTCCTGCAGTGCCATGAATTTGGCTCTGACTGCACTCTCCAGAGGAAGCTTCATCCTCACCATTCTCCAAAACAGAAAAACTGTCCTTGAGTGAGATGCACTCTGGGGCTTTCCTGACTACCTGCCTCCCTTCTGCTGACTGGTGGTCACCCATTCCTTCTCTGACTGCACTTCCTTAAGCTGTGGAGTGACCACATCTAAAAACGTACTATCCATGTAACCCTCAGCCTTGTGGATGCACCACTGTGTCTCCAGCTGATGCTCAAACTCTGAAAGCCGTTGCTCAAGCCAGTCAAGCCAGTGGCACTTCCTGCATATGTGGTTATCCAGACTGCAGGAGTGTCTAAGAATTCCCATATGCTGTAGGCCGTACAACACATGGGACTGAGCTTCCTTGTCATGCTTTTTGTTCATTTTTAATTAAAGGATTATTTCCCTAAATTTAAGTCCCGCTCTGCTCACTGAAGTCTCGCTCTTTACAGCCCCGCTCTGCTCACTGAGCACTTGTCAGGTAGGTCCATTCCCCCAGGAGGATGGGGGCTGCAATCCACCAGCATGCCCCTTGCAGGCATGCCCCTCCCTTCATCCCCCACTTCTTCCCTAACTTTGCCTGGAGCCGATGGCCAGCAGCCGAGTCTGATCGGCAACTCCACAGCTTGCTGGGATCTCGTTTTCGTGAGAACCCTTTGGGCCAGAACTGCTGCTGTGTATTCTTGACCAAATGGTAATGAATAGCAAATGAGAAAGATTTCATACATTCCCCACATGATTATTAGCTGTCCAGTTGTGCTGACCTTTGCTCCACCCACCTGAGGAGACCATTCCCCCACCGCGATATTTTGCGCTCGGATGTCAAGGGCGTTACTTTGGTCTGGAGCTGGCTCTGTCTTACGATGCTATGCATTTGATTTCAAACTATCTCCACCACATTTTACCCTCGCTTTGTCACCCACCAACATCCCCCCATCATTGTCAACCCCACTCCCCACAATGTCACCTTCACTCTCCCCTTAATAATCCTTCAGCCTCTCCCCGTCACCCTGGACCCTATCACAGTTAATTTGAATGTGCCTTCCCTCCTCCCTGAGACCACCCCAGTCACTATTCATAAGCCCACTCTGATCCTCCCAACTCCCACAATCTGTGTCACTATCCTTATATCCCTCAATGACCCCCCGAGATGAGAACTATACCCGCCATACCCAGATCCTGACCCTTCCACACTACTGCATCCCATTTCTCCCTCCCAAAGCCACCATCCCCTCATATCACCAGCACCCAGTTCTCTCCCCGGGATGTCAACTCGATTGATCCATCCCTCTGAAGCACTCTGGCCCCATACCACCCTCCCCCTTCCCCTTCCCCTTCATGCTTCCTACCCCCTCATTCCATTCACACAACCTCTTCTTCTCATCCGGACCTGCCCGCCCGCACCCCCCACCGCCCCCTCCCCCCCCCCCCCCCTTCTTCTCCTTTGGACACCCTCACCTTTGTGTCTTGCACCCACCCTCCCCACTTAATCTTCTCCAGACCTTTCCCCGCCCACTCTTTTATCCCTTCACACCATACCTGTGGCCAGCTCCAGCGGTGCAGCCAGCTTTGACTCCAAGGTAATTGCTCTAAAATTCTCCCATGCAGTTGCACGCCACTAATATGCAGTCAGGTTACAGAACAGCGTAAACTCCCGCTGGCGGGGCAGAAGATTGGACAGAGGTGCATGATTCCGGACCGTTGCGGTTTTACTGAGATAAAAACAAAAAAACTGCGGATGCTGGAAATCCAAAACAAAAACAGAATTACCTGGAAAAACTCAGCAGGTCTGGCAGCATCGGCGGAGAAGAAAAGAGTTGACGTTTCGAGTCCTCATGACCCTCATGAGGACTCGAAACGTCAACTCTTTTCTTCTCCGCCGATGCTGCCAGACCTGCTGAGTTTTTCCAGGTAATTCTGTTTTTGTTTTGCGGTTTTACTGAGCATGCATAAGATGCAAAGTGGGTTCCTGCCGAGCTTCAGCTGGAGATACAGCCCACCATCAAGCCACCACGAACGCTGGGAAGGAACGATTCCGCCCTGGTTCCCCGACATTGGGAAATCCATTTTTCGCTCCCTGCCATACCTTCCGCCCCTGCCCGGCAGGAATCCCGCTGATGGCGGGAGGGGAAGATTCTGCCTGAAGAGTGGACACCTTGCCCACTACAAGCCCGTTGCAAGCTGTGAAACCAAATTGATACAATTAAGTGAATGGCAAACTTCTCCCTTTGAAATAAAGAAGGATGGCGGCCACATAAAAGGTGAGCCTGAGATGATAATCACTCTTCTCAATAAAGCATATACATTGAGTTCTTTATGTTATAAAACGCAACCAGCAATGAATGAATATCACCACAAAACATTTTGTGGGTGCAATTGGCTGCTAGAAGTGTAAGTTAATAGCAGATCTTGTGGTTCCCAGTCATGGTGAACATTGAAAAATTCGAGGGCCATAACAGCACTGCAACTTGCAGGAGTCCACTTACACTCAAATTCAGAAGTTGCAATGCACCTGAATGAGTTCCAGGAGAACCCACACTGATGGTTCCACCAGGATCTGCCAACATGTGAATTTGGGCTGATTGTCCTGGATTTAACTCAATAAGTACATTGATTTATTTAGGGTTGCTCCCAGCAGGCTCAAGAACAGAAGTGTGAAAACATGCCTACATGCCTGGCACCCCTTGCACCAACCCCACGCCACCCCAAGAACCCCAGCTCCATACTTCACATCCATAGCACCCTGGCACTCCTGGGTAGCTCCTCAGTTCCACCAATGTCAGAAACGCTGGGGTTGCTGGGGTGGTGCAGGAGTGGGTGCCAGAGGTTGGGGACTAGCACTGGAGGAGGTGGGGAGCAGAGCCAGAAGGGTTGGGGGAGGTGGGGAGTTGAACAGGAGGATCTGGGAGAGGTGGGGAGTTGAACCGGAGGGGCTGGAGGAGGTGGGGATTTGAACTGGAGGATCTGGGAGAGATGGGGAGTTGAACCAGAAGGGCTGGGGGAGGTGGGGAGTTGAACCGGAGGGGCTGGGGGAGGTGGGGGGTTGAACTAGAAGGGCTCGGGGAGGTGGGGAGTTCAATTGGAAGATCTGGGAGAGATGGAGAGTTGAACCAGAAGGGTTGGGGGAGGTAGGGAGTTGAACCAGAAGGGCTGGGGGAGGTGGGGAGCTGAACCTGAGGGGCTGGGAGAGGTGGGGAGTTGAACCAGAGGGGCTGGGGAGGTGGGGAGTTGAGCCGGAAGGACTGGCGGTGGTGGGGAGTTGAACTGGAGGGGCTGGGAGAGGTGGGGAGTTGAACCAGAGGGGCTGGAGGAGGTGGGGAGTTGAGCCGGAAGGACTGGCGGTGGTGGGGAGTTGAACCGGAGGGGCTGGGAGAGGTGGGGAGTTGAACCAGAGGGGCTGGAGGAGGTGGGGATTTGAACCGGAGGGGCTGGGGGAGGTAGGGAGTTGAACAAGGGCTGGGCGGGGTGGGGAGTTGAACCTGAGGGGCTGGGCAGGGTGGGGAGTTGAGCTGCAAGGACTGGGGGAGGTGGGGAGCTGAACCAGAGGGGCTGGAGGAGGTGAGGAGTTGAGCCGGAAAGGATGCGGGAAGCAGGGAGCAAACCCCACTCCAGCCAACAAAGAAAATCGGGTTGTGACGACATAGTGCTGGATCTTATAGCCCTCAGCAGGGGAGCTTGTAAACTGCAACACATATCCTCCCCATCACCTTTCCGCCCACCCCAACCTGTCTCCCATATTATGGGGACCAGTGGGGGCATCAGGTAGCCCTCCCACCCTTGGGCCTATTGAGGTTTTTAAGTGTCCAATTAATGGCCACTTAGGTGCCTCATCCACCCCACCACTATTTTACTCATAGCAGGGTAGGCCCAAGCCAGTCGGGTAGCCCAGAAAATTTTACTGGGCGAGCTGGTGTTGGGCAAGAACATGGGAGTATCCTCTTGGGGGGACCCTGTGCCCACTGGAGGCAACCCCCCACAATGTCATATCCTCCCCTTAACTGTCCCCTCCCAGCCTCTCAACCCCGGACCCCACCTCCCCCATCCCCTCACTGGGGCCTGCCAGCTGATACCTCGGACTTACCTTCAGTCCAGTCTCTATAACCTCCTATTGTTCGGGGTCTGCCTGCAGTCCCAGCTGTGGCCACTGCTCAATCCTGGTATTGCTGAGACGACAGGGCTTCTGATCAATCAGGTTGCCTGCAGCTCTCTAAGGCGTGACTACCTCTCTAGCTAGGAGAAGAAGTTTCACCCTGAGCCAATTAACGCCCTGCAGAGCATAAAATAGCTGCGAAGCAGTTGGCTTTCTCATGGGCAGGCTCCTGACTAACCTTTTGGTCGGCAACCGGGGATCACAACGCCCAGTAAAATCCAGACAAAACTTTTAATAACAGTCAGCAGCACATGGTTCCACTTTGCTGCTGACCATAAGGCCCAGTCCAGTACTTCCAATGCTTATTGAGGACAGGCTTCAAAGGGCGATCTTCAGCTTGTGGCATCAGAGGGGTTGTGGCTTTACTGGAATTGTGACTCACTGCAATGCCTCCCTACTCATCTCGCCAATTAATCCAGACAGCCGGGAGAGCAAGTTCCCGCTGCAGCCAACGAAAAAAGGTAGACATGTAGTTTTAAACGTAGTCAGCGGTACATGGCTGTGCTTCACCACTGACCACAAGATCCAGGCTAATTCTTGTCCTAGTTTTGAAGTTTGTTCAACCCTAACAAAATCAAGCATTAGTTTCAACTTTACTTAGTGTCAGCTTGGCTCAGCTACTAGCACTCTTGGCTTTGAGTCAGGAGTTTGTGGTTTTAATTTCTTCTTCAGCACTTTAACAGAAATGTTTAGAAAATTCACAGAGGCCCAATCCCAGGAGTAGCACTAATTCTTCCCTCAGCTCATCAGTTGTGTTTCATCACTAAATGTACCACGAATGATGTTACTAGACATTTTATTTTACTGGGGATGTAGAAATAGTCTCCAGTAAAAGCCCAAATGTACATATAGGTACACTACATTTGTTAGCTTTCTGAAAGAAGACTGTCATTATCATTCACTTATTGACAGCTTTTTAATTCCTCTCCAATGACAATGTCTATTTCAATCTTTCTCTTACTTTTCCACAAATTTAGAATTCTTAACTATCACCAGGGACCACTGATGACTAAGGTTTGACAGATCTTCCAGTCTCTGGATCATCGGACGCCAGACATATTACCAAAGATGCATGTCAGGACCTTGCACAAGTCCCGATGCACTGATCTCCAAAAGAATTACCTGGGAAGTTTGAACTTCTGATGGGCAAACCCTCTGCTCCTTGGGACACTTAAAGGTTTCCAACTCTGAGTTTGAGTCAGAGACTTTCAGACAGTTCTGACATATTTACCTGGATAGTTACCCAAGAATTGTTAGAAAAATCCTAGTCTAATGCCTGGGTAACTACCTCCTGGCTAGACCTGACCAATCCCCACCACCGACTACCCCCGACCAGATTTAACTAGCTCCTCGACCTGGCCGCCCTTCCCAACCCAACCATCTCCCAACCTGACCGCCTCCCGACCTGACCGCCCATCCTGATGTGACCACCCCTCCCAGCCTGGCCACCCCTCCCAACACAACCATCCCTCCGGACCTGATTACCCCTGATCTGACTGCCCCTTCTGAACTGACCACCCTTCGTGACCAGACTTCCCTTCCCAACCCAACCACCCATCTACTGACCCATTCACCTACCTAGTCACCTCACCCACCTGCCACCTACCCACTTGCCACTCTGTCCAGCTACCATCCTGCTCCCCTACGACCTCACCCACCTCCCAACCCACCCACTTACCTCATCCACCTAGCCACCTTTCCCACCCTACCCATTCACTAAGATTCATTCATTCACCCATTCCCTAACATTCACACTGCATATTTAAACTTATCTTACAGCAGCTAGTGCCATAAAAATGGGGTGTGTCCAGCCTTCCCTCCCCCTCCCCATGCTACTCCACTGCAAAGGAATCTCCAATAGACTGTATGCTCCACATTCCTGGAAAAGCGGTGCTTGGAAGACTCGCCCAAAAATGTCCAGCTGTACCGGGGCGCAGGAATGTATGGTCAGAGCAGCAATCCAATGGTGATTACCGTGTCACGGAAGATATGGGCCAAGGTTTAAGATGTCATTCACAACAGGTGTCCAAGCTCTGATCCCAGCTTGACTCCATCAACATCTATTCCCAATTTGACTTTGAACACCCAAGTTAGAAATCTGGAGCATTACCAGTCACAGCACAGTGAATTTGGATTGAAGCATTGGAATGCTGTCCCCTCTAGTCCACAAGACAGGGATAGCCTGATACATTTAAATGCATTCATGTTTTAGGAACACAGAGATGCCTCAGATACCAACTGATTCATGAATTAAATGTAATTTTTGCCAAATGTTAATAGCTATGGGATATTGATAGCAGAGGCGGAAATATGTGTCTTCTGTAAAGAAAATAAGACAAGTAGTTGATTTTTCAAAGCAAATGAATAATTAAATTGATAACTTTTATAGAGACCAGGAGATAGAGTGATTTAAAAAAATGTGAAGGTTAGACAGGTGCATCAGGAACAGATCAATATTGACCAATGATTTCGAGATAGTTTCTTAGAGCAGCACGTTCTGGAACCAACCAGAGAGCAGGTTATATTAGACTTGGTATTGTGTAAAGTGACAGGATTAATTAATGACGTCAGAGTAAAGGCACCTCTAGGTAGCAGCAACCACAATATGATTGAATTTTACATCCAGTTTGAAAGGGAGAAGAGTGGGTCTAAGACTAGTATCTTAAACTTAAATAAGGGCAGCAATGTGGGGAAACTTAAATAAGGGCAGCTATGTGGGGATGAAAGCTGATCTAGCTAAAGTGAACTAGGAAACTAGGCTAGAGGATAGATCAATAGCGAAGTAGTGGCAGATATTTAAGGGAATATTTCAGAGTATTCAGAATAAGTACATTCCTACTATAAAGAAAAATTCTAAGGGGTGGACCCACCATCTGTGGTTAACTAAAGATGTTAAAGAAAGCATCAAACTTAAGGAAAAAGTATACAACTCAGCAAGGATGAGTGGCAGAACAGACGATTGGACAGAATCTAAAGAATGGCAGAGAATGACTGAAAGGTTAATCAGGAGAAAGAAATTAGAGTATGAGAGGAAGCTAGCTAGAAATGTAAAAACAGATAGCAAAAGTTTCGACAGGTATTTAAAAAGAAAAAGAGTAAGTAAAGTGAGTTAAAAGCAAAATACTGTGAATGCTGGAAATCTGAAGCAAAAACAGAAAACGCTGGAAAACTCAACAGGTCGAAGGTAAAGTGAATGTTGGTCCCCTAGAGAAAGACAGTGGGAGTTTATAGTAAATAATAAGGAAATGGTGGAAGAAATGAATAAATATTTTGCTTCTATGTTCACTATAGAGGATACAAGAAACACTCCAGTAATAGCGGCAAATCAGGAGGTGAACAGGAGAAAGGAACTTAGTGAAATTGAAATTACTTGGGAAATGGTACTGAGCAAATTGTAGGAGCTGCAGGCTGGCAAGTATCCGGGTCCTGATAGACCACATCCGAGGGTCTTAAAAGAGGTGGCTAATGAGGTAGTCGATGCGCTGGTGTTAATTTTCCAAAATTCACTAGATCCTAGAAAGGTTCCATCAAATTAGAAAGTAACAATTATAAGTCCTCTATTCGAGAAGGGAGGGAGGCAGAGAACAGGAAACTATAGGCCAGTTAGCTTAACATCTGTCATGGGCAAGTTATTAGAATTGATCATTAAGGAGGTTATAGCTGAGCACTTAGAAGAGCTCAAGGCAATAGGGAAGAATCAGCATGGTTTTGTGAAAGGAATATCATGTTTAACCAATTTATTGGAATTTTTTGAAGGAGCAACATGCACAGTGGATAAAGGGGAGGCAGTAGGCATACTGTACTTGGACTTCCAGAAGGTATTTGAGAAGATGCCACATCAAAGATTATTATGGAAAATAAAAGTGCATGGTGTAGTGGGTAACATATTAGCTGGCTGAAGAAAGTAGAGAGTATGCATAAATGGGTCTTTTTTTGATTGGCAGGATCCGAGGAGTGGAGTCCCACAGGGGTCTGTACTGGGGCCTCAACTTTTCACAATTTACATCAATGACTTAGATGAGGGGAGTGATGACATGGTAGCTAAATTTGCAGATGACACAAAGATGGGTAGGAAAGTATGTTGTGAAGAGGATATGAGGAGGTTGCAGATAGATATAGATATGTTGAGTGAGTGGGCAAAGATCTGGCAAATGGAGTTCAATGTGGGAAAATATGAAGTTGTTCATTTTGGCAGGAAGAACAAAAAAGCAGAGTACTACTTAAATGGAGAATGGCTGCATAATTCTGAGGTGCAGAGGGATCTAAGTGTTCTTGTGCATGAGTCACAAAAAGTTAGTATGCAGGTACAGCAAGTAATTAAGAAGGCTAATGGAGTGCTATCCTTCATTACGAGAAGGATTGAACATGAAAGTAAGGATGTTATGCTTCAGTTATACAGAGCATTGGTGAGACCACACCTCGAATACTGTGTGCAGTTTTGGTCTCCTTATTTAAGAGTGGATGTAAATGCATTGGAGGCGGTTCAAAGGAGGTTTACTAGATTGATACCTGGATTGAGCAGGTTGTCTTTTGAGGAAAGCTTGGACAGACTGGGCTTGTTTCCACTGGAGTTTAGAAGAGTGAGGGGTGATTTGATTGAAGTTTACAAGATCCTGAACGGCCTTGACAAGGTGGACGTCGAAAGGATGTTTCCTCTTGTGGGTGAGTTCAGAACTAGGGGGCACTGTTTTAAAATTAGGGATCGCCCTTTTAGGACAGAGATGAGGGGAATTTTATTTTCTCAGAGGGTTGTGCGACTTTGGAATTCTCTGCCTCAGAAGGTGATGGAGGTGGGGTCATTGAATACTTTTAAGGCAGAGGTAGATAGATTCTTATTAGGCAAGGGAATCAGAGGTTATCGGGTTTAGGTGGGAATGTGGAAATTGAAACACAAGAAGATCAGCCATGAACTTATTGAATGGTAGAGCAGGCATGAGGGGACAAATGGTCTACTCCTGTTCCTATTTCTTATGTTCACAGATTGAAAAGATAATTGTTTACACCATTCCCATAACCACTACAATGAGTGTTCTCTCTTCTCACAACTTGTTTGATTACTACAAACAAAATTCAAGTGAAATTATAGTCAAATGTTAGATAAATAAAAAGAATAAATGAATTAAGAATTTATGGGGTGAATTTTCCCCCCATTAGGGGTGGTTGTGCGGGGACATTGGTGCCCCCAATCTGGTGCGCACTGTCATTTTATGTGGGTGGGCCAATTAAGGCCCCCCCAGTGTGAGGCACACCCAGAAGTGCTGTGCACTCCCTGTGAGCATGCGGTGCGGGGAGGGGGGGAATCCCTGAGTCGGGGCCTGTGATCTTTCGCGCATGCATGTGAAAGAGCGCAGAAATCTCCCTGAGGTATGGAGGTGCCTCAGGGAGATCAGTTTAAGTTCTGGAATATTTAATAAAGGTGAAAAAAAATTTTAAGGACATGTCCCCTCATATGAAATTGTCACATGAGCTGGGGCATGTCCATTAATTTTTTCAAAAAAATTTTATTTAAATAATAAACCTTTCATGAAACCTCATCCCGCCCGTGGATGAAGTTTCATGAAAAATGTGAAGGCCGTCTGGACTCTTCATCTGCCCGCCAACCTTAAGGTTGGACGGGCAGCATTCTTAACAACTTTAATTACTTTGTTAATGGCCTTAACAGGCCTTTGACAGTTTGGGAGGTGCGCAATTGACACAGATGTGCACCTGCCAAACTAACAATCTTAATTATGCGTGGTGTTGTTGGGACACCCGCCCGATGTCACCACGCATCATTTTACACATCAGTGAGCAGGCCCCGCCCCCGCTCACCGACAGGAAAATTCTTCCCTATGATTAATTTGATAACATATATTCACATCCAAGCTATACTCTCTTCTGTGTAGTCCCTCATTGAACTTCAATTTTGATATCCACTCCAATTTATGGCTCATATTTATTGTCATTTTTTATCTTCATGACTACTGATGCTAACAAATCAGGTTGATGAAGAAATAAATAAAATTTTAAATACTTATTTGGAATTATGTGAAAATTTTGTACACAGACTATAATGAAATGAGGGCTAATATGTTTTTGAGTAACAAGCAATGTAATTCATCTTGAAAGTCTCACAGCAAATTAAAAATTGACAACTTTCAATTAAGCAGTCTGTTAAAATTTCTGAACCAAGATAGGAAGCCAGTGAATTGAATGCTTAGAAGTAGCTGAATTAAGTGATATCATCAACACAACATGTTAAACAGCAGGGAGCATCATCAGTACTATTACAAATCTTATATTCATGATTATACAAAGCAGCAGCCAAGTTCTGATTTAAAATTTTGCAAAGAAATTTGTTAAATACTGTATTGCTTTTAGAACATTTTTAAAAATTTATCAAACATATTAGTAGTTAACCTTCAGGTTTGTTTCTCAAAATAATTTAAACTTTGTCCGCATTGTCAGAATCAAGGTCAGGTCCTAAAGTACAGCAATTGCAGAATGAACACTTTCCCACTTTATTCTGGCAAGTTTTCCTTCACCAGCTTCTCTGGGAGAGACTCACATATCGTCATAAACTTTGGGCAGATAAGCAGCATGGACTCATGCTTATCTCCCAAAGTTATTAACAAGTACAAAGATGCAGCTTAACCCTCAGCACCTTAGCAAATTCATCCCATGGCTAGATCCACAGGTGTATAGGTGGTGGGGGGTGGGGGGGGTTGCCGTCGGAATGAGGGGAGGGCAGGCCAACAGTGGCCTGCAGTTGTTTTGTGGAGCCAGGAGCAGCATTCCTACTTCCTCCAACTCCACAAAAAATCAAGGCTGTTCAAAGGTTTTGGGCCTTTATTGCGCAGCTATGAGACTTTCAAGATGAATTACATTGCTTGTTACTCAAGTTCCAGAAATACCAGCCAGAGTTTGCACATTGCTAGTGTAAACATTACAAACCCAGTTTGAAATCTGGGCAAGGTTTCATTTCAATATTGAAATGAGGCCTGTGTTCATTTCAAGAGGCTACTAGGGCCATTAAAAAAAAACCCAGCCAATCTCACAGTGGCCAAAATGCACTAATAAATTGATTATTGCTGTGCCCATTTTAGGCCCATAAAATGGGCACAATATTGATAAAGGTAGGTATCTACTATCCTATCAGTCCAGGTTACATTCCAAATTTGGGTGCTCGGAATGAGAGGATAAATTTCACTCACTACACCTGTTTGTCTGTGCTAGTTCAATGAACAACCTATTAGCCATAACATGTTACTTAATGTGAGGCTCTTGGGATTAGAAACAGTTAGACGCAGCTCAGACTTACAAGTGCTCGAGCAAATATGGCTTTTTTATTAAATAGGTTTCTCCATACTCTCCGCTTCTGTTTACAGTCCCTCTCCTTGTACAATTCTGCAATGCCAGCTTCAAGTGAACAATATGTATATTGTAATTTCAGAACACAACACTATACTTGCTTTTGAAGAACTCTGACGTTATGTTCCTTCTATCGGATCGCTTTGCTCAGCGAACACAGTTGCACATCTATCTATTGATGAGTGAGTTGGTAATTAAGATGATGCAGATGAAGAGACCATTGTAAGTTAAAACACATGCTGTTTATTAACATAAGTAATGGAACACTAACACAAGTGTCTTCTCAACCCAAACCCTACTCTAAAACTACTGATCAACAATGCAGCCCATACTAAACAACAACTGGGTAACACAATCACATGGTCAATCTGCTCACCTTCTCTTAAAGGTGTATTGTACCTCAGATTACCTTTACTCAAAGGTAAAATTTACAATCTCTACAATTTATCAACTATTTACAAAAACTATTTACAAATTCAGTGTCTCTGGAAGCCTCCCTCTCAGAAGTCATCTGTCCACTAGGCTATCCAGTAGGAACCTGTAAATTTGTTTCTTCAACTCTCTCAGGTTCAACGGATCCTACTGGTACTTCCAAACCAAGTGGAGATCCTTTCACATGTGATATAGACTCAAAAGGGAATGCTTGGCATATCCTTTCTTGTAGGTCTGTTTCCTTTCTCCTGAGGTGATCTACGTGTCTCCTAATTATCCAACCTTCGACCGATATGTGATAGGACAGGGGTCCAATCACTGCACTAACTTCATCTGATAGCCATTTGGGCCCATCTCCAAAGTTCTTTGCAAAAACTGTGTCATGAACAGTGAAGTTTCTTTCACGACTGTGATAATCAAGTCCATTTTTCTGGGCCTCCTGACTTCTCTCTACCCTCCCCCTAAATTCTGTCTCATGAGACTCAAACGTGTCCTGAGACTTCTCTTCATCAATAACTCTGAGGGGGTAATACTGGTAGCCATGTGTGGTCTAGTCCTATAGTTGAATAGGAAATGAGTAACCTAGTTGCAAAAGAGTTTCCATCCAGTTTTCTCATTCCGGAATTCAAGGTCTGGACTGCCCTTTCAGCCAACCCAATATACAGGGTGGTATGACAAGGTCTTAACATGTGTTATGCCATTGAGACTTGCAAATCTTTGGAATTCCCCACTGGTGAATGCTGTTCCATTACCAGACACTATCATTTCCAGTAACCCGTGTATCTCAAAACTCTGATGCAATCTGTCTATGGTAGCAGCAGTTGTGGGTAATCTTACTTCATATACATCCACCCACTTCGAGTGAGGATCTATGATCAAGAGGAACATTGTTCCCAAAAAGGGCTCTATGTAGTGAAGGTGGAGACGGACCCATGGCCTTCCCAGCCATTCCCAGGGATGCAATGGAGCCGAAGGGGGCAATTTCTGTACCTGTTGGCACTGTATGCAGCTCTTGACTAAGTTTTCAATTTTGGTATCCATCTCTGGCCACCGTAAGTAACCACACCAACATTTTCATTCTAGAGATGCCAGGGTGAGCACTATGCTATTCGGTCAGTAATGGCTTTCTTCCTCTTGGACGCATAATGTCTCTCGCTCCCAACAGCAAGATGCCATCCTGGCAGGTGAGCTCGTATCTCCTATTAAAATAAGGCTTCATCTTGTCAGACTTTGGCTCATTAGACCATCCCTGTAAGACTTGCTCCCTTACGTGAGACAAAACTGGATCGCATTTTGTCCACTCTCTTATGTGTTTGGCCTGTACTGGTGACGAATCCAGAAAGTTTCATAACAAGACAAGTTGTTGGGGAATTGGGACATTCACATTGCTGTCTTTCAGAGGTAATTGGTTCAGTGCATCGGCATTTGCAATCTGGCTTCCCAGCCGGTGGATAAAAGTATATTCGTAAGCAGCTAAAATCAGTACCCATGTTAGGGTGCGTGCGGAGGCAACTGGGGTTATGGTCTTGTTTTCACCTAACAAGTCTAGTAGTGGCTTGTAGTCAGAGACAATGGTAAAATGGCAATCATGGATGTATTGATGGAACTTCCAAATATAATGGGTAAGCTTTCTTTCTCTACTTGTGAGTATCTTCATTCTGCAACACTGAGTGTTCTTGAGACATAACCAATGGGCTGCTTGGAGCCATCCGCTATCCAGTGGGAGAGTACATGTGTTTCTCACATGTCGGTGCAGACTCGATGGGCCGAAGGGCATCTTCTGTACTGTGATTCTGTGATACTGCCCCTACTCCATAAAGGGATGCATCGCAGGTCAAAATTAATTCCTTCTTTGGGTTGAAATGTACCAACAGGGCTGATGAATGTAGCAACTGCTTTACTGTTGTAAAAGCCTGTTGTTGTGGAGTTTGCCAAGACCACCTGTGGTTTTTGTAGAGCAAACCATATAATGGAGCCAGTACTGTCAACAAATTTGGGAGAAAACAGCCATAATAGTCAATCATTCCCAAGAAAGTCTTGAGTTCTGTGGCATTTTTCGGTGCCGGCACCTCATGAATAGCTCTCACCTTTTCTTCCACTAGGTGAGGGCCCTGCGAGTTGACCCTATGACCCAGGTAAACCACTTCTTTTGCATGGAAATTATATTTTCTTCTTTTCAAACATACCCCAACTTGTGAGAAACGCTTCAACACCCCTTCCAGGTTAGCCTGTTTTATGATTTTGGTTATCAGGTTCACTTTGTCTGGCAAACACTAGCTGTGCCCTTGATATTAACACATTAGCTGGTGCTTGAAACAGGCAGAGAGACCAATTAACTGAACAAACACTGGTAGAACAGAGCACAAGTACCTTGTGCTTCATCAATCACCTCCAGCTCTAGATTTACAGTTACCCAAAAAACTCCTGCTGTGTAGCAATTTGTCAATACAGTCACATGGTCAACTAACCACATTCTCTTAAAGGTACATAGCACTCCACTTTACCACATCCCTTCCTCTTTACTTGAAAGTGCAATTGACAAGCATCACAATATCCCAATTATTTATACGAATGGCTATTTACAAGTCAAGTCTCTCAGGAGGCTTCCACGGACCTGTCGAGCGTCGTAGCTCAACGGCCTCAGCTGGTTTTTCCGAGACCCCCTTCTCAGGGGTCAACTGTCCACCAGGCTCTTCGATGGAAGTGGGCAAGTTTGTGTCTTCGACCCACTCGGGTTCAGCAGGCTCCTCCAGTACTCCCAAATTGTGTGACATTTCTTCCATGTGCAGTACAAACCCAAACGCAAATGATAACGGTATTCTTCCTTGCGGAACTGTCTCTCTTCTCCAGAGATGATCCATGTGGCGTCTAATTATTCAGCCGTTTACCAACACAGGAGGTCCTGTCACACCAATCACTTCACCTAATAGCCAATTGGGCCCATCTCCAAAGTTCTTCATGAGAACTGTGTCTCCCATAGTGAAATTTCTTTCATGATTATGGCCATCAAGTCTCGCCATCTGGGCATCTTGGCTTCTCTCCACCCTCCCCACTAAATTCCGCCTGATAAGAGTTAGATGGGTGCAAAGATGACTCTTCATTAGTAATTCAGTAGGGGAAATACCGGTGGTCATGTGTGGCATCATCTGGTATGCGAAAAGTGACCGTGACAATCTGGTGCTGATGGAATCCCTGTCCAGCTTTTTCATCCCGGACTTAAAAGTTTGGACCACCCGCTCAGCCAAACCATTAGAGGTGGGGTGATAAGGCAAGGTTTTGGTAGGTTATTCCATTGAAACCTATGGAACTCCCCGCTGGTAAATGCAGTCCCATTGTCTGACACGAGCACATCTAGTAACCCGTGCACTGCAAAACTCTGTTGCAAACGATCTATGGTGGCAGCAGACATGATGACCTGACTTCGTAGACATTGTTCTGTCGAAGGGTCATGAGGACTCGAAACGTCAACTCTTTTCTTCTCCGCCGATGCTGCCAGACCTGCTGAGTTTTTCCAGGTAATTCTGTTTTTGTTTTGGTCCATCCACTTGGAGTGGGCGTCTATTAGTGAAAGGCACATCTTGCTCAAGAAGGGCTCCACGTAGATGATGTGGAGATGAACCCATGGCCGCCCCAGCCATTCCTAGGGGAGCAATGGGGCTAAGGGGGGGTAGCTTTTGTACCTACTGGCATTGAAGACAACCTTTGACTAGGGTTTTTATGTCCACGTCCATCCCTGGCCACCACAAGTAGCTGCGCACAAGCATCTTCATCCAATTAATGCCAGGCTGAGCGCTATGTAATTCGGCCAGTAATGGCCTTTGCCCTCTTAGGTGCACAATAACCTTTGCTCCCCAGAGCAATATGCCAGCAGGTGAGCTTATATCTGTGATTGAAATAGGGCTTCATGTCATCAGACTTTGGTTCACCATCCATTCAAGATCTGCTCCCCAGGTGTGAGATAAAAGTGGATCTCGGCTTGTCCACTCACGGATTTGTTTGGCCTGAACAAGGGAGGAATCCAAAAAATTTAGTACTAAGACAAGTTCCTGGGGAATTGGAACCTTCTGGCAGGGGGAGGCGGCTCAGCACATCAGCATGTGTGATCTGGCTTCCCGATCGGTGAATAAAAGTGTATTCATAAGCAGCCAATATCAGTGCCCACCTCTGGATGCAAGCAGATGAGTTTGGGGGTATCGCTTTATCCTCCCCAAATAATCCCAGCAGAAGCTTGTGGTCAGATATAATGTGAAAATGGCGACCATGGAGGTAATGATGGAATTTCTGAACACCAGACACAACAGACAAGCCCTCCTTCTCAATTTGCTGCTCTGCAGCACTGAGCGTGCGAGATGTATAACCAATGGGTGGTTCAGAGCCATCTGATGAGAAAGTACAGCCCCTACTCCATAAGGGAATGTGTTGCAAGTTAAAATCAATTCTTTCTTTAGGTCAAAGTGGACCAATTGATCTTAACAATTGCTTTACCTTCAGAAACGCATCCTGGTGCGGAGCTTGCCAAATCCATTTATGGTTTTTCTTAAGCAATGTGTATAACGGAGCCAGTATTGTTGAGAAATCACCCATAGTAGTTTATCATGCCTAAGAAGGCCTTTAGTTCTGTGATGTTTCTTGGTGCAGGTGCCTCGCAAATAGCCTTGACTTTTTCTTCCACGAGATGCAGGCCCTGCACATCGACCTTATGGCCCAAGTAAACTACCTCTTTGACTTGGAAAAGAATTTTTCTCACTTCAAGCGCACCCCCACTTGTGGGAAACATTTCAGCACCTCCTCCAAATTAGCTAAGTGTCAGTTCATCCAGTGACTAAGACATCATCCAGATAAACAACGACATGGGACAGTCCCTGAAGCAGATTTTTCCATGGTACGCTGGAAAATAGCACAAACCAATGAGACCCTAAAGGAAAGTCGAGTATATTGATACAATCCTTGATGTGTATTGATGGTCATGAATTCCCTACAGCCTTCTTCCAACTCTACCTGCTGGCAGGCGTGGCTCATGTCGAGTTTTGAATATGTGATGCCCCCTGCCAATTTCGAATATAATTCATCAATCTTCAGTATCAGGTGTCTATCAAGCTTGGCCATACTGTTTAAAGTTAACTTATAGTCACTGCATAAGCAAACACTTTAGTCTGGCTTCAGTACGGGTGCTATGGATGTCGCCCACTCAGAAAATTGCACCGGTTGTAAGATACCCAGCTTTTCCAGCCTGTTTATCTTGGTCTCGACCTTGTCCCAATGAGCATAAGGGACTGGTCTGGCTCTGATAAATCTGGGGGTTGCATTAGGACCTATGTGGATTTTGGCTTGTAGCCCACGAATCCTTCCTAGCTCGACACTGAAAATGGAAGTGTACTTTTGTAACAATTCATATAAGTTTCTCGTTCTGATTTGACAAATCTCCCCCCATTGCAATTTTGGAGCCAGTTGCGACCAATTAAACTGGGGTCTTCCCCAGCTAATACTAGAAGGGGTAAATTTTCAGACTGATCCCCATGCTGCACCAAGACTTGACGTGTCCCTTTCACTCTTATTTCTTCACCCGTATATGTTTTTAATTTAGTGTCCGATTGCTCTAAACTTAAAGGATGGACTCCTTTATTCAAGTGTCTGAATGTACGTTCTCCTACGACAGACATTGATACCACAGTATCAACCTCCATCTTAATGGGTTGTTCATTGACTCTAAAGACTTCTCGGGTTGGCTCTGTTCTACCCACTTTCAGGTTGTACATTGAATAGATGTCAGATTCTACTTCCTCTGGTTCTTCAACAAGACAGATTTCGCGATTCCTACCTTTGTTTTTAAAATGCTGTCTCAGCCTATCTTGACAGTGCCACATAATGTGACCATTGTGATGGCAAAAAAAGCATTTGATATTTTTGAACTGTCAATCGCCTGGATACATTTCTCTCATTAATATCCTTGGTTTTCACTGTGGTACTGTTGTTCTTCAATGGTCTGTACATGGTGGGCGTTCCCCGCCTTTCTGCAGAGTCCAACGTTTTCGTGCCTTTTATTACCAGCCCTTCCCACCCTACAAGATGGACGGCACCATTTTGTGTATCTTTTATTGCCTCTGAGTCTCTAACAGCTCTCTCCACGGCTGTTGCCAATTCTAATGCCTTACTGAAGTCGAGATTAGTTTCTGATAGCAATTGCATTTGAATAGCATCATCCCCGATTCCACATGTCAATCGATCTCTCAACATATCATTAATTGAAGTTCCAAACTCACAATATTCCGTTAATTCCCTTAAAGCAGCTACATAGCCAGTGTTTGTCTCTCCTGGAAGCCTATTCCTCGAATTGAATTTAAAACACTGCATAGTGACTGACGGCTTTGGCTTCAGGTGGTTTTTTTACAATGTTTACTAACTCGTCGAAAGTCTTCATATCAGGGATGTTAGATGACTTGAGTCTGCTCAATACATTTTGCTTCCGCCTGTGGATAAAAGAATCGCCCTCTTCTTATCCTCCCTCATGATGTCATTAGCGATAAAGAAGAATGCTAGGCGTTCGATGTAATAAGACCAGTCATCGGAAATGGCATCGAATGGTTCAAGATGCCCAAACTGCAGCATACTCGATGCCTATAGAGACTGTGCTTTCAAACAACTTTTAAGGTCATGGCGAAGTAATGTAGCTGGCTTACCGCGGCTTTCTTGATTGCTGTCAATTGACCCGGTTTAACCTCATCGCCAGTTTTATGTTTTTGATTATCAGGTTCGCTTTGTCCGGCGAAAGCTAGCTGCACCCTTGATATTAGCACATTAGTTGATGCTTGAAACAATATCGGCAGAGAGACCAATCAATTGAACAAACACTGGTAGATTATTGGAACTAAGCTTCTTCAATCACCTCCATCTCTAGACTTACAGTTACCCAAGAAGACCCTGCTGTGTGGCAATTGGTCAATACAGTCACATGGTCAATTAACTAAATTCTCTTAAAGCTACATAGCACTCCACTTTACCACAGCCAGGTATTCTTCATCAGTTAGTCTTGTTACTAGGACATCATTGAGATAACCTACAACATGGGGCAGTCCTTGAGGTAAATTTTCCATACTCAATTAGAAAATGGCACAAGCCGATGAGACTCCGAGGGTAACCGGGTATATGGGTATAACCCCCTATGTGTGTTGATAGTCACAAAGACCCTAGATGCCTTTTCTAGTTTGACTTGCTGGTAAGCATGGCTTATGTCGAGTTTTGTGTATGCGGTTCCCCCTGCCAGCTTGGAGTACGATTAATCAATTTTCAGGATAGGATTCCGGTTAAGTCTGGCCACTTTGTTAACGGTCAACTTGTAGTCCCTGCATATTCGCACACTCTGGTCAGGCTTTAGTACTGGAATTATGGGCACTGCCCATTCGGAAAATTGTACAGGTTGTAAGACTCCCAACCATTTCAGCCTATCTAATTCGACATCGGCTTTTTCTCACAGTGCAGGGTACTGGCCCCACCTTCATGAATCCACGCGGATTTTGGCTTGCAGCCCTGTATCTTCCCAAGCTCCTCCCTGAAAATGGAGGCAGACTTCTGTAACAATTCTTGCAGATCTTTCATTCTGAGTTGAAAAATCTCAGTCCACTCCAACTTTATTTCCTTAAGCCAGTCTGACCAAGTAGACTTGGACCCTCCCCTGCTACCACTATTAGCGGTAGATTAACAGACTGATTCCCATACTGTACTGGAACCTTGCATATACCTCTTACTCGTATGTCTTCACCAATATCCATCTTTAACTTAGCACCTGAATTTTCCGGGTTTAATGAGTGGTCTCCTCCCTTCAGATATTTGAACGTATGTATTCCTCTATAATTGTCGTGGATGCCCCTGTATCTGGTCACATTACATTGAACCCTTCTTTTTGGCCAGACTCATCACTCCTGTGGCAACTAGACGTTAGAGGGCAACCCCAGAAGGCCGCCTCGTATTTGCCCTTCCCCCTCACTGCCATACCACAGCCTTCCATCCCCTTTGCCCCCCGTGTGTTCATTATCCCACCCTCACCTCACAGCCCATCCCCGGTTGAAGTGCTAGTTTCTGAAAGTGGAATTCTGTCTGACTACCACAGAGGTGCCCTTGTGGACAATGGTCTCAGCCACCTGGAGTAGAAGATCCCTGCATGCCCCAACCCCAGCTGCAGTACTAGTCACTGTCTGATAGTGGAGGCCTGCATGAGTATCACACACAGTGATGTTCTTTGGGACAATGTAGGCAAAGAGCAGGTGCAGACCAACCCTACAGCCCCAGCAGTGCAGTGTTCACCACAACAAGACCAGCGCAGCACTTTGGCAGGTAGGCTATGTGTGTTGTACTCACCTCAAAATTATGAGCGAACTAAGGCCCAACTTATGCACACCACCACTTTTCAAACAGGTTTGAGGCTGACGCAATTTCCCACTGGTGTGACGCAAGATCAGAAGACTTGACAAGGTTCTGGTGAGCAGCCATATTAATGAGCATCCATGAGATGTTAATGAATGCAAATGGTGTTCACACCATTGGGATAACTGACCCTTTATAAACCCACCTCGGGGAGAATTGCCAGCTGTTTTTTCACCAGTGGATTCCCGACTTTTTGCCTGCCGCTGGATTCTCCACTCCCACCCAGCATGAAACCCGTTGTGGGTGGGATGGGAAAGTTCCACTCTTCATTTTTGTTCCTCAGTGACTGGGTCAAGCACTCTCAGGTAATGTATAACTCTTTGTGCTCTGCCCCGGCGCTCTCCTTTTAAGACAAACGGTGTTTAGTACCCCTATTTTTTCATGGCAATTTTCTATATCTCATCCTAGTCACATGTATAGATCTGAGCTGAACTGCCAATTTAGGGTGGGGTTTTCCCCTCTGTACACTAAGTGCAGTGGTGGGAGTGTAAAACAGTGTTTCACCCGTTGGCTGCAATGGTGGGTTTTCAAGCCATATAGTCTGCTTCCTGCTCCATTAATCACGCACACACAGGAAACATACCAGAACATGGGTGGGCAGCCTCTGATTCGCCCGCCCCTGCCATGAGCTTCTTCACCCCAGGCACCATATTTAAACGGCACCCGTGCACAGCTCTTTCAATGTCAGCAGCCAGGACTGTCACAGATGAGAGAGATGGCCTCAAAAGGGAAGAAGACAGCTGCACCCAAATTCAGTGATGCCTCCCTGGAATGCTCCTGGATGCAGTCAAGGCCCGCCACTATGTCATCTGCCACTGTGATGGCTGGAGGGGGTCCACCAGCCTCACCACTCCAGTTTGGGAGGCGGTGGCAGCAGTGGTTAATGCCAAAGCAGCACAGAAGAGGTCTGCCACCCAGTGCGGAAAGAAAGTGAATGATCTCATCTGTGCCACCAGGATAAGTCAATCTTTTCATCACTACCAATTCACACACTTACCAGCCCGTCAGACATTCACTGGCATCTCACATGCCGCCCGCTCAAGAGACATCACTGCTCACTCTCTCACACACACCTTCACATCTCCATCTGGGCTCATCTCCTCTGCAGCTTGGGTCCTCAACCCATCTATGCCTGCACTCACCACTCACACATGGCAAGCATCCTTATCATCTGCCCTGGCAGGCGTCCTGCTCCCACTCTCCATCTGTCTTTATGCAGGACAAGCTCACACACAATTGGAGGAAGAGGTCTCAGACCAAGGGTGGAGTAGCCAAAATCAAGGTCCTCACTCCTTCCAGTTACTGAGCCATTGAGCTGGCTGGAGAGGAGCCTGCAGTGATGGCGAGGTGGGCGGCACACACCCAAGTGAGGATCCTGCACCAGCTTGTCCCTCAGGTAACCACATTGTGAGTGCATTGTCCTGTTTTAGAGTCACCTGCCATGCACTAATGATCTCTCCTTTCTTTCATAGACATCTCCAGAAAGTGCTCAAGGGCATCCACAAGCCAGCCCTCAGGTCCAGCCCTGATGACACTTAGGATGAGGAACTAGAGAAGAGCACCATAGAAGAGCTGTCATAGCGCTCACCCAAACCCTCCAGTGTTGCAGAGACACACACCTCAGTGAGACCTAGTTCTAGAGCAGCCTTGGGGTCACAATCTGAAGGGCACAGCACACAATCTGCTCCACAGCAGGTGGAGGCAAGGACATCCAAGATTGCCAGCACTTGGAGGACTGTTGGAGGCCATAAATCTGCAGATTCTGACTCAGATGAGGAGCCTCTGGACTCGGTCCTAAATCAGTTGGTGGAGCTGCAGCAACAATCACAGGAACATCTGGGAAGTGTGTCAGCTGTATTCCTCAGATTGCAACAGACAATGGAGGAGTCTGTCCACATTTGATCTCAGGTGATAGCCCCAGCATGCCAATGCACCGAGGTCAACACTGGTCGGGTGCCGACCACTATGGAGACATTGGTCCTGCGCTGCTGCAGGAGCAGCATTCCATCACTGTAGCCATTGGCAGCATCCATCAGTGGCTCCTAGATGGGCTACCTAGATTTCATTCCAGCTGCACCTTCTCACGGAGCCAGCCATGGGCCCTCGGGCACCCATAGGAAAGAGGGCCAGCAGCTGGGCACCCGGGGCCATTCAGGTGACTCCAGGACTGTCCAGCCGATCCCAATGCCCCCTTCCTGTGACCCAGTCACCTCTAGCTCCACAGGCTGAGGAGAATACAACTGCCCCACAGGAGGACACCCAAAGCAGAATGGGGCCCTCCAAAGTCTCAGTCTTCCAGAGAACGTCTGCCAAAGGCATCACAGACAACAGGGTGTAGCAGTCAGCAGGCTGCCTCCACCTCCACTGTGGATGTCGGGCATGCACTCAAATGTAGTGGTAGGGTTAGGAAAGTTAAAAAAATTTAGGAGCACAAGTGTTCACAACATGTATGTAATATTCACAAATGTAAATAGAACAGCACCCATTTCACATCTCCTCTTATTTATGCCTCTTTTTTATAATGAGCTATGTTGCTGTCAATCAGGTGTGATACCATGGTCCCTCTCCCACTTATCGTACACGTCGTTATCATGGATGTCTCATCCATGTAGTCTGCTTCCATATCACCACAATGTGTGTATCGATTTTCAGAGCAATCTCGACATCAGTGATGCCTCGACCTTAATGTTAAGTGTGCTTGTGGATGGAACCTCGTTCATATGTCTTGCAGGGTCATGTCATGTTTATTCTTGGCTGTGTAAGATTGAGGCAGAGGTGTTCTCCTATCTCATCTTCATTCTTGAAAGGTGAAGGTGTAGTGTACAAGGAGAAATGTGTTTTTGCCTAGAGAAGGGTCATATATCACGAAACTTCATGTGTTCTCTGTCATCCGGCAGGGTTTTCATGCTATGAGCCCATACTCAGGGCTCGTGTGCGCTGCTGTCTGCCAACTGCATTTCTGATTTTCTGAGTGTTCACCTGCTAAGCTCACCAATAACTGAGAGCACCTTGCCCCGAAACTCTGCCCCTCTCAGCCACATTATTTCCCTGGTGATCGATCCTGCAGCACTGAGCGTTTCTCCACCTGTAATTGTCTGGATTGTGACCGCAAGGGTTCTTGTCACAATGTTGGAGTGCAGCGGGCGTCCCATCACCGAAACACTCACTGAGACGCATAGTGATAATTGCAGATGGTGATTCTTGGCAGTTGATAGAGCTTTTGAGCAGGCTCTGGAAATGCACATCATAGCTTCAGACAATGTTGAGGGGAGCATTGGGATAGGAGCGAGGATGCACTGAAGCTGAAGTCTGCTCTTTATTAGCAATGACTCATGGTGTCTGAGCATTTTGGAGTTCGCAAGGGACAGGGCTGGACATTAGGGCAAAATGTGCATCTTAAAGAGGAGACATTTTAACGTCTGGCTCGCAAGTGGTTGAACATCGTCATCCTCAGCTGGTCCAGGTGCATGGTAAGGTGAGGATAAAAGCAGGCCAGCATCCCTAACTGAGAGTGCCGGATGTTAATGTGATAGAGAAGGAGGTGACACAGAGTATTGAGTCTCTGAATAGATTCACACTGTGGTATGTCCTTAGCTACCTTGGCCCAAGTGTCGCTTTGCGACGTTACACAGAATGCGTTGTCCCATTGCTGGAGATGGATCTTCTTGAGGAGCTTTGTCAGACTGAAGGCAGACAGCTATGAGCCCACTGAGGATAGTGGAACAGCTTCTGGCTCTTGTAGGCTGCTACTGCGACTGGGATGCTGGAGAGACGCTTGAAGAGGCAGCACCTTCTGACATCTGATGCCAGGGCTCCCTCCTCCAGTTAGCACCTTATCTCAGCAAGAACACATTCTTCCGAGGCTTCATCATCATTCAAAGGATCAGAACAATGTGAGCCTGATGTGTAGCTATTCACTCTCATATTGAAATGTGTGGTTGAAATGAGAGGAATAGCAACATTGGTGTTAATATTGGCCCATGAAGGAGGGGACCTGTCCAAAAGGGTACTCACTGCAACCCCTCATCCTCCTGGTGGAACCTGGTGGCTTTGAGGGCCTCATGCACTCACCTGCCTCGTTTGGCCTGTGCTATGGTCTCTTCCCCTGCAGCCCTGGCTTCCTGAAATTCAACACCCTCATCCCTTTCAATGTCCTCCTTATCAGAGGAGACGTGTAGCTCCTCCGTGTCGGCACCTGGCAAGTCCTCCCCACTTTGCAGTGCCAGGTTGTGCAGTGCGCAGCAAGCCACAATGTTCTGTGAGACCCTTTGGGGAATGTACTGGAGTGCTCTGGCAGATCTGTCCAGGCATCGGAATTGCATCTTCAAAATATTCAGGTAGCGGCATGAGCTACGTTGTAGCTTCTTTCTGCAAGACTTTGTGGCTGCCACATGGGCATCATCAGCCATGCCCTTTGCGGGTACCCTTTGTCACTGAGGAGCCAACCCTGGATCCTGTGTAATCCCTCGAAGCTGTCCAGGGTCTGTGATCTATTCAAGATGTATGAGTCATGGACGCTTCCTGAGTATCTGGCGCAAACCCTCTTGATCAGTTTCTTATGGTCGCTGACCAACTGCACATTGAGCAATTGGTAGCCTTTCTGGTTTATGTATTGGAGTGCCTGTTGCCAGGGAGCTTTTATAGACACATGAGCTCAGCTGATGACACCCTGCACCTGTGGGAATCCGGAAATAACAGCAAAGCCCAGTGCTCTGGCTACCTGGTTCGTTTGATCTCTGTCAAAGTTGAATTAATTGTGGGCCTTGGCAAAAAAGGCATCTGTGACCTCATGTATGCATTGAGAGATCCCATAGAGGTCTCCAGTGGAGCCCTGTAAGGTGCCACTGACAAAGAAGTTCAGAGTGGCCATTATTTTCAAAGTCACTGGCAATGGATACTCTCCTAGTCCCTGTGGCACCAATTCCTGGAGAATGTGGCTAAAGTGAGTCATCAGATCCCTGGACATGTGGAGGCATCAGAGTCACTGTCTCTTGTTCATCTGCAGAAAATGACATGTGAGTTCAGTACATCCTCGGTCTTGCGAGCTGCCTATGCACAATGAGCAGAAGGACCCTGCTGCCCCTTAGTCTTGAGGGTTTTACTCCTACCTTTGGTGAGCCAGGCACCTCTGTCACAATCTTCTCCTCCTTCTCTCCTGCCTGTATGTGCTTATGCAGGCGGCAATAAATCCAGACTCCATCTTCCTGATGGTCCCCTCCCTGCAGTATCAGTGAGAAACAAATACAAGTCAGCATTAATCTCCAAGGGCGACTAATTCCTGTCAATGGCTCATCAGTGAATATGGGTTCAAGGGCTTTGTTCAGTTTCAGCAACTACCCACCACTGAAATCCTGGCCGGCACAGAGTACATTTCATGCTGCTCTTTCCCCCCCACCACCACCCTCCTTTACATTACTGACTGCAATGATGTTGCTTTGGCCTGGCTCTTGTATGTGCTGCTTTCAGCCCAGGCGCTAAGATCCTCATTCATTGCACTCTAATACTAGACTCTTTGAAATAAACACGAGGGAAAATGTTTAGGCAGGAAATTAGATTATTTGAGGGGAACCTGAGGCTTCTCCTCTGTGAACTGTCCAGCCCCATGATTCTAAGACACATCTTGTCCAGTTGCCCCATTGTTCTGGAGTTCATTATCACACTGGGGAATTTCCACACTGTGAACAAAGGGTTAATACAAGGAGATCAATTAGTGCCACTTTTCAGGATTAGTCTCTATGAATGTGTATCATCGCTTCACTTTCCTGATTCCCTGCATTGTCATTGAACAGCTCCTAACATGTCTTAACTGTGCCCCTCTCCACATTTAGGAATGCACAGTTCAGTTGGGTGCCCCTTTAATCGGCCCCCCAGTGCATACACCTGTCCTCCAATCTATTCTCAGAGCCCTCACCAGTAGAGCTTCTCCTCATTTAAATTCCTTCACTGCAGGTTGGAAGATGGTGGTGCTGAGCTCTCACTGGTGGGCCAGCTTGGACCCTCCCTGTGTGAGTGTGGAAACCCCTTTCGATTGTCCCAGAGGAACTTAACGTTCAGGGTTCCCTCTCTCCAAGACCTCTCAATCTTCCCCTGTATTCCTTGATCCCATCATGATTGTGGTGGATATCGTTTGTTAGCCCCCTGAACATTTTGAGGCAGATGTGCCTATGCTCCCTGTGGACCTCGTCCCTCCCCATTTTGAGGCCACTTGCACAGTTAAACATATAGCACCACCCTCCTCGCCGATACCTTTGGATGCCCCCCAATGCCTTTCACCCATCTGCAGGCTGCACATGCTTCCCCTGATTGAGTGTACCATCTGCAGCCCAGTATGATGCCAGAAACCCCATGGACCGAGGCACATGACATTACAACCAGGCCCTGCGCACAACATGCTGGGCATGACTGAGACTGGACTAACATGCCCTCCCCCTCCCTGAACTGGGTCAAGGACAGCCTTTGCAAGATCAACAATGTAAAATGAGGTGCTTCTTCACTCAGCAATCCTCCCATCTGGCCGGAAGTGACTTATGTTATTCTGTAACATTCTCTTTCCCCATCCTGGCACTGAGGACACTAACCCCCTGCACCCCATCCCTCAGTCATACGTCTAAGCACAACCTTCCCAATCTTAGCCCACCTCTCTCTCTCTCTCTCTCTCTCTCTCTCTCCCTCCCTCTCTCTCTCTCTCTCTCTCTCTTCCACCCCCCACCCCCCCCCGCCACCCCCCCCCCCCCCGCCCCACCACCGGTGGAGCCCTTGTCCTGCACCCATTCCCATGCCTCAGGCCAGTTTCCTCCCTTCCCCTGTGGAACCCCTGCCCTGCAGCACATTAAAAGCCATAACAAAAACAGAATTACCTGGAAAAACTCAGCAGGTGTGGCAGCATCGGCGGAGAAGAAAAGAGTTGACGTTTCGAGTCCTCATGACCCTTCAACAGAACTGATTGAATGTTAGAAGAGGGGTGAAATATAAGCTGGTGGGGGGAGGGGTGGGGGGGAGAGAATTTGGGGGGTGGTGTGGTTGTAGAGACAAGCAAGCAGTGATAGGAGCAGATAATCAAAAGATGTCACAGACAAAGGAACAAAGAAGTGTTGAAGGTGGTGATATTATCGAAACAAATGTGCTAATTAAGAATGGATGGCCTTAGCATCTATTTGTCCTAGTCATGACGTAATTTGTACTGTGAGCTTTGACCATTCGAAACTGAATGATGTTGCTCAAGTTTCATTTCACCCTTTGCATGGAAAGGAAAAGTTGATTCCAACAGTATGGACTAGATTTAAATCCCAGTCACAAAATGAACAGTGTGTTTCTTTTTACTATAAATGATGCTTATCACTATTTATTGTATGATACCTTATCACTAAAGTTCCCAAAAACATAAAAGCACCCAAAGTACTCATGCATTTGACTCCTGATGCACAGTAATGTGGTTGAATCTTAACTGCCTGCTGAAATGCCCCAGCAAGCCACTCAGTTCAAGGGCAGTTAGGGATTGGCAACAAATACTGACCTTGACAGTGATGCCCACATCCCATGAAAGAATTTTTAAAAATTTCACAAGTAATAGAACTGGAGACAGTAATGAAGCAGTGTAGAAAAGGTTAATCAGAGCAGTGGAAGAAATGCTCCAGCTAACATGATTGATG
The DNA here is from genome assembly GCF_017639515.1 of Carcharodon carcharias. NCBI lineage: Eukaryota > Metazoa > Chordata > Chondrichthyes > Lamniformes > Lamnidae > Carcharodon > Carcharodon carcharias. The sequence goes on along the minus strand of NC_054469.1, from coordinate 84,395,250 downwards.
AGGAAACCCACTTGTTTAGCACTGCTGTACTTTGTTTTATATTGGTGTAAATTCTATGTTTTATTTCGCAAATATAATATTATGATCCTTAAACCTCAATGCCTTAAAGTAACTAATCAGTGCCTAAATACTGTTTTGCAGTTGTGTGTCCGGAAATTGTTAAAAGTTTTTGAGTGAGTGAGTGAATACAGAAGTGGAATCTATTGTTAGAAGATAAGAAGTATGTTGACTTTGGGAAAATAAGTAAGTTATAAGTTTGCAATGGAACATTGTGCTACAGGATGAGACAGGCAGGCCTGGATGTTGGGAGATTGTGAAGTATGAATAGTTACCAGACTAATGTAGAAAAAATCAATATGATTGGAGAACAATTGGCTGCAGGAAGAATGTGCACTATGACTGGGCAACTGGTACATCATTGTCATCCGTACCTGTAAACAAAGCCGAAGAAACTTGTAAACAAAGTCGAGGGATCATAATGCCATTGAACTCCATTTTAAGTTTGAAAGTGACATATTCCGATCAGAAACAAGTACCTTAAACTTAAACAAAGCCAATTACGTTGGTATTAGGGGGGAACTGGCTAAGGTTAATTAGGCAAATAGACCAAAAGGTATGGAGGTAAATGAACAGTGGGAAACATTTGAAGAAACAATTCAAAATGTTCAGCATACATACATTCAATTGAAAAACAAAAACTCAATGAGAAAGACACATCCGTGGCTCACTCAGAAGGTAAGTATAGTATTAGATTAACAGAAGACACTTACAATGTTGTAAAATAAACAGTAACAAATCTGAGGATTAGGAGTGTTTTAGAAACCAGCAGAGGGCCACCAAAAAATTGATTTAAAAAACTAGAACATGAGAGAATATGCCAGGAACATAAAAACAGGTCGTAGGAGCTTTTATAAGTATACAAAGAGGAAGAAAGTAGCTAAAGTAAACGTTAGCTCCTTAGAAGTTTTATCTGTTAACCGATCCTTTACCCATGCTAAAATACTACCCACAGCTCCATGAGCCGTTATCTTGCCTATTAACCTTTTGGAAATCCAGATATATTATATCTAATGGTCCCCCTTTATCTACACCACTAGTTACATCCTCAAAAAGCTCCAATAAATTTGTCAAACATGATTTCCCTCTAATAAAAGCATGTTGACTTGTTCTAATCATACTATGAAGTAGAGACACGAGAAATTATCATGGGAATGAGGAAATAGCAGAGGCATTAAACAAATATTTTGTGTCTGTCTGCATGGTAGAAGACACAAGTTTCATGCCAGAAATAGACTAACCTAGGGGCTAAAAAGAGTGTGAAACTAAATAAATTAATATTAGCAGAGAAAGAGAATTGGCAAAACTGGAGGATCTAAAATCTGGCAAATCCCTGGGACCTGATGGCATACAGCTCAGTGTTCTAAAAGAAATAGCTGCAGAGATAGTGGATGTACTGGCTATGATTTTCCAAAATTCCTTAGATTTGGGAACAGTCCCATTAGATTGGAATTTGGCAAATCTTACACCACTTTTCAAGAAAGGAGGGAAAGAGAAAACAATGAACTGCAGGCCAGTTAGCCTAACATCATTTGTTGGGAAAATACTGGAATCTATTATTCAGGAAGTCTTAATGCACTTGGAAAAGCATAGTATAATTAGAAAAAGTCAACATGGTTTTACTAAAGGGAAATCATGTTTGACAAATTTATTGGAGTTTTTTGAGGATGTAACTAGTGGTGTAAATAAAGGGGGACCATTAGATGTAATATACCTGGATTTCCAAAAGGTTAATAGGCAAGTTAACGGCTCATGGAGCGGAGGGTAGTATTTTAGCGTGGGTAAAGGATCGGTTAACAGATAAAAAGCAGAGAGTGGGCATAAGTGGGGCTTTTTGAAACACCTAAGATCTTGAAGAGTCTTGACAGGGTGGATATGGAGAGGATGTTTTCTCTTGTTGGAGAATCTAGAACTATGGGCCACTGATACAAAATAAGGAGTCGCCCATTTAAGACAGACATGAGGAGTAATTTTTTCTCTCAGGACATGAGTCTTCAGAACTCTTCCTCAAACGGCAGTAGAAGCAGTGCCTTTGAATATTTTTAAGACAGAGGTAGATAGATTCCTGATAAGCAAGGGGGTGAAAGGTTATCAGGGGTAGGCGGGAATGTGGAGTTGAGGTTACAGTCAGGACGGCCGTGATCTTATCGTAAGGCAGAGCAGGCTCGAGCGGCTGAGTGGCCTACTCCTGCTCTTTGTTTGTATGTTTGAATGTTTTCAAGTTGGCAGGCAGTGAATAGTGGAGTGCCGCAAAAATCACTGCTGGTGCCTCAGCTATTTACAATCTATCCTAATGATTTAATTGAAGAGACAGAGTAATATATCAAAGTTTGCTGATGATACCAAGCTACATAGAGGATGCAAACAGGCTAAGTGAGTGGGCAACAAGATGGCAGATGGAGTATAATGTAGGGAAGTGTGAAGTTATTCACTTTGGTTGTAAGAATAGAAAAGCTGTATTTTTTAAAGGTGCAAAATTTGTAAGTGTTGATGTTCAAAGAGTCTTGGGTGTGCTCATACAAGGAATGCAGAAAGTTAGCATGCAGGTACAGGAAGCAATTAGGAATGTTGGCCTTTTTTGCAAGGTGATTAGAGTACAAGAATAATGGAGTCTTGCTACAGTTGCACAGGGTTTTGGTGATACTGTGTCTGGAATACTGTGTGTAGTTTTAGTTCCACATTTATGAAAGGATATACTTGTATTGGAGCTGTTACAGCAAAGTTTCACTAGATTAGTCCCTGGGATAAGGGGGTTGTCCTTTGATGAAAGGCTAAGTAAATTAGGCTTATATTCTCTGGAGTTTAGAAGAATGAGAGATGAAGTTGAAATCTACAAAATTCTGAGGGAGTTTGATAGGACTGACGCTGAGAGATTGATTCTGCCAGTTGTGGAGTCTAAAACACGGGGGCACAGTCTCAAGATAAGGGGCTGACCATTTAGGACTGAGATGAGGAGAAATTACTTCACTCAAAGGGTTGTGATTCTTTGGAATTCTCTACCCCAGAGAGTTGTGAATGCTCCATTGCTGAATACATTTAAGGCTGAGATAGACAGATTTTTTATCTCAGTGAATTAAGGGATATGCGGAGTAGGCAGGAAAATGGAGTTGAAGCCAAAGATCAGCCATGACCATGTGGAATGGTGGAGCAGGCTTGATGGGCCACATGGTCTACTCCTGCTCCTATTTCTTGTGTTCTTGAAGCAAAGTGCTGAATGATTACTTCCAAAATGGGTTGACTGGCATCGGGTCAGAAGTTAAAATTCAAAAAATCTGAAAAAGGAACTGAAGCTGTCTCAAATCCGTCCACTTCAGGTTTTAAAAGAGGCAAGGTAAAAGATTGATGACCAATCCGTTTGCAGGAAGCGGGTTGGTCTTTAAATATTGTAAAAAGCTGTGTGCCTTCATCTTAATAGTCATTCTATTTTTAACTCATATCAGCCTGGTTTCCCAGACCCTGGGATGCCTGGCAGGTGGAAGGAGGCAAGAAGGGCTGAACCAAGAGGTAACAGCCTTTACAGCACTGCTTGTGGGCCAAGCCTCCAGGCTCAACAAGCCATTAAACCATTGCAATATGTCTGTTCCATTCCCCACCATTGAACACCCCTGTGAATCTTTGTAATTTGTTAATCTCAGAGGGTTGTGGATGCTTCTCCATTGAGTATATTTAAAGCTGAGCTAGACAGAGTTTTGGTTTCTCAGGGAATCAGGGAATCACATAGGAAGCAGGAGGGAAAGTGGTGCTGAAGCCAAAGATCAGTCATGATCATCTTGAACGGCAAGAAGGCTTTCATGGTTGAATGGTATACTCGTGTTCCTATTTCTCATGTTCTTATGACCACCATCAGACTCCTACACCCCACCCCCCACATGTGACTACTTTCTGACACCTTCAGATTACCATTTTCCCCCACCCCAACCACTATTGGGCCATCTCTACCCCCACTCTGAACACCATCTGCCCCCCTAATCACCATCATACGCCTAGAATTTTGGACACCCAACATGCAAACGGAACCCACCCCATGATTATAACACCACCTGCAATCAAAGCCCCCTCATGGCCAGAACTGTCACTGCAATCAGAACACCCCCTGATCTGAATCTCCCATCAGTGTCAGGCCCAATCCTCCCATGATCGGAATGGTCTGCAATGATCAAAGCAGCCCCCACCTCCATAATTTGTACAGCTCTCCACCCCCTACTAGACCTACTTGCTCTCAGATCAGCTCAACTGTGGGCTGGTGCTGTAGGATTGCCCATTCCTCACCTGACAGGTCTCTAGGCTGTCAATCAGGCTGGCTGGAAACTTTAGAGGAAATGCATCTGGCAGTTAAAATCTACAGTACATTGAGGAAACCTGTACTTCTGAGTTTCCAGACCTCAAAACAACACCAGCTCCACAGAATGCACCTCCCAGTTAAAATCCCAGCCAAAGTCATTTGCTGATACGTTGAAGCAACTCACCAGGTAACTTTGACAACATCTCTCTTCCATATTGAATGGATACTAAAATGGCAAATGGAAATTACTCTACATCTAGATTGGGAGCTACAGTGAATCCTCTTCAGAAGGAAGAAGTTGGCCGACTGCACTTACAGCATAGTACTCAATATTTGGCCAGTTCAGTTTTGCCTCGCAGCAATATAGCATGATATCTTCTTCCTGCTATGGTCAATGTTACACGCTTTGCTGGTATATCTGAAATCTGTCATAAGATTAAATTCATTTTTCAAATACATTTATGAAGTCTGAAGGCCTGAACCTAAATTATATTTGAAGACATGGTGCATGATTATCTAACAACACAGAATAAATGATTTTTTGTCCAGACCTGATCGGTGATGCAGCAAGTTGGAGCATTGATGCGATACATAGATAAGAACTTGGTTTATACTCACAATCTCCCTGCTTGAGCTCCTGATCTCATCTAGACCAATGGGAAAAAATTTCTAGTGGATTCCAAATACTTTGATTGAGGACAAGAAAAAAATCAAAATACTTTGATTGAGGACAAGAAAAAAATCAAAAGAAGAACTTGTCTCCTAGCAGCTGAAGATACACTAAAACAAGGACATTAGACAACCACTGGTTCTGGGAATCTGAAATAACAAACTGAAAATTCTGGAAATACTCAGCAGATAAGGCAGCACCTGTGGAAGGAGAAACAGAGTTAACATTTCAGATCAATGACCTTTCATCAAAACTGGGACAAGTTAGAAATATTACTGGTTTTAAGCAAGTGAAAGGCGGTTGAATAGAAAAAAGAACAAAAGGGAAGGTCCATGATAGGATGGAAAGCAGGAGAAATTAAATGATAAAAGAGTTGGTGGTGGAGGGCCAAAGGGAGTAGTAATGAGTTCAAGTCAAGAAAGTTGGCCGGAATTTTCCGGCCTCGTTTGTGTTGGGCATCATGGCGGGCTCGGGGTCGGTGGGGGGAATATGGCGAGAAGGCCAAAAATTGGTTTCACACCATCATGAAACCAATTTGCGATCGTCTGTTCCACCCATCAATGGCAGGCCACGTTTCCCGCTGCCGCACATCGGGAACGTCATTTTAATATATTTAATACACTTAATTATAAGCCCTGCTCGCCGGAATCACCCCCCCCACACTGGAGCATCCGGGCCACACCAACGTGCTTCACAACTGTACAGGAGTGATGTGCACCTGGCGAGCTGCACTTCACTTGGGACTTCGAGGTTTATTTGCCTACCTTGCTTCATGCAGCACTCGCGGTCATCAGCGCCAGGCTTCACAGACAGCACCACATCACTCTTAGAGGGCTCTTAGAGGGCTCATGGGTAGGCCTCTACCTACCAGATCAGCCGTACGGCAGGTGATGGCTTTTCAACCACTGCAGGGCTAGGGCTTGCTTGGAGAAGAGGGAGAAGTGACCTCAGGCAAGGGAAGAGGCTGCAAGGTGAGGTCTGTATTGGGGAAGAGGATTATCCCAGGGTATGTGTGGGGGCACATGTTGATCTGTGCAAGTGGCCTCAAGGTAGTGAGGGCTGAGAAGGCAGAATTCAGAGGTGATGAGGCCAGATGGAGATGTGAGGGAGTGTGTGAGAGATTAAGTGGTGATATCCCTTGAGCTAGCAGTGAGATGCCAATGAATGTCTGATGGCCCTGTTGGTGTGTGAGTTTAGAATGATGAGATGGTTTCCTTACCCTGGTGGCACCTATGAGATCATTCATCTGTTTTCTGCACTGGATGGCCAACCTCTTGTGTGCAGCATTGGCACTGACCACCTCTGTCTTGGCCTCCCATGCTGGAGTGGTAAGACTGGTGGGCTTCCTGCAGCCAGAATGGGTGAAGAACACATAGCAGTAGGCCTCCACGGTGTCCAGAAAGCGTCCCAAGGATGCGTCACTGGATGTTGAACTTTTCTTGGCTTTTGGGGTCATGTCTTCACCAAAGCAGTCCTGGGCTGCAAACATCGCAAAATGCGCGCATGGCTGCAGTTTAAATATGGCACCCTGTGTGAGGAAGTGGCAAGGTAATGGTGTGGCAAATCAGAGGCTGCCCACCAGTGAGACAGAGTGTTTCCTTGGTTGCATAATTAACGAGGTGAGAATGGGATGATACAGCGCAACAACACACTATTGCAGCTGGTGCTTAAAACGACTTTTTCCTACCCAACACTGCACTTTATGCAAATCTGGGATGATTCTGCCCAAAGTATATATCTAGAGGAGCTGTGAACGTCAGACTTATGTACAGCTGCTGTCCAAAAGCAAGAGAAAAACTAGAATAAAACCTGCAAAAAGGAACAAAATGGGAGCAGCAATTATGGTCTGAAATTGTTGAACTCAGTGTTGAGCCTGGCAGACCATAATGTGCCTAATCAAAAGATGAGATGCTGTTCCTCGAGCTTGTGTTGAGCTTCACTGGAAGACTGCAGGAGGCAGTCACTGTCATTTAATCTCTCCTGTCTTCCACTCTATCACAGACATTCCCCTTTGTTCTTTATTCACACTCCCCCCTTTCACATGTTTAAAACCTATAATATTTCTAACTTTTTCCATTCTGATGAAAGGTCATTGACCTGAAACATCCACAGATGCTGCCAGAACTGCTGAGTACTTCCAGCATACATTTTCTACATTAGACAACTGTATTTGCATTAGGTAAACAGCCTTTCACAGATTGCCAGTTACATAAGTTTTTTTATTTATTCATGGGGTGTGGGCATTGCTGGCTAGGGCAGCATTTATTGCCCCTCCCTAATTGCCCTTGAGAAGGTAGTGGTGAGCTGCCTTCTTGAATCACTGCAGTCCATTTGGTGCAGGTACACCCACGGTGCTGTTAGGAGGGAGTTCCAGGATTTTGACCCAGCGACAGTGAAGGAACGGAAATAGATTTCCAAGTCTGGATGGTGACTGGCTTGGAGGGGACCTTCCAGGTGGTGGAGTTCCAATGTGTTTGCTGCCCTTGTCCTTCCAGGAGGTAGCGGTCGTGGGTTTGTGGTCATGGAAGGTGCTGTCTAAGCGGTAGGAGTGCCAATCAAGTAAATACTCTGACCTGGATGGTGTTGAGCTTCTTGAGTGTTGTTGGAACTGCACCATCGAAGCAAGCAGTGAGTACTCCTTCATACTCCTGACTGTGACCTTGTAGACGGTAGAGAATTTCTGCAGGGCCAGGAGGTAAGGCACTCGTTGCAGAGTACCTGGCATCTGTTCTTCTCTTGTAAGCAGGGTGTGGCTGGACCAGCTGAGCTTATGGTCACTGTCAACCCTTGAGTTGTTGTTTGTGGGGAACACAGCTGTTGAAGAAGAGAATGGGGTTGCATTTAAAGAGCACCTTTCAGGTTTCATGAATATCTTCCTTTGTGCCAGGTATGACACCAGTCACTGGATGGTTTTCCTTGTGATCCCCATTAACCTCAATTTTGCTTCAGTATCTTGGCGTTATGCTTGATCAAATGCTGCCTTGGTGTCAGAGTAGCTTTTTTTATCTCTCCTACATTTTAAAAGTAAGACTTCTATTTATATGCTACAAATTACTTTGAAGTGTTGTGACTATTGTTATACAAGCAAGTGTGGAAACTGTTTTACAGACAGCAGTGAGACGAATGATCAATTAAACTGCTTTCAATGGCATTAGCTGAGGGAAGAAATTTTACCAAGATAGTAGTAAATAGCACTAACACACGTTTATATCTAAAAATGTGAAATCCCATCTCCATATATCAACAATAAGATATCAGTTTGACAAATAGTATTAGTTCATCCTTGTAACATATTTTCAGCTTCTTTGATTCAGCAATCATGTATTTTATATAAAATGTTTTAAATAGGCTGCCAGATGGCTCTATTCCTTATAAAAAGTGAAGACTTTGAGACCACATTTTTGAAAAGCCAGCTAGTTTTATAACACTCTAGATTACTAAGCACAAATGAATTTCTGGACAAATATGAAGCCTTTTGGCTTCTTGACAAGCAAAGGGCTAGTAATGATTGTAGTGCTATCGCAATAAGGGATAATGGTCAAGTTTAAATGCCTAATACAATTAATATGTACATTGTGATATCATGAGCACTAATGCAATTATTTATGATTTAAGCTTATTATGTTTTTTACATTAGATTTGTGCTGCCTATTTTTTTAAATGATTACTGCATGCAGCCAGTGCTCCACTTGCTGTTCATTTCAGCGATGCCTGACATCACGAGTGGCTAGCACTACTTGAAAGGTAGCCTACACCTCTTAACGGAGTGATGCATTGTGGCTTCAAGAAGTGGTGGGAGTTTTTGCAAAAGTCAAACTTTGAAGAATGGCTGAACATGCAAGAAAGCGATTATCAAAGTTTCCAGACAATGCATTGGAGGTCTTGGTGGATGAGGTGGAAAGAAGGAGAGACATCTTGAATCTGCAAGGCTGGAAGGTGCCATTTAGATATCTCTGCATGAGGCAGTGGAAATAATCTTCCAAGAACAAGGTTGCAGTGCAAGAAGTTTAACAATCTGACATGAGTTATCAAGATGAGTGAGTTGATCTTAAATGGCATATCCTACCAACTGCATCGTTAACCTCATCCACCACTTAATTCATTGCCCTCCCATCACCCACCAACCAACAATTTCTAACAAACAGTAGTCAACTCTAAAATTCATATGCTTTATCCCGCCCTCACATGCAGGGCTGTTGCAAGCCATACACCCACAGCTCACAGTTCATACACATTGAGCTGAATTTAATTGAGGCAGTGGTGACCCCAGTGGTGGGCTGGAAAGCCTGGGTCAGCACCACCGCAGCCCCTTCTGGAAGCCGCAACCCAATTAAATGGCCATCAGGCAAATAAATGCCTGGCACTGGGGCTTCCATCCTTTTAAGGCCAGAGGGCCAGCAGCTCTTCAGTCCCAACAGTACCACCAGGAGCAGTGGCCACCGATCGTACTGCAACAAGCCAGGATGAACAAACATGGAGGAGGCCCCAAGTCTCAGGTAAGTGTGTCGGGTTCACTGGGCTAGTCAGGCAGGCCTCGGTGGGTGTGGTCATTGGTAAAGGCAAGGGATGTCTTTCTAAGAAGGCAGCACTTCCTGTGCTGGTGGGGCCCTCCATGTGACACAAGATGCCTGATCAAGAGGGCCCTCCCTCCCTGAGTACACAAGCAGGCCGCCAACTTTTGGGGCGGCTGCCCAATGTGGCATAGAACCCCTCCATCACTGGTACTAGTGGTGCCAAGATGAGTGCCCATTAGTTAGGCACATAAAGGCATCAATTGGCATCCAGATGGAATGGCCACCCTCAACCTTCCCCACCCTGGACCAAATTGCAGAGAGTTGGGAAGACAAAGGGCACCTCCTCCCTCCACGGCCCACGGCCTCCCACCTCCCAGCCTGCTCCCAAGAGCCAGATTAAATTCCGTCCATTAGCAATTAATGAACTATGATAGTCATATCACTCAAACATATTGCCTGACAGTCACTGATACACTTACTTCTCTCTGGCAAGAGAAAATGGCATAGAAAAGGAAGAACAGGTAGAACAGGTAGAACTGGAGGAGGATAAGTGTTTCTGCATGTTCTAACTCCATTACTTTCTCCTCTTCCTTCACCACAACCCAACCCCTGTCCCTTTTTCATTTCAGATGCCCAAGAACGGAAAGCCTCCCAGTTAGAGGGGGAAGAAGAAGAAGACAGTGAAAATGAAGTTAAAGCCTCACTTGATCTTACACTCACAACTAGCAGCTCAGAGACTGACACTGCATAAATTTTAGAGGCTGGATAGGTGAGGAATCTGCATATGCTGAGATGCTGGGAACAAGTGTGCAGGAAGGCAGGGGAGGGGAAATGATAATGAATACACAAACCTGACAAAAGGCAAGGTCAGGCAGAGAAGTCAGGTGAGGACTTCAATGGGTCAAGTCAAGGAGAAGGCTGATGGTTGTACACAAGCAAATGCTTGCAAGATACACTGGAAAGCCTACCAGAAAGTCAGCATTCAGCGCCAAGGGAGATGATGGAATCCAGCTCCAACTTGGCACAGGGCTTTGCATAAAACTTGGTGCCCATCCTTTCCAACATGGAACAAGTGGTCACATCGACTGGTACACTTGTGGAACCCACCATGGGGCACCATCTGATGAGTGATGTCACATGCTTTCTTTGCAGCACAACCAACCTCTGTCAAAGGCCTGAGTGCTGAAGTGGAACTGAGACTGCTGCCTTGCAAGCTCAGATACCTGGCTGTGAATGCCAGTATTGAAAGGGGCTTCTCGTGGTCCATCAACCTGTCTTCCAACAATCAGTAAGGTTGCTGAGGTGCTACCCTACGAGGGTAGCAGTAAGTCCATAGAGCATGAACCTGCTGTCTTTTCTCTGAATAACACATTCCTACTCCCAAGCCTGCCACTCCACTGGTGTCCATGCTGTTACCTGTACTTCAACACCAGCCTGACAGCTGCATGAGAAGTAATCAAACTTTATACAAGTACAGGAAAGTAGAAAATTACAACTGCAGCCAGAAGAAATAATCCAGCAACTAAACTGTAAGAAATTCATGATCCTTTTAAGGTCGCCACATAGTACCTAAAGCTCAGACACTATGCAGCCCAATTTCACCCCATATTAATTTTTCAATGCCATTAATCAAGTTTAGATCATTACCAGAATATCATAATTAAACAATGCAAATGATAACAGCCACCACTTAGTGCTCAAAAGGAGTGCTTTAACTTACCACTGGAGTACACTAAGTGTAAGAGTAAAAGGTAAAATGAGAGAAATATATAAATGAAGCATTGTAATGATATGAAATAACATAAATGAACTGGGCTAGTGATATAAATACTGTGGCTACAAGAACAGGTCAGAGGCTAAGAATCCTGCGATGAGTAACTCACCTCCTGACTCCCCAAAGCCTGTCCACCATCTACAAGGCACAAGTCAGGAGTATGATGGAATACTCTCCACTTGCCTGGATGAGTACAGCTCCAACAACACTCAAGAAGCTTGACACCATCCAGGAAAAAGTGGCCCACTTGATTGGTACCCCATCCACGAACATTCACTCCCTTCACCACCGACGAACAGTGGCAGCAGTGGGTGTCAGCTACAAGATGCACTGCAGGAACTCACCAAGGTTCCTAAGACAGCACTTTCCAAACCCACAATCACTACCTATTAGAAGGACAAGGGCAGCAAATACATGGGGACACCGCCACCTGGAAATTCCCCTCGAAGCCACACACCATCCTGACTTGGAAATATATTGATGTTACTTCACTGTCACTGTGTCAAAATCTGGGAACTCCCTTCCTAACAGCACTGTGGGTGTACCTATACCACATGGACTGCAACATTCATGAAGGCAGCTCACCACCACCTTCTCAAGGGAAATAAAGGATGGGCAATAAAAGCTGGCCAAGCCAGTGACACCCATATCCCATGAACATTTTTTTTTACAAATACTGCATAGGGCATTTGCCAGAGACCTTTTTAAATCTGTGTCTGATAATAGTCCTTCGAAGATATTTCTCTAACATTGACTCAGTGATTCAAACCAGAAATAGCAAGACAGTTCAGTCACATATTGAGGACGAATTGGTGCTCATTGTGCCTATTTACCAAAATACTTAGGAAGTTGGTTGGAAGTATCTGCCCTGTTTATGCAGAACCGCTTGAAGTAGAAGTGACTGTATTTCTTGAACATTGATGCTATGTAATCTGAAATGGAAAAACACAGAAAGACTTGCATTTAAAAAGCATTTCTCATGACCTCAGGACATCACAAACTGTTTAACAGCCAATTAAGTACTTTTGAAGTGTAGTCAGTTTCGTAATGTAGGAAACAAAGTTTTTTTTTTAGGACATGGCATGGTTCCATGAACAGCAATATTATAATGACTAGATAATGTATGGAAAGGTTCAATGTACAACCTATCCATATGACCTACGCTACTGGTAGCAGCTTCTTCTATTGCTACTTCAGTTCTGCTGCCACTCATAGTGGGTAACAATTTCTCAAGGTAGGTTATTCACAATGCTCCTGGCAGCACAGCCGTATTAATTATATAACAGCACTGCTGCCAAAAATAATACTGCTGCTAGTGATGCCAATGTAAGGTAAAGGCAACAGATCTCTGTAAATTAGTTACCATCATTCAAATAGGCATCAAACGAGGCAATAGCATTAGGCAACACAAAATATCACTGCAGACATGGGCCTTGATATTCCATTTGATAACTTGCAACATTTTTACGTCATTAAAAAATGAGTTGTGCCTGTCTCAGTACTTACACCAGTATTTCCTGGGTCAGTAATGGTCGGCACAAAACCAGCATAAAATGGGAGTAATCTGCTGGGTTGCAATGGAAAGTTGGAAATCAGTCTTTAGCAAGCCTATTCTGGCTGAAGACGGCAGCAACCAACTGAGGAACAACAGGTAAGTAAGGAACAGTTCTTGGCTCAGTGACTTGGCTGGATGTCTCATGTTTTTGTGCCACTTTGCAAGAATATCTAGTGCGATGCAGCAGAGGCATTCAAAAAAGAGTCAAAAGGCATGATACTGATACAGAGAAGAAGTTGACACCAACCTGTAAATTCTCCTTGGTCAACTCAAACTAAGGAGAAGCAAGTGCTGGGTGTCTTTAGCAGTACATTCTTCATCCTCTAAAAGTGAAAACTGCACAAATCACTCTTTGAAATGCATTTTGATTAAGAGGACACTAACTCAGAATTTCACGATAAGGCTAACTATCTCCTCATGGCAGTTATTTGCATGCACAACTCTAAAGCCCTTCCTCCATTTTAACAGGCTGATATCATATCCTTTGCATAGCGTTACTTCACCACTGGGCACACACATCTCAGTTGCTAGGTTTTACCTAATTCATTTGTTGCAGGAGAAAAAGGCAGACAATTCTTACAAGAGTCATGTCACTGGAGAGGTAACACCAGCGATGAGGAGAAGCCCACGGAGCTCATTCTGTGGGATATGGTAATTTCGGGGGAGTATTCCTGGTAGTGACTGAACACCAACAATGTCGCCAGGGCATCTCTTTGAAGATCATACAGCCACAAGCTTCCAGACCTTTCCTTGTCCCCTTAAAGTCAAGGAGCTAAGGTTTACCCATTCTGAGCTTGAACCCCATTCCTACAGATCCACCACAGTAATGGAGAGCAAAGAATGAGGAAGCTGAAGAGGAGGAAATCAAGGACCAGGTGACAGAGTATCTAGACCAACATGCTTCCCCTTACTACTCTGCTCAATGCCCTCAATTCCACTCACTGGATCACTGTCTCTTCACTACCTCACACCAGCCCAGAAGCTTTCACAAGGGAGATTAGACTGTGTTTGTGAGAATGCAGCACTGGTTGGTTCACAGAGCACAAATCTGTTGAAAGAGTGGAGAGTGGTTGAGGATTTATAACCTTCCAGATGGAGGGTAGGAGGAGGCAGCTGATGGCTTTGGAGTTATGGGATTTACAACTCGTGGGTGTTCAATTTTAAAGAATAAGCATTACATGCAGCCTCTGAATTTCAGTCTTTGAGGATATGCACCAGCTGACAGGTGTGACGCTAGAGTCTACTGTTTTCATTTGTGGCACCAACAAGGAAGTTCTTTCCTCCTTGCAGACATCAATCTAGCAGAGGCTGCAGATCAGGTGGCCAAGAATAGGCAATGCCCTACATATCATATCATATCATATTCCATATGATGGCAGCTATGATGCATGCTGTTGTTTGTTAGTGCATTTGTTAGGTCTGATAGATGCTATTAGACCTGCCATCCATGAATCAACAGTTCCAGAGAAATAGTGATGGCTGAGTTAACCTGCCTGATATTCCTGTATATTAGGACAGTAGTAGCACATATCATGTCTCCAGCCTTCCCCCTTATAGCACCATTGCCAGGCTGCCCCAAGAATAAGCTCCAGAAACGCAGTCAGCAATGGCCATCTGCCAGGAACCACTGCCTGGAGGAGGAGGATCATCTCAGGCCCATCAACTTTTTGTAGAACATGAGTATCCATTGCCACTTGAGATGTTGGACCTCAGGCTGCCCCCTTGCAGAAGCAATAGAATAACTGAAAGAAGGGCACATATCAGAAGAAGAAGAAGAAGAATAAGTAGGTATGAGGAAAGTGTATGTTGCTTACATTTACTTTGGAGTTTGCCGTAACACAATAGAATGCCTATTTGATTTTTATTTTTGGATGTTAAATTCATATAGGACTTACTGGTGATAAGCAGAATTGATGATAACCTTCCTAGTGTGCACAGGGGTACTAATGTAATTTAGCCAGTTAACTGTGCCAGCTTACAAGTGCAGATCATTGATAAGTTTCTCACTGCTTGGACGATCCTATCCGTTAGATTTTTGAGTCGAGTGAGAAGAAGCTTGGCTCCCAGTGGCAGGCTCCAACAGTTCCTGAACATATATCATCATGCATGTCATTTTTAAATGACCTTGACATCAAAGAGACTCCACCTAGCTCAACCCCAAAATGGTTACCCGTTGGGCAACTGACAAAGCGCAGGTTTGAGCTCTGACTAGGTGGACAGCAGATACTAAAAGCTCTTCATAAAAGGTACGGTGAAAAACACAAGAAGAAAATATATGAGTGCATTATTACTAATCCCTGAGGTTCTGGTATAGCAACTATCTGCACACTCAATCCCATTAGAATTATCAGGATAATTATAACGATTCTATGTGCCAAGTGGGAACTCATTTTCAAAGGGAGATCAGGTTGGGGAAATCAAAATTTCTTTATATTTTTAAACGGTCAGAGACTGGGAAATATTCAGAAGGACATGGGAGTACTTGTACATAGAGTCATAGGCCAGGATGTTCCCGTCAGCGATTTGGGAAGCATAGCGCTTCCTGTTGGGCAGGCCGCTGGGTGGGCCTTAATTGACCTGGCCACTCAAAATGGCGGTGGGCCCCATTTCAGTGGCAGGTGTCAGCTGTCCGCCCGCTGCCGAGCCAGTAGGGTCTACTCGCCCACCAAGGGCAAAATTCTGCCCAAGGAGTTTTACAGCACAGAAAGAGGCCCTTCAGCCAATCATTTCTGCACTGGTTATCAAGCCCCTATCTACTCTAATCCCAATTTCCAGCACTTGGCCCATAGCCTTGTATGCTATGGCATTTCAAGTGTTCATCTAAATACTTCTTAAATGTTGTGAGAGTTTTTGCCTCTACCACCCCCTCAGACAGTGTGTTCTGGATTCTAACCACCCTTTGGTTGAAATATATTTTCCTCAAATCACTTCTAAACCTCCTGCCCCTTACCTTAATTCTATGCCCCCTCGTTATTGATCCCTCCAGAAAGGGGAAAAGTTTCTTCCAATCTACACCGTCTATGCCCCTCATAATTTTGTACACTTCAGTCAGGCCCCCCCTCAGCCTTCTCTGCTCAAAGGAAAACAACCCCAGCCCATCTGCCCTCTCTTCATAGCTGAAATGCTCCAGCCCAGGCAACACCCTGGTGAATTTCCTCTGCACCCCCTCCCGTGCAATCACATTCTTCCTATACTGTGGTGACCAGAACTGCAAATAGTACTCCAGCTGTGGCCTAATGCTTTATACAATTCCGTTATAACTTCCCTGCTCTTGTAATCAGTGCCTTGACTAATAAAGGCAAGTATCCCATATGCCGTCTTAACCACCTTATCTACCTGTCCTGCTGCCTTCTATGGACATGCACACCTTTGTACTTCCTAGGGTCCTAATGTTCATCCTGTACTCCCTTGTCTTGTTGGTCATCCAAAAATGCATCACCTCACTTTTCAGGATTAAATTCCATTTGCCACTGTTCTGCCCATCTGACCAGCCTGTCTATATCATCCTGTAATCTAAGGCTTTCCTCCTTGTTATTTACCACACCACCAATTTTCGTGTTGTCTACGAACTTACTGATCATACCTCCTGCATTCATGTCTAGATCATTAATATACACCACAAACAGCAAGGGACCCAGCACTGAACACTGCGGTATGCCACTGGACACAGGCTTCCAGTCACAAAAACAACCTTCGACCATCACCCTATACCTTCTGCCACTAAGCCAATTTTGATCCAATTTGCAAAATTGCCCTGGGTCCCATGGCCTCTTACCTTCTTGACCAGTCTCCCAAATGAGACCTTGTCAAAAGCCTTACTGAAGTCCATGTAGACTACATCAACTACACTACCCTCATCTACACACCTAGTCACCTCAAAAATTCAATCAAATTCCTTAGACATGATCTCCTCCTAACAAGTTCTGCTGACTATCATTGATAATCTCCAAGTTGAGATTAATTCTGTCCCTCAGAAATTTTTCCAAAAGTTTCCCTACCAATGACATTAGACCCACTGCCCTATTGTTCCCTGGTTTATCCCTACCACCCTTCTTGAATAATGGTACCACATTAAGTGTCCTCCAGTCCTCTGACACCTCTCCTGAGGCCAGAGAGGATTTGAAAATTAATGTCAGTGTCCCTGCAATCTCTTCCCTTGCCTCCCACAGCAGCCTGGTATACATCTTATCTGGGTCTGGGGATTTATCCACTTTTAAGCCCTCTAAAACCACTAATATTTCCTCCTTCTCAATGCCAATTTGTTCAAGTATATCACAGTCCCTCTCCCTGATTTCTATACCTGCATTGTCCTTCTCTATAGTAAATGCAGATGCAAAGTATTCATTTAAAACCTCACCTATGTTTTCCAGCTCCTCACACAGATTGCCACTCTGGTCCCTAGTGGGCCCTACTTTTTCCCTGGTTATCTTCTTGCCCCTAATATACTGATAAAACGCCTTTGGATTTTCCTTTATTTTACCTGCACATGATTTTTCATGCCCCCTCTTCACTCTCCTAATTTCTTTTTTAAGTAACCCCCTGCACTTTCTATACTCTTCTAGGGCTTCCACTGCTTTAAGACCTCAGTATCTACCATAAGCTTCCCTTTTTTTTCTTATTCAATCCTCTATATTCCTCAACTTCCGGGGTTCTCTGGACTTGCTGGTCCCACCTTCACCTTTACAGGAACATGTCGGCCCTGCACTCCCAATATTTCCTTTTTGAATGATTCCAAATGCTCTGATGTAGATTTTCCTACAAGTAGCTGCTCCCAGTCCACTTTGGCCAGATCCTGTCTTATCATATTAAAATCGGCCTTCCCCCAATTCAGAACCTTTATTTCTGGTCCATCTTTGTGCTTTTCCATAACTACCTTAAATATTTACTGAGTTATGGTCACTATCATTGAAATGCTCCCCCACTGACACTTCTACCACTTGCCTGGCTTCGCTCCCTAAAACTAGGTCCAGCACTGCCCCCTCTCTTGTAGGACTTTCAACATATTGGCTTAAAAAGCTCTCCTAGATACATTTTAAGAATTCCTCCACCTCTAAGCCTTTCACACTTTGTCTATCCCAGTTAATATTGGGGAAGTTGAAATCCACTGCTATTATTACCCAATGGGCAGAATTTTCTGCCTGTCGGGTGGGCCGTGCGGGAGTGGGTCCTTGCCGCCATTTAATGCGGGTAGGCCAATTAAGGCCCGCCTGGTGTAAAATGCTGCTCCCAAGAACAGTGGGAGTGAGTGGGCAGTGGGACTGCTATGATCATCGGGCCCAATGGAAACCCAGCAGCCTGTTTAAAAGTGCACCTGCAGCCTTGCAAAGGCTATCAAACATGGCCAGCAGAAGGGCTCCCCCAAGCGCTGCTGGTGAGCTGGCCAGGCAGGAGGGTAAGGCAGGGGGCCACTGTGCCCCTCATTTCTCAGACGATTGCCTTACTGCCCTCCTCGAGGATGTGGCAGCATGGCAGGAGGTTCTCAATCTGAGGGATGGGGGGAGGAGGCCCCCCCACATGACGAAACGTGCCTGGGACGATATGGTGGAGGTAGTGAGCTCCCGCGACATGGTGCGGCGCATGTGGATCCAGTGCCGCAAGCACTTTAACAACCTTTTGCGCTCTGGAAGGGTGAGTACCATGTTGGCATTGGTCACTTAACCCAGCAGGTAGGCTTTTCCCCCACCCCCCGGCGGCCTCTCCCCATGAGTGCAGCTACTGCATTGACGTGTCCTTCACTGGGTGGGCCAGCAGATATTGGCCATGCTGAGGTCACCCTGAGGGGGTGGTGATGAGATGGGTTCTGCACCCGCAGCATGTGATACAGTAACACCCACATTACTGTTTTGGGGGCAACCTGGAGGAGCTGCACCTAGCCGCAGTGCTGGGACTCCAGGCCATGTCAAAGTCAGGGTGCTGACATGCTGGGACAGGAGCTTCCAGGTGGCGTGGCACTGATTGATCTGCTGCTCTTTGCGTTCCATGTGCTCGTGCCTCCTCGCTTTGCAAGGTTGGACCATGTGGTGCCAAATGTGATGTAGGCTGCATTTGGCCAAGCGGGGGGTAGCGGGGGGAGGGGGGTGGTGGTGCTGGGGATAGGCCTGGCGTCTTTGTGTGTGTGCGGTAGCTGCGGGGTAAGAAGTCAGAGGAGTACTGCAATGTTCTGCTCTGGTTGGCGTGGGACGGCAGGAAAGAGATTCCAGGTACAAGTTGCTCTAATCAATGCTCATCTCTCCTTTTCAGGAGAAGAATGCACATGATGCCACTGAGCGGGTGAGGACTGGTGGAGGGCCGGCTCAGTTGGCCATCATTACATGGTTTGAGCAGGAGGCTCTCGATCTGGAGAGGCGCCATGCGCCCAGGTCCACTGGTGTCGGTGAGGCTGGGGTGCCACAGGCAGTTATGCTAGCCCAGCAGTGAGGTCACCATTAGTGTCCCAGCAGCCATGGCACTGCTGAATGTTCAGTGATTGAAGTTTGCAACATGGCTTGACAATTGTTTATGGAAGGATGAGCGAATAATGATCCGGGGGGCCAGGAGGCACATTGATATTGTCTTCAGGTTAATGAATCAAATGTCCTTATTCTTCTTTTCAGCATCAGTAGGACAGGGCCGGGAGGAGGAGCAGCAGGGACCCGCTCTCTCACCTGAGGGTCCTGAAGTCTCTGACCCATCAGCATCACACCATCTCTGCCAGGCAGGTACCAGTGCAGATACTAGCACCTCGGTGGGAATTAGATCATTGGCTAGTGTCCTGGGGCACAGCGATGAGGGCACTTCACAGTCCTGGAGGAGCTGGCGGAGACAGAGAGTGTCCATGGCACCAGCAGTTGGAGGGCTGCAGGGGACGGGGCACATGCTCAGTCGGTGGCTGATGATGTGCCTTTGGAGTCATCCATGAGGCAGCAAACACTGGAAGTCCAGTAGGGTATGCGGGAGGATCTGGTGGAGATAAATGAGGCTATGCCTTGCTTGGTCCCCATGGCGGAGGAGTCCACTTGGACCATCGCCAATGCAATGAGCCACATGGCCGAGCGCCATGCTCCCTTCATGGAGAGAGTGGTGACTCTCGTGGAGAGGTTCCTCCAGGAGACCAATCAGGCTTCCTGTGGATGCGCGCGGACCAGCAAGCCCTCTCATTGGCATTGACCTCAGCTGGTCAGTGGCAGTGTGGGAGATGATCTGGGCACTAAGTTCCCCAGCTCGGTGCCCATCTATCTACGGTGACCTCACGTTGGCGCAGCAGCTGCCTGTCATCTCTGCGGGCTCCTTTCAGGCCACTCCAGATGAGGGCAGCAGCTCCTCCGCCCCTCTGCCAGTGACCGTTGCTTCCTATGAGGCTGTAACAACTGGGGAGATAACAACTGTGGAACTGGCCGCTCCCTCCCAGGCGCAGCCATCAAACACTCCACAGGCCAGAGGACGGCCGCCAAGGTCATCAAGGCCAACAGGACAGCACAGTGAGCAGGCTGTCTCAGATGCCAGTGCCAGCGAATGGACAGCACTTAGACGTAGCACCTGAAAGTGTAAATTTAAGGCACCTTAGGCACACCACAGGTTTCTCACTGGTGATTTTGTGTTGCCCCGCAATGAGGTCATGATTAGTTGGTGTGGTGTTTTAACACCTTATCATTTTGTTCCCTAAAGATCCTTTTGTTCTATCATTAAATTTAGACATGTGATCATGGCTGAGGGTGCCTCTTTTTCTCTGCAGGCAGATGGTTACCCATGATGTTATGAGTGAGTTGTGTCACATTGAGCTTTATTGACAAGGCCCTTATTTAAGGTTCCTATCCAGGCAGATTTAGCACTCTGGTATCAAGTATGGAGCCTGCAGCACAGGCTTTTGTTGGAGGTCCTTCTGTGGTGTTCTAGCTGAAGGTTCGTTGGATTAAAACCTCCCGGGTGTCCCTGCCTCCCTGGAGTATGCCCAGGTCAGCATCTACCCCCTCAGCATTTCCCAGTGCGTGCTCATCCTCAGACTCACTGCTGGACTCATCATGAGCAGCCGCAACACTTGCATCTACATCTTCTTCGTCCACAGCGTCCCCCCTTTCCAGCACATGATTGTAGAGAGCACAGCACGCAATCACTATCAGTGACACATGATCTGGGGGGTATTGGAGCGCACCCCCTGAATGGTCCAGGCATCGGAAGCGCATCTTGAGAAGACCGATGGTTCTCTCCACCACAGCCCTTGTGGAGGTGTGGCTCTTACTGTACCGCTGCTCAGCTTCTGTTCTTGGATGGTGGAGAGGCGTCATGAGCCACCTTCTGAGGGAATAGCCCTTGTCACCCAGCAGCCATCCATCCAGCCGGGCTGGAGCACTGAAGAGCCCTGGTACCTGGGAGTGTCTGAGGATGTAGGCGTCATGGGAGCTGCCTGGGTACCTGGCACAGACTTGCAGAATCTGCATCCTGTGATCACACACTATCTGCATGTTCGTGGAGTGGAAGCCCTTCCTGTTGACGAAGGCACCAGGCAGACCCGCTGGTGCCTTGATGGCCACATGTGTGCAGTTGATTACACTCTGGATGCAGGGGAAGCCAGCAATGGCCGCCAGGTCTCTGGCTCGCTGTGTCTGGCTGGCCTGGTCCCAGCTGTCGTGGATGAACGTCAATGCACGCCTGAATAGTGTGTCTGTCACCTGCTTGACGCAAGTGTGTACAGATGATAGGGAGACGCCACAAAGATCACCCAACGAGTCCTGGAAAGAGCCAGAGGCATAGAAGTTGAGGGCAGCTGTGACCTTTAGAGCCACTGGCATGGGGTGTCCACCCACACAGTTAGCGGAGATCTCAGGGCCTATCATCTGACAGATAGAGTTGACTGTCTCCCTTGAGAGATGGAACCTCCTTTGGCACTGCATTTCAGACATATTGAGGTAGCTACTTCGCTGCCTGTGTACCCTGGCAGCAGGATAATGGTGTCTTCTGCAGCCCCTTCCACGTTGGACTTCCTGTTAGCCCTGCACCTCTTGTGCCTGCGCCTCTCCTCCAAAAGATGGCTCCCCTGGAGGCTGAATGTGCACTCCTGGCCTCCTTCCCTTTCTGTATTCTCCCTTCCTCCTCAGAGGAGGTGCCTCCAGTGGAGAACACAACTCCCATTCCCAGGCTAAGGGAAGGCTTCTTGAAATCTGCAGGCACCAAAAAGAATCTTCACTGCAGAGTGCTGACCTGAAGACTGTGACTCCTGTCCAAGCAGCTGGTATGAGTTTTGAAGTATTTCTGCTTACACAGGCAAGTACCAGCAACTTTCCAAATTAAATATCTGATTGAGCACATTCGCGACACCACAGACCCTTCTTATCCGGCCCGTGGATGAGGTTTATACAAATGTCTCCTATCCGCCTGCCCGTTGCGCCTGTGCAACTACCTGAAGATCGCACGGGCCCCGAAAAATTGCCGTCAATTGGTGCCTCAAGGGCCTTAAGTGGCCCCTTAATTATTGGTGGGCGCACATCAGAGGTCATTGCGCACCCACCCACCGAAATATCGGGATGGCACGCAGTGACTTCAGGATGCTCGCCCAATGTTACTGCAAGTCATTTTACTCATCGGCGTGCAAGGCCTGCCAGCCCCTGCACGCCAACCGGAAAATTCTACCCTATTGATTTTCCACTTCTCTGAGATTTGCCTACATATCTGCCCTTCTATCTCTCCCTGACTGCTTGGGGGTCTATAGTACGCTCCCAGCAATATGATTGCTCCCTTTTTGTTTTTAAGCTCTACCCATATCGACTTATTTGAGGAACTTTCTAAGATACCATCCCTCCTTATTGCACTAATTGACTCTTTGATCAATATTTCAACATTAGCTCCTCTTTTACACCACCACCCTCCTCCCCCACCTCCTGGTCGCGCCTGAAGATTCTATACCCGGGAATACTGAGCTGCCAGTCCTGCCCCTCCCTCAATCATGTTTCTGTGATAGCAATGACATCAACACCCTCCACTCATCTGCCTTACTCGCAAGACTCCTTGCATTAAAATAAATTCCATCCAGCCTCACTATGCTCCATTGTGCCTTAACTTTACTATATATGCTCTGCCTTCCAGACTGACTTTGTTTTTCTTCTATTCTTGTCTGTGCATATCCCCTACTATACCTCCACTCCGTATCCTATCCCCCTGCCAAATTAGTTTAAACCCCCACCAACAGCACTAGCAAAGCCCCCTACAAGGATCTTGGTCCTACTCTGGTTCAGGTACAACCTGTCAGGCTTGAACTTGTACAGTGATCTAGGAATCTAAAGCCCTCCCTCCTGCACCAACTCTTCAGCCACACATTCATCTGTTCTATCTGCCAATTCCTATTACCACTAGTATGTGGCACCGGGAGTAATCCAGTGATTACAACCTTTTAGGTCTTGCTTTTCAATCTGCTACCTAGCTCCCTAAATTCTTGTTGCAGGACCTCATCCCTCTTTCTACCTATGTCATTGCTACCAATGTGAACCATGATATCCGACTGTTTGTCCTCCCCTTCAGAATGCCCTGCAGCCATTCAGTGGCGTCCTTGACCCTGGCCCCAGGGAGGCAACACACCATCCTGGAGTCATGTCTGCGGCTGCAGAAATACCTGTCTATACCCCTCACTATTGAGCCTCCTACCACTATTGCTCTTCCTCTCTT
The DNA here is from genome assembly GCF_017639515.1 of Carcharodon carcharias. NCBI lineage: Eukaryota > Metazoa > Chordata > Chondrichthyes > Lamniformes > Lamnidae > Carcharodon > Carcharodon carcharias. The sequence continues at coordinate 84,371,766 of NC_054469.1, read as the reverse complement.
TCTTCTCCCCCCTTGAGCAGCTGGGTTCTCGCTGCATTCCCCAGAGGAGCCGTCACTCTCACCATTTTCCAACAGAGAAAAACTGTTCTTGAGTGAGATGCACTCTGGGGTTTTCCTGAGTGCCTGCCTGCCTCTCTTCTTCTGACTGGTGGTCACCCATTCCTTCTCTGACTGCACTTCTTTAAACTGCGGGGTTAGCACATCTAAAAGCATGCTATCCACATAACTCTCAGCCTCACGGATGCACTGCTCTGCCTGCAGCCGACACTCAAGCTTCAAAGCCCGGCGCTCAAGCTGGTCAAACCAGTGGCACTTCCTGCAGATGTGGTCACCCTGACTGCCAGGAGTGTCTAAAATTTCCCACATTCTGCAGGCCGTGCAACACATGGGACTCAGCTCCCCTACCATGTCTTCAGTTAAAATACTCTTACCTTAAATTTAAGTCAAGTAGAAAAGTATTTAAGTTTCTTCCTTTCTTAAAGAAAAGCTAGAACTCTTACCTTTCCTTAATGTAGCTTTAAAACGAAAAAAAACAACTTACCCGCTATCTACCAATCAGCTATCTGCTTTGTGCTGATGTCACTTTTGGCAGCCATTTTGAATCCTGATGGCATTCCTGTTGGCATTAGCTGCTGCTCCAACTGGCTTGACCCGGGCCTCAGCCCTCAGTCTTTGATTGAGGAGCTCCGCTGGCGCCATTCACACCCAGGTTTGCTCCACTCCCGCTGCTGCTCCGACTGGCTTGATCTGGGCCTCAACCCTCAGGCTTTTACTGAGAACCTCTACTGGCACCATTCACCCTCAGGTTCGCTCCGCTCCACATCCACCGCTGCTCTGACTGGCTCATGATATACAGAAAGTTAGCATGCAGGTACAGTAAGTAATTGAGAAAGCAAATGGTATATTAGCCTTTAGTACAACAGGATTGGTGCTTAAGAGTGAAGAAGTCTTACTGCAATTGCATAAGGCCTTGAGACCACACCTGGATCTGTGTACAATTTTGGTCTCGTTACCTAAGGAAAGATATACTAACTTTGAAAGGAGTGTAATGAGATTTCACTAAACTATCAAGGATCTATCTTTGGCCCCTCCGAAGATGAGTCATATTGGGCTCAAAACATTAACTCTGTTTCTCGCAGATGCTGCCAGACCTGCTGAGTTTTTCCACCACTTCCGGTTTTTATTTCAGAATTACAGCATCTACAATATTTGCTTTTATTTGAGTAGGTTGGACCTTTGTATCTTAAAATTTAGAAGAATGAGAGGTTATCTCTTTGAAACATGTAAAATTCTCAAGGGACATGAGAAGGTAGATGCTGGGATGATGCCTCCTTACTGGGGAGTCTAGAACATGAGGTCATAGTCTCAGAATAAGGGGTTGACCATTCTTGGATGCCCAGGGAATTAAATGATATGGGAGTTGTAGTAGTAGAATGTAGTGGTAGTAGGGGATAGTATAGTGAAGGGGTTGATACTGTTCTCTGCAGCAAAGAGCAAGAGTCCAGGCAGCTATTTTGCCTGCCCAGTGCCAGAATTCGGAGCATATGCTCAGGGCTGGAGAGGAACTTGTAGTGGGAGAGAGAGAATCCAGTTGTCATGGTCCATATACGGACCAATGACTTAGTTAAAACAAGGAAAGATGTTCTCCAAAGTCAGTATAAGAAGCTAGGTACCAAATCAAGAAGCAGAACCTCAAAGGTAATAATCTCTGGATTATTACCTGAGCCACATGCAAATTGGCTTTGGCCAAATAACATTAGAGAGACAAATGTGTGGCTGAAAGACTGGTGTGGGAGAAGTGGGTTCCAGTTTGTGGGGCACTGGCATCACTACTGGGGAAAGTGGGAGCTGTACCACTGGGAATGTTTGCACCTGAACTGTGCTGGGAAGCAAATCGCATAACTAGGGAAGCAGAGAGGGCTTTAAACTAAAGAAGAGGGGTGAGGGATCAAGCTTGGGTAGAGGTAGCAATTCAAGGTGTAGAGTCAAGACATGAGAGCAAAATGGTAATATGAGAAACAAGCGTCAGAGAATGTCAGGAAGGGACAGAGAGAAAAAAACCTAAGAATACATCAACAGTCAAGATTCGATATTACAAAGGTAACCAAAAGACAAAACTGAAGGCTCTCTATCTGAATGCAAACAGCATTCATAACAAAGTAAATGAACTGATGGCCCACATTGAAGTAAATAAATATAATCTGATAGCAATGACGGAGACATGATTGCAGGATGGCAAAGATTGGGTCCTTTATATTGAAGGGTATGTGACGTTCTAGAAGAATAAGAAGCTAGGCAAAGGTGAAGGAATAGCACTGTTAATCAAAGAGGGCATTGGTGCAATAGTTAGAGATGACTTTGGTACAGGAGATCAGGATGTAGAATTAGTTTGGGTGGAGATGAGGGATAGTAGGGGGGAAAATCATTAGTAGGAGTGGTCTACAACCCCCCAACAGTAGCCACAGTGTAGGACAGAGTATTCAAGAGAAAATATTGCGCGCTTATGATAAAGGGACGGCAGTAATCATGGATGATTTAATCTACACATAAACCGGAAAAATCAGATTGACAATAGTAGCCTAGATGAGGACTGCTTAGAATGCTTTTGAGATAGTTTCTTAGAGCAGCATATTCTGGAACCAACCAGGTAGCAGGTTATATGAGACTTGGTATTGTGTAACGTGACAGGATTAATTAATGACCTCAACGTAATGACACCCCTAGTTAGCAGTGACCATAATATGATTGAATTTTACATCCAGTTTGAAAGGGAGAAGTGTGGGTCTAAGACTAGTATCTTAAACTTAAATAAGGGCAGCCATGTGAGGATAAAAGCTGAGCTAGCTGAAGTGAACTGGGAAACTAGGCTACAGGATAGATCAATAGCGAAGCAGTGACAGACATTTAAGGGGATATTTCAGAGTATTCAGAATAAGTACATTCTACTATAAAGAAAAATTCTAAGGGGATGACTCAACATCCGTAGTTAACTAGAGATGTTAAGGAAAGCATCAAACTTAAGGAAAAAGCATATAACTCCGCAAAGGTGAGTGGCAGGACAGATGATTGGACAGAATATAAAGAATGGCGGAGAATGACTAAAAGGTTAATCAGGAGAAGGAAATTAGAGATAAAAACAAAAATAGCTGGAAAAACTCAGCAGGTCTGACAGCATCTGTGGAGAGGAATACAGTTAACATTTCAAGACTGTATGACTCTTCATCAGACATAAGGAAATATAGAAATGTGGTGAAATATAAACTGGTTGAGGGGGGTTGGACAGGTAGAGCTGGGTAGACAGCCAGTGATAGGTGGAGGCAAAGAAGAGATTGCCAAAGATGTCATAGACAAAAGGACAAAGGGGTGTTGATGGTGGTGATATTATCTAAGGAATGTGCTAATGGTGACAATAAGGGTAGAAAGCAGGACAAGCAAGTGACAGATAGCCCTAGTGGGGGTGGGGTGGGGGGAAGGGATCGAAATGGGCTAAAAGGTGGAGATAAAATGAAAGATCAAAATAAATTTTAAAATAGGTGGGAAAAGAAACATATATTTAAAAAATTATAAATTATTGGAAAAAGGGGGATTGGAAAGGGGGTGGGGATGGAGGAGAGAGTTCATGATCTGAAGTTGTTGAAGGAAATTAGAGTATGAGAGGAAGCTAGCTAGAAATGTATAAATGGAGAGCAAGAGTTTCTACAGGTACTTAAAAAGGAAAAGAGTAAGTAAAGTGAGTTTTGGTCCTCTAGAGAGTGACAGTGGGGAGTTAATAGTAGATAAATAGAAGAAGAAATTAACAAATATTTTGCTTCTGTGTTCACTATAGAGGCTGCAAAAAACATTCCAGTAATAGCTGCAAATCAGGAGGTGAACGGGAGAAAGGAACTTGGTGAAATTGAAATCACTAGGGAAACAGTACTAAACAAGTTGATGGAGTTGCAGGCTGGCAAGTCTCCAGGTCCCAGTGGACTATCCTAGGGTCTTAAAAGAGGTGGCTAATGAGATAGTCAATGTGCTGGTGTTAATTTTCCAAAATTCACTGGATTCTGGAAGGGTTCCATTAGATTGGAAAGTAGTGAATATAACCTATCTATTCTAGAAGGGAGGGAGGTAGAAAACAGGAAACTAAGGCCAGTTAGCTTGACATCTGTCATGGGGAAGTAATTAGGATCGATCATTAAGGAGGTTATAGCTGGGCATATAGAAGAGCTCAAGGCAATTGCAAAGAGTCATCATGGTTTTGTGAAAGGAATATCATGTTTAACCAATTTATTGGAGTTTTTTGAAGGAGTAACATGCACAGTAGATAAAGGGGAGCCTGTAGATGTACTGTATTTGGATTTCCAGAAGGCATTTGATAAGGTATCACGTCAAAAATTATTATGCAAAATAAAAATGCATGGTGTAGTGGGTAACATATTAACAGGGATAGAAGATTGGCTGGCTGGCAGAAAGCAGAGAGTATGCATAAATGATTGGCAGGATGTGACGAGTGGCATCTACAGGGGTCTGTACTGGGCCCTCAACTTTTTACGATTTACATCAAGTACTTAAATGAGGGGAGTGAGGGCGTGGTAGCTAAATTTGCAGATGACACAAAGATAGGTAGGAAAGTATGTTGTGAAGAGAACATGAGGAGGCTGCAGATGGATATAGATAGGTTGAGTGAGTGGGCAAAGATCTGGCTTAAATGGAGAAAGGTTGCATAATTCTGAGGTGCAGAGGGGTCTAGATGTTCTAGTACATGAGTCACAAAAAGTTAGTATGCAGATGCAGCAAGTAATTAAGAAGGCTAATGGAGTGCTATTACTTTATTATGAGAGAGTTGGACATAAAGGTAAGGATGTTATGCTTCAGTTATACAGGGCATTGGTGAGACCACACCTTGAACACTATGTGCAGTTCTATTCTCCTTATTTAAGGAAGGAAGTAAATGCATTGGAGAGGGTTCAAAGGAGGTTTACTAGATTGATACCTGGAATGAGCAGGTTGTCTTATGAGGAAAGGTTGGACAGACTGGGCTTGTTTCCACTGGAGTTTAAAAGGGTGAGAGGTGATTTAAATGAAGTATACAAGATCCTGAACAACCTTGACAAGGTAGACGTCAAAAGGATGTTTCCTTTTGTGGGTGAGCCCAGAACTAGGGGGCACTGTTTTAAAATTAGGGGTCGCCCTTTTAGGACAGAGATGAGGAGAACTCTTTTCTCTCAGAGGGTTGTGCAGCTTTGGAATTTTTTGCCTCAGGAGGTCTTGGAGGCGGGATCATTGAATATTTTTAAGACAGAGATACATAGATTCTTGTTAGGCAAGGGAATCAAAGGTTATCGGGGTTAGATGAGAATGTGGAAATCGAAACACAAGAAGATCAGCCATGATCTTATTGAATGGCGGAGCAGGCTCGAGGGGCCGAATGGTCTACTCTTGTTCCTACTTATGAATAGAGCAGGAAGGTGGAACTGTGGGAAAATAGCAGCCATTCTGCCTATTACGAATAACCGAAGGAACATGCTGTTTGATTCGATCAGCTAATTACTGAGACCCTTTGAGATCTTTTGGTTATTGGTAATAGGCAGAGTACAGGCTGTACTCAACCAGCCCACTCTTGCAAACTCCAAACATGACACCTGCTATCAGATGTGATTCTGTGATTGGGCAGCACTTGCTGAACAACCCTGTGTCTGCTAATAGCTACACTAACAACCAATTTAAGCTAATCAGTCGAGCTCATAAAGTGGTTCATTTACAGTTGTGAGAAGCAACATATATTCATATACAGGGATCTGTTCTCTGCACTCAAAAACAATATCTTCAAGCCTTGCGGATTTTTTGAATTACGCAGGAGCTTGAGGAGCCTATAGTTCCCTGTTAAATGAAGAGTGCAGGAGGACATGCCAGGAGCAGCACCAGGCATACCTAAAAATGAGGTGTCAACGTGGTGAAGCTACAACACAGGACTACTTGTGTGCTAAACAGCATAAGCAGCAAGCAATAGACAGAGCTAAGTGATTCCACAACCAAAGGATCAGGTCTAAGGTTTGCAGTCCTGCCACATCCAGTCGTGAATGGTGACAGACAATTAAACAACTCACTGAAGGAGGAGGCTCCACAAATATACCCCTCATCAATGATGGGGGAGTCCAGCACATCAGTGCAGAAGATAAGGCTGAAGCATTTGCAACAATCTTCAGCCAGAAGTGCCGAGTGGATGATCCATCTCGACCTCCTCCAGAGGTCCCCAACATTAACTAGGGAACTATGCAAGGAGTCAGAGGAGCAGGAATCAAGGACAAGAACAAAAGACAGGAAGGGGAATAAGAAAAGTGATAGGCAGAGAAATCAAGGGCAAGAGTCAAACAGTACCTCTGGGAAAAATCGTGGGAACAGGACAAGTAATGTTAAAAAGACAAACCTTTAGGCTTTGTGCCTTAATGCGAACAGCATTTGCAATAAAGTGGATGAATTAACTGCGCAAATAGATGTAAACAGGTATGATATAGTTGGGATTACGGAGACATGGCCGCAGGGTGACCAGGGATGGGAACTGAACATCCAGGGGTATTCAGTAGTTAGGAAGGACAGACAAAAAGGAAAAGGCGGTGGAGTTGCATTGCTGGTTAAAGAGGAAATTAACACAATAGTGAGGAAAGGTATTAGCTCCGGCGATTTGGAATCTGTATGGGTAGAGCTGAGAAACACTAAGGGGCAAAAAACAATAGTGGAGGTTGTATATAGACCCCCAAACTGTAGTGAAATTGTTGGGAATGGCATTAAACAGGAAATTAGAGATGCATGCAATAAAGGAACACCTGTAATTATGGGTGACATTAATCTGCATATAGTTTGGGCAAATCAAATTAGTAGCAATACCATAGAGGAGGAATTCCTGGAGTGTGTCCGGGATGGTTTTCTGGACCAATACATTGAGGAACCAACTAGAGAACAGGCCATCCTCGACTGGGTATTTGTAATGAGAAAGGAATAATTGTCAATCTAGTTGTGCGAGGCCCCTTGGGGATGAGCGACCATAATATGATAGAATCCTTCATCAAGATGGAGAGTAATGTAGTTGATTTTGAGACTTGAGTCCTGAATCTTAATAAAGGAAACTACAATGGTATGAGGCGTGAGTTGGCTGTGATGGATTGGGAAACGTTACTTAAAGGGATGACGGTGGATAGGCAATGGCAAACATTCAAAGAGTGCAAAGGTGAACTGCAACAATTGTTTATTCCTGTCTGCCGCAGAAGTAAAACAGGAAAGGTGGCCAAACCATGGCTTACAAGGGAAATTAGAGATAGTATTAGATCCAAGGAAGAGGTATACAAATTGGCCAGAAAAAACAACAGACCTGAAGATTCAGAGCATTTTAGAATTCACCAAAGGAGGACCAAGTGTTTGATTAAGAAGGGGAGAATAGAGTACGAGAGTATGCTTGCGGGGAACATAAAAGCTGACAGTAAAAGCTTCTATAGTTATGTGAAGAGAAAAAGATTAGTGAAGGCAAATGTAGGTCCCTTACGGTCAGAAACAAGGGAATTTATAATGGGGAACAAAGAAATGGCTGACCAACTAAATACATACTTTGGTTCTGTCTTCACAAAGGAGGACACAAATAACATACCAGAAATGTTGGGGAACACAGCATTTAGTGAGAGGGAGGAACTGAAAGAAATCAGTATTTGTAGGGAAACGGTGTTGGGGAAATTGAAGGCCGATAAATCCGCAGGGTCTGATAATCTACATCCCAGAGTACTTAAGGAAGTGGTCCTAGAAATAGTGGATGCATTGGTGGTCATGTTCCGAGATTCTATAGACTCTGGAACAGTTCCTACAGATTGGAGGGTAGCTAATGTAACTCCACTATTTAAAAAGGGAAGTAGAGAGAAAATAGTGAATTATAGACCAGTCAGCCTGACGTCAATAGTGGGGAAAATTCTAGAGTCCATTATAAAAGATTTACTAGCTGAGCACTCGGAAAACAGTGGCAGAATTGGACAGTGTCAGCATGGACTTATGAAAGTGAAATCATGCTTGACAAATCTACTGGAATTTTTTGAGGATGTAACCAGTAGAGTTGATGAGGGGGAGCCAGTGGACATGGTTTATTTGGACTTTCAGAAGGCTTTCGCCAAAGTGCCACATAAGAGATTAGCGTGTAAAATTAAAGCACATGCGATTGGGGCTAATGTATTGAGATGGATAGAAAATGGGTTGGCAGACGGGAAACAAAGAGTAGGAATAAACAGGTCTTTTTACAAATGGCAGGCAGTGACTAGTGGGGTACCACAGGGATCAGTGCTGGGACCCCAGCTATTCACAGTATACATTAATTATTTAAATGAGGGAACTAAATGTATTATCTCCAAATTTGCAGATGACACAAAGCTGGGTGGGAGGGCGAGCTGTAAGGAGGACATAGAGATGTTTCAGTGTGATTTGGATAAACTGAGTGAGTGGGCAAATGCATGGAAGATGCAGTATAATGTGGATAAATGTGAGGTTATCCACTTTGGTAGCAAAGACAGGAAGGCAGATTATTATCTGAATGGCTATAAATTGAGAGAGGGGAATGTGCAATGAGATCCGGGTGTCCTCATACACCAGTCGCTGAAGGTAAGCATGTAGGTGCAGCAGGTGAAAAAGAAGGCAAATGGTATGTTGGCCTTCATAGCAAGAGGATTTGAGTACAGGAGCAGGGACGTCTTGCTGCAATTATACAGGGACTTGGTGAGACCACACTTGGAATATTGTGTGCAGTTTTGGTCTCCTTACCTGAGGAAGGATGTTCTTGCTATAGAGGGAGTGCAGCGAAGGTTTACCAGACTGATTCCTGGGATGGCGGGACTGATATATGAGGAGAGATTGAGTCGATTAAGATTATATTCGCTGGAGTTCAGAAGAATGAGAGGGGATCTCACAGAAACCTATAAAATTCTAACAGGACTGGACAGGGTAGATACAGGAAGGATGTCCGCGATGGTAGGGGAGTCCAGAACCAGGGTTCACAGTGTGAGGATACGGAGTCGACAATTTAGGACTGAGATGAGGAGAAATTTCCTCACCCAGAGAGTGGCGAGCCTGTGGAATTCACTACCACAGAAAGTAGTTGAGGCCAAAACATTATATGTTTTCAAGAAGGAGTTAGATATAGCTCTTGGGGTGAAAGGGATCAAAAGATATTGGGAGAAAGCGGGAGCAGGCTATTGAGCTGGTTGATCAGCCATGATCATAATGAATGTGGAGCAGGCTCGAAGGGCTGAATAGCCTACTCCTGCTCCTATTTTCTATGTTTCTATGTTTCTATCACAGATACCAGTCTACATCCAATTTGATTCACTCCATGTGATAACAAGAAATGGCTGAAGATACTGGATACTGCAAAGGTTATGGGCTTGACAATATTCCGGCAATAATACTGACTACTTGTGCTCCACAACTTGCTGCACCCCTAGCCAAGCTGTTCCAGTACAGCTACAACACAGGCATCTATCCGCCAATGTAGAACATTGCCCAGGTATGTCCTGCACTCAAAAAGCAGGACAAATCCAGCCTGGCCAATTAAAGCCCCATCAGTCTAATCTCCATCATCTGTAAAGTTATGGAAGGGGTCATCAACTGTGCTATCACGGGACACTTGCTTAGCAAAAACTGCTCACTGACCCTCATTTTGGGTTCCGCCATGGGTCACTCATCTTCTGACCTCATTACTGCCTTGGTTCAAACATGGATAAAACAGCTGGACTCTAGAGGTGAGGTGATAGTGACTGCCTTTGATATAAAGGCAGCATTTGACTGGGTGTGGCATCAAGGACCCCTAGCAAAACTGGAGACACTGGGAATTAGGGAGAAAACGCTCCGCTGGTTGGAGTCTTCCTAGCACAAAAGAAGATGGTGGTAGTTGTTGCAGGTCAATCATCTCAGTTCCAGAACATCACTGCAAGAGCTCCTCAGGATATTGTCCTCGTCCTAACCATCTTCAGTGACCTTCCTTTCAGCATATGATCAGAAGTGGGGATGTTCGCTGATGATTGCACAATGTTCAACACCATTCACGACTCCTCAGATACTGAAGCAGACCATATCTAAATTTAGCAAGACCTGGACAATATTCAAACTTGGGCTGACAAGTGGCAAGTAACATTCACGCCATACAAGTGCCAGGCAATGACCATCTCCAACAAAAGAGAGTGAAACCATCACCCCTTGATATTTAGTGGCATTACCATCACTGAATCCCCCACTATCAACATCCTGGGGATTACCATTGACCAGAAATTGAACTGGACTAGCCATACAATACTGTAGCTAAAAGAGCAGTTCAGAGGTTAGGAATCCTGTGGCGGAAGAATAAAAAATAAGCATATTTTCTAAAAAGTGAGGGATTGCAGAGCTCTGAGATGCAGAGGATCTCGGTGTCTTAGTGCATGAATCACAAAAGGTTAGTGTGCAGGTACAGCAAGTAATTAGGAAAGCTATTAGAATGTTATCATTTATCACAAGGAGAATTGAATACAAAAGTATGGAGGTTATGCTTCAGCTGTACTGTGTATAGTATTGGTCATCTTATTTGAGAAAGAATGTAAATGCACTGGAAGCAGTTCAGAGCAGGTTTATCAGACAAGTACTTGGAATGGGTGGGTTGTCCTTTGGGGAAAGATTGGACAGGCTTGGCTTGTATCCGCTGGAGTTTAGAAGTGTAAAAGCCTCTTTTATTGAAACATATAAGATCTGGAAGTGTCTTGATATGGTGGATGTGGAGAGGATATTTCCTCTAGGGGACTTTGTTTAAAAATAAGGGGTCGCCCATTTAAAACGGTGATGAGGTGAAATTTTTTTTTCTCAGAGGGTCGTGAGTCTTTGAAACTCTCCTCCTGAAAAGGCACTGAAAGTAGAGTCTTTGAATATTTTGCAAGGCAGAGCTAGATACATTCTTGATAAACAAGGCATTGATAGTGTATTCAGGGATAGGCAGGATGCAGAATTGAGGTTACTATTAGGTCAGCCATGATCTTATTGAATGGAGGAGCAGGCTTGAGGTGTCGAATGGCCTACTCTCTGCTTGCCTGGATGAGTGCATGTCCAACAACACTCAAGCATCTTGACACCATCCAGGACAAAGCAGCCCGCTTGATTAGCATCCTTTCCACAAATATTCACTCCCTCCACCACCAATAAACAGTGGCAGCAGTATGTACCATCTACAAGATGCGCTGCAGAAACTCACCAAGGCTCCTTATGTAGCACCTTCCAAACCCACAAACCACTACCATCTAGAAGGATCAGGGCAGCTGATACATGGCAACACCATCACTTGGAAGTTCCCCTCCAAGCCACTCAGCATCCTGATTTGGAATATATTGCCGTTCCTTTATTATTGCTGGATCAAAATTCTGGAACTCCCTTCCTAGCAGCACTGTGGATGTACTGCAGCGGTTCAAGAAGGCAGCTCACCACCACCTTCTCAAGGGCAATAAATAGGGATAGGCAATAAATGCTGGCCTAGCCAGTGACACCCACATCCCATAAATCAATAAACAAGTAATAATTTATGTGCAGAATTTGAACTAATTTAGTAATTTTCACTCTAACCAATGTCAAAGCTGATTTTGTTTGGTAGAAGACCAATCACAATACATGATGGTTTCTGTTGTAATGCATGTAAGAAAACACCATCAACAACAAACACCAACTTACATTTATATAGCATCTTTAATGTTAAAAAAACTTTTAAGACATTCCATAGAGGCACGATCAGACAAAAATGAATGCTGGGCCAAAGAATGAAGGGGTGACAAAAAGCTTGGTCAAACAGTGATTATTAGGTCATAAGAAATAGGAGCAGAGTAAGCCATTCAGCCAATCCAATCTTCTCTGCCATTCAATAAGATGATGGCTGATCTGATTGTGGCATTAACTCCACTTTCCTGCCTGCCCCCCACAACCCTTGAAGATTAGAAATCTGTCTATGTCAACAATACATTTCAAGGAGGTTCAAAGGGACAAAGGGAGATGGACAAATGGAGTGGATTTCGGGAGGAATTTCTAGATGTCTGATTTCTGATGGCATGGCTGCCAGTGCTAGGGCAAAGACACGATGGATGAGTCTTGAATGTGGAGTTTCAGGTGAGGTTACAGGGCTGGAGGAGGCAGCAGAGATAGGAAGGGACTAGGCCGTGCAAGATTTAGATGCAAGGATGAACCCAAAGCCAATGTAAGACGTTGCAGGATGTTCAAAAGCCAACAGAGTCTGATTAGCTACACCAGTCATGAAATCATGATCCATATCTGCAGGTTTTGGCATATGTACCTAACAATGACCATAGAGAGTTGCCTTCACAAGGTGGCAAGAACAAAAGGCAGACCTTGTCATTTGTTGCAAACCATCGGCAGCTACCATGCAGCAAAGGGCACAAACTTCTACTTACAAAGGTAGTGAGCTGCAGCATCACACCCATCTTCATCTCCTTCCAGATTTGCTGCAATTCTGTCCTTTTGGGCAGTACCCTGGAATGAAACTTGCACTACCACTCTCACAATATTCTTCATTTCAAGTATTCAAACAGGGCATCAGCTATTGTACTGTACTGTCCTGTCACATGCTTCCAGACTTTGTTTTATGCCTCCACATTAGCTTTCCTGTCATTTGATTTTGTTTACCACAACTTACCTCTTTCCCCTTTTAATATTGCAAAAGCAGTCACAAAGTTGAGATGTCTTTTCAGCCTTACTAAAGGCTGCAAAAAGAAGTCCTCTATTTTGTCACTTCTCTTTAAGTCCATATTCCTTTAAATTTCACCTGAATTGTAATTGTTCAATTCCACTGCTAAGTTACCTGCATGATAATGGAGCCATGAATAAGTTGACCGTGGAAAATGATGTGCGATCAGCTCACCATACTTTAGTTGATCTTTGCACTCATGTTTAACCATCTGTGATTAATTGCACCTATACCAGGAAATCTTGGCTCTTCTTTGAAAATATGTTCTTTTACATTTTGTTCCCCATGGGAGAAGAGCACATTATGTTCACAGTTATTACAGACATAACAGATAATGTTTGCATGTATATTAAGTTATGTAAATCAAGTTTACTACTCCTTTGCATAATAGACCAATAAGATGGCTTTAGAAACCATGGGAAATGTTCACAGCATCAAAAATGATTAATTAAATGAATTAATAGTTCAAGTCTGGGTCCTTTATCATCTTCAGTTGCAGCATCACATACTGTCAACTGTGCTTAAATTATTCAAATGTTTAATTATATTCAGTCTTGTATACTACTGGGAGCATGCAACTAAAATTGTCAGAGGATTTCAAAGCACATTTGTTGAAATTTGTTAAATCAATAGTACAGTTGGCAGAGTCAAAGATTGTTGAAGCAATCATGTCAGTCAAACCATGTGTCTTCCTTTGAAACAGACAAAGGCATTTGATAATCTAAAATTCTTTATTAGAGATTGTCAAAGCCTAGTTAAAACCTACCTAAGTGTGTGATTTTTCTCCTGCAGCAGTCTGTAGCAGAAGCTGTTAACTTAGAGCAACAAACAATGACACAGCAGTATTTCTCCATGATATAATACATTGGTGCGGTCTTACTCTGAGTTCAAAACCTTGGTAGTGGATTTCAAATCCAGCTGGATTACCTGGAAAAATTGCCTTTAAACTATGCCCTCGGGCATCAGCAGTATTAAGTCTGAGAATGGTGCTTACTAGGGCAACAAAATGAAGTCTTCATTCCTGATTAAACTGAAAATTATTTTGACAACCTCCTCTGAATAGTGCACAGATATCAGCGCCCAGACAGGGAAAATTAATTATGGTCTTTCATAGTCTGCAAAGAGGGATTTTCAGTGCAATCAGAATCCCCCTCAAAGCTTTGCTCTGTATTTAAATGAGTTACAAACCACAGCATGCTTTGAAGATATTGTTTAAATTTCTCTTTAATTTGCAGTTATATTAGTTTTAGATGGTATGATTTTGAGAATGGGAAAACTGGCAGTACCAAGTTATACTGATGCAGATCCCTTGTCTCTTAATTACATAAAATGAACCAAGGTTATTCAAAAAAATTGGCAGTAGGGTATAAGAATAAACAATAGGAATAGCATAAGACAAAGATTAAGATTAGTTTTATGGCTGTATTCTTATACAGTAAGTCCCCATCAAAGTTATGGAAAAGAATAAGATAAGGAGAGAATCAGATGATCTAGATGGAAAGATGGCTTTGGTTTGTAAACATTAATAAAACACTGGCTTACAAGTTGTGACAGGCTTGAGTTGGCAACCTTGAGTAAAGAGGTGGGGCAGTCTTCCCCTGTCTCGGAAAATCATAGTAGAGAAGAGAGGTGTATCTGAACTAGAACCTACAAAACGAAACAACAACTTATATTTGTGTAATGCCTTATATAACGTATTAAAACATCCCAAGACACCTCATTATAAAACAAAAGATGACACTGAGCCACATAAGGAGATATTAGGTCAGATGACCAAAAGCATGGTCAAAGAGGTAGGGTTAAAGAAGACACATGAGAAAGAGGGGCAGAGAAGTGTAGGTGTAGGACCGATCTGTCATTGCAAAGTGAGCTACAGGTTGCTTGATGTGAGGTTAAATAGAAATGAAAGGGTTTTTTTGCATAGTCAATACAATGGTAGGGTTCCTGCACTAGAAAGTGGACGGTGGTGTTCTGTCAGCATTAGAGAGCTGTCATCATTAGGAAGTATTTCAGATCTTCGGCCTAGGCAACTAAAGACACAACTATTGATAGTGGAGTAATCAAAATGGGGGATGCTTTAGAGGCCTTTAACGTCCTCTAGCTCCACAACCCTTTGAAGAACTGCTGTCCTCTAGCAAAAGAAATTATAGAGGTAGGGTTGGTGGAAGAAATGAAGGGATCTGAAGATAAGATAAGAATTTTAAAATCATGACGTTGCTTGACCAGGAGCCAATGTAGTTCAGCGAGCACAGGGGTAATAAGTGAATGGGACTTGGTGCAAGTTAAGACATGAGCAGCAGAGTTTTGGATGTCCTCAAGTTTATAGAGGGTAGAATGTGGGAGACTAGCCAGGAGTCTTTTGGATCAAGTCTAGAGATAACGGAGGCATGAATGAGGCTTTCAGCAGCAGATGAGCTGAGACAGAGGCAAAGTCAAGCAATATTATGGAGTTGGAAATAGACGACCTTAGTAATGGCACACACTTGTGGTCAGCAGCTCATCTTGAGTACATAAAAAGAATAGTTTGTCCTCTATGTATCAGGAGAAGCTATAGCATTGATTATGCATTGATCACTTATTCAGATAACTAATATTGCTTTCTTTTGAATGTCGTCAGAATGTTTACCTCCTTAATATGTATTTTTTTCGTTTTTTTGTCGGTTTATTAGCTGAGGTCTTGATTTGTCTGTATTTATGTGCAGGCCAATTTCAGATCTGAAATCAGACAGTATCATTATCTGAGTGTCTTATGTTCATTTCAAGATTAATTCAAATTTTGATGTTGCATCTACTTGGAAATTTGAGAAGCAATAGTAAGACATCATAGAAGATATGGAATAAGTGATTCCATTATTTAGATAATTAGCTGCACTTCAGTTCAAAGAATAAGTAGTTAATATAGTCAGGAGCATAAATTAATACCCTTCCCTTTCTAATGCCTCTTCTCTTCTTAATACTTATAAAAATAATCATGGTATAATGAGGAAAGCAGCATCTAACCATGGCCAGAGGAACATAGCAACAGGAGCCTGTAAGCCATTCAATCAAGTCATGGCTGACCTGTAAACAATGTTACTATAGTTAACCTGAGACTCAACAAGAACATTCCATCAATTTGATTCTGTATACAGATAACATTCAAAGCATTAACAATCACAACATGCATAAGGACATAAGCAAAATACTACAGATGCTGGAAATCTGAAATAAAAATAGAAAATACTAGAAAAGCTCAGTGTCAGTGTTGAGAGAGAAAGAGTCAGCATTACAGGTTCATGATGACCTTTCAGCAGGATTCATCATCAGCCATAAGAGCACCTAGTCTTTCAACAGTAGCTTGCAATACTTATGGTTGACATTAAGCTTGTGGAAAGAAATCTGCAACATCTTAGTTCCAGGTAGTTACTTTCACCTGCATCCCCATAATAGCATCCCTCCCCCTGGCAACAATCAGACTAAACCAGTCTGTTTACAAACTTGGCCTCATATTTGACCCTGAAATGAGTTTCCATTTATGTATTCATCCGATGAAAAAGATCACCTATTTCCACCTCTGTAACGTTGCCTGATTTTGCCCTGTCTCAGCTGAAGAAACCTCATTCATGCTTTTGTTACCTCTAGACTTAACTATTCCAATGCACTCCTGGCTGCTCTCCCACATTCTATTCTCTGTAAAGTTGAGGTCATGCAAAACTTGCTGCCCATATCTTAACTTGCACCGAGTCCTGTTTTCCCATAACCCCTGTGTTTGCTGACCTGAATTGGCTCCCAGTCAAGCAACATCTTGATATTAAAATTTTCATCCTTGTTTTCAAATCTCTCCATGACCTTGCCCCTCCCTAACTTCATAAGCTCCTCCAACTCCAGAACTTTCTGAGATATCTGCCCTCATCTAATCCTGGCCCCTCGCACATTCCCAATCCACCATTGATGGCTGTGTCTTCAGTTGTTGAGGCAGCTCTGGAATTGCCTCCCTACACTCCTTCTGTATTCCAGTTCGCTTTCTCCCTTTAAGACACTCGGTAAAACTGACCTTGTTTTTGGTAATCTGACCTAATATCTCCTTGTATGGCTCATGTGTCATATTTTGTTTTATATTGTTCCTGTGAAGCAGCTTGGGATGTTTTATTATTTAAAAGCAATATATAAATATAAGTAATGGCTGTTGCATAGACAAAAATGTTCATGTTGCTCAGGAAAATAAGATCAAGGCCTTCTCAGAGTGAATTTCATGAAGCAGTAGAGCACAGAGCACATAATCAACTCATATCTATTTATTCCAGCTTGAGGAATTAGAACTAAAATGATACCCTTACATACCAGAGTCTCCCTCAAAGCGTCTGCTTATATAGGGTTTAACTTTCCTATCAACAAGAAATTTTCTCTGGAAATGAACTGAGTTAATTCATGTGCTATGCAAGTGGCTTTATACAAACAGTTGGGCACATTGAAAATATATTTAGTGGTATAAGTCTAAAGGCCAAGAATAGATCAGACTGATGCCAGTAAGTGGGTTAACCTACGTTCATTCATATTATTACTTTGAACCAATATTTAAATGTACCTTTAACTGGTGTTAGGGACTGAATCAAAATGAATTTACAAATTCTGATTTTATATTACTATGGTGGTTCTTGGCTCAATGCCAATGTAATTATATAACAAAAGTACCAGTAACCCTGCTGTTGACTCTACTGCAAACAGTCTAGCTAGTTAAATATTAAGCAGAAAATGCAAGCAATAGTTTAGGCTGAAATTATTTGGTAATCCCAAAGTCCAAACTGTTAAATGGACTACTTATATGAAATGACAGATATATCTCTATCACTTAGGACAAGGGCAGCAGAACACCACCACCTACAAGTTCCCCTTTGAGCCACACACCATCCTAACTTGGAAATATATCGTTGTTCCTTCACTGTTACTGGGTCAAAACCCTGGAGTCTCCTTCCTAACAGCACTGTGGGTGTACCTACACCACATGGACTCCAGTGGCTCAAGAAGGTGGCTCACCAGCACCTTCTCAAGGGCAATTAGGAATGAACAATAAATGCTAGCTTCACCAGCGACACCCATGTCCCGTGAAAGAATATATTTTAAAAAACCATAAAATCCTAGCTTATTGCCTAGTCTGTTAATTATTCAGATGGGATAGAACGGTACTTCAGTTAACCTTGGTGCTACTATGGTGGGGAAAATTTGTCCAAGTGTCTAGCCACCACAGCTGAAAATCTGCACATGTGGGCCACAGCCAAGTGTGGTTTGGGGTTCAGTAGTGATGGGTCCACCAGTCCAAAAACCTATCAATTCCCATTCATTCATAAGAGAAGTAGCAGAGTGTTGCTGCTGCCCTTGAAACTACCATAAATACCATCTTCAGAAAAGGGGAAGGAAGAAAATCAAAAAGGAAATTAGAGAAATAAACATAAAAATAAATGACTGTATTTGGATGAAATAAAAAAAACAACCTAAAATATTTAATTTGGAAAGAAAATGCGTTTACTGTTCTAACCCAGAATTGAGAGTAATGCATTGAAAATAAGAAAAGCACCATCTGTTCAGGTGAGTTGTGGTCCAGCAGTCTAGCAATGCCTGTGTTCATACAGCTTGATGGTTCTGAAAAGCTACCCAACCCCCTTCTCTTATTCGCCTGTATTACAACAGTAAAACAAGATTTCAAAGTAATTTGTGGATATCTCATTCTGAATATCTAAAACCTCGATTAGTTTTCTAAAACGGACCGATCTGTTATTGCGAAGTGAGCTACAGGGTGCTTGTTGTGAGATTAAATAGAAATGAAAGGGTTTGTTTGCACAAGTCAATACGACGGCAGAGACAATACTTGGGCTAGAAAGTAGACTGTTGTGTTCTGTCATCATTAGAAAGAACAGATTTTAATACAAACCTGCTTTGAAGAAAGCAGCATTTTAAAATACATATATATATATATCTTCCAGCTTTTCGTAAAACCATGTAGCAGAATAATGTACGTCATTTCATGCAGGTCATTTTGATGACCAAAAAAGCTTTATCGAAATGGGTTCTGCTAAATTGCTTACTGAGAGAAAAATGCTACAGTATATGTTGAGAAAAATAAACTTAATATAGTCATTTAAAAGCTGTGGAAAGCCATGGTGACTTATGTATGTTGCATTGTATTTAATAATAAAGAAACATAATAAACGTACAGTATCTGTATTCTTTTAATGTAAAATAGCTCATCGACACACATTTGAAGGGCATACTACGTTGCAGTGCGATAGCGAGGGCTGAATTAATTTGCTGGTGGCCAGCGCGTTTTGATTAAAGCCGTGAGGGAATAAATAAATTTCCTCAAGTGAACTTGGGGGTGCTGATTAAAAGGTTAGGGATTATTGACTTGCAGATTAATTGATGTGAGGTGATGGTCTGGACTATTTGCAACCTGGCTTGTCTGTGTGTATGGAGTCTGATACTTAGTGAGGGTTTATGAATGGTGTGACAGTAACAAATTAAAAAGGAGAGGGAGTGGCTGCTGGTTTGGTGTTGTGTAGTGAGAGCAGACGGCGCACCGCTGCAGGATCGCCTCTTTTTCCTTCCACTGGCAGTGAGGGGGGGGGGGGGCGGGGACTGTGTCCCGGGCGCCTCGCGCTTTCGGTGCTGCCGGCCCCCGGGGAGGGAGAGCGCCAAGTCCGCTCGCGAGCCGCTGCGGCTTTTTGTGCCGCTCGGGGCCCCGTAGCCCCGGGGTGTGATGGGAGAGACCATGTCGAAGCGGTTGAAATCGGAGCTGGAGATGGAGGAGCGCTGCTTCTGCAACCCGTACCCGGACAGCAGAGGCAACGGCGCCGCCAGCAGCAGCAGCACCGCCGCCGGGGCCGAGCAGCAGGAGGAGGCGGCAGACTGCTTCGACCCGCAGGGCAAGGTAATGGAGGCACAACCACAACAAAAAACCATTAATGATGGGACAGCGGGAGGTTCTGCCGGGGGGAGGGGGATGGGAGGGGAGTGACCGGGAGGAACTGTCTCCCCTGTGACTGGAAAGCAACTGACATGGAAGAAAATAAATCGCCATCGACGCTCAGGAGCCCGTCAGTTTGGGTTCGTGAGTATGGCCGATGTTTACCTATACCACCCCCCCACTATCCTGCCCCCAAAACTCGGGGCTTCACCCGCCTACCTTCCTCTTAGAGATTGAAGGGGGAAGGACAAGGGGCTCGTCTTGTCTGTATTTCTTTTAAATCGGCCGCTGAAACTGGCGACTGACAATATTACCGGAAACATAAAGTTATTGCAACCCAGAACATTATAACCCGGGAGGTACCGTTGATGCGAATCGTGGAATGTACTGGGGTTTTCTGGTCGTCTTCTTGAACTCAGGGCTGCAATGGGATGTCTGCACTAAAATGGAAAATAAATGTAGATACCAATTTTAAGTTTGTCTAGTTAAAGTCACAGCACTGAAACGTCTCTTATCAAAGTCATAAATTAAATCTTATGACTGTGACCAAGGTAAAACTGTCCATCCTGCTGATGGACCTGTCTGCAGCCTTTGACACTGTTGACCACACCATCCTCCTCCAACCTCCAACACCGCCACTGTCATGCAGCTGGGTGAGACTGCTCCCACTTGGTTCCATTCTCATGTATCTAATCGTAACCGGAATATCACTTGCAATGATTTCTCTTCCTGCTCCTGCATCATTACTCCTGATGTCTGCCAAGATCTATCCTTGTCCCCCACCCCCCGCTATTTCTCATATACATGCTGTGACACCCAAAATCACAGCATTAGTTTTCACATTTTCAGTGTTATGATCTCTGAGACCAGTAACTTTTTTATTTTTGAGAAATCTAAAATCCCAGGTATTTACTAAAAGAATGAAGCCACAAGGTTCACAATTTGAAATTAAAAATATTTTACTACACAACAATCAAAGGAACATGAATACTAATAATTACACTCTCTAAAGGTATTAAAAGTGTGATGAACACAGTTGCATATACTGTAAACTACTTTACTCAACTTTCCTTCAACATGTTTGACTTACACTCCCAATTACTTAAGTCAGGTACTCATCAGAAATTGGAAGATTAACCACTTTGTCTGAATACCATTTCAAAGATTCATGTAAGAGTTGAAATTTCTCAGGCCTTCTGCTTATTTCTGTTAAGATTTTTCCCTCCAGCCATCCCATGGTTGTAGACTCCTTGTTCAGCCGAGGCATAGATAGCACCTTGAGCTTAGTGGCCCCTGGTTAGAACTCTCCTGGTTCTAATATTCTTTAACTCTGGAGTCTTGCATCTAAAATTCTCTTTCTCTTTCAACCCCCGCTTGGCTATCCCAAAAGTTCAACTCTCAGTTGGTAAAGTCCTCACAGTTGGTAAAGTCCTTCAGCTAACAAGGTTTTTTTTAAAAAATGCACAAACACAATTTCCACTGAATTCCACTGTAAAAGATGTACTCTGCATTCAGCTTGCTCAAAACTAACTAAATGCAAACTGCTTGCATAACAAAACCACACCCAGGAACCTATTCGCCCCCATAATTAACTTCTGGTTGACCTTGTTTCCATTGCTTACCTCCCAGGCAACTTGATCACATGATTAGTCAGCGGGAAATTGAGGAGCAAATATGTGCACAGTTTGCGGAGGTGTGTAAAAACAATAACAATAGGGTAATTATATTAGGTGATCTCAACTTTCCCAACATTAATTGGGATAGTCATAGTGTTAAGGGCTTGGATGGAGTTGATTTCTTGAAATGTGTACAGGAGAACTTTTTAGGTCACTGTGTAGAGGACCCAACAATGGACGGCACAGTGCTGGATGAGACTGCTAATTCTGGGGAATGAAGCCGGACAGATGGCTGAGCTGTTGGTGGGAGAGCATTTTAGTGATAGCAACCACAGCATGGTACAGTTTAAGTTTGTTATAGACAAAGAAATTGAGGGAGAGTGGATTTTCGTAAAATAAGACAGGATCTGGCCAATGTAGACTGGGAACAGTGACTTGTGGGGAAATCTACAGAGGAGCAGTGGGAGGCATTCAAAAAAGAAATGGGGAGGATACAGGCTCAACATGTTCCCTCTAGGGTGATAGTAAGGAGTAACAAGCCCAGAGAACCAAGGATGACCAGGGATATTCAGGATACGATGAGAAGGAAAAGACAGGCTTTTAGCAGGTACAAGGGAAACAAATCAGCAGAGGCATTAGTGGAGTACAGAAAGTGCAGGGTGGAGCTTAAGAAATCAATTAGGAGAACAAAGAGGGGATATGAAAAAGCTCTGGCTGGTAAAAGTAGGGAAAATCCCAGGATATTCTATAAGTATATCAATGGGAAGAGGATAACCAGGGAAAGAGTAGGGCCCATAAGGGACCAAGGGGAAATCCAAGGGTGGAGCCAGAGGACATCGCAAGAGTGTTGAATGAATACTTCACATCTGTCTTCACCCAAGAGAATGAGGATGAAGGTTTCGAACTCAGGGAGAGAGACTGCGAGGTTCTTAAGCAAATCGATATAGGGAGTGACAAGGTGTTGGATGTGTTGGCAGGCTTAAAAGTGGACAGATCTCCAGGTCTGGATGATTTGTGTCCCAGACTGCTGAGGGAGGAGACGCAGGGGCTCTGACTCAAATTTTTAATTCCTCTCTGGCCACGGGGAAGGTGTCAGAGGACTGGAGAACAGCTAATGTGGTTCCGCTATTTAAGAAGGGTTGTATAGATAAGCCAGGAACTACAAACCAGTGAGTCACGTCAGTGTTAGGGAAACTATTGGAGAAAATTCTGAAGAAGAGAATCTATCTCCACTTGGAGAGGCAAGGTTTCATCAGGGATAGTCAGCATGGCTTTGTCAGAGGGAGGTCATGCCTAACAAATTTGATTGAATTTTTTGAGGAGGTGACCAGGTGTGTAGATGAGGGTAGTGCAGTTGATGTTGTTTATATGGATTTCAGCAAAGCCTTTGACAAGGTCCCACATGGGAGACTTATAAAGAAGGCAGATGCACATGGGATACAGGGTAATTTGATAAGGTGGATTCAAAATTGGCTTAGTTGTAGGAGACAGAGGGTGATGACAGAAGGATGCTTTAGTGACTGGAAGCCAGTGTCAAGTGGCGTACCACAGGGATCCGTGCTGGGTCCCCTATTATTTGTCATTTATATAAACGACATGGATGACTATGTGGAGGGTAGGATTAGTAAGTTTGCGGATGACACAAAGATTGGCCGGGTGGTTAACAGTGAGTTTGAGTGTCTTGGGCTACAGGAAGATATAGACGGGATGGTCAAATGGGCAGATAAGTGGCAGATGGAATTTAATCCTGAAAAGTGAGAGGTGATAGACTTTGGAAGGAGTAATTTGATAAGGAAGTATTCAATGAACAGCATGACACTAGGAAGTTCTGAGGAACAAAGGGACCTTGGCGTGTGTGTCCATAGATCTCTGAAGGCAGAGGGGCATGTTAGTGGGGTGGTGAAAAAGACGTATGGGACATTGATGAAATGCATTTCTGCCTTATCACCGCTTCTCTTGACTCCTCCACTGTTGCTAAATTATCAGACTGCTCATCCAGCATACAGTACTACATGAGCAGCAAATCCCTCCAGTTAGACGTCGGGAAGACTGAAGCCATTATCTTTGATCCTCTGTTCCTTAGCTACCAAATCCATCTATTTCCCTGGCAACTGTCTGAGACTAAACCAGAAAGCTCGCGACCTTGGTGTCATATTTGCCTCCGAAATGAGCTTCTGAACACGTTTGTCCCAATACCACCTATTTTCAACTCCATAACATCGTCTGACTTCACACCTGCCTGACCTCATCTGCGGCTGAAACCCTCATTCATGCCTTTGTTATATCTAGACTTGACTATTCCAACACACTCCTGGCTGGCCTCAAACATTCTACCCTCTGTAAACTTGAGATCATCTGAGATGTACTGGCCATGTCCTTGCTCATCAAGTCACGTTCACCTATCACACCTGCCCTTGCTGACCTACATTAGCTTCTGCTCAAGCAACACCTTGATTGTTAAATTTTCATCCTCATCTTCAAATCCCTACATGTCCTTGCTCCCCCCACCCACCCACCGCCATGATCTCCCCCAGCCTCTCAAACCTTCGAGATAATTCACTAATCTAATTCGGATCTCTTGGGCATCTTTTTGATTTTAATTTATTTGGTAGTCATATCTTCAGCTACCCAGGCCCTAAGCTTTGGCATTTCCTCCCGAAAACATTCCATCTCTCTACGTCTCTTTCTCCCTTTAAGGTTTTCTTAAAACCTACCTATTTGATTGAGCCCATGGCCATCTGCCCTAATATTGGCTTGGCATCAAATGTTGCTTTATAACGTTCAAACATCTTGAAACATTTAATTACATAAAAGGTGCTATATTAATGTTGTTAAAGGAGGCATCTTGCATATTTTTTTAAATAAATCATATTTATTTAATCTGTGAAGATGACATTTAGGGAAGAGGGAGAGAAAGAAGGGGGTAATTTCTTAGCTCAGATCAAAGATCACAAGAATATTTACAGATGAGGAAGGTAATTTTGGTACATCCAAATTCATCAATCCAGAAAAATTGTAGACCCCCTTCCCATCATGTTTCTTAAACAATTTTGAAGTCTTTCGCCCTGTCACTCTGTCTTTGGAAAGGCTTTTTTTAATATTCGTTCAAGGTATGTGGATGCCAATGTCTAGGCTGGCATTTATTGCCCATCCTTAATTGCTCTTGAGAAGGTAGTGGTGAGCTGCCTTCCTAAACTGCTGCAGTACATGTGTTGTAGGAACATCCACAGTACTGTTAGGAAGGCAATTCCAGGACAAATATTGATCAGCCCTTTCATGAACTTCCTCTATTAGTCTTTAAATAACCTTTTACCAGCCTGAACCTCTATCTCTGCCCTAGTTCCACTTTTAAATTTAAAGTGGCATTTTGGATTAATCTTTACCTTGCTATTTATTATTTTGTTCGGCTTTATAAGATCACATCTCTATCCCCTTCTGTTCCAGGCTGAAAAGCTAAAGGCTCTTGAGTCTTTCCTGATAAATCAGACTTGTGAAACTAAGGATCAGCCATTTGGCTGTCCTCTGCACTGCCTCCAGTGTTGGAATTTTTTCAGTCCAGGACTAAACAGCTCTTGAGCTGTTTTTTTAAGCTCATCTTGTAGCCATTCAACTCCACTATTGCTTGAAAATTTAACGAACTTGCATTGTATTTTATAATCTAAGGCATTGATATAATTAAGAAGTAGTGGTAATTTGAAATTTAACCCTTGAGTTGTCCTATGTATTCATGCTGACATTAACCCTCAGTAAATTTCTACCTTTTAGACAGTTCCTTTGTCCTGAACCCAACAGCTTTTGAATTTTTTCAGATAACCCTTTTGTAAGCCAAAGCAATTTTCTATTGTTTCAGCTGAGGTTTATGTGGATACAAAGCCAGTGTTTTGTTTCCCACAGCTCACCACAGAGAGTTTGATGCATTGTTTTGTGGGAACAGTAAATATGATAAACTGTTGCTGACATCAGTTATGTGATGAGCACAATTTCCAAATAAAATACTTATATGCCTCAGCTATTTTTTTTAAAGTAGCTTGCTTGTCTTCCCTCGCTGACAGCCCAACATCTACACCGTAAAATGACAGAATGGTTTGCACATCAAGCTTTCAAACTAAAATTTTATTGAGAACAGGAGTGTGTCATTTAGCCCCTTGATTGTATTCTGCCAGTCAGTGAGGTCATAGCTGATCTGCACCATGATTCGATATTTCTGTCTTTGTCCCTTTCCCTAAGATTTTTGTTAACCAAAGGGATTATCAACCTCAGTTTTATTTATGACATTTTAATGATCTATGTACCTGGATGCCCCAAGACTCTTTGGCCTGCCACTGTTTCTTGTGTTTGACCATTTAGGAAGTACTCGTTCCATTCTTTTTAGGTCCAACGTGGATGACCTCAGATTTGCTGCAATTTTGCTCATTAATCTATCATATCTCTTGGTAATGTTACATTTCAATTTACAGTACCACCTATTTTTGTGCCTTCAGCAAATTTGGACAGGTGATTTTCTATCCCATCATCTACAAAGCAAGTAGTTGAAGCTCCGTTATAGGTACTTACAGGATACTACTAGTCACGTGCTGCCTTCCCAGAGCAGTCCATTGGCTGAGCTGCAGTAGATGGAGAGTAGGGACAGTTTCCTCACCTAGTCAATAATTTGTCTTCAATGCCATTGGCTTTGATTTTTAGCTTGCAATCTGTTATGAAGGATCTTATCAAATGCCTTCTGAAAATCCATATAACTAACATCCATTGACATTCCACTGTCCACTTCTTTAGTCACCTCTTCAAAAAATTTAGTCAGATTTGTCAGGCATGACCAACCCTTTGCAAATCCATGCTGGTACTCTCTGATCAGTTGAAAATTTAAGATGTTCAGTTACTGTGTTATTAATTATGGACTCTAGTAATTTCCAGACAACAGATGTTAAGCTAACAGGTCTAATTCTCTGGTTTCCCCCTCACCTTTTTTAAATAGCAGAGTGATGTGCAATTTTCCAATCTAAAAGAATGGTTCCCTAATCAAGAAAACTTGGACAATTATACTTAGGGCATTTATAATATTTTCAGCCACTTGTTTTAATCTCTAGGATGGAAACCTTCTGGTCTTGGGATTTGTCATTCTTTAGTATCGTTATTGTTTTCACTACTATCACTACATTATTTTGGGTGAGTCCTTGACATTGATTCAGTATTAATTTCCTTGTGATGGCATGCATGCTGACCTCTTCCTCTGCATACTTGAGACAATGTTTAAATCAAAAATTGGCTCTTATGTTCTAAAAATGAAACGAGACTATTTGGGCATGGAACAAAGCATTACCTCAAGGAACAATACAGACCTGTGCACCACCAAGGATCAACATTGGACTCCAGTGGTATCTTCACAACTTCTAGCCCGCTCATGATCTCTCAAAAGGACCAACAGGATGTTTTTTCAGTGACAATTACAACAGAGCAGCCCAAGATTATGTGACACTTTTCACTTGAATCTACAACCAAGTAAACCAGATGAGCCAGTTCGTAATATTGGCAGTCGGATTTATTAGAACTTAATTGTCATTGTAGGCAAATTAGTATTTACACATTGTCACCATTTTTTCCTAGCGTTTCGATAAATGTAGTATTAGTCATGAAAATTTGACACTAATGTTCCCTAAACCGTGGGCAAACATCTAACAATTTACATAGGGGGAGAAATCTACCCCTTTGAAAATTTGAGGTGATAAAGTGTACCCATCATAGCAACCAGTAACCCAGGACTCAGTGCCAGTGTTTGCATCTGAGTCATGGGTTCATACCCTAATCCAGGAAGCACAGAATCTCAGCTGACGCTGTCTAGTAGTTCCGGAGCACTGCAGTGTTGGAAATGCAATATTTTAGGTGACCATTTAATCTAAAACTACATTGCCCCTTGGGGTGGATATCAAAGCTTCCTTTGGGTTTTTGGAAGAACACTAGTTAAGTTCTCCCATTATTCTAGCCAACATTCATTCCCTCAAACACCAGCACTAAAACATTATCTGTTAATTAATTTAGTTTCTGTTTGTGGGATCTTGTGTGCAAATTGACTGTGGTTCCCTGCATTATAACAGTGACAGTACTTCAGAAGTAATTAATTGGTTGCGAGGATGTTAGGGATGTTCTGAGATTGTGAAAGGCACTACATAATTACAAGTGATTTTTTAAAAAGCTCACTGGCTTGAACCAATTTTTATCCAAATGTAGCAATATGATAAATAAGCAAATTGTCTGCATAGAGAAGGAATATAATTTTCCCTAAAAAAATTTTCCACAATAATGCAAAGCAATATAACACTGTACATGTCAGAATGGCCCAGTTACCAACACACATTGATGCATGCAGTTATAGAGTTGATCTTCAGATAACTTTTATTAGTGGAAACATTTAACTTTATTTACAAGACAGCAGCAACTACACGTGTGCATCAAACACCATAGCTAAAGAAGTACTTTCCCTTTAGGGGTTCCCTGTGCTGCTAACACATTGGTTTACACAGATCATGTGATCTTACAGCACCAGATTATTCTTAAAGCTACAGTCCAACATTTCCCAAAACTATAATTACACACCCTCAGTCTTAAAAAGGGCAAAGAAAAATATTGGTAGAAAGGAGTGAAATACAGTAGGGCAATTCAGATATCATCCATGAATATAAACACTCTGTAGTTTATTGTTATGCTATGCCTGGTATCACAAAACAATACAGCCTCAATGCATGGATTTTAAATGTGGATAAGAATGGATTAAATATGTGTGCACTCATTAGAATAGCAAACTAAAACAAAGACAAACATGGGATTTATAACAAGAAGTTCTTCTTCACACATTGATAAATATGTGGCAAGGACTCCAGAGGCAAAATCCCTGGAATTATTTAGGGACCAACTAAATGCAGCATCATTCTGAAATCATGAATGAGTTTCCTCATTCCTAATTATCTTGTAAAATCATGAACATTTGCAAATGAAAATGAACAGGTGTCCCATTTTATGTTAACGCATTTGCCCATGTTAATGCTGTAATGTAAATGAGGTGGTGTTATTAAAGAATGGTGAACCATTTCAGATCTTGATGTTGATCTGCTTTTCTCCAGGTGGCAGCAAATGTAAGTGGCTGTTGCTATTTCAGATCACCCGCTGAGCACTTAGTCTACCTCTAAACGCCATCAATGCAATTTTCAAAGTGCTGGCCTCTAGAGACATTCTACCCTGTCATCAGAGAAGACCCAGCAGCTGGGAAGTAAAATAATGACCGCAGTTTTCTTTTAGTATTGCTAGCAGGTACAATAAAACCTACCCCACAATGCAAATGAGAAAAAGTCTGCAGCACCGATAACCCCAGGATATTAAAAAACATTTGTAATATGAGATGCATTCAAGATCTAATAACTGTTAGCAAACGTTGGAGGACCCACTTAGAATAATAGAATTCATCTTTCTAACTAAATGTTCAAAATTTCAATACCCAGTCAGTGTATACAAAATTTCAATACCCAGTCACAGTATGAGTTGAAGTTAAGTTGTGTAATCTAACTGAAATGATAACAGATTCTGGGATACAAACCATTTGCACCAAAGTAAACAGCCTGGGCATATTGTAACTTGGTGCATATTCACAGGGCTTGTTCCAGTACAAACAAAATTTTTGTTTAAAATATATGTTCTTCAGGCTCCTCTTCAAAAACTTGCAAAGAATAACACATTTTATTGGTGCCTTAGACTTGTGTTTGGTTCTTCCTAATGGACTAGTTTTTCTTTGCAATCAAGTATTCTCAATTCTTAAAGTTTCTCATTATTCAACCGGCTGTAATGCAAATGTTATTGGATAGCTTAAAGCTTAATTGAATAAAAAAAAATCTAATTCCAACCTCTCATTGTGTGACAGTTACTTTAAAAAAAACCTAAAATCAGAGATGAATATCCAGCTTGGTTGAATATTTGCTGCCTGTTGCAATTTGAAATTAACAATTGATCTAACTGAGTTTGCAAGAAAGAGTTCCAAACTTCTGCCACACTTGTTTCTTAATTTCATTCCCGGAGGGTCTGGCTCCAAATTTTAGATTATGCTCCCATATCCTAGACTCCCTAACTAGCAGAAATAGTTTCTCTCTTATCTACGCTAAATATTCTTCTTGATATCTTGAAAACTTCAATCAAATCACCACTTAACTGTCTAAATTCCAGGGAATACAACTTTCGTGTAATCCCTCCTCATGGTGTAACCCTTGGATTAGAGCTATCATTGTAGTTAATCTACACTGCACGTTCAAGGCTGGTATATCCTAGCTAAAGTGCGGTGGCCAGAATTGCTAGCAAGCACTTCAGAGGTTTGTTAGTACCTGTACGGTTACGTGCTAATACGGTGTGCCACACAGCAATAGGATATGGCCAGCTACTAGATTACTGTTGTCCACTACATTAACCACTATTCAAAATCTACATGTGACTCATTGCATTTGAGTATATAAAAAATGAGAAACAGATAGTTATTGGCCATATGATTTCAGTGCTCATATTTGCATGGTACATACCATGCATTTTAATTTTTTTTGTTGGTATACTGGTAAGACAAAAGCAGTTCTGATCAAAGGTCATATACCTGGAACATTTACTCTAATTTTGTCTCCACAGATGTTGCTTGACCTGCTGAGTATTTTTAGGATTTTTCTGTTATTATTTAAGACAAAAAGCAGTGTGCTTGTTTTTTTGTTTGATCATTGATTGCTTTACCTCCTTGGTTACTGATTGATACATGTAAATTTAGACATGTGCAATGCATTTTCCTGGATTGCATAAAATATGTATGGTATCTTCTACTAAAATCCATGTATATGGCTAAAATGGTGCTGCACAACCACACTTAAGGCTAGTTAACACTGGCCAGCACTGTACTAGATACTTCCTGAGGCTAGCAAGAAACTTTGTGGAGAGGGTAGTAATGAGTGATAGAAAAATGAAAATTCCTTGCCCTTTCTCTTCTGCTCAGCTACCTGTCCCCCATCATAATTCTCCTGAGGGAGGGAAAAATTGGGAACATTTACAAAAGCCTCATATATTAAACCTGCCTTTCGTAAAAACATCATGGTCTCCTCAGCTGAAATAAATAACTTATGTATATTGATTTGCTGAAATAAAGATCAAAAACTCCACTGAAAAGCAATGCTTTGAAATGTTGCAATTTCAATCAGTTATGCATCACTGCTTTTTGACCCAATGATTTCTAACCCAGATGAATCCCTAATTAAAAAATGTGTTATCTTCTAAATTGTATATTTATTTAAAATAAACTACAAATTGGCAGTTATATGCTAAAAATGCCTTTCAAGAAACTTGCCCTTTCCTGAGTGAAGAGGCTTGTTCAATTAGAGACTCAAAGAATACACCCTGCAACTGCATGATTCACCAGGGTACTACAACTCCCTGAATGTATTGCTATCTGTCCGTTATTATAGAATATAACTCCGAGGACTGCCACTTTCTCCTTTATAATATATTACTGCACAGCAAGGGTGAATTTACAAACATGATATTGTGCCACAACTAATAATTTTTTTGTAAAAACTATGCCTTAAAGTCCAATATTGATTTTCTGATTGGATAAAGTACAATTTTCCCCCACATACAATTTATCATTCGGAAATCTTTCCAGAACTTGCTACAGTTGCATTCCCAATTCTATTAAGCAGGTAAGCTGTTTCCTCTTTAAATTTAAATTTAATTTTAAAATTCTGAACCCTAACCCATGACTGTCTGCAGCAATGTTTTATACTCCAGTTCTTTGGGAATAAGACTATGCCAAATATTACGCTGTGTTCTAGACTAATGTAAACAATGACCAAAGCAGATCAGCTGATTGTTTATATATCAAAAAGATCCGTTTTTAAGATGCCAGCTATTTCGTTTTTGAAATTTTCTTTTTCACCATTAGGACTGGTGGTTTGTTCACATTTTTGATAATAGCATTTTTTCCTTATCGGTTTTTGGTAGCGTTGGTTGATGTGTAAATGTTGGCCAGTCATTCAGATCTTGAATACTGCCATCAGTTCATTTAAGTGCATTGTTAAGATTTCCTTAATCATGCCAGATGGGGATTTGCAGAAGGGAATTTAATGGGATATACATGTCTCATTCAAAGGGCAGGTGTTGCAAAAATGCTCCATCCTCGGTGCTGCGCCGAAGCATCATTTTAGATTATGCAAATGTTGCACAGTTGTCAAGAAAGGAGGAAGGGAGAAAACAGTGAACTACAAGCCAGTTAGCCTAACACCAGTTGTTGGGAAAATGCTGGAATCTATTATGAAGGGAGCCTTAACAATGCACTTAAA
Organism: Carcharodon carcharias; assembly: GCF_017639515.1. Classification (NCBI taxonomy): domain Eukaryota; kingdom Metazoa; phylum Chordata; class Chondrichthyes; order Lamniformes; family Lamnidae; genus Carcharodon; species Carcharodon carcharias. The sequence continues at coordinate 84,340,152 of NC_054469.1, read as the reverse complement.
GCATAGTATGATTAGAATAAGTCAACATGTACTAAAGGGAAATCCTGTTTGACAAATTTATTTAGTTTTCTGAGGATGTAACTAATAGGGTGAATAAAGGGGGAACCAGTAGATGTCATATACAAATAGTTGTTTGGCAGTACAAAACTTGACCATTGCTGAAAAAAGACACATATTGTTGAATCTTTTTGGCTTGCACTCATCAGGACAATTCGCAAGAATAACAAAAGTAAAGGGAACAACAATTTATACTGCATGAGAAGAAAATGCTGATAGAGGTGTTGCCATGGAAAATGCACCAGTTAACTGATAACTGACAGTTAACTGTCAAGCTTTGTTTAAATTCCAACCAGGCAGGTTGACAGATTTCATTCCCGAAGGCAAGGCCTTGACCAGAGAGTGGCTGTCACCTATTTTGTTTAGTTGAAAAAGGTGCAATGTATATACATGTCCTTTCTGTTCGCAAGGATAGCGACCTGTGTATTAATAAATGAAGCTTCTCGCATGCATAAGTGAGCCACACTGAGCCTGACCGATGATCTTAAATTGGTCGTCAGTGTAATTCTTAGCACACTCTCAGGATGTTGTCCAATGGTAGAATCACATCTAATGTTGGACACTGTTTTGAATTTGGCAAGCATGGGCTTGTTGAATACAGTCAGTACCTTGCCTATTGTGAACAGCCGAAGGCACATGCTATTTGATGTGAACCACCCGTCTTTGGGATGTACAGCCTTCGTACCTAGCATCACACTGGCACTGAAATTCATATATCACATTACTCATTTGTCTGATAGCAGAACATCTTTTTGGCTTGACGGCAGGATCCTGTTAGTGGCGAACATCACTTGTGTTGCTATTGCATAGTAGCAATGTGAAATGGCTAGCTTCATCTGTTGCTGAACTTTTTGAGATACCTTACCCTTGTAACCTGAGGCTGACTGGGCACTTTTCAGGAGCAAAAGTGGTGGCCTTAGGCCCATTCATGAGTTTGCTCGCTGTATATTGCACAATGATCTGATCAGGGAGCCACTAACTCAAAGGATGGCTTTGAGCCCTATTTCAGCATCAAACTTGCACAGTGAGCAAATGAATCAGACCCTATTTGCGAGGTTGCCAATAATGCCATTCTTAGTGCATGTAGGAATCCCAAGGCATATGTTAACCAGTGAAGGTAGGCTTGCAATACTTGGTAATAGAGAACCCCTTGACAGATTTCTCAATTACCATGTTGAGGAAAGGGAACTCATTTGATTGCACCGTTTCAAAGGTGCTTGCTTGCAGTTGTGGATTCAAATGCAGCAAATGGATCATCCACATTTTGTAAAAATGCAAGGGGTGGGAGGTTAGATATCAGATGTGCTTCTTGTGGAACCCAACAAAGATGTGTGCGAGAACTGGACCCAGAGGAGATGTATGGCAATGCCATCTGTTTGGGCAAACAAGCTGTTGTAAAACGGAACTCAACTGCATGATTTGTTAAGTTCATAAGTCCATCGAATTTGGTGGTGTGTCTAGATCGCCATGATGTCATGCTGCGGTGCGAATGTTTATGGCTTCCTTGAGCAGTGCATTTGTGAATAGGCTAGCAATGTCAAATGAGCACATGGATACAGCATTGCTATAAATATGCAAGCCCTGTATGGTCTTTGCAACTGTGATGGAATCCTTCATTTGTATGTGGAAAACTGTAGCAACTCGCCCAACCATTTGGCCAGTTCATGTTGTGCAGAGCCTGTCATGGATAAGAAAGTGTGTAAAGGGACATCACCTTTGTGTCTTGGGCAACACATACAGACATGGGGACAGTGAGCCATGAGGATGAATCCTATCATAAATGTCACCTGGCAGCTCATTGCTCTCACAAGTCCAACAAAATTTTGTACCTGATTGTTGAACAAGACAGTGGTATAGTGGTATTGTCACAGAGACCCAGGGTAATGCTCTGGAATTAAAAGACCAATGATGACCATGAAACCGTTGCGATTGTCGTAAAAATCCATCTGGTTCACTAATGTCATTTAGGGAGGGAAATCTGCTGTCCTTACCTGGTCTGGCCTATATGTGATTCCAGACCCACAGCAATGTGGTTGATTCTTAAATGCCCTCAGAATGAGAGTAATTAGGGATGGGCAATAAATGCTGTCCTAGCCAGCCACACCCACATCCAATGAATGGATAAAAAAAGGAAGGCTGCCAGGTCATGCAGGTCCAATGGATACAAATTTGGATTAAGGAGGGCATATGCATTTTGTTGATATTGTCACCCTTGTTAAGGATGACTTCCAGTTCCTTTGCTGGGTTTACAGATATGTATGTCTGGGTTGTCAAAGCCTTTTGCAACTCTACAAGACATTCGTGTTTCATGTGAAAATCGGCCAAGTCATTCGGAATGCTGCAACGTGCATGTGCTGGATCAGCTAGGCGTGCTTTCGAGGATTCATCATCTTCAGTGAATGTCGGTTTTTGGTGGGATAGCTGAGAATAGAGAAGTTCAAACTCAGCAAATACCCCTTCCCGTTTGAATTCGTGAATGGGCTAGCAATTTGAAATGAGCATACGGACATGGCACTCGTGGGTCAAAGATGCACCAAAATTGAAACCATGCACAAGAATAAACTCCTCGTTTTCAGGGAATATATGTTCAGAGAGATTTACCGTATGTTTGGTGGTGTCATTAATTGCATTACCAAACTGCTCCCACTTGAGTGAGCTTACAGTGCAGGCGTGTTTCAAATGGCTATTGTTTGTGGTGTGGTCATCAATTGAGGCAGTATTGCGGCACACATGGATCAAATTGAAAAAATGGAAGAAATTTGCGCACCTCAGACCAAGTGCAGTGTAGGGCATGATGTGAATTAGTAATCCTATTACCGATCAATTCAATCTCATCTTGCATAAACACTCACTCAATCATGGGACTCTCTCTCACTTTGGCATATCATTATGCTTGGAAATGAAAACTGGCACAACCTTGGGTCTAATACACACTCGAAGAAATTCGACAGCTTACCTTTTCCTAACTGACCTGAGAGTCGAAATATGTTGTGGGTATCCCAAGTTTGGTCTTTATTGTACCTTTGTCTCAGGTATACAAATAGTTGTTTAGTCATACAGAATTTGAATATTGCTGAAAAAAGACACGTTGTCAAAACTCTTCACCTTATACTCACCAGAACAATTGGCAAGAATTCCAAATATAATAGTACTTCTCACGCAGTATAAAGTGTTGTTTCCTTTACATTTGGTGTTCTTGTGAATTGTCCTAATGAGTGCAAGACAAAAAGCTTTGACAACATGTTTTTTTTTCCCCAGCAATTCTCAAGATGTAGTATACCTAGATTTCCAAAAGACATTCGCTAAGGTGCTGCACAAAAGGTTAATGACAAAATAAGGGCTCGTAGAGTTGGGCGTAATATATCAGCATGAATAGAGGATTGGCTAGTGGATAGAAAGCAGAAAGTGGGCATAAATGGGACTTTTTCAAGTTGGCCAGCAGTGAATAGTGGAGTGTAGCAAGGATTAGTGCTGGGGCCCGGGCTATTTACAATCTATACTAATGATTTGGATGAAGAGAAAGAGTGTGATGTATCTCAATTTGTTGATGATACCAAACTAGGTGGAAAGGTAAGCTGTGGGGAGGACACTGAGAGGCTGCAAAGAATGTAGATGGGTTAGATGAGTGGGCAACAGGATGCCAGATGGAGTATATTATAGAGAAGTGTGAAATTATTCAATTTGGTCATACAAATAATAAAAAAAAAAATTTTTTTTAAAGTGAAAAACTTGTAAGTGTTGATGTTCAAAGAGACTTGGGTGTGCTTGTACAAGAAATGCAGAAAGTTAGCATACAAATGCAGCAAACAAATAGCATAGATAGAAGATTGACTAACTAATAGGAAATGGAGTAGGCATAAATAGGTCACTTTCTGATTGGCAGGATGTGACAAGTGGAGTCTTGCAGGGGTCTGTGCTGAGGCCTCCGCTTTTTCCAATTTACATTAATGACTTAGATGAGGGGAATGAAGGCATGGTAGCTAAAATTGCCGATGACACAAAGGTAGGTAGGAATGTATGTTGTGAAGAAGACATCAGTTTGCAGACAGATAAAGATTGAGTGAGTGGGCAAAAATCTGTCAGATGGAATATAATATGGGAAACTGTGAAATTGTTCACTTTGGCAGGAAGAATAAAAAAGCAGAAAATTACTTAAATGGAGAACAACTGCAGAATTCTGAGGTGCAGAGGGATCTAGGTGTTCTAGTGTATGAGTCCAAAAAGTTAGTATGCAGGTACAGCACATAATCAAGAAGGCTATTGGAATGCTGTCCTTTGTTATGAGAGGAATTGAACATAAAATGTTATGTTTCATTTATTCAGGGCATTGGGGGTGAGACCACATCTCGAATACTGTGTCCAGTTTTGGTCTCCTTATTTAAGGAAGGATGTAAAAGCATTGGAGGCAGTTCAGGAGAGGTTTACTAGTTGATACCTGGAATGAGCGGGTTCTCTTATGAGGATAGGCCGAACAGGCTGGGCTTGTTTCCACTGGAACTTAGAAGAGTGAGAGGTGACTTGATTGGAATATATAATATAAAGAAAATATCATTTTTTCCAATATTACGGGATACTGTGAAGCCGGCTTTTGAGGCTGTGTGTATGTTCTGTGTTTGTGTGTGACTAATTTAATTAAACTGAAGACAGTCAAACTGCAAGGTTTAAATCATCAAAGGAGCTAGATGTTATGGCAGGCATTTTGAAGTGGAGATTGACAATATAAGATGGGATCTCAGTAGATACAACATGAATAGGAATTTGCATTAGGAAATGAATGAGTTGAATTTTAGCTGTTGAACTTTAAAGAGAAATGAAAGGAAGTTTTACAGCTGACAACGATCATAAATAAAGCAAACTTAAGTTTATTTTTCCCGAAAGTGGTGGCCGTAAAGACGGCATGAAAGATTTTAGATTCTGGGAAAGGTAACTTTCAAAAGAAAGTTTAAAAACAATGGGCTTAAAGATGAAAGGGGAGAAATGAATTTAAGGAAAGATTGAAAGCTCTATGAGGTGTGTGGCCATGTGATCTTGAACAGAGTGCTGTGCGAGCATAGTCTTGTGAAGGAAGCTGCTTCTAGCCACCCAAGAGAAATGTCTGGTTGGTTCAGAAAGCAAGGTTTTGTTCTAAGCCTTAGATTTCCATTGTCAGTTGGGAGGGGGAGAGAAGCTGGTAAAATACCTCCCTTAGAGCAACAGTGGGTGTCTTGCGATAATATTACAGGATATTTTAAAGATTAGAACCTGTTAGGACTGTTGCTTGAAAAAGGATGTTTATTTGTGAGTCTAGCTAAGTAGAAGTCTTTTGGGACATATGAAAAGTTAACTGTGTAACTGTAATCTTGTGTGTTTAAGTTTTATTTTCTTTTGTTAATAAATATTTTAATTTAGTATTTAAAATCTCAAAGTGGTAGTGGAACCTTTATTTCTGACTTCAGTACACACACCTTCACATAATAAAATACAAATTGCAAATCATTGTGATAGCTTGGCCAAGTTTCCCATTGGGGTTTGGTCAGGCCGGCACTTACCACTTGCCATATCATAACGTGCTGAATGGTGAATTTTTTTCTGAGGGTAGTAAGTCTTTGGAATTCCCTTTCTCAAAATGCGGTGGAAGCAGAGTCTTTGAATATTTTTAAGGCAGAGCTAGATAGATTCTTAATAAGCAAAGGGATGAAAGGTTATTGGGGGTAGGTGGGAATGTGGAGTGACGATTACAATCCGATTAGCCATGATCTTCTTGAATGGCGGAGCAGGCTAGAGGGGTCCATGACCTACTCCTAATTTGTATGTTCGTATGTAATTATGAAGGCAAATGGCATGTTGGCCTTTATTGCAAGAAGATTGGAGTGCAAGAATAAATAAGTCTTGTCGGCTTTTGATGAGACCACATCTGAGTACAGTGTACAGTTTGGTCTCCACATATAAAGGATGTACTTGCATTTGAGGCGGTACAACAAAGGCTCATAAATTGATCCCTGGGCTGACGGGGTTATCCTATGATGAGAGGCTGAGTAAATTGGGCTTATATTCTCTGGAGTTTAGAAGAATGAGAGGCAATCTTATTGAAACCTACAAAATTCTGACAAGGTTTGATTGTCTCTGCAGATTGGGGAATATAAACCATGAGGACACAGTCACAGGATAAGGGGCCAATCATTTAGGACTGAGATGAAAGGAAATTACTTAAGTATTATGTACCTTTGGAATTCTCTACTCCAGAGGGTTGCGGATGCTGCATTGTTGAATACATTTAAGGCTGGGATAGACAGGGTCTCAGGGAATTAAGGGATATGGGGAGCAGATGGAGAAAATGGAGTTGAAGCCCAGGATCAGCCATGATCATATTGAATGGCAGAGTAGGCTTCATGGGCCATGTGGTCTACTCTTGCTCCTATTTCTTATGTTCATATGTACTCGAGGTTCTCAATTGGGAATTGAACTCACAGCCATCTGTTGCAGAGCCAAGTGTGATTACTGAGCTTAGTCTGAGGCTTTCAGCATACTGCAGAACCTTTTCCAATAACACGATATCTTGAATTTGGGGACTAAATGCAGTGCCCCATTTGAGCAATCCCACGCACAAATTTAAATTTCTACCTTCAATTTATATTTTTTTTGCAACCTGCAAAGACTGGGCTGAGGGTGTTTGTGTCTAGTCCACCATTTTGCAAGAGCTTTTCAGCTTTGATATGTTTACATTGAGGTATATATTCATCATACCTGCTACCTTTTTCTTTGGAATGTGAAAGGGAAGTTTACAATTATTAAAAGTTGTCATAAATGCTCAAAGGTTTATTAAATTAATTAACTACAAGACTTTCTTTCTTTACTACTGCACTTGTAATATTGAAAAATGCAACGCGTAAAAACAATAACAAAAAATTACTTTTTTTGCAGATCAATCCGGCCTTCATAAAGCGGATTAAACATAAAATCAAGGACCTTCTGATACAGATGGAAGAGGGTCTGAAGACTGCAGACCCTCATGACTGTTGTGCTTATACCGGTTGGACAGGTGAGAACATTGCAGTTCTTTATAATTACTCAAGTTTCATGGATTCAAATCCAAATGTATCCACTGTACATGGGATATTTTAGGATTCTGCTTTGTGTTAATCCTTGCTTCTCCAAACAAGAATTGACTTTGCCCATCATGATTGCCTCTAGTAGTTTTTCAACCATTAATGTTAGTCAGACAGGCTTGTAGTTACAAGCTTTATCCATCTCCAGGTTTTTTTAAAGGGTTGTTACATTTGCAATCTTACAGTGCTATTGCACCACTCCCATGTCCTAGGGGTATTGAAACATTGTGGTCCAAGCTGTGGTCTTCACAGCTTCCCTTGGGAGCCAAAGATACATCCCATCTAGACCAGGTAATCTGGAGTGATGCCAAGCTATATGGACCTGCTTGCTATTTTTGTTCTATCCAATATCTCTATTCCCTCTGCTACTGCAACCCTAACTTCATACTTTTTTTTTGTAATGAAGACACATGTGAAGGACTCATTCAGCATGTCAGTCGTGCTCTCTTCCTCCACAAGATTTCCTCTTTTGTCCCTGTTTTATTCATTCATGGGATGTGGGTGTTGCAGGCTAGGTCAGCATTTATTGCCCATCCCATATTGCCCTTGAGAAGGTGGTGATGAGCTGCTGCCTTGAACTGCTGCAGTCATGTGGTGTAGGTACACCCACAGTGCTGTTAGGAAGGGAATTCTGGGATTTTAACCCAGCGATAGTGAAGGAACAGCGATATATTTCCAAGTCAGGGTGGTGAGAGACTTGGAGGGGAACTTCCAGGTGGTGGTCTTATCTATCTGCTGTTCTTGTCCTTCTATATAGTAGTGGTTGTGGGTTTGGAAGGTGCTATCTAAGGAGCCTTGGTGAATTTCTAGTTGGCCCCATCATTTTAAATGTGCTTTTACTTTTTATCTGTTTATAAAGATTTTTAGGTTCCCCTTATGTTACCAGTTATTTTTTCTCATGCTAGCTCTTAGCCCTTTTTATATCCTTCTTCAGTTCACTCTGCACTCTCCGTATTCTATCTGGTTTTCTATAGTGTCCTATTCCTGGCCTTTGTCGTAAACATTTTTTAACGTGATTTATTTTAATCTTATGTCATCCAAGAGGTTGTAGCTTTCCTCCTTTCAGTAATATGCCTGTAGAATCTCTGCATGAAGACCTTCCATTGGTCATTTACTGTATGCTTAGTCCACCTTTGATTCCAGTTCACCTGTGCTAGAACCATACTTTAATCATTGAAAGTGGCTTTCTCCACTTTGGTATTTTTACCTTTGATTTTTCTTTGTCTGTTTCCATGACTACTTCAAAGTTACTTGTTATTTTCATTATTACCCTGATGGTGATTTTTTTCCTGGTTTCTTTTAAAATGTGAGCTCACAATTGTTACTTGTCCACATTTGATATGATTTTGCAATGTTTGTCGGATGCATATCACCACCTCACATTTTCTTTTCACTGTTTGTTTCTTGCCATCTGTAAAAAAAGGATTGGCTTTCATTTAAATGGCACTTTTTTTCCAGTTCAGAAATTATCAATGCCTTTCAAGTGCAATGAACTACATTTTGAAATTAAATTTCTGCAATGTGATACAAATGCATTTCTACCTATGGCAGAATCTATGATTGTGTTTGGAAGCAACATGGCATTATGCTGAAGATTAAAATCAAACCCTACCAGACTAATGTCCTTACCATCCTGCTGTATAGAATCAGACTCCTAGTCTGCCATAGGCCCCACATCAAAGCTCTGGAATGTTTCCACCAAAGACACCCACCATATCCTCCACATAGATGATCACAGAATCCCCATACAGACCTTCTTTGGGAACTGTTTCAGGACAAACAACATTAAGGTGGTCAATACAAGTGATACAAGGAAACCCTAAAAAGAGACAAATAAAGTTCTATATTTCATTCGCCTCTCTTGGGCAGCCAATGCAGCTGACTGGCCCACGTGAAGGCAAGCACTGAAATTTGGTTTAGCATGTTTCGAGGATCATCTATGCCAAATATGTAACATCCAGTGTGCCCAGAGGAAGACCCAGAGGTGGCACAGCTGCAGAAGTTCCCCATGTACCAACAATGACAACATGAATTACTTGTCCTCTGCACGGCCATGCCAATCTCGCATGACACAATCATGAGAAAACACACAGAAGACGACAGTTATTTACAGCTTGGGCATACTGGAGTAACGAGGAATCTACCATTGTCCATATTCATTAGCTTTGTTTTTTGCCTATTCTACAAAAAGCAAGGTGATGAAGAACCATTAGTTCATGGAGGAACCTTGACCATTAGGAGAACTTCTTGTTCTTTGACTTGCATCACAGAATCTATATTCCAGCTGAAGTAACGGAATATGCAGCTGGGACCTTGTTTAAAGTTTGTGAGCTTAGTATATCATTGGAGTGTCAGATTATAGCGAAGGCATGAAAGGCACTACATGAATGTGAAGTTTTCTTTTTCCCCTTATTGAAATATTTAAAAATAATTTAAAAGCTCACCTTTAGGGAATGCTTCCTAAGTTTGTTCCTTAGTCCTTGGTAACATCTTTGTGAATTGTTGCTAGGCCTTGCGTCATCCCTTAAGTCATGTGGTATTGTCTGCCTTTGGATGTTTAAAGCATTATATAAATGCATTTTGATGCCTTTTCTTGTAGTTGTGTGTTTGCTGTTATGTCTGGATATAAAGATAAAATAATTATGTCCCTTCAAAGTTCTTCTATATTAGCTCCAGACCTGGAGATTAAATGTCTGTTGCTAATTTTGGAAGACATTACCAATAGACAGACTGACTGACTGACCTGTCTGAGTTGATGATTACTAATTTGAGACAATTTACATGATTTAGTATTTGATAGGTTGGAAAATCAACGTGTCATTTTTTGTTAAATTGGAGATTTCGGCTTGAATTAAATTAACCACAAATGTAACATACTTTTATTTGTTCTAGGGATTGCCCTTCTTTATCTGCAGTGTTTCCGTGTAACACAGGAGACAGTACATCTTCAGCGATCTTTGTATTATGTAAAGAGGACTCTACGTAATCTAAATGGCCGAAGAGTCACGTTTCTGTGTGGTGATGCAGGACCCTTAGCTGTTGGTGCTGTTGTCCATCACAAGCTGAAGAATGAAATTGAATCACAGGAGTGTGTCACAAAGTAAGGACATAGATTTAAATAAAAACAAAAAACTGCGGATGCTGGAAATCCAAAACAAAGTCAGAATTACCTGGAAAAACTCAGCAGGTCTGGCAGCATCGGCGGAGAAGAAAAGAGTTGACGTTTCGAGTCCTCATGACCCTTCAACAGAATTGAGTGAATATTAGGAGAGGGATAAAATATAAGCTGGTTTAAGGTGGGGGGTGGGGAGAGAGAAGTGGGGGGCTGCGTTGGGTGTGTGTGATTGTAGGGACAAGCAAGCAATGATAGGAGCAGGTAATCAAAAGATGTCACAGACAGAACAACAGCTCTCGTCGGGACTTGGAAAAATGTATTAATTTTGCTTCCAATCTCCACCCCTCCATCATTTTCACATGGTCCATCTCTGACACTTCCCTTCCTTGACCTGTCTGTCTCAATTTCTGGTGATAGACTGTCCACCAATATCCATTACAAGCCTACCGACTCCCATAGCTACCTCGACTACAGCTTCTCACACCCCGCTTCCTGTAAGGACTCCATCCCATTCTCTCAGTTCCTCCGCCTCCGTCGCATCTGTTCCGATGATGCTACCTTCAAAAACAGTTCCTCTGACATGTCCTCCTTCCTTAACCGAGGTTTTCCACCCACGGTCGTTGACAGGGCCCTCAACTGTGTCTGGCCCATCTCCCGCGCATCCGCCCTCACACTTTCTCCTCCCTCCCAGAAACATGATAGGGTCCCCCTTGTCCTCACTTATCACCCCACCAGCCTCCGCATTCAAAGGATCATCCTCCGCCAACTCCAGCATGATGCCACCACCGAACACATCTTCCCTTCACCCCCCCCCGGCAGCATTCCGTAGGGATCGTTCCCTCTGGGACACCCTGGTCCACTCCTCCATCCACCCCCTACTCCTCAACCCCCACCTATGGCACCTCCCCATGCCCACGCAAAAGATGCAACACCTGCCCCTTCACTTCCTCTCTTCTCACCGTCCAAGGGCCCAAACACTCCTTTAAAGTGAAGCAGCGTTTCACTTGCATTTCCCCTAACTTAGTCTACTGCATTTGTTGCTCCCAATGCGGTCTCCTCTACATTGGAGAGACCAAACGTAAACTGGGTGACTGCTTTGCAGAACACCTGCGGTCTGGCCGCAAGAAAGACCCAAACCTCCCTGTCACTTGCCATTTTAACACTCCACCCTGCTCTCTTGCCCACATGTCTGTCCTTGGCTTGCTGCATTGTTCCAGTGAAGCCCAGCGCAAACTGGAGGAACAACACCTCATCTTCCGACTAGGCATTTTACAGCCTTCCGGACTGAATATTGAATTCAACAACTTTAGATCTTGAACTCCCTCCTCCATCCCCACCCCCTTTCCATTTCTTCCCCCTTCCTTTTGTTTTTTCCAATAATTTATATAGATTTTTCTTTTCCCACCTATTTCCATTATTTTTAAATCTATATCTTTTATGCCCTGTTAGTCTTTCCACCCCACCCCCACTGGAGCTGTACCTTGAGTGACCTGCCATCCATTCTTAATTAGCACATTCGTTTAGATAATATCACCACCTTCAACACCTCTTTGTTCTTCTGTCTGTGACATCTTTTGATTATCTGCTCCTATCACTGCTTGCTTGTCCCTACAACCACATGCCCCCCCAACTTCTCTCCACGCCCCCCCCCCACCTTAAACCAGCTTATTTTTCACTCCTCTCCTAATATTCACTAAGTTCTGTTGAAGGGTCATGAGGACTCAAAACGTCAACTCTTTCCTTCTCCGCTGATGCTGCCAGACCTGTTGAGTTTTTCCAGGTAATTCTGTTTTTGACATAGATTTAAATGTTTGGCAAGTTCACCATTTAACTTATTTCAAAAATAGTCCAGTCCAGTTTTCTGAAATTAAAAAAAAAATGTTTATCATTTAAGTAAATAAATGTAACTCATTCTCCTATGTATTTTTCAGTTTCAATTTAAAATGCATTTTTAAACAAGGACACACTGGATAGTTTAGCACAATTGGATAACACAGTATTGGTCATGGAGGATCTAAACATAGTTGATATTCTATTTTTTAAAGATACTTTAAACTTGGTTAAACAGTAGTTTAAACTTGTTTTCTTTAAACGATATGTTGTACTTTTTAACTAACCCTGATTGAAGTTTTAAATCCATATGGTGGTGACAGCCTTCCATCTCGTGAGACAATGGCTTGGATTGTGGTGGTGAACTTTGTGTTAAGCATTGCCTGGTGTAGCTCAGGATCCCCATTCTGACATGGCAGTTTCTGCTGCATTTGCTGCAGAGCAAGACATCTCATATCTTGCTTGCAGATGTCCTTGTAGCAGAGGTATGGTCACCTGGGAGGCCTTGCCTCGGTGGCTAGGTCATCGTACAGAAGGCCTTTGGGTATACAGCCATCATCCAACTATTGAATGTGGCCAAGCTAGTACAGATGTTGTTGTCTTAGCAAAGACTGTTTCCTGTTGTATTTAGCATGCTCCAGGACTAAGTGAGTTTGTGACTCTTTCCTGCCAAGAGATGCTGAGGATACACCTGAGACAGCAAACTGTTAATGTTGCTAATGCTGTGACAATTGACTGGATGCCAAGAGCAGCTGATATTACTTGGGGGAAAGTTAGGGCACATATATAAGAACCAGTTTCCACCTTTGTGGGGAGGGTACTGTGGAAGAGAAAAGTAGTCCACACTTTGGTTTATTCACAAAACATATGTTGAAGACAGACTGTCTCCAGCTTCTTACTTTGCCAGGTGGATGTTCACCAATACCGTTTGGTATATTCTTCATTTTGCTGCTGTCATATGCCTTCAGGTCATATACAGAGGGTGTCTCCTTGCATACAGAACTGATGAAAAGCTATTCATCCCAGTTCACTTGAGATCCAAGACAAAGGTGCTCCAAGTCCTCCCCAGAAAGTTGCTCAACGCTGATGATGCAGCACTGGCATTCCACACTAAGGGACAGCTTCAGAAACTGTTCTGCTTTTTCTCCTGCCAAGTGTGTGTTGTCCAGATCTCACCACTAGAGGAGTGCGCTGAGGATACAGACTTGGTAGGCTCGCAGTTTGATGTTCAGTCAGATTATTGTTGTTCCACATTTGTTCAGCTTGGACATACGCATTGCAAAAGCTGCAGCGGATGTGTTGATTTCGGCATTAAGTGATAGCTTCACAAGCAATCAACAATCTCCAGCGTTACATTGTCAATGCTGATGGATGAGAGTAAGGCAACCTCTTAGACCAGGACATTTCTGCTGTTGATGGTTAAACCGAACTCTTTTTTTTTTTACAGGTGTGAGAGAGTCTGTCCATTTGCTGCAGAAGGTGTCCCTCTGTGTCGAATGCCAGCGCTGCATCATCAGCCTTGAGCAATTCTCTGATAAGGACTTGGAGCACCTTTGTCTTGGATCTCGAGCGAGCTGAAATGAATAGTTTTCCAACAGTTCTGTACGCAAGGAGACACCCTCTGTATATGACCTGAAGGCATGTGACAGCAGCAAAGAGAATATACCAAAGAATGTCTGTGCCAGAATACAACCCTGTTTGACCTCACTGTGAATCTGTGTTCCAATGTTGCCCCATCATTGCCCTTACCCATCATGTTGTCACGGAGAGAGGAGATCATATGGAGCAGCTTTGGCAGGCAGCTGCTTTTTTCCAGCATCTTAAATAGACTGCCTCTGCTCACATGGTCAAAGGCCTTGGCGAGATTGATGAATGCATTTATATAGTGGTCTCCTTTGTTCATGGCATTTCTCTTGCAGTTGCTGGACTGAGAGATCATTTCAGTTGTAAACCTTCCAGTTCTGAAACCATACTGGCTCTCGTGGTAGATGTGTTTGGCCAGGATCTGCAGTTTGACACAATTAGCACTGGCAAATACACTTTACACAATGCTCAGCAAAGCGATGTCTTGATAGTTGTTGCAATCACTGTTGTTGCCTTTGTGCTTGTACCTGGTCGCAATCTTTGCATCATGCATACCCTGGGGCACTGTCCCCTCCCTCCAGTAGAGACCAAGAAATTCATGCAGATCCTTTAGGAATGCTGGTTTCCTGTGCTTAATGAGTTCAGGAGATATAACATTAGTACCTTGAGTTTTGCCCATGGCATGCGAGCCAATAGCTTTGCCAAGCTCTGCCACTGTGGAGTGATATCCAGCTCTGCCATGACAGGCAGGCTTTCAATAGTGTCTGGAGTTTTTCCTTGGTGACGGTGTTCTCCCTGGAGTACAGAAGTGTTCCACCTATCTTTCCAACTGTTTATTGCAATCGGTGATGGCCCCCCCCTTGCCTTTGTTTTCAGTGGAGCATTTTCTTTGTTGATGGATCTATTGCCTTTTTGGTCTCTTCATACATGCCCCTAGCATTCTCTGTTTTGCAGGACATCTGGATACTCTGGAAAAGTTGTCAAGTAGTCATTGGCACACAGCCGAGCAGTCTATTGGACTTTACTTCAGTTGCCTCTTAGTGCATTCACAGTCTTAAGGCTCGGATTTCTCTTTTAATTAATGAGAATGGACGGCTTGACTTCAATGACCGGTTACATCACAGTGATGTTAACCTTGAACCAGTCAGCACTTTTCCACTCTTGCTTCCCATATGTTGAGAGTGCGGTATTAGATGGTGTCTGGAAAAATGTTTCACTTTGCTTCTGCACTCCGTGAGAATGAACAGACGCTCTCCGGCAATATGGTTGAACTGCTGATTTTTATCTGGGTGGGCAATATGAAGATGGCATTTCTGCTTTGAATGAAAAGGGTTGCATTCTAACCCTGTTGCATACCAGGGATTGATCTTACAGCCAGCATTGTGTTAGCTGTATGTGTTGAGAATGCTGTCCAGAATCACATCTGGTGATGATCAGATCCAGCTGGTGCCAATGCCCTGTTCTTGGATGTCTCCAGGATAACTTGTGGAATGGTTTATTCTGAAAGAAGGTGTTAGTTACTCAAAACTCATGGTAATAGTGAAGTTCAAGAAGTCTCTGTCAATTCTTCTTTATCTTTCCAGGTCATGATTTCTCATGCCTACTCTTGCGTTGAAATCCCCCGGTAGTTTTAAGTTGTTCTGACTTGGGAATTCTGCTGATACTATCATGCTCTTCATAGCAGCACTGTGGGTGTTCCTACAACATATGGACTGCAGCGATTTTAAGGAGGCACTTTTCCTGTGGGAATGGGGATGGGCAATAAATGATGGTATAGCCAGCGACACTAACATCCCATGAGCGAATTAAAAACAAAAATAGAGCTAATTTTTCACTTCTGTGAAGCACAGTGTTGGAACATAGATACCCTTGATATTAACTGGTCCTGTTTGAGTTGAGTGGCGGATGGAGAGAACACATTCCAAGCCATTTATCGTGGGTACTATCATTGAGAATAGCAAGTTCCTTACAGTGAAGCCTATACCTTACTCATGCATTTCCTCTGAACTCTTACCCTGCCAGGTTAACGTGAAATGTTTTTCTTTTGGTGATCTGCTCTGGAGCTCCTGATTTCTTGTAGGGATGCTACGTCAATGTTCAGCCTATCCAGTTCCATTTCAACCTCGACTGTCTTGTGCGCGTTATCAACCAGCTGCAACTCATCAGTCCCATGCACATGGCCCTGATATTCCAGCTTGCCAGTTGAAGAGTTAGTGGCACTTTCTTTTTCTTTGTTTGCCTTGAACAATGGATCCTGTCCACTTGTTGAGCAATGATTCTAAGCTTCAAGTACCCATTGAATCAGGTGGGGCGGGTGAGCACTTTATTAGTTGGGGGTTGCCCAACTTGAGGTGGGCCATGGCTGACTAATGGAACACGATGGTCTCTCCCACCGTCGGAGGCAGCCTATAGCACCCGTTCTCGACGCCAATCACCTAGGGCTTATCACTCAAAAATGCTGTACCTTGTGTTGTGTTAATGCTCTACAGCAAAACAGGAGCCTCCTCTCCAGGGTGCAAGTATAGTTTAAAAATTATGGAGATTCTGACTGGCCAAACATCAGGATCTCTCTTTCGACTTCCCTGGTTGAGTTCAAAGGATTGCAAAGCACTATGTTCTACACCAGCTTGGTTGCAGGAATTGCCAGAAAGATTACATATTTAGACATCAGTCTGCCTTTTGGGCTGCACTCCAGATTTTTGCCCAAATTTTCCGAGGCGTGGATATCACCGTCATATTGCCACTCCACTCCTATTTCACTGCACCACACTGGAGCTCGGCATATCTGACTTCCGATCCCGGCTTCTCCAGAAGCATGAAGCATACCTGGAATCAAACAGCTTTGTTTTAGTGCTGGATTATTGGGGGAAGTCAAGTCATGTCAGTTTTTAATGCTGTAGCTGCTGTATTCTGGCAGGTGTTTGTTAACTCGCTGAAAAGCTGGGTCGTATAAACATATGATTGTATGTGTGGGTGAAATGGAGTAATCAGGGTTCAGTGTGAGTGATTGGGCGATCAGTTCTATAGTTAGCCAGGAGTTAGACTAGGATTTTTCTGTCTAACGTTTCCTGAGGAACTATTCAGGTAAGTAAGTTGGAATCATCCAAGTCTCCGACTCCAACTTAGAGTTGGAGACTTTTTCAGAGGGTCCCAGGGAGCAGTGGAATTTTCCATTGCAAGTTCAAACTTCCTGGGTAATTCCCACAGAGTCAGTGCGTTGGGATTTCTGCAGGGTCTCAATGCATATCTTGTGGGTTTTGTCTGATCTCTGACAATCTGGGCTGACATATTTGGACATCAGTTTGCCTTTGGACTCCATTCCAGATTTTTTGTCAGGGTTTAACTCTCCAGAGGTACCCACAAGGCAGTGGAGCTATGTGCCCACACCTGAGTTTGTTCATGAGTGCCAGGATGTGTCCACATGCCAGTGGGCCTGCACACTGCGTTTTTGGACCTCCTCTGAGCTAGTGCACGAGGGACCCAATTTTTCTGTGTCACGACAAGACAAGACTTGCACATTTGGCTCTCTTTTTCACATTGCGCCTCATTTTCAGCCTAAACTTTCTTTGGCTTTGCTTTGCTTTGGCAGAAAACATCAGTAACTTTCTTCACTCATTCACCTTGATGCATCACATTGACATATTAGACATACAAAACATTAGTGTCAGGAGTGGGATCAGCATTACAAATACTATCCATTGTGTAAAATTGCCATTGGTGTAGAATATTTTTCTTTCAAGACTGATGATTTAATATTTTATCATAACCCTTAAAGCACTTTATTCAGATGCATGTGATTACTTTTTTTTGATATTCATGATTTTTCTTGCGCCTGTTAGATTGTTACAACTGCAGAGAACTGTTGTTTGTATGGAATCCGATATCCCAGATGAGCTACTGTATGGCCGGGCTGGATATTTATATGCTTTACTATATGTGAATGCAGAGATTTGTCAAGATACTGTTCCTTTTTCTATTATTCAGGAGGTAAGAAACCTACATTCGTTTTACAGGTTTAATTTGTAAATTTAACTGCAACTTTGTTTTTGCATGTGTTTACATTTCTTACAAGTATCAGCTTTTCTCAATTCATAATGTTCAGGGTTCAAACATCACTCAGGCACTTGAGCATACATTTAGTCTGACATGTAAGTGATATATTGATGGAGTGCTGCATTATTGGAAAAGCTTTCCTTTTAGGTGAGATGAGATCCTGTCTGCTTGTTCATTTGGATGTTAAAGATCATGTAGCACTACCTGAAGAGAAGCAGGGAGTTCTGTCAGGGTTCTACTCAACATGCTTCCTCAATGGATGTCCGCAAGACTACATACACTTGAATTACTCTGTGAGGTCTTGATATGCAGTATTGGCTGTAGTGTTTTCTTTTGTGACAGTAACTACAAAAATTACCCACTCCCTGGGAATCTGACAAAAGAGTTGCAGTAAACTTTTTTTTCTCTGTTAAAATACATTTAATGGAAGAAAAAAGGTGTAGACAACTGACAACTCTGCTTCCTTGTAGACAAACCAGAATGAAGGCATGTGGCACCCATTTGTAGTTAGGCACAGTATTGCCACCTGTTTACATTAAATCTGTGTTTGATCTTGGGTTTCTGAGTAATGCCAGTGCAACATTGTTACGTGGTATTAATGAGTTGTGAAAGCTGCTGGAAAATCACTTTTTGTCAAAGAATGGATCCTGAGTATGTACCTTTTTCTGTACTGATTCTCTCCTGTGCTTTGTAAATAATTCACTGATGAGGACCACTAATTCAATCTCAACCTTGCATGTTCTTCAGTCCTTGATTATCATAGGATACTTATGCATGAGAAAGACCATTTGGCTTATATTCATCCATCCAAAAATACCCTTGGAGGACCCCTGTTGTGGTTTCCAACTGTTTTCCAAATTTTCCTTTTCCACTTTTTTAGCTGTCGTAAACCCCTTAGATCACTTTTTAGGACATCTCCTCCTTTCTAGACTCTTCAGTCTTTCTTCGTAAATTGATTCTTTGACATAGGCTTAGCCTCGTCATTTCTTCCTGTACTTAAATACCTGTCTCTGATTCTCAGCAACTGTATTGAATACGATACTCAAGGTGTGGCCTGATCAGAGCAGTGTAGCCAGGTCATGAAATCTTTCTTTTATCCTACTGCTTTTTCTATGTAACTCCCAAAGTTATATTGGATTTGTTGATTGTTATCTTGCATTATTTTTACATGTTTAATATCAAGTTTACTAAGTCTCTAATCCATGAAATGAGATTTTAATGTCTCAATTTTTTCTTTGTGAAATGTACTACACCTGTCTATATTAAATTTCATGCCCCATTCTGCCCATCTACATATTTTGCTTAACGTGCTCTGAAATTTGAGCTATCTCCTTCATTTCCCACTGCTTCTGGTTTGATGCTATCTGCAAACTGTTCATATTTGCCATGATTTTCTGAATCTAAGCATTGATGTAAATTACAAACAGAAGTGTTCCCAACACCAATCTAACTACCCTTAGTCCCATCAGCCAATTTCTTAACTATTCCCAAATTTGCCTTGAATCTCCACAGATTTGAGTTCAATTTATCAGCCTTTAACTTGGAACCTTAACAAATGCCTTTTGGAAATTTAAAGCACAGAGTGTCATAGCGTTTAGTTTGTCAGTTATTCAAAAAAAAAAATCAGGTAGCTAATCTAGGCAGGTGTTTCCCCTTCTGAAGCAATGTTAACTGCTACTTAATAGGTGGTGGTAATTTTACAAATAATTTTCAAGTTTACCCCTGGTAGGTGGCTACTATTATACATAAAATTGAAGCAATATTAATGGATTTATAGTTGCTTGTGCCTGTCTTGTCACCCTTTTATAGAATATGGACACCACATTGGCCTGTTCTCAATCTATTAGTAAATCTCCAGTGATCCCCTTAGTAATTGTCAATAGCTCAAATGTTCACAATATTAATTTGCCATGGCTAAATACAATTTTTTTAGATTTGTAACTCATATCCTTAGCTGTTCATTCATCATATCGTTTGCTTTCTTCACTGCCTGTTGACTGATTCACCAAAACCAGGGACCTCTCTCCTGCTCTGTTACCTCAAACATTTAATATGTAATCCATATTCTCACTGCCAACGACTACTATCAACCACCTCTCTACACCAGTGGCTTTGCCTGCCCCGATTCCTCTTTATATTATACGTTGACTTGTAACATTGGCCACTGAACCTAGTTTGGTATCTTTTGCAAAATTGGACAAGGAATAGTGTAGTATTCAAATTGGTGTCTTATGTGTAATAAACGTGGGCTATAATCAATATAATTACAGTTTCCTAGGCCTTTGTCAACCATTTATTTAATAGGAATTAATGACTACAGCAGATGATGCTTGTATTTTCATTTGTTTATTCAAGTGAATGTTTTAATTGATTGATATGGCATCTTAACAAATCATTTATTATGATAACAGAGTTTGCCACTCATTTTTGTACTAGCTAGACTTTTCAATCACAGGTTTTTTTTCCCCATTTACCCCTTCCATTTCCCCTTCCCCACTCTAATTTTGGATTCAGGTGGTTAATGCCATTATCGAATCTGGCAAAAATCTTTCCAAGGAAGAACGCAAAACTGAACGCTGTCCTCTTCTCTACCAGTGGCACAAAAAACAGTATGTTGGAGCAGCTCATGGTTTAGCAGGGATCTACTATATGCTAATGCAGGTTGGTTTCAAGTGTAAACCTTAGGTTGATTTAATTTAACCTCAGCAACCTAATTTGAAGCAAATAAACTCTTAATACCTTGTAGCATCTATGTCTTATTTACCTTAACAGAATTCAATCATCCAATAGACAAGTACACAATAATAATTGATTGAGAAAGCTAAGAATGCAAGTGATATATTGTTTAGAGAAATTGAAAAATAAGTGGCACAACATGATGAATGTATGGAGAGTCAAACAGCTGTATTCTCACGTTGCAACAAATATATTGGTCTGGATTCAGCAGTGCAAATAATGATGGGCAATCAGCAATTAGTATTAATAAGTAGTGAATCGGACAGCAACTTCTGGCGTCCGTACAAACACAGTTAAACATGGAGATTGGAAGTTGCTATCCAAATTGTCCTGCTTCCCCTCACGCTTCACTCTAACAGTACCTTGCTGAGAGTCCATAAGACCATAAGACATAGAAGCAGAAATCAGGCCATTCGGCCCATTGAGTCTGCTCCGCCATTCAATCATGGCGGATAAGTTTTTCAACCCCATTCTCTCGCCTTCTCCCCTTAACCTTTGATCCCCTTACCAATCAAGAACCTATCTATCTCAGTCTTAAATACGCTCAATGACCTGGCTTCCACAGCCTTCTGTGGCAATGAATTCCATAGATTCATCACTCTCTGGCTAAAGAAGTTTCTCCTCATCTCTGTTCTAAAAGGTCTTCCCTTTACTCTGAGGCTGTGCCCTCGGGTCCTAGTCTCTCCTACTAATGGAAACATCTTCCCCATGTCCACTCTATCCAGGCCTTTCAGTATTCTGTAAGTTTCAATCAGATCCCCACTCATCCTTCTAAACTCCATCGAGTATAGACCCAGAGTCCTCAAATGTTCCTCATATGTTAAGCCTTTCATTCCTGGGATTGTTCTCGTGAACCTCCTCTGGATCCTCTCCAGGGCCAGCACATCCTTCCTGAGATACGGGGCCCAAAATTGCTCACAATATTCTAAATGTGGTCTGACCAGAGCCTTATAAAGCCTCAGAAGCACATCCCTGCTTTTATATTCTAGTCCTCTCAAAATAAATGCCAACATTGCATTTACCTTCCTAACTACCAACTCAACCTGCAAGTTAACCTTAAGAGAATCCTGGACTATGACTCCCCGCATTCTCCTAACCTGTCCAAATCCTTCTGCAGCCTCCCCGCCTCCTCAATACTACCTGTCCCTTTGTATCATCTGCAAACTTAGCCAGGATGCCCTCAGTTCCTTCATCTAGATCATTAATGTATAAAGTGAAAAGTTGTGGTCCCAACACTGACCCCTGCGGAACTCCACTAGTCACCGGCCGCCATCCTGAGAAGGAGCCCCTTATCCCCACTCTCTGCCTCCTGCCAGACAGCCAATCTTCTATCCATGCTAGTACTTTGCCTTTAACACCATGGGCTCTTATCTTACTGAAGAGCCTCCTGTGCAGCACCTTGTCAAAAGCCTTCTGGAAGTCCAAGTAGATAACATCCATTGGCTCTCTTTGGTCTACTCATTATCTCCTCAAAGAATTCTAACAGATTTCATTGAAAGGGTGTGAAGTTGTGGTACCTACCTACCAGGTGTACACTAAACGTACCAAAAAAGGCTGGGGTTTATCCAATCAAATGTAAGTGAAATTTTAATGCTGTGGTGAGCCTTAATTATTACCAAATAATCTCTGTGATATTGAAATTTATTCTTACGTATAGAGTTTCATATTCAGATTTTAATTATTGTTGGAGGTTTACTTACTTTGTGTCTTTTACTTCTTTTCTGTCAATCCCAATTTTCTTTCCTCCTTTCTTTCACTTTCTATATATGATTTTACTTTGAATCAAATATTCTAACTTGTACTTCCTGGTTTGTCCCCTGCTTGCCTCAGTAAGATTCTTCAATCTGATTGGTTGAGGAACCACATTGTTGGTTGCCCTTCTCTCACAGGTCCCAGATCACCTGTAGAGGGTGCTGAGCTGTTTTGATTTTCTATATTTGCAAAGTGATTTTCAATAACCCACATACTTTCTGTGGGCAAGTGTGACGAACGGTGCTATTTGTTCGCCACTGAACACAAAATTTGGGCCAATCTACCTTCTAGTCATTGAGGCACATAACTTCAATTAAAACACAATATAACCTATTATGTAGTGCCATTTCTTGTAATTCTTTAAACATAACAATTGAATATAGAGGGACAAAGAATTGATTCACCCGAGAAGTAAATATTACAAGCCACCTAAGAGTCAGCAGTTATGACATATTCTTTGTCTACACTGTAAAACTTTAAAAATTCCAAATGTTGGAAATGTTCAGGTCCATCAGTAACTGTAAAGCGAAATGTAGATTAATATTTTGGTGTAGAACCTTTAAAATAAAACTTAATGGTTTAATTTCTTTTCTAAAATATTAAAATACTTTTTTTCAGGCTTTTCTCTTTTCAAATTCAAATGTGGAGGATTTACCAATCATGCAGAAGATCTGCTAAGATTTCTGTAATTAAAACAAAATGTTGCAAAATATTCAGCAGATTCATCAGCACCTGTGAAGAGAATAGGGTTTTACATCTGAAGTATTAACTCATTTACGCTTTCCGTAGATATGGACTGACCTGTTGAATGTTTCCACAATATTTGAATTTTTGTATTGTCTTTGTTATGTAAACAAAGTTAATTGTCATCTCTATGAAAGCATTGGACATTACACTTGGCTCTACATTCTGAGCTGAAATCCATCTCATTGTGCTGGTGTGGTCTTTGCGAGGGCAATCCAAAGCTGATCCCACTGCCCTGCATTTCCCTAAAGCCCTCTATCTTGCTGTACTTCAATTTTTTTTCCCATTCTTCTCACCACCATCTCCCAAATGCAAACTCCCAGAATACATGCTGCATTCTTGTTCCTTAACATTGAGGTTATAGCCAGTTTCATCTAATCTCTATTGTACAGTTTTTAGTATTCTACTGTAGTGAGTTTTGAATGGCATTTGCTAGATTTTTAATAACTTATTCATGTTCCAGCCAGGCTCAAAGTTGGACCAAGAGACTTTGACGGAACTCGTAAAACCCAGTGTGGACTATGTGCGACATAAAAAGTTCAGGTCTGGAAATTATCCATCATCGTTAAGCAATGAAACTGACAGATTGGTTCATTGGTGCCATGGTGCTCCTGGTGTTATACACATGTTATTACAGTCTTACAAGGTTAGTATTTGAAGGTTGCATTGGAAGTTTACTTTTTTTGCTATTATTTATTACCCAAAGATACTTTTGCACTTTGACTTTTTTTCTTTGTCATGGCTCACATTCACATACATCAGCTAGAAGGGCAAGTGGTAGCGGAAGCTGATGACACTTGCTTTCTGGTGCATGCTAAATATTCACTAAATTATTGTGATATGACAGGTAGTATGTGCTAGCCTGACCAAATCCCAGAGGGAAACTTGGCCATGCTATCACATTTTGCAATTTGTATTTATTACAAGAAGGTTTGTGCACTGAAGTCAGAAGTAATGAGTCCACTACCACCTTTAGATATTTTAAAGACTAAATTCAAACATTTATTAACGAAAGAAAACTTAAACACGCACAAGATTACAGTTACATGGTTATCTTTAGTTTTATAACAGTTCCCAAAATTTCTACTTAACTCAACTCCCAATCACATGCCCCTTTCAGATAACAGTCCAAAATAGATTCTTAATTTATAAAATATCCAGCAAGATTACCACAAGCACCCACTGTTTCTATAAGGGAGGTATTTCACAGCTTCTTTCTCCCTCTCACTCGACAATGGAATTTTAAGTTTTTTAACACAACCTTGCTTTCAGAAACAACAAATTTCTCCAGAGTGGCTAGAGGCTTTTTCCACAAGTCTGTTTCACACAGTACATCTTTCAAGATCTTACATGGTGGAATTTGAAATCAATAAAATATTTGGAATTAAAAGTCTAATGATAACCATGAAACCGTTGTTGATTGTTGTTTAAAAACCTATTTGGTTCACTAATGTCCTTTTAGTGAAGGAAATCTGCCATTCTTACCTGGTCTTGCCTACATGTGACATAAGACCCACAGCAATGTGGTTAACTCTTAAATGGCCTGGCAAGCCACTCAGTTGTATCAAACCGCTACAAAGTCTCAAAGAAGAAAGGAAACCTAACAGACCACCGGCATCGACGTAGGCACCGGAAACAACAACGGCAAACTCAGCCCTCTAGACCCTGCAAAGCCCTCCTTAGTAACACTGGAGCTAGTGTCAAAATTGGGAGCGCTGTCTCTGACTAGTCAAGCAACAGCCTGACATAGTCATCCTCACAGAATCATATCTTACAGACAATGTCCCAGGCACCATCACCATCCCTGGGTATGTCCTGTCCCATCGGCAGGAAAGACCCAGCAGAGATGGTGGCACAGTGGTATACACATGGGAGGGAGATGCCCTGGGAGTCCTCAATAGCAACTCCGGACCTACGAAGTCTCATGGCATCAGGTGAAACATGGTCAAGGAAGTCTCCTGCTGATTACCACAGGGTAATGCATCAGCTGATCCATACTCCTCCATGTTGATCACCACTTGGAGGAAGCACTGAGGGCGGCAAGGGCACAGAATGTACTCTGGGTGGGGGACTTCAATGTCCATCTCCAAGAGTGGCAAGGTAGCACCACTACTGACCGAGCTGGCCGAGTGCCAAAGGACATAGCTGCTTGATAGGGTCTGCGGCAGGTGGTGAGGGATTCAACAAGAGGGAAAAACATACTTGACCTCATCCTCACCAACCAACCTGCCTGCCGCAGATGCATCTGTCCACGACAGTATTGGCTGGAGTGACCACCACACAGTTGTTGTGGAGACAAAGTCCCGCCTTCACATTGAGGATACCTTCCATCGTGTTTGGCACTACCACCGTGCTAAATAGGATAGATTTTGAACAGATCTAGTAACTTGAGATTGGATATCTATGAGGCACTGTGGGCCATCAGCAGCAGAATTGTATTCAAACACAATCAGTAACCTCATGGCCTGGCATATCCCCCACTCTACCATTGCCATCAAGCCAGGGGATCAGCCCTGGTTCGACCAGGAGGTCATGCCAGGAGCAGCAGCAGGCACACCTAAAAGTGAGGTGTCAACCAAGTGAAGGTACAACACAGGACCACTTGCGTGCCAAACTGCATAAGTAGCAAGTAACAGAGCTAAGCAATCCCACAACCAACGAATCAGATCTAAGCTCTGCAGTCCTGCCACGTCCTGTCATGAATGGTGGTGCACAATTAAACAACTCACTGGAGGAGGAGCCTCCACAAATATCCCCATCATCAACAATGGGAGAGCCCAGCACATCAGCGCAAAAGATAAGACTGAAGCATTTGCTACAATCTTCAGCCAGAAGTGCCGAGTGGATGATCCATCTCAGCCTCATCACAGATGCCAGTCTTCAGCCAATTCTATTCGCTGCACGTGATATTGAGAAATGGCTGAAGGCACAGGATACTGCTAAGGCTAGTGGCCCTGACAATATTCCAGCAATAGTATTGAATACTTGTGCTCCGGAACTTGTTGCGCCTCTAGCCAAGCAGTTCTGGTACAGCTACAATACTGGCAGCTACCCGGCTATGTAGAAAATTGCCCAGTTATGGCCTATACACAGAAAGCAGGGCAAATCCAACCCAGCCAATTACCACGCTATCATTCTACTCTCGATCATCAATGGAGTCATCAATAGTGCTATCAAGCAGCACTTGCTTAGCAATAACCCGCTTACTGATGCCCAGTTTGGGATCTGCCAAGGCCACTCAGTTCCTAACCTCATTACAGCCTTGGCCCAAACATGAACAAAAGAGCTGAACTCCTGAGGTGAAGTGAGTGACTGCCCTTGACGTCAAGGCTGCATTTGACAGTATGACATCAAGAAGCCCTAGCCAAACTGGAGCCAAAGGAAATCAAAGGGAAACTCTCCACTGGTTGGAGTCATACTTAGCACAGAGTAAGATGGTCGTGGTTGTTGGTCAGTCATCTCAGCTCCAGGACACCACTGCATAAGTTCCTCATGGTAGTGTCCTCGGCCTAACCATCTTCAGCTTCTTCATCAATGACCTTCCTTCCAACATAAGGTCAGAAGTGGGAATGTTCGCTGATGATTGCATGATGTTCACCATTTGCGATGGCTCAGATACTGAAGCAGTCCATGTCCAAGTGCAGCAAGACCTGGACAATACCCAGGCTTGGGCTGACAAGTAGCAAGTAAAATTTGCACTAGACAAGTGCCAGGCAATGACCATCTCCAACAAGAGAGAATCTAACCATCATCCCTTGACGTTCAATGACATTGCCATCACTGAATCCCCCACTATTAACATCCTGGGGGTTACCATTGACCAGAAATTGAACTGGACTAACCATATAAATACTGTGGCTAAAGCGCAGGTCAGAGGCTAGGAATCCTGCAACAAGTAACTCACTTTTTGACTCTCCAAAGCCTGTTCCCCCACCAAGTCTGGAGTGTAACAGAATACCCTTCACTTGCCTGGAATAGTACAGCTCCCACAACACAAGCTTGACACTATCCAGGACAAAGCTGCCCACTTGATTGGCATCACATCCTCAAACATCCACTTACACCACCACCTATGCACAGTAGCAGCATGTGCACCATCAACAAGATTCACTGCAGGAATTCACCAAGGCTCCTTGGACAGCACCTACGACCACTACCATCTAGAAGAACAAGGGCAGCCGAAATATGGGAACACCACTCACCATCCTGACCTGGAAATATATCACCGTTCCTTCACTGTCGCTGGGTCAAAATCCTGGAACTCCCTCCCTAACAGCACCGTGGGTGTACCTACACCACATGGACTACAGTTGTTCAAGAAGGCAGCTCACTATCAGCTTCTCAAGGGCAACTAGGGATGGGCAATAAATGCTGACCTAGCCAGCAAATCCCACATCCCGTGAAAGAAGTTTTTTTTTTAAATGGCCACACCTATACAGTTCTCCATCCTTATTTAAATATGATTCCTCCTTTTTGATCTGGAAATTCATTGTTTTACCCTGTCTTTAGAAGTTACTTTTAACTTTTCACAGAATATAAAAATCTTGTGTTATCGTTATGGCTAGCACTCTTGGGCGAAAAATAAACATAATAACTTTGCCTTTTTTATCTTGCCAGTTATAAACATCTTACCATGTCCATTTTTGAAAAGCCAAAAAACCTCTTCCCTCATTGAAAAATGCAAATTCCATTTTACTTAGCTCGACCATTAGCATTTCAAATACCTGTTTTTTTTTTACGCTTAATCCCTTTGATTCAAACCTTGCAGTCCAGCAGTTTCCTTAAATTATTCACACACACACACACAAGCCTGCTTTAAAGTATCCCACAGTAATATCAGGAAAATATGATAGTTCCTTGATGGAATGTTGTTAGGAAATAGAGTTTAAGTAAGTATTTACGGGTGTTAGGAATGAGTTTTAGTTTAATACTTAAGTTTGATTTGTATTCTGTATTTGTGTTAAGAAAGGTCAAACTGAATTTTAGTTTCACTTTAAAAGGTGCATTTCTAATGAGAGTTTTACAACTGTTGCAGCTAAGCTAAACAAACAAGAGTAAAGAACTGGGCTGTTGAATAGCAATAGGGGCCCAGAGAGGCAGGTGCCTCCCACAGATGCACACACGCACACCACATGCCACCCCCACGTGCACTGCACACACGCCAGTTTGATTTGGAAGCTGTTTGAGTTTAGTTGGTTTTGAAAGTAGCTGCCAGGAGAGATTGGAGCAAAGGGGACAGGTAGCCAGTCCCAAACTAAAGGAAAGACCCCAAACTCTAGAGCAGTGGAACAGGAGAAAGTCCCAAGCAGATCTTCTAGTCGAAGGAAGGACAGGAACATGGAAAAGGTCCTGTTAAATTAAGTTAAGAGTGAGGGGCAGAGAAAGGCTTCAAGTTTAAAAAAAGCAGATTTAAAGCTAGAGGCCAGAAGGTCCAAAGATGGTTGAAGTCCTGTAACTCTTTACTATGGGCATATGAAGCAGTGGTGTGCTGTTGACAGCTGAGTCATTGTGTGCGCGCGCAGGGAAGAGGAACAGTGGAAGGAGCGTTCCAGACCCTGGAGCTAAACCCTTACAGAAAGCATCTGAGAGACAGCATTGTTTGGGCGAAGATTCCAATGCGAGCTCTTGGAGAGTGGCGATTGGTAACCGTCCTGTGAAAGACTGAGTGCAGTGCGACCGGTTGGCTCATGGTGGGGTTGATGAGAGATCTATAGCTTCAGGTTGAGATGGCATCTGTCACTTGGCTTCAGAGTGTGACGTGTCTAACCACAGGTAGCCTATTGGTGTATTTACTGTGAACATGAGAGTATAAGAGAGCTTTTGTAAATTGTGTTATCTTTACAAATCTGTATATATATCTGTAAAGGTATACAAAACAAAAACAGAATTACCTGGAAAAACTCAGCAGGTCTGGCAGCATCGGCGGAGAAGAAAACAGTTGACGTTTCAAGTCCTCATGACCCATCAACTCAGTTCTGTTGAAGGGTCATGAGGACTCGAAACGTCAACTCTTTTCTTCTCCGCCGATGCTGCCAGACCTGTTGAGTTTTTCCAGGTAATTCTGTTTTTGTTTTGGATTTCTAGCATCCGCAGTTTTTGTTTTTTTCTCTGTAAAGGTATAGTTGTGGGCAAATGTATATTGTAATATAGTTCAACTTCTCCTGTTTAATAAATGTTTTATTTTGTTGTAAGTTCATTAGTTGACTCTGTTCGATAGCCCCTCTCGAAATATCTAAACAAACAAATAGAAATTAGGATCTATCAAGCTGGGTTCCACCCTGGGAATAGGCTTGTCCAGTGGTAACCTCAGCTGGGGATCATAGCTGGGAGTCCTATAGATTAGCGCAATGTTATTTGTCGTATATGTAATTGAGATTTCTCCCCATCCACCCTCCACAGGAGATGGCTGAAATATCCTGAACCCCCACAATTATGCCGCTACTGTATTGCAGTATTCGCTTTCTTTAGCTCCCAATATTACACATATCTTCAGCCAGTGCTGTACAGTGCTTAAGGTGGAGAATAGATTAGCGGTGGGCATTTTTTTGTAATTGATGTCTGGTACATTGTTGTATCTAGTGCCCTGATTTGTTGAGGCTAAAGGATCCAGGTTGCATGCTTGTTTTAGGGTGACTCATTTGGTACCATGACAGAGAAGTCCTGTAGACCGTTCTTGGAAGAAACACATTCTGTTAATTTACAAAACGAACTCAGCAGCAACACTCGAGCGCTTACAACTCAAAACTCTGTCTTTACTCTTCGGACTCTAACTCAAGACTACTGACCACAGAGGTAGGCCGTGCTACTCTGCTATTGGGTATCAGGATCATGTGATCTTGCATTACAACATTTGTCTTTAAAGGTGTATTATACATCAGATTTCTACATACACCCACCCATAGTTTAATGTGAAACAGTAATGTTCTAATGAATAAGACGTCTAGCATCATTCTAAATGCAGTACAAGATGTGAAGAAACAGGTTAATATAGCTGAGTGCAGGCCTTCAAAATCAAAGTTTTATTGAAAATGTCCTATATGCTATAGCACCTTAAACATTCACTCCCTCCATCACCGACACACTGGTAGCAGTGTGTACCATCTACAAGATGCACTGCAGCAACTCCACAAGCCTCCTTTTGACAGCATCTTATGAACCCATGACCTCTAGTACCTTGAAGGACAAGGCCAGCAAGTGCATGGGAACACCACCACCTGCAAGTTCCACTTCAGGCCACACGCTATCCTGACTTGGAGTCTGTTCTTTCACTGTCGCTGAGTCAAAATCCTGGAACTCCCTGCCTAATAGCACTGTGGGTGCACCTACATCACCTGGGCTGCAGCGGTTCAAGAAGGCAGCTCACCAACATTTTTTTCAAGGGCAACAAGGGATGGGCAATAAATGCTGGCCTAGCCATAGATGCCCACATCCCGTGGAAGAAATTTTTTAAAAGTACCTACTGTAGATTGCAGCATACAGGTCGACATGGCATATAAAGCAACCCCGTATTTTTGATGCCAAAAATCATTCTTTTGCATATATGGCAGCACCCCCCATCCCCATCAGCTCTGAAATGCAATACTTGCATTATTAGTCGGCCTCAATTTTTCACCCCAGAAATGCAAATTTTACTTGCTTTTATACTGTAAGTCTGCTCATGGGATCTAGTGGGTGATACGGGCTGTGTTGTGAAGGTGCTGTAAGGTGTTTAAGATATCCACACACAGATCAGAGCATGCATGGCATCGAGAGCGACGATGTGATCAAAATTCATGGGCTTCAACATAAATAATGAGGCATGAAGCTGCTTTTGAGCTAAAAATTATAATGTTTGCTAACTTATCAAGTAAGTTGTGCTGTAGCATAGGAATTCAGTGTTAGTGAATCCATTATGAAGATCCTGAAGGCCAAATGAGCCATCAGGGCAGAGACCAGCCAATGGCCTGATCTTGGAAAACACGTATTGGAATAGGTCCTCAAAAATCATTGGAACGGTCACATTGCCACCAGAAATGCAAAGTGTAAACGTGGATTTAAGTGGACCAAATTGCACACTAGTCCAGCAAAGGTTTCAGAACAACAGCTAGTTGCTGTAGCTGCTTTACAGAGCAAAACAGTCTGGTGTTGTGAGAGAAGACCAAGATTGCTCAGAGACTACCAAGAGACCTCAATGTCAAAATTACCAGTTTCCAACAGATCGTTATCAGACAGCAGCAAAAACACAAGTAGTCATTATGATTCACTGCCAATATAGATGAAGAGCCCATGAATTTTGATATGCCTGGCAGTGAAAAAGTGTAGTGAAAAGTGAAAACTACAGGACATGAGAAGACAAGATTCACAGTGCTAATACCCTGCATAGCTGATGGAGCAAAATCAAAATCCATGCTAATTTTCGAACCTAAAACCATGCCAAACATCAAGTTCCCTACAGGAGTTTTTGTGTATGTGCATAACAATAGTTGGATGAGGATGGGGTGAAGTTATGGATCGATGCAGCCAATGTTTTAAAAAAAAAATGCAGTTTATGATTGTGGGACATGTTCAGATTCCATATAACCTGTGATCAAAATCACATCCACATCACTGTTGCACCAGGGGGTCTGATGTCCGTAGTTCAACCTTTTTGAATGTATGTGTCAATGAGCCATTCAAGGATCATGTTCATGCTGAATGGAATAGATGATGGTTGATGGCAAAATGTCCTTCCTTCACAAATGAGTGGACATATGCGTGTTGCCCTGCTCGATGTTTTGTGTGGTTTTATCATATTGTGGGGTGCCATTAGCACCACAAATTATCATTGGATTGTTCAAAAAATGCGGAATATCCAATTCAATGAATGCAGAGGAAGATGATTTGTTGTGGAAGGATGATTCTGAAAGCAAAAGAGCTAAATCTGATCCGGAGTGGGAGCCTTATGATTATGGAATAGCCAAAGTGATTCAGAATAAATTCAATTAACTCTTTGCATTGGATGCCGAAGACAATGAAATTGACTCTTTCTTTCAAAATGCTTTGATTGTGGTTAAAGGTATCTTTGTAGAATTAATTAATTCAATAAACTGTGCCATATTAATTTAATATGAATTACTGGTGGGTTTTTTTTTTCCACATTTCAAAATGGCGACTACCCACACCAGTGGTTAACATCGTATACTCGGCGTAAAAGTCAACCCCCGTTTTTGGAAGGATTTTTGGAGGCTTCAAAGGTTGATTTACTTGCTGCCATCTGTGGTATTTGTCTTTCATTAGATGAGAGAGTGGGTTTTTTTTTTAAGTTTAAACAGTTTTGCTTATTTTTGTAAACAGACTTTTAAAGAAGAAAAGTACTTGAAGGATGCAATGGAGTGTAGTGATGTTATCTGGCAGCGAGGGCTCCTGCGGAAGGGCTACGGAATCTGCCATGGAACTGCAGGAAATGGATACTCTTTCCTCTCTCTATATAAGTTAACTCGAGACAAAAAGTTTCTCTACAGAGCCTGCAAGGTAAGATGAAAAATGATTATCATTAATCCAAACATTAGATTCTCTAAGTTCTGTTAATGAATGTGACATTAACCTAGGAAAACCTCCCAAGGCATTTATCTCTCTCTCCCTCTTCCTGTCGCATCTGAGGGTGCTAATTTTTTTTTTTATTCATGGGATGTGGGCATCGCTGGCTAGCATTTATTGTCCATCCCTTATTGCCCTTGTTTAGAGGGC
This sequence comes from Carcharodon carcharias, assembly GCF_017639515.1. NCBI lineage: Eukaryota > Metazoa > Chordata > Chondrichthyes > Lamniformes > Lamnidae > Carcharodon > Carcharodon carcharias. The sequence goes on along the minus strand of NC_054469.1, from coordinate 84,307,491 downwards.
ATTTAAGAGTCAACCACATTGCTGTGGGTCTGGAGTCTCATGTAGGCCAGACCAGTTAAGGATGACAGATTTCCTTCCCTAAAGGACTTAAGTGAATCAGGTGGGTTTTTATGACAATCGGCAATGGTTTCATGGTCATCATCAGACTTTTAATCCCAGATTTTTATTGAATTCAAATTTCACCATCTGCCATGGTGGGATTCAAACCCAGGACCCCAGAGCATTACCCTGGGTCTTTGAATTACCAGTCCAGTGACAATGCCACTATGCCACCACCTTATCATGGAACGCTTATTCCATGACGTCACTATGGGGAAAGGAAAGCAGGCCTCAAGAACTACATCAGCTGGTACAGGGATTGAACCCGTGCTGTTGGTGTTATTCTGCACCACATTGTAAGCATCTAGCCAATTGAGCTAACCAGCCTTTGGAAGGCCCTTCACAGTGGTATATTCAGACAAAAATTGATGCTTAGACAAAGGAGGAGATATTAGAATGGGTAACAAAATGTTTGATCAAGCAGGTAGTGTTTGGAGGGCCTTAAAGCAGGAGAGGGAGGTGCACAGGCTAAGAAATATAGGGAGGGAATTCCAGTCTGTGGACCTCGACAATTGAAAGCACAGATGCCAGAGCTGGGGCAAAGGATGCTTAGGAGGTGACGGTTGAAGGAACCGAGTTCTGGGAATGGGTGGAGGTGAATTGGAAGGCGGAAGTGACAAAGATAGAGGGGCAAGGCTATGTTTTAAATATAAGAATATTAAATTGGCAGCATTGGGTAATGGGGAGTCAATATAGATCAGCAACAACAGGGGTAATGGGGAGTCAATATAGATCAGCAACAACAGGTGTGATGGGTGAGCAGGATAGGAAGTGGGGAGCTGAAGGTTAGCGTGGAGGATAGGATCTGACCAGGAGAGATTGAAATAGTCAAGTCCGGAGGTAACAACGCTATGATAGAAGTTTCAGCAGCAGATGAAGCAGCGGAGGAGATGCGTGATGTTTGGAATTGGAAATAGGAAGCCTTGAAGAGAATATAGCATCAGGAGCTCAGCTTGAGGTCAAACAGGATGTTCAACAGCAACTTATATTTACAGCACCTTTTAACATAATGAAACATCCCAAGGCACTTCAAAGGAACTTATAAAATACAGTATGACACCAAGCCACATAAGGTGATATTACAGAATCACAGAATTGGTACAGTATAGAAGGAGGCCATTCAGCCCATCATGTCTGCACTGGCTTTCTGAGCATTTTAACTTTATTCCAATCTCCTGCCTTTTCCCTGTAACCCTGCACATTGTTTCTATTTAAGTAATCATCTAATGCCCTCTTGACTGTCTGTCTCAATTTAACCTGCCTCCACCACACTTCCAGGCAGTGCATTCCAAACTCTAACTACTCACTGTGTGAAAAAGTTTTTTCTCGCCTTACATTTGCTTCTTTTGCAAAACACTTTAAAACTGTGCCCTCTGGTTCTCAATCTGTTTGAGCGGGAACAGTTTCCTCTTGTTTACTCTGTCCAGGCCCCTCATTATTTTGAAAACTTCTAACAAAGTCTCCTTTTAGCCTTCTCCTCTCCAAGGAAAACAGTCCCAACTTCTCCAATCTTTCCTCATAACTGAAGTGTCTCATCCCTGGAACCATCCTTGTAAACTCTTCTGCACTCTCTCCAATGCGTTCACATCCTTCCTACAGTGTGGCGCCCAAAACTGTGTACACTACTCCAGCTGAGATCTAAGTATCTTGTATAAGTTCATCATAACCTCCATGCTCTTGTACTCTATGCCCCTATTAATGAAGCTTAGAATACTGTCTGTTTCAGCAACAGCTCTCTCCACCTGTCCTGTCACTTTTAATGTCTTATACATATATCCACCCAGGTCTCTCTGCTCTTGCACACCCTTTAGAATAGTATCCTTTATTTTATACCGTCTCTCCATATTCTTTGTACCAAGGTGTATCACCTCACACTTCTCCTCATTGAACTTCATCTGCCACCCATCTGCCCACTCCGCCAATGTGTCAATGTTATTTTGGAGTTCTACACTTTCCTCCTCACAGTTTACAATTCTCCCAAATTTGGTGTCGTCCACAAACTTTGAAATTGTCCCCTGCACGCCAGGATCTAGATCATTTATAAATAAATCAGGAAAAGCAAGGGTCCCGATACTGACCCCTGGGGAACTCCACTACAAACCTTCTTCCAGCTTGAAAAATACCCACTAACCACTACTCTCTCTTTCCTATCCCTAATCCAATTTTGTATCCACATTGCTACTGTCCCTTTTATTCCATGACCTATAACTTTCCTCAGACATCTGTTGTGTGGCACTCTATTGAATGCCTTTTTGAAGTCCATATACACCACATCAACGGCCTTGCCCTCTTCAACCATCTCTGTTACCTCTTCAAAAAAAACCCAAGTTAGTTAGAAAAGATTTTCTTTTAACAAATCCATGCTGACTCTTCCGAATCAATCCACGTTTTTCCATGTGACTATTAATTCTATCCTGAATAATTGTTTTTAGAAGTTTCCCCAACACCGAAGTTAAACTGACTGGTCTGTAATTGCAGGGCAGACCTTTACAACCTTTTTGGAATACAGGTGTAATGTTTGCAATTCTCCTCTGGCACCTCCCCTGAATCCAGGGAACATTGAAAGATTATTGCCAGTGCCTCTGCAATTTTCACACTTATTTCCTTCCAAGTTCTTGGATGTATCTAATCCGGTCCCAGTGCCTTACCAACTTTAAGTACCGACAGCTTATCCAACACCACCTCCTTATCAATTTTCAATCATTCTCATGACTAAGTTTCCTCCTCTGTCACCATGGCCTGGGCAGCATCTGCTTTGTAGGTAAAGCCAGATGTAAAGTGTTCATATAACATCTCAGCCATACCTCTTGCCTCTGTGTAAATCCCCCCTTTTTGGTCCTTAATTGGCCCTACTCCTCTTTTTACCACCTTTTTACTATTGATGTGCTTATAAAATACTTTAGGATTTCCTTTTATGTTAGCTGTCAGTCTTTTTTCATAATCCCTCCTTTGCTTCTCGTATTTGCTTTTTCACATCCCTCTGAACCTTCTGTATTCAGCTTGGTTCTCAATTGTATTTGCTACCTAACACCTGTCATAAGCACTCTTTTTCTTAATTTTTATCTGCTTTGTCATCCAGGGAGCTCTGGATTTGTTCGTCCTACCCTTTCCTTTTGAGGGAACATACATTGACTGCCCAAACCATTTCCTCTTTGAAGGTAGCCCATTGTTCAGCTATTGTTTTTCCTGCCAACCATTGGTTCCAGTCTATCTGGCCCAGCTGCATTCTTGTCTCATTGAAGGCCACTCTCTGCCAGATTATTCTTACTATGGATTGACCAATGTTATTTTCCACTGTCATCCTAAACCTTATGGTTCAGTGATCACTGTCCCCTAAATGTTCTCCTACTGTTACTCGATCTACTTGGCCCACCTCATTCCCAAGAACCAGATCTAGCAGTCTGATATTAGATCAGATGTTCAAAAGCTTGGTTAAAGAGATCCGTTTTAAGCAGTGTCTTGAAGCAGAAAAGTGTGGTAGAAAGGTGTTGAGAGGGAATTACAGAGCTTTGGGCCGAAGCAAGAGAAGGCACGGCCACCAGTGGTAGAGCAACTAAAATTGGGGATACATGAGAGGCCAGAATCAGAGTGCACATATCTCGGACGGTTGTGAGGCTGGAAGAGATTACAGGGGTCGGAAGGAGGGAGGTTATGGAGAGTTTGAAAACAAGTATGAGAATTTTAAAATCAAGACGTCGCTTGACCCATTGCTGTAGGTCAGCAAACACAGGCATGACAGGGGAATGGTACTGGGTGCATGTTCAGACAAGGGCAACAGAGTTTTGGATGACCTGGAGTCTACAGAGGGTAGAATGTGCATGACAAACCAGGGGTGTGTCGGAAGATTCAAGCCTAGAGGTAATGAAGTGCTTAAATAAGGGCTTCAGCAGCAGATGAACTGAGACGGAAGTGAAGTTGGGCAGTTGTAAGTGTGGAAGTAGGCGGTCTTAATGATGACTATAAGGTCAAAAGCTCATCTCGGGATCAAATATGACACCAAAGTTGTGTACCAACTTTTTAATCGTGGACTGTTGCCAGGGAGAGGGATGTTGAAGTCGCAAATAATCTGGTTTACACTGAGGCAGTGAACAGAGAGGGGAATGGATTCAGTGAAGAGGGCAGGGATTTTTTAGCAGGGGCCAGAGATTCCCATGTTTAACTTGAGGAAATTGGGGCTCATTCAGGATGGGATGTTCGACAAACAGTCTGATAGCACAAAGGAGTCCGGAGCGCTCTTTAATAAGCTGCCATCAAAATGCACTGTTTAGTACTTAGTAATGCTATCATGATTCCATCGATTGCTAGGATTTGAAATTTTTTTTAGGGGCACAGTAAAAATTTAATAGGTTTTTCATGTTTTTTGTAGGGAAAGACTTGCTGATCCAGGTCTGCTGGCTGCAAAAACCTGCACAAAAACCAAATGTGCACTGTTTACAGTATTGGCACTCCTTTACTGCTAAATAAATTGATTGTACAAAGGTGCTACAAAAGGGAAGCAAGTCCTTTGGTCCAACCAGTCTTTCAGTATTTATCTTCCATACGATCAAATGGTTCCATCAGATTTATCTACCACTTTCCATATCCCTTCAACCTCATTTCCTTCATCCACCTATCCAATCTTAATAGTGAATGTTACCATCATTTCAGCCACCTAGAAGTGAATTTCACAACTTCACAACTATGTGAAGAAGTTTCTCTTGACCACCACCCCCTCCCACCCCACTGGCCATTCTAAATCTCTTGGACTCACAGGTGCAAGATAAAATCTGTTACATACATTTCAACTTCTGGGAACACTGTGCCCCTATCTACATTTTCTCATTGTTTGTACCATTTTAAACACTTCTATCATACTGCCCTGTAATGTATGCTGTTCTAACTAAGCCAACCCAGTTTTTCAAATATTTATTTGTATTTCCTAAGAGGCAGCATCATAGTGAATTTGTGTTGCTCCCTCTTGAAACCTTAATATTGCCCTTGTAGTGTACAGCCCAATTCTGCACATATTAATCTATCTGAGATCCTAAGCTTGTATATAGGTTATAACTACCTGTTAGTTGTCTCCTACTTCTAAACCTCAGTAATAGCCTAGTTAGAATGTTTCCCCCCATCCTGCCTTTTGAACAGAGCGTATTGTGTCAGAATATATTTTGTACAAATTATTTTATTCAAACCAAATTGTCTTCTAAAACTGGAGCAAATTATTTGTATTTCCAAAAGTTAGAATTGATCTTTGTGCCTTGGCCTTGAGGGAGGGGTAAATTCAACCATGACAGCTATCAAGTGACTTCAGTTGGAAAATGTGCATCTATGGGTGTTTGGATCTTTGTTCTTTGCGGCCAATTAACTTGCTGAGCTCAAAGGGTAGTATAAGAATAAGATACTGCAGAGCCACCACTCATCATTTAACCCTGGAGAGGGAGAAGATCACTGAATGTACACATTTTTAATTTTATAAGTTCCCAGTTGCTTAGGTGTAAAGTGGCATCAACAGTAACTTACATTGTAAGATCAGAGGGATCAAGGGTAGGTTTGTAAGGAGGGAGTGATGACAATTTTGAACAGGAAAGGGGCAGTTCCTGAAAGCAAACAATAGTACCAACTAACAAATCTCCTACTTAAACTTCTTGGCTGCAAATTCGCTGTTAGGGAATGATTTTCATTTGATTTAGATGTTCTGTCTTCTAAAATCAATAAGGTGCTTGCATGTTGGTGTCATTTTTCATAGTTTATTAAGCATATGGTTCCTGCAATAGTATTTAACAGTACTCACAATAGTGCCAGGGCAGGTATTTATTGGGGCCACAAACTTGTTACAGTTTTGAGTTCAGTATACAGATTGATATCTTTCTCAAATTGTCAGCATCTGTGCAAACTTCTACCTTTTATACATTTCTCTTATTTCCTTCACCCCCTAAGTGGCATTGCATGATTATAGAAAAGTTAAATTCAACCTCAGTTATGACCGGTGAGGATACATGTCAGGACTTGCCCTTTCTTTCCCACCCCTTGATTTATCATAACCGGGTTTTTTGTAATTTGTAAGGATGAGAGCATTAATTCAATGTCTGTGCTTAACCATTTACGTGCTGATTGCAAAGAACTCAGTCTGACAGGCTTTATTGATTTTAAAGACCAAGAGGTTAGTTTTTATTGAGCTAAAAACCCACCCAGGTAATATTTAAAAAGGTAAACACACGTCCTGACATTTGCCCCCCACACATGTGTATATACAGGCATACACTTACGAGAACTATAGTAGGAGGTTACTTCTTGGTCAAATTTAAAATTCAAGGTTAAAAGAATTGAGAGTTCACTGTTTGAGTCCTTTGCCAGCATCCATGGCTGAGGTAGATTTTTCCCGCAGTGGTCTTGAAATTCAAGTGGAGTTGAGGCCAATGTAAACAACAATTTCTGGATACGATCTCTTTTTAAACGTAATCCATCCTTTCCAAAAGTTGATTCTGTTGCACCTGATTTTCCTTTCAATGGAAGTTCTCTATCTGTGGTGGATTGTGTCTTTAACTTGACGGAAGGGAAGAGAGATGATACTGCTCCATTGGCAGATTCTTCTAGATTGTCTTAAACAACCAGGGTATTGTAATAAAAGACATTGCAAAATGGTTATTTGGGTCACATGACCTCTTCTCCCCCCCACCCCCCTCCCCTCAAGATTTCAGGAAATAATTAGCTCATGTCTAGATGATATTTTATTGGCCTAGATGATGAGTTTCTTTCACTCCTGAATGGACCATTCTTCCCCCTAATGAGCTCGGAAGAACACTTATATGGCCATTGTCCTGGTAGATTTTCTGTCTTTGCCTGAAAGAATAGTCTTATAGAAATGCAAATGGTGAAGACCAGTATAGTTTTAGTACATCTTTGAAGTAATTCTTGACATCAGCATGTGTAAAATTCCATAGGAGGTTGCATTGGCATGTCTTAATTGTAATCCACATCAGAACCTTCCAGAAACTGGCAACTTGTAATACCAGACATCAGGTGACCTGCGGCAGCCATCTTAAGTCAGTGTCTTGGCTTGCTTTTTTCAAAGTCCTTTTAAAGCAGCTCAATATATATTTGACCAGCAGATGAAATTAAAGATTAATATCACGCATGCATACATCACATCACCTTGACATCTCCTATAAGGAGAATTTAATTGAACTTGGTTCAAACATGGACAAAAGAGGTGACCGCATTTGACTGAGTGTGGCACAGAGCCCTAGCAAAACTGGAGGCAGTGGGAATTGGGTGGAAAACTTTCTAGTTGTTGGAGTCATATATAGCACAAAGGAAGATAGTTGTGGTTGTTGGAGGTCAGTCATCTCAATTCCAGGACATCACTGCAGGAATTCCTCAGGGTAGTGTCCTAGGCCCAACCTTCTTGAGCTGCATCATCAGTGACCTTCCTTCCATCATAAGGTCAGAAGTGGGGATGCTTGCTGATGATTGCACAATGTTCAAAACCATTCATGCCGACTCAGATACTGAAGCAGTTCAGACCCAAGTGCAGCGAGACCTGGACAATATCCAGGCTTGGGCTAACAAGTGGCAAGTATCATTTGTGCCACACAAGTGCCAGGCAGTGACCATCTTCAAGAGAGAATCTAACCATTGGCCCTTGACCATGTGATGGCATTACCATTGCTGAATCCCCCACTATCAGCATCCTGGGGGTTACCATTGACCAGAAGCTGAACTGGACTAGCCGTATAAATACTGTGGCTACAAAAGCAAGTCAGAGGCTAGGAATCTTGTGGCGAGTAACTCCCCCTGACCTTTCAAAGCCTGTCCACCTTGTACAAGGCACAAGTCAAAAGCATGATGGAATATTCTCCACTTGCCTCGATGAGTACAGCTCAAATTACACTAAAGAAGCTTGACACTATCCAGGAGAAAGCAGTCTGCTTGATTGGCAGCTCTTCCTTCCACTGCCAACAAACAGTGGCTGTAGTGTGTACCATCTACATGATGCACTGCAGAAACTCACCAAGGCTCCTTAGGCAGCACCTTCCAAATTCACAACCACTACCACCTAGACGGACAAGGGCAACAGACACATGGGAACACCACCACCTGGAAGTTCCCTTCAAAGCTACTTACTGTCCTGACTTGGAAATATATCGCTATTCCTTCACTATTGTTGGGTCAAAATGTTGGAACTCCTTCCCCAACAGCATTGTGGGCATATCTACAACACAGGGACTGCAGCAGTTCAAGAAGGCAGCTCACCACCCCCTTCTCGAGGGCAATTAGGGATAGGCAACAAATGCTGACCTAGCCAGCGACGTCCACATCCCATCAATGAATTTTTAAAAATTTGTCTGTTATCAGTTGCTTTAGTCAATAAACTGGTTTCCTTTCTTAAACTCTTTTGCCATTGAGTATAGCTCCCTTTGTTTGTTATCTTATCCATAGTTTCACTCTCGTTACATACAATTGCTTATTGTACCAAGTGAAATTTTTATCCATAAGTCAGTCTTCGCCAGCAGTGAAGAACAGTGGGAAACCAGGGGATTGGGAAGCCTACAAAGACGAACAGAGGACAACTAAAAAAGAAATAAGGAGGGAGAAGATTAAATATGAGGGTAAACTAGCCAGTAATATAAAAGAAGATTGCAAGAGTTTTTTTAGATATATAAAGGGTAAGAGAGAGGCAAAAGTGGACATTGAGCCGCTGGAAAATGATGCTGGAGATGTAGTAGCGGGGAATAAAGAAATGGCAGAGGAACTGAATAGGTACTTTGCGTCAGTCTTCACAGTGGAAGAAACGAGTGACATCCCCAAAGTTCAAGACAGTCAAGGGGCAGAGGTGAGTATGATGGCCATTTCCAAGGAGAAGGTGCTAGGAAAACTGAAAGGTCTGGAGGTGGATAAATCACCTGGACCAGATGAAATACACCCCAGAGTTCTGAAGGAGATAGCTGAAGAGATAATGGAGGCGTTAGTGGTGATCTTTCAGGAATCACTGGAGTCAGGGAGGGTCCCATAGGACTGGAAAATTGCTAATGTAACCCCCCTGTTTAAGAAGGGAGTGAGACAAAGACGGGAAATTACAGGCCGATTAGCCTGACCTCGGTCGTTGATAAGATTTTAGAGTCCATTATTAAGGATGAGATTTCAGAATACTTGGAAGTACATGGTAAAATAGGGCAAAGCCAGCATGGTTTCATCAAGGGGAGGTCATGCCTGACAAATCTGTTAGAATTCTTTGAGGAGGTAAATAGTAGGTTAGACAAAGGAGAGCCAATGGATGTTATCTACTTGGACTTCCAGAAGACCTTTGACAAGGTGCCGCACAGGAGGCTGCTCAGTAAGATAAGAGCCCGTGGTGTTAGAGGCAAGGTACTAGTATGGATAGAAGATTGGCAGAGGGTATCCACCCTCATGCCTTCTCCTCCCTCCCAGAAACATGATAGGGTCCCCCTTGTCCTCACTTATCACCCCACTAGCCTCCGCATTCAAAGGATCATCCTCCGCCAGTTCCGCCAACTCCAGCATGATGCCACCACCAAACACATCTTCCCTTCACCCCCCCCGGCGGCATTCCGTAGGGATCGTTCCTTCCGGGACACCCTGGTCCACTCCTCCATCACCCCCTACTCCTCAACCCCCTCCTATGGCACCACCCCATGCCCACGCAAAAGATGTAACACCTGCCCCTTCACTTCCTCTCTCCTCACCGTCCAAGGGCCCAAACACTCCTTTCAAGTGAAGCAGCATTTCACTTGCATTTCCCCCAACTTAGTCTACTGCATTCGTTGCTCCCAATGTGGTCTCCTCTACATTGGAGAGACCAAATGTAAACTGGGCGACCGCTTTGCAGAACACCTGCGGTCTGTTCGCAAGAATGACCCAAACCTCCCTGTCGCTTGCAATTTTAACACTCCACCCTGCTCTCTTGCCCACATGTCTGTCCTTGGCTTGCTGCATTGTTCCAGTGAAGCCCAACGCAAACTGGAGGAACAACACCTCATCTTCCAACTAGGTACTTTACAGCCTTCCGGACTGAATATTGAATTCAACAACTTTAGGTCTTGAGCTCCCTCCTCCATCCCCATCCCCTTTGTTTCTTCCCCCTTCCTTTTGTTCTTTCCAATAAATTATTTAGATTTTTCTTTTCCCACCTATTTCCATTATTTTTAAATATTTTAAATCTTTTATGCTCCCCCCACCCCCACTAGAGCTATACCTTGAGTGTCCTACCATCCATTCTTAATTAGCACATTCGTTTAGATAATAACACCAACTTCAACACCTATGTGTTCTTTTGTTCTGTTGTCTGTGACATCTTTTGATGATCTGCTTCTATCACTGCTTGTTTGTCCCTACAACCACACCACCCCCCTCCACTTCTCTCCCCCCACCCAAACCACCCCCCCCAACCCACACACACACACACCTTAAACCAGCTTATATTTCACCCCTTCCTTGGATTCACCTAGTTCTGTTGAAGGGTCATGAGGACTCAAGACGTCAACTCTTTGCTACTCCGCCGATGCTGCCAGACCTGCTGAGTTTTTCCAGGTAATTCTGTTCTTGTTTTAGAAGATTGGCTGTCTGGCAGGAGGCAGAGAGTGGGGACAAGGGGCTCCTTCTCAGGATGGCGGCCGGTGACTAGTGGAGTTCCGCAGGGGTCAGTGTTGGGACCACAACTTTTCACTTTATACATTAATGATCTAGATGAAGGAACTGAGGGCATCCTGGCTAAGTTTGCAGATGATACAAAGATAAATGGAGGGACAGATAGTATTGAGGAGGCGGGGAGGCTACAGAAGGATTTGGACAGGTTAGGAGAATGGGCAAAGAAGGGGCAGATGGAATACAACGTGGGGAAGTGTGAGGCCATGCACTTTGGTAGGAAGAATAGAGGCATGGACTACTTTCTAAATGGAGAGAGAATTCAGAAATATGGAGTGCAAAGGGACTTGGGAGTCCTAGTCCAGGATTCTCTTAAGGTTAACTTGCAGGTTGAGTCGGTAGTTAGGAAGGCAAATGCAATGTTGGCATTTATTTCGAGAGGACTAGAATATAAGAACAGGGATGTGCTGCTGAGGCTTTATAAGGCTCTGGTCAGACCACATTTAGAATATTGTGAGCAATTTTGGGCCCTGTATTTCAGGAAGGATGTGCTTGCCCTGGAGAGGGTCCAGAGGAGGTTCACGAGAACGATCCCAGGAATGAAAGTCTTAACGTATGAGGACTGTTTGAGGACTCTGGATCTATACTTGATGGAGTTTAGAAAGATGAGGGGGGATCTGATTGAAACTTACAGAATACTGAAAGGCCTGGATAGAGTGGACGTGGGGAAGATGTTTCCATTAGTAGGAGAGACTAGGACCTGAGGGCACAGCCTCAGAATAAAGGGAAGACCTTTTAGAACAGAGTTGAGGAGAAACTTCTTTAGCCAGAGAGTGGTGAATCTATGGAATTCATTGCCACAGAAGGCTGTGGAGGCCAGGTCATTGAGTGTATTTAAGACCAAGATAGATAGGTTCTTGATTGGTAAGGGGATCAAAAGGTTAAGGGGAGAAGGCGGGAGAATGGGGTTGAGAAACTTATCAGCCATGATTGAATGGCGGAGCAGACTCAATGGGCCGAATTCTAATTTCTGCTCCTATGTCTTATGGTCTTATGGACTGGTACCAAATGATACAATCTCCTGAATCTACAGAAATCCTAAATAAATTAAAAAAAATGTATATCCAGATATTTCCCTTCTACAGAGCTAACTGTTCTACCTGAAACTTAGAAATTGGTATGCAGAGCATGCAACCTCCCTTGTTTCTCAGGTAATCACTTCATCCTGAAACTGGCCATTGCTGCATTGATTCAACAAGTCAATGGTCACTACTTATCAAGCAAAGGCTACTTGAGATTGAAAGAATATGCACTTATATAACACCTTTCAAGACCTCCAGCCATCCCAAAGCAGCTTACAGAAGTGTAGTCACTGTTGTAAAAGGTAGTTTTACTATAATATAAAGAAACAGATGCAGAGCCATTTAACTTGATCAAATGCTGATTTCAGACTGCCGCCGGAATGCATAAAATCAGTGAGGACCAACATGGCAATGACCATGCCAGCAGAATGGATTAGCTACAAGAACTTGTAGAAATTGGTAAACATTGGACCTGTTATATGCCCAAATAAACAAGAAAAACACGTCAGTTTATACCCCAATATGTCCCAATATGCTAAATGTGGTCAAGTCAAACAAATTGAATTTCTCCCCTTTTGCCCCATTTAGTGTAAAGAAAAATCAATAGCAGTATAACATTAATAGACTTCAGAAAAGTTGACCTAATACTTTCCTTATAGCACCTTAACCTCATACTCCGCTCTTCGTCTCCTGCAGCTGTGTTGTTTTAGTGTGAAATGGTGGCAGTCTGTACTTGCATTAAAATCAAGTTTTCCAGCCTCTGGAGTCACAAGCTAGTGGTATTCTGGAGTCAGAGGGCAGTGTTATGGTCCCCATAGAGACCATAGCTTAAAGAAATTCGAATTTACAGTTGATAGCTGAATGGATGACACAAGATTTCATGTTTTAAAACTTTTACTGTTACAGATTAAAAGCACTAGTGCGTAAACATTATTTTTGTGGGTAACTTATACTTAGAACTATAGAACAGAACTTTTCCCCTTTTACTCAACACAACTGAATAGCCCCACTTCATAGAAACATAGATAATAGGAACGCGAGTTGGTCATTCGGCCCTTCGAGCCTGCTCTGCCATTCAATATGATCATGGCTGATCCTGTTTCTCAACCCCGTACTCCGGCACTCTCCTCATACCCCTTGATTCCTTTAGAGTCCAGAAATCTATTTCCTTTTTAAATATATTCAGTGACTTGGCCTCCACAGCCCTCTGAGGTAAGAATTCCACAAGTTCACCACCCCCTGAGTGAAGAGATTTCTCCTCATCTCAGCCCTAAATCGTCTACCCCGTATCCTGAGAGGAAACATAATCCCTGCATCCAGTCTGTCCATTCCTATCAGAAATTTATGTCTCAATGAAATCCCCTCTCATTCTCCTAAACTGCAATGAATACAGGCCTATTCGGCCCAATCTCTTCTCATATGACAATCCTGCCATCTCAGGAATCAGTCTGGTGAACCTTTGCTGCACTCCCTCTATGGCAAGTATATCCTTTCTTGGTAAGGAGACTTACTCCAGGTGTGGTCTCCCCCAGGCCCTGTACAGCTGCAGGAAGACATCCTTGCTTCTGTACTCAAGCCCCCTCGCAATGAAAGCCAACATAGCATTTGCCTTCTTAACTGCATGCTGCATCTGCAGATTAGTGTATAAGGACACCTCGGCCCCTTTGTACATCAACATTTACCAATCTAACACCATTTAAATAATACTCTGCCATTTTGTTTTTCCTACCGAAGTGGATAACTTCACACTTATCCACATTATCCTGCATCTACCATGTACTTGCCCACTCACTCAACCTGTCTCTTAACACCCTCCACATCGCTCACATTCCTATCTAGTTTTGTGTCATCAGAAAACTTGGAAATATTACATTTGGTTCCCTCATCCAAATCAGTGATACATATTGTGAATAGTTGCGGTTCAAGCACTGATCCCTGCGGTACTGCACTAGTCACAACCTGCCATTCCAAAAAAGACCCAGTTATTCCTACTCTCTGTTTCCTGTTTGCTAACTAATTCTCAATCTATGCCAATATATTACCCCCAATCCCATGTGCTTTAATTTTGCACACTAACCTTGTTTGTGGGACTTTATCAAAAGCTTTTTGAAAATCCAAATACGCCATATCCACTAGTTCTTCCTTATCTATTCTGCTAGTTGTGTTCTCAAAAAAAACCTTCAGTAGGTTTGTCAAACATGATTTCCCTTTCGTAAATCCGTGTTGACTTTGTCTAATCTCATTGATATTTTCTAAGTGCTCTGCCATCACATCCTTTATAATAGACTTGAGCATTTTTCCTACTGCCAAGTTTAAAATAACTGCGGATGCTGGAAATCCAAAACAAAAACAGAATTACCTGGAAAAACTCAGCAGGTCTGGCAGCATCTGGCAGTTCTGTCAAAGGGTCATGAGGACTCGAAATGTCAACTCTTTTCTTCTCCGCCGATGCTGCCAGACCTGCTGAGTTTTTCCAGGTAATTCTGTTTTTGTTTTGGTAACTTTTAACCCCTGATAGTCTTTTACAGTGAGGGTTTTTCCTTGAGATTCTCCCTCTAGTGCCAGCTAGGTGAATCTTCCAGCCTCAAATCCTCGTGAATTTTGTCTTTTCTGTACGAGTGTAAGCTCCCACCCGCATTTCTGCACTGTGAACCATAGAGACTTTCAGCCTCTACCTGCTCCCTGGATCCTGGCAAACTGCCTGCATCTGAGAGTTTTCGGTGATATCTTAAGAAACATTTCCCTCTTGAAGCCCATCTCATTGACAACGTGATTCACATGCGCCTTGTCTCCAGCTGGAAATGATGATTAGTTATCCTCGAGACCTTGAGTCATAGAGTCAGAGTTGTACAGCACATAAGCAGGCCCTTCAGCCCGTCGTGCCCATACCAGCCATCAAGCACCTGTCTATTCAATCCCATTTTCCAGCACTTGGCCCATAGCCCTGTATGCCAGGGCGCTTCAAGTGCTTATATAAATACTTCTTAAATGTTGTCAGCGTTCCTGCCTCTGCAGTGTGTTCCAGATTCCAACCACTTTCTGGGTGAAAAAAAATTTTCCTTAAATCCCCTCTAAACCTCCTGCTCCTTACCTTAAATCTATTCCCCCAGTTGTTGACACCTCCGCTAAGGAGAAAAGTTTCTCCCTATCTACCCTATCTATGCCCCTCATAATTTTGTATGCCTCTGTCAGGTCCTTCCTCAACCTTCTCTGCTCTAAGGAGAACAACCCTAGCCTATCCAGTCGCTCTTCATAGCTGAAACGCTCCAGCCCAGGCAACATCCTGGTGAATTTCCTCTGCATCCTTTCCAGTGCAATCACATCCTTCCTATAGTTTGGTGACCGGAACTGCACACAGTACTCCAGCTGTGGCCTAACTAGCGTTCTACAGAGCTCCAACATGGCCTCCCTGCTCTTACATTCTATGCCTCGGCTAATAAAAGCAAGTTTCCCATATGTTGCCTTAATAACCTTGGGCAGGATTTCCCGGGCGGGGGGCGGGGCCCGCTCACTGTCGCATAAAATGACGTGGGATGACATCGAGCGGAACTCCCGACATCACCCCGCGTCATTTCAATTTTCAGCTCGGCAGGAGCTCAGCCGAATCAGCTGTGAGCCTGCCGACCTGTCAACAGCTAATTGAGGTCATTTAAAAACTAGTTGCAGTAGTTAAAGGACCTGCTCATCCAAACCTTAAGGTTGGCGGGCAGGCTGGGAGCCCCAGCAGGCTTTGGAGAAAGCATGAAAGCTCATCCATGGGCAGGATGAGGTTTCATGTAGGTTTTCAAAAATTTATTAAAAGTTTAAGTAAAAGTGATGGACATGTTCCAACTCATGAGGGGACATGTCAGGATAGTTTTATTTTTCTATGTTTAACATTTTTACATTTGGAGATGAGTGCGCTTTTTCACTCGCATGCGTGAAAGAGCGCACTCTCGGCTTAGGGAATTCCTCCCCCTCCCCCCGCCCGCACAGGGAGCACATAGCACTTCCTGGCAGACATCATGCTGGGTGGGCCTTAATTGGCTCGCCCACATAAAATGGCATTGCACCCCCAATTTGGGGTGCCGATTGGTGGCGCACCAGCTCCTGAAATCCAACACCACCCCCCCCCAAACCCCTTCCGGACGTGGAGGGAATTCTGCCCCACTTGTACAAATTCTGTATCCACTTGTGCTGCTGCCTTCAGGGATCTATGGACATGTACATCAAGGTCCCTCTGATCCTCTGTACTTCCTAGGGTCCTACCGTTCATTGTCTACTCCCTTGTCGTGTTAGTCCTCCCAAAATGCATCACCTCACACTTCTCAGGGTTAAATTCCATTTGCCACTGATGTGCCCATCTCACCAGCCCATCTATATTGTCCTGTAATCTAAGGCTTTCCTTCCCTATTTACGCCACCACCAATTTTTGTGCCATCTGTAAAGTTACTGATCATACCTCCTATATTTATGTCTAAATCATTAATGTACACTTCAAACAGCAAGGGGCCCAGCACCGATCCGTGCGGTACGCCACTGGACATAGGCTTCCAATCGCAAAAACAACCTTTGACCATCATCCCCTGTCTCCTGCCACTAAGCCAATTTTGGATCCAATTTGTCAAATTGCCCTGGATCCCATGGGCCCTTACCTTCTTGACCATTTTCCCCTGTGGAATCTTGTCAAAAGCCTTACTGAAGTCCATGTAGACTACATCAATGGCACTATCCTCATCTACACAACTAGTCAACTCCTCCTTGAAAAATTCAATCAAATTTGTTGGACATGATCTCCCCCTGACAAAGCCTTGCTGACTATCCCTGATTAACCCCTGCCTCCCCAAGTGGAGATTAATCCTTTCCCTCAGAATTTTTTCCAATAGTTTCCCTACCACTGATGTTAGACTCACTGGCCTGTAATTACCTGGTTGGTCCCTACTATCCTTCTTGAATAATGGTACCGCATTCGCTGTCCTCCAGTCCTCTGGCACCTCTCCTGTGGCCAGACAGGATTTGAAACACTCTTTTATCTTGGAAGTAAATGGACTGTTTGAAGCATAATTGTTTACAACTTAACATTCTCAACACTTTTCTGGGACCTTGGAGACTAGCAGTTCAACCACTATAAACACACCTGCTGCTGCCATTTTTTCCCAAACGTGAACACTTCACATCTTCTTCCCAGCAAAACTATCTGAGCCTTCCTTTAATCTATAATAGCCATGCCATTCAGGCCTGCTGTCAGGCAGACAACAGGTCATGTCGCCCTTTTCAATTTACCCTAAATTAAAGACTTTTACAAAATTAATAGAGACCATTTCTTTTTGAAAAGAAATCAAACTCCCAATTATTAACTGATAATTATGCCACAAGATTTCACATTTTAAACAAACTTTTACTGTACAAGAGTAAAAGTAAGTACTACTTGCAAAAGTAATACTAACTTATCACTAAATTTTGTAACCACTTGACCATTAAACCCAAAAATCTTAACTAAATAATTCTCATTCTACTTTTTTTCCACCCAAGAGTTCCCTATGCTTTACAGGATCTTGAGGCTTTCTTCACTTCTTAGACTAAACCGAGGTGTGCCACAACTCTTAAGGAATTCACTTTGATTCTTCTCCGTGTTCCTGCTATTCTTCTAGGTTTGAGATTTTTGGCATCATTCCAACTTTCCTTCAACTTCATGATTCTGGGCTCCCCAGTTCAAGCATGGGCCTCACTGTATCCTTGTTTGGTTACTTCAAAACAGAAAACACCCTTGGTTTCTGTTAGCCCTCTGCTGCTGATTTACAGCTCCTAGTAACTTTTTTATCTGTCTCAAGGCTGTGCTGGACACAGACTTCAGCTGCCTTTCTGCACAGACTTCAGCTGCCTTTCTGTGAGAAATCACAGATAAAAACTCAAAACAAGAAAAAAAAACTTCCCCGTAATCTATCCCCTATCTAATGTGGCACCCCTGGGATATCTCCAATAGAGATTTAAACTAAGTATCCCCAATTTCTAAACCTTCCCTTTTGTTCTGGGAAATCAGAAAAATAATTTAGGCCCCTTATTGACACAGCTCTAGACACCCTGTCTCCACCTAGAAGCTTAGAGAGGGGTCACCCACTCTTAGTTTTGCATTTTCCTACTTCCATCTTTGACTTTATTAAAAAAACATAGGTCACCCTTTGAATTGCACTTATTCTAAGTTTGTTTACCAAACAGAGTGTTTCCATTTAAGTTACGTTTAAGGGTTTCAATCCCCAAACTAAAAGTTACGTTCCTAAGACATATGAATCATAAAATTAGATGTTCATAACTCCTCCCACGAGGGGAAAATGAAAACCCATCACCATCGTGAAAGCTTTCCTTCTCTGGAGGAGCAGGAGCATTCTTCCAACTCCACAGCACTACTTTGGGCTGCTACCAATCGTACAGTGCCTTCCTGCATCAACAGTGAGAATTCCAAGTCTCTCCCCCTATTCACCATTTGCCTATCAGTGTTTTTCTTTCACTGCTTAACGCACAATAATGTCTCCAGTTTTTACTGGTTGCTCCTCTCTTGGTGCATTGCTGCTGCTCAGCTCTGCAGGAGTTACTGGACCCCAGTCCCATTCATCTGCCCAATCCCTTGTAATTCTTAGTCTGACACTCTGACACTCTCTCGCGCTCTCTCGCTCTGTCTCATATCCTTCTGTTTAGAGCCCTCCATGGTCTTTTCCCTTCCCTTTGTGAGCCCTACAAACTGCTGAACTGTGTTTCTCTAAACCTAGGTGCTTGTGCTACTCTGATCTCCTTCACTCTACCATTGGCAGCAGTGTCTTCGGGCAATAGGTATTAAACTCTGCAGTTCGCTTCTTAAATTTCTCCACCCCCTCACCTTTTAAGTTACTCCTTAGACCAAAGGCCAAGCATCTCCTTATGTGGCTCGATGTCAGATTTTCTTTGATAACACTACTCTGAAATACTTTGGAATGTTTTGCGACACTAAAGGCGATATTTAAATGCACGTTGTTCTGGAAAATACAACTGTGCGTGTCCATCATTTAAAAACAATGTTTGTAAGTGATTAAGTTTGTTCACAGAATTATTACAGCACAGCAGGAGGCTATTCAGCCCATTGCGTCTGCACCAACTAAATGAACAGTTCATATTGTGCCATTCCCCTGCCTTCTCCCTGCATGCTCATCCTTTTCAGATAACGGTCTAATTCCCTCTTGAATGCCTCAGTTGAACCTGCTTCAATTACTTTAACTTGAACAAGAAGACACAGATTTTTAGTGAAAGAATCCTGAATTTTAAATTCTATGCCTTCGGTCATGCCAATATTGATCTACTTAATTGATGTAGATTATGTAACTGCTGACTGGACCAGTTGTTCCTGATTCAGCATTATGCTCTCTGCGGCATATTTAAATTATTTTTCTAGGAAATTTGGAGCAAGTTGAAAATGGGGACACAACCAACATAAAAGTGCAAGTCACAGAAGGTGTCATTCTAGTAAAGTTTGGCCCTGCCGTTTGTTCCGCTGTTGCTCTTGCCTGCATGGTCTGCTGGTTCTGTAAAGCTGATTTATAAGGTGATCCAGTTCATGGCTTTAGGTGTCCATGACTTCCACTGCTGGCCCTGTTACAGCACTCAGATAGGGCAATCGTATCCATTACTCAACTGCAGAAGTGAGATCTAAAGGCATTAAGTGTCTTTCTCCAGCTGCAATGATAACCACCACCTCGTCGTTAATAGAATAGCTGAAGGTGACCTCCGTGTAAGACCTGTCACCATGAAACTTGCAGTAGTAATCTGCAGCAAGTGGTCTCAAACCAATGGTGTAGTTCACCAATACCCTAGATGAGCAATTCTAGTTCTGTGCAACACCTTATCCTTATGCATGAAATTGCTGAAAAAGAGAGGAGGCCTTATCTGTTCCCAGCTTAGCTTTGACTAATAGTTTTAAAACATACAAAGAGAGGCAGAATAATAACTGATATACTAACTGTGTGAAACTCATCATTTACTGATTTTTGGATTGAATACTGATCTTTAACATTAAATATAGCATGAAACGTCTTTAATATTGCTTGCTTTTACAGTTTGCTGAATGGTGCTTGGATTATGGAACACATGGATGTCGTATCCCTGACAGACCATATTCCTTGTTTGAAGGTAATACAGTGAGCAATATGTTGGCCTTATTAAAAATGTTTTAAGACTAATCAAATCATAGTTTGATTTGTCACTCCAATGGTGTGTTTAAGGAAAACAAAAGCTACTGTTGCTGTTTTGTTTAGGACTTGGGTAATCCTTATTAAAAACAAGTTTGTCAGAAATGTTATGCTTGGATTAGTGTTCTAAAGCAAAAACATTTTTTAGGAAAAATGCTTTAGCATCTAAATTGCAGCTTTCATACAAATTAAGTTTAGCAGTGCAATTAACTTGACTACTTGTTAGCATTAACTGTTTGTGACTGCACTGTTAGCAATGTCGTAAAGCAACAAGAGGTTCTGATAACAGTACAAGAGGGAACCTTGCACAGTTTTAGTCCTCTGAACCCCAAAATATTACCTCTGCATCTCATACCCATCTGTAGTATTTGGGGAAAGTATCCATCACAGTTAAAAGTGCCATGTTTCAAAAGTGTATGTCACACTTGCATGATTGAGGGGATTACAGTCAAATTAGGAAAAGTTGCCAATTAATAAACAGTCTATACAAACCCAACCAGTTGCTTATTTTTTCAAAGCTACTAATTGACAGTCAACATATAGCACAAATCAAAGAAAGCAATTAAATCATTTAAATGTTACACGTGGTTGCCATTTTTAATTTTTCAAATCAGTAAATAGGCCAAAAAGTAGTAAATAGCGATGAGGATATTTATAGGCTTCCAGATGTCATAGACAGGATGGTGAAATGGGCAGAAACATACAGCGAGTTAGCTACAGAAAAGTGAGGTGATGCACTTTGGAAGGATATGGAAAGATAGTGTACCATAAATGATAAGATTTTGAAAAGTATAGATAAGCAGAGAGACTTTAGGGATTTTTGTATAAAGACACCCAAGTGGCAAGGCAAGTTGATAAGGTGGTCAAAATGCATATGGGTTTGGGTTTATAGAGGCATAGAATATAATGCAAAGAGATGCACTAGAACTTTTATTGATCATTAGTTAGCTGAGTTAACACTCAGCTGGAGTATTGTGGATGATTCTGGACACCACACTTCAGGAAAGATGTAAAGGCCTTAGAGGTGGTACAGAGAAGGTCTAGCAGGGATGAGGGATCTTGATTAAGAAGTGGTTGGAAAAGTTAGAGCTGTTTTCCTTGGAACAGGGAAGGTTGAGAAGGTGATGAAAGATTTTAATGGAGTAGATTGAAAACTGTTCTGCTTGGACACTCAGTAATAAATTTTACAAACATTGGCAAAAGATCTAGTGGTTGATGAGGAATTTTCTCAGATTGGTGGGATTGGTAATAAGCTACCTGAAAAGGGGTTGGAAGTTAATTCCATGTTTAATTTTAAAAGGGCGCTCAACAGGAACATGCAGGGTTACGGACAAAAAGTGTAAATGTTGGGACTAAGCATAACTGCTCTTTCAATGAGCCAGCATAGGTGTCACAGGCCAAATGGCCTCCTCCTGTGCTGCAAGTTTCTATGATGCTATGTAAAGGACACAAAAATAAATTATGCAATTTTTAAAAATGTTGATATAATGTTGGAAACAGCCAGGAAGAAGTTTCCCCACAGAGTTGCTCCTCTTTATGTGGCTGTTTCTTAAATTCTGATTTAGTCCCAGAGTTGAAAATTTCACCCAAACTCTTGCTGCTCGGAATTCTAGTTTGGATAACCAAATTCTAAACACGAGGATGCTTTTCGGGAATTGTATTTCGACAGGGACAGAATCAAGACTACAGTACCTTTTTAGTTTGTCATGTAAAGTTTAAAAAATACCTAGATTTATTATTTTTGTTTTCCATAGCAGCTTAATGAGTGGCTTGCTAGGTCATTACAAAGGGCAGGTAAGAGTCAGTCACATTGGTGTGGATCCAGAATCATATATAGGTCAAATCAGACAACAGTGGCAGAGTTCCTTTCCTAAAGGACATTAGTGACCAGATGGATTGCTGTGAATAACTAATAGTTTTATGGTTTCTATTAACTGATACTTTTTATCCCAGACTTATTTAATGAACTGAATTTAAACTTCCCAACTGCTGGCTCTTCAACTCTTATCTCCAATCATTAGTCCAGGCATTTGGATTGCTAGTTGAGTGAAATAATCATCATGCTGTTGCACCCTTTAATATTAGACTCAACTCAATTGGGTAAGGACAATTTGATCATCACGGTAGTAACTGAATCTATGCCAAATGTCTACCACTGTATTGGGGAAAGGGATGGAGAAGAAACTGGATGAGGGGTAGTGGGGGGAAAGAAATCTTGGATCAGAGAATGACACAGCGTAGAAACAGACTAATTTTCCATCAAGTCTGCAGTGTGTTTCTTCTCAAGCTAGCACACCTGATCCCACGCTCCAACTCTCACCATTTCCTGTACTTTTTAAAATCATTTTTCAAGCAACTACAATTCCCTTCTAAAAGAATTTTTTGGCTAAATTTTCATAATTTTGTGGCAAAGAATTCCTTATTCTGATCACTCAAATTATTTATAACCTCAAGAAATTTGTATCTGCCCAAACATTTCAGCAAACAGTGGAACATTCCATCATTATCGCTTTATTATAACCCGTTATGTCTTGACGATCGTCAACCACCTAAATTCTAGTGAAAATGGCCTAACTTCTCTCTGTAGAAATGTAATCTCTTATCTCTGGTAATATCTTAAGTGAATCCACAGCACAGCTTTTCATGTGATTTGTGTTCCTCCTATAATATATACCTAAAACGTACACAATAATACATATCCTGGAGCCCTGAGAGTATTCTTCTGGAACCAATATAGCAATCACTTAAAAAATAAGCACCAAATCAAGGAAAACTAACAAAATCTATACTCATCTTAATATTTATTTGCAGTTATCCCTAATATGTATAGAAAATTCAGCATCAGAACACTCAGATTTGGTTGCAAAGTTTAATTTTTAGCATCCTTGTTTGATTCTTTAAACTGAATTTCCAGCTCATCGGGTGGCTTGTCGGATGGCTTATAAGTAAATGTGATGATCTAGTCTTGGTCCAAATTTATTGCACTAAGACTTAATGCTTCAAATTTCATAACTCCATATTGAATGCCACTTGGAAGAAGCACTGATGGTAGCATTGTACTTTTAGTAGGGGATTTAATGCCCATCACCAGGAGTTTCTTGACAGCACCACTACTGAAGGACATAGCTGTTAGACTAGGTCTGCAGCAGGTAGTGAAAGAACCAACACAAGGGAAAAACCTACTTGACTTTGTCCACTACAGCCTACCAGTTGCAAATGAATCTATTCATGACATTATAGGTAGGAGTGACCATCGCGTAGTCCTTGTGGAGCTGCGGCCCCATCTTCACAATGAAGGCACCCTCTATCATGTTGTGTGGTACCAACACCACCCTAAATGAGATAGATGCAGAACAGATCTGGCAGCTAAAAACTGTTTCCTTGAAACACTGTCAGCCATCAGCAGAATTGTATTCCACCACAATCATAAATCTCATGACCCAGGATTACTCCCACTTTACCATTTTCATTAAAGCCAGGGGACCAACCCTTGTTCTTTGAAGAGTGCAGGAATGCACACAAGGAGCAGCACCAGGCATACTTCAAAATGAGATGTTAACTTAGTGAAGCTACAACACATGATTATGTACTTTTTAAACAGTGGAAGCATCATACTATAGACAGAAGTAAATTCAAAAAACTGCGGATGCTGGAAATCCAAAACAAAAACAGAATTACCTGGAAAAACTCAGCAGGTCTGGCAGCATCGGCGGAGAAGAAAAGAGTTGACGTTTCGAGTCCTCATGACGCTTCAACAGAACTAGGTGAATCCAAGGAGAGGGGTGCAATATAAGTTGGTTGGGGGGTTGGGGCGGGGAGAGAAGTGGAGGGGGGTGGTGAAGTTGTAGGGACAAACAAGCAGTGATATGAGCAGATCATCAAAAGATATCGCAGACAAAAGAACAAAAGAACTCAGGTGTTGAAGTTGGTGATATTATCTAAACGAATGTGCTAATTAAGAATGGATGGTAGGGCACTCAAGGTATAGCTCTAGTGGGGGTGGGGGGAGCATAAAAGATTTAAAAATAATGGAAATAGGTGGGAAAAGAAAAATCTATATAAATTATTGGAAAAAACAAAAGGAAGGGGGAAGAAACAGAAAGGGGGTGGGGATGGAGGAGGGAGTTCAAGACCTAAAGTTGTTGAATTCAATATTCAGTCCAGAAGGCTGTAAGGTGCCTAGTCGGAAGATGAGGTACTGTTCCTCCAGTTTGCATTGGGCTTCACTGGAACAACGCAGCAAGCCAAGGACAGACATGTGGGCAAGAGAGCAGGGTGGAGTGTTAAAATGGCAAGTGACAGGGAAGTTTGGGTCATTCTTGTGGACAGACCGCAGGTGTTCTGCAAAGCGGTCGCCCAGTTTACATTTGGTCTCTCCAATGTAGAGGAGACCGCATTGGGAGCAACAAATACAGTAGATTAAGTTGGGGGAAATGCAAGTGAAATGCTGCTTCACTTGAAAGGAGTGTTTGGGCCCTTGGACGGTGAGGAGAGAGGAAGTGAAGGGGCAGGTGTTACATCTTTTGCGTGGGCATGGGGAGGTGCCATAGGTGGGGGTTGAGGAGTAGGGGGTGATGGAGGAGTGGACCAGGGTGTCCCGGAAGGAACGATCCCTACGGAATGCCGCCAGGGGGGGTGAAGGCAAGATGTGTTTGGTGGTGGCATCATGCTGGAGTTGGCGGAAATGGCGGAGGATGATCCTTTGAATGCGGAGGCTGGTGGGGTGATAAGTGAGGACAAGGGGGACCCTATCATGTTTCTAGGAGGGAGGAGAAGGCGTGAGGGCGGATGCGCGGGAGATGGGCCGGACACGGTTGAGGGCCCTGTCAACGACCGTAGGTGGAAAACCTCGGTTAAGGAAGAAGGAGGACATGTCAGAGGAACTGTTTTTGAAGGTAGCATCATCAGAACAGATGCGACGGAGGCGAAGGAACTGAGAGAATGGGATGGAGTCCTTAGGAAGCAGGGTGTGAGGAGCTGTGGTCGAGGTATCTGTGGGAGTCGGTAGGCTTGTAATGGATATTGGTGGACAGTCTATCACCAGAGATTGAGACAGAGAGGTCAAGGAAGGGAAGGGAAGTGTCAGAGATGGACCACGTGAAAATGATGGAGGGGTGGTGATTGGAACCAAAACTAATAAATTAATTTTATGGGCCCCAGCTATGCCTGTCTCTTTATGGGATATGTGGAACATTCCTTGTTCCAGTCCTACTCCAGAACCCTTCCACAACTCTTTCTCCGGTACATCAATGATTACTTCGGTGCTGCTTCATGCTCTCATCGGGACTTGGAAAAATTTATTAATTTTCCTTCCAATCTCCACCCCTCCATCATTTTCACGTGGTCCATCTCTGACACTTCCCTTCCCTTCCTTGACCTCTCTGTCTCAATCTCTGGTGATAGACTGTCCACCAATATCCATTACAAGCCTCCCGACTCCCACAGCTACCTCGACTACAGCTCCTCACACCCTGCTTCCTGTAAGGACTCCATCCCATTCTCTCAGTTCCTTCGCCTCCGTCGCATCTGTTCCGATGATGCTACCTTCAAAAACAGTTCCTCTGACATGTCCTCCTTCTTCCTTAACCGAGGTTTTCCACCCACGGTCGTTGACAGGGCCCTCAACCGTGTCCGGCCCATCTCCCGCGCATCCGCCCTCACGCCTTCTCCTCCCTCCCAGAAACATGATAGGGTCCCCCTTGTCCTCACTTATCACCCCACCAACCTCCGCATTCAAAGGATCATCCTCCGCCAACTCCAGCATGATGCCACCACCAAACACATCTTCCTTTCACCCCCACGGCGGCATTCCGTAGGGATCGTTCCTTCCGGGACACCCTGGTCCACTCCTCCATCACCCCCTACTCCTCAACCCCCCACCTATGGCACCTCCCCTTGCCCACGCAAAAGATGTAACACCTGCCCCTTCACTTCCTCTCTCCTCACCGTCCAAGGGCCCAAACACTCCTTTCAAGTGAAGCAGCATTTCACTTGCATTTCCCCCAACTTAATCTACTGTATTTGTTGCTCCCAATGCGGTCTCCTCTACATTGGAGAGACCAAATATAAACTGGGCAACCGCTTTGCAGAATACCTGCGGTCTGTCCGCAAGAATGACCCAAACCTCCCTGTCACTTGCCATTTTAACACTCCACCCTGCTCTCTTGCCCACATGTCTGTCCTTGGCTTGCTGCATTGTTCCAGTGAAGCCCAACGCAAACTGGAGGAACAGTACCTTCTTCCAACTAGGCACTTTACAGCCTTCCGGACTGAATATTGAATTCAACAACCTTAGGTCTTGAACTCCCTCCTCCATCCCCACCCCCTTTCTGTTTCTTCCCCCTTCCTTTTGTTTTTTCCAATAATTTATATAGATTTTTCTTTTCCCACCTATTTCCATTATTTTTAAATCTTTTATGCTCCCCCACCCCCACTAGAGCTATACCTTGAGTGCCCTACCATCCATTCTTAATTAGCACATTCATTTAGATAATATCACCAACTTCAACACCTCTGTGTTCTTTTGTCTGTGATATCTTTTGATGATCTGCTCCTATCACTGCTTGCTTGTCCCTACAACTACACCACCCCCCTCCGCTTCTCTCCCTGCACCCAACCCCCCCCCCACCTTAAACCAGCTTATATTTCACCCCTCTAGTTAGATTCACCTAGTTCTGTTGAAGGGTCATGAGGACTTGAAACGTCAACTCTTTTCTTCTCCGCCGGCGCTGCCAGACCTGCTGAGTTTTTCCAGGTAATTCTGTTATGCTATAGACAGAGCTAAGCAATCCCACAACCAGTGGATCAGATCAAAGCTCTGCAGTCCTGCCACATATCCAGTCACAATTGGTGCTGGACAATTGAACAGCAAAAGGGAGGAGGTGGCTCCACAAATTTCCCCATCCTCAATGATGGTCAAGTCCAGCACTAAAGTAAAAGATGAGGCTAAAGCATTTGCAAGCATCTTTAGCCAGAAATGCTAAATGGATGGTTCATCTCAACCTCTTCCTAAGGTGCCCAGCACAGATGCGGCCTTTAGCCAATTCAATTCACTCCACATGATACCCTTTGCTGTAACTGTTTCTGGATATGAGCCCTGATATTACAACGGCTGAAGCGCTGAAGACTTGTGCTCCATAACCTGCAATGACCCTAGCGAGCTGTTCTAGTACAGTTACAATATTGGTATCAACCCAACTTAAGTGAAAAATTGTACAGGTATGTCCTATTCACATGAACAAGACAAATCCAACCTGATCAATTTCTGTCCCTTCACCTTACCATCAATCATCAGCAAAGTGATGGGAGGCATCATCAACAGTGACTTTCCACTCTTGTAAGACCACAAGTGAGAATATTGGCTAATTGCATTCTGTTTCATACTATTTGTAATGCCTCAGATATTGATGCCACCTATACCCACATGCAGCAAGATCTGGGAGACATTCAAGCTTGTGGAGAGTAACATTCATGCCTCACAAGTGCCAGCCAATGACCATCTCCAGCAAGAGACAATTTAGCCCCCTCTGTTTACATTCAATGGTATTACCATCACTAACGTCCCCATCATCAAACTCCTGGGGGTCACCATTGACCAGAAACTTAATTGGACCAGCCATTTAAAAAACACTGGCTACAAGAGCAGGTCAGAAGCTGGTCATTCTGTAGCAAATAACTCACTCCCTGATTCTTCAAAGCCATTCCACCATCTAGAAGGCACAAGTCAGGAGTATAATGGAATACTCTCCACATCCATGTGCAGCTCCTACAGCACTCGGAGTTCAACACCATCAAAGACAAAGCCGCCTGCATGATTGGCACCTTATCCATCGCCTTAAACTTTCATTCCTTCTTTCACTGGCATATTGAGATTGCAGTGCAAACTATCTACATGATACACTGCAACAACTTGCCAACAACCTTCCAAACCCGCAACCTTTACTTAGAAGGATAAGTTCAGCAGGTACATTGGAACACCACCACCACCTACATGTTCCCTTCCAAGTCACAACTATTTTGTCTTGGAAATGTATCACTGTTTCTGCATTTTAGTTGGGTTAAATCCCCAGAACTCCATACTTAACAGCTCTGTGGAAGTATCTTTACCACACTGTAAAGTTGAAGAAAGCAGCTCACCACCACCCTTTCTAGGGCAATTAGGGATGAGCAATAAATGCTGGCTTTGCCAATGACACCTACACCCCATGAATGAATTTTTAAAAAAAGATTCTTAGTGATATAAAATGGAGCCAGGTCTATGGCAAACCCTAATTTGATATCTCATTTAGGCAGTTATGCAGTATTCCAAGGCAGTATTGTTGATTCGAGGTAAAGAACATTCCAATAGCCTTTTTAATTATTTTGAGGGGGCTGGAATACAGAAGGCTTGAAGGTATGTTATTTATATAAAGCGCTCATTAAATCCCTATTTAGAGTACTGTGTTTGTTCTGGACACCACACATCAGGAAGGATGTATTAACCTTGGAGAAAGTGCAGTGCAAATTCACAGGAATGATACCGAGTTGATATGCTAGATGGAGAGAAACTCTTTCATTTGGTACGCAAGTCCTGAAAATGGGGGACATAACTTTAAGGTAGAGTATGACAATTCAGGGGTGATGTCAGGACACTTTTCTTCACACAAAGGGTAGTTGAAATCTAGAACTTCCCCCAAAAAATCTGATGCTAGGTCAATTGAAAATTTCAAAACTGAGATTGATAGATTTTTACTAGGCAGGGTATTAAAGATAAGGCACCAAGGTGAGTGGATGGAGATGAGATACAGACCAGCCATAGTCTAATTGAGTGATGGAACAGGCTCAACAGGCTGAATGGCCTACACCTGTTCATATTGATCAACAAGCCTAGCTGCTTAGATATCCTAGCAGGTTTATTGTATTTTAGCTTGGTAAATTCCAGCAATCCCTTTATGTTCATTTGGCCCTGAAACCTTGGCTATCACCAACTAGCAGCCAAGTTCTCCTAACTTGCATTAAGTTGAGTGCCTCCCTACAGAGAAAGAATGTGCGTCCCTTTTGAGACAAATGGAAACCTGTATCCCTGGATTTCTGTTAATTTGTTCGGAGACTCTTAATAGTGACAGGTTTCCATGCATCCTGGAGCTCTCTTCCTAACAGCATTGTGGGTGTACCGACACCACATGGACTGCAGCAGTTCAAGAAGGCAGCTCGCCACCACCTTTTCAAGGGCAACTAGGGATGAGCAATAAATGCTGGCCCAGCCAGTGAAGCCCACATCCTGTGAATGAATAAAAAAAAATCAAGCAGCAAGTTGATAAAATTTTTGGATACTTGAGTATATCAAAGACAAGTGTGTGTGTGTGTATATATATATATAGCAATATATTTATGCAGATAGCAGCAGCCATTGGCAAGAATGAGATGCTCTTGTTCATCCTTCCCACCCCAATTTTTTTTTTTATAATGAAATTACTTCCTTTTTCTGCCCCTAATTTTAAATCCTGAAATTGCTCCATAAGGCAAAGAATCGTTAGAAATTTTGGAGAAGATAGCCATTTCACCCATCGCTCATGTGCTGTTGCTAACTGCTGATTCAAGCTATTTACTACAGTCCCATTTCCTGCTTTGTCATTTTTAATATTTTGGTGAATGAAACTACATGTAAGTTTCTCAAGAACTTGTTTTGGAGCTTCTTGAGTATTGTTATAGTTTTTGAGCATGTCACTTGGCAGACTAAAAATCAAAAATAGCCTATTAAAATGAGCTGATGAATAAATGGTTACAAAAGGGGCAATTGCAGAATATAGGTGATTAAATATTATTTGGAAACATGGTGTCAGTCCAGATGGGAATGCTGTATTTGAATACTGTGGAGTGTATTATATGAATGTTCTGGAGTTTTTTGCTTAATTGTACTTATTTTGTGTCGGCTTGATATTTAATGACCTTTCCTTGTCATGTGTACAGGTGCTACAGAAATCACAATTTACTAAAAAAAGGCAGCATTTTTAGTTCTATACATTCAGAAAAAGGATTTTTAATATTTTGCTAATTACCTTTTTAAATCTATTGGTTTCTGTTTTAGCTGAGTGTGTAAGAAGAATATTAATTATGCATTTTGTTATTTAATTATGTTTTTCCTACCTTGTCCTATGCAGGGATGGCTGGAGCTATTCACTTCTTGTGTGACATGCTGAATCCAGAGGCATCTCGATTTCCAGCATTGGAACTCTGAAGTACGACAATGTTATGCTAAAGGAAGATTGAAGGATTTTGTATCTAATTTAGGAGGACTTCTTTTCTGTGGAGAGCAGGACGTCTTAGTGCCTCCTTTATGAATACACAGGCCAAAACTACCACTAGCTCAAGAACCAAGACATTAGAGGCAACATATGAGCCAAAGCTCTGGATAACTTTTGTCTTAAAATTAGTGTGGCATTTCAGTTTAAAGGAAATTAAAAATTTCAGTTTAATACAAGTCCTTACTTCAGGGTTTGATTGTATGCACGCTTAAAAATCTGGTGTCAGTGGCTGTTTTTGTTTGTATGGAATCCATCTTGTTTGCAAAGGTTTCATTATAGTGGTTGTCCTTTTATGCATGTGATGAAGCTCATAACTGGTGATCATTGATCTCCTGGTACCAGTTTATTTTTGATTTGTTCTTGGATGTACCTATAAAACTAGGCTCATAAAATTGTTCAATTAGCCAGGGTTGTTGGTCATATTGCAAACTTGCAAAAAGAAACCTTGGCATCAAGATTAGATTGAACATAGTTTGTCTTTGCTAAATCTATTAATTGATTTATGTTGAAGAAAAATAATCCTACTTAATAGCTTTGTGTAATAGGTAAAGGTGAATTCTCATCCAAGAGTAACTTTTATCTCTCATTCATTTTCTCTGCCTCATTCTTTCTCTCTTGCTCCCTTTCTTCTGTTAAATTACAGTAGGTGTTCCATGATTATCTGTTGGTTCAAAACTTATTTAGTGTTGGTGGAAAAGAGCAAATGTTGCTGAAATATGATAATGCAAAACTAGCTGAGGAAGGATTTTCCTTGGATGAGAACTATGCTTTCTGTACTACCAGAATCGCAAGCTTTTCTTTGTGAAATAAGTATTCTAAACTAAGCTTGTTTTGCTGAGAAGGAAAATAACATACTGAAATTTATTTATGTCAATGAATTGATATTGAAGAAGAGTTTGTTTTTCCTAATATAAAATATAGCCAACCTTGGAAACATCAGTGCCAATTCTGTCCACTTGACTAGTTTCATTTTAGCTATTTCCTTCAGCATAAAATGCCAAATGTATAATGTTATGTGAAACAGAGGTTTAGCTTTTCAGTCTTTTTGATGTGATATTTTCAGTCCATTTTTAAAAATGATGACATATGAACTGACCAGCTCAGTCATTGTTATAGCTGTATTGTATGTTGAGTCATTGCTATTGTCTTTATTGTAAACCAAAGCTGAGCCTTCCATGATATTTCTGCTATTTGCTGTCATTTGATTATTTTTATGGCAACGTTGATTTTATACGCAGGTTTTTGAGTAGCATAAACAGCAAGCCCTTCTACTATTCTAATACTGCTTCATTACAGTTGATGTACTGTGAGATACCCAAGATGAAAGATGGTATTGGTTGACAAGAATGTACAGTATTCTGGCCACGATCATAACTGAATTGTCTCCGTACAGACTGTCAACATTCATATTTCCCTCAGTCCATGCTTTTGTAATGAGCATAAGTAGAAGAGGCTGCACTTTTGAGACAGGTCAATATTTCAGATGAGAGGTTTGTTTAACTGCTGACTGACTAGCTGTGTATTCCAGTATTTTCTGTTTTTTCACACATTTCTCGTCTGTATTCCATGTAAACATGTAAAAGTTGGTTCTTATATTTTTCAGACAAAGCAATAAAAAGTATAGAAAAAGTAACCACCTGAGGGTGACCGGGTGAGTACATTGCTGAAAAAAATGTTAGGGAAGTTGCAGCTTTCAAGGGGTGAAAAGTTTGAGTAATTTTGTTCAAAGTATTCTTTTATATTGAAAAACATGCATCCTTGATATTTCATAATTTTAAAAAAATAAATTGCCATTCCCACAGGGTCTCACCCAGGTCAAGCATCCTTGCTGCTGGCCACTCCTATTTGTGATGGAGTTGTGGCCATGCATCTGGAATACCTACCATCCACTGATTTTCCTTCAGTTAAGTGAAGTAGGAAAGGGAATAAAGGATGAATAGTGTTCTTTAGATAAAAGAAAAATACTGCAGATGCTAGAAGTCTGAAACAAAAACAGAAAATGCTGGAAAAGCTCAGCAGGTCTGGCAGCATCTGTGGAGAGAGAAACAGAGTTAACATTTCGAGTCCCTATGACCCTTCTTCAGAGCGGTTGCCTTCTGTTGCTTTCTCTGAAGAAGGGCCATCCAGACTCGAAACATTAACGCTGTTTCTCTCCCCACAGTTGCTGCCAGACCTGCTGAGTTTTTCCAGCATTTCTGATTTTGGTTCAATGTTCTTTAGATCTTTGATTTAAATTAATTTTATTTGGAGATTATCATTACAACTGTGAAATGCAAGGGAATGCCACTGGTAATGTTTACTAAAGCCCTGGTTAATATCCTCAAAGACTATGTTCCACAGAGTGTAAAAACCTTCCATTTTTACCATGCCATATTCCATATGGATTGAGTATACTAAGAAGAGAATGTTTGTTCTTTCAATTTACAGGTACTGATAATTTAAATATACATATATACTGTACAGAAGTGGCTGTTGATACAATATGGGAAGTAAAGTTTCCTTTTAAGGAACTTGACTGAGTTCAACAAGTTAAAAGCTTCTTTCCATCATCGGGCGATGTCAGCAATCTTGTAAGGGACACATAATAGCTTATGAGGAAAATGGTGAGGTTCATAAGTTCAGTATTCACATTAGCTGATACTGTTTAGTTACTGTCCCTATCTACTTTTAAATATGCATCATCATCCTCTCCAAAAAAAAACAAAGCTTAACCTCACTATTCTTGCAAACTGCTGCCCCATCTTCAACCTCCCTTCCTTCTCCGAAGCCCTTGAACATGTTATTGCCTCCCAAATCTGTGTTCATCATTTCCAGAACTCCATGGGCTGGATTTTATTCCCTGATCACCCCAAATTTATAAACAATAGAACCGTAGAGAAGTTACAGTGCAGAAAGAGGCTATTCAGCCCATCATGTCTGCGGTGGCCAAATGTTGCCGTAAACTTGAACTGATAAATCGGTGGTGAGCCTGTCCACCCAAAAGCTGGGTGCCCTGCAAGCATTTTACATTGGAAGTGACCTTAATTAGCTCGAGGTGAGAATTCCACCCCCATCTGCACCTTGGAGAGCAGCTGGCCAATCTGATTGGCCAGTGTCTATGTCATCCTGACAACACCAAGTTCAAGTGGTGGCCACGGCTGGGCCTAAAGTTCTCCGCACATTTCTGCGCTTACCCTTGCAGACCACAGCAGATCATTGAACCTTTTGCGGCACTGAAACCATGTGTGGCACACCACATCATGCCTACTGACCTGGACGGTGACCTCTGTCCAGGCTTTCTTGGTCAGATGGGGCGGCTTTCCCTTGCCATCCTTGGGCATTAAAATGTGCTGCCAAAACAGTGATGGAGCCCAGGGTTCAAGGTATGTCCAGGGTTTTGGGTGGGCATGGCTGGCAGATCCCAGTAAGGGGGCCATGTTTGAGAGGCCAGGGAGGAGGGTTAAATGGGAGATTATTATTATTTTTAGTGGGGGCGGGCAAGGGTGGGGCTGGTGGTACCTTCAGGGGACTCCCAAAGGGGATTTCCCCATTTCTTTGCCTGACAGCAACCCAAGCATTGAAAGCTGAAGGGCTCCCCACCAGACCTGCGCCTTGCCCTGCCATTGGTAAAATAGCAGCAAAGGCTGAATGAGGCCTTTTAAGTGGCCATTAGTTGGCCCACCCTGCCCACTGTAAAATGGGAGACCATTTGCAGATGACACAAAGATTGGCCAAGTAGTGGATAGTGTAGAGGACAGCCATAATCTCAAATGATTTAGATGGGTTAGTGGAGTGGGTGGTAAAGTGGCAGCTTGATTTTAACATAGAGATGTGTGAGGTTATACATTTAGGGAGGTCAAACAGTTACAGGGATTACAAAATAAATGGGAATATACTAAGAGGGGTGGATGAAGTGAGAGATCTTGGTGTACAAGTACACAGGTCCCTGAAGGCAGCAGTTCAAGTAGACAAGGTTGTAAAGAAGGCATATAGAATGCTCTCCTTCATTGGTAGAGGTATAGAATATAAAAGTAAGGATATAATGTTGGAATTGTATAAAACACTGGTGAGGCCACAACTGGAATATTGTGTGCAATTCTGATCACCACAGTACAGGAAGGATGTAATAGCTCTGGAAAGAGTGCAGAGGAGGTTTACAAGAACATTGCCAGGGTTAGAAAAGTGTAGCTATAAGGAGAGTTTGGATAGATTGGGGTTATTTTCCTTAGAACAAAGAAGGCTGAGTGGTGACTTGATTGAGGTGTACAAAATTATTAGGGGAATAGATAGAGTGGACAGGATAAAATTGTTTCCCTTGGTGGAGAATTCTAGAACCAGGGGACATAGATTCAAGATAAGTGGCAGACGGTGTAGGGAGGGACATGAGGAAGAACTTTTTTACGTGAGGGTAGTGGGTGTCTGGAATTCACTGTCCAAGTTGGTAGTAGAGGCAGAAACTTTAAACTCTTTTAAAAAGTACCCGGATCTGCACCTTAAAGTGCTGTAAGCTGCAGGGCTATAGGCCGGGTGCAGGAAGATGAGATTAGAAAGGGCTCCTGGGTGTCCTCAGGCTGGCACGGACAAGATGGGCCAAATGGCCTCCTTCTGTGCTGTAACTTTTCTGTGGTTCCATTTGGGGTTGGGCAGCAAGGTGGTGGGAAGCCCATGCGCTTCATTTTGAGGCCCACCTGCCTTTCAAGCATACCAACCGGCGTCCATAAAATCCCATGTTCGAATCCCTCTAATCAGGTCGAATCCAAGTTGTGGCATGGGTGATTGGATTCCATACCAAAACGGCTCGATTTACATCCTAAATGACGTAGTGACAGAGGTGGATGTTCCCTATTCATCCTTCTCTAACTGTTGACCACATGTCTTTTTTCAATGTCTCTCCACTGTCAACCATTTGGGTGAAACTGTATTCGCCTGGTTCAATTCTTAACTATCTAATTCTGCAATGGCCTCTCATCCTGCTTCTGCACTGCTTTGATTTCCCTCGAGGTTCTCAGCAACATCATCCAAAAACACCAACGTTGGACTTCAGGTATGCTGATGACATCCAGTTCTGCCTCACCATCATCTTTCTTGACTGCTAAGTATCAGACTACTTGTCTGATGTCTCTCTCTCTAGATGACCAGGAATTCCCCCCTGTTAAGCATTAGGAAGTCTGAAGCTATTATCTTGAGTCCTCGCTACAAATTCCATCCCCTAGCTACTGGCTCCATAGCTCTCCATGGTAACTGTCTGACACTGAACAGGTTTACAACCTTGGGGGTCAAATATGACCCTGAAATGAGCTTCTAATCACATCTTTATGCTGTCACTAAGACCACCTATTTCCATCTTCATACAATCACACAACTCCAACCCTACCTCAGCTTATCTTCTCAAACCTCATCCATGAAGATCATTCCTTGTGAGCCTTCCACATTCTACCCTTAATATAAACTTGGTCATCCAAAATTCTGCTGCCCATGTTTTTATTCCCTGCCAAATGCAGTTCACCTATCACCCCTGTGCTCACTGACCTACATTGGTTCCTAGTCAAGCAACAGCTCAATTTGTAAATGTCCCATCATTGTTTTCAAGTCTATGACTTCGCCCTTCCCCACATCTGTAATCTCCTCCAGCCCCCACAGATATCTGCATTCATCTAATTCTCATCACTAGAGCATCTTCAATTTTACTGGTCCACCGCTGGGACTGTGCCTTCAGATATCTAGGCCCTAAACTCTGGAATTGCCTCCCTAAACCTCCCCAGCTCTCTATCTTGCTCTTCTCTTCTTAAGACACTCCTTAAAATCTACCTGTCTGAGCAGATTTTTGTCCTCCTGCCCTAACATTACCTTTGTGGTTTGGTGTCAATTTATGTGAAGTGCTTTGGGATGTTTTATTATGTTATAGGTGCTGTGTAATTACAAGTTATCGTTTGAGTGTCAGTAATGCACAGAACTCAATGTAGTTGAATTTAAAATATCAAAAACGATCTTTTGCTGCATTTGATTATAAATAGGTTACCTGAAACTAAAAAGAAATCTTTGACCCACCAGACTTGTATTTATTTAGAGCCTTATGTCTGAGAAGCATCTCCAAGTCACTTCTTAACAATTAAACTTGAAGTGCAGGTAATGTTATGTAGTCAAACACAGCAGGGAATTTGCAGACAACATGTAATTCATGTAGCAATAA
This sequence comes from Carcharodon carcharias, assembly GCF_017639515.1. Lineage (NCBI taxonomy): Eukaryota > Metazoa > Chordata > Chondrichthyes > Lamniformes > Lamnidae > Carcharodon > Carcharodon carcharias. The sequence goes on along the minus strand of NC_054469.1, from coordinate 84,271,082 downwards.
GATAAATGACTGTTGCTTGAGAGATGAATGCTTGCTGGAGCAGTGGGAGATCTCTGTGCTCTTTGATTCATATCTTGGGATGTTTTACATTCTTTTGAGCAGGTAGGTAAAGGCCTTGGTTTTTATGTCTACTAGACGGCTTGCGTTAATCCTTTAAAATTGAAATATGTAATCTAAATTAACAGTAAAGTGTTAGATTGAAACATAGATTATGTATTTAAATCTTGGAGTTTGATATGAACCACAATGTTCTAACACAAGCTGCATTTGCTTGTTATAAATCACTTGTGTTTTCACCAAAATTCTTGGCAATTATTCAATGGATAAAGTAAGAGCATTTTAGTCTACTGTTCACATTTGTTGTAAATTCTCATCTTACGGTATACATTATGGAGAACAGAACATTCAAAGCAAGGTAGCTTATTTTCTTTGAATAAAGTAGTATTTTTCATTAAGTGCAGTGGTGATGGTACTGGTCTAGCAATTCAGCTGGCAACAGTTCAAATGCCATTAATACAAAAGCAAAATACTACAGATGCTGGAAATCTGAAATGAAAAACAGAAAATGCTGGAAATATTTACCTTCAGTTCAGACCAGAAATGTTAACTCTGTTTCTCTCTCCACAGCTACTGCCTGAACTGCTTAGTATTTCCAGCATTTTCTGTTTTTAGTTCAAATTCCATAATGGCAACTTATTTGTAAGATTGAATTCAGTAAATCTGGGAATCTCTGGTGAATTGGCAACAGGATAAACTGCTCAATTGCTCTTTTTTAAAAAAAAACCATACTGGTTCAGTGATATCCTTGAGGGAAAGGAACCTATTATCATTGTCTTGCAAATAACTGTAATTCCCAACTCTGTGGCAGACTCTTAGGGCTAAATTTTCCCCCTGTCGTGGGGGGGAAGTAGATGTGCAGGCGCGCCCCCAATCGGAGGCGTAGCGCCATTTTATGTGGGCAGGCCAATTAAGGCCCACCCAGCATGATGTCCGCACGGAAGCGCAATGCGCTCCCTGTGCGGGCTGGGGGAGGGGGGATGCCTAAAATCGAGAGTGCGCACAAAAGAGCGCACTCATCTCCCTGAGGTTAAGTGTTGCCTCATGGAGATTGCCTCTACTTTCAAAAATATTAAAAATAAAAAAAAAATTCCCTTATGTCCCCTCATGTGACGTGTTCATAATTTCCAAAAAAACTTTTAAAAAAATTTTAAACCCTATATGAAACCTCATCCCGCCTGTGGATGAGGTTTCATGTTTTTCCTTCTTCCCACCGGGGCTCCCAGCCTGCCCACCCACCTTAAGGTTCGACGGGCAGGTCCACTAATTGCTTTAATTGACCTGTCAATGGCCTCAATTGGCCATTGACAAGTCGGCAGGCACACAGCTGATTTTGCTGTGCCCCCACATTCCTGAAAATTTAAATGGGGCGCGGTGACATCAGGAGTCCTGCTTGCAGACGGAAAAATCCAGCCCTTAATGTCATCTTCAAGGCTTAGCAAACCATTCCAAGCGTGAATACAATTGCTACGCAGCCCTAGTTTGCACCAACATCATGGGTTCAAGGAGGTCCATCATCAGCTCTAGTCACATACTGACGAGCACTTAATGTAATCTTGCCAGTATCACCAACATCCTGAAAACATTTTATTTTTAAACATACAGGCCTAGAAATGTGATCACACCCAAAAAATGTACAAGCAGCAGACTGAGTGAACCTAAAGTTGCCACTGCTAGCTCACTTTAATTCATGTTTGTAGTCAATGAACATAAGAAATACCAGCACAAGTAGGCCACAAAGCCCCTCAAGCTTGTGCCACCTTTAAATAAGATCAAGGCTGATCTGATCTTGGTCAACTCCCACCTTCCTGCCCGTTTCATGTAACGCTAGGTTCCCCTATAGTTCATGAATCTGTCCATTTCAGCCTTGAATATAGTCAATGACCCAGCCTCCACAGCCTTTTTGGGCAGAGAATTCACGACCCTGAAAGAAGAAATTACTCCATATCTCCATCTTAAATGGGTGGACCCTATATTCTGAAACTATGCCCCTAGTTCTAGTTCCCCCCCCCACCACCACAAGGGAAACAGTGCCATGGGATCTTTTGCTTCTGAGAGGGCTGATAGGGCCTCAGCTTAATGTCTCACCCCAAAAGATGCCACCTCTGACACTGCAGTACTCTCTGTGCTGTACTGGGAGTATCGGTCTAGATTTTTGTTCGAGGTCTCTGGGGTGGCACTGGAATTCACGACCTTATGACTCGGTAAGAGAGATACTCACTGACCCATGACTGACACCCTTGCTACCCATATTATTTGTCAGCTGCATGCCCAACTCCATCTGAAGTCTGAGATTTATTTTTTCTAAACCTTTTGTACACAATTTGGTGTTTTGATTTAAAGCTCAGGATGCACAGAAAGACGTTCTAGGTGGATATTGGGCATATGATAGTATCATAGTTCTGTTACTGGACAAGTAAGCCAGAGGCCTGGACTAATGATCCAGAGATATGATAAATTCCACCATGGCAGCTGGGGAAACTAAATTCAGTCAGATAATTAATTAAATAAATCTCGAATTTAAAAAAAGCCAGTATCTGGTGACAGTGAAACCACCAGATTGTTAAAAATAAGCCATCTCGACTTCTACCCTATTTCTATGGGTAGGATATCAGAAATAATGAGATAGTACGTGAAGCCCAAATTGAGCACCCAAGTGTTTTTAGATTGGTAGGAATACCAGTTAGCAACACAATGCACTGTTAATCACACATACATTACAAGGAGTTATACATAAATCACACTCTATGGTCACCACATTGATTACACTCTTCTGCAGTTAAGTTGCTGGATTGCAGCACTAAATCATTCTTTACAATTATCTTTATATTTTTCAAGGTGGTCATACTGTCTTATCAAAATACACCTTAAGATATAATGTCCATTGGTTGCTTTCTTTGTTTAAACCATGAGGTTAAGTCCCACTTTGACATTTTCCATCTTCCTTAAACTTTTTTTGTCAGTAAAGTTTAATTGCGGAATTAGCTGCTCTGTATTTCACGTGAAGGTAAACCCTGACATCAATCAGCATCAGCTTATGCCATGTTCTTGCAGCCTTTAGATAAACTTTGCACCGCTTAAATTAGCTGAATTGGCATTTTAACGACGGCTTTCCTCCATGCTCTTTGTATTCAGTTTTATTCTTAACAAAAAATAGGACTGGATTTTACAGCTCCTCCACCTCAGCATGTTTTTGCTGAGGTTCTTAAATGGCTAATTAAGGAACTCAATCCACCTCCACTTACATAATAAGCTGGGCAGTGGAAGGCAAGTGAGAGTGGGAAGGTCATTTTTTTATCAAAGTTGGTGAAAGGGTAGGAAGATGGGGGTGGCCTCCCCTTAAGATTGCGCCTCCCCACATAGCCTCCAAAAGCCAACCCTCTACCAGCCTTCCTAGGGTGCCTGATCCCTCCCCACTCAAAAAGCCCAGGACTTACTGGGTCCGGTCACTATCGATGGAGATGCTTGCAGTTCCAGTAGCGTCCACTACTATGTTCTGATTGGCCAGCAAGCTCTAGAGGGCAGGAATTCCTTCCACCAAGGGACAGAAGTCACACACTCTGCTTGTTAAGGTTGCCTGCACTGTAATATCACTGCAGGGCAGTCTTTTCCAACTGATTGTTCTCATGGGTGGGTGGGGGCATGGTCAGCAACACACAACACCACCACACCCGCAAAAACCTCCACTCAAAGGTTCTAACTTTGCATTGAAAATGGAAGCAAACATTTTAATTAGGCAAGGTTGAATGTGAAGTATAAGTGTTGGCAGAGCTGTAAGCCTCAGTTGGACATCCTGTGTTTTTTTTTGAAGGAAATGTGTTGAAAAAAACTTCATGACTAAAAAAGCTTCTTGTCTCTGCAATACATGCAGGTAGATTTGTTCTTATGTTTGGACAACTGCCTACAGCAAACAGTATTTCGTTTAAACTATTGCAAGTCTTGACTGCTGAAGAAATGATAATATTTCTGACCAACTTCAATGTGCAGTTAAAGGCAATCGGGTGGGCAATAAACACTAGCCTTGTCACCAATACCCATGTCCCATGAAGGAATAAAAAGAAAAGAGATGTGAAGCACAGTGGAGATGATAAAGGTAAGGTGATTTGGTAGTGTTAAGAAGATAGCCTGAGGGTCTGTGAGCAATGGGAGGCAAGTTTTGAAATGTGATATTATTAGAAAAGAGGAGGATCTTTAATCCTAGAACTTTCAGCCTTGGTTTGTTGGGCGTGTGAATGGGCAGGAGAATGAGGGTTTTCAGGTACAGGAATATTGGGGTGAGTGGATATCTGGAACTACTGTCCCCAAAAGGCTGAGTCAATTGAAATCTAAGATTATTGATAATAGATATTTGTTACATGAGGGTGTCAAGGAATATTTAGCAAGGATAGATAAATGGAGTTGAGGTACAGAGTAGTCATGAAGCTGTTGAATGGTGGAATAGGCTATGGACATAATGGCATATTCTATTTTGATGTTCTGCTTTGTCAGTGAGAAGTTTGTGTCAGGAAATGCTTTATCTGTGTTTTGCATGCAGAAGATAAAATGGTGGAGACCCAAGCTGTGAGGTGTCTGCTTCCTTTGCATTACCATAGTATTTCTACAAGAGCTTCCTGTGAGGATGAACTCGTACCCAAAACAGATACTGGCACTTAATGGAAAGGAAGAGATGTCAAACACTCAACTCCCTGCTTTCATTTTGCTGCAGGATAGTGCCCTAGGCCCAATCAGCTTCAGCTGCTTCATCAATGACCTTCCATCGTAAGGCAGAAAATTAGTAAATGTGTTTGGAGGCAGAGGAAACAAAAGCTAGAAAATAGATAACAAGGGAGCTTCAATGCAAGAAGTCTAGGGAATAAGGCAGATGAACTGAGAGCACAGACTGGTGTGTATGAATGATGTAGCTATTACTGAGACACGGCTGAACAAAAGGCAGGAATGGCAACACAACATAACCTGGTTCCAAGATTTTCAGATGGGATAGAGGGGGTTAAATAGAGCGATTTAAAAAAAAATGAAAGGGTCACAATATTGATTAAAGAAACAATTACAGCTGTGAGAAGGGATGATATGATGTAAGGATCATCAAATAAGGTCATAAGGGTTGAACTGAAGAACAAAAAGGGGAAATCAGACTACTGGGAATGTACTATAGATTCCCAGTCAGAAGGAGATAGAAGAGCACATAAATAAGCAAATTTCTGAGAAGGCAAAGACAATAGGGGGATTTCAACTAGCCTAATTTTAGCGGATAGAATTATTGTAAAAGGCATAGATGAAGAAGAATTCTTAAAATGCATTCTGGAGATTTTTTTAAGCCAGTATGCAGTAAGTCTAACAAGAGAAGAGGCAGTTCTGGACTTTGAGGAATGAAGCTGGGCAGATGGAAGGGGTATCAGTTGGGGAGAACTTGGGTGGAAGTTGATCATAATTCGGTTAGATTTAGGGTAGTTATGGAAAAAGAAAAAAGGTAGACCAGGAATAAAAATTCTCAATTGGGAAATACCTACTGTTACTAAGCTGAAATATGATTTTAGTTAAGGTGGATTTGAAGCAGCTACTTGAGGGTAAATCAGTAACAGATCAGTGGGAAGCATTCAAGGAAGGGATAGGGAGGAGTCAGCGCAATTTTTTCCCTTAAAGGAAAAGGGACTAACAAATCCAGAGGCCCCTCAATGTCAAGGGAATGGATGGAAAAGGGAAGCTAATGACAGGTTCTGAAGGCTTAGTACTGCAGAAAATGTAGAGTAAAGAAAGGGTAGGGGTAAAATTAAACAGGAATCTGGGAAAGCAAAGGAAGGACATTAATAAAATATTGGCAAGGAAAATCCAAATATATTTTACAAATACATAAAGAGCAAGAGGATAACTAAAAGTGTAGAGCCTATTAAAGACTATAAGGGTAAGCTGTGTGTGGAGGCGAAGGACGTTGGTACGGTTCAAAATGAATTTGCCCTCACAAAAGAGACATTGCAATTGGAGAGGAGTGCAACATATTGGATGAAATTAATATAGGGGAACACCTTTGAAAGTGGATAAATCCTGAGGTCAATAGGCAATGTATCTGAGGCCGTTAGGGGTAGCAAGAGAAGAAACAGCAGAGGCTCTGACCATTATTTTCCAATTTTCTCTGGCTACAGGGGTGATGCCAGAGGACTAGAGGGCTGCTAATGTACCATTATTTAAAAAGGGAGAAAGGGATAGACTGAGTAATTCCAGCCCAGTCAGCCTAACCTTGGTGGGGGGAAATTATTGGAAAAAAAATTGAACGACACTATAAATCTTCATTTAGAAAGATACTGGTTTGTTAAGGGAAGGCGGCATTTGACTAACATGATTCTTGTTACTTCCTCAAAAACAATGAGAATAGTGTATTTAACGTAGTCAATACAGATGTTAGCAAGTTATTGATAAGGTCCAATATGGCAGTCTGGTCATGAACGTAAGTGCCCATGGGATCCATGAATGGCAAGTTGGATCCAAAATTGACTTGGAGGAAACAAAGGTAATGGTTGATGGTTGTTTTGGTGACTAGCAGGTGGTTTCCTGTGAGGTTCTCCAGGGCCCTTGGAGGGCCGAAGGGCCTGTTCCTGTGCTGTACTTTTTTTTGTTCTTTTCTTTCTTTGGCTCAGTCCTCGTCCCTTGTTTTTTGTAGTATTTGTTAAAGATTTGGACTTGAATGTAGGGGAAAAGTTTGCAAATTATTTTTAAAAATGACCATGTGTTTGATAATGAAGAAGAAAGCTGTATACTGCTGGAAGATATTAATGGTCTAGTCAGGTGGGCTGAACAGTGGCAAATAGATCCACGCTGAGAAGGTAATGCATTAAGGAATGGCTAACAAGGCAAAGGAATAGGATACTGAGAAGTATAGAGGAAAAGAGGGACCTCGGTGTGCATGTCCACACATCCCTGAAGATGCTGGACAGGTAGATAAAATGGCCAAGGCGGCATATGGGATACCTGCCTTTATTAGTTGAGGCTTGATTATAAGAACTAGAAGGTTTACTGGAACTGTGTAAAACATTACTGCAACTGTGGCCCAACTAGTGTGTGCTGTTCTGGTCATTGCACTAAAGGAACGATACAATTGCACTGGAGAGGGCACAGAGGAGATTTACAACTATGTTACCTAGACTGGAGAATTTTATCAATGAGGAAGGATTGGATAGTCTGGGATTAATTTCTTTGGAACAAAGGAAGTGGAGGGGAGATGTACTTAAAGTGTATAAAAGTTTGAGGGGTCTATCTAGAGTGAAGGTTAAATGATCCACAACTAGGGGACATAGGTTTAGGATAAGAGGTAGGAATGTTTAAAGGGGATTCAAGAGAAAAGGTTTTCACCCAGAGTGTGGTTGGGATGTGCTTGAAGGGCAGTAGAGGAAAAATCCTCAATGTTTAAAGAGTGCTTTGACCTACAAGGCTACAGACCAAAAGCTGGAAAGTGGGATTAAGGTGGATGGCTCCTTGTCAGCCTGTGGAAACATGTTGGGCCAAATGGCATCCTTCCGTGCTTTAAATTTCTATGAATCTGTGATTAGTAAGAATGCCTTTTTGCCAGTGTTCCCTCAGATCAGATAATGAGAGGGCAATTGATAAACTAACAAAAGTTGATTGATAGAACTAAAAGATAAAACCCTGGTCTAGGTGGAATGCATCCATGCACATTAAAAGTTAGGAGATAGCAGAGGCATTTTTACATGCATATATAAGATAATTTATTAGAAAAGGGATCAGTGCCAGAGGACTGGTGGGCAGTTAATAATCTTATATTTGAAAGGGGGATTGAACAATTCCAGGGGATTTATAGACTACATAGCTTAAAGCCAGTGATGGGAAAAAATCAGGGAACTTTTACTCAACAATTTTTTTTATTTGTTAATGGGATGTGGCATCGCTGACTGGGCCAGCATTTATTTCCCATCCCTAACTGCCCTTGAGAAGATGGTGATGAGCTGCCTTTTTGAATCACTGCAGTCCATGTGATGTAGGTACACCCACAGTATCTATGAATAGTAAATACTGGCAGAGTTGCACCTATTGAAAGACTAAACAGGTAATGTAGTACATGTAGGGCCAGAACTTCTGAGGAGTGACATTCAAGTTGGATTGCTACTCCACTACTTTTTACTTAGCTCAGTCGGGAGCTGCATTTTTCTCACCTGACCTTCCAACTCAGGCCTGCTAAGAAATGTGCAACATATCGGCTGCTGGGACTCTACAATGCAGGGCAGCAGCTTCTGAGGAAGTGAAGTCGAGTTCCTATTCATGGCACTAGCTGCTGTAAAGCGGATAAGTTTAAAGGTCCCAACCACATTGAGAAGCCAGGAAGAAAATAAGTGTGTAATGTAAGTGAGTGAGGGGTTAGGGTTGGGGGGTGGGAGGGTAGTCAGGAGGGTAGTTGGGGGGCAGGAGTAGGGTCGGAGGGTATTTTGAGGGCTAGAGGACAGTTGGGATGAGTGAGGGGTGAGATGTCCCACATCTACATCATCAACAATCGCTCCTCTATTTCATATCCTATTCAATTTCTATCTGCCTGGCCCTTACTCCAGAATGATCCCAAACAAAGCTAATTTCCCAGCACTAACAGTTTATGGGCTATAAACTGAGTACAGCATTTTAAGAACAAGTTGACATTTTCCAGTATTAACTAGGAAAATAATGGAGAAAGGGGGTGAAAAGAGGAGAGGTGTGAGGCCCATGGGAATAGCAATATGTAAAATGCCTTTTTTTTGATATAAGGTGTTAAAATGAAAAACTTACATGCAGAGAATGAGAAGTTTAAAAATAAATATAAAATATAAACTTACCCTCAGTGCCACCTAAAGGAAGCTGGAAGGTCTTTTTTTAATACATTTTTTTCCACTTGGGTTCTCAACATGCAATGATAACATACTCAGCTGTTACAAATATGTATGAGCCCCAGGCATAAAAACATGAAAAATGGTCTAGACCTTTAATGTTCTAGATGATCTTAGTGGGGTAAATATTGCCTTCTGGGCAACCAGCTCGTCGCCAGTACTCATGATGAAGAACAACTCGATTTTGAGGCCCAAGCCTCATATGTGCTGGGATGGCACGCCAGTTTTGCCCCATAGGATTTTCCATCAGCTGGGAGGCTTATACAGGTAGGTGACTTCAGGGTGAGGTGAGACGACGTCGGGGAGATGAGGGAAGGGGACCAAGCTGATAATGGCCCACAGCATTTTTCTTGGGTCTGGAAAAGCTCTCCAGCTCTCTTGACCCAGTGCATTGAACAAGTACAGTTCTGCAGTATGTTTTTAAATACTCCCTAGGTTCCTGTGGGGATCAAATCTTAGAGGTGGCCCTCCCACAAAACAGGCTCTACTGTATACTTTAAGGACTTGAAGCAGTGCAAATCGCTTGTATGATTTTAGGCTAATGCCAACTATCCAAAAGAGCTTGCAAAAACAATCTCTATCATAGCTCTGTGTTATTTACTGCTCTGCAAATTAACAGTTGATTGTTAGGAACAGGAAAATTGGCCTATTTTTATACTCGGTACACTCATGCACTGTTTATCTCTAATTATTTTCAATCCTAATTGGTCCAATGAAATATAAAAGCAGAGTGACAGAACAATTTTTTTTTGCAGTAGAGCCCAGATAGTAAAATGAGCAGAACAATAGACTCAAATTAGCATTTCTCCACTCCTTTATAAAAAAAAAAGGTGCATTTATAGGTTGACAGTTCAGTGCACTATTATATACAGTATTGTCAGAGATGCAATATCTGGATGAAAGGTCAACCCAGGGCATCATCTGCCCTTTTGGGTGAGTTTCTATGGCACTATTCAAAGATGGGTTCCACTGTTTCAGCCAACATTTATCCCTCAAACAATACCATCAAAAACAGACTGTATACAAACTGGCTGCTGTTTTCCTACATTAAAACAGAGTACACTTTAAAAAGTAACTCATTGGCTGTTGAAGCACTTTAGGAAGTCCTGAGGCTGTAAGCAGCAAAGATTTTTTTGTCTTTTTTCATTTAACGTCCCAATGAAATTTTTCACATCAAAAAAAAATTTCAAAAGGTTTCCTCTTACAAAAAAAACTACAGCCAAGCCAAAGCAACTACTTGCATTTAAAGCATCTTTAATGTTGAAAATGTTGTTTATTTGAATTAGAAACACAGGAGTAGACCGTTCAGCCCATCGAGCCTACTCTGTCATTCAATACAATCATGGCTGATCATCTGCTTCAATATATTTTACTTACACTATCCCTATATCCCTTTATGTCATTGGTATATAGAAATCTGTCAAATTCTGCTTTAAACATATTCAATGACTGAGCACCCGCAACTCTCTGGTTAAAAAAAAATTCTCCTCATCTCAGTCTGAGGCTTCCCCCTTATTTAGAAATTGTGTCCCTTGTTCTAGACTCCCCAAAATGGGAAAACATCTTACTTGCATCTACCCTGTCTATCCCTTTAAGTATTTTGTAGATTTCAATGAGATCACCTCTCATTTTTCAAAACTCTAGAGAATACAGGCCCAGTTTCCCTAATCTCACTTCATAGGACGGTCCTGCCATCCCGGGAATAATTCTGGTGAATCTCCATTGCACTCCCTCCTTACCCCCTAAGTTAAGGGGACCAAAACTGCACACACTAGTCCAGGTGTGTTCTAACCAAGGTTCTATACAATTGAAGCAGGACTTCACTACTCCTGTACTCAAATCCTCTTGTGATAAAGGCTAACATACCCTTAGCCACTTGCTGTACCTGCATGTTAGCCTATAATGATCTATTGAGGACACCCAAGTCACTTTGTACATCTACATTATCAAATCTCTTACCATTTAAGAAATTCTCTGCACATCTGTTCCTCCAACCCAAAGTGGATAACCTTACATTTTTCCACATTATATTCCAGCTGCCATGTTATGAAAATATGAAATAGGAGCAGAAGTAGGTCATTCAGCCCCTCCAGCCTGTTCCACCATTCAATAAGGCCATGGCTGATCTGTTTGTGTTCCGAGTTCTATATTCCCCGCTACCCTTAATAAGCAATAATTCTCTAGTCTAACAAGAACCTATCTGCCTCTGCCTTAAAAATATTCAGTGACCCCACTTCTACTGCCTTCTGAGGCAGAGTTCCAAAATTGCACAACTCTCTGATAGAAAAATGTTTCTCCTCACCTCTGTCCTATAAGGGTGACCCCTAATTTTAAAACAGTGCCCCCTCACTCTGGACTCACCCACAAGAGGAAACATCCTTTCCACATTCACCTTGTCAAGCCCATTCAGGATCTTATATACTACAATCACGTCATCCCTCGCTCTTCTAAACTCCAGTGGAAACAAGCCCAGCCTGTCTAACCTATCCTCTTACGACAATCTGCACATTCCAGGTATCAATCTAATAAACCTACTCTGAACTGCCCCCAGTGCATTTACATCCTTCCTTAAATAAGGAGACCAAAACTGTGTGCACTATTCAGATGTGGTCTCACAATGCCCTGAATAACTGAAGCATAGCATCCTTTATGTTCAATTCCTCTCATAATAAAGGATAGAATTCCATTAGCCTCTTGATTACTTGCTGTACCTGCATACTATTATTTTGCATGAAAACACCTAGGCCCCTCTGCACCTCAGAATTCTGCAGTCGTTCTCCATTTAAGTAATACTCTGCTTTTTTATTCTTCCTGCCAAAGTGAACAATTTCATAGTTTCCCACATTATACTCCATCTGCCAGATTTTAGCCCACTCACTCAACTTATCTATATCATTCTGCAAAGTCCTTATGTCTTCTTCACAACATACCTATCTTTGTGCTGCCCGCAAATTTAGCTACCATGCATTCACTCCCCTCATCTAAGTCATTGATGTAAATTGTAAAAAGTTGAGGCCCCAGCACAGACCCCTGTGGGGCCCCACTAGTCACATCCTGCCACTCAAAGGCCCATTTATGCATACTTTGGTTTCTGCCAGCCAATCCTCTATCCAGGCTAATATGTTACCCTCTATACAATGAGCTTTTATTTTCTGCAATAAACCTTGATGTGGCACCTTATCAAATGTCTTCTGGAAATCCAAGTACAGCATGTTACTCCTGCAAATAACTCTAATAAATTGGTTAAACATTATTTCCCTTTCATAAAACTATGCTGAATCTTCCCAATACCTTGAGCTTTTCTAAGTGCCCAGCTATAACCTGTTTAATAATCAACTCTACCACCTTCCCCATGAAAGACATCAAGCTAACTGGCCACTCATCTTTGTACAGTTGTATGCTTTTCCCTTAAGTTTGAAGCTTTCTCTAACTTCTTTGGTTAACCACGGATGGTGGGTCCTACCTTAGAATTTTTCTTTATAGTAGGAATATACTTATTCTGAAAAATAGCCTTAAACGTCTGCCACTGCTTCTCTATTGTTATCTCCTAGCATAGTATCCCAGTTAACTTCAGCTAGCTCAGCTTTCAAACCCACATAGTTGCCCTTATTTAAGTTTGAAATACTAGTCTTAGACCCACCCTTCTCCTTTCATACTGGATGTAAAATTCAATCATATTGTGATCACTGCTACCTGGGGGTACCTTTACCCTAAGATCATTAACTAATCCTGTCACATTACACAACACCAAGTCTAATATAACCTACCCTCTGGTTGGTTCCAGAATGTGTTGCTCTAAAAGATTAAGACATTCTCTGAACTTCTCATCCAGGTTACTACTTCCAATCTGATTTTTCTAGTTTATATGTAAATTAAAGTCACCCATGATTATTGCTGTCCCTTTATCATAAACACTCAATATTTCTTCTCGTATACTTTGCCCTGCCGTTGTGTTTGCTCTGATAGGGGGCCTTTGATCACTCCCACTAGTGACTTATTTCCCCTACTCTTCCTCATCTTGATCTCCTGAACCAAGGTCATCTCTAACTATTGCACAAATGCCATCCTTGATAAACAGTGCTACCCCTCCACCTTTATCTAGCTTCCTATTCTTCTCAAAATATACCCCTCTATATTCAGGACCCTATCCTCATCATCCTGCAGCCACATCTCCATAATGGCCATCAGATGTTATGATGCAACAGATGATGTGTGCCAGGCAGATCAAATCCACGAGGGAAACTTGATAATTTTATCACAATGGTTCTGCAATTTGTATTGATTTTGAGATGTGTGCCCTGAATTCAGAAGTAATAAGTCCAAGACATGAGATTTTTTTAAAAAAAAATTTAAAATATTTATCAACAGAAGAAAAGATACCCTCTTTAAGGCAATGGTCCAAAAATATATTTTAGATTTTAAACAGATCCAGCAAATTAACACAATACCCTGGAGAGCAGAATGCAAAGTGGCTTTCTCCAGTTTCTATTGCTGTAGACAGCAGGTTTATACATATATACTGGAGGCTTCACGCACTTCTATTAGGTCTTACAATGCCTTCCCTTGATACACAGCCTCATTCTCCTTTATACATTTTTCTCCCTTTTTAATATGTAAACTCCATTGTTTCCATATGTCATTGGAACTTTTACCTTTCTCACAATATAAATCCTTTCATGTTGCTACTATTCTCATTAAACTTTGAAATTCAAATTCCCCTTCGTCTATCTAAAAATGCAAATTCCCTTTATACCTTACATACTAAGACCCCAACCGTGTTTACTCATTAGCATATTAAAGACACTTCTACACCTTCCTTTTGATAACTTTAGCTACAAAAATGTAATTAAGTCACACACAAAACACTCCCTACTAACCTAGTTTACAATAAACCAAAAAAAATATACCTTTATGACACCTGACTCCTTATTGAAAAATGAACTGTCGTAAGTTAAAAAGACAGCTTCATTTTCTTAACCCATCTTACGTTACCTATTATATACTCACACTATTATATTACCAGATCATGCATTAATATAACTATCCTTGGTACCAACAGAAGTCATTTCAGTCCAGTGTCCAGGATTCAAATATGCAATTTCCCTTTGAGCTTTGAACTCTTGACAATGTACCTGCAGTTAGATTTTTTCATCCAGCCACATGTATAATCTGTAGATTATATGGTTGCAGTAATAAATTCCATCTGAACAGCCTTGCACTTTGGTCTCAAAATCTCTTCATAAAAGCATTTAAAGGATTGTGGATTGCATAAACAATTGTTTTTGATTAATTGTTTGCAATGTAAAGCTCAAAATGCTGCAAAGCTAACGCCAGAACCAGAGTCTCCTTTTCGATCATTGAATATTTTTTCTATTGTACATTCAACTTCCATGAAAAATACGCTATTGATTTCTGAATTCTAGTATCATTTTCTTGCAACAGTACAGCCCCAATGCTTATATCACTTGCGTCAAAAGCCAATTTAAATTGCTTGACATAATTGGGTATTGCGAAAACTGGTGTCATAGTAAATACAGTTTTCAAACTGCCAAATGCATTCTGACACTGTTGTGTACATTGAAACTTCATGTTTTTTTTTAAATCGTTCAGTCAATGGAGCAACCACACTGCTAAAATTTGGTACAAATTTCTGGTAAAACCCACTTATGCCCAGAAATCTCAAAACTTCTCATTTTGTTGTAGGCACAGGGAAATTCACGATAATTTTAACTTTCACATCTCTTAGAGCCACCTTACCATGGCCAATGGTATAGCCTAAATATGTAACTAGTGCTTTTGCAAATTCAGTATTAGTCAAGTTCATCACCAACTTAGCTTCTTGTAGTCAACTAAATAGTTCATCCAGGTGCTGTAAATGCTCCTCCCATGTTTGTCTGAAAACTAGCAAGTCGTCAATATAAACAGCACAATTGCTCAGTCCTGCAATTACTTTGTTTGTCAGTCTTTGAAATGTTGCTGGTGCATTTTTCATACCAAATGGCATGACTTTAAATTTATATAGTCCATCTGGCATCACAAAAGCCGATATCTCCTGTGCTCTGTCCAATAATAGTACTTGCCAATATCCTCTCAGCATATTAACCTTTGTGATAAACTTTGATTGCCACACTTTCCAAATGCAATCTTCCAACCATGATATAGGATACAAATTCGCTTTTGTACTGCGTTCACCTTTTGATAGTCCACACACAGTGTGTGTGTTCCATCTGGTTTCAGTAACATCACAAGAGGCAAACTCCAGTTACTGCAACTGGATTCAATGATGTCATTTTGAAGCATGAATTCAGTTTCTTCCTGTGCTTGTGATAACTGTAAGGATGTTGCCTTATTGAAGACGAATCTTCCACAAACACATCATGTATAGCTAAATTTGTCCTCCCCAGCTTATTCCCACAAATAACTGTGTGACTGCAATAGCTTCTCAAAATCACTGACACTTGTCTGGAAGGTAACTTAATATTACATTTAAATTTTTAAGTAACCCCTTTTCCAATTTGATTGGAGGAAAATCAATTTCAGAATTCCTTACTTCTACCTCTTTCTCCTTATCTACCACCACTAATACCTCCTTTTGGTTCTCTTCCATGTCAAAGTACTTCTTAAACATATTTACATGACACATCCTCTGCTTCTTTCTTCTATCTGGAGTATTTATTAAATAACTGACTTCACTCAGTTTCTTTTCAACCCTGTAAGGCCAACTAAACCTTGCCTTTAATGAGTCACCCAGTACTGGTAACAAAACTAACACTTTTCCCCAGCAACAAAACTATAAGCTGTGGCTCTCTATCTGCTTTCACTTTCATAGCTTACTGTTAAATGTTCCCTAGCTAACTCTCATGCTCTGTCCAATCTTTCTATTACATTTGATAATGATCCAGGTGAGTAGTTTCCAAATTTTGACCCACCAATTTCTCATGAGCCAATTTCAGTGGTCCTCTTGCCTCATGACCATAAACTAATTCAAAAGGACAAAATCCAGTCGATGCATTAGGAGTATCCCTAATAGCAAATAAGAAGAATGGAATTCTGCTTCCCAATCCTCTGGACAGTCCTGACTATATGCCATCATCATGGTTTTTAAAGTTTGATGCCATCTTTCCCCTTGTGACTCTGGATGGTAAGTTGTTGTATCCCCGGGCTGTTCATTACTTCCTTGAACAGCTGTGACATGAAATTTGAACCCTGATCTGATTGTATTTCTTTTGGTAAACCATATCTTGTAAAAAATCTAGTCAACTCTTCCTCAATTCTCTGTTATAATATTCCTTAAAGGTAT
The DNA here is from genome assembly GCF_017639515.1 of Carcharodon carcharias. NCBI lineage: Eukaryota > Metazoa > Chordata > Chondrichthyes > Lamniformes > Lamnidae > Carcharodon > Carcharodon carcharias. The sequence goes on along the minus strand of NC_054469.1, from coordinate 84,254,867 downwards.
CGCTTCAGGAAACCTGGTAGACACATGCATTATTGTCAGTAGGTACTGATTTAGTCTTAGGGAGGGGTCCTGCACAATCAATCTTGACCACAGTGAAAGGTTCCTCAAATGCTTGAATTGGAGTTTAAGGTGCCAGTTTAAGATTAATCACCATTTGTGATTTCCCTATCACCTGACATATATGACATGTTCTACAGAATTCGACTACATCTCTATGCATTCCAGGCCAATAAAAATGTTTTTGTATTTTCGCCTATATCTAAATGTCCCCCTCTTGGAATTTCATGAGCTATTCTCAATATCTCATTTCTATATCTAATGGTAAAACAATCTAATTCCAATCCATTACCTTTCATCTGCTGAAACCTACACAGTTGCCACTTTCTCATTAACACATTACCCTTAAGATAATAACATTCTGGAATACATTCTGCCTGTATTTCTGAGGAAGCTGTTTGATATAATTGTTTTATACATGGAACCTTTTTCTGTAACTCTACCAACTGCCTTGAGCTAAACACCTCAGCTTCATTCTCTTCCATTCTTTCTTCCTGAACAACCTTATGAAATGCAATGTCATCTAATTAAACTTCAATACCTTTTTCCTGCTTTTTAACTTCCCCTTCTTCCTGTTTCAGCCTGTGAGCTTGTGATCTTGTTACCACAATCTTGAAACAATTTAGGATGCTCCACCTGCAATACTTCTGTTGAAAACGCCTCTATAGGCTGCTCAACTACCATAGGCATCACCCACATCTGTGACCCAGCTTTTTCATTAACTAAAACAAATTGAACCCCTGCAATGGGCATTTTTTCCACTATTCCACCAATCACGTCACCTGTTTTCCACTTACTCTTTTAATTTACCTTCCACAATGGAATAGGTTTAGCATCTCCATGAACACCACTTATTATCACCTGTTCCTGCAAAAATCCTTCTGAACAACAAAACACAATTCCACAACATTAAGGATTGATTAGCCCTGTGTCTCTTAAAATTCTAACATCTTTACCTGCCCTACTCCACACACATGGAAAGCCTTCCCCTTCACATACAAAATCTTTAAATATTCTTAAAACCTCTCCTCAGAACTTCCTTGGGTAAATTGTGAACACATTCTTGCTTCTTTACCTATTACTGATTCTTCCTGTTTTACCTGTACACAAACCACTGTTTTTCCTATGTCTGAACCTCAGAACCCACAGTATTTCTACTTCCAGAACTTTTCTGCATCCCAATAATTCCAAAAGATTTTTCCTGTAATTTCCATCACACCGTCTTTGTGTGCCCAACTTTATTACAATGAAAACACTTGAATTTTCAATGTTACTTCTATCCTCAGCACCTTCCTTTTTAGTCTGAGAGAAAACTTCCTGGGAATTTCCACCTACTCCTCTTCCCTGACTATCTACCTTCCTTTCCCTTCCCACTTTCTATCCTTCTCCAATTTAAAAGGATGATGAAAGAAAGGTTTAGCTCCATGAATTAACTCATGATCATCAGCTATTTCTGCTGCTTGTCTTACCGTTTGAACCCTCTGTTCCTCCACGAGTTCTCACTATCGAAGGAATTGAATCTTTAAAATCTTCCAAAAGAATTAACTCTCTAAGAGATGCATATGTTGTCTCTATCTTTAATGCCCGTATACACTGGCCAAAATTACTGTTTTACTCTCTCAAACTCAATATAACTTTGCCCAGGCTGTTTTCTTATATTCCTAAATTTCTGCCTGTATGCCTCAGGAGCCAACTCATATGCACTCAAAACAGCCTTTTTTACCACATCATAATCTACTGACATTTCTTCTGATAGTGAAGCCTAAACCTCATGAACTCTACCCATTAACCTAGACTGTAAAAATAAAGTTTTTTTGCAGCCATTTCATCTGTCTAGCTCGCTTCTCAAACGGAGTAAAGAACGCATCCGCCTCTGTTTCCTCGAACTTTGGAAGACCTTGCACAAATTTAAACATATCCCCACTGGATTTAGGTTGAAGGTTTTTTCATTGTCAGAACCTTCCTCGGATCTGAGATCTCTTTCTTAAAGTCCAGCTTTTTAAGTTGGTACTCTCTTTCCTTCACCCTTTCTTCCATTGCTAATTGTTCCCTCTGGAGACCAAGTTTTCACATTTCTATTTCCTTTTGAAAAACTCTTTTGCCCTTTCTATTTCTGCTGCCTCTAGTTCAATTTTTTTTTTTCATTGCCATTACTTGCTCAAATTCAAGCTGCTTCATTTGTAACTGAAGTCTCACTACACCCAGCTATGGCTCAGTAGTGTCAGGTATCACTTCCAACTTCAAATGCTGTGCTATCACTTCAACTATATTTGCTTTCTTTGTCACTACGGGTAACCTCAGCTGCAACTTATCCACAAACTCTGTTAACTTACCCTTAGGGCAGGATCTTCCCCTCATTGGGCGAATGTGGCAGGTGGGCCCAGGAGCAGCCATGCAACAGTCCACTGCCCGCAATCGGGCCCCGACTGTGATTTCACACTACATAGCCAATTAACAGCTAGCCAGCGTGATACGAGCGCTGTTAACCTCAGCTCTGGGGGCGGGAGGAGCACATGTGCACGGCTGCAATCAGTGAAAGCCCCCTGAAGGTACAAAGCTGCCTCAGGGAGCTGAAGATTTTTAACATCAAAAATAATGATTTTAAAAATAAGGAAAACATGTCCCCTCATGTAACTCTGTCATGAGCAGGGACATGTTAAAAATGAGTTTTAAATTTTTTTAAAAATCACTTCAAAACCTCATCCTACCTGTGGATGAGGTTTTGCTGAAAATGCAAGGGCTGTTTGGTCTGTTTGCCCACCCGCCAAGTTTAGAAGGGCAGGGAAAAATTTAACTTTAATTAATCAATTAATGGGCTTAACAGGCCTCTTGTCAGCAGGCGCACTGCCAACTCCCACGAATGCCCGCTGACATGAAGTATCGTGTGACTGCACAATGAAGTCAGGATGTTCACCTGACATCATCATGCACTAATTCATGCTCACGCGTGTTGGGTGTGCTCCCACGTGCCGAGATGAATATCCTGCCCCTAGATACTTTCTGCAACCATATCAGAGTTATATCTTCTGAACAACTCCCCATAAACTTACTTTACAATAAACCAGAAAAATATAATGAAAATTATTATACCTTCATAACGTCATATTTATTTACTTCAATGTGTACTATCAACTCATTTACTGTTATGAATGCAACACACAGATACAGAGCCTTTAATTTTGTCTTTTTGTTATCCTTGTGTACCATTTACATGATGCACTGCAGGAATTCACCAAGGCTCTTTAGACAGCACCTTCTAAACCCACAACCACTACCACCTAGAAGGACAAGAGCAGCAGATAGATGGGAACACCACCACCTGGAGATTCCCCTCCAAGCCATTCAGCATCCTGACTTGGAAATATATCACCATTCCTTCACTGTCGCTGGGTCAAAATCCTGGAACTCCCTTCTAACAGCACTGTGGGTGTACCTACACCACATGGACTGCAGTGGTTCAAGAAGGCAGCTCACCACCATCTTCTCAAGGGCAACTAGGGATGGGCAATAAATGCTGGCCCAGACATCGAAGCCCATATCCCGTGAATGAATTTTTTAAAATAACATCGTCTTGATTCTTGGTGCATCCTTAGGTTTTTTCTCTGTCCCTTCCTGCCATTCTTCGACTCTCATTTCCCATATTTCTATTTTCATCTCCTACTCTTTGATATACTACATCTTTCCACATTTGTTTCCTTGCCCCTGCTATTTAATTTAAAACCCTCTCTGCTTCCCTAGTTATGCAGTTCACAAGAACACTGGTCCCATCATGGTTCAGGTGTAGATCATCCCAATGGTACAGCCCCCACTTTCCCCAGTACTGGTGTCAGTGCCCTATGAACCAGAACTCACTTCTCCCACACCAGTCTTTGAGCCACGTGTTCATCTCTCTAATTTTATGTACCCTATGCCAATTTGCACATGGCTCAGCTAATAGCCCAGAGATATAACCTTTGAGGTCTGTTTTTCAATTTAGTGCCTAGATCCTCATATTATCTATGCAGAACCTCTTTCCTAGTTCTTCCTATGTTGTTGGTACCTTTATGGACTACGACAACCGGATCCTCCCACTCCAAGTTCCTCTCTAGCACTGAGAAGATATCCCGTACCCTAGCATTGGGCAGGCAACACAGCCATCTGGACTCTCGCTCTTTGCCGTACAGCACAGTGTCAAACTCCCTTGCTATACTGTCCTCTACTATCACTACATTCCTTTTTTCTCCTCCAACTTGAATGGCTTCCTGTACCAAGATGCTCATCCACCCTGCAACCCTTGATCTCATCCAAGCAAGCGGAGGTAACTCAAACCTATTGGACAATTGCAGAGACTCACTCTCCTGGTCTCTGGGTCACCTTACCTGCCTCACGCACAGTCACGCCCTCCTCTCCCTGATCATTGGCCAAATCAGAAGACCCTATCCTAAGTGGTGTGACTCCCTCCTGGTATAAAGCATCCAGGTAATTTCCTCCTTCCTGATGTGTCGCAAAGTCTGCAGCTCAGGCTCCAGCTCAATCACTCTGAGCCGAAGCTCCTCAAGCTGCAAAAATGTTTCCCTGGATCACAATGTTATCCAGGATCTCCCACATGCTGCATCCTTGACACATCAAACGTCCTGCCATCTTTAATGTTTTAAATAATTACTTAATTATATTATTCACTAAGATATGCTGCTTTTAAAATATATTTTGTTAACTTTAGCACTACTATTTTAAACCTTAGGAATAGGATAGACCTTAGCCACTCACCAAGCAGCTCTTTTCACTGCAGTAGAGTAAAAAACAATTCCTACAGGGTGAAAAAGATAGAAAAAGGAAACAAACACCTCCTTCCCCCAACTCCCGCCTCACCAAGCTCCATGTCTGCACCCAGCTTCCTCAACTGCCCATTCACTAAATCTGCCCAAATCCTCTTTAAGCCTCTTTGCATCTTCCTCATAACACACATTCCCACCCAGCTTTGTGTCATCTGTGAACTTGGAAATATTACATTTTGTCCCCACATCCAAATCATTGATATATATTATGAACAGCTGAACCCAAGTACTGATGCTTGCATTACCTCACTAGTCACAGCCTGGCCAGCTTAAGAATGATCTGTTTATTCCTACTGTTTTCTGACTGTTAACCAATCCTTAATCCATGCCAGTATATTATCTCCCATCCCATATGCTTTAATTTTGCTAACCAATCTCCCGTGGGGGACTTTATTGAAAGCCTTATGAAAATCCAAGTACATTACATCCACCAACTCCCCTTTATCAATTCTGTTAGTAGCATCCTAAAAAAGACTCCCAACAGGTTCGTCAAAGACGATCTCCCATTCATAAATCCATGTTGACTATGCCCGATCAGATCATTATTATCCAAGTAACATACATCACATCCTTTATAATAGGTTCTAGTATTTTCCCTACTACTGATATAAGGCTAGTTCCCTGTTTTCTCTCTCCCTTCCTTCTTAAATAGTGGGGTGACATTTGCTACCTTCCATTCTGCAGGAACCATTCCAGAATCTACAGGATTTTGGAAGATGATCACCAATGCATCCAATAGCTACCCCTTTCAACAATCTAAGATGTAGAATATCAGGTCCTGGGGACTTACTAACCTTCAGTCCCATTAATTTCTCCAGCACACTAATTTCCTTCAACTCCTCACTCTCCATAGTCCTCTAATTCTGGGAGATTTATTGTATCATCCTTAGTGAGGAGAGACACAAAGTAATCATTCAGCTTCTCTGTCATTTCTCTTCTTATGGCAAAGCTGATGGCAAATGCTGAGCTGCTCAAATCTCCAAGGGAAACTTGAAACAACTGTTTTGCAATTTGTATATATTTTGAGATGCGTGCCTTGAATTCAGTAGTAATAAGACAACCGAGTCTTATAGGTTTCATACAGAACTACATTAAGCCTTTATTAATAGAAGAAATGACTAAGTACACATTGATCTACAAATTATGAGAACTTCTAAATCTCCTAATCTAACTCCTAGTTACGCTTTTGTTAAGGCAACAGTAAGACAATACCTACCCTGAACAACCCAATTCAAAGTGAGTTTTCTTAACTTCAGTTTTTTGTAGACAGCAGCTTGAGGCGTGGATGCTGGAGGCTCTTCACATGTCTTAGGTCCTAGAATGCCTACCTTTACACACAGCCTTTGCTCTTTTATATATATTTTCCCCTTTGAATGCACATTCCCATTGTTTCACTATGTCTTTGGACTTTACCTTTCTAATAATAATCTCTCATAGTACCAATTTTATAATCTTTGAGAAAAATAAACACACTTTCTTAACTTCCCCTGGCTAGGTGTAATATTTCGCTCCCTCTTTTGAAATGAATCTAGTCTGGTTTATTTAAAAATGCAAATGTTCCCTTGAAACTTAAGCTTACTTACTCAACACTTCAAATCTAGCTTATCTTCTATTACATGAAAACCTTCAGACCAGCTGCCTTTAATTCAATTAAGTTACGCACACAGACACATACCCCACTATTACTCTAGTAAATTCCAATAACATTATGAAAATGATTATATCTTCCTGACACTCTATTTCCCATTATAAATTCTCCCGACTCTGTCTGTGATTGACCCACATTTGTCTTAGCCAAGCTTTTCCTTTTTAACTTATCTATAGAAGCTTTTACAGTCCCTTTTTGTTAATTTGCTAGTTTACATTCATTTTCTATTCTCCCTGTCTTTATCAGTTTCTTGGTCCTTCTGTGTTGTATTCTAAAATCTTCCCAATTCTCAGGCTTACTACAATTTCTGACAATGTTATAGGCCTTTTCTTTTAATCTTATACAATTCTTAATTCTTAACAGGGCTGCAATATAAATGGGGTAATTGGTGCTGGCAAAAATATCTGGCAACATTGGTAACAGCAGCCTTTTCTCTATCAAGCATAATGTTTTAAGTGTCTCCCTCTTATTAGTAATTTTAGCATATATTCCTGAGGCTCCAGCTTTCAGCTTTTTGTATCGAGATCTGGTTGTCTGCAAATTCTGCCCAAGAATGGGAATGGGCAGGACCATGGCAGTCATATTTTTTCTGTTTGCTGCACTGTGCTGCATTTAAGCACAAATGGAGTGGTAGGGACATGAAAATGTAGTTAAGAACAGCGACAGACATCCTCCTGACTCTATTTAGTTACATTGATACAGAGAGAAAAAAAGGTCAAAGCCAACACTGATTTCAGTATAAGAATCATTAAAAATCTCATGTCACTATCCTTTCTAGTGGCAGTCATTCAAACCTGAATCAAAAAATCCCAGCACTTCAGGCAAAATTTTCGCTCCCAAGTCAGGTGTACAGAATTGGGAAAATTCCTGACTCCCTAAACCCGATTAGGGAGAAACTTCCCTGAACAGGCAGATTTTGATTCTGGGGGGATGGGTGAAGGACAAAATCCATCATTGGTTTTGTGTGCTTTTGTGGCATGCACAGACAAGTATTGAGAGCCATCATGAATTGGCAGGAGACTGTTTAAAAAAATCTCTAATAAACACACACAATATATTTAAATCCCTTCAAGAAATTAATCCCTTTTTAAACACAATTGTATTCATAGGCCCACATCAAAGACAGCTAGTCCCTTTATCATCACTTGGAGCTGTCAATCAAGCTGAACTTACAGTCCCCCCACCCCCTGAAGCAATGATGATAGGTTGCAGTAGCAGTCAAGCAGCATTATCCTATAATGAAAACATTCAGACTTATGTCATTAAACATCTATTGACATTGCAAGCACTGATTTTTTTTTTCAACTGCAGGGGGAGACTTGTATTTTTTTCAAACTTTGAAGGGCAGGCGATATCCAATTTTATGCACATTCATATCTACTCTTAACAATCCCAAAAGGTTACCTGACCTCCAAAGAATTCCAGCAGATTTAGACCTTTTCCTCAAATTCATAAATCCCATGAGTCATCTTTCAGAAACTTAGGTGACAAAAATTGTTTGAGTGAAAGAAGCTGCATTTTTAAATATGTCGCTACCACTTTGCACCATGGATGTGAGAAATATGTCACCACCCCCAGTTCTTCCCCGCTCCATGCGTTCCCCCCCCTCGCACCACCCCCCCCCCCCCCCCCCCCCCCCCCCCCCCCCCCCACAAAAAAAGTGGGTCCTGTGTTCATGGGCAGGACTTCGAGATTCAGGACTTAACTTTGGCTAAGACGTGGAGCCCTTCCGTCTTTGCGAAAATTCAGGTTTTAGTTTCCAATATGCAGGTTTTCCCAATTAGCACAACTAAAAGCATTTCATTTATTAATAGAATTTTTTCCAATTCGATTGAAGGTCAAAAGGTTCTACAGTTCTGACAGCAACATTGATGCAAAATTCAAGATTATGGCTCCTTGAATTTCTATTCCAAATAGTAAACAATATTAAAATTATCTTCTATTAATATGGCTGAATATCAAATTTATTGGCCCAAATATTCCATAGAGTGGCAAGCAGATTCAGATTGCTCTCTGCTCCTAGTTACTTAACTGGAAATGAATCTGCTATTTTCACGTCTGACCTACTGACTCAGGCCAGGTGAGAACTGTCTAGTGTAGGGGGTGGGAAGTGGTCCCTACTTGAGGGGAGGGTAAGTCAGTGCAGGGGGTAGTCAGGAGACAGGGGGATAGTTGGAACAGCTAGGGGTAGTTGGAGTAATGTGGTCAGGGTGTGGTCAGTGGGGAAGGTAGGGAGAGTGCAGTTGTCAGGCCAGCTAGGGTTAATGGTGGGGGGAGAGGAGGTGGGAGGGTGGTCGGTGTAATTGGGGAGGTTAGCAGTGGGGTGTGGTCCCGTGGTGGATCACGGAGCAGGGTGGGGGTTTGTTTTTTCTGGGTTACTATTACTGTAATACATTTGGAACCATCCAAAGTTCACAATTTATATTGTACTTTTGGATGGTTCCCATTGCAGGGCAATTGCCCATTGAAAGTTTGAACTTACCATGCAACCCCCACGTGGAGACTATCGCGGGTGTTTGGGGGAGGGGGTTGGTGATGGTGATGGGGATGGTGGGTGGTGTCCCCCAGTGCATCTCTGAGATACCACCCAGAAGCGACATCCCAATGCTCGGAAGTTATGGGCCATTGTCTAGTTTTGCTTACCATGCTGCAGTTCATTACAGAATAGAAGAAACTGAAACGATGCACACAAACATTTTTTTATTAAGGTAAAATTAGCATTAAGATTTCGCAGGTTACATTGCCCACAATGTTAATACAATGCTGAAGCAGTTTCCTGTAACTAAAACTAACCAACAAATGTACCAATTCCAAAAGATAAAGCTGAGGATTTTAAAGTTGAAGCTTATGTTTAAATCCTTTTATGGCCTTGTCCTTCCCTACCTCCGTGAAATCATTCAGCTCACCAACATCCCACCAACCCCAAACACTGTTCCTCTGACTCTGGCCTTTTGTGCATCTGCCCCTCTCTTCACTCCACCAATGGCAGCCATGTCTTCAAACATCTGAGTAAGAGGCATGGTCTAAAAAGATTTCTCAAATCTCTCCACTTCCTTCAAGACATTCTTTAAAACCTACTTTTGACCAACTCGTCATCGTCCTTCCTAAAATCTCCATTTGGCTCAGCATCCATTTTTTCCCTTATGCTTGTGTGAGGTGCCTTAGGGTGCTTTTTCTAGACTAAAAGTGTGATATAAATGCCAAGTTGTTGAAAAGTCACACTGCACAACAAAAATAGCTTTGCTGAATTTTTAAATTCAAGTTCTAATTAATATTATATTTCTATTTGCATCAACGCTAAATTTTACTAATGGGTTCATAATTAGATCAATGATCTACACACTCGCAGGCATGACCTGCAGAAACATGAACAGGGCACTGACAACAATAATGGTTACTGAAGAGGAGTTTTTCCTAATTTCCTTGTTGAATTCCTCTATTTAACTGGAAATTGGTATATTATGCAAATTTTAAAATTTACACATGAAGAAAGCTTGAGCAATTTGATTCATATTTTGATGTCTGCACTCATCACCCTCCACTCAAAATTGGCTTGGAGGAAACTAATATCCCAGTTATTCTTTCAACTCTCCACCCTTCAAACCCTCTGATCCTGAAATCTCCATTTAAGTCCAATGTTGACACTTCTAACAGATATTTAAACTACAGGCTTCCCATTCTAAAAATACTGAGGACTGGAATTCAAGCCTATAGTAATATGGAAATAGTAATGTCTACCCCTAAAGGTAGTGTTATTAAACTTACGTCTTCAAATATATTACATCTTAGTTTTTACGTGAGGTTAGCAATTTCAAAGAGTTGATGGGCACCTGAGCTTTACATATTAGCAGCAATAACTTGGACTGTAACCATTATGAATTTTTATTTTACAGAATAAACAAATCAAGGATAGAAAAATGTTATACAGAACAGTGCAATTTTTGCTGGCCCATGCGAGCAATGTGAAATTGAACAATAAACTATACACATTCACTTTAGCATAATCCAATATATTTTACTATTTTTTAATTAATTTTATTCCATTTGAAAGCACTGTTTTTGAAGAAGTAGAATGTTTTTTGAAGCAAGAAATAGGAAGCAAGCTGTTATAGATTAGATATTTTACTAAAGCACCTCTGCTCAGTGGTGTAAATCACTTTGAAATAGTTACACTGAATTAGGGAAAAGACTCAAGACAAAAAAGCATCTGTTCACTTGCAATAGAAGCAGATTATTTAGATTCATTTTCAACACAACCTTACAAAATGTACGAAGTTTGCACCCACAATTTAATAAACTCAAAGAGAGGGGTCTGGAATTCAAACTGCAGAAGCTGTGCATGTCTACGATTAATTTGAAGTGTAAAAAAAACTGCAACTTTGCTTTTCAAAGCCATTTATAATTTGAAATGCTTTCAGATACAAGTTAAAGTTAAATCTGGAGCCCAGTTTGGGCTTTCTAAGCCAAGGGAAAAATGGTTTCATACCTAAGGTCTGTCTGTTGTTTTCCTATCCATTTAAATGAAAAGACAGATAATAATGGAGTTGGCCAGCAAACAAGTGGAAGCCAGTAACTTTACAAAAACTTCCACTCACTCAGGCATAAGCAAAACAACAATCTCTTTATGGCTGTCATTCAACTCAGTGATAGAACAGACAAAGGAAAGTAAGAACTTTGAAAGTGAGATTGCTCCCCACCTCCAACCCCCACCACAACCCCAGTTATATTCCATGTGGTAATTTCTCAAAAGAATAAATGCCTGCTGGAAGAGCATGTGTGGACTTTGGGTAAAGGCAGGATTAGTATTAGGTGCAGCCACAATTCCCTCCATAATTAAATTGCTTGTTCACACTCGATGTATCTAACCTCACATGAAAGAGCTGCTTGGATAAGGTATTGGGGGGGAAAGAACACTGCAAAAGTGACTACTAATAGTAGCTAATGCTACTGAGAGGCCTGCAGGATTTTCCATCAACTTCCTCGATCAAATTACAAGTTTGGGCTAGGAGCGTGAAGTTACAAAGTTCATATCTCCAGATCATGAAAAATGGCAGATAATAATGAGCTATTGGTTGCTGTACTGTGCTGGGCAAAAGTTTGGGTGGGTGGGTGGGTGGGTCAATGCATCAAGCTGGAAGTTAGTACTAATGTGCAGCAACCAAACCATCCAGTCATGCAGTTAAAATGGTGACCATCAGCACGGATAAAAGATCATTCAGGCTATCATACTGGTGCAAGTCTAGCACCACATCAGAGCTATTTACTCGCATGACATTTTCCTGATTTTGCAAATCAAAAATTGCAACACAAAAGATCATTCATATTGGCTCTAACCTAAATTCCCTTTTTCCTCCCATACCCTCTTTTTCTTTTTCAAGTGTTCATCTAATTCCCTCTTAAAATGGTGTGATGTGACTCAGCTTCAATGACTTCCATAACCTAATATACTTTTGCCTGAAAAAAAGAACTTGCATTTATATAGTGCCTTACACACCTCAATATGTCCCAAAGATTTTTACAACCAATTAAGTACTTTTGAAATGTCATCATTGGTTACAAATTGGGGAAAAGAATGTTCCCGTTATGCTTAGTAATAAAGGACATTACTTTGGATTAGTACTATTTTACTCCCCAATGGAAATAACCTTTCACTACAAGGATAATGTTCTAATTTTGTGCTCCCAGCATGGAGCTTACCTCAGGTACTGTGTAACAAATAGCATAAATTCTAGGGCACATCCACATACAATTATCAGTGGTCAGAAAAGATCGTACAGGACATGCCAAAGTTTTAAGACATGCACTGAACTCCCAACCAGAAGCACAAAATCAAATTTTACTCCTCACTTAACCCCTCAAGCCTTTGGAAAACTGAACATTTCTATTGCATTCACCATTAGCCTTCTGGTGAATACAACTTAGGGTTCCAACTCTCAATGTTACAGCACTGAAGGGAGCCATTCAGTCAACTGTGCTCCTGCAGCTCTTTGAAAGAGGGATGCAATTAATCTTGTTTGCTCTTTCCCTACAGGCCTACAAATTTTTCCTGATGTCAGCCCAGTAAATTGGTACATTTACCATGGACCAAGATGTTTTCCATTATAAGGCTTCCAAATCTGCACACAGTGGTTGTCATCGCCATTACTGTATTTTTGTACAAAATGCATTGCATTGTTACTGTGCATGTGAATATGTATATACAAGTATAGTTCCTTAAGCCATATCATTTTATTGTAGATCAGCATATTAGATATAGGATTGGAATATTAGCAATTCTGCAGCCTCTAATAAATAATTTAAGAATGTGATTAAAAACAATTTATTTTATGCCATATGAATTTCTGGTCCATTTAGAAAGAGGAAAAATATGAAAACCTGGAAGTATTGCTGCTCTTGAAAAGTCCTGCTTACTGGTACACATTATTGCAGCAGCTCTTAGTACAGTGCAGATATTAATTTATTTAACATTGATTCTTTGCATTGAAGCAGGGTTATTTCTGTTCCATTAATTGACAATAACAGACATGGAACAGATGCAGTTCAGAACTTGAGAAAATTATTTTACAGATTGTTGCTTTAACAAAGGAGGCTGTAGCGACTAAATAGGATTGATGCAGAATAGCTCAAGCTGTATGGCTCCAGCAATTAGTACTTTTTTAACATCAAGAATTGTATTAAATGAATAATTGTGGAAAAATTCAAATTTGATGTAATTTGTAAAACTTTAAACAAAATCCAAGTTGCTTGCCTCTGTTTCTGTACATAAAACTCTTGTATCCAGAATTAATTTTCAAAATTAGTCAGGATTACCACTATGATACATTTTATAAATAAAACATGACATTTTATTATTTTAAAATAGAACATTTTCGTAACTACAAATTTTCTGGAGTTTTTAAAATTTTATTTAAAAAAAGTATAACCAAAATGGAGTCATGCAGCTTTCAGAGTAGCAAGGTGCTACTGTTGAGAAATCATTTCCAAGGTTTATTTTCTATTAGCAAGATGACTGATTTCACCTCACTGTGAATCCTTCTGCCAAGATGACTAGAAATTAAAACACACTGAACACTGGAAACAAATCAGTGAAATCTACTCACCAATCACCAATTCTCCATTCACTACAATAAAACGGATGGGATAATCTCATACATCTAGAATAAAGCGTCTCTAGCGAGCTGTAGTTAACCTGAATTTTGTATAACAATATGATGTATGTGAACAAGACAGATTTAAGTGAATTACTTTTTAAAAAGTTTATAGATTAAAATAAATTCTTGACTTATTTCTTTGCAGCACATTGTTCCCTTATCAGTTTCCTCCATTTATCATAAATCTTTTAAATGTCTTTGAGATCGGCTAATGATGGAGTATGCTTATTAACAGAGATCCACATTACCAGTATCTTCTGACAATTGTACATTAATGGATTAACCACCAATAAATAAGTCCAGTTAAACTGAGAAAACATTTTTTCTATTTTAATCTGACCAAAAGATAGCCACAATACTGATTTAAAGTGAAGACAGAATTTACTTATAGACCATCTTCAAGGAAATAGCTTTTTACAAAGTTTCTACAGAGTTTTAGGTGCATTTTATGTTTACTAAAGATTATACAATTCCCTATCTTAGATCCTCAGTTTTGAAGTAGAACATGTTATTTCTTACAAAGCTTTGATCACATATGCTGGAGGGTCTACAGTACGTTAATCTACCAAAAGCATCAGAGCTAAATGCAACTCCTGGGGTGCACTGTGGTCAAATGTATATCCCCAGAGATTTGCACCTCTTCCATAAATCTCCTGTAGAAGACAAGTTGCCAGTCTATGAGAGTGATATCCACTGAAATCTGACATTTATCTTTCGCCTTCCTTATTTGAGGTTTTTACAACTTGCTCGTATGGAGGGGGCGGCTGATTGCAGTAGGCTGGTGGGGGTGGGTAGGCTGGGTTGAGCAGAGGGAAATTTGGCTGAATTTGAAAAGTTGAGGCAATGGGATTAAAAACAGGTGCTCCAGGTTCTGTATAATATTGCATTCCAGTCTGACTGTCTGTAAGCAGAAGAAACAGAAAATGGTTACAAAGATAGTTAGCACTCGAGAACAACAACAGTACTTGTAGAAAGTTAGTCAAAATATGTCACTCGATACATTGACAATATAAAGTGGTTTCCCTGGTTTTGTCAGACTAAGAAAAGTAAGATTGAATTATTATTTTCAGTAGTATTTCAGCAACAACTTAAATGTACGTAATGCATTTAATGAATGATAAGGTCCCAAGGTGTGTCATTCGAGCGTGACTTTGAACAAGAGTGCTGGGAGTTGGGTGAGGGGGGAATCTTGATTCCTTTCTAAAAAGCTAATTTTGTTTTTATTTTATTTTTATTTAACATGTAATTGAAATTTACTGTTTAAATTCTAAATTTCATCCAGGTTTAAGCAAGAATATACAAGCTCTCCACCGGAGATCAGTTGAAAGTTAGTTAATTAAAGAAACTAGCTTAAACTGTTTTTTTCTGTACCTGAGGCTAGGCTAAGTCTTTAGTTTCAGAGCATATAAATACACGCTTCTCAGTGCAACTTTGAACAAGAGTGCTGGGAGTTGGTGAACGAGGGAGTTGGAGGGGAAAGAGGTGAAGGAGGTACTCCTTTGCTTTTTCTAACTTTTCCATCCTGTAGGAATTGGTTTGTACTCTACTACAGGGGAAGCAGCTAGGTGTTTGGTGAGTATCTGGTAAGTGGTTAAATAGTACACAAACTGGTGGTAAGGTTAATAAATATATAAAGGAGGAAAATAACTAATTGAATAATATAATTAAGTAGTTAATTAGACACACTAAGGCAGGCAGGACAGGTGCTATGTCAAGGTTGCAGTATGTGGATGCTCCTGGATACCACTGTGATCCAAGGCCATCATGCCTGTGAAGTGTTTGCGGCTCAAGGAACTGCAGACACCGCGATGCATCAGGGAGCGGGAAAGTTACTTGGACACTTTATACCAGGAGGCAGTCACACCCCTTAGAATAGGGTCTTCTGATCTGGTCAGTGATCAGGAAGAGGAGGGTGACTGCAAGTGAGGCAGGTAAGGGGATCCAGAGAGCAGGAATGCAGGAGACTTAGACTTTGCAATTGTCTAACAGGTCTGAGGTTCTATAAGCTTGCTTGTAGGCAGTGGGCAGCAGGGTGGGTGAGCTGACTGGCCATGGCACCATGGTACATGAAGCCATTCAAGTGGGGGAGGAGCAAAAAGGAGTGTAGTGGTAGTAGATGACAGTACAATAAGAGGGATTGACACTGTTCTCAGCAGCAAAGAGCAAGAGTCCAGAATGCTGTGTTGCTTGCTGGGTGCCAGGGTTCGGGACATCTACTCAAGGCTGGAGTGAAACTTGGAGTGTGAGGGGGTTGATCTAGCTACCTGAGTCCATGTAGGTACCAATGACATAGGCAAGACAAGGAAAGAGGTTCTGCATAGTCAGGATGAGGAGCTAGAAATAAAATTCTGGATTATTATCTGAGTGCAGAAATATAATGGCAGACGTTTAAGAAAATAGCTCATGATTCACAACAAAGATATATTCCAGTGAGGAAGAAGGATTCCAGAAAGGGGATAAACCAACCATGGTTAACCAAGGGTAGTATCAAATTAACAGAAAAGACATACTATGTGGCAAAGAGTAGTGGTAAACCAGAGGATTGGGAAAGTTTCAAAATTCAACAAAAGATTACCAAAATAATAATGAGGGAGAAAAAAAACTTTGAGGGTAAATTAGCATGTAATAAAAAAGGGCCGTAAGAGCTTCTTTAAATATATAAGGAAGAGAAAGACCAAAGTGAACATAGGACCCATACAGAATGAGGCTGGGGAAATAATATTGGGGAACCAGGAAATGGCAGAGGAGTTGAATAAATACTTTGCTTCAGTCTTCACGGTAGAAGACGCTAATATCATTCTAATACTAAATAATCAAGGCGCAAAAGACGGGGAGGAAATAAATGCAATAACTATCACAAGAGAAAAAGCACTAGGGAAACTAATGGGGCGAAAGGCCGTTAAGTCTCCTGGACCTGATGGGTTGCATCCTAGGATATTAAAGGAATTAGCTACAGAGATAGTGGATGTACTGGTAGTAATCTTCCAAGAATCCTTAGATTCTGGATAAGTCCCAAAGGATTGTAAAACTGTCAATGTAACACCCTTATTCAAAAAGGGAGGGAGACAAAAACAGGTAACTATGGGCCAGTTAGCTTAACATCTGTCATTGGGAAAATATTACTGTAATATTATAAAGAATGTAATAGCAGAGCATTTAGAATTACAATTTAATCAAGCAGAGTTAGCATGACTTCATGAAGCGGAAATCATGACTGACAAATTTATTAGAATTCTTTGAGGAGGTAACTAGCAGGATAGATAAAGGGGAAGGAACCAGTACATTTAACATAATTAGATTTCCAAAAGGCGTTCAATAATGTACCGCATGTAAGGCTACAGAATAAGAGCCCGTGGTGCTGGGGTAGTATATGAGCATGGATAGAGGATTGGTTAACTCATAGGACGAAGAGTTGGGAAAAGGGAGGCATTTTCAGGATGGCAACCTGTTACTAGTGGAGTGCCACAGAGGTCAGTGCTGGAGCCTCAGTTATATATTAATGACTTAGATGAGAGAAGTGAATGTATTATCATCAAATTTGCGGATGAAACAAAAACAGCTGGGAAAGCAATTGGAGAGGATGACACAAGGAGTCTACAGAGGAATATAGACGGGTTAAGTGAGTGGGCAAAAAAGTGGCAAATGGAATATAATATGGGAAAATGAGAGGTTATGCACTTTGGCAGTTAGAACAGAGGAGCTGAACATTATTTAAATGGAGAAAGACTGCAGAAGGCTGCAGCACAGAGGGATTTGGGAGTCCTTGTTCATGAATCCCAAAAAGCTAACATACAAGTTCAACAGGTAATAGGGAAGGCAAGTAGAATGCTGGCCTTTATTTCAAAGGGAATGGAGTATAAAAATAGAGATGTCTTGCCAAAACTATACAAGGCACAAGTTGGATCACACTGTGAACAGTTTTGATGCCCTTATCCAAGGAAAGATATACTGGCATTGGAGGCAGTCCCGAGAAGGTTCATTAGGTTGATTCTGAGTATGGAGGGATTTTCTTATGAGGAGAAGTTGAGTAGGTTGGGCCTGTACTCATTGGAGTTTAGAAGAGGCGAACTTTTTGAAACATAAGATTCTTAAGGGGCTTGATAGGGTATATGCTGAGAGGTTACTTACCCTTGTGGGAGAGTCTAGGACCAAAGCGTATAAACTCAGAGTAAGAGGTCGCCCACTTAAAGCAGAGATGAGGAGGAATTTCTTCTCTCAGAGGGTAGTTAATATGTGGAACTCTTTACTGCAGAGAGCTGTAGAAGCTGGGTCCTTAATTATATTCAAGGTGGAGACAGACATTTTTAATCAGTAACAGAATCAAGGGTTATGGGGAAAAGGCAGGAAAGTGGAGTTGAGGATTATCAGATTAGCCACGATCTCATTGAATGGTGGAGCAGACTCGATAGGTCAAATGGCCTACTTCTGCTTCTATGTCTTATGGTCTAGTTGGCATAGAGAAAATAGGATTAGAGAAATGAATGCATCGCTTAAAGACTGTAGTGGGAGAAGTAGGTTCCGCTTTGTGGGGCACTGGCACCAGCACTGGGAAAAGTGGGGGACTGTACTGTTGGGATTGTCTACACCTGAACCGGGACCAGCATTCTAGCGAGGCGCAGAACTCGGGAAGTAGAGAGGATTTTAAACTAAATAGTACGGGTAAGGGGTCAAATCTGGGAAGATGTGGTAAACCAAAGAGTAGAGGCAAGGCAAGAGAGAAAGGTACTAATACGTGAAATGATAAACAGACTGTCACAGGAAGGGATAGATAATAAAAGGACAAAACTAAAGATTCTGTGTCTGAATGCACCTAACATTCAAAACAAGAGAGATGAAGTGATAGTTCAAATACAAATAAGTAAGTACAATCTGATAGCCATTACAGAGATATGGCTGCAGGATAGCATAGATTGAGACCTGAATATTGAAGGGTAAATGACATTTAGGAAGGACAGGAAGCTAGGAAAAGGTAGAGGGATGGCTCTGTTAATTAACGATGCTATTCACAAAATAGATGACCCAAGTTCAGGAAACTAGGGTGTAAAAGCAGGTTCAGTAGAGATGAAAATTGATAAAGGCAAGTAGTCACTTGGAGTGGAGTACAGGCTCCCTAACAATACCCACACATTAGGACAAAGTATAGAGAAAGAAATAATGGGAGCTTATCATAAAGATATGGCGATTATCATGGAGGATTTTAATCTATATATAGACTGGAAAAATCAGGTGGGCAAAGGAAGCCTAGATAAGGAGTTCATTGAAAGTTTTCAGAATAGTTTCTTAGAACCTGTGCTGTGGATAATGGTGGATGTACTGTACTTAGATTTCCAGAAGGCATTAAGTGCAACATCAAAGGTAATTGCAGAAAATAAAGCTCATGGTATAAGGGGTAACATACTGGCATGGATAGAAGATTGGCTGGCTAACAGGAAGCAGAGAGTGGGCATAAATGGGCCTTCTTCAGGTTGGCAGAATGTAACGAGTGGTGTGCCACAGGGATCAGTGCTGGGACCTCAACTGTTCACAATTTATATAAATGGCTTGGATGAAGGGATTGAGGGGATGGTTGCCAAATTTGCTGATGATACAAAGATAGGTGGGAAAGATAGGTAAGAGCAGAAGTAGGCCAATCGGCTCATCGAGTCTGCTCCACAGAAAGTAAGTTGTGAAGAGGACATAAGGAAGCTACAAAAAGATATAGATAGGTTAAGTGAGTGGGCAAAGATCTGGCAAACGGAATATAACGTAGGCAAAGGTGAAGTTGTCTGTTTTGGCAGAAAGAACAAAAGAGAAGCATATTATCCAAACGGTGAGAGATTGCACAGCTCTGAGTTGCAGCGAGATCTGCGTGTCCTGGTGCATAAATCACTTTGAGGAACTCAAAATTATAATCATCAGGGATATTGTACTCAGCAATTTACTGGAGCTGCAGGCTGACAAGTCCCTAACTCCTAATGGACTTCATCCTCGGATCTTAAAAGAATTGGCTAATGAGTTAGTTGATGTGTTGGTTTTAATTTTCCCAAATTCCCTAGATTTGGGAAGGTTCCATTAGATTGCAGAATAGCAAAAGTAACTCCTTTATTCAAAAACAGAAGGAGACAGAAAGCAGGAAACTACAGCCCATTTAGCTTAACATCTGTTATTGGGAAAATGTTAGGCACTATTATTAGAGAGGTTATAGATGGACATTTAGAACAGCTCAAAGTAATCGGGAAGAATCAGCATAGTTTTATCAAAGGGAAATCATGTTTAACCAATTTACTAGAGATCTTTGAAGGAATAAAATGTGCAGTGGATAAAGAGGAGCCTGGAGAAGTGCTATATTTGGATTTCCAGAAGTAGAAGGTGCCACATCAAAAGTTGTTGCAGAAAATGTGGTCTGACCAGAGCCTTATAAAGCCTCAGCAGCACATCCCTGCTTTTATATTCTAGTCCTCTCGAAATAAATGCCAACATTGCATTTGCCTTCCTAACTACCGACTCAACCTGCAAGTTAACCTTAAGAGAATCCTGGACTAGGACTCCCAAGTCCCTTTGCACTCCATATTTCTGAATTCTCTCCCCATTTAGAAAATAGTCTATGCCCCCATTCTTCCTACTAAAGTGCATGGCCTCACATTTCCCCACGTTGTATTCCATCTGCCACTTCTTTGCCCATTCTCCTAACCTGTCCAAATCCTTCTGTAGCCTCCCCTCCTCCTCAATACTACCTGTCCCTCCACCTATCTTTGTATCATCTGCAAACTTAGCCAGGATGCCCTCAGTTCCTTCATCTAGATCATTAATGTATAAAGTGAAAAGTTGTGGTCCCAACACTGACACCTGCCGAACTCCACTAGTCACCGGCCGCCATCCTGAGAAGGACCCCCTTAACCCCACTCTCTGCCTCCTGCCAGACAGCCAATCTTCTATCCATGCTAGTACCTTACCTCTAACACCATGAGTTCTTATCTTACTGAGCAGCCTCCTGTGCGGCACCTTGTCAAAGGCCTTCTGGAAGTCCAAGTAGATAACATCCATTGGCTCTCCTTTGTCTAACCTACTTGTTACCTCTTCAAAGAATTCTAACAGATTTGTCAGGCATGACCTCCCCTTGATGAAACCATGCTGACATTGCCCTATTTTATCATGCACTTCCAAGTATTCTGAAATCTCATCCTTAATAATGGACTCTAAAATCTTACCAACGACCGAGGTCAGGCTAATCGGCCTGTAATTTCCCAAGTTTTGCCTCACTCCCTTCTTAAACATTAGTGATTTTCCAGTCCTCTAGGACCCTTCCTGATTCCAGTGATTCCTGAAAGATCACCACCAACTCCTCCAGTATCTCTTCAGCTATCTCCTTCAGAACTCTGGGTTGTAATCCATCTGGTCCAGGTGATTTATCCACCTTCAGACCTTTCAGTTTTCCTAGCATCTTCTCCTTGATAATGGCCACCATACTCACATCTGCCCCCCGACTCTCTTGAACTTTGGCGATGTTACTCGTATCTTCCACCGTGAAGACTGACGCAGAGTACCTATTCAGTTCCTCTGCCATTTCTTTGTTCCTACAACTACTTCTCCAGCAGCCCAATGTCCACTTTTGCCTCTCTCTTACACTTTATATACCTAAAAAAACTCTTGCAATCTTCTTTTATATTACTGGCTAGTTTACCCTCATATTTAATCTTCTCCGTCCTTATTTCTTTTTTAGTTGTCCTCTGTTGGTCTTTGTAGGCTTCCCAATTCCCTGGCTTCCCACTGCTCTTCGCCGCATTGTATGCTTCCTCGTAAACTTTTATGCTGTCCCTGGCTTACGTTGTCAGCCATAGTTGCCTCGTCCTCCCTTTAGTATGCTTCTTCTTCCTAGGGATGAATTTTTGCTGTGTCTCCCAAATTACTCCCAGAAACTCCTGCCATTGCTGTTCCACTGTCTTTCCTGCTAGGCGCATCTCCCAGTCATTTCTGGCCAGCTCCTCCCTCATGCCTCTGTAGTTGCCTTTATTCAATTGTAATACCGTTACATCTGATTCCAGCTATTTCCTCTCAAATTGCAGGGTAAATCCTATCATATTGTGGTCACTTCCTCCTCAGGGTTCCTTCACCTTAAGCTCCCTTATGAAATTTGCCTCATTACACATCACTAAATCTAGAATTGCCTGTTCCCTAGTGAGCTCCACAACAAGCTGCTCCAAAAAGCCATCTTGTAGACATTCCGCAAATTCCTTTTCTTGGGATCCACTACCACTCCCCGTCTACCAGCATATTGAAATCCCCCATGATCACTGTAACCTTGCCTTTCTTACACGCCTTTTCGATCTCCTGGTGTATCATGTGCCCCACATCCTGACTACTATTTGGAGGCCTGTACATAACTCCCATTATGGTTTTTTTACCTTTGCGGTTCTTCAACTCTACCCACACAGATTCTACATCATCTGACCCTACATCATTTCTTGCTATCAATTTAATTTCATTTCTTACTAACAAAGCAACCCCACCCCCTCTGCCAACCTGCCTATCTTTTCGATAGGATGTATATCCTTGGATATTTAGCTCCCAGTCCTGATCCGCCTGCAGGCATATCTCCATGATGCCCAACACATCATACCTGCCAATTTCAATATGCGCCAAATGCTCATTTACCTTATTTTGTATACTGCGTGCATTCAGATACAACACCTTCAGTCCTGTATTTCCTGTCCCCCTTCTTATTGATGTCCCTTTATCTGATGTGCTTGAAGTTAGATTCCTAGCCCTTTCCAAACAATCTGTTCTATTGTGTGTTCTGCAGACATTAATAGTTTCTCCTGGGCTCTCCTTCCTTTTAAGTTTTTTCATAATTTTCCATGAAGTTGAATCCACGCACCCCCTCCCCCCACGCTAACTGCTGCTTTGTTTCCCATTAGTCATACTTCTTGGAGTTTTACCCTTCCCTCCCCCCCAACTTTCTAGTTTAAAGTCCTGTTGATCACCCTATTTACCCTTTCCGCTGGAACATTGGTCCCAGATCGGTTCAGGTGGATACCATCCCAACGGTACAGATCCCTCCTGTTCCAATACTGATGCCAGTGCCCCACAAAATGGAACCCCTCTTTCCTGCACCACTCCTTTAGCCATGTGTTTACTTCCCTTATTCTCGCGTCCCTATGCCAATTTGCACGTGGCTCGGGTAGTAATCCAGAGATTATAACCCTCGAGGACCTGTTCTTTAATTTAGTTCCTAGTTCCTGATAATCCCCAAACACGTCCTCTTTCCTAGTCTTACCTATGTTATTTGTCCCGACATGGACCACAACAACTGGTTCCGCCTCCCTCTAAAATATCCTTTCAAGCGGTCAGAGATGTCCCTCACTCTGGCACCGGGTAGGCAAAATACCATGCGGGACTCTCGATCCTACTTACAAAGAATGCTATCAATTCCCCTAATTACAGAATACCCTACAACTATCACTTGTTTTTTTGCTCCCCCCTCTTGAATGGCCTCCTGTGCCACAGTGCCGTGGTCAGCTGGCTCATCCTCCCCACAGCCCTGTTCCTTATCCACACAGGGAGCAAGTACCTCGTACCTATTGGACAAGGTCAAGAGCTGAGGCTCCTCTGTTCCTGAACACAGGATCCCTCTACCTGCCTCACTTGCAGTTACACCCTGCTTATCCTGACCAAACTTGAGGTACTTAAGCTACCGGGTGTGACCGCCTCCTGAAACAAAGCATCCAGGTAACTCTCCCCCTCCTGGATGTGCCGCAGCGTCCGGAGCTCGGACTCCAGCTCATCAATTCTGAGCCGGAGTTCCTCCAGCAACCAACACTTGCTGCAGATGTGGTCACTGCAGCTCGCAATGGGATCTGCCAGCTCCCACATCATACAGCTACAGCACATCACCTGCCCAGCCATCTCGACTTAGATAATTAATTTATTCATTGGCTTTGCAGTGGTTTTTTTTCAAATTTGGTGCAGATTTCCTACCAACCAATCAGGTCACAGCTTTCCTGTGATGTCACTTTTTCAGTTTTGGCTTCAGTTACTCTGCACCCCGAGGTCGCAGCTCCGGTGCTCCACACTCCGAGTCTGCTCCCTGGAGACAAGGCTGCGAGTCCCGAGGTAAGTTGGATTTGTACTCACCACTCCAGTGCTCCTCCCTCCGAGTCTGCTACTCACCAATCAGCTACTTTTTCTTTAAAATCCACTTTCAGAAGAGTGTCCCTCGCAGGTCTGGTGGACTCTTGAAGGCACTGCCTCTTCCTCTCTTTTTTTTTTAGGTTTGAGGAGGAGGGAGGGATAGAAACACTACAGCAATGTAATGTTTGGGGCTACTCCGTTCTTTGACAGTGGGTCCTCCTCAATTCCCTCCTGAGTCGCAGTGTCTGCGGTGACTTCTCCCAGAATGCTTCAGTCACTTCTCACCAGCGCCCTCTGTTGGATGCTCTTCCTCCTGTTGAGTGCAACAGTCCTTCTCCTCGATTACCTCCTGAGTCGCGGTGGCTGCGGTGACTTCTCCCAGAATGCGTCAATCACTTCTCACCAGCGCCCTCTGTTGGACAACTGTGTACAGTTTTTTTTAAGTGATAACAGGGTAAGTGATGGCGTAATGGTATTGTCTCTGGACTAGTAATCCAGAGATGCAAGGTAATGCTGCTCCAAGGACTAGGGCTCAAATCCTGCCACGGTAGATGGTGGAAGTTGAATTCAGTAAAAAATCTGGAATTAAAAATCTAATGATGACCATGAAACCATTGTCGATCCCATCTGGAAGGAAATCCACCATCCCTATCTGGTCTGGCCTACATGGGACTCCATCTTAAATGCTCTCTGAAATGGCCTAGCAAGTCCTATCAAAAATGGTCTAGCAAGTCATATCAAAAAAGGATTTTAAAAAAACCACCCGGCATCGACATAGACACCAGGAAACCACAATGGCAAACTCAGCCTTGTGACCCTGTAAAGTCCTCCTTACTAACATCTGGAGGCTAGTGCCAAAATTGGGAGGGCTGCAGAATCATATCTTACAGATAACGTCTCAGACACCACCATCACCATGCCTGCATAAGTCCTGTTCCACCAGACCTAGCAGAGGTGGCGGCATAGTGGTAAACAGTCAGGGGTAAACAGTTTCTAAAGGAGGGAGTTGCCTGGGAGTCCTCAACTTCGAAGTCTCATGGCATCAAGTCAACCTCCTGCCACGTGCCGCCCTCCCTCAGCTGATGAAGCAATACTCCTCCATGTTGAACACCACTTGGAGGAAGCACGAGGGTGGCAAGGATGCAGAATGTACTCTGGGTGGGGGACTTCAACTACTGACCGGGCTGGCCGATTCCTAAAGGACATAGCTGCTAGACTAGATCTGGGGCAGGTGGTGAGGGAACCAACAAGAGGAAGAAACATACTTGGCCTCATGCTCACCAACCTGCCTTCCATAGGTGCATCTGTCCATGACAGTATCGGTAGGAGTGACCACTGCACAGTTGTTGTGGAGGCTACCACCATGCTAAGTGGGACAGATTTCAAACAGATCTAGCAACTCAAAACTGGGCATCCATGAGGACCTATGGGCCATCAGCAGCAGCATAATTCTACTCAAACACAAATCTGTAACCTCATGGCCTGACAGATTCTCCACTCTACCATTACAATCGAGCCAGGGAATCGTCCCTGGTTCAATGAAGAGTGCAGGAGGGCATGCCAGGAGCAGCACCTAAAATGAGGTGTCAAGCTGGTGAAGCCATAACGTAGGACTTTTTGTGTGCCAAACAGCATAAGCAGCAAGTGATAGACAGAGCTAAGCAATCCCACAACCAACGCTCTGCAGTGAATGGTAGTGGACAATTAAACAACTCACTGGAGGAGGCTGCTCCACAAATATCCTCATCCTCAATGAGAGGGGGAGCCCAGTACATCAGCGCAAAAGATAAGACTGAAGCATTTGTTACAATCTTCAGCCAGGAGATCCATTTCGACCTCCTCCAGAGGTCCCCAGCATCACAAATGCCAGTCTTCAGCCAATTCAATTCACTCCACGTGATATCAAGAAACAGCTGAAGGCACTGAATAGTGCAAAGGCTATGGGACCTGACAATGTTCCAGCAATAGTACTGAATATTTTGTTCCAAAACTTGCCACACCCCCAGCCAAGCTGTTCCAGTACATTTACAACACTGGCATCTACCCAGCTATGTGGAAAATTGCCCAGGTATGTCCTGTACACAAAATGAAGGACAAATCCAACCCGGCCAGTTACCGCCCCATCAATCTGCTCTCCATCAACAGTAAAGTAATGGAAGGGTTCATTAACAGTGCTACCAAGTAGCATTTGCTTAACAATAACCTGCTCACTGACGCCCAGTTTGACTTCCGCCAGGGCCACTCAGCTCCTGATCTCATTACAGCCTTGGTTCAAACATGGACATAAGAGCTGAACTCCCAAGGTGAGGTGAGAGTGATTGCCCTCGACATCAAGGCAGCATGTGACCAAGTGTGGCATCAAGGAGCCCGAGCAAAACTGGGGTCAATGGGAATGACAGGAAAATTCTCCACTGGTTGGAGCCATACCTAACACAAAGGAAGATGGTTGTGGTTGTTGGAGGTTATCTGATCTCAGTACCAGGACGTCACTGCAGGAGTTCCTTAGGGAACTGTCTTCAGCTGCCTCATCAATGACCTTCCTTCAATCATAAGGTCAGAAGTGGGGGTATTCACTGATGACTGCACATTGTTCAGCACCATTCACAACTCCTCAGATACTGAAGCAGTCCATGTCCAAATGCAGCAAGAACGGGACGATATCCCAGCTTGGGCTTACAAGTGGCAAGTAACATTTGTGCCACACAATTGCCAGACAATGACCATCTCCAACAAGAGAGAATCTAACCATCATCCCTTGACATTCAATGGCAGTACCATCACTGAATCCCCCACTATTGGCATCCTGGGGTTACCGCTAACTAGAAACTGAACTGGACTAGCCATATAAATACTATGGCTACAAGAGCTGGTCAGAGGCTAGGAATCTTGCAACAAGTAGCTCACTTCCTGACTCCCCAAAGCCTGTCCACCATCTACAAGGCACAAGTCAGGAGTGTAATGGAATATTCCCCACTTGCCTGGATGACTGCAGCTTCCACAACACTGAAGAAGCTTGACACTGTCCAGGACAAAGCAGCCCGCTTCATTAGCACCACATCCACAAACATTCACTGCCTCCACCACTGACGCACAGTAGCAGCAGTGCGTGCCATCTAAAAGATGCACTGCAGGAATTTACCTAGGCTCCTTCGACAGCACCTTCCAAACCCAGGGCCACTACCATCTAGATGGGCAAGAGCAGCAGATTGATGGGAACACCACCACCTGGAAGCTCCCCTCCAAGTCACTCACCACCCTGACTTGGAAATATATCACCGTTCCTTCACTGTCATTGGGTGAAAGTCCTGGAATTTCCTTCCTAACAACACTGTGGGTGTACCTACACCACATGGACTGCAGTGGTTCAAGAAGGCAGCTCACCACCGCCTTCCCAAGGCAATAAAGGCCATCCCAGCCAACAAAGACCACATCCCATGAATAAAATAAAAAAATACATTTGGACGTAGGTTCTCCCATTACATCAATGACAATCAAAATAAATTTGTCACCTTTGCATTCAGATGGTAAAACCTAGGCCTTAGTGCTATGAGGTGAGTATTGTGTTCTTAACATGTTAAGAGATAAATATAAATTAAAGCAATAAGCATGATGGGCTGAATTTTTTGTTATTATTTCTTAGGTGGCTCTTGGGTCCACTAAAATAATTAAAGGGTAAAATGGAATGCATTCAAATTTCTAGGAAAGAAATTCCAAATTAAGCATCTGAGGAAATGTGACGAATGCTTTCCAACTATTTTCTTAATAAATGTTTAGTTTTAAAAATTGAGGGTTGAGGCATTGATGTTGATAAATCTATTTCCTAGCCAAAGCCACAGTAAAGTCCTGACAACACGATCTTCTTTCTGCAAGTCCTGTTATCCCCAGGCAAAACAATTTCCTTATACAACTAAAACAAAAATTGCTAGAAAAACTCAGCAGGTCTGACAGCATCTGTGGAGAGAAAGACAGTGTTAACGTTTCGAGTCCCGATGACTCTTCTTTTATCTTACAATTTCCTTATAGTCAGCTTATGTTCTGGTCCTTAGCCTGTGACCCTTGGCTTTCAAATCTACAGAAATGTTCCTGCAGGATATCTGCCTGCTGCTGGACAGAGTCCATAAGCTTCATATAAATACTAGTTTCTATTTCATGCCTTTTCCACTGAAGAATCCTCCTGATGTCAAGCTACTTTTGCCCATCGGCAAACATTATCAGTAAGATATAAACAAACCACAAAGTGACAAATGAACATGCATGTCAATTTAGTTTTACTGTACAAATATCAATAAATGTTAAAAATATCTGAGCTTGCAAAAGAAAATTTGATTTTTTTTTCAAAGCAAGATTGAGATTTCAGATTTATTTTTTATTCATTCACAAATGCTGGCTGGGCCAGCATTTATTGACCATACCTAGTTGCCCTTGAGAAGGTGATGGTGAGCTGCCTTCCTGAACCGCTGCATGGCCTGTGGTGTAGTTACTAATGCCATTTTAAGGGAGATTTTACCCACCAATTTTTTGAATGAAAATATTTATACCAAACTACATTTCACAAAACACAAAAATTATGAGAATCCTGACTTATTCCTCAGGGTCGCTGAAATTAGTTGTATTTTATGGCTCACCAGTAGTATTACCCAGAACATTTACTGTCATTTCTCAATAATCTGCATGTGATTTGTCCAGACACCAATATTACAACTTGAATAAATCACCTAGCCAGTAGCATGTGATTTATAAAAGTAGTTACTGCACAAAAAAAAACGGAAATAGAACAGCTTCAAAAGAAAATGTTACCCTTCCCTCTGAGAATCACAAAACAACTGTCCAATTACTGCAGGCATGTATACTTGTGACAAGCAGATCATCCCATCTAGACATCAAAAAACATGTTAAAGATAGACTTGGTCACAAATACAATGCAACCACATCAATTTTTACATTTTCGGCTTTTGATTGGCTGGAAAACTGGAATTCAATTTAAATGTAATTTTTGCATTTGGGCTGAAAAAGCCAACTCAAGATGAAGCAGAAAGCCAATGTTGCCCATCACATGGCATACCTGAGTGACCTGCATAGCAGGTTGATGGCCTGGCAGTTAGAGGCATGAAGATCCTACTGTAGACAATATGAAGGAGGTGGACCAAAGTTGGAGCAGTAGGACACAAAGTTTAGTGTCATAAAAATCCATGACAAAGGAAGACAATGGAAGAAAATGAATCTGTCAACAATGTCAAAGGTGCAGAGAGATCATAAAGTAGACGAGGTCTTAGTGATTTTGACCAGGGCAGTCTCTGTAAATGTAGACAGGTCTCAAATTAGATTCAAGACTTTAAAGTGAAACGCAGGGAGAATGGAGTTGCAACAATGTATTTCAAGACCTTTGAGAAATTGGAGATGAGAAAACAGTTAGACAAAGTGAAAAGGTTGAGTTTGGGAAGGGCTGATAACAGCATTTCTTAAAAAGGTGTGCACAATGCCCAATGAGAGCCAGAGGTCAACAAAATATTCCAGAGTGTGGAGTCAAGAAGAGGCATTTGATTTGTCTGAGTTGGACTGGAAGAGGTACAAAGGGTCAGGTAGTGGACTCCTTAGAGGTAATGAGTTTGTGAGGGCGGGCAGTGAAGAAACAGCAAAGTGAGAGCTTGAGTTAGGGGGGGGCAGGAGGCAGTAATGACCGTGGATTCCCTCAAGAAGGTGGTGAGCTCCTGACATGTGTCAGAGGTGAGACCAGATGTGGGGGATAGAAGTCAGAAAGAATAGTGAACAGTTTTTGATATTATTAGTTGGTATTTATTTCAGTAGTTTCTGGTTAATATTGCAGTAATAAATCAATTCCCCTCAGAATTTGAGCAAACTCATTACTTTAATTGTATTTTTCAGCCCTGCAGTGTGTATCTAAAAGCTTACTGAACTGGTTGGGCAAGGGAGACTCAACAATATTAGGGCTTTGAATCATATAATTATTTCACTGTTCAAGTAATATTATGTTGGACATAAACCTTTAAAATATTGCAAAACATATATAAAAGTGTGCTCTTTAATTTCAGCCACCTAGACCTGGAATTTGAGCTATGTGATACATACTTCCTGTGGTCTGACATCCAGTTGTGTTGACAGGTTGCCTGGTGAAACCCACTGTAAATGGAGGGTCATCAGTCAGTTGAGGAGGATGCAATCGCCTCCGGATAAAGAAACCAGCGCCACAACAAAACAGCACCCCCATCATCAAGAGAAACCTGTAGGAAGAGATAAACAGATGAAGAATCATACATATAAGCTAGTATCACCATCTTTGCTCATTTCACCCAACGTTATTTCTGTTCAGGAGTAGAACAGTAAGTTTAGGAAATAGTTGCTATTGAAAAAAAAAAAGAGGGGGATAAGCTAAGCTATTGTATTTGCTTTGATACTTTGTATTTTTAATTATGATGGGGGAAGAAACTGCAGCTATGATTTTAGCTTTTATAAAGGTTCGAAATGGCTCTAAAAACAGTAGGTGGGAAAGGTAAGAGGGGAGGAGAGGCAGGTGTAGGGTCACATTGAAATAAAACTTAATATGAAGGTATAAAATTAAATCTGGGGTACGCTACTGGTTCCAAACCGAATCACATTCTTGGCAAGGACCCCTGTGAGTAAAGAGCGGATATTGCTTTGACTTTCCACCTATTAATTTTTAGTGAAAACAACACATGCTTTCAATCTTAGCCATTCCGGTCCACAATGTCTAACACATCTAACTTCTTTCTTTCACTCAAAAGCTCTGCATTATGTGTACTTGCCAGAAGATAAAAGTATAAGTCAGCCAGAAGTCTAACTCTAGTTTGCAGATTTAAAAAGTTCAATGAAAATTTATAAACAGCATGTAAAAACGTTAGTTTGAGTAAACCTGAACTATAGCTGAGTTGTTCCAGATGGGCTTCACTGCATACAGCTTAAATATAGAAAGTACCTGAGATTAAACATGGCCATATATGCACAGAAGTGTAAGTAATCATTTCCATATCGTACCAGAAAATTGAAGACAGACAACATCTAAGGACATCGATATATAGTTTTCTATCTGCCCCCAAAGCTCCTAACTTATTTAATGTACATAATAGGTACTCACCAAAAATACCATAATCGTTGAATAGAGAATGCTCGCATACAACATCTTGTACCACAACAGTCCTCATATGCACGACATCTACGAAAGAAGCACATTGTGTCAGGTATATTGGTCAAAGTGATGGCACCAGCAGTCTGTACATCCGCATCGTTACCCTTTGGCCCTATTGAGTCCTTATAATTTGGATAAATGCAGTTGACCTCAACTCAAAATATCTTGTCATCTCACTTCCTCTAAGTATCAGCCTTGTTCAGCTGTTAGCTCTCTTGGACTCGAGTATGAAGGTTTTGGGTTCAGATTCTACTTCAGGGTTAGAGAACTTGTATAAGCTGACAACAAATGCAGTGCTGAAAAAGCGGTGCATTGTTGGCGATGCAATCTTTCAACATAAGGCATTAAACCAAGGCTGCACCAGTGTCCTATTAGATGAGTAGAGAAAAGATTCCATAAAACTATTCCATACAGTGGGGGAGTGCTGTGGAACAATATTCTTCCCTTAACCACCAGATTAATTGACCATTCATTTAATTTGCAGCTTGTGATTTTACTGTGTGCAACTCAGTAACCACATTTAGCTACTTAAAAACTGTGACTGTACTTTAAAAGGTAATTCCTTGTCTATGAAGCGTCCTGATCAGGGTTCAAATAAGTGGCAAGGGGTGGGGGGCAGTGGGCAAAATCCCCCTTGAAAACCCCAAGAAGCTGAGGAAAATTCAACCATAGGGGCGACTAATGAGAGAGAAGTATTTGGAAGTGACCAAATCTGAGAGCTGCTCCTCCAATCACATGCTGTTTCTTTCCCGAACTTCATGTTGATCCAATCAATTGCATCTCACTAGTGAGCTCATCAGTAGCAAATGTGGGAGAGAAAGAGCCTGGAGTAGCAGCCGGAAAATGAGTGGCATCACAGGAGCCTGAGCACCGGAACAGCTGTGGTGCCCCACCCCCTTTGCTCCATCCACTGGAGCAAGTTCCTCAATGTTGCACAGAAAGGGAGGCTGGGAATGAAGCACCATATCAGCATCAAACGCAAAGCCACTAATGCCTTACTGAAACACTAGCAATAATTATATAGATGCATATTATCCAACTGCAGTGGTTACAGTTGAGGGGCATTGGGGTGTAGGTAGTTCTGTCACGTTTTTGTCTATTATCAGTTAGGCCACCCCTCCCACCTGTGGGTTGGTGTGGTCCGCCAAGCTGTCAATCACTCTGAGGGCAGGAGTGGCTCTACTGCAGTCATAAGTCGGTTGGCAGCGCCTCCACATCTCACCCTGGCTTCTTCCACCGCTCTAATGTTTACCATCTAAACATCATCAATCCTTTACTTTCCCACTCTCCCTAAACCCCTCTCTCCCTGCCAACTTTCATTTTATATACATATATTAGAGAATATTGGCGACTTTATCTACGCCCTAGCTTAAAGTTGGTCTTATTTATTCCCACCTCACCGAGTTTCCAGGATGGGGAGCTTTTTTCAAAAAATTAATATCCATAATCTCTTGGAGAGTTTATCTGTGGTAGTGATGTCCACCATCCCTCTATCCGCTGACTGACCGTAACCGGCTTAGTTTTTCTTCATTTTTCTACCTAATTTAAGGCTCACGTTACAAACAAAAATATACAAAAGGTCTTGTTTATTGTTTCCCTGTGTTATAAAGTCTAACAACTATGGGTTGATTCCCTCCAGGTCAATGCCAAAACAAAATTGGGCTGTGTCCTAGTTTTTTTATTCATTGACGAGTTTGTGCAATTACAAATGTGCAAGAAGTTTAGTTTGAAAACTAAATAAGGGAGATTTATTTATAACAAATTAACAAAAACACTATTTATAGATTCCAAATTAAAAGATTTAATAGATTTTTGCTTTTTTGTTGCCTTATCTATCTATAGAATGAAACCTTGAAAAAAAATCAACTCAAATTCAGAAGGTAACATTACTACATGACTGCATCACCTAATAGAAGAGTTTGAGAGAATAAAAAGCCCTTGAAAACTAAAAAGTAGCCCTCGAGGGAATCTCGAGAGTAGCTCTTGAAAAAAAAAATGACCCCTAGTCCTGTTGGGGCTGAACATATGGAACAGATACCTATTCAGTTAGTGCAGCACAGTATTTTCAGGGAGATGAGTGTTTTGTCCATGACAGAGGGTAGGGAGTGAAAATTTCACTCTGCCAGCAGCAACTCAAAGGTACAGCATAGCATAGCTTCACCATTAGTGAATTGCTTTCTACTCTGTCTCACCAACATGCCTTAACGCAGCAAGCAGGAAGTGCTGCTTAGTATACAGGTGAAAGATTTAAGCTTTCCACACAAATTAACCTTAAAATCTCTGAATTATATTATTTTATGCCATTTCATGCTCAATTGTCGTCAGATTTGTGCTACATCTACTCATAACAATACTGAAGATGTCCAAATCCCTTATAGCTACCAGAAATTGAAACCACCGGGGAGGTGGTGGCATCGTGATATTGTCACTGGACTAGTAACTCAGACACCCAGGGGAATGCTCTAGGGATCTGGGTTCGAATCCCACCACAGCAGATGGTGAAACTGAAATTCAATAAAAATCTGAAATTAAAAGTCCAGATTAAAAACTATTATTAACTGCCATAAAACCCCTGTGGAAGAAAATCTCCCGTCTGGTCTGGCCTACATGTAACTCCACAGCAATGCCCTCTGGCCTAGCAAGTGGCTCCGTTGTATCAAACTGTTAAAATGGCTAACATGTCTATGAGGAACAAAACTAGAAGGACCACGTGACTTCAACCTAGGCACCAGAAACAACAACTGCAAACTCAGCAACCAGCGACCCAGCAAATTCCTCCTTAATAACATCTGGGAGCAAGTGCCAAAATCGGAAGAACTGTCTCACAGACTAGTCAAGCCTGAGATAGTTATATTCACGGAATAATACTTTACAGATAATGCCACAGACACCACCATTACCATCCCTGAGAACATCCTGTCGCACTAGCAGGACAGACCCAGCAGAGGTGACGGCACATTGATACACATACAGGAGGGAGTTGCCCTAGGAGTTCTCAACAATGACTCAGGACCCCATAAAGTTTTATGGCATCAGGTCAAACATGGGCAAGGAAGCCTCCTGCCACATACTGCCCTCCCTCAGCTGATCAGTACTCCTCCTAAACACTTGGAGGAAGCACCAAGGGTAGCAAGGTGCAGAATGTACTCTGGGTGGGGGCTTCAATGTACATCACAAAGAGTGACTTGGTAGTACCACTACAGACTGAGCTGGCTGATTCGTAAAGGACATAGCTGCTCGACTGGGTCTGCGGCAGGTAATGAGGGAACTAACAAGAGGGAAAAACATGCTTGACCTCATCCTCACCAACCTGCCTGTCACAGATGCATCTGTCCAGGACAGAAGCAGTAGGAATGACCATCGCACAGTCCTTGTGGAGACAATGTCCTGCTTTCAAGCTGAGGATACCCTCTATCGTGTTGTGTGCCGCTACAGACTTTGCAACTCAAGACTGGGCAGCCATGAGGCACTGTGGGACATCAGCAGCAGAATTGTACTCAACCACAATCTGTAACATCATGGCCCGGGATATCCTCCACTCTACCATTACCACCAAGCCAGGGGATCAACCCTGATTCAACAAAGACTGCAGGAGGGCATGTCAGGAGCAGCACCAGGCATACCTAAAAATGAGGTGTCAACCTGGTGAAGATGTAAAACAGGACTACTTGCATGCCAAACAGCATAAGCAGCAAATGATAGTTGGAGCTAAATGATTCCACAACCAATGGATCAGATCTAAACTCTGCAGCCCTACCACATCCAGTTATGAATAGTAGTGGAAAATTAAACATCTCACTGGAGGAGGCAGCTCCATAAATATCCCTATCCTCAATGGTAGGGGTGGCTAGCACATCAGGGAGAAAGATAAGGCTGAAGCATTTGCAACAACCTTCAGTCAGAAGTGCCAAGTGGATGATCCACCTCGGCCACCTCCGGAAGTCCCCAGCATCACAGATGCCAGTCTTCAGTCAATTCGATTCACTCCACATGATATCAAGAAATGGCTGAAGCCACTGGACAGTGCAAAGGCTATGGAACCTGAAAATATTCCGGTAATAGCACTGAAGGCTTGTGCTCCAGAACTTGCCGCACCCTTAGCCAAGTTGCTCAAGTACAGCTACAACACTGATATCTACACAACGAGGAAAATTGCCCATTTATGTCCTCTACACAAAGAACAGGACAAATCCAAGCCGGCCAATTACCACCCCATCAATCTACTCTTGATCATTAGTAAAATGATGTCATGGGTCATCAATAGTGCTACTCAGCAGCACTTGCTTAGCAATAACCTACTCACCGAGACACAGCTTGGGTTCCGCCAGGGCCACTCAGCTCCTGACCTCATTACAGCCTTAGTTCAAACATTGTTAAAAGAGCTCAACTGCAGAGGTGAAGTGAATGTGAGTGCCCTTGACATCAAGACAGCATTTGACGGAGTGTGGCATCAAGGAGCCCTAACAAAACTGGAGTCAATGGGAAACGGGGTGGGGGGACTCTCCGCTGGGTGGAGTCATACCTAGCACAAAGGAAGATGGCTGTGGTTGTTGGAGGTCAATCATCTCAGTTCCACAGCATCACTGCAGGAGTTCTTCAGGGTAGTGTCCTAGGCCAACCATCTTCAGCTGCTTTATCAATGGCATCACTTCCATCATGAGGTCAGAAGTAGTGATATATGCTGATGATTGCACAATATTCAGCACCATTCGCAGCTCCTCAGATTCTGAGGAAAACCATGTCCAAATGCAGCAAGATCTGGACAATATCCAGGCTTGGGTTGACAAGGGCAAGTAGCATTTGTGCCACACACGTGCCAGGCAAAGGACTTGACATTCAATGGCATTACCATCACTGAATGCCCCACTATCAACATCTCAGGGGCTATCATTTACCAAAAAATGAAATGTACTAGCCGTACAAATACTGTGGCTTCAAGAGCAGGTAAGAGGTTAGGAATTCTGCGGCGAGTAACTTTCTGGACTCCCCAAAGCCTGCCCACCATCTACAAGACACAAGTCAGCTGTGTAATGGATTACTCCCCACTTACCTGGATGAGTGCAGCTCCCACAACACTCAGGAACCTTGACACCATCCAGGACAAAGCAGCCAATAAGACCACAAGACATAGGAGCAGAAATTAGGCCATTCAGCCCATCAAGTCTGCTCCGCCATTCAATCATGGCTGATAAGTTTCTCAACCCCATTCCGCCTTCTCCCCGTAACATTTGATCCCCTTACCAATCAAGAAACTATCTACCTCAGTCTTAAATACACTCAATGACCTGGCTTCCACAGCCTTCTGTGGCAGTGAATTCCATAGATTCACCACTCTCTGGCGAAAGAAGTTTCTCCTCATCTCTGTTCTAAAAGGTCTTCTCTTTACTCTGAGGCTGTGCCCTCGGGTCCTATTCTCTCCTACTAATGGAAACATCTTCCCCACGTCCACTCTATCCAGGCCTTTCAGTATTCTGCGAGTTTCAATCAGATCCCCCCTCATCCTTCTAAACTCCATCGAGTATAGACCCAGAGTCCTAAAATGTTCCTCATATGTTAAGCCTTTCATTCCTGGGATCAATCTCGTGAACCTCCTCTGGATCCTCTCCAGGGCCAGCACATCCTTCCTGAGATACAGGGCCCAAAATTGCTCACAATATTCTAAATGTGGTCTGACCAGAGCCTTATAAAGCCTCAGAAGCACATCCCTGCTTTTATATTCGAGTCCTCTCGAAATAAATGCCAACATTGCATTTGCCTTCCTATCTACCGACTCAACCTGTAAGTTAAGCTAAAGAGAATCCTGGACTAGGACTCCCAAGTCCCTTTGCACTTCAGATTTCTGAATTCTCTCCCCATTTAGAAAATAGTCTATGCCTCTATTCTTCCTACCAAGGTGCATGACCTCACACTTCCCCACGTTGTATTCCACCTGCCACTTCTTTGCCCATTCTCCTAACCTGCCTAAATCCTTCTGCAGCCTTGCCGCCTCAATACTACCCGCCCCTCCACCATCAGCAAACTTAGACAGAATGCTATCAGTTCCTTCATCTAGATCATTAATGCATAAATTGAAAAGTTGTGGTCCCTGCGGAACTCCACTAGTCACCGGCTGCCATCCTGAAAAGGACCTCCTTATCCCCACTCTCTGCCTCCTGCCAGACAGCCAATCTTCTATCCATACTAGTACCTTGCCTCAAACACCATGGGCTCTTACCTTACTGAGTAGCTTCCTGTGTGGCACCTTGTCAAAGGCCTTCTGCAAGCCCAAGTAGATAACATGCATTGGCTCTCCCTTGTCTAACCTACTCGTTACTTCTCCAAAGAATTCTAACAGATTTGTCAGGCATGACCTCCCCTTGGTGAAACCATGTTGACTTTGCCCTATTTTACAATGCACTTCCAAGTATTCTGAAATCTCATCCTTAACAATGGACTCTAAAATCTTACCAACGGCTGAGATCAGGCTAATCGACCTGTAATTTCCCGTCTTTTGCCTCACTCCCTTCTTAAACAGGGGGGTTACATTAGCAATTTTCCAGTCATCTGGGATCCTCCCTGACTCCAGTGATTCCTGAAAGATCACCACTAACGCCTCCATTATCTCTTCAGCTATCTCCTTCAGAACTCTGGGGTGTAATCTATCTGGTCCAGGTGATTTATCCACCTTCAGACCTTTCAGTTTTCCTAACACCTTCTCCTTGGTAATGGCCACCATACTCACCTCTGCCCCCTGACTCTCTTGAACTTTGGGGATGTTACTCGTGTCTTCCACTGTGAAGATTGATGCAAAGTACCTATTCAGTTCCTCCACCATTTCTTTGTTCCCCACTACTATTTCTCCAATGTCATTTTCCAGTGGCCCAATGTGCACTTTTGCCTCTCTCTTACCCTTTATATATCTAAAAAAAACCTCTTGCAATCTTCTTTTATATTACTGGCTAATTTACCCTCACATTTAATCTTCTCCCTCCTTATTTCTTTTTTAGTTGTCCTCTGTTGGTCTTTGTAGGCTTCCCAATACCCTGGCTTCCCACTGCTCGTCGCCGCATTGTATGCTTTCTCTTTAGCTTTTATGCTGTCAATGACTTCCCTTGTCAGCCATGGTTACCTCGTCCTCCCTTTAGTATGCTTCTTCTTCCTAGGTATGAATTTTTGCTGCGTCTCCCAAATTACTCCCAGAAACTCCTGCCATAGCTGTTCCACCATCTTTCCTGCTAGGCTCATCTCCCAGTCAATTCTGGCCAACTCTTCCCTCATGCCTCTGTAGTTGCCTTTATTTAACTGTAATACCGTTACATCTGATTCCAGCTACTTCCTCTCAAATTGCAGGGTAAATCCTATCATATTGTGGTCACTTCCTCCTCAGGGTTCCTTCACCTTAAGCTCCCTTATGAAATCTGCCTCATTACACATCACTAAATCTAGAATTGCCTGTTCCCTAGTGGGCTCCACAACAAGCTGCTCGAAAAAGCCATCTTGTAGACATTCCACAAATTCCTTTTCTTGGGATCCACTACCACTCCCCGTCTACCAGCATATTGAAATCCCCCATGATCACTGTAACCTTGCCTTTCTTACACGCCTTTTCGATCTCCTGGTGTATCATGTGCCCCACATCCTGACTACTGTTTGGAGGCCTGTACATAACTCCCATTACGGTTTTTTTTAATCTTCGCGGTTCCTCAACTCTACCCACACAGATTCTACATCATCTGACCCTACGTCATTTCTTGCTATCAATTTAATTTCATTTCTTACTAACAAAGCAACCCCACCCCCTCTGCCAACCTGCCTATCTTTTCAACAGGATGTATATCCTTGGATATTTAGCTCCCAGTCCTGATCCACCTGCAGGCATATCTCCGTGATGCCCAACACATCATACCTGCCAATTTCAATATGCGCCAAATGCTCATTTACCTTATTTTGTATACTGCGTGCATTCAGATATAACACCTTCAGTCCTGTATTTCCTGTCCCCCTTCTCATTGTCATCCCTTTATCTGATGTGTTTGAAGTTAGATTCCTAGCCCTTTCCAAACAATCTGTCCTATTGTGTGTTCTGGAGACATTAATAGTCTCTCCTGGGCTCTCCTTTCTTTTCAGTTTTTTCATAATTTTTCATGAAGTTGAATCCATCCCCCCACATGCTAACCTGCTGCTTTGTTTCCCATTAGTCATACTTTTTGGAGTTTTACCCTTCCCTTCTCCCCCACTTTCTAGTTTAAAGTCCTGTTGATCACCCTATTTACCCTTTTCGCCAGAACATTGGTCCTAGATCAGTTCAGGTGCAGACCACCCCAACGGTACAGATCCCTCCTGTTCCAATACTGATGCCAGTGCCCCACAAAATGGAACCCCTCTTTCCTGCACCACTCCTTTAGCCACGTATTTACTTCCCTTATTCTTGCATCCCTATGCCAATTTGCACGTGGCTTGGGTAGTAATCCAGAGATTATAACACTTGAGGGCCTGTTCTTTAATTTAGTTCCTCGTTCCTGACAATCCCCAAACAGGTCCTCTTTCCTAGTCTTACTTATGTTATTTGTCCTGACGTGGACCACAACAACTGGATCCTCCCCCCCTCTCTCCAATATCCTTTCAAGCTGGTCAGAGATGTCCCTCACCCTGGCACCAGGCAGGCAACATAACGTGCGGGACTCTCGATCCTGCTTACAAAGGATGCTATCAATTCCCCAAATTAAAGAATCCTCTACAACTACCACTTGTTTTTTTGCTTCCCCCCTCTTGAGTATCCTCCTGTGCCACGGTGCCCTGGTCAGCTAGCTCATCCTCCCTACAGCCCTGTTCCTCATCCACACAGGGAGCAAGTACCTCGTACCTGTTGGACAAGGTCAAGAGCTGAGGCTCCTCTGTTCCTGAACACAGGATCCCTCTACCTGCCTCACTTGCAGTCACACCCTGCTGATCCTGACCACTGACCGAACTTGAGGTACTTAATCTACCGGGTGTGACGCCTCCTGAAACAAAGCATCCAGGTAACTCTCCCCCTCCCGGATGTGCCGCAGCATTCGGATTTCGGACTCCAGTTCATCAATTCTGAGCCGGAGTTCCTCCAGCAACCAACACTTGCTGCAGATGTGGTCACTGCAGCTCGCAATGGGATCTGCCAGCTGCCACATCATATAGCTACAGCACATCACCTGCCCAGCCATCTCGACTTAGTTAATTAATTTATTGCTCTGCAGTGTTTTTTCCTAAATTTGGTGCTGAGTTCCTACCAGCCAATCAGGTCACAGCTTTCCTGGGATGTCACTTTTTCACTTTTATCCTGTGTCTCCGCCGCTCTCCTCGCACTCTTTAATCCTGAGTCTCCGCCGCTCTAGTCACGCTCTTTTATCCTGTGTCTCTACCGCTCACCTCGCGCTCTTTTATCCTGTGTCTCCGCTGCTCACCTCGCGTTCTTTTATCCTGATTAACTGGCACCCCATCCACAAACATTCACTTCCTCCAACACCGATGCATAGTAGCAGCAGTGTGTACCATCTACAAGACGCATTGTAGGAACTCACCAAGCATCCTTAGACAGCACATTCCAAACTCACAACAACTACCATCTAGAGGGACAAGGGCAGCAGACACATGGGACACCACCACCTTGAAGTTACCCTCCAATCCACGCACCATCCTGACCTGGAAAAATATTGCCATTCCTCCACTGTCACCAGGTCAAAATCCTGGAACTCTATTCCTAACAGCACTGTGGGTGTACCTACACCACATGGACTGCAGGAGTTCAAGGTAGCAGCTCACCACCACCTTCTCAGGGACAACTAGGGCTGGGCAATGAATGCTGGTCCAACCAGCAAAGCCCATATCCCGTGAATGAATAAAAAAAAGTCACAGATCAACCATGATCTCATTGAATACAGTACACGGATATGGGGCTAAATGGTCAAACTCCTGTTCTCATGTACTTATCTTCCTGTCTTGAACATAAAATAACTCTCAATATGATCTAATACAACAGCAAAATATTGCGGATGCTAGAAATCTGAAATAAATCCAGAAAATACTCAGCCTTTCAAGCACTATCTGGAGAAAGAAACAGAGCTACTGTTTCAGGTTGATGACCTTTCATCAGATCTGGGAAAATTTAGAAATGTATTAGGTTTTAAGCAAGTAAAGTTATTGACATGTGAAAATGTTCAGAATTGATGAGAAACAAATTAATTGCAGCAGGCCAATCTGATGTTGATCTCTTCACATTGTACATTTGTGAGTTTTGCACTTTGCAGCATTAACAGAGCAAAATATGTTGTGTGCTCCAGAACATGCATTATTAAGCCACTCCTTAAAGTGTACTTACATAAAGTAAGTGGGATATCCTGCATCCACATACCAGCAGTACTTTTTGGCTGCTACACTCTGAAGAAATAACAAAAACATCACTGTTAAGTTGGACTATGCAAGTTAGCATTTGACAGTCATTAATCATAGAAGTATATTCACTTAAATCACCAAAACCTATGATTTAACACAACAAATACTTCTTTCTATTGAGCTCTTTAAGAGAGTTCACACTTTTTATTTACCAGTACAGATTACTTCATTTAACCTTAGCTACCATCATATTATAAAGTTTGTTCATGAACTCTCAATTAGGATATCTGATGGATCTGTGGGAACCACATCAAGTACTTCACTCATTAGACGCTAACAGCATTTCAAAGCTTGCCAGAAAAGATACATTACTACTTGTTAAATTATTTACACTTTCTCCTCCAGTTAAGGCTGATGTTTAAGAGATTTATTTCATATGTATATCATTTCAAACAGTCTAATCATATGTCCAGGATATATTAACAATGGAGATGTTTGGTTCTGTATACAGGAAGTGACTCTCCACACCAACTGCAGCAGCACCCACTGCAATGCATTAAAAGTAAAAATGTCTGCTGGCGCCATGACAGCAACTCCTTTCCTTGCCCACCCTTGTTTATCTGCAATCTCAGCACTCTGGCCACCATCCTTTTTATTTTAAAACTAATAAAAGGGTTTATTTAATTTCAAAGATCATTTAATGGCATCTCTCCCATCAGTAGTCGTTATCGAAGGATTATCCAACATAAAACATAGCCGCCCTCATTTGAATGTTTTCAAATGCTTTTATGTTAGTGATGGCATATTTATGCTTTTTTCTCTCTCAAATGTGTTTGGAGGAGTGACCTAACTCTTCTCTCCCATCGTCCTAACCCCACATCTAGCTCTTCACCTTGGCTTGCCTTTTCTCTCCCACCTGCTCCTGAATGGAGGACAAATGTTTACCAGTTAAACAAAAACCGCTTACACACAGATCACATCTATCTGTTAAGATCACTGCCTTTTTTCTACACACTATACACTGACACTGTGATGTCATCAGAGCAGTCTCTTACTTTTGCCAGTGACCAACACCACTTCCTTACAGTGAATAAGTCAAATTCTGTTTTTATTAGCTGTGACTTCAAGACTTTTAGCAGCAGTTTGAGGATGACATTTCAGAATTCTATCATGGTTAGGCAGAGGGTCACATTTCACAATCAATGGGTTTGTTGTGACTAAGTAAATCAAATTGCATTTTTATTCTCCCAAGAGTATTGCAAGTATTTTCAGGGTCTAATACTGCAGTCAGTCCATCAGAACTCAATCAGTACCCTTTGCGATGACAGAGTTGCTAAGATTTTTTTTTCAATGGCAGAGTTGACAACATGGTTAAAACATTAGTAGCATTAATCATAAATAGGGGGTTGAACTTGCAAAACTTGTAAGCAATAGCTTTGATCTTGATTAAAATGTGGAATTTCGAAACCAAAGTAAATGTCACTCCCAATAAGTAATACTTTATTGTCTAATGCGTGTACCTGTATGAATGATGGGTTTCAAAATATAGCCCAGAATTGCTGAAGCAGTGAATCTTGTAGCCTTAATTATGGCTTTTTCTCTGATCTTTTAGATTTAAAATTGTGCGTGTGTGAGAAATGTGAACTGATGATGATGCCAAAGGGTGATAGAACACCAATTTAAATCACTCCAATTGTAGCTGTCTAAACCCTAAGATCTGAAATTCCAGCCCCAACACATTATCTTGAAGATGCTCCATAAAACCTACTACTTTGACCAAGCTTTTGATCACATCCAATTATTTCCTTATGTGGCTTGGTGTCAAATTTTCTTTGATGATGGATTAAAGTCACTAAATAAATGCAAATTGGTGCCGTTGGTGAAAGAGTGGATTAAGAGGGATAGAGAAAAAAGAAAGGCAGATAAGAAAAACATAAGTTTAAAGTATGAAATCCTGACATAAATTTACTACCTTTAGAAATCATTCCTTTTCCATACAAATGTACAAACATACAAAAGCGGAGTTGGCCATTTGGCCCCTTGAGCCTGCTCCACCATTCAATAAGATCATGGCTCATCTGATTGTGGCCTCAACTCCACATTCTGCTAACCCCCAATAACCTTCAATTCCCTTGTTAGTCAAGAATCTACCTCCGCCTCCAACACTCTCTGGGAAAGAGTGTTCCAAAGATTCACAACCCTCAGAAAAAATTTCTTCTCATCTTCGTCATAAATGGGAGACCCCTTATTTTTAAACTGTATCCCCTAGTTCTAGTCTCTCCCACAAGGGCAAACATCATTTCCGCATCCACACTGTCAAGTCTCCTCAGGATTATATGTTTCAATAAGATCACCTCTCAAGCTTCTAAACTTCAATGGATACAAGGTCCAGCATGTCTAACCCTTCCTCACAAAATAACACCCCCACCCTAGGTATCAATTGAGTGAACCTTCTCTGAACTGCTTCTAACTCATTTATATCCTTTCTTAAATAAGGAGACCAAAACTGTAGACAGTAGTCCAGATATAGTCTCACCAATGTCCTGTACATCTACAGAAAAATATCCCTACTTTTATATTCCATTGCCCTGCAATAAATTACAACATTATATTTGCCTTCCTAATCACTTGCTGGACCTGCATACTAACTTTTCCTAATTCATGGACCAGAACACCCAGGTCTCTGTATCTCAGTTCTGCAATCTCCCTCCATTTAAATAATATGCTGCTTTTCTCTTCTTCCTGCCAAAGTGGACAAGTCCACATTTTCCCACATTATACTCCATCTGCCAAATTTTTGCCCGCTCGCTTAACCCATTTACATCCCTTTGCAGGTTCCTTATGTCCTCTTCACAACTTACTTATCTTTGTGTCATCAGCAAATTCAGCAGCCATACATCAATGACTTGGATGACAGGGCCAAATGTAAATTGTAATTAGTTGAGGCTCCTGCACTGATCCCTATGGCACTCCATTCATCACATCTTGCCAACCTGAAAAATTACCCCCTAAAGCTTACTCTGTTTCCTATGAACTAACCAATCCTCTATCCATGCTGATATGTTACCCCCTAGATCATGAGCTTTTATTTTTTGTAGTAGCCTTTGATGCGCACCGTGTCAAATGCCTTCTGGACATCTAAGTACAGCACATCCACAGATCCCCCTTTATCCATATTGCATGTTACTTCCTCAAAGAACTCCAATAAATTAGTTAAACATGATTTCCCTTTCACAAAACCATGCTGACTCTGCCTGATTTCATTGAGATTTTCTAAGTGCTATAACTTGCTTAATAATACATTCCAGCAATTTCCCTCCGACAGATATTAAGCTAACTGGCCTGTAGCTTCCTTTCTGTCGCCCTCTTTTCTTGAATAGAGGAGTCACGTTCGCTATGTTTCAAGCTGCTGGGAACTTTCCAGAATCTAGGGAATTTTGGAAAATCAAAACCAATGCATTTACTATCTCAGCAGCCACTTCTTTTAAGACCCTAGAATGAAGTCCATCAGGACATGGGGACTTGTCTAGTTCTAAAAGTTTTCCCAGTAGCCTTTCCCTAGGATTACAATTGTTAAGTTTCTCTCTCTCTTTCACCTCCTGATTCACGATTTCTGGGATGTTATGAGTGTCCTCTA
This sequence comes from Carcharodon carcharias, assembly GCF_017639515.1. Taxonomy (NCBI): domain Eukaryota; kingdom Metazoa; phylum Chordata; class Chondrichthyes; order Lamniformes; family Lamnidae; genus Carcharodon; species Carcharodon carcharias. Next base: position 84,209,947 of record NC_054469.1, on the reverse strand, counting down.
CAGTAAAGACAGATGCAAAATATCTGTTCAATTCATCTGCCATTTGCTTATTTTCTATTATTAATTCCCCATTTTCACACTCTAGAGGACCAATTATCAATTTACTTACTTTTCCTTTTTAAATGCCTGTAGAAATTTTTACTATTTTAGATTTCTAGCTAGCTTTCTCTCATACTCTAATTTCTCCCTCCTCATTAATCTTTTAGACATTCTTTATTTTCTTTATATTCTGTTCTATTCTGTTCTTTTGACCTGCTTCACATCTTTGCAGAATTATACACTTTTTCTTTCAAATTGATACTATCCTTTAGTTAAGCATGGACGGTGTGTCCTTCCCTTAGATTCCTGCTTTCTCACTATAATGCATCTTTTGAATATTCTGAAATATTTCATTAAAATGTCTGCCACTGCATCTCTAGTGACCTATTGCTTAACCTAATTTTCTAGTTCACTTTAGTCAGTCTGCCCTTATAATTGCCCTTATTTAAGTTTAAAATATTAGTTTTAGATCCACTTTCCTTCAAACAATGTGAAATTCGATCATCACTGCTACCTAGGGACACCTTCACCATGAGGTTATTAATTAATCCTGTCTCATTGCACATTACTAGATCTAGTATAGCTTGCTCTCCAGGTTTGAGCAATTGAGCAGCAGAAACATAAATCTTGTTGTTAAAAAGGTACTAATAACAACGCTAACTTCCATGGGTAGAGTTGAGGAACCACAAAGGCAAAAAAAAACTATAATGGGAATTATGTACAGGCCTCCAAAGAGTAGCCAGGATGTGGGGCACAAGATACACCAGGACATAGAAAAGGTGTGTAAGAAAGGCAAGGTTATAGTGATCATGGGGGATTTCAATGTGCAGGTAGACTGGGAAAATCAGGTTGGTAGTGGATCCCAAGAAAAGGAATTTGTGGAATGTCTACGTGATGGCTTTTTGGAGCAGCTTGTGGTGGAGCCCACTAGGGAACAGGCAATTCTAGATTTAGTGATGTGTAATGAGGCAGATTTCATAAGGGAGCTTAAGGTGAAGGAACCCTTAGGAGGAAGTGACCATAATATGATAGAATTTACCCTGCAATTTGAGGGGAAAAAGCTGGAATCAGATGTAACGGTATTACAGTTGAATAAAGGCAACTACAGAGGCATGAGGGAGGAGCTGGCCAGAAATGACTGGGAGATGAGCCTAGCAGGAAACACAGTGGAACAGCAATGGCAGGAGTTTCTGGGAGTAATTTGGGAGACACAGCAAAAATTCATACCTAGGAAGAAGAAGCATACTAAAGGCAACCGTGGCTGACAAGGGAAGTCAGGGACAACATAAAAGCTAAAGTGAAAGCATACAATGCGGCGAAGAGCAGTGGGAAACCAGGGGATTGGGAAGCCTACAAAAACCAACAGAGGACAACTAAAAAAGAAATAAGGAGGCAGAAGATTAAATATGAGGGTAAACTAGCCAGTAATATAAAAGAAGATTGCAAGAGTTTTTTTTTAGATATATAAAGGGTAAGAGAGAGGCAAAAGTGCACATTGGGCCGCTGGAAAAGAAGCAGTGGGGAACAAAGAAATGGCGGAGGAACTGAATAGGTACTTTGCGTCAATCTTCACGGTGGAAGATACGAGTGACATCCCCAAAGTTCAAGAGAGTCGGAGGGGGGGAAGAGATGAGTATGGTGGCCATTACCAAGGAGAAGGTGCTAGGAAAACTGAAAGGTCTGAAGGTGGATAAATCACCTGGACCAGATGGATTACACCCCAGAGTTCTGAAGGAGATAGCTGAAGAGATACTGGAAGCGTTAGTGGTGATCTTTCAGGAATCACTGGAGTCAGGGAGGGTCTCAGACGACTGGAAAATCGCTAATGTAACCCCCCTGTTTAAGAAGGGAGTGAGGGAAAAGATGGGAAATTACAGGCCGATTAGCCTGACCTCGGTCGTTGGTAAGATTTTAGAGTCCATTATTAAGGATGAGATTTCAGAATATTTGGAAGTACATGGTAAAATAGGGCAAAGTCAGCATGGTTTCATCAAGGGGAGGTCATGCTTGACAAATCTGTTAGAATTCTTTGAGGTAACGAGTAAGTTAGACAAAGGAGAGCCAATGGATGTTATCTACTTGGACTTCCAGAAGGCCTTTGACAAGGTGCCGCATAGGAGGCTGCTCAGTAAGATAAGAACCCATGGTGTTAGAGGCAAAGTATTGCATGGATAGAAGATTGGCTGTCTGGCAGGAGGCAGAGAGTGGGGATAATGGGGTTTTTCTCAGGATGGTTGCCAGTGACTAGTGGAGTTCGGCAGGGGACAGTGCTGGGAACACAATTTTTCACTTTATACATTAATGATCTAGATGAAGGAACTGAGGGCATCCTGGCTAAGTTTGCAGATGATACAAAGATAGGTGGAAGGACAGGTAGTATTGAGGAGGCGGCGAGGCTGCAGAAGGATTTGGACAGGTTAGGAGAATGGGCAAAGAAGTGGCAGATGGAATACAACGTGGGGAAGTAAGGTCATGCACCTTGGTAGGAAGAATAGAGGCATAGACTATTTTCAAAATGGGGAGAGAATTCAGAAATCTGAAGTGCAAAGGGACTTGGGAGTCCTAGTCCAGGATTCTCTTTAGCTTAACTTACAGGTTGAGTTGGTAGTTAGGAAGGCAAATGCAATGTTGGCATTTACTTCGAGAGGACTAGAATATAAAAGCAGGGATGTGCTGCTGAGGCTTTATAAGGCTCTGGTCAGATCACATTTAGAATATTGTCAGCAATTTTGGGCCAGTATCTCAGGAAGGATGCGCTGGCCCTGGAGAGGGTCCAGAGGAGGTTCACGAGAATGATCCCAGGAATGAAAGGCTTAACATATGAGGAACGTTTGAGGATTCTGGGTCTATACTTGATGGAGTTTAGAAGGCTAAGGGGGGATCTGATTGAAACTTACAGAATACTGAAAGGCCTGGATAGAGTGGACGTGGGGAAGATGTTTCCATTAGTAGGAGAGAATAGGACCCGAGGGCACAGCCTCAGAGTAAAGGGATGACCTTTTAGAACAGAGATGAGGAGAAACTTCTTCAGCCAGAGAGTGGTGAATCTATGGAATTCATTGCCACAGAAGGCTGTGAAGGCCAGGTCATTGAGTGTATTTAAGACCGAGATAGATAGTTTCTTGATTGGTAAGGGGATCAAAGGTTACAGGGAGAAGGCGGGAGAATGGTGTTGAGAAGCTTATCAGCCATGATTGAATGGCGGAGCAGACTCGATGGGCCAATTGGCCTAATTTCTGCTCCCATGTCTTATGGTCTTCCGGCAGCAAGTTTAATTGGCAATTAAAGCACAAATACAGACACTTTCTTGAACATGAGGGGAGGTCAAGTGAAAACTGCCATTTTCGCAAGGCAATTGAAGCGAAGCTGAAAACATCCAGCAACTTGTGATGATTCAAAGTTATCCCTTCCTCACCATAGGTCGCTGGACAATTTATACATGAACAACAGTGCGCGCATTAAGCTTGCACCTGCTGTACCTGCATACTAACGTTTTGTGACTCATGCACTAGAACACCTAGATCCCTCTGCACCTCACAATTCTGCAGCAGTACTCCATTTAAGTAATACTCTTTATTCTTCCTTCCAAAGTGAACAACTTCACATATTGCTACATTATACCCTATCTACCAGATTTTTTGCCCACTCTCATAACCTATCTATATCTATCTGCAACCTCCTTATGCCCTCGTCACAACATATTTTCCTACTTATCTTTGTCTCACCTGCAAATTTAGCTGCTCTGCCTTCGCTCCCCTCATCCAAGTCATTGATATAAATTGTAAAAAGCTAAGGTCTCAGCACACACCCCTGCAGACTCCACTAGTCAAATCCTGTCAATCATAAAAAGACCCATTTATGTATACTCTGTTTTCTGCCAGCCAGTCTTCTATCCACGCTAATATGCTATCCCCTACACTATGAGCTTTTATTTTCTGTAATTGTTGTAGCACCTTATCAAATGCCTTTTGGAAATCCAAGTCTGCAGGATCCCCTTTATCTACAGTGTGTGTTACTCCTTCAAAAAAACTCCAATAAATTGGTTAAACATGATTTTCCTTTCACAAATCCATACTGGCTCTTCCCGATTACCCTGAGCTTTTGCCCAGCTATAGCCTCCTTAATGATTGATTCTAACAACTTCCCCATGATAGATGTCAAGCTAACTGGCCTAATAGTTCTCTGCTTTCTGCCTCATTCCCTGAGCGGTTATATTTGCTACTTTCCAGAATCTACTGCATTTTGGAAAATTAACACCAACACATCTGCTACCTCATAGCCATCTCTTTTAATACCCTAGGATGAAGTCCATCAAGGCGTGGAGACTTGTCAGCCCACAGCTCCATCAGTTTGCTCAGTACCATTTCCCTAGTGATTGCAATTTCACCAAGTTCCTCTCTCCCTTTCATCTCCTGATTTACAGCTATTACTGGAACGTTTTTTGTATCCTTCAGAGGATTATTAAAGAGTGTTGCACAACATTTTGGTGGATAGCACCTGTACTTGAGCTCTTTCCTAATAGTGACCAGCTGAAATAAACAAGTCGCTGCAGAGGATTGAGCACTACTTAAAGCTATAACACTTGACTGTTCATTTGCTGTTAGAAGGTTGAAGAGGAATTTTGAAACACGTCGGGACACTTTCTAGGACACTATGTCAAGATTTTATCAACATTTATTCTGGAAATTATCTGAGGGCTTCATCTAAAAAGAGAAGTGTTGTACTATTCTAACTTAAAAGGGTCACCAGGAGAAACAGTGTTTGGTCATCAGCATCTTCTCCCTTGGTCTGGAGGAAGACTGGACGGAGAACATGAAGCCAGGCAGAGCAATACCAGCCACTGGAAGAAAGGAATACAGGGCAGCGAGGTGGACGCCTTCCTCCTGCGGGTACAGGACATTCCTTTTCCTCTGGGCCTCCTCCACAAGGACCAGCAGCACCTTGTCCAAAAACAAATGCGCCCTCTCACTCAGTGCTTGAGCCATCCTTAAAATGTACCTGTGCGTCAGCCAGCACATTGCACATATTCAGTGGAAGTGGCAGAGCTCAGCAGCAGGTCCACAAATATTATGTCTAATCAGTGTTTGAGTGCTAAGCCAAGTGTCTGCTTTAAAAGGTGCACAGTGATTAGGATCAAAATTGCATGCTAAAACGAGACTTTCAAACAGCCATGTCTTATTAGGACAACACTCATTTAGCGCCTGTTTTTCCCTTTTCACCCAAATAACTACAACCCCACCCTACAGACCTCCCCTCCAAGGCTTTGACACAATTCGCCAAATTTGAAAAGTATCAAAATGGAACACGTCGTCAAGTTTTACTTTATTGTGGTGCAAAGGAAGCAACTTTTTAAAATTCATTTACGGGATAGGGGTGACCCTGGCGAGGCCCATCCCTAACTGCCCTTGAGAAGGTGGTGATGAGCTGCCTTCTTGAACCACTGCAGTTCATGTGGAGTAGGTACACCCACAGTGCTGTTAGGAAGGGAGTTCCAGGATTTTGACCCAGCGACAGTGAAGAAAGGTGATAATATTTCCAAGTCAGGATGGTGAGTGGCTTGGAGGAGAACTTCCAGATGGTGGTGTTCCTATGTACCTGCAGCTCTTCTCCTTCTAGATGCTCAGTCTCAGGTTTGAAGGTGCTGCCTAGGGAGCCTTGGTGAGGTTCTGCAGTGCATCTTGTAGATGGTGCACACTGCTGCCACTGTTCGTCAGTGGTGGAGGGAGTGAATGTTGTAGAAGGGGTGCCAATCAAGCTGGCTGCTTTATCCTGGATGGTGTCAAGCTTCTTGAGTGTTGTTGGAGCTGCACGCATCCAGGTAAGTGGGGAGTATTCCATCACAGTCCTGACTTGTACCTTGTAGGTAGCGTAGCGGCTTTGGGGAGTCAGGTGGTGAGTTACTTGTCACAGGATTCCTAGCCTCTGACTTGCCCTTGTAGGCACAGTATTTATGTGGGTCGTCCACTTCAGATGATGGTCAATGGTAACCGCCAGGATGTTGGAAAGTGGGGGGTTCAGTGATGGCAATGCAAGTGAATGTGAAGGGGAGGAGCGATGGTTAGATTCTCTCTTACTGGAGATGGTCATTGCCTGGCACTTCTGTGGCTCGAAAGTTACTTGCCATTTGTCAGCCAAGCCTAGATATTCACCGAGCCACAAAATTGTTACGGTGTGGGAGGCGGCCATTTGGTCCATCATGTCTGCACCGGCTCTATGAACGTTTTAACTTAGTGTCAATCTCCAGCCTTTTCCCTGTAATCCTGCACATTGTTTCTATTTAAATCATCATCCAATGCTCTCTTGAATGCCTCATTGAACCTGCCTCCACCACATTCCAGACAGTGCATTCCAAACCCTAGCTACTCACTGTGTGAAAAAGCTTTTTGTCACCTCACATTTGCTTCTTTTACAAAAACACTTTAAAACTGTGCCCTCTGGTTCTTGATCCATTTACAAGCGAGAACAGTTTCTCCCTATCTACTCTGTCCAGACCCCTCATGACTTTGAAAACTTCTATCAAGTCTCTTCTTAGCTTTCTCCTCTCCAAGAAAAACACTCCAATCTTTCCTGATACCTGATGTGTCTCATCCCTGGAACCATTCTCGTAAACCTCTTCTGCATTCTCCAATGTGTCCACATCCTTCCTATAGTGTGGCGCTCAGAACTGTACACAATATTCCAGCTGAGGTCTAACCAGTGTCTTATATAAGCTCCCTGCTCTTGTACTCTATGCCCCTATTAATGAAGCCTAGAATACTGTATGCTTTAGAAACAGCTCTCTCTACCTGTCCTGCCACCTTTATATACACCCAGGTCTCTTTGCTCCTGCACACCCTTTAGAATAGTGTCCTTTATTTTATACTTTCTCTCCATGTTCTTTGTACCAAAGTGTATCACCTCACACTTCGCCATTTTGAACTTAATCTGCCATCCATCTGCCCACTCCACCAATGCACCAATGTCCTTTTGAAGTTCTACAATGTGCTCCTCAGTGTCATCCACAAACTTTGAAATTGCCCCCTGCACAAAGACCTAGATCATTTATATATATGAAGAAAAGCAAGAGCCCCTATACCGACCGCTGGGGCACTCCACTACAAATCTTCTTCCAGCCCAAAAAATACCCATTAACCATTATGTTCCGTTTCCTATCCCTCAGCCAATTTTGTATCCACATTGCTACTGCCCCCTTTTACTCCACGACTTATAACTTTCCTCACAAAATCTGTTGTGTGGCACTCTATTGAACACCTTTTGGAAGTCCATATACACCATATCAACAGCCTTGCCCTCATCAACCATCTGTTACCTCTTCAAAAAACTCCAGCAAGTGAGACACAATTTTCCTTCAACAAATCCACGCTGACTCTTCCGAATCAATCCACATTTTTCCATGTGACTATTAATTCTATCACGAATAACTTTCTAGAAGTTTCCCAACCACCGAAGTTAAACTGACTGGTCTGTAACGAATTGCCCTGCAATTACAACCTTTTTTGAACAAGGGCACAATGTTTGCAATTCTCCAGTCCTCTGGCACCTCCCCCGAATCCAGGGAACACGGGAAATTGCAGAGGCACTGGCAATAATCTTTCACTCTCACTTTCTTCAATATTCTTGGATGCAGCTCATCTGGTTCCGGTGCCTTATCAACTTTAAGTGCCGACAGTTTATTCAATACCTCCTCATCAATTTTCAACCCTTTTAGTGACTGAATTTCCTCCTGTCACCATGGCTTGGGCAGCATCTGCCTCATAGGTAAAGCCACGTGCAAAATATTCATTTAACACCTCAGCCATGCCTCTTGCCTCTATGTGTAAATCCCCTTTTTGGTCCCTAATTGGCCCTACTCCTTTTACTACACACTTACTATTGATGTGCTTATAGAATACTTTGGGATTTCCTTTTATGTTAGCTGCCAGTCTTTTTTCATAATCCCTCTTTGCTTCTCCTATTTGCTTTTTAACATCCCTTCTGAACCTTCTGTATTCAGCTTGGTTCTCAATTGTATTTGTTACCTGACCCTTGTCATATGTAGGCTTTTTCTTCTTTAACTTAATTACTATCTCCTTTTAATCCAGGGAGCTCTGATTTGGTTGATCTACCCTTCCTTTTTGAGGGAACATACCTTGAATGTGCTCAAACCATCTCCTCTTTGAAGATAGCTCATTGCTCAGCTACTGTTTCTCCCGCCAAACTTTGGTTCCAGTCTATCTGGCCCAGCTGCGTTCTAGCCCCATTGAAATCCGTTCTCTGCCAGTTGATTATTCTTACTCTGGATTGACCAATGTCATATTCCACCATCATCCTAAACCTTATGACACAATGATCACTGTCCCCTAAATGTTTCCCCATTGTCACTTTATCTACTTGACCCACCTCATTCCCAGAACCAGGTCTGGCAGTGCCTCCTTTCTTGTTGGACTGGACACATGCTGCTGTAGGAAATTCTCCTGAACACAATCTAGGAACACTTGTCCCTCACTGCCCCTTACACTATCATCCCAGTCTATATACAAGTAATTACCCCAGTCTATATACAAGTAATTAAAGTCCCCAATTATAACTACTCTACAATGTTTACACCTCTCTGTAATTTCCTTGCAGATTTCCTCTATATCCTTCCCACTAGCTGGTGGTCTGCATATTACACCGAGCAATGTAACTGCACCCTTCTTATTCCTTAGCCCTAGCCAAATCGATTCTGTCCTTGAATCCTCTGACACATCCTCTTTCTCCAGTACGGCAATGCTCTCCTGAAACAAAAACGAGGCCTCATCTCCTTTTTTCCCTTTCCTATCTTTTCTGAGCACTTTGTAACCTGGAGTATTTGCCCTTCTTTAAGCCAAGAATCCGTTATTGCCACAACAATATAATCCCACAAAGCAATCTGTGCTTGTAACTCTCTAATTTTATTAATTATACTCTGTGCCTTCACAAACATGCAGTGTAACCCTGATTTAGACTTCATTACTTGCTCCAACTCCATCTATTAACTTACTATTCTCTATTTTAGTGCTATCTGCCTCTACCAGCATTCCATGCACCCTGGTATTACTTTCTAATATTCTTTCCTGGTTCCCACACCCCTGCTGAGTTATTTTAAACCAACCCCAACAGCATTAGCAAAACGACCTGGAAGGAGCTCAGTCTCGGCTCTGTTCAGATGCAACCCGTCCGACTTGTACAGGTGCCATCTCCCCCAGAGCCGGGCCCAGTGTCCCAGGAATCTAAAGCCCTCCCTCCTGCACCAGCTTTCCAGCCACACATTCATCTGCCTTATCTTCCTATTTCTGTACTCACTTGCATGTGACATTGGGAGTAATTCAGAGATTATTATTACTTTAGAGGTCCCGCTTGCTAGTTTTCTATCAAGCTCCCTAAGTTCCGATTGCAGGACCACATCCTACCTATATCATTAGTACCAATGTGTACCACAACCTCTGGCTGTTTGCCCTCCCCCAGAAGAATGTCCTGCAGCCATACTGTGATATCCCTGACCCTAGCACCAGAGAGGCAACAAACCATCCTGGAGTCACGTTGACAGCCATAGAAATGCCTGTCTGCTCCCCTAATTGAAGAATCCCCTGTCGGTACTGCCCTTCTGCTCTTCTTGCTCCCCTCCTGTACAGCTGGGCCACCAGTGACGCCACGGGCTTGGCTCTTGCTGCACTCCTCCAAGGGCCCATCATCCTCACCGATATCCAGAATGGAAAACTGGTTAATGGGCAGGGCTTCTAAGGGCTCGTGCACAACCTTCCTGCTTCTTTTGGATTGCCCGGTGGTCACCCATTCCTTATCTGCCTGCTTGCCCCTAATTTGCAGTGCGATCGCCTATCTGAACGTGCTAGCCAAGTGGTTCTCTGCCTCACGGATGCACCTCAGTGACTCCAGCCACTGCTCAAGCTCCGAAAGGCGGAGCTCAAACTTGTACAGCCGGTGGCACTTCCTGCACATGGGCTCGTCTAGGTCACGAGAAGTGTCCACGATTCCCCACATGTGACAAAACAGGCTGAGCTGACCTGCCATGCCTTAATCTCAAACTTTTAAATCACCTTTTTTACTTAAAATTTCGTTACTTTTACTTACTTTAACCATACTCTTGTAACTATTAACTATAAACTGGAGATTAGTAGGAAGGAGAAATTCTTCGACCTTACTCACAAATCAGTTCCCTCTCCTGTGCCTATAAATTCTTACTTTCCCTGTGTTTGTTTAGAAATTTACATTTCTACATTCACGCTGTTTTCAATCGCCCGACTGTCTCCACTCGGCCATTTGATCCTCCAACCTCGCACCGCTTGATCCCAAATCTCGCTGTTTTACCAAGTAGAAAATTATTTTAGTTGGCCTTACTTAATCGACCTTACCACAGTTTCTATTTTATTTTAAATCTTAGAAATAGAATAAACCTTAAATACTTACTAAATACTCACCAGACAGCTAGCTAGCTTCTCCAACCAATCTAATTGCTTCTTTCCTGTGATGTCACAATGTTTTTTTTCCACTCTCCCTTTGAACTCAGCATAGGCCAGTTCTGAACAGCTGACAGGTCCATCTCTCCGACTGCTCTTCCCCAATGCGAGTGATGTAGGCTGCGCTCCCCGGGCTGTATTTATTCTCTCCTCGTTCCATGTATCCCCCATAGGGCAACCTCTCCGACTGCTCTTCCCGAAGGTGAGTGATGTGGGCCGTGCTCCCCGGGCTATATTTATTCTCTCCCCTCACCATGTATCACTTGCAGGTCCGCTTCGCCGAATGCTCTTCTTGAAGGTGAGTATTGTCCTCTGTTTTATTGTGTAGGTGAAACTTCCGCTCCTTTCATTTTCAACTTATGATCCAATATCCTCACCAGTATCAAATAGGTAAGATGTTGGGACCTTGGCAGCATAGCCTGGAGAGCGTGGCAGCCCATGGGCAAGAATGTAAAGGCCCACGGGAGTGCAAGAACATGCGTGCGTAAGTCGCCGGCAGGGTTGGAGGGGGGCGGGGGGGAAGAGACCCCAAGGAAGTGACAATTCAGTCCCGAGCTGAATTAGATCCTTTACATTTGTATCTGTCAGCAACATTATAGTACATCACTGCCACATATTAAAATGCACACCCATTTACAGGTTTAGATAGCTTGCAAAATGATTGTTAACCCCTAGATCTAGGGGTTAACCTGGAATCTAGGCAGTCTTGGCACCAAGTAAATAGAACTCTTAAATTGGGGAGGAAGTGAAAACATAAGGAGAATCAATTATAGAGTGCCTTTGGCAATGAATTCAGAACACATTTTCAGCCCAACAACCGCTAAGCGAGGATATAGTGGGTGGCACAGCATGAGGGATTAGAAGGATTATACAAAACAATTACAAAAACAAGTTTCCTTTGTTACTTTTTAAATACAAGTTTTAAAACACAGAATGCACCACCATTCATTCTAAGCAATCAATACAGCCTTCCTGCATGTTCTAGTTCTCAAAGAACTGGAATCAGGAATGGCAGATATTGGATGATACATTAAGTTATAACTGGCATTTATCCAAAGGTCCAGTTTATATCTTGGACTTTGACCCCTACGCACAGTATAGACAATTCTACACTCAAATTATTTTTGCCGCTTTTCTAACTTCAGCAACATTAATGGCTGATGGCTGTGAAACTAATAAGATCAATATCAGTTGTGATGAGCAAGGACAGCTGTTCAGACTAGTCGAATGCACATTTGCTTACATTGTGCTATTAATTCACTTTTTTGTTGTTGTAAGAAAACCACACTCTAATCTTTTGTTGAATATGCACCATCTGGTTTCACAATAGATGGTAATTGCTGTGTGATCATTTACTGTTCTCATTCTTCAGAAAATGCATTGCAATTTCTTGTGCTTTATCCCCCTTGCAACAGAAGCTCATGCCTGACACAAGGCAGCTTGATTTGGTTCAAGACGGAGTTGATGAAACAAATGACTACACAGCTACAGTGGTAACAGCCAGGTAGTAATAGTTCACCTCACAAAAGGCATTTCTTTAAAAAGGGAGTGGGGAATGGGGTCCTTTTGATGGCTAGGCTGAGAATGAACAAAACCTTATACATAATGACAAAAATTTTTTATTCATTCACGGGATGTGGGCTATGCTGGCTAAGCCAGCATTTATTGCCCACCCTTAGTTGTCCCTGAGAAGATGGTGGTGAGCTACCTTCTTGAACTGCTGCAGTCCATGTGGTGTAGGTACACCCACAGTGCTGTTAGGAAGGGAGTCCCAGGATTTTCATCCAGCGATTGTGAAGGAACGACTATATATTTCCAAGTCAGGATGGTGAGTGACTTGGAGGGGACCCTCCAGGTGATGGTGTTTCCATCTATTTGCTCCCCTTGTCCTTCTAGATGGCAGTGGTCATGGATTTGGAAGATGCTAAGGAGCGCTGGTGAATTCCTGCAGTACAACTTGTATATGATACACATTGCTGCCGCTGCACGTTGGTGGTGGAGGGAGTGAATGTTTGTGCTGTGGTGCCAATCAGGCAGGTTTGCTTTGTCCTGGACGCTGTCAAGCTTCTTGAATGTTGTTGGAGCTGCACTCATCCAGGAAAGTGGAAAGTATTCCATCACACTCCTGACTTGTGCCTTGTAGACAGGCTTTGGGGAGTCTGGTAGTGAGTTACCTAGCCTCTGATTTGCTCTTGTAGCCACAGTATTTATATGGCTATGCCATAAGTTGATGTTGATTGTGGTGGATTCAGTGATGGTAATGCTATTGAACGTCAAGGGGCGATGAATAGATTCTCTCTTATTGAAAATGGTCTTTGCCTGACACTTGTGTGGCACGAATGTTACTTGCCACTTGTCAGCCCAAGCCTGGATATTGCCCAGGTCTTCCGGCAATCAGGCATGGGCTGGTTCAGTGTCTGAGGAGTCGCGAATGGTGCTGAACATTATGCAATCATCAGCGAACATCCCCACTTCTGATCTTATAATGGAAGGAAGGTCATTGATGAAGCAGCTGAAGATGGTTGGGCCGAGGACACTACCCTGAGGAACTCCTGCAGTAATGTCCTGGAGCTGAGATGATTGACCTCCAACAACCACAACCATCTTCCTTTGTGCTAGGTATGACTCCAACCAGTGGAGAGTTTCCCCCCGATTCCCAATGACTCCAGTTTTGCTAGGGCTCCTCAATGCCGCACTCGGCCAAATGCAGCCTTGCTGCCAAGGGCAGTCATTCTCACCTCACCTTGGGCGTTCAGCTCTTTTGTCCATGTTTGAACCAAGGCTATAATGAGGTCAGGAGCTGAGTGGCTCTGGCAGAACCCAAACTGGGCGTCAGTGAGCAGGCTATTGTTAAGCAAATGCCACTTGATAGCACTATTGATGACCCCTTCGATTAGTTTATTGATCTCTTGTAGACTGATGGGGCGGTAATTGGCCGGGTTGGATCTGTCCTGCTTTTTGTGTACAGGGCATACCTGGGCAATTTTCTACATAGCCAGGTAGATGCCAGTGCTGTAGCTTTAATGGAACAGCTTGGCTAGGGGGCGACAAATTCTGGAACTAGAACTATTGCTGGAATATTGCCAGGTCCCATAGCCTTTGCACATCCAGTGCCTTCGGTCGTTTCTTGGTATCACGTGGAGTGAATCGAATTGGCTGAAGACTGGCATCTGTGATGCTCAGGACCTCCGGAGGCCAAGATGGATCATTCACTTGGCACTTCTGGCTAAAGATTGTAGCAAATGCTTCAGCCTTATCTTTTGCGCTGGGGTCCCCCATCATTGAGGATGGGGATATTTGTGAAGCCTCGTCTTCCAGTGAGTGTTTGATTGTCCACCACCATTCACGGCTGGATATGGCAGGGCTGCAGAGCTTAGATCTGATCCGTTATTTATGGGATTGCTTAGCTCTATCAATTGCTGCTTATGCTGTTTGGCACGCAAGTAGTCCTGTGTTATAGCTTCACCAGTTGACACCTCATTTTAGGTACACCTAGAGCCGCTCCTGGCATGCCCTCCTGCACTCTTCATTGAACCAGGGTTGAACCCTTGGCTTGATGGTAATGGTAGAGTAGGGGATATGCCAGGATGAAGTTACAGATCGCGTTCGAGCTGGCCCACAGCACCTCATGGATGCCCAGTCTTGAGTTGCTAGATCTGTTCAAAATCTATCCCATTTAGCATGATGGTAGTGCCATACAACACAATGGAGGGTATCCTCAATGTGAAGATGGGACTTTGTCTCCATGATGACGGTGCAACTGCCACTCCTACCAATACTGTCATGGATAGATCCATCTGCAGCAGGCAGGTTGGTAAGGATGAGGTCAAGTATGTTTTTCCCTCGGTTCCCTCATCACTTGTCACAGACCCAGTCTAGCAGCTAGTCACTTAGGACTTGGCCAGCTCGGTCAGTAGTGGTGCTACCTAGCTACTCTTGGTGATAGACATTGAAGTTCTCCCACCCAGATACATTCTGCGCCCTTGCCACCCTCAGTGCTTCTTCCAAATGGTGTTCAACATGAAGGAGCACTGATTCATCTGCTGAGGAAGGACAGTACGTGGTAATCAGCATGAGGTTTCCTTGCCCATGTTTGACCTGATGCCATGAGACTTCATGTGGTCCAGGGTCAATGTTGAGAACTCAAGGCAATTCGCTCCCGACTAAACACCACTTTGCCGCCACCTCTGCTGGGTCTGTGGCATTATTTGTAAGGTATCCTTCCATGAAGCTGGTTATGTCTCCCACATAGTCTTACTTGAGACAGTGGTTTCAATTTTGGCACTAGCCCCCAGATTTTAATAAGGAGGACTTTGCAGGGTCAACAGAGCTGAGTTTGCTCTTGTCATTTCCGGTGTCTAGGTCGATCCCGTGTGGACCGTCTGGTTTCATTTCTTTTTTGAGACTTTGTAGCAATTGAGTGGCTTGCTAGGCCATTTCAGAGGGCATATAAGAGTCAACCAGATTTCTGAGTCTGGAGTCGCATGTAGGCCAGACCAGGTAAGGGTGGCAGATTTCCGGCCCTGAAGGACATTAGTGAACCAGGGGGTGGGTTTTTGCAACAATCGACAATGGTTTCTTGGTCTTCCAGATTTTTATTGAATACGAATTCCACCATCTGCTGTGGCTGGATTGGAACAGGGGTCCCCAGAACACTACTCTTGGTCTCTGGATTACCAGTCCAGAGACAATACCACTACACCATCATGATCATAGAGCACTCTGTTTCTTATGTTTTCCCATTTTTCCCCTTCCCTGACATACACCAATTCATGCTGCGCTTATATGCTTCCAAACTGCAGCATGAGGGAGCTTCTAGTGAGCATTATGATCCCAGGCAACCACATCTGCCACAAGTGCGTGCATCACAAGTTACTTCAATTTGTTGCTGAGCTAGAGTCCGATATACAAACATTCTGGGGCATCAAGGAAGAGGATAGTTACCCAGACATTTGATCCAGGGGGCAATCACACCCCATAGGTTAGGAAGTGGTAAAGGTTTAGTTAATCATTAAAGACAAGGGGGTATATGACAGAGTCAGGTAGGTAATTGGATCCAGGTGCAACATTGGAGGAGCCATTGTCTTTACCCTTATCCAACAGGTTTATGCATTTGCTGCTTGTGTGGATAAGGGTGGACAAGCAAGGTGGCCATTACACCATAGTGGAGGACATTATTCAAGTGGAGGGGTGGAAACAAACGTGGTAGTGATAGGGGGCAGTATCATCTGGAGAAGAGATACTGTTCTCTGAAGCCATGACTAGGTGTTCCAAAGGTTGTGATACCTGCCTGGTGCCAGGGTTAAGAATATTTCCTCATAGCTGGAGAAGAACTTAGATTGGGAGGGATGAACCCAGTTGTTGTTATCCATGCAGGAATTAACAAAATAAGTAGAGCTAGGAATGAGATTCTGCAGGAAGAGTTTGATGCACTCAGGTCAAAATTAACAAGTAATTCAGAAAGCAAATCATATCTCAGGACTTTATTACAAAGGGATGGGAGTATAAGAGTAAAGTCTTGCGACAATTATATAAGACCATGTTCAACGGATGCAGAATTGAACGGATATGGTGGACAACTGGTTTATCTATTTACCACCAGATTTGGTTAGGCAACAAAGTACTATTGAGTTCTGCTCTGGCCTGCTAAAATTGCTCACTACTCCAGGGTCATTCTGGAATGCAAAGATAGCCCCAGCTTCTGTATTTCCACTTATGCCCGTCTCCTCCACCAACCTCCAACAGTACGTGCAAGTTCATGGGTTTTTTGTCACAAGGATTGAAATCATGTGCCATCAGCTGCTTCTGCCACTTAACTTGCTGCTACTAGCTCAGCAGGTCAAACTTCATCTAAACTTACCCCTTGCTCCAGCCCTGAACCTGCCCCTTTCTCTAGTCTCTCTCCCAACTCACCTCATGCCCTCCTCAAGCTCATCTCAACCGTAAGACCCATCTCCTTCTCTCTCGACACTATTCCCACGAGGTTGCTGTCCACTCAATTTCCCTTCTTGGTCCACATATTAGCTGATATTATTAACGATGTTCGCTTTTCAGGTACTGTTCCTCTGTCCTTAAGAACTGCTGTCATCACCCCATTCCTTAAAAAAAACTCTTCACCCACAGTCCTTGCAAGCTACCACACCATCTCCTACTTTCCTTTCCTCTCCAAAGTCCTTGAACACATTGTCACCTCCCAAATCCATTCCCTTCTTTCCTGGAGCTCCATATTGAATCTCCCCAAACAGGTTTCCGTCCCTGCTACAGTAGAGATGGCTCCTATCAAAGTCACAAATGATATCCAATGTGCCTATGACAAAGGAAAGCCATCTCTCCTTGTCCTTCTCAACCACTCCGCAGCCTTTGACACAGTTGGCCACACCATCCAGCTCCAACATCTCTTCACCATTATCCAGCTGGATAGGGCTTGCCTGGTTCCATTTTTATCTAATCGTAACCAGAGAATAACCCGTCATGGTTTTTCTTCCCACTACCACAATGTTACCGCTAGTGCTCCCCAAGGATCTATCCTTGCTCCCTTCCTATTTCTCATCGACATGCATCATCTGAAAACATATTAGTTTTCACAGGTACACTGACAGCACCCAGCTCTACCTCGCCATCGCCTCTCTCAACTCCTTCACTATTGCTATAATAGCAGACTGTTTGTTCAACATGTAGTGCTGGGTGAATAGAAATTTCCTTCAATTAAATATTGGAAGACGAAAGCCATTATCTTCAGTCCCTGCTACAAACTCTGTTCCCTAACTACTGACTCCACCCCTCTCCCTGGCAACTGTCTGAGGCTCAACCAGACTGTTTGCAACTTTGGTGTCAAAGCTGATCCTGAGATGAGTTTCCAACTACATTATGAAAGCTGCCTATTTCCACCTCTGTAGCATCACCCAAACTTGCCCCTGATTCAGCTCATCTCCTGCTGAAAGCCTCATCCGTGCCTTTGGAACCTTGAGGCTTGACTATTCAAATGCACTCCTGACTAGCCTCCTACATTCTTTGCTCCATAAACTTGACCACCCAAAGCTCTGCTGATATATCCTTACACACGCCAAACCCCATTCACTGATCACCCCCGTGCTTACTGACCTAGACTGACTCCCAGTTAAGCAACACCTTGATTTTAAAATTCTCATCCTTATTTTCAATTCCCTTCTTTCCTTGACCCTCAACACTTTTATCTCTTCCAACACTCAACCCTGCAAGTCACCTTATGCTGCCCAGTGCCAAACGTTGCTTACAACATTGCGGTTATGAAGTGCCTTGGGATATTCTATTACATTAAAGATATATATGTGTGTATGAATGCATATATACACACACTCTTAAAATATACACTTACTTTGTTATAGTAATGCGTGCCATTTTGGTCTCCTTACCCATGCATTAGAGAGAGTGCAACAAAGTTTTACTAGAATGATTCCTGAGATGAAGGGATTATCCTAAGAGAAGAGATGGAATAGACTGTGGCTTGTATTTCTTGGAATTTAGAAGAATGAGAGATAATCTCATTGAAATATCAAATTCTTAAGAGGGCTTGACAGGGATATTCTAGGAGGACGTTTCCCTAGAATGAGAAGTCCAGAACTAGGGATCAGAGTCTCCGAAAAAGCAGTCAGCCATTTAGGACTGAGATGGGGAGAAATTTCTTCACACAGAGGGTTGCAGATCTTTGGAGTTCTTTATCCCAGAGTGCTGTGGATGGGCAGACAGTGAATATTTTCGAGACAAAGATCTTTTTAGGAAATCAAGGGATAGGGAGATAATGCAGGAAGGTAGAATTAAGATAATAAGATCAGCTGTTATCTTCTGAATTGCAGCAGGCACAAAGGGAGCATATAGCCATGTACTGTAACTTTTTCTTAGCTCCTACAAGTGCTGGAGCATTCCAGTACCTGTCCAAGTGGTTAATATTCATGTATGGGTTTGGAGAGAGAGGGTTAGCTATTTCAACAATATTGAGCATCATAGCCAAGGCCAAAGGTGTCCTCTCCAAACTTGCACGTGTCAGCATTATCCAGCAGGCGTAAACAGAATTGCAATCTCTAGCTGGAATTGTGGCTGATTCTCCCCTTTAATAGGCCATAACTACCATGCAAACTGTAATGCCTCAACTACCTCCAAATGGAATAAGCTCATTTGGCACAGACCTTTCTAGTCTGGGAGAAACAGTACTCTACTGGGCAATGCATTTGCACACTGAGCCATAAGAGGGAGCTATTCACTGGATAAAATCAGACAGCTTTTGTTTTAAGTCTTTTAACTTTGTTTCTGATATTAAATTGTATGACAAAGATAGACTTGTCTTATAAAAAGTTTTTAAAAACTGCCATTTCCACGCCTATACCATTCAGTTTCAGAAACTTCTTTTAGTAAAGCTAATATCAAAATACCAATGGACAAGGCCAAAAAGAAAAGCAAAAACCTATAGTATTAAAATGTGGCAGATGATGTGCCAGGCGGATCAAATCCACAAGGGAAGCTTGGCCACGCTATCACAACGGTTTTGCAATTTGTATTTCTTATGAGATGGTTTGGGCACTGAATTCACAAGTCGTGAGTTCATTAACACGTATAATGATTTTAAAATTTAAATTAAAATACATATTAACAAAAGAAAAGAATTTAAATACATATATAAGATTAGTTACTTGATATTATAACAAATCCCGAACTTTTTAATTAACCAGACTTCCAACCACATTCCCCTTTAAGGCAACAATCTAAAATAGATTTTAAATGTAAATAAGCAATCCAGCAAGGTTACCACCCGCACCCACTTGCATTGGAATTCCAAAAGCTTTACACCTATTTCTTCTGATAATTTCAACCTTGCAGTCTATCTGACTCGAATTCAATTAAATCCGTCACACAGATAGAACCATCTGCGCTCACACCCGTAAACCTACAATAATATTATGAAAAATATTATAGTTTCATGACAAAAGAAAATGGTTTCAGTTCACTTTCTCTTCGAGCAGCATTGGCTCTGATAATTGCCGTGAGATTTTTGGTTTTTTTTTAGTCAATCATGGGATGTGGTCATCACTGGCTAGGCCAACCCTTATTGCCCCTTGAGAAGATGGTGGTGAGCCACCTTCTTGAACCGCTGCAGTCCATGTGGTGTAGGTACACCCATAGTGCTGTTAGGGAGGGAGTTCCAGGATTTTGACCCAGCGACAGTGAAGGAACGGCGATATATTTCCAAGTCAGGATGTTGAGTGACTTGGAGGGGAACTTCCAGGTGGTGTTCTTTCCATGTATCTGCTGCCCTTGTGCTAAATGGCAGCAGTCATGGGTTTGGAAGGTGCTGTATAAGGAGCCTTGTTGAGTTCCTGCAGTGCACCTGGTAGATTGTACACACTGCTACCACTGCGCAGCAGTGGAGACAGGGGTGAATGTTTGTGGGTGGCGTGCCAATCAATTGGACTGCTTTGTCCTCGATGGTATCAAGCTTCTTGAACGTCGTTGGCGCTGCACTGATCCAGGCAAGTGGAGAGTAGTTTATCATGCCTTGGGCAGTCGGTAGGTGAGTTACCTGCTGCAGGATTCTGAGCCTTTGACCTGCTCTTGTAGCCACGGTATTTATATGGCTAGTCCAGTTCCATTTCTAGCCAATGGTAACCCCCAGGATGTTGATAGTGGGGGATTCAGTGATGGTAGTGCCATGGAAAGTCAAAGGGATGCTGGTTAGATTCATCCTTGATGAAGATGGTAATTGCCTGGCATTTGGGGTGCAAATGTTACTTGCCATTTATCAGCCTAGGCCTGGATATTGTCCAGGTCTTGCTGCATTCAGGCATGGGCTGTTTCAGTACCACCACCACTGAACATCATCAGTGAACATCCCCACTTCTGGCATTATGATGCAAGGAAGGTCATTGATGATGCAGCTGAAGATGGTTGGGCCAAGGACACTACCATGAAGAACTCCTGCAGCAATGTCCTGGAACTGAGATGATTGACCTCCAACAACCACAACCATCCTTCTTTGTGATAGGTATGGCTCCCACCAGGGAGTATTCCCCCTGATTCCAGTTTGGCTAGTTGATGCCACACTCAGTCAAATGCTCCCTTGATGTCAAGGGCAGTCATTCTCACCACAGAAGAGGGGTTCAGTTCTTTTGTCCATGTTTGAACCAAGGCTGTAATGAGGAAATGAGTAACCTGGGCAGAACCCAAATTTAACGTCAGTGAACAGGTTATCGCTAAGCAAGTGCTGCTTGATAGCACTGTTGGTGACCCTTTCCATCATTTTACTGATGATCAAGAGTAGACTGATGGGGCAGTAATTGGCTGGGCTGGATTTGTCCTGCTTTTTTTGTGCAGAATATAATGGGTAGATGCCAATGTTGTTGTGCCGGAGCAGCTTATCTAGGGGCGCAGCAAGTTGTGGAGTACCAGTCTTCAGTACCATCACTGTAACACTGTAAGGGACAATAGCCTTTGTAGCAGTATCCAGTGCCTTCAGCCATTTCTTGATATCACATAGAATGAACTGAATTAGCTGAAGACGGGCATCTGTGATGCTGCGGCCCTTAGGCAGAGGCCAAGATGGATCATGCACTCGGCACTTCTGGCTGAAGATTGCTGCAAATGCTTCAGCCTTATCTTTTGCACTGATGTGCTGGGCTTCTCCCATCATTGAGGCTGGGGATATTTGTGGAACGTCCTCCTCCAGTGAGTTGTTTAAGTGCCCACCACCATTCATAGCTGCATGCAGCAGGACTACAGAGCTTAGATCCGATCAGTTGGTTGTGGAATTGCTTACTTCTGTCTATCACTTGCTGCTTGCATGCAAGTCGTCCTGTGCTGTAGTTTCACCAGGTTGATACCTCATTTTTAGGTATGCCTGGTGGAGCTCCTGGCATGCCCTCCTGCACTCTCCAGTGAACTCGGGTTAATCCCCTGGCTTGATAGTAATGGTAGAGTAGGGGATATGCAGGGCCATGAGGTTACAGATTGTTGTTGAGTACAATTCTGCTGCTGTGATGGCCCAAAGCGCCTCGTGGTTGCCCAATCGAATCACTAGATCTGTTCGAAATCTATCCCATTTAGCATGGTTGCAGGGCCACACAATACGATGGAAAGTACCCTCAATGTGAAGACTTCATCTCCACAAGGACTGTGCGGTGATCACTCCTACTGATACTCTCATGGACAGATATCTGAGGTAGGCAAGTTGGTGAAGATGAGGTGAAGTATGTTTTTCCTTCACCAGCTGCTGCAGACCTAGCAGCTATGTCCTTTAGGACTCAGCCAGCTCGGCCAAGGGTGATTCTGGTTCTGGGAGGGTGTGTGTGTGTGTGTGTGTGTGTGTGTGTGTGTGTGTGTGTGTGTGTGTGTGGGGGGGGGGGGGGGGGGGGGGTGCTGTATAGTATATGGTAATCAGCAGGAGGCTTCCTTGCCCACATTTGACCCAATGCCATGAGACTTCATAGGGTCCGGAGTCAATGTTGAGGACTTCCAGGGCAACTCCCTCCCCATTGTATACTAGTATGCTGCCACCTCCGCTGGTGATGGGATGGATGGTGGGCGATGGGTGTCTGGGACATTACCTGTAAGGTATAATTCAACAGGCGGCTACTTGATTAGCCCAAGACAGCTCTCCCATTTTTGGCACAAGCCTCCAGATGTTAGTAAGGAGGACTTTACAGGGTCGACAGGGCTGAGTTTGCCATTGTCGTTTCAGGTGCATAGATCAATGCTGGGTGGTCGGTCCAGTTTCATTCATTTTCTGTCGCAGTTTTGATACAACTGAGTGATTACGTTTCAGAGGCCAGTTAAAGTCTACTGCTTGTCTGGAGTGATATGTAGGCCAGACCAGGTAAGGATGGCAGATTTCCTTCCCTATAGGGAAGCCCTAATTGTTCCTTCCCTAAGGGGCAATTGACAATGGTCAATTTAATTTTAGATTTTTATCAAATTCAAATTTCACCATCTGCCAAGGGGGGGATCACCAAAGCATTACCCCGGGTCTCTGGATTACTAGCCCAGTGACAATACCACTACACCACCACCTCTCCCTGAAAAGAGGAGGAGGTCTGTTTAACTTCTAACTACGTGTGGAGACACACACACATATATATATATATATATATATGGAAGGGCATTTGTGTATGTTTGTGCAAGTGTAACAAGTACTAGTGATCCCTGAATTAAACACCTGTCTTCCCACACCAAGTACCTTCATATTGCTCCTGGCAGGATGGAAACAAATCTTTCACTTATAACTGGGGATGACTGTACCTCTACCTTCAGATGTCCAGATTAAAGACAGAACACATTTGCCTGAATTCTGGAGAAAACATTCCCACCTCTTTCCATTCCATGGCTCTCCAACAGCGAAAGGCAGCAGTAAAAAGAGGGCATAAGAAGGCTGCTATGAGCAACTGATCCAGCTCTCCAGCAGATTTAATTCACTGTTTATATCTCCTGATGCATGAACGCACTCAGCGCAAGCTCAAGTATGTGATCTACACAGATTTATTTGAGTTAGATCACCACAGCCTGATCAGATTATGATCTCAATGGGTTTAAAAATACAAACAGGAGTTTTAAAAAGACATTTAATATCATACTGGTCACTGATCTCCAGTATTTATACTGTTCAAGAGACATCATAGAATCTTACAGCAGGAAAACAAAATTGAATGCGCACCTGTAATTTTTCTCTAGCCAAGCCCAATTTTCTATTTGCTCGCTCTTTACATCTTTTAATTTTCCTCTGGTTTGACAAAATATATAAAGCTTAGTTTCAACAATGGTTTATGACAGATAATTTCATATCCCCACCACCCCCTATATAAAGGTACTTTTCTAATATCCAATTCAATAACTTACCATATTGCAAACTTTTATAATTCTGAATACCTCTTATGTCAACCGCCAACCTTATCAACTCTAATACAAGAACATACAACTTCTCTTCCCTCCTTCCTAACAATAACTCTAACCCCCTCATCCCTGGTAATATCCTACTGAATCTATACTGAACTTTTTCCATTGCTTTTATAACCTTCCTATAATAGCGTGCTCAAAACGGTACACAGGACTCCAAATGGGGCCAAAACATGTCTGAAAGACAGAGTAACACCTCACTGCTAAAGGAATTAAAGATTAATTTTCTAAGTAGCCAAGGTTATCTGTAACAAACACTTGACAAATTACCCATCGCATACATCCAAGGTTATAAAAATTGCTCCAGCGATTAGTAATGTCTTTATAATATGCCCTGTTTAATTTATGAGTAAAGATGAATTAAGTGATCAATCATGTGCCATGAACGAGTTTATGCTCTTCAATGTGTTTTGCTTCCTGGAAAAACTTTAGGTCCTAGGCTTGTCACTGACTAAATCAAATAGCAGTTTAAGAAAAAAGTGATGCTCTACTTCATTTGTTTATTTCTATTAGGCTGTCCTGATGGCCTCAAGAGTAAGACCAGCACCTAATGTAGAATCGTTATACAGGCAAGGACAATTCCAGGTTTGAAACTTGGTTACAGAAAGAAACAAAACCATCCAGGTTTTCACTTTTTTGGGATAATTTTGATTTTGCAAGATAGTGTAAAATGGGCAATAACAAACTGCAGCCCATTTTACATCTCCCCCAATAATTTCCATCGACTGAAATGACAAAGTACCATAGGGCATATTGACATTGATACAAGTGATTCCACAGTATGGTACTCCCAAACAGGAATGGAACTTGCATGGAGCACATTTCAGACATTGGTGTGAATTAATGGACATAAAAATCTTTGCTCGCTTGCTCTTTGTAAACACCTCACTGCAGGGAGTGTCAGGTAAGAAACACCTCATATCTAGGAATTCAATACCTCCTAGTATACAAATGCCATCAGAAAAATTCCGAGTCTTCCAATTAAAGTAATTTAATCAAATAGTTGTTTGGTAGTACAAAACTTGAGTATTGCTGAAAAAGGAGACATGTCCAAGCTTCTTGTCTTGCACTCATCAGGACATTTTGCAAGAATACCAACATAAGGGGAAAACAACAATTAATACTGTATGTGAAGAGAGTGTGAAATGGTAGAGGCATTGCCATGGAGAATGCACCAGTGATGGTGATTAGCAGTTAACTGTCAGGCACTATTTGAAAAACCTGACCAATCAGGGTCAAGTTGCCTGGTTTAAATTATTCGAGATTTTTTCCTCCCAGTGATATCCCAGGGTCCTCTACCTTTCGGAACTTGCTTTTGGGATAGTTCTATTACTGCATCAAGTATAATTTGCTCTGATGGAACCAGCAATTCTACAGCAGGTATATAGATCTGCCTGTTAAAGGTTAATTATACAGTATGGTTCTGTTTTCTGGATCTGAATCGCAAGGTGAATGTAGTCTTTAGTTTTATATTCATGGTGTTTAATGCTATAATTCGGCTACTGACAATCTGCCAAATAAAAAGATTTTCAAGTAACATTTCTGGTGTCATGCCAAGGATAAACAGGCTCTAGTTTTATAGCCCTGCCTACTTACAAAGGGGAATAATAACAAGCTAGGTTGCGAAACCAATTCCTGAACACTGGGTAAAATAAAACATTGGGGGAAGTAATACATCAAACATTTTTTTTATCTCTGGCACCTGGGTTTAAAACTATCCCAAATGGGTCAAAAGAAAGTCTTCTTTGTCTGCGAGCTACTGGAAATAACATTGAGAAATCTCAATCCAGTTCTTTGCGGGGCAATGCATACATCACAAAACTATCCATTAGTCAACATTAATTGACAATCTCAGAAATCTCGGGCTGGCTGGTGTGGGATATGGAAAAAATGAGTCACTAATGCAGTGGGGATTGTTGTTCTGAGGTGGGTCGCAGGGCAGCAGACGTATGGGACACCACCAGCTTAAAGTTCCCCTTCAAGTCACAAACCATCCCAACTAGGAAATATATTGCCGTTCTTTCACTGTCACTGGGTCAAAATCCTGGAACTCTCTTCCTAACAGCATAGTGAGTGTTCCTACAACACATTGACTGCAGCGGTTCAAGGCGGTGGTGCACCACCACCTTCTCAAGGGAAATTAGGGATGGGCAATAAATGCTAGCCCAGCCAGCGAAACCCACATCTCATGAATGAATTTTTTTAAAAAGGTGCATTCAAGGGGCAAAGTTGAAAAAGCTTTACCCTGCACCTAGCTGTGTTACAACTGACCTGGAAGTGCTTGATATGTGCATGAAATTAGAAGAGCTGTATACAGCAATATCCCTCAACTTGAGAGCAAAAAATCTTCAGTGGTTAAACTCAATGAATGATGTGATTCACACAGATCACAAAATTCCCAAGGTTAGTCCCATGTATATGTAACAGAGCTAGCCCAAAATAAGTTAGAGAGGGACATAATGGCTGTGTTTGCACGGACACTTAGGTGAAGATAGAATCATGTCCAACTGTGATAACTACACTGTAAAATAGTCTGTTGATATTTACTACAGGATGACCTCAGCCACATCCCGAAAATAAAGACGTTTTAACAATAGGAAAAGAACCATAGGCTGTTACAGTCATGCAACCATATTCTCCTGAATTATTGACATTAAAAGGAGAAGGGAAAAAATAAAGGTACAATTAGAAGAGAAAAAAAATTAACAGTAGCCCCTTTTACCTTATTCTTACCTGTCATTTTGACAAATAATTCAGCTTTGCTAAGAAAACTCTGAATTCACAGCAAAGATAACATTCTTAGGCTTCATTTTATAAAGATCTTTCTGACCTTTTCATATCTTCCACATTTCACTCTTACACTGCAAATTTCTAACTATTCTATTTCCGACAATGTTCTGATTCTTTCAACACCTGCACCCTCGTATCAAACAGTCCTAATATGAACAAAGTGTGGGCGAAAGAGAATAATTCTGAAAATTCAGTGGAGATACAGATGTTTCAACACAGATCAATGTCCTGTAACAGTTAGCTCTCCTAAGAATTTTTTTTTAAATTTCATAAATATGAACAAATTCCTCATGTAACTATCAAACTATTTTGCAATATCACAATTCAGTATTACTTAAAATGTTTCAAGAACTCTTGGTTTTGGTCTTAAGAGTAAAAGCAATTTGAACATAGGTCAGGATTGAAGTAAAAGCTACAGTATGATGTTTAGAGTCAAAACATCAACTGATCATTCTTTACAATTATGGTAATCAAAGTAAAGTAAAACAGACATACTCTGGTGCATTCAGATAACTGAGAACAGTTCAATCTACAGCCATCATCAGCCAAGTTAAAGACATTTACTCTTCAAAGCTATTTCAATCTATGTAACATTAGTGTGCTTAAATGATTTGACACAGCCTGGTCCTGGTTTGTATGCCAGCAAAAGGTGTTCAAGAAAGAAGTATCTGTCAGTTCATCCTGGCTCCTCTGTACTCCCTGCCTTTTCACTATATGCAACTGGGTCAGGGTATGCCACATTCTGACAGCTTCAGCCTGCCCATTGTTTTCATGTCATCCTGGTGGCCAGGGAGCCAGAATCTCTCGCTAAATTATGCATCTGAAGCTGAAGAATATGACTGGGGATCAGGAATTTCTTTTTGAAATTAGTCCCAGAGATTTGGACTTACTTCTTTAGGTTTCGTGGCTATTAATAACAATTATTATCATCAAGGGAATCACAGCCTCAGAACAGATACTATACGCCTAGGCCATCTGTTAACATTGTGAATTGATGAGAGATACCAAGGGGCAGCCACATATCCTGACCTAGTGAATTCACCCAAACCTAACTCTGGAGAGAGCCTGGCCAAGTTACCAAGCCCACTTTAGCACAAGATAAAGGCAAAATACTGTGGATGCTGGAAATCTGAAAGAAAAACAAAAAATGCTGGAAAAACTCAGCAGGTCTGACAGCATCTGTGGAGAGAAAGACAGAGTTAATGTTTCATATGACTCTTCTTCAGAGCTAAGCGAAGTAACAATGTGGTGAAATTTATACTGTTCAAGACGGTGAAACAAGTGAAGCTGGATAGAAGGCCAGCAATAGGTGGAGGCAAAGTGAGATTGCCAAAGATGTCATAAACAAAAGGTCAAACGGGTGATCATGGCGGTGGTACTGGCTAAAAGTGGCGCTAATGGTGACATCAAGGATAGAAGGCAGAATGTGATAATAGCTGGACAAGGGTAAGCACTCTGGAAAGAACAACATGAGCAAGTGACAGATGGACCTTGTGGGGAGGGTGTGGAGACTGTGGTGGGAGAAAAATATCAAAAATAGGCTAAAAGGTGGGGATAAAACAATAAATAAAAATGAAAATAAATGTAAAAAAGATAAAAATTAATAAAAATGAGTATTGAGAAAAGGAGATAAAAAAGGGGTGAGGATGGAGGAAAGGATTCATGGCCTGAAGTTGTTGAACTCAATGTTAAGTCTGGAAGGCTGTAAAGTGCCTAATCGTAAGACAAGGTGCTGTTCCTCCAGTTTGCGTTGGACTTCACTGGAAAGTTGCAGCAGGTCAAGGTTGGATATGTGGACATGAGAGCAGGATGGTGTGTTGAAATGGCAAGCAACAGGAAGATCTGGGTCATGCTTGCAGACAGGCCAAAGGTGTTCGGCAGAGCGATCACCCAATCAAGCACTGCTTCACTTGAAAGGAGTGTTTGGACCCTTGAATTGTTTTGGGGGGGGGGGGGGGGGGCGGGGGGGGGGGGGGGGGGTAAAGAGGCAGGTGTTGCACCTTCTGCGATTGCATGGGAAGTGCCGTGGGAGAGGTTTGAGGTGTTGGGGGTGATGGAGGAGTGGACCAGGGTGTCCCGGGGGGAACAGTCCCTATAGAATGCTGACAGTGAGGGGTGAAGGGCAGATGTGTTTGGTGATGGCATCATGCTGGAGCTGGTGGAAATGGCAGGGGATGATCCTTTGAATGCGGAGGCCGGTGGGGTGAAAAGTGAGGAAATTGTTCTGCGGGGAGAAGGTGGTATGAGGGTAGAGGTGCAGGAGGCAGGTCGGACATGGTTGAGGGCCCTGTCTACCACCATGGGTGGGAAACCTCAGTTAAGGAAGAAGGAAGACGTGTCAAAAGCGCCATTTTGCAAAATGGCATAATCGGAATAGATGTGATAGAGGCGAAGGAACTGAGGGAATAGGATGGAGTCCTTACATGAGGCAGGGTATGCAGAGCTATAGTCGAGGTAGCTGTGGGAGTCGGTGGGCTTGTAATGAATATTGTTGGACAGTCTATCACCAGAAATGGAAAAAGAAAGGTCAAAGAAGGGAAGGGAAGGGAAATGTCAGAGATGGACTATGTGAAAGTGAGGGAGGGTGGAAATTGGAAGCAAAATTGATAAAAGTTTTCCAGGTCCAGACAAAAGCACGAAGTGGCACCAAAAGAAGTCATTGACATATCGAGAAAAGAGTTGTGGGAGGGGGCCTGAGTAGGACTGGAACAAGGAATGTTCCACATACCCCATAAAGAGACCACGATAACTAGGGCCCATGTGGGTACTCATAGCTAGACCTTTTATTTGGAGGAAGAAAGTACAAACCAAGTTTAATAGAATCCAATGAATGGAATTACCCCAAAATAACAGTTTGCTGTCCAATAGGGTTTGCTCCCATTTCTGCTACTATACGACACCACCTCCGATGGATGAAAATGATCTGCCACCAATTTATCAATAATATTTTATTCTTGAAGATAAATTCTAACAATTCAAAACAAAAAGTTCACTTTTTTTTAAATTCATCCATGGAATGTGGGCATCACTGGCTAGGCCAGCATTTATAGCCCATTCCTAATTGCCCTTGAGAAGGAGCTGCTGCAGTCCATGTGGTGTAGGTACACCCACAGCACTGTTAGGGAGGGAGTTTCAGGATGTTGACCGAGTGACAGTGAAGAAATGGCAATACATTTCAAAGTCCGGATGGTGTGTGGCTTGGAGGGGAATTTCCAGGTAGTCTTCTAAGCATCTGCTGTCCTTGTCCTTCCAGATGGTAATGATAGTGGGTATGGAAGGTGCTAAGGAGCCTTGCATCTTGTAGATGGTACACACTGCTGCCACTGCATTGGTGGTGGAGGGAGTGAGCATTGGCATCCACAAATCATGCAGGCTGCTTTGTCCTGGATTGTGTCAAGCTTGTCGAGTGTTGTCGGAGCTGCACTCATCCAGGCAAGTGTAGAGTATTCCATCACAACTCCTGACTTGTGCCTTGTAGATGATGGACAGGCTTTGAAGAGTCAGGAGGTGAGTTACTAGCTTCAGGATTCCTAGCCTCTGACCTGCTCTTGTAGCCAAAGTATTCATATGGCTACTCCAGTTCAGTTTCTGATCAATGATAATCTCCAGGATATTGATAGTGGGGGGGTTCAGTGATGGTAATGACATTGAATGTCAAGGGAGCGATGCTTAAGATTCTCTCTTGCCAGAGATGGTCATTGCCCGACACTTGTGTGGCGCAAATGTTACTTGCCACTTGTCAGCCCAAGCCTGGATATTGTCCAAGACTTGCTGCATTTGGACATGGACTGCTTCAGTATCTGAGGAGTTGTGAATGGTGCTGAACATTGTGCAGTCATTAGTGAACATCCCCACTTCTGACCTTATGATGGAAAGGAGGTCACTTATGAAGCAGCTGAAGATACTTGGGCCAAGGACACTACCCTGAAGAACTTCTGCAGTAATGTCCTGCAGTTGAGATGACTGACCTCCAACAACCACAACCATCTTCCTTCATGCTAGATATGACTCCAACCTTTGGAGAATTCCCCCCCCTCCCAATTTCCATTGGCTCCAGTTTTGCTAGGTCTCCTCGATGCTATACTCGGTCAACACAGCCTTGATGTCAAGGGAAGTCATTCTCCCTTGCATTGATATGTCTAGAAACTACAAATCTTCAGGTTTGTGCAAGCTGTTGTTGATCTGAAGGCTCTACTAATGTGATAAGGTATCACTTATGTTAGTTATGACAGTAACAGTGGAACTAACTCAAGTTTGTTTTGACAGTAACTCAGTAGAATCACAATTAATGGCATAAGATAAAAAGTATATGAAACAGACAAGTGTTTATGTCATAACATTAAAATTCTCAGAGGAAACGTTCATAGCTATTTGGAATCCATTCACCTTTGAAATCCATTAGAGATTTCATATGCTATATTATTGACAACTGTAGGTGTGACTGTCTAAAATATTTGCTTTTGAGACCTGATAATCCAATTTTGTTGTAATATTGATAACTTACTTACCATTGAGCAAAGGATTTGATCATTTTCAACTGAAAGATGTGACAAATATTTAGTTTGTGGCTCATGTCAATATTTTACAGATAAAGTTTAGTTCTTGGAAGATTGCTGTTGTGAATGTAAGGTAACTAAAATGTGCGGCTTTAGAGATTGTCAGAACACCTAAAAGAAAATGGCAATTCAGAAGGTTACCCTTGTTTGTTTCACAGAATCAGAATAGAAGAGATGGAGCCATAAAGCAGCAGGTGGGCTTACTTAGCTGGAGAACTAGAGATGTGATGTCTACACTGCTTGCAAAGAAATGTAGTCTAGAGGAATTTTTTTTGGGGAGTTAGAGTTAAATTAGTTTAAAAGCATTCAGTGAATCCTGAAAGGCTATGCCATCTTGAAGGGGGTTGGAGCTTAAGAAGGTTCTCTGGTTTCAATTAATCTGTTTGCTGGGAGAGATTGTATTTTGGACTTTGTGTGGTTTGCAGCTCACAGAGAAGATCCTAGGGAGCTGAGAAGGTGGCGGAAGGTCACCGGTTCCGTTTCAGGCAGTTAGGGCTCAGAGAAACCCTGGAACCCATTTATATCTCGGTGCAGCTGGGAGACTGGAGCTCAGATAAACCCAGGCCAGAGTGCAGCTTTGTGAGTCCAATGGGATACAGTCTCAGGAGAAGAAATTGAACCATTAGGATGTGAGCAATCATTGAGGCAGTCCAAGTCAGAGTGCTTTTGAAAGAATTCAGAAGCTATATTTTTGAAAGTTAAGCACTGAAGTGCCTCATGACGGAGAGAAAGCTTTAACAAGATTGTGTGACTCAACAGTGGTAATTTACGCCTGGGTGGGCTGCTAAGAAATCTGTGGGATCTGTCCTGGTCGCATCTGCTATTTGATGTGCAATTCGGGGTTCAGTTTGCTTGTTAATTCATATTTATCTCATGTTAATTCTGAACGTTGGTGTACAAAATAGATATTGTAGATTGCTTTACTTTTCTGGCTTTAAAGCTTTTTTTTGTTTAAAACTGTGGAATCTTGTGGCTTTATTCCCCTAGTGGGTAACTGGGATTTCAAACTTTGTCCACTTTATACAAAAAGTCCCTAACCAAATCGTAACAGAACAAGATGGCTCTACCAAAATTTTCCTCACAACCATCATATAAATGCAGTATCTCAAAATCTCCACACAGAGCAGTAATCATGCTGTAATCACAGGTACAACTTATGGCAATTTAGGTTGGCAACAATGTGGGTAGTTGATCTTGGTGACATAATATGTTGACATACAATTTCACAAAGTGAAATCCATTATCCAACTGAAAACTTTCTGGGCCAAACAAAGGGGAACAAAGCAACTTGTATGGAGGGAAAGAAAATTTAACACACAGTCAACACTGCCATTATCACATCCCATCAGCTATACTGTATGAAAGTGAATCAAATACCTTTAACAACTCTCAATATTCAGTAACCAGTCTGATGGGTTAAAATACTGCACACTCATGTGATATAGAAATACTATAAAGATCACCTCAGGCACACACAACATTACTATCGGGGTGATTTGCCTCGTGAAATGCTTCACAGAAATCAGTAATGCATTAAGAGAGCGGTAATGAAATATTGGTATTTAAATGCTTTGGAATGAGAGTATAATGAAGTTTAACGATGTCAGGAGAAATCAAAAGTCTACATTTATACATTAGCCTTAATTCCCCAGGCCTTAAAATGATCCCAAATTTTCCTCTTATATCTTGAGTGATTAGCTCCAGAACAGCTTCCTCCACCATGCTGATAACATTTCTGTCATAAACATCTTAATGATCAGTATCGATATTCACTTTCTTCCCCTGCCCCAAATCAACCAGGGGAAGCTGCATTTGCTTGAAGAGAAAAGTTGCATGTTTGTCAGACACTCCATCCAGTGGTCCTGTACTGAACTGAAGAATTTCACAAGTTGTCATACTCAAACTGGTTGAGATTCTGGCCCTTTTTAAATCTCTATCTCAATAATGAGACAACAGTTGGTGATAAATTTAAAAACAATAGTGGCTTCAAACAATTGTTTTTGGAAATTACTAGAAAAGGAGTAACCATGCAGGGATACTACAACAGGCAATGCTCTAGTAACTGCTTGAAGTTGATGACTCTTTCTTGACTGTGGTTCAATGATTGTCACCATTCGCATTATGAACCTTGATAGCGAGTGATGCAGATTTTTTTGATTACACGGAGCACCACAGAAAAGCCCAATCCCTTTACCAATCATCAGGCATCCATGTACTCCAGAAGCTGTCAGACAGAGTCAGAAACAGGAACACCGTTCACCAGATTAGGGAAGTAACAGTCAGCCAGAGGTCAAATATATCATATCCCTATCACTGGCTATGGTCAAATAATTTAAAGACCAGGGATTAAAACTGCAATCTTGATCACTTGGTAAATTGGTTAAAGTAATTGAAGGAAATCATATCTTGTTTACCATTAATGTAATTTAAATATTCAATTTTCTGTAATCTGCTGCATGACAGGAAACAGAGTAGCCATAAATGGGTCTTATTCTGGTTGGTGGGTGGGGCCTCAACTTTTTACAATTCATATAAATGACTTAGATGAAGAGATAGATGGTATGGTTGTTAAATTTGCTGACAACACAAAGATAGATAGGAAAGTAAGCTGTGAAGAGGACATAAGGAGGCTACTAAGTGAAATAGATAGGTTAAGTAAATGGGAAAAGACCTGGCAAATGGAGTATAACGTGGGCAAAAGTGAAATTGTCCATTTTGGCAGGAAGAATTAAGAAGTATATTATCTAAGTGGTGAGAGATTACAGAGCTCTAAGATTCAAAGGATCTGGGTATCCCAGTGCATGAATCACAAACAGCTAGAATGCAGGTACGGCAAAAAATTAGGAAAGCTAATAGAATGTAATTGTTTATTGCGAGGGGAATTGAATATAAAAGTGGGGATGTTACGCTTCAGTTGTATAGGGCATTGGTGAGACCACATCTGGAGTACTGTATACAGTATTGGTCTTCTTATTTAAGGAAGGATATAAGTATGTTGGAAGTTCAGAGGTTTACTAGACTGATACCAAGGACAGGCGGGTTTGTCTTATGAGGAAAGGTTGGACAGATTAGGCTTGCATCAACTGGAGTTTAGAAGATATCGAAACCTTTGAGCTCCTGAGGGGTCTCGACAGTGGATATGGAGAGGATGCTTGCTCTTATGGGAGAGTATAGAGCTAGGGGGTCACAGTTTAAAAATAAGGGCTTGCTCATTTAAGACAGAGATGGGGAGAATTTTTTTCTCTTTGATGGTCGTGAGTCTTTGGAACTCTGCCTCAAAAGGCAGTGGAAGAAGAATTTTGAATGCTTTTAAGGCAGAGCTAGAAAGATTCTTGATTAATAAAGGGGTGAAAGATTATGGGAGATAGGCAGGGGGTTACAATCAGATCAGCCATAATTTTATCGAATGGTGCAGTAGGTTTGAAGGGCCAACTGGCCTACTCCTGGTTCTTATTTATGTTTGGGATGTACGTATGTATGAATGAGTTAGAGGCTCAGTGAAAAAGTTACTTTATGACAGGAGGGAACCACTTCTCAGCTTAAAACCCTAAACCCCCTTGCTGGTAGCTATGATTTAAGGTACGCATATTTCATATTAAATATATATCATATAAAATACATCAAAGGGACACTAGTTATACCTTCAGTCAATTATTCTACAAGATGTTGATTGATGCAGTTCATGGCTGAGGAATACTTTTCAGCCTTGGTTCCATTGGTAGTACTCTCAGCTGATTCAGGTGAAGCGTTTAAGGCATGCACCAACAATTGAGCACATAATCTAGGCTGCCATCATAGTGCAGTATTGAGGGAATACTGTATTGCCAGAAGTGCCATTTTTATGATGAGACATTTGCCTGTTCAAGTGGACATAGAAGACTCCATGGCACTACTTAAAGAGGAGTCTTCCCATTGTCCTAGCCACATTCATCCCTCAACCAATACATCAAACTAGATTAACTGGTCATTTACCTTATGGCTGTTACTTGACCTTACGGTAAGCAAACTGACTGCCACATTTGCTTACATAACATTTACTATATTCAATGGCTGCAAAGCACTTCAGCAAAATGTGCTTAGCACTAGAAAAGAAAATGTTTAAGAAAAATGAACAGTATGTGTTCTGTGTATCAGTACAGCTGTGTATCATAACAGAAACTGTTACTGAAGCATTTCTTCTGCTAAGGGAATGTCAGTTACAAACAGTAATCCTGAATTAAAAAGGTGAACGAACAGAGTCAATTACAAAGATGTCAACTCGTATTTGGTGCTGTATTATAGACAATGAGCATTTGGAAAAACTGGTGCAAATTTGTCTTTGCCTGCAATTAAAATGATTTAAGCTCCCACCCTTACCACTTCACAGGCATGGTAAATATTTTAAGTAGGCCTGTTGTTATGATCTTCATAGAAACTTATAACATTTGAAAAAAAATTCGAACTTCCAGTTAATAGACGAAAAGGATAACAAGATTTAACATTTTAAAACTTCTACTGTAACAAATGACTAAAATCACTTTTAACTACACACTATTTTCTTTTTTGCAGGCAACTTATCCTTTCAACTATAGAAAAGAATATTCTTCTTTTATACTCATTATATAGCACACACTCCATGGAGTTACAGTCCTTTTCGCAAACAGTCCACAGTTGCTTCCAGCATCCAATGGGTTCCCATATCCTCATTTCATTGAGTAGTAACTTCAAGTGACCGCCTCTAGGCACTTTCTTCAATTTTTGAAGAGTACCTTAAATCCACCACCAGCAGTAAAGCCCGTTGCAATGATTCATTTTCTTTCTAGCCATGCAAAGACAAACCTCTCAGGATCCTAAGATGGCTGCAGGATGTGTCTCTTCGACTAGAGACTGGCTCCATACCACATCTGGCTGTGGTATTTCGCAAAGCCAAACTGACTCTTTTCTCTGCTGACCACATAGAACTGCTGTCTACCTGCAACATTCACTGATTTGTAGGGAAGCCTGTAACCCGATCTCAAAAATGGCTTTCTTTGCCCTATATGCCATGACAATGTGAAACATATTAGCCTTGCATCTTGGTAGAAATGCTAATTAGCTATTCTTGACCCCAACTGTCTTCATCTCAGAAGTAAATGGACAATTTACAGCACAGCTCCTTATAACTCAATACCTTCAGCACCTTTCTGGGACTTTGGGAGACTCAGAGTCTATGCAAGGCAAACTCAAGAGACTGCTGCTATTGTCTCAAAACATAATTATCTTGCACCTTCTTCCCAGTAAAACAATCCAAGCCTTCCTTTGCTGTCTGACAAACAAACCATCCAGGCTTACCATCAGGTAGACTTCAGAACAGGTCATATGACCCCCTTCATTTACTCAAAATTTAAAAATATAGTTTAAAACAATCTTATAAAACTCAAGTGTAACACTGTTGAATTCATAATTCAAAAAAATTAAAATGCAATGTTTTTTTGTACTTTAAAACAAAAATGCAGCAGATTTAATGTAGGAGTTCTGATTCAGAGACATTTCGTAAATCTGAATTCCAAATTAGCAAGTATCAAGAGGACTAATTTTGATTAAGGATCTACTACTCCAGGCTAGATTAAACTAAACAGGACACAACAGTGAGATAAAGAGTCTGCCAAAGCCCGGTGTCATTTCTTGGATCCTTAAATATCGTTTTACAAATCATGTGGTATCAAAATAACTTCTAAAATGAGTACACTAAAATCACTCTTTCCTGAAATGGCAGCTGACTAGCATGTCTCTGATTGGATAGAGTTGCAAAAGCTCTAAAATACCATCCAATGACTATTAGGAACAAATTGTGATAGGTCCAGTGAGAGCATCAAGCACATATGCCATCTGCACCAAAAGTAGAATTATTCTATTCCTACATGTCCTATTTAGTTGAATTTAAATATCCAGCCATAAATACTCACTTTAACTGTGTAATTAATTTTATTGCACTTTGTTTTGAAAATTTCAAAATGGCAGATCTGAATTAAAGCAGGTTTTACAAAAAAAAGAGCTTTCCATAGTTTATTTTTCAATTTAATCTGTTTAAAAGGAGCTGCATGTAATAACTTTACATTGTTAATCACCAATGTTAGAATTCTATCAGTACTGAAAAAGGGCGAAGAACATGCTTTTGCTTTTGAAAGAGCTTGAATATACTGTACAGGCTGCAAATTCGGACATCCTTTCTAAACCAGTTGGCTGCAAGTCTCTCTAACCACTTTCTCTGATTGCATCTAGCATAAAACACTGTAATGTACAATTATGTTACGCTAACAGGCTGTCCAATAAAAAGCATGCATTTTTCAAAACAAATTAACTAGGAGAGAATTAGTCTTGAAGTTCTAACAAGGGCATTTTTTCCATCTGAATAGATTACAAATGCATATTCCTGTCCATAACCAACCTAATAATCTCACTATCATATCTATCATTCTAATTTAGCCAAGGCTTGTTGGATTAGGGAATATATTCCTTAATTATTTTTATATTTAAGTTTTTAAAAATGTACATATTTAAGAACACTATCCGCCTGAGGAATATGTAAAATTTACATTAAAAATATTTTAAAACATTTAACATCCTTCAGGATTAAAGTTAATATAAATCTTATTCTTCATTGCATTTTGATTATTGAAAAATGTTTTGAACTCCCCACACCAACCCCCTCCCCACCACCCTCCAACCGTCCGGCCACCAACCCACCTCCCAACCACCCAACCCCCAACCATCCATTACCCTACCACCACCCACCACTGCACCACCACCCCTCCCAACAGCCCATCCCCCCCACCAGCTCCCCTCCCCCTCCCAACCGCCCACCCCCCCACCAGCTCCCCTCCTCCTCCCAACCGCCCACCCCCTCCACAAACACCCATCCCCCCACCACTCCCCCAAATGCCCAACCCCTCCCAAACACCCATCCCTACACCCCGCCCACCCCCACCCCTCCCAACAGCCTACCCCACCACCCCTCCCAACCACCCACCCCACCACCCCTCCCAACCAACCACCCACACCCCCCTCCACAAACACCCACTCCCCCATCGCTCCCCCAAATGCCCACCCCCCTCCCAAACACCCACCCCCATACCCTGCCTACCCCCACCCCTCCCAACCACCTATCCCCCCACCACCAGCCCCCTCCCTCCCAAACGCCACCGCCCCCTAAACTGCTCACCCCCACTCCTCCTAAGCCACCTTCCCCCAACCCCCCCACCACCCAAACCGCCAACCACCCCTTCCCAACTGCCAACAACCCCAACCAACCACCCTCCCAACCATCTCCCTCCCCGCCCAAATGCCCAACACTCCCATCCACTCCAGTGGGCAGAAACGGGCCCCATTTCTTTTCTCTATGCATATACTTTTAGCAGGTTTTTACTCACTGGGAGGATGGGACATGTTTCCTAGTGGGGAATAGTTGCAGGAAGTTAAAGTACTGCTACATTAGCCTATGATCTTCACTTTGCATGCAGTACTGCTACATATATTCATGTTCAAGGAGGCTGGTTGCAACAAATCATCCACCTCTAACTGCCATATTTCACTGTTATTCTAGCAGACTTTAGTGATTGTCTTTTATAGTTCTTTTGAAATAGAACTGTAAACTAAATATTGATTATTTAAACAATCTCTACTGCCATCGCAAACATTACAAACTCAGATTCTTATGGTGTGGTTAAAGCCTGCCATTATGCCATAATGCAACTGAAATTGGTAGTAAAAATGACAAGACTTAATAAGAACTTTTCAACTTATTTCGTTAACAGCTGCCATATGGAGCTGAGTTATAACGTACATGAACAGAATTTTCTGGTTCAAGCTGAATACTTCTTGATAAAGTTGCAGCAGATATGTTATGAGATATTCAGTTTTTTTCTGAATGTCATTAAGCAACAAGGTCCATTTGACCCTATTTAATGACGGCCACTAAAAATGAAAAATAACAAAAAATGTTGTCAACTGGGTTTAATTGAAATGCTATAGTTTATAATTTAAACTAGAGTAAAGTTGGCAAAAAGGTCAATCTCATCTCACAAAGGCAACATCTAAATGCCTCAAATTACAATTGTGCATATCAAATCCAGGTATCAGTTAGTTTCCACCCTCTTGCACACTCAGCACCTTGCTCAACTCTTTAGCTGTATTACAGCAAAGTTACTGGCTTCAAATCTGCACAGTTCAAGTTTCAGACTCTGAAGCTAACAACAATCTACTTGATACCAACATATAATTTTCATTAGGTTCATAGTACACTACTGCAGATGGGAGTTGAAATTGGGAGACGAGTAAATTAAGAGTGTTCACTCTTGTATCATGATGGCTGATCAACAAACAATATTAATATTGTTGGTTACCAGGAAATCTGATGCCTACCTACCCTTTTGTAAGTCAGGAAGCAGAAGCTAAAAGCAACATAGGTGGGAAAAGGGCAGGCGCATCTAAACATTCATGGCAGGAGATGGCGGGGACAATTCCCTGGATTTATCTTTTGATATCAGACAGCATAAGAGATTGGAGCACAAATATATTGCATATTTGTTTTGTCTCACACTCCATTTGCAGATATATG
The DNA here is from genome assembly GCF_017639515.1 of Carcharodon carcharias. NCBI lineage: Eukaryota > Metazoa > Chordata > Chondrichthyes > Lamniformes > Lamnidae > Carcharodon > Carcharodon carcharias. The sequence continues at coordinate 84,170,600 of NC_054469.1, read as the reverse complement.
TCCACCAATACCACTTTCTAAATTGGAGAATGTGAAACCCTGTGTCTATGTATTTACACATACGGACAGGGCTCAGTGCTGCTGCCTTAACTGCCAGGGATTTTTTTGTTAACCATATTGTAAATGCAAACTTTAGAATTAAAAAAAAAATTCACTGGACTGCTGTTAGGAAAGAAATAGTTGAACTAAATTAAATGTGTTAGGAATAAAGTATATTTTTAAGTTTTAGTTCAATTCATATATTTTTTCTATTTCTGGATTAAAAGGTGAAACCTGGGATCTAGTTTCATTTTTGAGAGGAGACAGCAGATCTAAAGCTCTGTTTGTATACCTGCATTTCTAATAAGATTTTTTACAACTCTTGAGAGTTAAAGCCAACAAAATAGAGAAAAGACTCTGCTGTTGCCTAGCAACAGGTGCCTACATAGGGGGACCCCTTGCAGGCGCACACACAAAACAACAAGCAGGTTGAGTTCAGTTGGAAGCAATTGCCAGCAAAATCAGCCTAGCAGAGGGGCAGATAGCAAGTCCCAAACTGAAGCTGAAGCCAGGTGCCAGGTGCTGGCAGTCGCAGGGGAAGCAAGTTTCCCCAAAGAAACTAAAGAAAGTCCCCAAATCCAGGGGACTGGAACAGGGAAGGTCCCAAGAGGACAGTCTTATCAAAGGGCAGGAATCTGGAAAAGGCCCTGTTCTGTGGAATTAAAAGTAAGGAGAAGCTGGAAGGTCCAAGGAGACATGTGAAGGTCCTAATTCTTTACTGTAGGCACGTAAAGCAATGGTGTTCTGTTGAGCCAGCGAGAGAGTGTGCATGGAAGTTTGAATGCACATGGCGATCCAGAGGAGAGAAACATTGGAAGGAGAGTTCAAAACTCTGGAGCTGGATCTTTGCGGAAGGCATATGAAAGAAAGCGTCATTTGGGAAAAGATTCCAAAGCAAGTTGTTAGAGAGTGGAGATTGGAAACCCTCATGTGAAAAACTGAGTTCGGAGAGAATGGCTGGCTCATGGTATGACAAGCATCTGGGGGGAGTTGAGAGATCCATAGCATCTGATTGGGCTGGCATTTGTCGGTTAGTTTTAGTGTGTGGTGTGCCTGATTATAGATCGCCTATTGATTTACATGTCTGTGTTCTGTGAACATTAAAGTGAGCTAGCTTTTGTATCTTATGTTATCTGTACAAATTTGTATGTATCTGTAAAGGTGGAGTTGTGGGTGAAGGAGTATTGTAATATAACTCATCTTTTCTTGTTTAATAAATGTTTTATTCTTTTGTTAAAAGTTTATCAGCTGACTCCTGTGACTCTGTTCAGTAGCCACTCTCCACGTATCACAACAAAAAAATAAAGGTTAAGATCTACCAAGCTGGGATCCTCCCTATGACTTGGCTTGTCCAGTAGTAACAACAGCTGGGATCATAGCACTGCTTATTATATACCAAACTTTGTCTTTGCATTTGTGAAATCAAATCATGAGAAAAATTGCTGAATTAAACAGTGGAAGATTTCTCTGTTGCACAACACGTAATAAAATCATATGTCTACTTATAGCATATTTACTGTTCTGCAACAACGCACAGAGGAAATCTCCCCCACAGCATCAATCCACTAGAACAATGGAACAACTATACTGCTGTAAGAGGGGTGCAACATAACGGTGGTATGAAATGCAAGAAGAAAAAGTACTGGGATATCAAAAATTTAACATTTCTCATAGCCAAAGGAATGCTCCAAAAGCACTAGCCCAGTCAGCATGTAGAGCCTTGCTCACCTGGACTGAATAGTAGAAAGTCATAGCAGCCCTTGGTTTTGATCCAAGCTGAGCCTACATTATTTTCACCACACACTCCCAACAGGTACAGCTTCTGCCACAAGCATAGAAGCAGAAAACATACCGTGAACTTATTTCTTGGGCAAAATTTTCCAACTGCAGTAGAAAACAGAGCAGCTCACTGTAGTCGGACCAGTGCTGCTCATATTTTGTTTGCTTAATGCATTTCCAACAAGTTGCAAATTGTGAGAAAAAGCAACTCCTCAAATAGTTGTTGGTTATGTTATGATTCTTGGTCACAACCAAGTTTTTGGCAAGATCCAGTTAGAGGCCAATAATGTTTTGTTTAAAGTAGGCCAAGTTTGATACTCAAGGCAATTACTAAGTGGACAAAGCCACAAGATTCCACGGGTTTCGAACAAACAAAAATAAACTTTACAATACATGTTCAGAAAGATAAAACAATTTACAATATCTGTCTATGCTAACATTCAAGGTAAGGATGAGGTACATGTGAATTAACAGGTCACCTATGGTCAAACACACCACACTACACAATTAATGCCAGATGCAACCAGGGCAGATTCTCAACAACCGACCCAGACATCAGTAACACTGAATCAACCAATATCACTGAAACTCTGTCTCTCTCACGAGGGATTTCAATCTTCACTTTTGAAGATCTTACCTTGGAATTCTCTCCAAAAGTCACTCCAACTCAGACAGCCTCAACAATAGCCCACCTCGCAGGGTTCAATCTCGTCTCCCAAGATTCTGCTTGCCTGCATTCCCAAGTGTACACCCAAATACCAACTCACAAGCACAGCTTTGGCCTCGCCAAGCAGAACACAACTGCTCCAAAGTGGAACCTTCGCCCTAACAGCTCGCAGCACGGAGTCACCTATGTTCAGCTACCTTCTTGGATCTTCAGGCAAGGCCACCATGCCCCCAACCAGAGGTTCTGCTTCTTAGTTTAGTGCCGACCTCCACACACTGACTATGCAGAACCTCTTCCTCATTCTGCCTATGTCGTTGGTACCTGTAGGAACCACAACAACTGGATCCTTCCCCTCCCACTGTAAGTTCCCCTCCAAGCCTTAGCAAATGGCACCAGGCAGGCAACATAGCCTTCTGGGCTCTCGCTCATTGCTGCAGAGAACAGTGTCAATCCACCTTACTATACTGTACCCTACAATCATTATATTCCTTTATGCTCGCTCCACTTGAATGGCTTTCTGTACCACAGTGCCATGGTCAGTCAGCTCAGCCACTCTGCAGTCCCACTCCTATCGAAACAAGCTGAAAGAACCTCAAACCTGTTGGACAATTGCAGAGGCTGACACTCATGCATTCCTGTGCTCTGGGAACCCTTACCTGCCTCATCTGCAGTCATATCTTCCTATCCCTGACTACCTTCCAAATCAGAAGACTCCACCCTAAAGGGTGTGACAACCTCCTGGTACAAAGCGTCCAGGTAACTTTGCCCCTCCCTGTTGTGTCACAGCTCAGCCTCCAGCTCAGTGACGCTGAATGACCTACTCCTACTTTCTATGTTTCTAATCTCGGATTCTTACCTGTGCAAATTGGCATAGGGCAAATAAGATTAGAGAAATGAATGCATGGCTCAAAGACTGATGTGGAAGAAGTGGGTTCCAGATGTAGGGCATTGATATCAGTACTGGGGATAGCAGGGGCTGTACTGTTGGGACAGCCTACACCTGGACTGTGCTGGGACCAGTATTCTAGCAAGCCGCAAAACAAGGGAAGTAGAGAGGACTTTAAACTGAGTAGTGGGGGCAAGGGATCAAATTTGGGAAGATGTGGTAAATCAAGGAGTAGAGACAAGGCAAGAGAGAAAGGTACATATGCAGGAAATGACAAACAAAACATGATAGGATGGGGCAGAGAATACAAATCTAAGGGTAAATTAACAGATAAGGCTAGACATTACAAAAATAATAGGACAAAACCAAAGTTTCTCTAACTAAACCGACATAAATTCAAAACAAAACAGATGAACTGATAGCATGAGTAGAAATAAATAAGTACAAACTGATAGCCATTAAAGAGGCATGATGACAGGATGACAAATATTAGGACCTGAATGTTGAAGGGAACATGGCATTTAGGAAGGACAGGAAATTAGGAAAAGGTAGAGGGGAGGGTCTGTTAATTAGTGATGATTTAGCACAATAGAGAGGAATGACCTAAGATCAGGAAACCAGGATGTAGAAGTGGTTTGGGTTGAGATGAGAAATAATAAAGGCAAGAAGTCACTTGTGGGAGTGATGTACAGGCCTCCTAATTGTTAGTACATGGTGGGACAGAGTATAAAGGAAGAGATAATGGGGGCTGGTCAGAAAGGTACGGCGATAATGATGGGGGAATTTTAATCTATATATAGAATGGCAAGATCAGATCGGTAAAGGTAGCGTAGATGAGGAAATCAAGGAACGTTTTCTGGATAGTTTCTTAGAACAGCATGTTCTGGAGCCAACAAGAGAGCAGGCTCTGTTAGACCTGGTATTGTGCAACAAAATAGGATTAATTGATAACCTCCTAGTAAAGGCATCACTAGGTGGCAGTGATCATAATATGATTGAATGTTATGTTCAGTTTGAGGGAGTAAAGTAAAGGCTGGTATTATAAACTTAAATAAGGGCAATTATGAGGGCATTAAAGCAGAGTTAGCTAAAAGTGAACTGGCAAATGAGGTCAAGGGATAAGTCAATAAAGATGCAGTGGCAGACTTTTAAAGGGATATTTCAGAATTCGCAGAATAGATACTTTCCAATGAGAAAGAAAAATTCCAAGGGGAGGACCTACCCATCCATGGTTAATTTAAAAAGTTAAAGACAGTATCAAACTTAAAGAGAAAGCACATAGCTGCACAAAGGCAGGTGGCAAGTCAGAAGATTGGAAAGAATATAAACAGGAAAGAATGACAAAAAGATCAATAAGGAGGAAAAAATTAGAATGCTAGAGGAAGCTAGCTAGAAATAGAAAAACAGATAGTAAGAGTTTCTATAGATATTTAAATAAGAAAACAGTTAAAAAAAAGTGAGTATTGGTCCGATAAAAGTGAGTCTGGGGAACTAATAATGGAAAATAAGGAGATGGCAGATCATTTTGAACTGGTATCTTGCATTGGTCTTCACTATAGAGGATACAAGTAACATCCCAGAAATAGCTGTAAGTCAGGAAATGGGAGGGAGGAACTCAGGAAAATTACAATCACCAGAAAAGTGATATTGAGCAAATTGTTGGAGCAGCAGCTGACAAATCCCAGGTCCTAATGGACTTCATTCTAGAGTCTTAAAAGAAGTGGCTAGTGAGATAGTTGATGCTATGGTTTCAATATTCCAAAACTCCCTGGATTCAGGGAAGATTTCATTAGATTGGAAAATAATAAATGTATTAAAAAAAATGAGGGGAGGGGGAGAGAAAGAAAGCAGGAAACTACCAGCCAGTTAGCTTGATAGATGTCACAGGGAAAATGTTACAAGATATTATTAAAGATGTTATAGCAAGATACTTGGAAAAATTCAAGGTAATCAGGCAGAGTCAACATGGTTTTGTGAAAGGGAGGTGTTTTGGAGTTCTTTGAAAGCGTCACTTGTGCTGTGGATAAAAGGGAACAGTAGATGTACTGTACTTAGATTTCCAGAAAGCATTTGATAAGGTGCCACGTCAATGGTTATTGCGGAATATAAAAGCTCAATGTAGGGTGCAACATATTGGCATAGACAGTAGATTAGCTAACTAATAGGAAACAGAGGGTAGCCGTAAATGGGTCTTTTTCTGGTTGGCGGGATGTAACAAGTGGTATGCCACAGGGATCAGTGCAGGGGCCTCAACTTTTACAATTTATATAAATGACCTGGATGAAGGAACTATGTTTTTTTTTTATTCATTCACAGGATGTAGGTTTCGTTGGCTAGGCCAGCATTTATTGCCAATTCCTAGTTGTCCTTGAGAAAGTGGTGGTGAGTGCCTTCTTGAACTGCTGCAGGCCATGTTGTCTAGGTACACCCACAGTGCTGTTAGGAAGGGAGTTCCAGGATTCCAAATCAGGATGGTGAGTGACTTGGAGGGGTACATCCAGTGGTGGTGCTCCCATCTATCTGTTGCCCTTGTCCTTCTAGATGGTAATGGTTGAAGGTTTGGAAGGTGCTGTCAAAGGAACCTTGGTGAATTCCTGCAGTGCATCTTTTAGATGGTACATCCTGCTGCTACAGTGCATCGGAAGTGGAGGGAGTGAATGTTTGTGGATGTGGTGCCAATCAAGCAGGCTGCTTTGTCATGTACAGTGTTAAGTTTCTAGTGTTTTGCGGGAGCTGCAGTCGTCCAGGCAAGTGGGGAGTATTTCATCACATTCCTGGTTTGTGTCGTGTAGATGGTGGACAGGCTTTGGGGAATTAGGAGGTAAGTTACTCAACGCACGATTCCTAGTCTCTGAACTGCTCTTGTAGCCACAGTATTTATATGGCTAGTCCAGTTCAGTTTCTGATAAAGATAACCTCTAAGATGTTAATAGTAGGGCGTTCAGTGACGGTAATGCCACTGAACATCAAAGACCAATTGTTGGACCCTCTCTTGTTGGAGACGGTCATTGTCTGTGTGGGGGGAATGTTACTTGCCACTCGTCAGCCCAAGCCTGGATATTGTCCAGGTCTTGCTGCGTTTGGACATGGACTGCTTCAGTATCTGAGAAGTTGTGAATGGTGCTGAACATTGTGCAATCATCAGTAAACATCCCCATTTCTGACCTTAGGATGGAAGGTCATTGATGCAACAGCTGAAGATGGTTGGACTGAGGGCACTACCCTGAGGAACTCCTGCTGTAATGCCCTAGAAATGAGATGACTAACCTCCAACAACCACAATTATCTTCCTTTGTGCTAGATATGACTCCAACCAGCAGGGAATTTTCCCCTGTTCTCAGTGACTCTAGTTTTGCTAGGGCTCCTTGATGCCACATTCTGTCAAATGCTGCCTTGATGTCAAGGGCAGTCACTCTCACCTCACCTCGGGAGTTCAGCTCTTTTGTCCATGTTTGAACCAAGGCTGTAATGAGGTCAGGAGCTGAGTGACCCTGGCAGAACGCAAATTGGGCATCAGTGAGCAGGTTACTGCTAAGCAAGTGCCGCTTGATAGCACTGCTGATGACCTCTTCCATTACTTACCAATGATCGAGAGTAGACTGATGGGACAGTAATTGGCTCAGTTAGATATGTCCTGCTTTGTGTGTACAGGACATTCCTGGGCAATTTTCCACATAGCCAGGTAGATGCCAGTGCTGTAGCTGTACTGGAACAGCTTGGCTAGGGGGTGCAGCAAGTTCTGGAGCACAAGTCTTCAGTATTATTGCCGGAATATTGTCAGTGCCCATAGCCTTTGCACTATCCAATGCCTTCAGCCATTTCTTGACATCACATGGAGCATTTTGAATTTGCTCAAGACTGGCATCTGTGATGCTGGGGACCTCCACTTGACACTTCTGGATGAAGGTTGTCATGAATACTTCAGCCTTATCTTTTGCACTGATGTGCTGAGCTCCTCCGTCCTTGAGGATGGGGATATTTGTGGAACCTCCTCCTCCAGTGGGTTGTCTAACTGTCCACCACCATTCACGACCTAGCAGGACTGCAGAGCTTAGATCTGATCCGTGGTTGTGGGATCGCTTAGCTCTATCACTTGCGGCTTATACTGTTTGGCACGCAAGTAGTCCTGTGTTATAGCTTCACCAGGTTGACACCTCATTTTTAGGTGTCCTTGGTGCTGCTCCTGGCATGCCCTCCTGCATTCTTTATTGTACCAGGCTTGAACCCCTGGCTTGATAGTAATGGTGGAGTGGAGGATATGCCAGGCCATGAGGTTTCAGATCGTGTTCAAGTACAATTCTGCTGCTACTGATGGCCCACAGCGCCTTATGGATGCCCAGTCCTGAATTGCTAGATCTGTTTGAAATGGAAGTGCCACACAACGCAATGGAGGGTATCCTCAATGTGAAGGCGGGACTTAGTCCCCACAATAACTGTGCATTGGTCACTCCTACCAATACTGTCATGGATAGATATATTTGCAGCAGGCAGACTGGTGAGGATGAGATCAAGTATGGTTTTCCCTCTTGTTGGTTCCTTCACCACCTGCCGCAGACCCAGTCATCTAAGACTCAGCCAGCTCGATCAGTAGTGGTGCTACCAAGCCACTCTTGGTGATGGACATTTAAGTTCCCCCACCCAGAGTACATCCTGCGCCCTTGCCACCCTCAGTGCTTCCTCCAAGTGGTGTTCAACAAACACTGATTCATCAGCTGAGAGAGGGCAGTACATGGTAATCAGCAGGTTTCCTTGCCCACAATAGACTTTCATGGGATTCGGAGTTGATGTTGAGGACTCTCAGGACAACTCCCTCCAGGCTGTATACCACTGTGCCACCGCCTCTGGGATGGTGATGGTAGTGTCTAGGACATTATCTGTAAGATATTACTCCGTGAGGATGACAACGTCAGGCTGTTGCTTGACCAGTCTGTGAGGCAGCTCTCCCAATTTTGGCGGCGGCAGCAGCAGCAGTATCCCACCCCCCACCCCCCGCCAATGTTAGTAAGGAGGACTTTGCAGTGTCAACAGGGCTGAGACTGCCGTTGTCATTTCTGGTGCCTAAGTCGATGCCAGGTGGTCCGTCCGGTTTCATTTCTTTTTTGAGGCTTTGTAGTGGTTTGTGGCTTGCTAGGCCATTTCAGAGGGCATTTAAGAGTCACATGGAAAGGATAATCGAAAATAATTTCACAGTCATCATTAGGCTTTTAATTCCAGATTTTTATCGACTTTAAATTTGAACCCGAGTCCCGAGAGCATTACCCTGGGTCTCTGGGGTTACTAGTCCACTAGTTAAACCATATTACCACAATACCACTACGCCACTGCCTCCCATCATGGTAGGAAAGCAAGTTGTGAAAGGATATAAGAGGGCTACAAAGTGACATAGATAGGTTAAGTGAGTGGGCAAAGATCTGGCAAATGGAATATAATGTGGGCAAATGTGAAAGTGTCCATTTTGGCAGGAAGAATAAAATAAGCATATTATCTAAATGGTGAGAGGTTGCAGAGCTCTGAGATTCAAAGGGATCTGGGTGTCCTAGTGCATGAATCACAAAAGGCTAATATGTAGATGCAGCAAGTAATTAGGAAAGCTAGTAGAATATTGCTTACTGCAAGGGGAATTGAATACGAAATTAGAGAGGTTATGCTTCAGTTGTACAGGGCACTGGCGAGACCACATCTGGATACTGTATACAGTATTGGTCTTCTTATTTAAGAAAGGATGTAAATGCGTTACAAGCAATTCAGAGGTTTACTAGACTAATACAAAGAATGAGCGGGCTATCTTATGAGGAAAGGATGGACAGGTTACGATTGTATCCAATGGAGTTTGAGTCCACTGAAGAGTAAAAGGTGACTTGATTGAAACCTTTAGGATCCCGAGGGGTCCTGATAGAGTGGATATGGAGAGTTTAAAAATAAGGGCTTGCTCATTTAAGACAGAGATGAGGAGAATTTTTTTTTATCTCAGGGGGTCGTGAGTCTTCGGAACTCTCTTCCTCAAAAGGCAGTGGAAGCAGTCTTTGAATATTTTTAAGGCAGAGCTAGATAGATTCTTGATAAACAAAGAGGTGAAAGGTTATCAGGGGGATAGGCAGGAATGTGGGGTTGCGGTTACAATTAGGTCAGCCATGATCTTATTGAATGGCGGAGCAGGCTCAAGTGGCCAAGCAACCTACCTCTGCTCTTAGTTCATCTGTTCAATTATCTTCAGCCGAAAGCACCATCAAAAGACGATCCAACTTAGTATTTTCCAAGATTTCCATCACAGATAACAGCAGTAAGCTAACTGGGTATACTCTGTGGCATTAATTGACTGATTGCCGTGCACAGTAAAGACTATGAGCTCTGACAACCTCCAGGCTACAGTGTTGAAGACCTAGCCACAAAGCTGTTATAATACTGCTACGGCAATGGTATCTAACTAAATGTGGAAGACTGCTGTCATATCCACACAAAAAAGGACAAACCCAACAAGATCAAACATCCCTTCTTCCCAATCCGCAAAATGATCAAAGGATTCATCAACAGTGTCTTTAGCAACACCTACATATGGAAAACTAGCTCTCCAGCACTAGAAGCACTTGGCTACAGATCTCATCACAGCATTGATTTAGATATGAATACAAGACTCAAATACCAGAGGAAATATTTTATCAAGACAACATTTGACCAAGTAAGGCCGCAAGGAACCCCAGGAAAATAGCAATCACTGGAAATCAATAGTGAAACTTAACAGTTGGAATTATAATCCACATAAAGAAAGATTATTGTCGGTCAATAATTGCAGCCTGACCATTGTTCAGGAGTTTCTTTCTGGCCCACTACTTCACATGCTTCAATGGCCTTCCCTCCATCACAAGACTGGAATTGGGACTGATGATTCGTGTTCAGCTCCATATGCAACTGTTCCTATAATGAAACAGCCCACACCAGCATATAGCAGTACTGGGAACATACGGCACAGGAGTAAACATTCAGCTCCTCATACATGTTCTGCCATTCAAATCATGGCTGATTTGCATCTTAATTCTATTTTCCTGCCTTTGCTCTATATCCCTCCACACCCTTGCCTCTCAAAAATTTCTCAATCATGACAGTGCCATTGCCCTGGTATCATCAGCCATTTTGGGGAGAGTTGCAGATTTCTACAATGCTGTGTGAAAAATGCTTCCTGACTTCATTCCTGAATGGTCCTTAACTGAAGCTCTAATTTTAAGATTATGTCCCCTTGACCTTGATTTCCCCTTCTCTCCATAGAGCAAATAGTTTCTCTGTATCTATCTCGTCAAGTCTTAACATTTAAACACCTCAATCAGTTCATCTCTCAATCTTCCATACTCCCAGGAGCACAGCCAGAGTTATGAAATTTGTCTTCATAATTTAATCCTCTAAGCCCCGGTATCATTCTGGGCCAACCTCTAGCTTGGGCTGACAAAATGATAAGTAGAAGTCACACCACACAAATGCCAAGTAATAACCATCTCGAACAGGAGAAAACCCATTCATTTGCCCAACCTTCAATGACACCAATATTGCAAATTTCAATCAACATTTTAAAAAATTTATTCTTTCATGGGGTTTCGGTGTTGCCGGCAAGGCCAGCATTTGTTGCCTATCCCTAACTGCATTTAAACTGAGTGGCTTGCTTGGCCATTTGTGAGGGCAGTTAAGAGTCAACCACATCACTATGGGTCTGGAGTTACATGTAGGCCAGGCCAGGCACAGGTGGCAGGTTTCCTTCTTGAAAGGACTCTTAGCAAACCAGAATGGTTTTTATGACGATCGATGATAGTTGTCATGGTCACCACCACAGACTAATTTTCAATTTCAGAATTTTTAAATTCCACCAGGTACTGTGATGAAATTAGACTGGGCCTCTGGATTACTAGTCCAGTGACATTACCACTATGTCACTGTCTCTCCCACCCATCTCCCAGGAACTAAGTTTTGACCATAAGCTGTTGCAGCACTGCAACATGGAGGGCAGGTCGTTAAGGCCAAATACTGTGTGTCAAGTGGCTCAACACTTGACTTCTAAAAGCGTTAACTACCATTCACAAGGTTGACATCAGAATTACCACAAATTTGGATAGGTGCATTTGCAGCAAACTCAAACTCAATACCATTCAAGGCAATGTAGTTCATTAAATCGTAGGTCTTGCAATCTACTCAATGTCTCTCCTCCTCAATCACTGGTGTACTGCTAAATATATATTATCTACAGGATGCTCTCTTTAAGCTCGCCATGGTAACAGTTTCATCCTCTACCATCGAAAAGGTGAAGAGCAGCAATGTTGTAGAAACTCTTATCACCTCCAACTCTCTCAAACAATCCTGACAGTCATTTATATATCACAGTTCTTTCATCAATCTTCTATAATTTCCTGGGTAACACCATTGTGGAAACACTGTTGCTACAAGGACCATATCAACTCAAGGCAGTGTTCCACCATCACTTTACCAATGCAGCTATAGAGAACAATAAGTGCAGCCTTGCCAGAATCAACATTATAAAAACCTAATAGTTTTACTTTAAAAAATTAACCATTGACCTAAAACAAGATTTCAGTCTACAGCTTGTTATTGCTGGCTTTTATGTCAAAAGATCACTATCAGTTTTAAGAGAATTTTCCTTCTCTCTCTAAACTTCTACTTTCTTCCATTGCCAGAGATATTAACACCCTTTCTAAGTTATTATTCTATGGACATGAGTCACCCTCTGGTATCTCGATGGAGTAGCCATTATAAATGTGCGATTCCCAGAAGCCAACTATGAAGTCCATTGCTGACAGTCTGATCCTACACACTTTCAGCAGGTGTTATGGAACAATGACAGAAGCAAGAACCATGCTGATTTTCCCTTTGTTAACCATGGAACTCTGCAGCAAACTATCAGCATATTTTCTCTTACGAGATATTCTCAAGATTAAGATTTTTTTCAACTTTAAAATAGCTATCCATTTATGAAAATATAGTTTTAATGCTGCCTAATGATTCAACTGATTAAAGCAAGTATCTGACACATACCAACTAGGAAAACCTCAGAATCAATTCACAATCTATGCTCTAATAAGTAATTCCAACTGCAGTAGTGATAAAAAGAGAATCAAACTTTAACCTAATGTAAGTTACAAAAGCATTTCACAGGAGCATTATGATACAAATTATGACAGCGAACAGCCTAGGGTGATACTGAGTCAGGTGACCAAAAACTTGATCAAAAAAGGTAGGTTTTAAGGAGTGTCTTAAAGAAGAAAAATGAGGTAGAAAGCAGAGATTTAGGGAGGGTATTCAGAGCAGTTGGGCTATGTATCTGATGGCATGGCCACCAATCCTGGAGTGATTAAAATACAATTTGTTTGAAGCAAAATAATTTAAAACTTCCCAAGCATTCGTGCCCCAGGGACCTCTACAGAAACACATCTCCCGTGATATAGAAAAGAGGCTAGCATTTACAAGTAACGAATAAAATCCAAAAGTTTGTCGGCAACCTCAGGCCAACTGCAGTTAGGTGTATTAATACATTTTTTTGCTGTGATTTTTTTTAAGAGGATGTAGAGTTATGGGTTTGAACAGTAAATTCCAGGATAAGCCCAATGTAATTAGTTGCCCTATAATCAGTTTGCATAATTTATAGTTTACATAACAAAGCAGCTGTTTAACTAAATAACTAAACTGCTAAGATGATCGCATAGGAAAGGAAACTCAAGTAGGTTCTGTGGTTCATGGCTGTATTGGAGAGCTTCCAGATAGACTGCATTTCTGGAACCACCTGTACCACAAACTCCGCTCTACATATACATATTGATCAGAACAGGCAGAAGTCTTCCAACTTGTACATTTCAAAAAGGAGTAATTTTGACTCTCAATAGGTAGTTTCTCATCACTCGGTCATTTTATCACTGTCTATAACCGTCTCTCCAAACCTCCTGACTTCACATTAACAATCTTTTTAAAGTGGGAAATAAAGGTGAAGGAGTTGGATGCTGAGAAAAGGTACCTAGCGGAGTTTCTCATCTGGTACAAGGGTCTGCACAGTCCTGGACGTTTTGGTTCAAATACAAGTGGGGAATGTTCCGTCCGTTCCGCCAGTGCTCAAAAACAATTTTAAACGGCTCAATCCGCCCAGAACAGCCTAGGCACCGAGCCCGACCTCCCGAAGACCCCGGGCACCGAGCCCGACCCCGACCTCCCGGAGACCCCGGGCACCGAGCCCGACCCCGACCTCCCGGAGACCCCGGGCACCGAGCCCGACCCCGACCTCCCGGAGACCCCGGGCACCGAGCCCGACCCCGACCTCCCGGAGACCCCGGGCACCGAGCCCGACCTCCCGGAGACCCCGGGCACCGAGCCCGACCCCGACTTCCCGGAGACCCCGGGCACCGAGCCCGACCCCGACTTCCCGGAGACCCCGGGCACCGAGCCCGACCCCGACTTCCCGGAGACCCCGGGCACCGAGACCGACCCCGACTTCCCGGAGACCCGGGCACCAAGCCGACTTCCCGGAGACCCGGGCACCAAGCCGACTTCCCGGAGACCCGGGCACCGAGCCCGACCTCCCGGAGCCTCGAGCCCGACCTCCCGGAGCCCCCGGGCACCGAGCCCGACCTCCCGGAGCCCCCGGGCATCGAGCTTGTCCACCCTGCTCGGCTTCCCTGAGCTAACGGCCGCTCCATTTCAAAGTTCCCCTTTCGGGATGCTCGAGCCCCGGCTGATGTTTACCTCCCCCGCCCCCCCCCCCGGCAGGCCTCGGCGCTATGCCTCACCTCGAACAGCAGCAGGATCAGACAGCTGACCGCCGAGCTGGGCCTGGGGCTCCGGACCATGGCGGCTGGCTGCGAGACAGTGGCGGCTCACTGGGCTGCCATTGCCGGGTGAGCGGGGCCCCGGGGTGCTGCGGGAGCGAGCGGCGGCGGCGGCGAGCCTGTGGTTATCGTCCAATCAGAGACTGCAAGCGCGCGCCGCCCACTGGAGGCCGCGCTCCCTGTTCCGCGCCCGACTGCGCGCGTGCGACCAACGGTCTCCATGAGTGGTGCTTTCCACGCCAGGTCAGTACAGGCTGATCCCAGCCATTCTGAACTGGGTTGGCAGCATTTTACTCTAAAGGGAAAGGGCAACGAGAGGGAACAAATGGATACCAAATTACATTTTTAAATATTATTTCATGGGATGTGAATGTGTTGCTGCCAAAGCCGGCGTTTTATCGCCCATTAGAAGGTGGCGGTGAGCCACCTTGAACCCTTGCGGTCCATGTGGTGCTGGTACATCCATAGAGCCGTTAGGGTGTTCCAGGCTTTTGACCCAGTGACAGTGAGGGAAGGGCAATATAGTTCCAAGTCAGTATGGTGAGTAACTTGGAAGGGAACTTGCAGACTTCCAATTCATCTGTTGCCCTTGTCCTTCTAGAGGTCATAGGTTTGGAAGGTGCTGTCGTAGAAACCTTGGGAAGATGGTGAAGGTCATCTCCTTGGGATAATAAATGACAATTGAAGGAAATAAGTGGATGGCAAACAGGTAAATGGATAGCAACAAAGGGGAAAGTGATGGGAAAATGTGTGGTGGGAAATGGATGAAGGAAGAAGTATATGGTAATGAAGGAGAGTGCAAAGTGACAGAAGCTGGGTTGCAACATTTTGGGTGAGAGGAGTGAATTTTGGAGTGCTGGATTGAGGTGTGGGCAGAGGAGATTGTCAGTATTAACTGGGGCAAAGTGGGCTGGGAGACACTGTGCTTGAACCAGAACAGGAAAGAGTGCCAACCTGAACTAGGAGTGGAAGAAGAGTACTAGCTGCATTTGATTAGAGTTAGAGAACAGTGCCCCACCAAAATGAAAGGAATAAAAACATTGCCTGTGAAAGATTAGAGAAGAGTGTATTTCTGAAAGGATAAGGAGTCCTCTCAATTGGGTCAGGATGCAGTAGAATGCCTATATGATAGTGATTTTTGAGACATTGTTTGGGTCGTGATGATTTGATTAGTATGTTGAAAATACTGCTTTAACATAAGGCTGATGTCTGGCATCAATAGGGAAAGAAAATTAAACATCATATGACACATGATTTAGAACCTGATTTAGAGCTTGCCATCTCACAAATCAAAACGTAACAAATGCAACTCCAGTGGTCCAACACTAACTTTACATCCTCTGGGAAATATGTCCTGTAAAGTCTTCAATGACTTAGGTTTCAAAATAATTAATTATGCCAGCTTTGATTGATCAAAAACAAAATTGATGAGCAATGTAAATAGACATATCTTTTATTCTTGCCATAGTTCACTGGTTTTCAAACTTCAGTCTACAAACAAGAGGGTCTCGTGAGTTCCCCACGTTCATCTGGTCTCTCTCCATCCATCATTAGATTTCATTACTGTGGTGCTGCAAACTAAGAAATTACACTTTCAGCAATCGTGACACTATTTTTCTTCGGCTCGCTGACAATGGTCTTTGAAAGTGGGGATAGGGAGTCCCTAGAAATTCTGGTAATATTTTCAGGGGTCTCCCACACAGAAAAGTTTGAAATTAATACCACAATGTACCATAAATCTTCAATGCTATGGTGTGTTGGAAGACAACAGGAAAAATAAATTATATATTCAAATTACTATTGCCCAATTGAAAATCATTTTGTATTTATAAGATTGTCAACAATCATTGTGAATAAAATTAACAAATGGTAATTAAGCAAAAACACTCTCAAAACACTCAGAGGAGCAACCTACCAAACAAGAGAGCATTCAGTCAGAAAATAATGAGCCAGGCAGAGCAAAACAAAAGTGAAAGCAGCATTATAAATATTCTCAGTTCACAGAAGCTGGAGTTGAAAGACTTAAGATATTCAGGTTCAGCATTGCACTTTCCAGCATCTGCTTTCCTCTACAGTAACTTTTCCAAATAACTAAGGTAATACAATTGGAAATCTTCGTTGCTGTTACACTTGTTAATTCACACTTGAGTAATTCCATCTCTTCGCCCTTTTTAATAATGCAATATAAACCCCAATCAGTTTAATTTCTTTATTTGGCCACTCCAGCTCTGACATTGCCAGAAATGTAAAGATATGTGGAGCATTGCAAAGACCCTCAATATTAAAAATATGCTTTCAGTGACTCTTTTCTCCTCTCTTCCACCAGCTGTCGTTGAGATCAAGGAAATCATGTAACTCATTGTAATGAAATTATTGCTCCAAAAGCAATCAATGATGACATCTAGACTTGTCAAAAAAAAACAGAAAGAGGCCATTCAGTCCATTGTGCCTGTGCTGGTTGAAAAAGAGCAACCCAACCTAACCTTACTTGTCAGCTGTTGGTTGGTAGCTTTGTCGGTCATGGCACTTCAAGGGTGTATCCAAATAGTTTTTAAACATGATGAGGGTTTCTGCCTTCATCACAATTTCAGGCAGTGAGTTCCAAACTCCAACCACCCTCTGGATGAAAAAAAAGTTATCCTCAATTCCATTCTAATCCTTCTGCTAATTACTTTATATCTAACCTGCTTGAATATTGACCTCTCTGTTAAGGGAAAGATGTCCTTCCTATTCACTTTGACAAGGCTCCTCAAATTCAGACCTCAATTAAATCATCTCTCAGCCCCCTCTGTTCTAAAGAAAATAACCCCAGCCTATTCAATCTTTCCTCTTAGCTAAAATTCTCCGCTCCTGTTGTTACCCTCATAAATCTCTGTACCCTCTCTAATGCTATCACATCCTTCCTGTAATATGGTGATCAAAACTATGTGCAATTCTCTAGCTGTGGCCTAAATGGTGTTCTAGCATAAACTCCCTGTTCTTCTATACTATGCCTCAGCTAATAAAGGAAAATATCCCATATACCTTCTTAATCGCTTATCTATTTGACCTGTTATCTTCAGTGATATGTGTTCATGCACTCCAACATCCCTCTGTTCTTCTCCATTTCTCAGCATCCTAAATTTTATTGGGTGTCCCTTTCCATGATTGCCCTCCCAAAATGCATTGACCTACACCTAGTAGCATGACAGGATGAGAATTTTAACTCTGGAAGCTGAGCATAGGCGGCCAAGGGGTGGGCAAGTGCCGAGGGGGGCTGGTTAGAAGGCCTGCCTCAGTTCTCTGGTACTCATCCCAGCTGTTTCAGAAACTGTTAGAGCCTCTAGATCTCACCCCTCACAGCCCTATCCGCTCTCCCATGGCTCTTCATACCCTCCATATCAACTGATACATCCCCCCCACCCTCCTCCCATGGCCACTTATACCCTCCATGCCACCTTCATAGCCACTCATCCAGTGTCCACCATCGACAGTCCTCAGGAGCCATGAGGAGATTAAAAAAACTTCTAACAATCTAATATGCTTCTCACCCCTACTCACTTGAAAATCCCCATTCATGGAATCCATTCAAAGCTTTTAAATTTCTCCAACTGGTTAATCTCTTATAAAAACAAATTTCTATTCAGACCCCAGATCAAAGACAGCGAGTCCTATAATAGCCTCTTTGAGCTGTCAATCAAATTGTGAACTCTGAATCCCCTGCTGAGATAATTGTAGAATCACAGAATTGTTACAGCACAGAAGGAGGCCATTTGGCCCATCATGTCTGCAGCAGCTCTCCAAATGAAAATTTCACTTAGTGCCATGCTTCTGCCTTCTACCCGTAACCCTGCACATTGTTCTTTTTCAAATAACCATCTAATTCCTTTTTAAATGCCTCAATTGAACCTGCCTCAACCAATCTCTCAGGCAGTACATTCCAAACCCTAACCATTCGCAGTTTGAAAAAAAGTTTTTTCTCATGTCACTTTTGCTTCCTTTGTCAATTACTTTAAATCTGTGCCTTCTCATCCTCAATCCTTTCATGAGTGAGAACAGTTTTTCCCTATTTACTCTGACTAGACCCCTCATGAATTTGAATATTTCTATCGGATCGCCTCTCAATCTTCTCCAAAGAAAACAGTCCCAACTTCTCCAATCTATCTATGTAACTGAAGTTCCTCATCCCTGGAACCATTCTCGTAAACCTCTTCTGCACTCTCTCCAATGCCTTTACATTCTTCTTAAAGTGTAGTGCCCAGAACTGGGTGCAATACTCTAGCTGAGGCTGAACTAGTGCCTGATATAAGTTCAAAATGACCTCCTTGTTCTTGTACTCTATGTCCCTACTAATAAAACCTATGCTTTATTAACTGCTCTCTCAACCTGTTTTTAAATTAAATTTAAAGGTATTATTTTTATTATTATTATGATACATTTTTGTTAAATTATTACTTTCTATAATTTTAATGTAGTAATTAAAAATTAAATTATTAAATATAAATTACATTTAAATTTAATTTAAAAACAAAGGATAAGGTCTGTGTCAGGGGAGGTTAAATTACAAAAGATTTCATGATACCAACAGCCAAAGAGAGTGGTAATAGATATAGAAAAGAAACAAATGTTGAGTCCAAATGAGGCATGAATAGCTATATAAAAAACGTCTGAATGTAAGGTGAAGGGATAAAGAAAGAAACAAGACAAGATCAAACCAGCAAAATGAAAAAAAAAAGGAAAAAAAAACACATGGAATAAGATGGAGGCAGAGGTTATGATCCAAAGTTCTTGAATTCAATATTGAGTCCAGAAGACAATTAAGTGCTGAGTCCAAAGATAAGATGCTGTTTCTCAAGTTTGCATTGAGCTTCACTGGAACACTAGCAGGCCATGGACAGAAATGTCAGCATGGGAGCATGCTCATTGAGAGCAAGCTCATTGACCTGAAACGTTAACTCTGTTTTTCTCCATTCTTATCTATTCACTAGCAGCCAGAGAATTGCTTGCAATAGTTTCTGTTCTTGCTCCTGCACTGTTACCTCTGGTGCCTGCCAAGGATCTACCCCTGCCCCCCTCCTATTTTGTATCTACAACGCACAACGTGGGTAGAATTTTACGGCCCCGTTTTGGCAGGGACGGGCCATAAAATGCGGCGAGCCATTATGACCCCCATTGACTTCAGCGGGAACATAAAATCCCGCTGCCATAAAATTCTGCCCCGTGAGTTTCCATGTGACGACACTCAACTCTTTTACCACAATGAGCCTTCCAATTGCTTTTTAAAAAACCGCTTGGGCAATTTAAGTGCAAGGGCCCTTTAAGTTTTATTGCACAGCCACACATGCAATAACTTAAAGGGGCTGACTTCTGTGTGGCCACTTTTGGGTTACTGCACAGCTACACAACTTAGTGGGAGCATTGCTTCAACATGACCTCTCTTGACTCCGCCACTGTTTTGAAATTGGCAAACTCCTTTTTCGATATCCAGTATTGGTTGTGCAGCGATTTCCTCAAACCAAATATTGAGAAGACTGAAGCCATTAACTTCAACCTCGCCACAAATAAAACTCCATCCCTCTCCCTGACAATTGTCTGAGTAGTTTTTGAAACACAGCCAAGCATTCATAATGATGTAATAATAGCCCTTGAGGAAAAATCATCAAAGAACTCTAATGAAACTGCACAACTGGATGCTACTGTTTTTTTTTAACCTGCAACAGATGGCCTGTCAATCAAAGCAGTCCAGCAGAGGGCCTTTTTTTAAATTTCAGTGATAGCTGTAGCCTATGATTTTTATGTTTAAAGAGCAGGGGATTTAAAAAGCTTCAGATCATGACAGTTATACAGACCTTATCTGCCCTTCAGGAGAGTTTACGTCCACTCCGTTAATTTGTAACTCCCACACTACAGGTTAAGGTCCTTGGAACAGCCAAAACTGAATCTGTTTAAACTCAGCACTGAATTCAAATGGCCCTGCTGAGTTCGGCTTTCACTCCTGTATGAGTCATGCCCCATTCCCTTTCCCTATCGGCAAAACTTGGATCTGTCGCAAATGGGACTTCCATATTTGGCTCCTGTCCACCATTTTTAAAGGTAAATGGAGTCTTCCTGACTCCATGAAATTCCAGTTCTATTTTAAAGAACCAACTACAAAATCCATCAACAATTTAGCACAGCCCTTACTCTTTGGATTTTCTTAATTACTAAGAAACTTACCATAAACAGAAATGTTATTCCAAATCTCTAATAAGTGCTGTTGGATATGTCACATTGTTTAAATTCACTGGAGACCCTCAAAGTGAGTAACAGGATTATTAAAATAGACATCCAGATATGTACTGTACTGCAAGCAACCACTGGACTCATAAAGGATTGGAAACTATCAGTGCTGTAGTGTGTCATGAAGCTATTAATGTATATAATGTTATTGGAAAATATTTTTCTTTTAAAATAGAGGTTTAGTCTGTGGGTGTGTCTTAATTGAATTAAAGCCAGCTGGTCTGAGTGCTGTGATGTGCACTAGTTTTGAGATAAAAACAGAGTGGAAGAGAGCATTTGCATTTTTTGGAATAGACCATTCAAGAAGTGGGTTGAAAACTACCACCTAGCTAGCAGATACCAAGCAACATGTTTATATTACTAATAAAATTGGTACTATGAAAGGGGTTTTATAGTTAAAAGATGGAATTCAAAAAGGCTGGTGATACAATGAGAATTTACATTCAATGGGCTGTACTAGGTATAACTTCAGCAGTTTTGTGTGTGGTGGGAGAGGCAACGTGAGATCAAAAGCAGCTGTAAGCCTCCAACTGTCTCCACAGGAACCAAAGTGAAATGAACCTCATTTATATTTGTAAGGTGAAAATGCTTTGCCTGGTGTCTGGTTAAAACTATGAGCAGAATTTTGCTGTCGGTGAGCTGGGGGTGAGGCCTGCTCGCTGACTTGTAAAATTATGCGGGATTATGTTGGGCGGAACCCTCAACGTCATCCCGCCCCATTTAAATTTTCAGGAAGGTGGGCCCGCAACAAAATCAGCTGCGAGCCCGCCGACCTGTCAATGGCCAATTGACAGGATCATTTATACAATTAAAGGACCTGCCATCCAACCTTAAGGTTGACGGGCAGGCCAGGAGCCCCGTCAGCAATTAGAGAAAACATGAAATCTCATCCACCGGCAGGATGAGGTTTCATGCAGGGTTTCAAAAATTTTAATAAAGTTATTATGTAAATTATGAACGTGTCCCATCTCATGTGACATTGCCACATAAGGGGGACATGTTAGGGAATTTTTTTTTCTATTTTTAATAGATTTCAACATGGAAGCGATCTCCCTGAGGCAGCACTTAGCCTCAGGGAGATATGCACTCTTTTATGTGCATGCTTTTGGGGAATCCCCCCACCGCCCCCCCCCCCCCCCCCCCCCCCCCCCCCCACCCCACCCACACAGGAAGCACATAGTGCTTCCCGCTGGACGTCACGCTGGACGGGCCTTAATTGCTTAATTGGCCCGTCCATGTAAAATGGCGGTGGGGCCCACTTCTCTGGAGGGGATCATCTCCCCGCCCACCGGAGATTGGGTCAGGCCAGCCCACCCAACAGACAGAAAATTCTGCCCTATGAGTTGGTGTTGTCTTAATAGAGATTAGCTTGGGAATTTGTTAAAAGTTATGATTGTAGTAATTTATAGCCATATGTATATATTTGACTTGTGTAAGTTAATAAACTGTTTCATTTAGCTTAATATAAAACCTCTTGAGAACTGGTGGTATGATTCCTGAATTTAGAATTGTACCTCAAACATAATACTTAAAATTATAGGTTATGACAGTTGTTTAAAGTTTCCCTCTGGGATTTTTTTTCGATAACTCAGCTTTACCAACAGCTTGCTCAACAAGTGATAAGCAAAAATTTTTCTTAATACATTTCCTGTTTGTTATTTTCTGTATTTCCTCAGAGAAAGAGATCATCACCATGCAGGAATGATCTGGCCCACGTATTGACCCATGATTTTGTCCTTTGTTTTATATTATTGTGCTTTATGACTGTTCTCAGTATCCCTCTGCTGTTGACTGCATCTATTTTACATTTTCCTCAAAACAAAGCTTATACTGCTCTAAGACAAGAGCTCAATTTAATGGTCCAGTCAAAAAGTAAAGATGGCTAACTGATTGTGCTAAGTGGACTTGCAGGGTAAGTGTCTTGGATCCCAAAACAATGAAAATAATCTAACTTTAATGACAGTTGTATCAAATTTAACTTGGGATAGAAATCTAGATGCAGGCAGCGACCCACTGGCTGCTCAGGGTATGAGTCCCAGGAGATCTTGACTTTGCGGCATCATTTAAATACTCTGAAACAGACTCTCACCTGAAGCTATCGGGAATGACATCACTACCAGTGCAAGGGTAAAATGTCATGGAGGACCAGGCTGCTTCCAGGGACCTGTGCAGACAATCCCTAGCAAGGTAAGTAAGGAAGGGGGTGGTTGCTGTGGAGTTGGAACTAGGAATGAGCGCTGTTTTGGGTGGAGTGGGGAGAAGGCCATGGCAGGCGAAGCCCAAGCTGTCCTTGCAGGATCGTGAGAAGCATTCCTGCCCCTTCTATTACACAGGGATTTCATGCAAAACTTATTTTCCCAAACATACCTAGGTTCCTCTGGCTGCTCCATGGAATTCTACCATGGCTGAGATGGCAGGCTTGACCCTATGGGGGTGTCTTCCAAATGTGGAAATTAAAATGCTGTTCGGTACTGATGACAAAATTAAGACTGGAGTTTACGATTTACATTAAGCCCAGGCCTGCCTGTAGTGGGAACCTCGGCCAACTTCAAAATTGGTGAAGATTAAATGTCATAAAAACAAAAATCTGCGGATGCTGGAAATCCAAAACAAAAACAGAATTACCTGGAAAAACTCAGCAGGTCTGGCAGCATCGGCGGAGAAGAAAAGAGTTGACATTTCAAGTCCTCATGACCCTTCAACAGAACTGGGTGAATCCAAGGAGAGGGGTGAAATATAACTGGAGGAACAGTACCTCATCTTCCGACTAGACATTTTACAGCCTTCCGGACTGAATATTGAATTCAACAACTTTAGATCTTGAACTCCCTCCTCCATCCCCACCCCCTTTCTGTTTCTTCCCCCTTCCTTTTGTTTTTTCCAATAATTTATATAGATTTTTCTTTTCCCACCTATTTCCATTATTTTTAAATCTTCTATGCGCCCCCCCCCGCACCCCCACTAGAGCTGTACCTTGAGTGCCTTACCATCCATTCTTAATTAGCACATTCGTTTAAATAATATCACCAACTTCAACACCTCTGTGTTCTTTTGTCTGTGACATCTTTTGATTATCTGCTCCTATCACTGCTTGCTTGTCCCTATAACCACACCACCCCCCTCCACTTCTCTCCCCCCAACCCACCCACCACCACCCCCACCACCACCACCCCCCACACCCCCCGCCCCCCCCCCCCCCCCCCCCCCCCCACCCCCCAACCTTAAACCAGAAGATTAAATGTCAATGGGTAGGATGGTGCAATCTGAAACCAGTAAAGAGAGTCAGATGATTTTAACCCCTTTCTCGCTGAGCAAAGACTCAAATCACTGCAATCACTAAAATCACTGCAGTATGTGCCAATTCTGAGGGAGAGAGCACAAAATATCATTACACAGAAATAGGTCATTCAGCTCATTAAATCTTTGTTAGTATTTTTTTCCATATAAGCTGCCTAATCTATTTACATTCACTTGCTCCATTCAGATATCCTTCTGCATTTATCTGATTAAAGCAGCTGTTTAACTCCTTCTGAATACATTAATTGAGAACACAAAGTAGCAGTTACCAAATACACCAGTTTCCAGTACTTGTCCTTTAAGCAGTATTGTGTTCCACTGTGGGCAGCTAGGCATCTAATCCATGGGAATTAGACTGAATCAACAATAGGCATTATAGCTGGCATGCGTGTGTGCAGTTATGCTGTGACTTATTTTAAAATGATTGCAGGTTGCTGTTACACAAATTGACCACGTATGTGTGCCAGTATTCACAAGACACAGGTAGAGCCAGTCACCTTTTTTGAATTAACAATACTTGGGTGAATCATTGGCTGGGATTTTCCATGCCCACCGGTGTCGGGCGTGTTTGGTGCAAATGGTTTCAAGACAGTGTGAAACCAGTTTGCGACCATCCGCTCAGCCTGCATTTCCCACCTTCAGACATCAGGAACCCCATCATCAGACATTTGCATATCATAATTAGGCCAGCCCGCTGCCACCGTGCCGCCCCCCCCCCCCCCCCCCCCCCCCCCCCCACAAACTGCTGGATCATCCATCTGATGGATGTTGCACTGCTGCACTCACACTTGGTAGAGCGCCACAACCTCACTGTCAGCACAGGACAGGTCCAGATCCTCACCAGCTAGCTTAATGTCTGTTTTCAAAGTCCATGAGGACCTTGATTTCAGGCATTCCTCCACCAGTCTGTGACCTCTCCCTGTTGTTGTGTGCCAGCTTGTCCTGCATGAATAGAGATGTAGAAAGTGTAAGCAGGATGCCTGCCAGGCCAAGTGATAAGTATGCCTCACATGTGTGGGTAGTGAATGGTCCCATGGACGGTATGAGGACAAGGATTGTGAATGTGAGCGAGTGAATGGTGACGTCCCTTGAGCTGGCAGTGAGTGAGGGCCCTGTGGATATGTGATAGGTTCCTGAGCATGTGAGTTGAGAGTGATGAGAAGAGTGACTTATCCTGGTAGAACAGAGGAGATCATTCATCCTCTTACAACACTGAGTGGCTGTCCTCTTTGGAAGGGCGCTTAGCACCAATGTCTCTGCCTCCCAAACCTGGTTGGTCACACTGCTGCCCATCCTGAGGCCAGAGCAGGGGTAAATGAGAGCCCGCCCACCATGGAAACAGCGTGTTTCCTGGGAATGCATAAATAATGTGGCAGGTTTGGGACAATATGGCGTGAAAACCCACCATTGCGACTGGTGCTTAATGCAAATTTGGGACAATTCCACCCATTGTAATTCAGCTACCCAAAAGCCACAACTGGATTTCTTGGCATCTGCTCATGTCGGCCTTTGATTGTCTGCATTTAAGGGAATGGTGGGAAAATTTGGAATGGCAATCACAGCATTGGAAAATTCTGGGCACTGTCTCAACTGGTAACACTGGTGCCTTCAGCTCCACTGGTGTACAGGTACAGGTATATGTAGCTAATATTCTGAATGTTTCAGGCACTTCCTAATAGGGTATGCAGCCTTTTATACATTTAGCTACAACAGGACGAAGAACAAGCTATGTTTTTTGTTTCACCATGTTGTGCACACTTATCACATGCTGTATAAGCAGAATGTCCTATTCTACCTCAGCTTAGGGTACTGGGTCAGAAAGTGCTACATTAGTTGGTAGTGTTTTGTTATTTGCTAACTTAGCAAGGATTTGACCACAACTGAGAGCTGCAGACTAATACTTTCCAAAATCCAGGATTACATGCTGAGGGATGCTCTGAATTTTGGCGTATCTGTTGCAATGATTCAATGTGAAAAGCCCACTGTGTAGGGCCTTATACTGGCATAATACACAAAGGGGTTGGAACCAGTGTAAAACATCTTGAACTGTATGTATCAGGGAATATTTAATGTAAAATAAATGCAAATGCAATGTAATGGAGTGAGGCACCTTAAGGGTGTCATGAATTGCATGTAACCAAATTGCTCTGTATTGCACATTTGAACTGTCATATTTGAATTATACTGCAATGTACCCTGGAGTTGGAGAACCACACAATAGGCACAAACTAGAGGAAGTTGCAATCAAACTGTAGTCCTCTTATCAGGCTATACCTAAAATACAATTATACAAACAAGAAGCAGGAGTAGGCCATTCAGCCCTTCGAGCCTGCTCTGCCATTTAATAAGATCATGGCTGATCTGATAGTAACCTGAAATCTCTTCCTACCTACCCCCAATAACCTACCACCCCCTTGCTTTTTCAGCTGAAATTTAGAGGGCTGAGGAGGCAGGCAGGACATCAATTTCCCATTACCGGCTGGCACACTGGTTTGCACTGGCAAGCAGCGGGTAACCAATTAAACACCTTAATGGGCCTATTAAGGTCACAGTGCATGCGCTGACTGGAGTCAGCAGTCGGGCCCCGCTCTGAGGCTGATTCCTGATCAATGTTTTGAGGCAGCAGAGCAGGGGGCCAGCACTTCACCTTTAGTACATGCATCTCCCCACCATCCCCAGCCGTGATTACAAAATGGCCAGAGCTGCAGACCGCTTTTTTTTTATTCATTCATGGGGCATGGGTGTCACTGGCTAGGCCAGCGTTTATTGCCTATCCCTAATTGCCCTTGGAAAGGTGGTGGTGAGTTGCCTTCTTGAACCACTGCAGTCCATGTGGTGTAGGTACACACAGAGTGCTGTTAGGAAGGGAGTTCCAGAATTTTGACCTCCACAATGACAGCCTGGCAGCTGTGGCCTTTTTTAAAATTTTTAAATGTACAAAACATCTTAAGAGGTGTCCTTATTTGGGAGGCAAGCATGCAACCTGGCATCTAATTGGCCTGCTCATCAAAAATTGCATTAGGCTGACATGCATCGCCTTGCAAACACTCTGACAACTAAAGCACTCGATGAAACTCAGTAAGAAATAAGGGGAGATGGTGGTGTAGTGATGATATCATTGGACTAGTAATCCAGAGGCCCAGGCTAATACTCTGGGGTTCAAATCCTACCACAGCAGCTGATTGAATATAAATTCAATTAATAAAATCTGGAATTGAAAGTTAGTTTCAGTAATGGTGATCATGAAACTATCATTGTAAAAACCCATCTGGTTCATTAATGTTGTTTAGGGAAGGAAATCTGCCATCCTTACCTGGTCTGGCCTACATGTGACTCCAGATCCACAGCAATGTGGTTGATGCCTAACTGCCCTCTGAAATGGCCTAGCAACCACTCAATTCAAGAGTGATAGAAACAGGTAACAAATGCTGACTTTGCCAGCAATGCCTACAATTCTTGAAAAAATAAATATATTTTTTCAAAATCATGTTGAACACTAGGTACTGACACAACATGGGGTCAGGACCCAGAAAAGCATTTGATATTGGGGTCCTGATCCAGAACAAAAATTCAGCCCACAGTGTCCAGTGCTGATCACTAAAATTTGAGGGAAATGTTCAAGTGCTAGAGGTAGTGCAGAGAAGAATTTCAAAGCTATCCGGTAATGCGTGAAAATAAGGTATTGATTCAAATTTAGGACTGATACTAGAAAATACTTCTTCACAAAGAGGGATCATAGTATGATACAAACCACACCAAATGGCCTTCTTCATTCACAATTATCTTGTCATTTTTATTGTTTAGATGAAGAGGAAAAGGATGTAAGCCCGGCAATATTTAAGGTGCACCTAGTAGAACAATTCCGGAGTAAAGAATAACCACTGTGCAAATTGTTTGGATTTCCAAAAGCTATCACCTATATTGTCACAATATGTTGTGTTGTTCTGCACCTGTGGGGTGAAAGTCAATGCTGATGTCTGTTGGCTCCAGGCCAATCTGCCACATTCATGCTTACAGTCTAATTTGTGCCAGTGATAGCTAGTTGATAAAAACAAAAAACTGCAGATGATGGAAATACAAAACAAAAACAGAATTACCTGGAAAAACTCAGCAGGCAGGTCTGGCAGCATCGGTGGAGAAGAAAAGAGCTTATATTCGCTCAGTTCTGTGGAAGGGTCATAAGGACTCGAAATGTCAACTCTTTTCTTCTCCACTGATGCTGCCAGACCTGCCTGCTGAGTTTTTCCAGGAATTCTGTTTTTATGATAGCTAGTTGATGTTCTTTTCACCTTGCTAAAACTCAGATCATAATATTGTTTGATCCGTTTATTTCACTATATTGCCTCAATAGATGACCACACCATAAACAATACTCATTTGACACATGCCCACACTGTAAACTCACTTAATGGGCTCCATCCTGCACTCAAATTCACCTTTGAAATGGAGCAGTCAAATGAACTCCCTTTCCTGCTGTGCTAGTTGAGAAATCCACCAGGGGGTTCTCTACTACTGTCCACTGCAAGCCTACTTTCACTGGTCAATATATGTTTACAGTTCCACGTGCTATAAGATTGGTCTTATCAGCAACCCTGTAAATAGGGCCTGAGCTATTTGATCACCATGCAAGCTTGATGCTGAAATAAGGCACATCAAAGCCATCCTGCAAGACAATGGCTACCCTGATCACATCATTGCTCGCTGTATATTGTGCAAACTCATGAATGGGCCTAAGGCCACCAGGTTCAGTCCTGAAAAGTGCCCAGTTTATCTCAGATTATGCTGGAAGGGTAAGGTATCTCAAAAATTTGAACAACAGGTGAAGCTAGCCGTTTCACGCTGCTACTATGCGGTAGCAACATGAGTGGTATTCTCCATGAACAGGATGCTGCCAAAAAGCCAAAAAGACATTCTGCCTATCACACGAATGAGTAATATGATACATGAATTTCAGTGCTAGTGTAGTGTCAGGTATGTAGGCAGTACGACCCAATGACTGGCAGATCGTATCAAACTGCATGTCCCTTCAGTTGTTCGCAATAGGCATGGTACTGACTGTACCCAACCAGCACATGCTTCTAAAACTCAAAACACATTGTTCAACATTAGATGTGATTCCATGATTGGACATTTGCTAACCAATCCCGAGTATACTAAGAATTATGCTGACAATCAATTCAAGATTATCAGTAGGGCTTGCAAAGTGGCGCACTTACGTGTGCTAGAAGCTACATATATTAATACACAGGGCCCTATTCTTTGCAGACAAAAAGAATATGTACACACATTAAGCCTGTTTCAACTAAACAAAATAGGTGATAGCCATTCTGTGGTTCATTCCCCAGGGCAATGCCTTGACCAATCAGAGTCAACCTGCCCAGTTTGAATTTAAACAAAGCTTGGCAGTTATCAGTTAAATGGTGCATTCTCCATGAGTCCATTTGCCAACCAATCAGCACTCTCTTCTCATGAAGCTGTTGTTCCCTTTACTTTGTTATTCTTGTGAATTATCCTGATGCATGCAAGATGAAAAGCTTAGACAACATATCTTTTTTCAGCAATACTCAAGTTCTGTACGACCAAATGACTATTTACATAACATTGCTGTTGAGGGGTGAAGTTGTAAGTTTGATAGCATCCAGAGATACTTGTAGCTCAATGGTCACCTGTATGTGCAGTACATGGCTATACATCTAATGGAGGCAAAGAACCATTAATCAGTATTGCTGCATATTGCAGCATTGCTTCTTTCTGTATGAACTTTGGAGTTCCCAGTGAAGCTGTTGGTCTGGAGACTATAGGTGGTGCTTAACTGCATATCACCACCTCATTTTCGTGTGTTGATGATCTGTAATTCTTTCCATTTGTAATCATTGCATTTACACTGAAGTGGAAATATAAATGCCTTATGGAAACCTGTTCTCCAGAAATCTGGAAACCTGTTCCCCAAGGGTATGAACCTTTAACATTTCAATGTTAAAAGTTTTAATTGTACATGTTGCAGTCCAGTTTAGGAGAAGTAGCTTCCAAGAACAAAGTAAATGAGCTTTCAGCATTTTACAATCATTCGATATACCCTGGTTTCTGCCTGTCATTTGAATTATTTGACATACAGAGCAGACTATTACCCTACGTTTTCATTGGCACTTAAAGTTTCCTGCATGGTATATAGCACATTATAGCTATTTCTTAAAACGGTACAAAAATTCCTGTCAACAATCAGCTCTCGTGGTTAGTTAGATTTGTCCTTGCACAATTAATTTCCATGAAATTTTGCATGGCAAATTGCTGAAACTGTGAGATGAAAGCTACTTCCACATTCTACAAGATCCACATTCTAACCATTCTCTGGATAAAGAAGTTTCTCCTAACTTAGGACCTGAACAAAATCCTATAGAAATTTAGCAAAACCTCTTTACTTTTCAATTCTACTCCACCAGAAATAAATATGGGTGTGCTGTTTGCACTTTTCATGGTCTTGTTAATTTGCATTGCTAATTTTGATGATTTGCAAATCTGTATCCCTAGATCCTTTTCCTCCACCCCACTCACTCTTATTATACAAAGAGTATATAGACTCCTTATTCCTCCCACCAAATTGCACTACCTCACACTTAACAATATTGAAATTAATTTGCCAAAAATTATTCTGTACATCCTCCCTCCCTTCACCCAACCATTGAAAACCATGCGAGGTGCCTGATTTTATGGCAGTCTAGCTGCTAATGAGCTGTCATCAAGGCTTCTGTCCCTTTAAGGGATAAGACCTGTCTTCAAGAGCCACAGTCACTCAGAGGGCCAGCATCTCCTCAGTCTCAGGAGTGTTACTGGGAGTTGTGGCCACAGCTGGGTTTGCACCCAGCCAGGGGACTCAGTGACGAAAGCTGGCTTCCCAACAAGGTAAGTTGGGTTAGGGGTCGTTGGTGCCAGTCACGCAGTTTTTGGTGGATGTATGGGGTGGCTGTTCCAGGCAGGAAAGAGTGTTGCCGGGAGGCGGCCATTGTCACCAGGATCCCCTCTGTGGGTTACTGTATGTGTGATTAGGAGGGGACCACACCCTGAACCCACTGAGTGGTTGCTTGGATTCAGCAGGTGACAGAGGCCCATCCACCGCTGATAAAATGCCAGCGGTGGCAAAAAGAGGCTCTTAATTGGCCACTTAAGTGGCACAATTGGCTCTGGGCTGGAAGATTGTCCTCCATCTTCCCCACAGTTTGCAAAATGCCATAGTGGTGGACGGTGACAGGCACACCACCCCCCCACCCACTCTCCCTATTTTTTTCAGCCATGCCCATCTCCTATCCAGCTCCTGCAGGCCCCATAACATTCATTCCTCTGTTATTGCCTCCCTAAATGAACAATTTCATCTAAAAGGAAAGAACAAACTGAACACTACTGAGGTTCGATGGATGAATAAAGACATAAGGGAACAACTGAAAGTGAGGAAAGAGGCATTAGGGTCTAGGAGAGAGGACCTGCAAGGTACAAAACATCGGAGCCCAGGGGCTAGGGGAACCTGAGCTTGATGTTGTAAATGCAGTTCTTCTCTTTGTTCAGGTTGAGAAACCAAAGCTTCAGTCCTGAAAGACTGGCTTTAAATACAAAATTGGAACTGTCAGGTTAGTTTCACTGACGGTTGCTGTGTTGCTGCTACCGGCCTTTGGGCAGCTTCGTGGTTCCGATTTTTTTAAAAGCCTGCTGAAAAATCATGAAGCTGCCTAAAGGTCAGTAACAGCCTGAAAAAATACGTTATAAAGGTTAGAGCTGGTCCTGGATGTCAGCAGGATTGATTACAGAGGTAAATAACATAATTGGAGAGTAAATTCGGCAGAGGTGTAAAACAAACATCTAACCAAGCCTGTCTTTATTGGGTGAGTTAAGATAAAATTGGGTCCTCCATTCCTCTTAATTTGAACTTTATAGGTTGTTTACAATTTGAACACGAACAAAATTTCTAACTAATGTAAGCATATCACGTCTGAAATGGATTCCACTCACTCACACACAAACAGCCTATTTCTTACTTGATAAAAATTTAATACAAACATTACCTGAATAAAGTTTTTGTAATTTGCTGCTTTTCCTGTTGGTCACCATGCACCCTTCCTCCTTCCCTCTCTCTTTCCCTTCTTTAACTCTCCAACAATGAAAGTGCAAGTTGCAGCATGGAGATGATCTTTCTTTTCTATACAGAACATGTAGTCAAATATATAAAACAAAACGTAAAAGATTTTCTTCCAAACTGGGTTGCATGCATTGAATCTTTCCCCCCAAATATGAATTTAATTTCACTGTATACATATGGTGCAATTTGCAGAACATGTTAATGAGGCAGTCGCCGAAATCAGTGTAATTATCTACACAGTGTTATAAATAACCATTGGCATATTTTCTTGTCAAATTAACAATATTGCATGATAGTGTTAAAGTAAAATTTATGCTCTCTGGTTTGTTTAATAGTCGTGATAGGATCACCTCTAGGGCATACACAAACAAATGCTGCACTATATCGTTGCGGCTTTTAATATCAATTTTACAGGATGTTCAGCCAATTCGATTCACTCCATGTGAGATCAAGAAATGGCTGAAGGCACTGGATACTCCAAAGGCTATGGGCTTGACAATATTCCAGCAATAGTGCATAAGGCTTGTGCTTCAGAACTTGCCATGCCCCTAGCCAAGCCCAAGTCACCATATTACAAAAAGGTATAAAGGTACTGGAGAGGTTGCAGAGAAGGTTTACAAGGATACCGGAAATGTGTGGGCATACATATCAGGAAAGGATCAATAGACCAGGTCTCTTTCACTTGAAAAAAGAAGGCTGGGTGGTGACCTAAATCAAGTATTTAAAATTATGAAAGATTTTCATAGAGTGAATACAGAGAAAAAATTTCCTCTTGTGGGGAAGAGACTAATTAGAGGCCTTCAATATACAATGGAAAGGGGAAAAAAATCCTCTCTTCCTTCAATTCTTTCAAAATATGTAGATGCAAGAAATCAATTGGAAATGCAGAAGAAACTTCTTCACCCAAAGAGTGGTGAGAGTAGGGAACTCACTACCACAGGGAGTGGTTGAATAATATAAATACATTTAAGGGGAAACTGGACAAAGCATGTGAGGGAGAAGGGGTAGAGGGTACATTGATAGATTTAGATGAGGAAAGATGGGAGGAGTGTCAAATGCAACATAAGCAACATTATTGACTGGTTAAGCCAAATGGCCTGTTTGTGTGTCATATATCCTAAGCAATGTTATGTTTGTAACCTCTCACTCTCACCCTTAAAACCTACCTGGGATTCAGTGGGTAGCAGTCTCACTTCTGAGTCATAAGATTCCAGATTCAAGACCCACTCCAGAGACCCACTCCAGGGAGAATGTAGACTCCTATAATTTTAAAATTATTTTAAAATTTACAGTCAGTACATATTTGACAAATTTCTTTGCACACACATATATCTTTGCATACAGTTTATTAAGTATTACTATGTTTTCAAATATGTGGAAGTGGTTCTCAGGAAATGCAGTTGAGGCTGTATCACTCAATTCCTTTAAAAATGAGCTAGATACATATCTGGTTGGCAATGAGGTTTAAAATGGTACAGAAATGCATTGGACAAGATGAATACATTTGCAAAGGAGACAGTTGTTGGCAGGGTGTAGAACGGTATCTCGTAAAGAAGTCTTTGTAATCTTCAGTATATTAACAACAAGTCTTTAATTAACTAATTGTAACTATATACATATATACAGTAAAGAATATAGGCAAAGGGCCGTCTCCATGTCTAGGTCTTTACCCATCTCTGCTCAACACCATGCTGACCCTAGGTCTTGGTCATGTGCCTCCTCACATCAAAGTGTGTGGACGGTACTGTACTCAATCCCACATTAACCCGGTATGTGCCTACAACAGTTATAGGGGAGGGGAATATTATCTGTGGAGGGCTTTCGGTAATGATTGAATGACAAAGATGTGAGGATATTTCATAATTTGGGTATAAGGGAGTTTGTTATGTCAGACTTTTCCTCTGAAGCTTAAATGGGTGGGATAGAGTCCACAATAGGGTATAATATATGTAGTTTATGGAAGGCATTGTGACCAAATAGCCTTTGTTTTTCCAAGATCTCCACTTCTAAGAAACTCTACTCAGGCTGTAATACCTAGAACATTTTTATCTCACTTTCCATGTACCATGAATCAATGCTTAACAGTTTTTTAGTTCTGTGAAATACTGTAACTAGAGGAATAATGACAATGCTGGTGGCAAATGCCTCAGTGCACAACAAAGTTTTGGGAACAGGTTCAATCTGCTGCAATGCTGAGATGATGACAATCCCAGCCATGTTATAGTGGTGTTAATTGGATACAGGAAGAGTGCCAAATTGGAAGGCCAGCTGCTCCAACTACTCACCCCACCTCCTTCCCTCTGCAATTAGTATGTGCTGTGGGAAGAACAAGATTGAAAAATTTGTAAAGTTTACTTCAGACTAAATAAAATTGATGGTCTGTGGTTGTTCCCAGTACTTCTAGATAATAGAGATGATAAGGCAGAAACAATCTGGAAACATATTTAGATATATTGTCAATGGATAATTCCAATCACCCAGTACCATGATGCAATGAATCTATATTAGTGGCATCAATTAAGGCAGCACTAAGTGTAAAATAACATTTCCTGTGTTTCCATAGTTACCAATGTATATAAAGATGTTTTCTATTAGCCTGTCTTTAACTCTTAGAAAACCATAACTGATGCACCTGCTACCAGCATTATTATTATTCCTCTGGCTACAGTATTTCACAGAACTGAAAAACTGCTAAGCATTGATTCATGATACCTGCAAAGTGAAATAAAAATGTTCTGGGTATTACAGTCTGGGTAGAGTTTCTTAGAAGTGGAGATCTTGGAAAAAAAAGGCTCTTTGGTCACAATGCCTTCCATAGACTATGTATATTCTACCCTATTGTGGACTGTATCCTACCCATTTAAGCTTCAGAAGAAAAGTCCTATATAATAAACTCCCTTACACCCAAATTTTCAATAACACAAATATCTTGACTCTCTATTTTGACTGTAATTTTAAAAAAGAACATTAATTACTGCTTTCTGTGAATCCTAAGTGAAAGAATCTGTGATGCAGTAAAAACGGTGAATCTATTGTGGAATTTATATTGTAAAGGAAATTTTATTTTTTCCTAACATTACTGTTGGATATTTTAAAGCAGGTTTGTGGGGGCTGTGTTATGTGTATATGTTTGTGTGTATGACTAACTTAATTAAACTAAACATAGAAACTGGGAGCAGGAGTAGGCCATTTGGCCCTTCGAGCCTGCTCCACCATTCATTATGATCATGAGTGATCATTCAACTCAATAGCCTGCTCCTGCTTTCTCCCCATATCCTTTGATCCCTTTCACCCCAAGAGCTATATCTAACTCCTTCTTGAAAACATACAATGTTTTGGTCTCAACTACTTTCTGTGGTAACGAATTCCACAGGCTCACCACTCTCTGGGTGAAGAAATTTCTCCTCATCTCAGTCCTAAATGGTCTACCCCATATCCTCAGATTGTGACCCCTGGCTCTGGACTCCCCCACCATTGGGAACAACCTTCCTGCATCTGCCCTGTCTAGTCCTGTTAGAATTTTATAGGTTTCTATGAGATCCCCCCACATTCTTCTGAATTTCAGCAAATATAATCCTAATCAACTCAATCTTTCCTCGTATGTCAGTCCCACCATCCCAGGAATCAGTCGGGTAAACCTTCACTGCACTCCCTCTATAACAAGTACATCCTTCCTCAGATAAGGAGACCAAAACTGCACACAATATTCCAAATGTGGTCTCACCAAGGCCCTGTATAATTGCAGCAAGATTTCCCTGTTCCTGTACTCGAATCCTCTCGCTATGGAGGCCAACATACCATTTGCCTTCCTCACCGCCTGCTGCACCTGCACGCTTACCTTCAGCGACTGGTGTACAAGGACACCCAGGTCTCGTTGCACATTCCCCTCTCTCAATAATAATCTGCCTTCCTGCTTTTGCTACCAAAATGGATAACCTCACATTTATCCACATTATACTGCATCTGCCATACATTTGCCCACTCACTCAGCTTGTCCAAATCACACTGAAGCATCTCTGCATTCTCCTCACAGCTCACCCTCCCACCCAGCTTTGTGTCATCTGCAAATTTGGAGATATTACATTTAATTTCCTCATCTAAATCATTAATATATATTGTGAATAACTGGGGTGACAGCACCGATCCCTGCGGTACCCACTAGTCACTGCCTGCCATTTGTAAAAAGAC
This sequence comes from Carcharodon carcharias, assembly GCF_017639515.1. Lineage (NCBI taxonomy): Eukaryota > Metazoa > Chordata > Chondrichthyes > Lamniformes > Lamnidae > Carcharodon > Carcharodon carcharias. Next base: position 84,134,553 of record NC_054469.1, on the reverse strand, counting down.
CTGTTTATTCCTAATCTTTGTTTCCTGTCTGCCAACCAGTTTTCTATTCATCTCAATACACTACCCCCAATCCCATGCACTTTAATTCTACACGCCAGTCTCTTATGTGGGACTTTGTCGAAAGCCTTCTGAAAGTCCAAATAAACCACATCCACTGGCTCCCCCTCATCAACTCTACTAATTACATCCTCAAAAAATTCCAGTTAATTTGTCAAGCATGATTTCCCTTTCATAAATCCATGCTGACTCTGTCCGATTCTGCCTGTGTTTTCCACGTGTTCAGCTATTAAATCTTTTATAATGGACTCCAGAATTTTCCCCACTACCGACACTGACTGGTCTATAATTCCCTGTTTTCTCTCTGCCTCCCTTTTTGAATAGTGGGGTTACATTAGCTACCGTCCAATCGGTAGGAACCATTCCAGAGTCTATAGAATTTTGGAAGATGACCACCTATGCATCCACTATTTCGAGGGCCACTTCCTTAAGTACTCTGGGATGTAGATTATCAGGCCCTGGGGATTTATCGGCCTTCAATCCCATCAATTGCCCCAACACCATTTCCCTACTAATACTGATTTCTTTCAGTTCCTCCCTCTCACCAAACCCTGTGTTCCCCAAAAGATGGTCAGACTACAAGGTTTGAATCATCAAAGGGGTTAAGTGTAAAAAACAGGCATTTTGAAATGGAGGTGGGTGAGCTAAGATGGAGTCACAGTAGTTACAGTGTGAATGGAATTTGCATTTGCAGATAAGTTGAGAAGTTGTTTGATTTTCAAAGGGACATGTTAAGATGTTTTACAACTGACAAGATAAATAAGGCAAAGTTATTAAGTTTATTTTTCCTGAATGTGCTGGCCATAAGGACAACGTGAAAGATTTTTATATTCTAGGAAAAGTAACTTCCAAAGCAAGGGTGAAACAAGGGGAATTACAGATCAAAAGGGAGAAAATATATTCAAAGAAAGATGGAAAGCTGCATGGGGAGGGGCCCTGTGAGATCTTGAGAGGTGGACTGTGTGAAATAGACCTGTGAAAAAGCAGCCTCTAGTCACCCCAGAGAAATGTTAAACAAAATCAGAATTACCTGGAAAAACTCAGCAGGTCTGGCAGCATCCACAGTTTTTTGTTTTTACCAGAGAAATGTTAGTTTGGTCCAGAGTGCAAGGTTTTGTTTAAAGCCTTGGAGTTCCATTGTCGAGTGAGAGGGAGAAAGAAGCTGTGAAATACCTCCCTTACAGCAACAGTGGGTGCTTGTTGTAACATTGCTGGATGTTTTTATAGATTAAGAATCTATACAGACTGTTGTCTGAAAGGGGTGTGTAGTTGGGGGTCTAGTTAAGTAGGAATCTTTTGGGAACTGTTATAAGATTAAGTTTAACAGTATAACTGTAATCTTGTGTGTTTAACTTCTTTTCTTTTGTTAATAAATGTTTTAATTTAATCTTTAAAATCTCCAAAGGTGATAGTGGACTCTTTACTTCTGACTTCAGTGTACATACATTCTCGGACTAAATACAAATTGCAAAATCATTGTGATAGCTTGACCAAGTTTCCCTTTGGGATTTGGGAAGCCTGGCAATTATCATCTGCCATATCATAACAGTAGCCATTCTCACCCAATTAAGAACACTCCTTTTAATGTAACAAATATATTTTTTTTTAAGTAAGGATTTGGACTCACAATGGTTCAATTGGGAGTTGCACTGCCAGTGCGAAACTGAGTCACACTGGCTGGCAAAATCTTAAGGCATAATTTTCCAGTCCCCACCACGGCGGGTTTAATGGCAGGCAGGGGAGGACAATGCAGCAGGACCCAAAAAATTGGTTTCAGGAATGTCCACTCCCGCCCGTCATGGCGGGTCACTATTCCCATTCGAGGCCAGCATGAAACCATTTTGCATCCTGTTAAGGGGATGCAGATGAAGGCCCGACCGGAATTTCCCCACCTGCCCAATCGCCTGCGCTACCAGCAGGATATCACGCCGGTCCAGAACATGTCTGGACCAATGTGACGTGTACATGTCAGGACTTAGCTGAAGAAGACCTGGGGCAGCCTACAAGAGATTGGAATGGAGACCTCCAGCAACTGTGGACCCTAGAACACCATGTGCAACAGTGGGTGGGTGGAGCATCAGCCATGTGGATCTTCAAACTGCAACAGCTTCCAGGAGGTGGATCTTCAAGCTGTAGGTGGATGGCTGCAGGATGTACTGTTGGGCAGCGATGGTCTGTGCTGAGGTTGGGGGGTGGGGGGGGGGGGGGGGGGGGGGGGGGGGGGTGCGGGGGGGGTGAGGAAAGGGGGTGCGGTTGTGGGGGGTGTTAGACAGGGAGAGAGGGATGATGAGTTGGAGTGGCTGTCAAGGCGTAGTGGGGGGGGGGTGGTGATGGAGGTTGGGGGTGTTAGGGAAAAGAGAGTGATACTGCAGGTGTCATGGAATGGATGAGGTGATATGGAGTGAGAGGGTGGGAAGAGGAAGAGCCGTGTTGGAGTGCAGTTTTTGGAGGTGGGGTTGAGGAGGTGTGAATGGGCATGATGGGGTGTGCAGGTGTGAATGGGTATGAGGGCAAGAGGGGAAAGGGGTTCAGAGGGAGCGGTCTGTGATGTCAATTGATGAGTCCTTGGGGGGCATACTCAGGGAATATTTGATGGGAAGGAATGCTGAGGGTTAAATAGGGCATGGGAGCCAGTCAGGTGGGAGGGTGAGGGTCCAGCGATGGCAGGTGAAGGGCGCTGAGGATTATTGGAGAGGATACAGAAGGAGAAGCAGGTTCTGGAGGTCTGCAGAATGAGGGTGGGGGGATTTCAGATCTATTGTCACAGGGGTGAACTCCTCAGGAAGGTAGGGGACACGACATTCACCTACATGGGACGAAGGGTGATGGGGGAGACTAACTGTGGGCAGGTCAAATGTTACACCTGGGGTGTCAATGGTAATTGGGGTGGATCACAGGGGGAGGGGTAAAGGTATTTGACTGCACGTGGAGGGTAATGACAACCATGGCTGCTCGAAACTATGCAGAGCCTCATGGTGGAGATCTTGAGATGCTGCATAGGATTTAGGGGTGGGCGGAATTGCAGGTCATCTCAACTGGACAACTGAAGGGGAACCCCAGCATCTGGTACTTACAGCATTAGGGCATTGGGACAGCTGAGTGTGTGAAGGGCAAAGGCTCAGTGTGCATGGGAAACTTCTTGCACATGGGTCTGCAAGGGCCCTGGCAAGTGTCTTCCTGCATATGCATGATTCTTGGGGACATAGACCAGCCTGGGGTGACCCTCAGAAGATGTTGGGATGTGGGGGCATGCACAGGCTTAAGGATAATAAACCACATCAGACCTCATTAAAGTGCAAGTGTGCTATATTCACAAATGTGTCATAACATTAACAATCATAGTGCACCTGTGCAACCACATATAAAATCAAAACTTTTAATCTGGCGTTCCTTACCACTGCTTCTAGGTGCTCCCCTGACATCTGCAGCAGGGGTGGAGGCAGCCTGCTGACCAGTTTGCCCTGTTGTTTTGGATGACCTCGGTAGCAGCCCTCTAGAGACCTGAGGCCTGGAGAGCCCTGACTTAGCCCCAGCTTACCTTGGCTGTCCTGCTGTGGAGCAGCTGTTCTCTCTACAGTTACAGGGGAGGAAGTGAAGGGGTCACAGGCAAGGGGGATTCTGAAGGACTGGAAACCCCCGAAGAGTCCTGAGTTGAGATCCCAGGGGTGCTCCTTCTCCCATTGGATGCCCATTGGCTTCTGCCTGACTCCTTGAGGGGAAGGGGCACCTGGAGGGAGGTCAAGGTACCCCATCCCTCTCTCACATAGTCACAACAAAAAAACTCACCCATGGCTACAGAAATGGAGTGCAGGTCTTCGCACACCCCCAGCAACAACTGGGTGTTCTGTTGGACTAGATTCTCCATGGTTTCCGCCATCCTCCCCATGGAGACATCGATACACTCACATGTCGGCACCACTTCATCAGAAAGCAGGCAGATAGACTCCTCTGCCTCACATGCCACTCTGCTGAGGGCCTCTGACACCTCTGCCTGATGTTCCTCCGTTTCTTGCAGATTTCCTAGCATCTCGTGCAGGGCCCATCCCGGAGACTCATCATCCGACTTGGATATCACAGGTGTCTGTTCCCCAGCAATCTTCCGAGTGCTGGTGAGTTTGGCTGACCCTACCTCCTCCTGCTGCAGTGACCACCAGAATGTGAGACCCTGCCTGAACTATATCTAGTACCTACCGAGGTGAGTGTGTCTCTGAGCTGGTGGAGGGTGCAGGTGACTGCTGTGACATCTCTGCAGGTGCGCTTTCTTCCTCCTCCCCATGTCCTCAGACCTCTGTGGCTTGGATGAACTGCTGGACATGGTTTTCTCTTCTTCCCTTGCCCTCTTCCTGCTGGCACCTGTAAATGACAGAGGAGCGAGCGAGTGACTGCATGAGCTGCCCCCAACATGGAGGAACGCAAGACCCTTAGGTTTCTATGTGACATGCATGGATCCTTATTGGATGGAGGTTGTACGTCGATTGTCTGTAGGCTCGGTCTAGATCCCACCCCTGAACCCCAGTCAGCTGGGCTGCCTGCTCTTTGAAGTCAATGAGGTTCTTGAGGTCTTCTTCCATCTTTTCTCTCTCTCTCTCCTGTTGTGCTGCAACTTTTCCAATGCAAAGAGAGATGAGGTTGAGAGCAATTGGGTTTCATGTATCTTTCTCATGCTTCCAGTCTTACAAATAACCCGCTAGATTGTGTGCCATCTGATTGATGCACTGCAGGTTGCCCAGAAGGTTCTGGGGCAGCACCCTCCAGAGCAGTAAGCCCATGCAGATAGAAGGATAAGGCTCATGGAGGCATGTCATTAATGGTGCTTGCTGGTGCCCTTAACACCTAACCCCCTTCCCCTAACCCTCCCAGACCTGAGCTCTCTGTGTGGAAGTTTCAGAGACCCACAGTGGCCTCTCCACCTGCAAACCAGATGGACTGCACTGGGGCTATGAGGCATCACCTTATCAAATTCAGCAGCTCTTTTATGTTTGGGCCGCATGGTTGGTGCCATTGCCACTGAGGTTCACGTCCCCTCTGCTATTCAGTGAGGTGAGTGTGAGCAGTTGAAGGTGTTCACTTACCCTGACGGCACGGATCGGGTCATTCATCAGTTTCCTGTACTGCAGGACAGTCCTCTGGTGAAGGCCCTGGGCACTGACCTCCCTAGGGACTTCCTCCCATGCAGGGTTGGTCTGACGGCTCGGCCTCCTCCCTCGATCCTCTGGGTAGAGAGCGCCCCTCCTGGCCTCCACCGCATGGAGTAGGACTTCCAGGGATGTGCCACTGAGTCTGGGGGCCAGATCTCCTTGCGATCGGCAGGCCATCTCCTACTTCAATCGTGGGTAAGTGAGATGTCTGGGCGCCTTTTAAATATGGCACCCGGATATGACAGCAGGGCGCGCACCATCCAGCCCGCCCCATCGTGAAAAATGTCGGGAAACCCCCAACTGCATGGTTAACGAGGACAACATCACATAATGCTGCATGAATTCCCACTGGCCTTTGTGGTAGGAAACACTCCCGATTCCCGCCCCACCATGGGACCTAGACCCGGAATGGAAAATTCCAACTTTAGGTTTGACCTCTTGCCCGTTCTGTTTGTTGTTCTCAGTAATGATTGGGTGCTGCATTTGGCTTCATTGTCCCTGGGCTGGGGAAATAGAAAAACATCAGTCATAGTTCTAGTTTTTGATTGGTATCTAGTGGCTCCTGACTAGATACCAAGTGAAGACAGGATGCAGCTCAGGTGGAATGCTTTTCCCATTTGTCATGAGTTGAGTAATTTGGTGACATTCCTATCCAGGCTCATATGCAGAGAATTCTATTTGGCAAAGTATAGACTGTGGCTGATAACTATTTGTATCAGAGCATGAATCAGTGGCTTTAGGAGGGGAGAACCAGAAATAAAAAGAAATGCATCTACTGTGGTTTCTATAGCTATTCTCAGCCCATGTCTTGCTCTTGACAAGTTTTTTTTGTCTTTTAAAATACACCATTTATTTCTTATTTTGAATACAATACAGTGGATGAAAAGTTTGTTACCCTCCAGAACCAGTGCAGAGACTGTGATGCACAATTAACCCAAATCCATTCAAAGTAATGCAAGCAGTATGCAAATGTTGTGCCACCTGCTCATATAAATGATTGTGACATGCAGCTCCATGCTAATTACCCTGCTGAGCAGCTGCATGCCTCAGAACAGGGCACAGGTTTATGTGAGGCTAGCACCACTTAAAAGATAGTCTACACTACTTAAAGTCAGACTCCACCTCTTAAAGTTGCAGCAGGTACTGGAAGTAGCTGGAGAAGAGTCTCTGACCCACAGAGGAATAAAAGATGGCACAGAATGGCAGAAAGCAGGTTCCCAGATTTTTCAATGCAGCGTCTGAGGCCCTTGTACAGGAAGAAAGATGTCGTCTTCCCTCAAGAGGCTCTGGCCATCCAGACAAGCACTTAAAAGAGAATGGGAGCTGAGGGTCACAGAAATCATTGTGAACAGTGTTGCTCTGAAGACGTGGATGTAGTGTCAAAAGAATTTTAATGACCTCATGAGTGTCCAAGATCAGTGAAATAATCTTAAAGTACTGTGGGCTGTAACTCCCAATGGAGGGGCAGTTGAGTCAAATTGTCACTCCGCTCGAAAGTTCTTACCTTAAAATGCAGGTGATCTTCTCTTGCCCAAACTTCTGACTCAGGCTGGGCAAGATCTGGGTGGTGAAGCTCACTCCAGGAGCCTATTGTCAAAGGGCTGTAGAGTTGAAAGGAAATAAACCCTGCCCCCCTTTTCACAGGATGCGCTGTCAGGTAAGTTTAAAGGTCCAGCCAGGTTTAAACGTTTTTGACGAGGTAAATGAATAAGGTAAGTGGGTAGGATTGGTTGGGGTGGCGGCCGTGGGGTAGTGTGATTCGTGCCTCCTGTGGGGAAGGGGTACGATCGGTGGGGGGGGGGGGGGTGTCCACTGGGAGTTGGGTGTGGTGTTGTTCTGTGGAAGAGGGTAGTCGGGGGTTGGGGGGGAGTCCTGTGGGTGGCCAGTGTGGGCCTGTGCGATCATTACCTGGAAGTTAGAAGAGGCTTTAATTCTTCTGACTTTTTCTGGGTAACTATTACTGTAACCCAGTAGAATTGTGGGGGTGGGGAGGTGCTGTGATGGGGCATTTTCAGATGGTTCCCAGTGCAGGGCAATTGCCCAGAAGGCAATTGCTGTTCAAACCTTACCATGAACTTCTGTGCAGGGATGGTTTCGGTGGGGAGGGGCTTCCCCTGTGCATCTTTAGGGTACCCCCCCCCCAAATACGACACGCTGGACCTTGAAAGTGACAGCCCTCTTTCTTTACACCAGAGCCATTAGCCCCACCAATTGCTCAATGCACAACAATCCCATCACCCTCGTACCAACAATTTCTATCAAGCATGTCACATAACTAACATGTATAGCTTGACATATTTAGCACTGCTGCAAGCCTCACAACCACACACACATCTCACTTTTTGCACACATTTCCAGCTATTCAACAATGACAATCACATTACCCAAATAGATTGCACACCCGCATTGACACCCTTCTCTCTTACTCTTGCAGGAGAAGATGATGCACAATCGCAAACAACAGAAGCAAAACAGTGGGGGCCAGGCATGGGTGCATATAGAGAGAATGAATAATTTAGTAAAAAGCAGTTGAACAATACCACACTCCATTTACACATCTATCTAAGCCCCTGATGGACCTTGTATGTCTAAACCATATTTTTTCTCCACCCCCCCTGCTCCCTGCTCACCCCCCCCCCCCCCCCCCCACCACCACCCCCCAGCCCCCGAGTGCTGAAACGTGGTGCTTCCTCATTGCTATCAGCTATGCTGGAGGCAGGTGGCTGACTCTGATACTCCATTGGCCTGGATGACCTCGGCGGTTGTCCTCTGGCCTCCTGAGGCTGTGAGGGCACAGGTATTGCGAGGAACTCTGCCTGGTGGCAGGAATCTCCTCTTTCGCCCTGGCATCCTGAGGCATTGGTGCCACTGGCAGAGGGGTAGAAGAGAGTCTGTCACCATCAGGAGCAGCCTGATGCAGACAGCTGCTTCTTATCCACCAACGTGAGGTCTAAATAGACCTCCCTGGTTCCAAGATGAACCAGAACCTGACTGGGACACCAAGTACTTTGCCCATCTCTAGCAATGGTAATGCCTCGCTGAGGTCATTGACAATGCATACCCAGAAATTCTTGATTGGTCTGCTGGGTCTGGCTCTCCACGAAAGTCACCAATCTCTCAATTCAGGAAGCCACGCATTCAGAAAAGGGTGATCACAGTGCTCATGACCTGGTTGACTCCTCCACTGTTGTGTCAGGGAGCATATACCCTTTGAAATCTCCTCCAGATCTTCACACACAGGATGTTGGATATCCAAAATCCGCTGCCTCACAGACAACTCCAGAGGCTCGTCATCTTGCCTGGGGCTAATCACTTGCCTGGGTTGGCAAACTTCCTGGCCTCCCACACTCCTCTTGAGAGTCAGAGGTTTGATCTGTCACAGCCTGCGGCAGCTGCTTCGGCAATTGTGCAGAGCTTAAACCGATATGTGCAACTGTTCTGGCTGCAACATGCAAACTCATCGAGGCACTTGTATCTGAGCTGGTGCTAGGTCCGGAGCAAGGATAGATCAGTGCATCTACTGAGGTCCCCTCCTCTTCCTCAGAGATTAACGGAGGTCCCTCGGGGTCAATGTCTGTTTGGGCTGCTGAGTGATCTCTTGAATGAATAAGGCGGATGAGTGCATCTCAACAATGAGGAGAGACATTGAGTAAAATTAGCTTCATCTTGTACACGGATAAGGGCACATGATGCAGGAATGGAGAATTAATAACAGGAAACAAAGGAATGGCAGAAGCATTGAACATCTATTTTTTTTATCAGTCTTCACTGTAGAAGACACAAAAAGCATCCCAAGATAATTGAAAATCAAGAAGGAAAAGGGAGGGATGAACCTAAAACAGTAACAATCACTAGGGCAAAGCGACTGGTAAGACTGTTAGAACTAAAAGTCGATTAGTCCCCTAGATCTAATGGCTTACATTCTAGGATCTTAAAAGAAGTGGCTGAAGAAATAATGGAAGCATTGGTAGAAATCTTCCATAAATTCATTGGATTTTGGAAAGGTCCCAGTGGATTGGAAAACTGCAAATGTAACACCTCCATTCAAGAAAGGAGGGAGACAGAAAGCAGGAAACTGGAGGCTAGTTAACCTAGTAGCTGTCATAGGAAAAATGCTTGAATCCATTATTAAGGCGGTGATAGCAGGACATTTAGAAAATCATGATATAACCAGGCAGACCCAACATGGTTGTGTGAAAAGGAAATTGTGTTTGACAAATTTATTAGAGTTCTTTGAGGAAGTAACAATTGAGGTGGAGAATCATGTGCATCTAGTGCAGATGTGGTGCATTTAGATTTCCAAAAGACATTCAATAATGTGCCACATAAAAGCTACTGAGAAGATAAGAGCTTATGGTACTGGGGGGTAACATATTAGCATGGATAGAGGATTAGTTAGCTAACAGGAAGCAGAGAGTCGGGGTAAATGGGTTGTTTGCAAACTGTAACTAGTGGAGTGCCACAGGGATCAGTGTTAGGGCCTCAACTAATTACAATCTATATTAATGACTTGGAAAAAGAGACCAAGTGTATGGTAGCTAAATTTGCTGATGACACAAAGATAGATAGGAATGCATGTTGTGAGGAGGCCACAATGAGCGGAATTCTCCCATCCCAACCCGCAGTGGGTTTTGTGGCAGCGGAAGTCAAAAGATCGAAATCCGCCATCATAAAAACAGGTCGCAAATTCTCCCGACTGGGGTTTTCATGGTGGGTCAGTTATCCTGCTAACTAATTGCGCGAATGCCACTTGCATTCATTAGCATGTCAGGAATGCTCTTTAAAACAACTGATAGCAGGAACCTTGCCACGCCTTCCAATCTTCCTTCACACTAGCGGAAAATTACATTGGCGTCAAACCCATTTGAAAAAGGGTGGCATGGCACAAGTTGGACCTAGTTCACTGGTAACTTCAAGGTAAGTGGAACATATCTGCCATAGTGCTGCGCCGGTCTTGATGTGATGAACACCACTCTGCTGGGGCTGCTCCTTCCCTTTGCTTTCTTTGTCCCAAGGAACATCTCTGTGATGTGATACTCATGCAGGCCTCCATTTGCAGAGATGAGCACTTCAACCAGGGGTCAGCTGTGAGGTGAGAGGTCAGGCTGACAAACACAAAGGGATCAACGGGAGGGAAGGTGGTGGAATGGCAGTCAGGGGAAGGGCAAACACGAGGGGGGCCTTTATGGGGTCACCCTCTGGCCTCTTTTTGCCGCTGTAGTGAGCAGGAGCCTGCTGAGAAAGAAAGGAGGAAGACCTTTTGATGAAAGCCAGTTAAAGCCAATGGATTCATCAGCACTGTTAAAGGGCTTCTCAGAACTTAGTGGCTTCACATCAGGCACTGGACCTCAAGTGTAACACATAAGAAAGTAGAATTTGGGAATGCAGGCAATACTGAAGGATGCACAGGCACATCATATGTGGCATTCCATCGATGAAGGCCTGTAACGTGTTCACCAGATTTGACATTCTTAATGGGACAAAGGGCATCCACTCATTGACAATGAGCAACTGGTTAGTCATTAATATGCCACATCAGAGTTAAGAGCACAGAGCTAGGCTGGATCAATCATCTCACTGAAACTTTAGCATCCCACACAGAGCTCAAGATGTTACATCTGTGATGTCATCTTGGTCAACTCGATGTGTGTGCTAGTGTCTCAGGGACAAGGTGGCATCAGCCACCATGCAAATAGGGCAGGAAAAACTACAGGCCCTTACAGTCTCCAAATGTGTCATCTTCTGGGCTTCATTTTCTTGCCCCTTGAATCATTAATGTCTGCAATTGGCAGTACAGTAGTGGGTAGGTAAAACAACATTTTATCCACCAGCCACAATAGCGGCTTTCACGCCATATTGTCTCAAATCCGCTGCATTAATTATGCATTCCCGGGAAGCATGCCATCATCTTGCTGTTTCATCACGCCGGGTGCCAAGTTTAAAGTCCAGTCGCTCGCATCTCTCAGTGCTTCCAGCCCATGACTGCTGGAAAGAAGACATGGCCCTGAAAGGCAAAAAGACTACAGCCCCCAGGTTCAATGACGTGACCCTCAATCACCTTTTGTAGGCAGTGGAGGCCCACTGTGATGTCCGCTACCCCCGCTCTGGCCACAAGATGGGCACCAACATCACCAGGCTGGCTTGGGAGGCGGTGGCAGTGGTGGTCAGCGTCAACACCCTTTAAAAGACGACAGCCACCCAGTGCCACAAGAGGATGATTGATCTCCTCTGTTCCGCCAGAGTAAATCACTCTTCTCATCACTCTCAACTCACACACTCACAAACCCAACCCACATCCACAGGGCCCTCACTTACTGCCGGTTCAAAAGACATCACGATTCACTCTCACACACAACGTCATTGTCCTCATCCTGTCCATGGGACCACTCACTGCCCACACATACCAGGCATAGTTATCATCTGCAACACAAAAACAAAAATACCTGGAAAAACTCAGCAGGTCTGACAGCATCCGCAGAGAGGAACACAGTTAACGTTTCGAGTATGACTCTTCAACAGAACTAAGGAAAAATAGAAAAGAGCTGAAATATAAGCTGGTTTAAGGGGGAGGGGGGCGGCGGTGGGACAGGTAGAGCTGGATAGAGGGCCAGATAGTCAAAAGATGGCATGGACAAAAGGACAAAGAGGTGTTTATGGTGGTGATATTAGCTAAGAATTGTGCTAATGGTGACATTAAAGGTTAGAAAGTAGGACAAGCAAGGTACAGATGGCCCTAGTGGGGGTGGGGTGAGGGGAAGGGATAGTTATCATCTGGCCTGACAGACATCCTTCTTACACTTTCTCCATCTCTATTCATGTAGGACAAGCTGGCACACAACAACAGGGAGAGGTCACAGACCATGGAGGAATGCCTGAAATCAAGGTCCTCTCGGACTTTGAAAACCCGAGCCATCCAGCTGGACCGTTCCTGAGCTGATGTTGAGGTCGGCGCTGCTCTACCAAGTGAGGATCCAGCAGTGCAACATCCATCAGACAACCATGCCGTGAGTGATGTTTCCTGTTTCACAGGCCATGCACTAATTATCTCTCCTTGTTTCCGCAGGCACATCTGGGAAACAGCCGACAGAGTCTATGACCCAGGACCTCCAATCAAGCCCCAAATAAACCTCTGAAGAGGAATCTGAAGGCACGCTCCTTGAAATCCCATCGCAGTGCTCACCCACACTCTCCACCAGAGCAGAGACAAACAGCTCGGTGGGACTGAGTTTTACATTAACCTCAGGATCACAATCTGGAGAGCACATCGCACATTCTGATTTGCAACAGACGGTGGCAGGGACTTCCCAGGTCCCCGGCACTCATAGGACTGCTTGGAGGCCAAAAATTGCGGAGTCTGAGTCAGATGATGAGCCTCTGGACTCGGTCATGTCAAAGTTACTGGAGCTGCAAAGGCAAGCTCAGGAACATCAGAAAGAGATGTCTGCTGCACTCCTCAGATTGCAAGGCAGGATGGAGGAGTCTGTCCACCTTCAGGCTGAGGTGATAGCGCCGGCATGCCAATGCACTGAGATCAACACTGGTGGGATGGTGACCGCAATGGAAATCTTGGTCCAGGATGTAGCTCCTGCACTGCTGCGCATACTCAACTCCATTGCTAATATCATAGTTGTGTACTCCAACAGTGTGTACTCAAGAGGGATGTGGGGCAGCTCAATCTCACTTCAGCTGCCCCTTCTCCTCAAGGAGTCAGCCAGGGACCCTCGAGCACCCATGGGGAGGAGGATCAGCAGGTGTCCTCCGCGGTGCCATCCATGCAGGTACTCTGGGAATGTCTGGCCCATCCAAATCCCCCCTTCCTGTGACCTCAGCAGCTCCAGCTCCACAGACCGAGGAGGACCCCAAAAGTGGGCAGGGGCCCTCCATGTCTCGGCCCTCCAGCGGACGCCCGCCAAGGTCTTCATAGACAGGGCGTAGTAGTCACCAGGCTGCCTCTGCCCTGGTGTGGATGTCCGGGAGCACCAAAATGTAGTGGCAGGGTTAGGAAGATTAAGGATATAGCATGGCACAGCCTGGGCACAGGTGTTAATCACTTGTACATCCTGTTCACTCTTGTCAATAAACTCTCAAGAATGTCTCCCTGCCTGTGGCTCCTTGTTTTGATGAGCAGTGTCCGTGTCACTCAGATGTGAAACCTTTCTGAACAAGATAAAGGCAGGTGTCTCAGTCTAGGGCCTCTTCCCTGTGCTTTGTGCAGCCTTCAGACCAAAGTGATGGTCTGGCCTCACATTCCCTGGACACATTAGTTTTGCCTGTACCTCAGCGGTGCTTGTCATTTCTGCCAGAATGTTGTGGGCAGGTGTCACAGAGTTCTCTCATTCTCTCTGTGTGCTCTCAGCACCTTTAATGTGGGGCTGGCCCCCATTTCTTCAGCATCTGTGACCAGTGACACTGTGCTCCTGAAAGGGTCAGATGCTGAAGGCGGACAAAGGATCAGATGCTTATAAAGTTTCATGCCTGCGTCTCTAAGATATGACCCTGATCAAAGAACCCATGCAAGCTGCCCTCACCAGACAGTAGTCAGACATTCTCAGAGGCTATGTGAAGATCTATGGAGTGTCCTCACTGCATGTTGTCATCATCCTCCTGCAATCAAGTGACCATTAGGGCCTCCACTGCGTCTCTATTAAGGAACATTATCACAGAGGGTATGTGTGCTGCCATAAGCCAGATGGAGTTACAAATGCAATGTGAGGATCTATGGTGTCTCCTCTCTGCATGTCGTCATCATTCTCCACAAATCTAGCAGTTATGAGGACCTCCCAAGCACGCCTGTCTCGGTCTGGCCGGTGCGAGGGCCTCATTCCCAGCATCATCGCCTTCGAGGACCTCCTCACCCTCATCCCTGTCAGCATCCTCCTCATTGGAGGAGACATCCAGCTCCTGCATCTCCTCCTCAGACAGCTTCTTACCCTGTTGCAGTGCCAGTTTGTAAAGGGCACAGCAGGCGATGATGATGCGTGACACCCTCTGTGGACTGTGTTGCAAGGCTCCACCAGACCAGTCCAGGCACCAGAACCTCATTTTCAGCATCCTGATGGTTTGCTCCACCAAGTTGCGAGTTGCAGCATGAGCTTCATTATAACATTGCTCTGCTGCAGCCTGAGGCCGCTGCACAAGTGTCATCAGCCACATCCTCTGCAGGTAGTCCTTGTCCCCGAGGAGCCATCCCTGCAGCCTCTGTGGGCCCTGGAAGATGTCAGGGATCTGTGATGACTGAGAATGTAGGAGTCATGCACACTCCCTGGAAATTGTGCGCAGACCTGTAGGATGCGTTTGTGGTGGTCGCTCACCAGCTGCACATTTAGCGAATGGAATTCCTTGACGTTCACATAGTTGACCACGTGTTATGTGTTCTGAGTGCCACGTGCATGCAGTCGATGGCACCTTGCTCCTATGGGAAACCAAAGATCTGGGCAAATCCAATCGCTCTTGCATCTTGTGTGTCCTGGTCCCGGGTGAAATGCACAAAGTTGAATGCCCCCACAAAGATGGCATCTGTGACCTCATTGATGCATTTGTGGGTGGAGCCTTGTGAAATCCCACAGAGGTCACCTGTGGAGCCCTGAAAGGAGCCACGGGTGTAGAAATTGAGCGCCGCTGTCACTTTCATGGCCATTGGCAATGGCTGCCCTCCATGTCCCCGTGGCACTAAATCCTGCAGTAGTTGGCAGATGAGACCGACCAGTTTCCTAACCACGTGCAGTCTTCGGCAACCCTGGTTTTCAAACATCTGCAGGAATGAAAGGCAGCGTCTATAGATCCTGGGTCTAGCTAGGCGCCGACCACCAATGGCTCACTCTGGCTCTTGGGCGGCGTGTGCGGGTATCCCAGCTGCCCCTTCTTCCAGAGTGTGTTGATTCTCCCTCTGCAGAGCCAGGCGCCTCAATCGTTCTTTTCTACATCATATTCACTCTCTGTAAGCCACGAGGCATACAGCTAGGTCACCAGGTTCCATGATCCTGATGTATTCCTCCTGCAGGATAAAAGAGAGAGATGCGTGAGTTAGCGTGGGTGTACTAAGAACCCGTCTTGGTTAAGTCTGAAAGCCCCTTAATGCATCCCGGAGAGTGCTGGCCACCACCTGGATGGCCAGAATGTGCTGCATGACTGCCCGAAACCCCACCCACCTCTGCTCCACTCCACTCAACCGATTGACGGCAGTTTTGCCCATTGGACTGCATGCTCTGCTCTCAGCTCAGGTGTAGGCATTCTCCTAACCCACAATGCAAGGCTGCACTGTTAGCATAAACCATGGGGAAGACTGGCCCAAACCGGGATGATAAGGTTGCAAGGGGCTGTAAGTACCTCCACCAGTGACTGCTCCATGGCCAGCTTTAGCAAGGAGATTGTACAACCTGCTCAGTTGTCCAACTGTTCTACAGTCCGCTAAAACGCTCATTAGTTTGCAGTCAGTGCCCGGGGAGTGAAAAGCTGTGGAGCACTTGGTGGCACTTTGATGCCTCTGTGTTGCTTGAATGGGCAGAGAAGCTAGAGGCCCAACTCTAATCATATCAATGTGGCTGCGCCTGAACTGTCTCAGAAGTGTTGCCATATCTCTACTGTGCCATTTTCTGCAATCAGCATAATTCGCCCTCAACAGCAAGTTGCTGTCCTTAGCACTTCCCAGAAAGGTCAAGCTGTAGTGCAGGCTTTTCATGTCAGTAGCCTAAAGTCTGACATTGTGCCTTATGTGTTATTCAAGATTTGCCTGAATTACCACAAAATTGTGCAAATGAACTGACCTTGCATTATTGATCCCTAGTCAATGGAGTCCTAATTGGGTGAGATAACATTCTCACTAGTAATATGTACATATCACATTAGTGGCATGTAGTACACTACTTTGTTACGGTCCCTTTTCTGTATGTTTTAATAAACAGTAAACATAAATCCTAAACTTAAAAGAAAAAGGTCACAGCAAAATCTTCATCCATGCTCTGATCACGAAGATTTTTTTTGTTGCTTCCTCTAATTTTATCACCTTGCAGTCCTGTTAGCATTAACTTCTTACTGGGGTGCAATTATCTATGCACTTTCTAGTACCTCACTCAAATGGCCATTCTTAATATGTGTTCCTAGACAAAGAGTGTTAGTGGACATCACAATAACATCCAATTCTGTCCTCACCTGACTTTACAACACAGGTTCCTGAATAATGGTCAGTAATGGGAAGCCTGGCTGATAGTTTTCTTACTCAGGTATACTGAGGCCTTCACCAGTAACTTAACTCACATCAGCTTCAGTTTTCTATTCAGTTTCAGTTCCATATATACAATGTCTTTACAAACCAAGATGAAAAATTTCAGGTGTGGTTTTGTTTTTACCTCTTCAAAGTTAAATCCTTTCCTTTTTGTTCAAATCCCTTACACCTTTCTTGAATAAAATATTTCCTCTGTAACCTGCAGTTAAGATTTGGGCCAATGACTTCTCCATGAGTTTCCTGTTTGCATGTGTGGATGTGTGCTTTTAACTGTCTGAAATTAAATGAGGAAGCATATAGTTTGCAAGTGGGAAATCTTAGGCATATTAACCCAGGCCAGGTTTACAACAATACAGGAAAAACATAATAGTTACAAAGATAAAAACAAAAAACTGCGGAT
This sequence comes from Carcharodon carcharias, assembly GCF_017639515.1. Classification (NCBI taxonomy): domain Eukaryota; kingdom Metazoa; phylum Chordata; class Chondrichthyes; order Lamniformes; family Lamnidae; genus Carcharodon; species Carcharodon carcharias. The sequence continues at coordinate 84,117,737 of NC_054469.1, read as the reverse complement.
GCTGGAAATCCAAAACAAAAACAGAATTACCTGGACAAACTCAGCAGATCTGGCAGCATCGGCGGAGAAGAAAAGAGTTGACGTTTCGAGTCCTCATGACCCTTCGACAAAACTGATCTTTCTTTACAAGGAGAGGGAAATATAAGCTGGTTTAAGGTGGTGGGGGGTGGGGGGGGGGAAGAAGTGGAGTGGGGGAGGTGTTAGGATAGGAGCAGATCATCAAAAGATGTCACAGACAAAAGAACACAGAGGTGTTGAAGTTGGTGATATTATCTAAACGAATGTGCTAATTAAGAATGGATAGTAGGGCACTCAAGCTATAGCTCTAGTGGGGGTGGGGAAGCATAAAAGATTTAAAAATAATGGAAATAGGTGGGAAAAGAAAAATCTATATAAATTATTGGAGAGAGAAAAAAACAAAAGGAAGGGGGAAGAAACAGAAAGGGGGTGGGGATGGAGGAGGGAGCTCAAGACCTAAAGTTGTTGAATTCAATAGTCAGTCCGGAAGGCTGTAAAGTGCCTAGTTGGAAGATGAGGTGCTGTTCCTCCAGTTTGCATTGGGCTTCACTGGAACAATGCAGCAGGCCAAGGACAGACATGTGGGCAAGAGAGCAGGGTGGAGTGTTAAAATGGCAAGCGACAGGGAGGTTTGGGTCATTCTTGCGGACAGACCGCAGGTGTTCTGCAAAGCGGTTGCCCAGTTTACGTTTGGTCTCTCCAATGTAGGGAGACTGCATTGGGAGCAACGAATACAGTAGACTAAGTTGGGGGAAATGTAAGTGAAATGCTGCTTCACTTGAAAGGACTGTTTGGGCCCTTGGATGATGAGGAGAGAGGAAGTGAAGGGGCAGGTGTTACATCTTTTGCGTGGGCATGGGGAGGTGCCATAGGTGGGGGTTGAGGAGTAGGGGGTGATGGAGGAGTGGACCAGGGTGTCCCGGAGGGAATGAACCCTATGGAATGCCGCCGGGGGGGTGAAGGGAAAATGTGTTTGGTGGTGGCATCATGCTGGAGTTGGCGGAAATGGCGGAGGATGATCCTTTGAATGCGGAGGCTGGTGGGGTGATAAGTGAGGACAAGGGGGACCCTATCACGTTTCTGAGAAGAAGAAGGCATGAGGGCGGATGTGCAGGAGATGGGCCGGACACGGTTGAGGGCCCTGTCAACGACCGTGGGTGGAAAACCTTGGATAAGGAAGAAGGAGGACATGTCAGAGGAACTGTTTTTGAAGGTAGCATCATCAGAACAGATGTGACGGAGGCGAATGAACTGAGAGAACGGGATGGATTCCTTACAGGAAGCGGGGTGTGAGGAGCTGTAGTCGAGGTAGCTGTGGGAGTCGGTAGGCTTGTAATGGATATTGGTGGACAGTTTATCACCAGAGATTGAGAGAGAGAGGTCAAGGAAGGGAAGTGTCAGAGATGGACCACATGAAAATGATGGAGGGGTGGAGATTGGAAGCAAAATTAATAAATTTTTCCAAGTCCCGACGAGAGCATGAAGCAGCACCGAAGTAATCATCGATGTACCGGAGAAAGAGTTGTGGAAGGGGGCTGGAGTAGGACTGGAACAAGGAATGTTCCACATACCCCATAAAGAGACAGGCATAGCTGGGGCCCATGCGGGTACCCATAGCCGTACCTTTTATTTGGAGGATGTGAGAGGAGTTGAAGGAGAAATTGTTCAGTGTGAGAACAAGTTCAGCCAGACGGAGGAGAGTAGTGGTGGATGGGGATTGTTCGGGCCTCTGTTCAAGGAAGAAGCTAAGGGCCCTCAGACCATCCTGGTGGGGGATGGAGGTGTAGAGGGATTGGACGTCCATGGTGAAGAGGAAGCAGTTGGGGCCAGAGAACTGGAAATTGTTGATGTGACGTAAGGTGTCAGAGGAATCACGGATGCAGGTGGGAAGCGACTGGACAAGGGGAGAGAGAAGGGAGTCAAGATAACAAGAAATAAGTTCCGTGGGGCAGGAGCAAGCTGACACGATCGGTCTACCAGGACAGTTCTGTTTGTGGATTTTGGGTAGGAGGTAGAAGCGGGCTGTCCGAGGTTGGGCGACTATCAGGTTGGAAGCTGTGGGAGGAAGATCCCCAGAGGAGATGAGGTCAGTGACAGTCCTGGAAACAATGGCCTAATGTTCAGTGGTGGGGTCATGGTCCAGGGAGAGGTAGGAGATGCTTTTCTCTCTCCAATAATTTATATAGATTTTTCTTTTCCCACCTATTGCCATTATTTTTAAATCTTTTATGCTTCCCCACCCCCACTAGAGCTATACCTGGAGTGCCCTATCATCCATTCTTAATTAGCACATTCGTTTAGATAATATCACCAACTTCAAAACCTCTGTGTTCTTTTGTCTGTGACATCTTTTGATGATCTGCTCCTATCCTAACACCCACCCCCCCCACCTTAAACCAGCTTATATTTCCCTCTCCTTGTAAAGAAAGATCAGTTCTGTTGATGGGTCATGAGGACTCGAAACATCAACTCTTTTCTTTTCCGCCGATGCTGCCAGACCTGCTGAGTTTGTCCAGGTAATCCTGTTTTTACAATAGCTACAAAGACTGATGTTTTAGTTAAATATTGAGTAAGATAAAATCCAAACACATCTTTTGATAAGTATTTCATTCAATGTAACAATTTTGATTTAATGTACAATTCTGAAAGGCTCAGATATGAAAAAAGTATGCACACGACTATGTAACAGCATTTCAACAGTAATTTGTTAGCTGTGGAGATGTTTAGGACATTCAAATGATCTTTCTCTTTCATATATAAAGTATCTGGTTTCAATAACAGTTCTGTTGAAGAGTCATACTGACTCGAGCTGTTAACGGTGTTCCTCTCCGCAGATGCTGTCAGACCTGCTGAGGTTTTCCAAGTATTTTTATTTTTGTCCAAGAAAGTGCTTGTTCATCTGACCCAGGAAATTCCTGAATTTATGAAGGTCACTTTCAAAGTCCTTTAAATATAAAATATACTATTTATATCATTAAAAGTATAAACAAGAAATGTTTATTTAATGGAATGCTGATCCTCTAGCTGGGTTCTTATGTTCACACTCATTTAAATTTGACTGTCGTGTTTCCTACAATAAGGCAGTGACTGCACTTCAAAAACATAGAAACTTGGAAAGTAGGAACAGGAGTAGGTCATTCAGCCCTTTCAGCCTGCTCTGCCATTCAATATGACCATGGTTGATCCTCTATCTCAATGCCATAAACTTGCACTCTCCCCATACCCCTCAATGTCTTTAGAGTCCAGAAATCTATTCCCTTCTTAAAAATATTCAGTGACTTAGCCACCACAGCCTTCGGTGGTAGAGATACCATAGGTTCACCACCCTCAAAGTGAAGAAGTTTCGTCTCATCTCGGTCCTTATTGTAGTCCTATATCCTGAGACCATGACCCCCTTGTTCTAGAGCACCCCAGCCAGAGGAAATATCACCCCTGCATCCAGTCTGTCCATCCCTGTCAGAATTTTATGTTTCAATGAGATCTCCTCTCTGTCTTCTAAACTCCAGTGAATACAGGCCTAGTTGGTCCAATCTCTCCTCACCTGACAATCCTGTCATCCCAGGAATCAAACTGATGAACCTTTGCTGCACTGCCTCTATGGCAAGTACATCCTTTCTTGGGTAAGGAGACCAAAACTGCACACAGTATTCCAACTGTGGTCTCACCAAGGCCATGTAAGACATCTTTGCTCTTGTACTCAAGTTCTCTCGCAATGAAGGCCGACATACCATTTGCCTTCCTAACTGCTTGTTGCACCTGCATGCCTGCTTTCAGTGATTGGTGTACAAGGACACCATGGTCCCTTTGTACATCAACATTTCCCAACTTATTACCGTTTCAAAATCTCTACATTGGGCTGTAAGGCACTTTAGGACATCCTGAGGTTATGAAAGTTGTTATGTAAATGCACATTTTCCTTTTCAGTCGGCATAGGAAATGGAATATGATAACATAATTTTTGAGGAATGAAGGAAACCATAGAGAATCACAATCATGATGCAGTGACATTTTTGCAACACTGTTTTCCATGACTAGAAAATCAATAAGAAAAAAGAGGTACATTATTTAGTGTCTTTCACATCCTCAGAGCATGCCAAAGCACATAACAGCTAATGAATTACTTTTTAAAGTGTGGTCATTTTTTCTCCTGAACATGGTCACACCCTGACTAAAGAATCAAACAACTGTGTTGTAGCAAGGGAAACAACCCAATATCAAGAATGTTGCTATCTCAGGACTATATTAATCAAAATGGTTGGGAGGACAAATTAAGATGAGGAGCACATAGAATTTTATTAAAATTTTGCTACATCATAGCGTTTTGAAACCTGAGTCAATATGTATTTTTAACATTACCATAGAGTCTATGGATCCAACAAACATTTCGGGAAGGAATATTCTTTTTCATTAAATAAAAATTCAATTTTCAAATGTTAATCCAGCATGCATTCTCCATGGCTTGCAAGGCCACATAAGTGTACAGTGATAAGCCTGACTAATAACTGTATATTTCTATGGAAAGAACCAAATAATATCAACACACAAGTATTAAGTTTACAGAGTCTTACTAATTAGAAAGAATATTTATGCAATTTGACCTCTTGTAACTCTTTCCCCAGTTATTGCTTAATACAATGGTTGTGTACATAATAGAAAATAAATCTACATTCATTCATCTCAAGTTACAACAATTTACAACATAAGTTAGGAAAATAAAAAAGCATCATCCAGTGAAATCAGGCAGAGATGTCCTGATTGCTTTTTGATCTGTATATACCTCTTAAGACCAGTATATATATTACTTTCCATCATCAATGTAAGTGGTGAAATGGTCTGAAACAGGCAACTATATTAATCAGAATTTATAAAAACCAGGCATACATATTAATCATTTTGTAGTACAGAACTTGAGTATTGTTAAAAGAAAGAGACATGCTGCTGAAGCTTTTTGTCTTGCACACATCAGGACAGAATTCACAAGAATACCAATTGAAAAGGGATCAGCAAAATATACTGCATGAGAAGAGAGTGCTGATTGGCAAGTGGACTATGATTGGTAGAGGCATTGCCATGGATAATGTGCCGGGAAGCAGTTAATTGTCAAGCTGTTGTTTAAATTCAAACCAGGCAGATTGACTCCAATTGCCCAAAGCATCGCCTTGGGGAATGAACCACGGAATGGCTGTCCCCTAAGATTTTGTTTACTTGAAAAAGGTGCAATGCGTGGACATGCTCCTTCTGTCTGCAATGGACAGGGCCCTGTGTGTGCACATATGTAGCTTCTAACGTGTAAGTGAGCGACACTGTGAGCCCAACTGATAATCTTACATTGAATTTCAGTGTGTTCCTTAGCACAGTCAGGATTGTTTAGCAAATGTTGTCCAATCACGGGACCACATCTAATGTTGGACATTATGTTTTGAGTTTGCAAGCATGGACTGGTTGGGCACGGCCAGTATTTTGCCTGTTGTGAACAGCCAAAGGGACGGGCTGTTAGATACGATCCGCCAATCATTGGAAAGTATGGCCTACATAACTGGCATCACACTGGTACTGGAATTCATATACCACAGAACATCTTTTTGGCAACATCCTGTTAGTGGAGAACACCACTCATGTTGCTACCACATAGCAGCAGCGCGGAACAGCTAGCTTCACCTATTGCAGAAATTTTTGAGATACATTACCCTTCCAACATAATCTGAGATAAACTGGGGACTTTTCAGTACCAAAAGTGGCAGCCATAGGCCAATTCTTAAGTTTGCACAATACACAGCAAGCAATGATCTGATCAGGGTAGCCATTATCCTGCAGGATGATTTTTATGTGCCCTATTTCAGCATCACAATTGCAAGATGAGCAAATGGCTCAGACCCTATTTACAAGGTTGTCAATAAGGCGGTAGACAGTAGTAGAGAAACCGTTGGCAGATTTCTCAACTGGCACGAGGAGGAAATGGAGCTCATTTGACTGCTCCATTTCAAAGGTGAATTTGAGCACAGCATGGAGCCCATTAAGTTGTGCAAGGAAATCCTTACATGTAACTGGAGATTCGAATATAGCAAACATATCATCTATATATCGGACATATGCAAGGGGTCAGAGGGGTGTCATTCCATCAAAGACACAGTTCTTGTGGAAACCCACAAAGATGTTTGCAAGAGCTGGGCCTAGAGGGGATCCCATGACAATACCATCTATTTGGGCAAACATGGTATCGTTAAAACTGAATTCAACTGCACGAATTGCTGAGTTCATAAGTTCAATAAATACAGATGCAGACAATGGCAGTGAATTTAGATCACCATGATATAGTGATGTGATGCAAATGTCTAAGGCTTCCTTGAATAGTACATAGGTGAAAAGGCTAGCAATGTCAAACAAGCACATGGACACGGCATTGCTATCGATATGTAAGTCCTGTACGGTCTTCATACAGGAAGGTGAAGGAATCCTTCACTGTGTATGTGGAAAACTTGCTCAGAACTGTTTGTAGCAACTCACCCAACCATTTGGCCAATTCAGGTTGTACAGAACCGGTCAAAGATAATATAGGGCATAAAGGGACATCACTTCTGTGTGTCTTGGGCAACCCATACATACACAGACGCAGTGAGCCATGAGGACGAATCCTATCATATATATCACTCAGCAGCTCATTACTCTTGCACAAGTCCAAAAAGCATTTTTGTAACTTGCTTTTGAGCACAGCTGTCTGATCATGCTTAGTGGCAGGTCCAACGGATATGAATTTGGGCCCATCCTTAAGAATAGTGTGAATTTTGTTGATCTTGTCACACTTGTTAAGGATGACCATTTCAGTCCCTTTGTCGTGTTTAAAGATATGTCTGCCTGGGTCGGTCTTGAGGCCTCACAGCATTACCATGCATTCACATTGCATATGAAACTCAGCCATTGTTTAGAACCTCGGAATATACATGTGCTAGATGAGCTAGGTGTGCTTGCAAGAATTCAGCATCTTCACTGGATACTGGTTTGTAGTGGGATAGCTGGGAGTAGAGGAGTTCAAACTCAGCAAATATCTCTTCCCATTTGATATGGGATGAAAGCACCCCAAAGTTGAAGCCATGTGCAGGAAAAAAACTCCTTGCTTTCAAAGAGTACATGGTCAGTGAGGTTTACTACATATTCGGCGGTGTCATTAATTGTGTTGCCAAACTGCTTCTGCTTAAGTGAGTTCATAAGGCTTTAATGCTTTGACAGTCAGAGTTGACCTGCCTGGTTTGAATTTAAACAAAAGCTTGGCAGTTAACTGCTTCCTCGTGCATTCTCCATGACAATGCCTCTACCAATCATAGTCCACTTGCCAATTAATCAGCACTCTCTTCTCATACAGTATAAATTGTTGTTCTCTTTACAATTGGTATTCTGGTGAATTCTGTCCTGTTGAAAGCAAGATGAAAAGCTTTGACAACATGTCTCTTTTTTCAGCAATACATATTAATCCCTAAGGGCAATCCAGCAAACCAACAAAACACTAATTTTATTTGCAAAAGGAAATGTAATTATTGTGTTAATTTTGTGGAATCTGTTCACAGAAAGCTCTTATCTCATCAGCCAGACCCAGGCAGTGCAAGATGCGATTCTTTTCAGAGGGCTCGGTGAGTGTTTGTCCTGCTAGCTTCTGGGCAAATAGATTGAGGTCTTGCATGAATAGTCCAACATGACTATTAGGCACTTCTGGAATATGATCCAAAGTGTCCAATTTGAACTGGAAATTGATACTTTTTTTGCGTTTCAACCCTGGTCCTCTTTCTTCAATCCAGATTAAGGGTCTAAACAATTAATAAAGAGTAGACACTTAATTAGATATTGTAAATTGATGTTTCATATTACACAACTCCTTGATAAAATGACAGAACTGTTAATCCTGTTACAACTTGATGTCTTTGCATCAGTTGTCATTCGCTCAATATGAATCCCAGCCTCTATTACTTTTGACAGGATTCTATCACTAGAAAAGTGCAAACAAATGTCACAACTAAAGCCACTAGGAAATAGATGTATCCAAATAAATAATTTTGAATAATATTCCCATCACCATTGAAATGCTACTGACGAAGTATATTAGATTAGTTATATAAATTTTATGCTTAAAATAAAGCTAAACACAATTATAATGTAAGAAATTTCCTGGGTGGGGTGGGGTAAGTGATCTTTAATGAATGGGTTGGCATATTGACTCTAGCACTGAACTTGTGAGTCAGATACTGCTCAGTTTCATGACTCAATCTCAATCCATTACCAGTCTATACAGGACCCTGCCTAGGTTCTCTAAATGAGTTAGGAGGTTTTTCCCGGTGATGAGCATGTCACCTTGGAAGCAGATTACACCAGGGAGGCGCTGCAGTATTTTGCCCATGGCCTGCTGGAATAAGGCCGGTGATGATGCAATTCCAAATGGTAGTCGTTTGTACTGATATAGACCTCAATGTGTGCTGATGGTTGTATACTACCTGGAATCTTCACTTAGCTGCACTTGCAAAAATGCTTGTGATAGGTCAAGCTTTTGTGAATAATTCACTTCCATTCAGAGAAGTGAACAGGTCCTCAATTTTCAGTAGTGGGTACTGATGCTCTTCCAGGAAAGGATTAATGGTGATTTTATAGTTACCACATATTCTGATAGACCCGGCATCCTTCACTACTGGGACTATTGGAGCTGCTCACTCTGCATAATCAACTTTCTCAATTATCTGAAAGTTTTCAAGTCGTTCTAGTTCCTGCTCGATTTTTTGTCACATTGAGTAGGGAACTGAACGTGGTTTAAAGAACCTTGAAGAAGCTTAGGCCTTCACAGCAAGTTTGGCTTCAATGTCTTTAATAACTCCAAGACCATCTTTGAAGACATCAGTATGCTTGCCTAACAAGGACTGCAACATGGGGTTGCAATGCACTTTATTTATTTCATTCCAGTCCAGCCAAATTTCTTTTAGTCAGTCCCTGCCCATAAGCAATGGATGATTCCCTTTCACAACGATGAATAGCAACCTTGCTATTTGATCTCCATTTTTAGCTCGAACAGACATTTTTCCAAGTATATTCACAGGCTCACCAGTGTAGGTGCTAAGCTGGAGGAGGGTTTTCTCCAAGGGCATTTCTTGAAAATTTTCTCCCATGTCTCCTCTGAAGCAATAGAAACAGATGCTCCAGTGCCAACCTCCATTTCAACCATTTTACCATTTAAGGCAATGCCAAACTTTAGTCCTTCATCTAGTTTCAGATCAGATTGAACGCAATACAATTGCTCTTCCTCATTGTTGCTGTTAGTTTCATTTTCTGTCTCATCTGGACTTGCATTACTTTTGGATTTTGTTTCCAAGTAGTGCATCTATTTAAACTGCCTGTTTATTTTCAAGAGTGACTTGTCAGTGTGCTCCTCATGAGTGGAACTGCTTTATTGTGATCAGCCTTTGATCTAGATGCACACTTTATGTGTCCTTTTTTTCTATAGTAGCAACAATCTGTGGTTTTCCACTTATAGGCTTATGCATTATGCCCTATTCCATTATAGCGGTAACATGTTTGAAAGCGAGTATACTCTGACTTTACTATTTTAACTTCAGCATTGTTAGAATGCGCTTCCAAATTTTCAGCTTGTTTCTCTGCCATTTCTATGCTTTGCGCAATCTTGAACGCTTTCTTCAGTGTCAACTCTTGCTCCGCTAACAATCTACACTGAATTCTTTCTTAGTCTACAAACCAAGCGATCATGCAATGCTTCTTCCAGGTAACATTTAAAGTCACAATGTTCTGCTAATTTTCTCAACTCAGCCAGGAACTGGGAGACTAACTCACTCCCATGCTGTTCTCTTTGGTGAAACTTGAATCTCTCGGCAATAATTGCTCGCCTGGGATCAAAGTGCTTTTTCAAAATGTCCACATATCTTTAAAGCTTTCATCTGCTGGCTTGTCAGGAGAAATGAGATTTCTCAGTAAAGTGAAATTTTTCATTTCGATGACTGTAAGAAACACTGAGGCCTGCTTTTCCTCTTCAATCTCATTCACAATGAAAAACTGTTCCACTTGCTCGACATAAACTACAAAGTCCATAGTAGCTGGATCAAAAACCTCCAAAGCCCCTAATAATGGTGATCCCACCTATGTTGCCATTTGAAGTGTTTTGTCACTTCTTAACAATTAAAAATACACACACAGCTATCTGCTTCTGAACTCCAATTTCCTGTTTGAAAGACAGAAGGTTCCTTTATTCCTTATTCTCCACCAGAGGGCAATACATCCGGGACTTAGCACACTCTACTGGCAGGTTTTATATAACAATTCTTTTTAATTAAAACGTCCTTTTGCAGAAAAGCATAAACATTAAACACAAACATCATAGCCGGATTTTTGTGGAGTCGGGAAGACTCTGCGGATCTTTGAAAATGGTGAGTGGGATGCAGATGCAGAAGGCCAGCCCCCATTTCCAACAGGTCCAATTTTTGCCAGAATGAGAAAGGGGGCAATGCATGACTCACACCAGGAGGGAAACCCGAACTCAACAGGACCATTTAAACTCAGAGCGCTAAGTTCAAACTGACCCAATTTTGGCTGTTGCAAGGGCCTTAACCCTCAGTATGGGAGTCATGAATTAATAGAGCATACATAAATGTTCTTGAAATTTGGGTAATGTCTGTATAACTCTATTGATCTGAAGTTTTTTTTAAAATCCTATGGTGGAAGTTGACTTACCATTTGCTTTTTGTTCCCTCTATACAGTTTTCTCCCCTTCACTTCAGCCCACCCCAGATTATTTTGCAGTATCAAACTGAATGAGGTCAGTACTGCAGAATAAAACACTTTTTCACTCTTGCCTACACTATCTACAACAAACAGTCAAGCCGGAAAAAAGCACAGTTGAGGTGCAGATTAAATCTCCCTCTACCACTTTGTAGAGTAGGCCTCTATTATCCACCCAGCACAATGATATAACTGCTTTTAGTTTTGGCAAAATTTGATTCAAATCTAGCTTTTCTCCATATCAGGAGATACCATTCCTCTGCTCTGAGCCTTCCACTGAGAATCCGGCTAAGACTGAAATGTATGGAAGCAATTGTCCTGTGACACATTTTTAAAAGGACAAGGTATTTCAACATTCTGTTAAATTAGATTACAAAAATCCAATTGGGTATGTGAATGAGATTATCTGATTTAGTGCAAATGTCCTCATTAATCTTCTTTTATCCACAGTCCAAGACAGCATTCTTATCCAGTTTTCTTGGCTATCTTTGAAGTCAAGACTCCATGGTAAAAGGATAGCATTACAATCCATGATACAGCACAACAATCTAGATTTTAATTTCAAAATTCTCTCTCCCTCTTACGATCCATGCTATGGGCCTTCCTGTTATTGCTACCACTGACCTTTAGCAAACGAATGACAAGAACATACTCTGACAGACACTCTGGGCAGGATTTTCCCTCTGCAGGTGGGAAACAAATGTTAGGGCTATATCTGGGTCCCAAGCCTGCCCTCAGGGAATGGGAAGGTAAAACAGGGATTTTCAGGGGGCATCCAATTAATTGGCTCACCATACAATAAGGACTACAGTTGGGCTCTCAAAGCTGGAGGGCCAATCAGAAGCCTTTCAGCTGAAAAGAAGCAGGGTAAGAAAGGGAGAGTGCTCTTCAAGATGGAGGCACCTTCTTTCAAACTTTTTAGAATCTAAACTAAAAAATGGATCTTGCACACAGACCGCCACTATAAGGGGAAGGGGGAATGGGGAGGTGGGGAACCCCTCTAGTGTGCAGCCTGTGGCTGTAGTGGAAGGTCTTTAGGCTTGCCTGGAGCGCTGGCCTAATAGACTGTCACCAGTAGGCTGCCTCCAAACACCTAAACTGGGCTCCGCCACCTGCAGGAACCTGGAGACTGACTGGAAAGTCCCAGTCAGCCTCCTATAATAGGTCCTAGGTAGCTCTTAATACGCCGCGTTTGACTATCTCCCCCAACCTGATCCCACCTCTGTAATAACTGTTCAGAGGCGGAATGGAGCCAGGGAACTGGGATACAAGCCGGTGGTGCTATTTTTAGATTCTACCCGTCTCTAATCCCAACCCCAGTGGGGGCCAAAAACACGGACCTATTAGTTCCTCTTTTGCTTCCCTCTCTTCAGGAAAGTGGGCACTGTTTCAATTGTACTTTATAAATGTATCTTGATATCTCTTGTCTGGAACTAGTAGAACTGAAGGCTGTCACAAGCTAGTATCAAAATCACTAACCTGCTATTTTTAGTGTGGAAGAGCGTTGTCAACTTCCAGTACTGCTGCTCTTGTTGTTCTTTCAATGTAGCAGATTTGAAAGTGAGCTCCCCAAAGAGATCCACAAGCCATGACAGACGGGACACTCCACTAAAGGTGGGGAATCCAGTGCGTTGTCGATCTAGTGGTCCACCTAGAAAATAATAGACACATACACTTCGTTACAACAAAACTGATATGAGAAAGTTAAGTACAGACATTGTCATGATAAACTCCTCCTTGAAAGCCATGATGTGTTCTGAAGTTCTCTTGCTCTATTACCAAATGTACTTAAATTACCTACAATCCACAAAGCTGATCCTATTGACAGCTGTCTAGCAGTGTGCGTTACTCATAGGAATATCAATAATGCAAAAGTTTGTGATGAGAAGTATTTGTCTATAATATAACAGAACTGCAAGCCTGAGAAACAGCGGAAGCAACATGCTACATAGAGTTAAGCAATTTCACAACCTTTAGATCAGAACAAAGCTCTGCTTTGAACAAAGTCATGCCACATCCAGTCATAAATCGTGGTGAACAGATAAACAACTAATGGGAGGAGGAAGCTCTATGTCCATGCCCTTCCTGAATGATAGTGGAGGCCAGCACCTGAGTGGCAAAAGATGAGGTTGAAGTGTTTGCAACCATCTTCACCGTAAGTGCCAGGCAGATGATCCATCTCGGCCTCCTAAGGTCCTTAACCTCACAGATGCCAGTCATTAGTCAATTCACTTCATTCCACGTGGTATCAAAAAACAGCTGAGTGCACTGGATACACCAAAGGCTACGGGCCCCAACAGTACCTTAACTGCAGTGTTGAAGACTTGTGCTCCAGAATTAACCACACCCCTAGCTAAGCTGTTTCAGTACAGCCACAACACTGACATCTACTCAACAATGTGACAAATTGTCCAGGTATAACTTGTCTACCAAAAGCTGGACAAATCCAATGCAGCCATTTACTGCCCATCTGTCTACTCTCAATCATTAGATCATTAGCAAAGTGATGGAAAGCGTTGTTCACAATACTGTCAAGTGGCAGTTCCTAAGCAATAAGTTGCTCACTGATGCTCAGTGTGGGTTCACTAGGTGCACTTAGCTCCAGAACTCATTACACCCTTGACCAAACATGGACAAAAGAGCTAAATTTCAGACGTGACATGAGCGTTATTGTGTTTGACATCATGAGTGTGGCATAAGGAGCCTAAGTAAAATTCATGTCAATGGGAATTAGGGGAAAACTTGCCACAAGTTAGAGACATCCTAGCACAAAGCAAGATGGCTGTGGTTGCTGGAGGCCAATCATCTTAACCCCAGGACATTGCTGCAGGAATTCCTCAGGGCAATGTCCTAGGTGCAACCATTTCCAGCTGCTTCATCAATGACCTTCCCCATATCATAAGGTCAGAAGTGAGGATGTTTGCAGATGATTGCACAGTGTTCAGTTCCATTCGCAATTCCTCAGATAATAATTACTGCATGTAGCAAGACCCAAACAACATTGACACTTGGGCTGATAAGTCATAAGTGATATTATGCCATACAAATGCCGGGTAATGACCATCTCCAACAAGAGACTGTCTAACCAGCTTGCCTTGACTTTCAGTGGGATTACCATCACTGAAGCCCCCATCATCAACATCTTACGAAGCACCATTGACCAGAAACTTAACTGGATCAGTCACATAAATGCTGTGGTTACAAGTGAAGGTCAAAGGCTGGTAATTCTGCAGCAAGCAACTCATCTCCTGACTCCTCAAAGTCTTTTCACCATCTACAAGGCACAAACCACTTGCTTGGATGACTGCAGCACCAACAACAGTCAAGAAGCTCAACACCATCCAGCACAAAACAACCCGCTTGATTGACACTGCTTTCACCACCTTAAACATTCACTCTCTCTGCCACTGGCGCACCATGGCAGCACTGCAGCAACTTGCTTAGGCTTCTTTGACAGCATCTGCCCAATCTGCAATCTCTACCACCTAGAAAAATAAAGACAGCAGATGTATGGGAACACCAACAATTGTACATTTTTCTCCAGGTCTCACAGTATCTGACTTGGAACTATATCACCGTTCCTTCATTGTCACTGGGTCAAAATCCTGAAACTCTCTATCAAACAGCACTGTGGCATACCTTCACCACTCAGACTGTACAGGCTCAAGGAGGAAAGGCCTGCTTCCCTTAGCTGAGGGGTCAATTTCCCGGGGGCATAGATTTAAGGTAATTAGTAGAAGGATTAGAGGGGTCATGCGGAAAAAATTTTCACCCAAAGGATGGTGGGCATCTGGAATTCACTGCCTAAATTCATGGTTGAGACTGAAACACTCAACTCATTTAAAAGGTACTGGACCTGGACCTGAACAGCTGTAACCTGCAAGGCTACGGACTAGGTGCTGGAAAGTGGGATTAAAAATGAGCAATGAGTTTCTATTTTTTGGCTGGCGCAGACACGATGGACTGAACGGTCTCATTCTGCACTGTAACTTTTTTTGGTTCTATGGTTCACTACCACTTTCTCAAGGGCAATTAGCAATGGGCAATAAATGCTGGCCTTGCCAGAGACACCCATATCTTGTGAATGAATTTTTTAAAAATGTGATACTACACTATTAACTTTCAGAATTATGACTAACAAATGAAAGAACCACATTGGAACCCTTTTGAATAACTAAATTGACAATTTACAGAGCAGAAGTATCTGATCCCAGAGGTAGAATTTGGTCCTTCTGGGGTTAACAGGAATAAGATACTTGAAGACTACTTTTTCCACAATTGGTGTAAACTTGGGTAAGGGTTTCACAAATGTCAAAATTATCAACAAGTGATTGTGAAGCAAGCATCACCTAACCATATTCAGGATTTACAAACCAGAATACCATTGGATGATCTTGCTTTACAATGGCTGAGTGCAGTATTGAGGTGGATCTTACAGTTGAGAAGGTTAAACCAAGAACCTGTCTGTCTGCTCAGGTGGATGTAGAAATCCCATGATGTGATGTGAAGAAAATCAGGGGAGATGTTTTGGCCAACATCTACCCCACTAAACAGATCTGCTTGCCATCAGGCCTTGCTGTGAAGTGCTTTGGGGCATCCTGAGGACTGGGAAGGTGCTTGATGAATGCAAATACTTTTCTTATAGTTTGAATTTGAGTCGTGCAAAGCACAGTGAATGTGAAGAGGGATGTTCAGTCCTTTCCAATGATGAAGTAAAGCTTTATTTACAGTCACATATATATGACAGAAGACAGAGAGACTGTTATCACTTGCAATGACTGGTGCGAAAATTGTCTCATGAGAGAGAGTATTAGAGATTTATTTCACAGGATGGACCAAGTATCCTGTTCTGGTGCTCTTCAATATCGCCACTTATAAAATAGAAGAAAATGGGACATTTTGCAGGTTTTAAGCATTTGATTGAAGAATATACTCCTTTCAAAATGGTATGGTATGGTATGGAATGTGTGCTCTGCCTGAAGTCAAGTCCTTGGCTCACCGTCTGCTGATGTTTTATCCTGTGCCATTTTCTTGGCAGTTTTTGTCAGTGGCAGTTTGCATTGCCTTGCACTCCCCAGGGCAGGCCGAGGAGGCAGATGGCAAGTTTACCTCGCACTGTTGGAGTTATTCTGAACCAGATGCTAGCCATCTAGCCTAATGAGTGAACCAGCCCCCTCCAGTAATTCAACACAATTTAACATTTCATTGCTCACTTTCACATTTGCAAAAATCATTTAGAATTTTGAAAATACTTTTAAAATTTAAATTAGAAGATTCTTCTTTTAGTTCTCTTCCTGCTGCTACCAAACTTTCTCCCGCCATTTTGAAGCAGGGCTTTGATAATGCTGCAGTTCACTGAAATGCAGAACAGTCAACTTTGGACAAAATCTAGGTCGTCAGTCTGCTGCACACTTGAAACATTGTGCAAATCTGGGACAATTCTGCGCTAAATGCAGAAGCAGGTGTGAAAAAGATGTTTTACCCACTGGCAGCAATGGGAGGTTTTTGCACCATATCACTCCTTGCTGGTGCATCCCGCCTCATTAATAATGCCTTCACAGGAAACACGCCGAATCGCTGGTGGGCAGGCTCAGTTTTGCCTGCCACGTCGTGACCTCAGCGATGTCCTCTGCCCCCGCTCTGGCCATTGGAGGTCCACCAAAATCACCCAAAGCCCAGCCTGGAAGGCAGTGGCAGTGGTGGCAAGCACCACTGGAGCACAGAGGAGGTCAGCCATCCAGTGCAGGAAGAGGATGGATGCCCTCATCCATTCCGCCAGGGTAAGTCAACCACCTCATTACTCTCAAGACACATTCCCAAACCCATCACACATCGACACACCTCAAGGGACAATGCCTATAACTCTTACAAACACCATCACATCTCCATCAGGCTCACATCCTCTGGAGCCCAAGTCCTCATCCTTTCCACGGCTCTGCTCACCACACAAACATTCCACACAGTGCCATGTGTCCTGCTCACACTCTCCATCTGCTTTCATGCAGGAGAAGCTGACTCACAACAAGCAGGAGAGGTCCCAGATCAGGAGTGGAGTGGCCGACATGAGGCCCCTCATTTGCTCTGAGGAGCATGCCATCGTTTTGACTGGTGAGGACTGGCGTGTCCATGGCGATGCTGAGGTCAGCGGCGAACACCTACATGAGGATCCTGCACCACATCATCCCTCTCTCAACATAATTGTGTGTGCTCTCTCTCCTGCTTTTGACTCTGCTGCCATGCACTAATCATCTCTACTTTGCTTCACAGGGAGTTCTGCCAAGCGACCGACACGCTCAGCCAGGCAGTCCCTCAACTCCATCCATGTCCTCACCTTCAGCCAAGAGGACACCTCCTCGTTGAAGAGCTGGAAATAAGCAGCCTGGAAGACCTGTCACAGCGCTTACCCACACCCTCCATCAACGCAGAGATACAACCCTTGATGGGACCTAGATCTAGAGCAGGCTCGGGTTCAGAATCTGTGGTCACCGCACGGACACGTCTGCAGCAGGAGGCAGGTTCAGCCGAGCTCCCAGGCACTCGGAGAGGCCTCTGTGAGGTCCGAGTCAGATGAGGAGCCTCTAGATTTGGCCTTCCAACTCATCCTGGAGAATCAGCAGAAGGCGGAGGAACATCACACAGAGCTGTTGGACACAGTTGCATGCGAGTCGGAGGAGTGCATCTGCCTGCTCTCTGACAAAGTGATGTCCACATGCGTGCACACGGAGGTCTCCATGGGAAGGATGGCGGACACCATGGAGACCTTGGTCTAGCAGAACGTGGAGATGCATACAGACATGCACTCCAATCCGTAGCCTTGGGTGAGTTCCTGTAGTGGCAATGCGAGGGGGAAATGGGGCACCTCGACGTCCTCTGAGGTGCTTCTTCTCCTCATGGAGTCAGGCTGGGACCCTCAGACAATTGAAGGGAGGAGCAGCGGCAGCTGGACATCCCTGGGTCATCCACTCAGGAATCTCAGAGACTGTCCGCTCCCTCTGAGTCTCCTTTGCCTGTGACCCCCTCAACCTCATCCTCTGTCTGAGGGAGCTGCAGGCCCACAGGAGGACAGCCAAAGCAAGCAGGGACCCTAAAAGTCTTGGTTCTTCAAAGGATCCATGCCAAAGTCATCAGAGGCAACAAGGTCAACCATTGCACAGGCTGTCTCCACCCCTGCTGCGGATGTCAGGGCAGCACCTAGAAGAAGTGGGAGGCCTGGAAAAGGTAAAAAAATTCTGATCACATGTGAGCTCATGGGTGAGCACATTTTGTGACTTTATATGAAAATATATTCACTCGCACTGAATAATGTGTAATGTAGTCTTTCAGATTCACTGATAGGCGTCACGATTCTTCTCCCTGCTTCCACCCCCACCCCCACCTCCCCCCGCCACCCCACTAGCTGTTCAGCTACATGTAGCCAGACCATGAATGATTCTGAAGGGAGGGTTGTGTGCAGCAGGGCCTTTCGGAGGCTTTTCGTGGAAGCACTGTCCCATGCAGAGCCTTCACCATCACACTCATCTGATTGTCCCCAGCATTTTCAATGCTGCCTGCTGGGGTTCTCTTTCAGTTGTCCATCTGAGCTGACCGGCATCTCCACCCACCCACTGAGCACACTCCCATGCAGCACCTGTGCCCGTCCAACACGAGGCTCTGCCCACTTTTGATTTGCACATCATGGTTGTGATGAGGTTCTTAATTAGCTCCCCTATCTTTTCCCCTCTCCCAGTCACCCATGTCCTTTCCCCCATCACTGTGGACGCCCCTAGCATCACCTTCCACCTCCCCATCATCACCTTCCAAAAAGAAATCTTATCATTCCAGGATGTCCAGGTGAATGTGCACATTCCCTACCTCCTGGAGAATGCCTACCCCCATACATATTGGCTTCCCCAACCACCACCTTCCCACACCCAGGGTCCGTGTTTGCCTCCCTGTTCTCGCTAAGCAAGCTTGCTGCCCCTTCTACCGTTACCAACACTCCCTCACCCTCCCACCTTACGGGCTCCCCCATGCCCCCTCTCACAGTCACCATTGCTTCCTATCTGAGAGCTGCTTCGCGCAGAGCCATGTCCATGAGAATCCACCTAGCATGCAATGCACGTGTTACTCCAAGGTCTGGTAGCTGTAGGGCTCCAGCATCTTCTTCTCCTCGGGTGTCCACGATCTGAGCAAGGCCCTAAGTAAGTCCTGACTTCTGCACATCAGACTTGTCCAGATGTGTTCTGGGCTGCAGTGTTTTCCCACCAGTGTTACAGTAAATCAGGCATGGGGGGACAATTCCGATTGGGCCCTACTTTGTATCCCATTAGCAGGATTCAAATCGGGTTCAGGCCAGCTTCCAGCAGGATTTGTGATCCGCCCTGGCGGATACCATCGGATGATCCTGCTGTGATTTCATGGAAGCAGGAATCCGATTTCTGCCCTTCATGCCGAATTCTCCTGCCCCACCTACTATGATGCCCACCACCAACAGGACTGGACAATACCACCATAGTCTCACACCAAAACAAACAGGATAATCATTAGTAAGTTGGGAGCACTGCCAGTTGGGAATGCTGAGCTCCACAACCAAGCTATTCTCCTGTCGAGTAAGGCTCCTTTCAAAATTCAGTTAAGTGGCAACTTATCTTCCAGGGGACCATCTATTTAAAAAGAAAAACTTGGCTTGGCCATCCTAAAGCGTTTTACGGCCAATTAATTACTTTTTGAAGTGTAGTCACTTTGCAATGTAGGAATTCACATTAACTGGTGCAGCCTTTGATTTTGGGAGCTTTCACTGATATTATGAAGACTGGGTGGGGTCCAGCATCAATAGTACTCTGCTATTTTCTTGCCCTCCTCGGCCAGACAAACAAGCAAAAGAAAACTACAAGGTCAGGATATAGAATAGGTAGGAAATGAGCAGCTTCAAGTGAAAGGGAAAGGGAGGGTCAGGAGCAAGCGCAGGGAGCGGCTCAGTAAGACTCCCTTTCCGATACCGGGTCCCTTGGTCAGACACTGAGTGCCTTTTAATGTGTGATCCCCATTGAAGCCCACGAGCAACCCTGACAAGGTTTGCTTTTCAGGTTTCCCTCATGGGAATACCAGCGGTGGTGCGATGTGGCCCTTCATGGTCTGAATGGGCAGCAAGGTGGGAAGGCTGTTCATGAGCTTCCCTGGCCGATTAAATGTCAACCCCGTTACATAACTCACCTCAGGGATGGCATTAAATTCTGCCCCCAATCTCTATCTATTGTTATATTGACCACTGAATAATATACAAGGGGTATGGAATGAGTTTTCACTTTTAAATACTATTCTGTTCATTTATTCTGTATTTCAGCTTCAGGTGTTTTGTTATATGACTACCTGTGAAATGCAGAGTGCCCTCCATCAGTTCTTTTCCGCTCACTTGCCGTTTCAACTGTTTGTATTCTGCTGACAGTAGTTCTATGTGTTCCACATGCAGAATTTTTCCTGCATTTTAGAAAAAATATATACACAGCATATATTATATTACCATATATGCAACTTACACTACATATATAAACAGCACAGGCTATATGAACGTATAAACAAAATACAATGTTACATTCTATAATGTATTAAAAATATTAATTCTGTTTGCACTTGCTGACAATTTTTTCCACTATAAATATCCCTACGTCCACATTCATAATGACCACTTCATGACACTTACCACAGTATATTTATATCCTTTTGCCACTGGTGGCGCTGTAGTGCCTCAGTTTATGCTTCATGGGTTCTTACCCTTAATTGCAAAGAAACTCTTATTGCTTTCAACTAACTTGAACTTTTCTACATTCACTACGTTTTGTGTGTTTTACTATTTAACTGTAGCGATAACTAGTTAATCCCCATATTATTAAATGCATTGGCATTGTGGTATTGTCGTTGGAATAGTAATCTAGAGACCCAGGCTAATGCTCTGGGGACCAGGGTTCGTATCCCGTCAAGGCAGATGCTGTGATATCAGTTCAATGAACGTTTGGAATTAAAAGTCTAATGATGACCATGAAGCCATTGTCAATTGACGTAAAAATTTAGGAAAAGAAATCTGTTGTCCTTACTTGGTCTGGCCTACATACTCTTAAATTACCTTTGAAATGGCCTAGCAAGCCACTCTGTTGTATCAAACCGCTACAAAGTCTCAAGAAAGGAAAGAAACTGGACAGAACTAGGCACTGAAAATGATAAAGACAAACTTAGCCCTGTCGACCCTGCAAAGTCCCCCTTACTAACATCTAGGGGCTATTATCAAAATTGGGAGAGCTGTCTCAAAGACTAGTCAAGCAACAGCCCAACATGGTCATCCTCATGGAATCATATCTAACAGATAATGTCCCAGATACCACCATGACCACCCCTGGGTACGTCTTGTCCTACCGGCAGAACAGACACAACAGAGGAAGTGGCACAGTGGTATACATTTGGACGGAGTTGCCCTGGGAGTCCTCAACATCAATTCCGAACCCCATGAAATCTCATGGCATTAGGTCAAAAATGGGCAAGGAAACCTTCGCTGATTACCACATACCACCCTCCCTCAGCTGATGAATCAGTGCTCCTCCATGTTGAACACCACCTGGAGGAAACACTGAGGGTGGCAGAGGCACAGAATGTATTCTGGGTGGGGGACTTCAAGGTACATCATCAAGAGTGGCTCGGTACTGACCGAGCTGGCTGAGTCCTAAATGACATAGCTGGTAGACTGGGTCTGCGGCAGGTGGTGGGAGAACCAACGAGAGAGAAAAACATACTTGACCTCATCCTCACAAACCTGCCTGCCGCAGATGCATCTGTCCATGACAGTATTGGTAGGAGTGACCACCGCACAGCAGTTGTGGAGACAAAGTCCCGTCTTCACATTGAGGAAACCCTCCACTGTGTTGTGTGGCACTACCACCGTGCTAAATGGGATAGATTTCAAACAGATCTAGCAACTCAAGACTGGGCATCCATGAGTGGCTGTGCACCATCAGCAGCAGCAGAACTGTACTCAAATACAATCTGTAACCTCAAAGCTCAGCATATCCCACACTATTACCATTAAGCCAGGGGATCAACGCTGCTTCAATGAAGAATGCAGGAGGGCATGCCAGGAGCAGCACCAAGCATACCTAAAAATGAAGTGTCAACCTGGTGAAGCTATAACACAGGACTATGTGTGTATCAAACAGCATAAGTAGCAAGTGATAGACAGAGCTAACAAACGGATCAGGTCTTAGCTCTGCAGTCCTGCCAAATCCAGTCGTGAATGGTGGTGGACAATTAAACAACTCACTGGAGGAGGAGGGTCCACAAACATATCCATCCTCAACATCAGTACAGAAGATAAGGCTGAAGCATTTGCTACAATCTTCAGCCAGAAGTGCCGAGTGGATGATCCATCTCGGCCTCCTGCAGAGGTCCCCAGCATCACAGATGCCAGTCTTCAGCCAATTCAATTCATTCCACGTGATATCAAGAAATGGCTGAAGGCACCGGATACTGCAAAGGCTAAAGACCCTGACAATATTCCGGCAATTGTACTGATGACATGTGCTCCAGAACTTGCTGCCTCCATAGCCAAGCTGTTCCAGTACAGCTACAACACTGGCATCTACTTGGCTATGTGGAAACTTGCCCAGGTATGTCCTGTCCACAAAAAGCAGGACAAATCCAACCCAGCCAATTACTGCCCATCAGTCTACTCTTGCTTGAAGAGGTCATCAATAGTGCTATTAAGAGGCACTTGCTTAGCAACAACCTGCTCACTGACGTCCAGTTTGGGTTCTGCAAGGGCCACTTAGCTCCTGACCTCATTACAGCCTTGGTTCCATAAGACCATAAGACATAGGAGCAGAAATTAGGCCATTCGGCCCACTGAGTCAGCTCTGCCACTCAATCATGGCTGATAAGTTTCTCAACCCCATTCTCCCGCCTTCTCCCCATAACATTTGATCTCCTTACCAATCAAGAACCTATCTATCTCGTTCATAAATACACTCAATGACCTGGCCTCCACAGCCTTCTGTGGCAATGAATTCCATAGATTCACCACTCTCTGGCTAAAGAAGTTTCTCCTCATCTCTGTTCTAAAAGGTCTTCCCTTTACTCTGAGGCTGTGCCCTCGGGTCCTAATCTCTCCTACTAATGGAAACATCTTCCCCATGTCCACACTATCCAGGCCTTTCAGTATTCTATAAGTTTCAATCAGATCCTCCCCTCATCCTTTTAAACTCCATCGAGTATAGACCCAGAGTCCTCAGATGGTCCTCATATGTTAAGCCTTTCATTCCTGGGATCGTTCTCGTGAGCCTCCCCTGGAACCTCTCCAGGGCCAGCACATCCTTCCTGAGATACGGGGCCCAAAATTACTCACAATATTCTAAATGTGGTCTGACCAGAGCCTTATAAAACTTCAGCAGCACATCTCTGCTTTTATATTCTAGTCCTCTCAAAATAAATACCAACATTGCATTTGCCTTCCTAACTACCAACTCAACCTGCAAGTTAACCTTAAGAGAATCCTGGACTAGGACTCCCAAGTCCCTGTGCACTCCATATTTCTGAATTCTCTCCCCATTTAGAAAATAATCTATGCCTCTATTCTTCCCACCAAAGTGCACGACTTCACACTTCCCCACGTTGTAGTCCATCTGCCACTTCTTTGCCCATTCTCCTAACCTGTCCAAATCCTTCTGCAGCCTCCCTGCCTCCTCAATACTACCTGTCCCCCCATCTATCTTTGTATTATCTGCAAACTTAGCCAGGATGCCCTCAGTTCCTTCATCTAGATCATTAATGTATAAAGTGAAAAGTTGTGGTCCCAACACTGACCCCTGCAGAACTCCACTAGTCACCGGCTGCCATCCTGAGAAGGACCTCCTTATCCCCACTCTCTGCCTCCTGCCAGATGGCCAATCTTCTATCCTTGCTAGTACCTTGCCTCTAACACCAAGGGCTTTTATCTTACCGAGCAGCCTCCTGTGCGACACCTTGTCAAAGGCCTTCTGGAAGTCCAAGTAGATAACATCCATTGGCTCTCCTTTGTCTAACCTACTCGTTACCTCCTCAAAGAATTCTAACAGATTTGTCAGGCATGACCTCCCCTTGATGAAACCATGCTGACTTTGCCCTATTTTATCATGCACTTGCAAGTATTCTGAAATCTCATCTTTAATAACGGACTCTAAAATCTTACCAACGACCGAGTTCAGGCTAATTGGCCTGTAACTTCCCGTCTTTTGCCTCACTCCCTTCTTAAACGGGGGTTACATTAGCGATTTTCCAGTCCTCTGGGGCCCTCCCTGACTCCAGTGATTCCTGAAAAATCACCACTAATGCCTCCACTATCTCTTCAGCTATCTCCTTCAGAACTCTGGGGTGTAATCCATCTAGTCCAGGTGATTTATCCACTTTCAGACCTTTCAGTGTTCCTAGCACCTTCTCCTTGGTAATGGTCACCATACTCAACTCTGCCTCTCGACTCTCTTGAAGTTTGGGGATGTTCCTTGTGTCTTCCACCTATTCAGTTCCTCTGTCATTTCTTGGTTCCCCATTAACTTTGCCCTTACACCTTTGGAACAGTGGTGTTCTGTGCCGGCCAGCACATGCGCAGAATTCCCGAGGCCTGCGGGAACTGTAGCTCCCCCGAACTGCGACTCATGAACTCAAGAAATATTGGAGTTTGTTACATTAGTCTACTGTTTGACTGAGCAACTGCAAAATTACTGAGCTCCATGAGGCAACATTTAAATTATGGTGAAAGATTGACATTTTCAAATGGAAAAAACCCAAATATATTCAGTTAAATTTTAAAGCATATTTTTAATCCTTGGATTTAGGCTTAATGAATCTTAACTAAATCTACATCCATCAAATTAACAATAAAGTATACCAAACCCATGACCTCTACCACCTAGAACGACAAGGGCAGCAGATGCATGGGAACACCACCACCAGTAAGTTCCCATCCAAGTCACTCATCATCCTGACTTGGACCTATATCAGTGTTCCTTCACTGTTGCTGGTTGAAAATCCCTGAACTGCCTTCCTAACAGCAGTGGGTGTACCGACGCCATATGGACTGCAGCAGTTCAAGAAGCTGGCCCACCAACACCTTCTCAAGGGCAATTAGGGATGGGCAGTAAGTGCTGGCCTAGCCAGTGATGCCCACATCCATGAACGAATAAACAAAAATACAAGGAAAATGTCCTACTAAAAGACATTTTTATAATTGCAATGTAGACAATTCCCCTTGTTTGTGTTACTTGTCAGTAAACTCTGATATAACTTTTGAATAATCAATTAGAGCTCATCAGTAATCAATGACACCAAAAAAGTCTTTGGTCAGGATGAATAAAGATGGTATTCTTGAAATTCTCACACAGAGCTACTGTGTACAACTGGGGGTAACATGGAAATGGAAGGAAATCCTTAGCAATAAACTATTCCCTCTGCTGTTTCCAATTTTATTTTGAAACAAATGAAAAGAAAAAGATGTTCACAGAAATGAAATAAAAACAGAGGAGCAAAGAGAAATATTTATTCCCTGACATACTGTTTAAATGGTACCAATACAAACATCACATTATAGTTCTTAAGGAATTTATAAAGATCTATACTCAAAGGATCCATTGGTACGGCAGGTGCATGAATGACCCTGATTTAGATCGCAAACTCACAATTTTCAATCATTAGCGCTGACACATTTTCAGCACTTAATCTAGTCATTGTCAAGTACTGTTTTACTACAACTATTTCATCTAATTACCTTTGGAATCAGCAAGATCCCATAGTTCACGGGCTGCAGCCACTGAGAGTGCCATTGGATATTCCACACAGACATGCTTCCCTGCATCCAGAAACTTCCTTTTGAAACAAGAAAACAGAAGACGAACAAAATTCCATGATTATTTTGGGAACAAACTGAACCTAGCTCAGAAAATGCACTTCTTTGCATAAGAATGATATTATTTTCCCCCTTCTTCCTCTTTCTATTCTTTCTAGTCCATAAATCAATTAGCATGGAGCTACCACTGGAAGACAGAATGAGAACAACAGGGAGGATACTGAAGAAACTGAGGACCTCCAGCAGTTTAGGATCATCTACCTTTTGTCACTCTTGTGCTCATAATGCTCTTTTATACATACTAGGAGATCTACAGTGGCTGCAATTTGGGAGGTGATAAGCTGCTGAGGCTCATTAAAGAGCTCTTGAGATATCGATGATTGACAATCTCTGGAAGCTCAGGTTTGAGGGGTTGGAGGGAATGGTAGAGAGATTAAAATACCCATTGACATCTTCTATCTTCTGAGTGCCCCAGGACCCCTCACAGACCTTGCACTCACAGAGCACCCATGCAGAAGCCAGGCAGCTGTATTGCTACAGGTACCCATTCCATTTGGATGACTACGCATACCAAGAGAGGAGAGTGAAGTGGGACTTCAGGATCACCTCTTCCATCTCATTGTAACACTTACACCTTCACTGTGCCCAATTATTCAGTGCACCATAAGCATAAACAGATGCCTTTTTAAAGGTCATAATTTTCACCCTTTGCCTTGTTGACTTCCTATGCCAGGAACCAACTTAGTGACAATGCTAATACTATACCATCCCTGTCCAATAGGAAATCCGGAAAAGTAGGCTGGGAAGGATTACCCTTCAGTTTTCCTCCATTGTTTGTCCTCCAAATGGTAATTCCCAGATGCCTGTGATTGGGAATGAACCACATGTTGGCAGCAAAGCCACATTTTATCATTGAACATTACTCCATTAAAGCATGTTTATAGAAATCTTACCAGCAAAATACTACAAAATAAAACAATAACCTGAGATAAAAATAAATCTGCCGGAATCAGAAAAGTTAAATGAAAACAGTAAGTGATGGTAAAGCACAGTCAATCATTATCTGAGAGAGAGTTCACCATAACTGGCAGAGCTCTAAAATATTAGCAATGAGGATATCAGGTGAAAAGACTAATTTTAAAAATGGAGGTGCATAAGGGACTAAGAATTTGTGGTGGAAGCTGGTTATGCCAGAAATCCATCTCAATTCATATGGCTCATTAAATTCCAGTGGAGGGGCTGTGGATGGATCTCCCAGGAGCATACCAGGTCAGCAACTGCAGGAACTCTACCATTTACATCCTCCAAAGTCCCCAGAACTCACACCTGATGCAGAAGAGAGCTGGATGATTCCTATTGAGGGCCTTAAAAAGACTTGTGACATTTGAAAGCAGAGAAGCTGAACAACAAGAGCTCATCCAAAGCTTCACTGGGCTCTGTCTCCCCTTCAGAATAGCAATAGCACTACGCTGATATTTCAGCTGTCTGTTTGAGATAGGTGCAAATGATAGGTTTGCCCCAACCAAGAAAATGACCCAGGGATTTGGGATAGAGCCTTCGTATGGGTTAAAGTGGGCAATGTTTGTATTGCATTTGTCCTAGTGAAGAAGAAACATGCCCCACAACCCACCATCACCACCACCGCTATCACTCCACCCAAGAAGTCTTAGGGACAATGGCTGTTATTTTGTGAAATTACTACAAATGAACTCTTGACCTCTACCTTGTCCCTCTACCTCAGCTTTATTATACAAGTCTTTCCCAGCCCTTTGTAACTGTGCCAGTTATGATGGGAAATACCACCTGAAATATTAACCTTTCCTTCTCTTTCAGATATTGAATCACCTGCTATACATTTCCTGTTTTTATGGAAAAGCTGATTAGTAGGTTTAATTCTGGTTGTTTTTGATTTAGCCACTCCAAGTAGAAGTTGATGAATGTGTAGAATCAGAGGGTCTGGAAAGATCTAATGAAGAACTGAATCGATATTTGAAAGAACAAGTGATTGAAAGGTTTTAGTTTTTGGGATTAGCCAGATTAACTTTTCCAATCCTATACATTCTTATCTTCCTGTTCAAACTTGTGCAGGCCACTGAAATGCATGCTTGCACAATTGGCTCATGACTGATATGCATGTTCAAGAGCTGCATTGTTCTTGATACCTCACATACTCCTCATGAAACTGGTTCTCCAAACTGATGATGGCAGCGTGTATTTCATCACTTCGTAGGGCTTCCTCCAGCATGATCTGTTTCAGCAGCTCTATGTTGCCTAATGTCCGCCTGCAAATTTGAAGAGCACAGCGACATGTTTAAAAATGCTGATAAAACAGCAGCATTATGAAGGAGTACTTCATCATCGCACTGACTTTATGGCTCATTAGATTGTTAGGGGTGAACACTAAGGCAGAATCATAGAGCTGTCAATAAAAAGCATATTTCAGTCTTTGCCCTTTCCCAGGATACAGCATTACAATTTAAAGTTCTCATTTCTGTCTAAGAGAAAAAGATTAAGGTGGCAATGCCCAACAGCTGTTGTAGAATTAAATGTTCAAAATGATGAGGTCCCTATGTGTTAATTGTATATCAATTGGGTGTTAATTAGAAAACTCAAGTGTGCTCACATATTTAAAGAAGGTGAGAGAGGGAAATCATGGAATTATAGACCAGTTAGCCTCACATCTGTTATCAGAAAATGACTAGAGTCTATAATTAAGGAGAGGGCGACCTTGAACATTTTCAGCTGATCAGAGAGAAACTGCATGGATTTGTAAATGGTTGTTTATGCCTGATGACCCTGACTGAATGAAGAGCTGACTGAAATAGTGGATAGCAGAATGTCTTCAGATAATAAAAGCAAAATACTGCAGATGCTGGAAATCTGAAATAAAAACATCAAGTCCTGGAAGAACTCAGAAGGTCTGGCTGTATCTGTGGAGAAAAGGACAGAGTTCACATTTTGAGTCAAATTTAACCCTTCTTTGGAACTATCTATGGATGTATTTTTTATATTGACTTCCAGAAGGCATTTGATAAAGTCCCTCATAACAAATTGTTAATTAAAGTTGAAGCTGATGGAATTGAAGGCAAATTATTGACCTGCTTAGGAAACTGATTCAGTAGCAGGAGAGAAAGAGTAGGAATAATGGGTTGGTATTCTAATTGGCAGGATGTGGCTGGTATGTCCCAGAAGCATCTACGCTGGGCCCTTGACTATTGTTAGATGATGGGATAAAAAGCCTCATATTTAACTTTGCCAATGACACAAAGATAGGTGGCACTGTTAGAAGTGTAGACAGAAGCATAAAATGATAAAAGGGTTAAGTGAATGGGAAAATCTGCACCAAGTGGATTTCAATGTAGATAAATGTAATGTAATTCCCCACATTTACAATGATGTAATTCATTTGACAATTATAGATCCTTTCTGTAAATATTAATATCATCTGTAATCTGTTGCAGTCCTCTTCAGTTTTGAATATTCCCCCCAACCCCATCAATTTAATGTCATCTACAAATTTAGATTTTTTTAATTCCAAAGTTTAAATTGTTAATATAAATAATGCACAGTGATCCCACCATTTATCCTTGTATAATACCATATGCCACCTTTTGTCACTTTGAATAACTACTCTCTCCTCCTACTCTCTCTACTTTGTTTTAAAGCCAGCTAGCTATCCATTCTGCCACTTGCCACTGATCCCATATTCTCTGACCTTATTGATTAGTCTATTATGGGACACTTTATCAAAGGCTTTTTGAAAATCTAAATATATTACATTGACTACATTACCCTTGTCCAATTTTTCTGTTACCTCTTCAAAAATTCAACGAGATTGGTCAAGCAAGATTTTCCCCTTTGAAATCCATGCTGACTATTCTTTATGGCTGCAATGGTGGAGTGAGGAAATCATAGGTGCTTTTTCTATATTATTTGGAACATAGCAAATAATTCATGATCTCATTGATGGTGGTCATTCACATTTAAACAGTGGAATGAGATGGAGAAATCTGATTGCATCCTTTCCACCAAACATTGGTAAAAGAGCCTTGCACAATGTACAGTCCATTGCATTGTTCTGAAACTGGATTAGTAATCTACAGTACTGGCCCGAGAGGACATGGGTTCAAATCCCACCACGGCAGCCAATGAAATTTAATGAAAAAGGAAAAATGCCTGGAATTGAAAGCTAATCTCAGTAATGGTACCATAAAACTATCACCGATTGTCATTAAAACCCATCTCGTTCATTAATGTCCTTTAGTGAAGGAAATCTGCCATCCTTACACGGTCTGGCCTACATG
This sequence comes from Carcharodon carcharias, assembly GCF_017639515.1. NCBI lineage: Eukaryota > Metazoa > Chordata > Chondrichthyes > Lamniformes > Lamnidae > Carcharodon > Carcharodon carcharias. The sequence continues at coordinate 84,087,818 of NC_054469.1, read as the reverse complement.
TGACTCTAGAACCACAGCAATTTGGTTGACTCTTAACTGCCCTCTGAAATGGCCCAACAAGCATCTCAGTTCATAGGCAATTAGGGATAGGCAACAAATTCTGGCCTTGCCAATGATGCCCACATCCCATGAACAAAAAGGTGCAATCATCCAGATACATCTATGAAACAACTTGGATTAAATCAGAATAACTAAAGCTTTTGATTTCCAGCCCATGAAGCTTTATTTCCTCTCTAGCGTTGGGCAATATTTTTCACTGATGACCAAACTTGGATAAGTCTGAACTATTTTACTTTCAGTTAAATCTTTATTATTTAGTCCTTCATGGGACCTGGATGTTGCTGGCTGGGCCAGCATTTATTGTCCTTGAGAAGGTGATGGTAAAATGCCTTCTTGAACCGCTGCAGCCCATGTGGTGTAGGTACAAACACAGTGCTGACAGGGAAGGTGTTCATGGACTTTTTAACCCAGTGACAGTGAAGGAATGGCGATACAGGATGGTGAGTGACTTGGAGGGGAACTTGCAGCTGCTGGTGTTCCCAAGCATCTGCTGCCCTTGTCTTTCTAGATGGTAGGGGTCACGGGTTTGGAAGGTGCTGTTGAAGGATCCTTCAACAGGATGGTGAGTTTCTGCAATGCATCTTGTAGATGGTACACACAGCTGCCACTGTGCGTCAATGGTGGAGGGAATGGATGTTTTTTTTTATTTTATTCATGGCATGTGGGCGTCACAGGGTGGGCCAGCATTTATTGCTCATCCCTTATTGCCCTTGTTCAGAAGGCATTTAAAAGCCAACCATATTGCTGTAGATCTGGAGTCACATATAGGCCAGACCAGGTAAGGACATTAGTGAACCAGATGGGTTTTTACAACAATTGACGATGGTTTCATGGTCATCATTAGACTTTTACTTTCAAATTCCACCATCTGCCGTGGTGGAATTCAAACCCAGGTCTCTGGATTATTAGTCGAGTGACAATTCCACTACGCCATCACCTCCCCAGTTGGTGATGGACAGGGTGCCAATCAAGTGGGAAGCTTTGTCCTGATCATGTTAAGCTTCGAGTGTTATTGGAGCTGCACTTATCCAGGCAAGTGGAGATTATTCCACTACACTCCTGACTTGTACCGTGTAGATGTTGGACAGGCTTTGGGGAATCAGGAGGTGAGTTACTTGTCGCACGATTCCTTTGACCTGCTCTTGTAGCCATAGTATTTATATGGCTAGTCCAGTTCAGTTTCTCGTCAGCGGTAACCCCAAGATGCCTGTAGTGGGGGATTCAGTGATGGTACTGCCATTGAACGTCAAGGGATGATGTTTACATTCTCTCTTGTTGGAGATGGTCATTGTCTGGCACTTGTGTGGCACAAATGTTATTTGCCACTTGTCAGCCCAAGCCCGGATATTGTCCAGTTCTTGCTGCATTTGGACATGGACTGTTTCAGTATCTGACGAGTTGTGAATGATGCTAAACATTGTGCATTCATCAGCGAACATCCCCACTTCTGACCTTATAATGGAAGGAAGGTCATTGATGAAGCAGCTGAAGATGGTTGGGCCAAGGTCACTACCCTGAGGAACTTCTGCAGTAATATCCTGGTACTGAAATTATTGACTTCCAACAGCCACAGCCATCTTCCTTCATGTTAGGTATGACTTCAACCCATGTAGGGTTTTCCCCCTGATTCCCATTGACTCCAGTTTTGCAAGGACTCCTTGATGCCACACTCGGTCAAATGCTGTCTTGATGTCAAGGGCAGTCACTCCCATCTCTCCTCCTGAATTCAGCTCTTTGTCCATGTTTAAACCAAGGCTGTAATGAGGGCAGGAGGTGAATGGCCTTGGCAGAACCCAAACTGAGTGCCAGTGAGCAGGTTGTTGCTGAGAAGGTGCCACTTGATAGCACTGTTGATGACAACTTCAACACTTTTTTCATTCTTCTTGATTCGAAACCTATAGCATTTCTAGCTTATAGGCTGCCTTTGCTCAAGAATTTGAAAGAGCTTAGGATGATTCATGGAATGCATTTTAATTAGGCTTTTCAGTACAAGAGAGAGAGTTGAAAGAGTTCAATTCCTTTAAAATTGAATTTCAACACGAATGTCCTTCTAACAGTAAGAAACATTGTAAAGAAAGACATGTACATTCCGTTTGTTTGAGACATATAAACATACGAATTAGGAGTAGGAGGAGGCCACTCGGCCCCTCATGCTTGCTCTGCCAATCAATAAGATCATGGCTGGTTGGATTTTAACCTCAACTCCACATTTCCAGCTACTTCCAATAACCTTTCACCCCCTTGCTTATCAAGGATCTATCCAGTTCTGCCTTAAAAATATTCAAAGACTCTACTTCCAATGCCTTTTGAGGAAGAGTTCCAAAGACTCATGGCCCTCTGAGAGAAAAACATTCTTCTCATCTCTGTCTTAAATGGGCAACCTCTTATTTTTAAACAGTGGCCCCTGGTTCTAGGTTCTCCCAGGAGAGGAAACATCGTCTCCACATCTACCCTGTTTTAGGATCTCATATGTTTCAATCAAGTTGCCTCTTACTCTTCTAAATTTCAACGGATTTAAGCCTAGCTTGTTCAACCTTTCCTTATAAGCCTATTCTTGATATTAGTCTAGTAAGCCTTCTCTGAACTGCTTCCAACTCATTTACATCCTTCCAAAATAAAGAGAAAAGTACTGTACACAGTCCTCCAGATGTGGCCACAGCAATGCCCTAGCATAACCTATTTTTGTATTCAATTCCCCTCGCAATAAATGATAACATTCTAGTAGCTTTCTTAATTACTTGCTGTACCTGCATACTAACCTTTTGTGATTCATGCACTAGGACACCCAGATCCCTCTGAATCCCAGAGCTCTGCAATCTCTCACCATTTAGATAATAAGCTTCTTTATTCTTCCTGCCAAAATAAACAATTTCACATTTCTCCACATTATGCTCCATTTGCCAGAACTTTGCCCACTCACCTAGCCTATCTATATCCCTGTGTAGCCTCCTTATGTCCCCTTCACAACTTACTTTCCTACTCAAAGCAGAAATCTTGTCTAAAGCAGAAATAATGAGCACTGGTGACATAGGCAGGGATAACTGGAAGTTATTGAGCAAATGCGCAAGAAAGCTGCATGAATGTGGGCAATGTTAAATTATACAATACAAATGAAAAATGTATGATCTAATAGTAGAATGATTGCCAACTATGTTGTCTGAAAAAATGGAGGCAGCAGTTATGACTTGAAATTATTTAATCTATTGTTGAGGTTAGAAGGCTGTTAAGTGCTTAATCAAAAGATGAGGTGTTGTTCCTTGAGCTTTTATTGAGCTTCAGTGTAGGTCTGCTAGAGGTCAGGGACAGCGAGGTTAGAATCAGAGCCATTGACAGCTCCTCTAGATCTATCATTTATTTATTTACTTACTTGTTCCATTACCAATCCCTTTTGCCTTGCACCATCCTCCCTTTTATCTCTCCTGCCTTCTACCCTGTCAGAGCTTTCCATTTGTTTTTTTCCCTCCCTTCCCCCTTTTCCTGCCTCTGTCCTTGCTTAAAGCCTGTTATTTCGCTAACATTTTCCAGTCCTGAGGAAAGGTTATGGACCTGAAATGTTAATTATGTTTCTCTCTGAGTTACTGAGTATTTCCAGCATTTTCTACTTTTATTTTAAATTACACAATGTCTGATACACCTGGCTTAATGAACCTGGAAGAAGTGCCTGTTTTCTGTTTACTTCTCACTTTGCCAAACCATGTGCTGTTACAACACAAGTGGCATAGTACAATAAGATTTTAGTCACCACTTGCAAAAAAAGAAATCTATTTTGGACATAATATTCTTTTCTATCTATATGGTTTTTGAGGGCTGTTTGGAAATTTCTAAGATGTAAACGGGACACCCAAAATTTATTTTATTTTTACCAAGGAATGTTTCCACTTCTATGCTTTATGATGCGGCAGCGATGTCAATTATTGTAGCTATTAAGGATTTTGATTAGTTCTATTGTCAGAAGAAGAAAACTTGGAACTCAAGCTTTGATCTCATCTTCCCAGCCACCCTTGTTTGATCTAGAACTTAGCAAAAGGTTGGCCACCTTAGATGAGCATGATAATTGAGAAGTAAACCCTTCAGTTATAAGCGTAGCTTATAAAAACAGCACTTCACTTTGTAAATTAAACATCCATTTATTAATAGAACACTCATCTACTAATTCACTGTGCTTAGCAGTACACTTTTTTGTCCTAATTTAATGGAGCAGTTGAAACCAAAGCAAGCGTAATCTTTCCCAAGGTATTTGATGATTTACAGTCAGCAAAAACAGAACTCATAAATTTACATTATTACCTCTGGGTTCAAAATATAATTCCACAAAAAGCTTAATGCCGGTGGTTTTATTATTTTGTGCGGGTCTGTGATGTAATTTATTCTGAACGGATTTTCTACTTGTAGGCAAAATTTTATTTTATATCTTAATGAAAATTCAACCAACTTTACTCACTGCAGTGACTATTTTTCTCAGATACCATCAATCTGCAACAGGAAGTCAGATTTCTGTGAGTAAGTGTGTAAGTGTTCCATTTCAGGAACATTTAGTGCACTGTATCATTAGCTTCTTGTCTCACCTTTGACAGCACTCTAGACTATAGCTGTAATGAGATATCCCCAAAGAATGTGTGGAAGAAACAAGAAACTTACTGTCAGTGGCAGCACTTTATCCTTGTGTCAGCTTGGTTCATTGGTAGCACTCTCACCTGTGAATCAGAGGTTGTAGACTCAAACCTCATCCCAGCAGTTGAGGGACAATACTAAGAGAGTGCTGTTTTCTTTAAGATGAGTTAATAAAGCAAGGCTCCATTTGCCCCTTTAGGTGGGCACAAAAGCTCACATTGTACAGAAGAGCAGCGGTGGCAGGGGGCGGGGGGAGGTGGTTCTTGATATTCTAGCCTACAGTTATCCCACAACCAGTACCATCAAAAATAGATGAAATGCTCATTTATCTCACTTTTGCTGTGTGCAAGTTGATTATTGCGCTCTCTGCAAAACAGTGATTATGCACTTCCAAATGAATCCATTGACTATAAGCTGTTTTGGGACATTCTGAGGTCATGCACTATATAACTGCAAGTTTATTTTTTCCTTTTATTTATTCAATGACATAATAGCGTGCAGCCAGAGACAACAGGAACAAGGATAGGTGTCTGGCAATTTCCTTTTGGACTCTGGTGATTATTAGGAGCAGAGAAAGATCTACATTATATTGAAAGAAGTCATATCATTACTTAATGCACGTTGAGCAAGTGATCCAGCCCTGAAAAATCCATTCTTGGTGGCATCCACAACCATTCACACCACATCACCATTTAATGGATTGTTAACCTGGACATCGAACTATAACTGCTTCCTCAGCCATATAAAATATATCTTGCAACTAGAAAATGCTAGTAAGTGTGCAAATGCTGCAGAGGACAGCTGAGGGGACAGATTGTTTAACAGGTTTTGGATTACAATCCATCACATACTAGAGCATCCCAGGAGGGAGTAGTTAATAGTGCCTGATACGCTTAATCAAATTTGAAGCCAATAGGAATCTTATATTTTCAAAAAATGAACTGAATAAACAATCAGCTCTGTTTGTCCCATAGGCTAAGAAAGGCCATCATTTACTTTTAATGGAAGGTTTGTGAAGGTCTATGGAATAATGACGTATTGGGTCATAAAACACACCACAAAAGAGAGAGATGGTGGCTTTAATAATAATAAAAACAAAATACTGCGGATGCTGGAAATCTGAAATAAAAACAGAAAATGTTGGAAAAACTCAGCAGGTCTGGCAACATCTGTGACGGGAGAAACAGAGTTAACGTTTCGAGTCTGTATGACTCTTCTTCAGAGCAGGTGGCTTTGAAGGGTTCAATGGTCAATAAACTATGACTCAAAACAGTTTTAAAACAAAGGTTTCGCCACACCTGGGATCTGTATATTGAAGAATAGCAACCAAACCACACACACAAGCTCCTGTGGAATTTTATGATCGTTTATTTCTCGAATTTGGACCTTGTACCTCTGACATGGTGACATCGCCTACAGAGAACTGTAACTGTGTAGAGGAGATTGGAGAGTCAGGAATGCTTGGGGATTGCAGGTTTCAGCTTGATGGGGCTCTGAAATCAGGAGATCTTGAAATTTGGGGTGTGGTTGCTGAAATAGGGGTCTTTGAAATATGGGGGGATTTCTGAATTAATGGGGGGGTCCTCAGTTTTCCCTCTTCCCCATCCTTGGTTTTGCCTACTCACAGGTGACCTCCTGATTTTTGGAACTTGTCATACAACAGCTGTGGTGCGAAACCACAAGCAAAAATACTCAGCTATAAAGGGATCTATCATTATAAAGGGCAGAAAATTTAATAACATTTGTAAACGTCATGTGAACAGATGTCAAATGATCAGATGTCATGTGACCAGGCTTCACATGGTAACGTGTTGTGTGGTTAGAATGTCATAAGATCAAACCTCTATGAATGCCCCCAACCAAAGTTGGTAACCCTAACTACTAAGAACTAAGAACTTGTAAACATCAGTCCTAAATTTATCTTTTGAGAGCTTCAAAGTTTGTCCCCTCCTCAAACTGACATTATATTCTAGTTTTCCCACACCATTTGCTATCTGCTCACTCCATCCATTGACTTTTTAACATTTTGAAAGACTCAAAATATTTTGGGGTCTATTCTTTTTCTATTTCTATTTGTGAAGTGCATTGTTTGAGTTATATTAAATTTGTCTTATAAATGCAAGTAATTGTGTGAAAGCACAAAGAGTTGAAAGGAGTGATAAAAATCAGGGTACTTGCATTTTTAATGGTTTCCTTATCATAACACACACACACACACACACACACACAAAGTGTTAAGGTAAGGAGCAATAAACCGATATTTTGACCTAAGCAAAGTAGCTCTCTACTTCTCTCACTGTTTATTTCTAAGTCTCTCAGAGAGATGATAAGCAAGGTCTGCAATGGTCCAGGTTAGCTTCCGCCAGCAATCTATGAAAGTACTAAATTTCTACTTTTGAGCATGCAGCATTGTATGGCGGTACTGGAAATTGCAGGTATCGCTGCAAACCCACTTCCCTAGTCCAAACTCCCACTCAGCCAAAAAACTCTGTGTTAAGGCTTAATCATCAATATAGAGATTTGGATCAGGTGTAAAAATTATAGAACAGAAAAATGAGTCAAGAGAAATAAAGTAAGAGATGAGATGAGATAAGAAGGAGGCGAATGGACAGAAAAAAACAAGATGTGTAAAAGAAAATAAAGTTAAGGTGGCAGTCGGGGTGCTATAACTGGCATTAGGAAAGAAATCATCTAACGTGTCTAGTGATTACTGTTGAAAAATGTGAGAACAGGATCGGGTTCAACTATGAACAGCCAAAAAGATGACCAATACTTTGGTACTGATTCCTCAACTGGACACTCCTCATGAGGAGGGAGTGCTAGTTGGGACCACAGTGCTTGATTTTCCATCCATTAATTTGAAGGAACAGAAATTCAGGCACTGTAGAGCTGTGACTTCTTAGCTGCAAGCACTGATCCTCACTGGGTTTACACATTAACAGTGGGCAGGGCAGTGATTCAATAAAATAATTTATATGGTCTGTGGCAAAAACATGCTCGATGAGACAAATGCAATATTCTGCATTCTTATGATGCAGAATCAAAAGTCTGATCTTTCTATCAATAACATAAAATGGAAAGAAGCCTGCTTTCTTATTTTTGATACTTTTTTAAAAATGCCCTTTTTGTCTTTTCAGCTGTGGCCCAGTTAGTTGCACATTCGCCAATCCAGGGCTAGAGCACAAAAATCAAGACTGGCACTCCAGTGCAGTACTGAGGGAGCATTACATTTTTGGAGGTGCTGATCTTCGGATGAGATGTCAAGCTGAAGCCCCATCTGCTAGCTTGGGGAATGGAGAAGATTCCATGGCACTATTTTGAAGAAGAACAGGAGAGGTCCTGGCCAATATTTATCCTTCAATCAACATCATAAAAAACAGATTATCTGGTCATTATGACATTGCTGTTTATGTGAGTGTGTTGAGTGCAAATTAGCTGCCAGATTTCCTACATTATAAAAGTGACTACACTTCAAAAAATACTTCATTGGGTGTAAAGCGCTTTGAGACATCCGGTGGCCATAAAGAGCAGTGTAGAAATGCAAGTCTCTTTTTCTTATTTCCAATGTTTTTGAATCTACTGGTTCAGCACTTTCCTTTTATGGATATTTTATTCACCATTATTCATTTCTCTTTTTACTCTTCAATTGTTCTGTCTCATCATGGATTTCATTTGGAATTCCCACTAGTTCTGGGCATTGAGGTTGAGAATAACAGGGAAAAAGATTCTCGTGAATGCTCATTCAGGCAATAAGTTATGCAGGTCAGGTAGGTCCTAGGCTTAATTCTTGGCCTGTTCTGAGATAACACATCTCAGCTAGGGTGGCAAGAGAAAGCTACAATTGTCTTCAGCTATGATATCCCTCCCTCCCCAAGTCATAATTGCCTATCAATGCTCACAGATAGGGTTCAATCATCAATGTAGAGATTTGGGTAAGATCCAAGAGGGTGTCTTTCATCTGTCAAACCATACCCCAACAGATATCCCAAGTCAACCTTTCAGAACAGAGGGCAGGATAAACAAGTAGAGAAAATTGATCATAAAAGCAAAAAAAAAAACCCACAGAAAAAGCATAATCATCACGAGGATGCTGCAAAAAGAGCACTCATTGTTTACAATAAATAATGCAGTTGAAAACAAATGGTTTAAACTGTCATTTGAACTGGGTTGTCATAGAGGAAATGTGTTCTGTCAATTTATTCTGCCTGATATTCACCAAATAAAGATTTACTGCTGTCATTACAAAGACATCATCTCTATCCAAGGAAATTCGTAAGGAGGTTACGTTTAAAATGACTGTAGTGAATCTTTGTCAATGTCACGATCCAGTATAAAAGCTGAGCAGACTGATGTCCTACCAACAAATGATGGTTTATTGCTTTGCCATATAACAGAGTTTGTAGAAAATGACAATTAGGCAGCAGGCAGTACTCCTTTGCTGTAGATAAAGACGCATGAAAATTTGCAGCAGGGGTGCATCCCCCACTCAAGTGTGTCTACCCTGGGACCTCTGCCGCTGACTCAGTTAAGGTTTGCAAGGTTAAGGGTGGTCCCTTCAATTAAATATGACAGCCTTACAAAGGGGTCTAGGTTGCATCACTGTATTGTTTCCAGGCCCAGGCTGCAGGAAGGAGGATCTAGAATTGCATAGGTTAACAATAGCCAACAGCATGGATTAAGTGAAGGTACAGTAGGTTCGACAAATTTAAGTAAATATTTTGAAGAAGTGACTGGACAGATAAAGGGAATGCAGGGAAAGAGAATGTGAATCATGCGTATTTTCAGAAGCCATTAAATAATATGTTTCACAAGAGGCTTGTCAGGAACATTAAGGCTTAATATAAGAGGAAATCTAGCAATGTAGATAAAATGTTGTTTGATGGGCAGGAATTAAAGAGTTAGGGTGGATAGGTGTTGTTCTGACTGGAGAAGGTTTGGTGTATCCCAGGGAGTTTTTGCAGGATCTATATTTATAGATGTTTGGTGCTTAGGTAAAAGAAGCACAGAATTTGCAAAAAATAAACATTGCTAGGTTAGCAGAATAGCTAAATAGATATCATTTGCAATTCAATATAGATAAATATGAGGAGCCATGACCTTCTTTGAAATGAGGTGGTTTTTACTTTCAAAAACATAACCCTAATTTTAAGGAGCCCAGACCAATCTCCACCTGGATCCCCAATGGTCACGACTTGCATTTGAGTGGATGCCTCTTCTCCCTTGACGCATTAGCCCCTGAATTTATGCTGCGTCTCTTGTAGGCAATAGGCACAAGGCTTCTCAGCACTGGGATTCCATGCCCATTGTCCTGTCCTATCTCTTGCAGGTGCTGATGTAAGAGCTGAACAGGGGTTCCACCCCTTAATGACCTCTACAGGAGCTCCCAGATCTTCTGCAGCCAGGTGCCTGCTGTTTTCATGCAGGGGGTGGTGGGGAGGGCAGGGCAGAGGGGTTCCACCATTCTGCTGCCATAATTGTAGCAGGGGACTGGCAGTATTCTGAGGAATTTTGACCCCAAAGCATTTAGTCAAATCACATCACTTGCAGTGAAACTGAGACTGACAAATATCGTTCCAATTTAACCAAATATGTCACAGTTCTGTCATGAGCTGGTGATTGTTTCTGTGCACAATGTAAACCTTTCTTACCTGGAGACAAAGCCAATGAGTTTAAGTTTCTCTATAGCACTGTTTGGCAGTGGATTCAGCAGGTCACGGATGCGAACTCTGCCAGCAATACCAATCCCAACGACAATCACGCCCAACATTTTACTGCTCTGCAAATAAGCACAAAAATGTAATCAGTGCATTAAGATTCAATTTGTGTTCTCTTTACCCCAAGTGTTTTTCTGTCAAGAAAATTTAAAACTTGCAATATATGTCATTTGTTTAACAGTAATATATTACAAATATATGCAAATTATATTAACGAGTACATATAATTATGTAAAGTACAATTGTACTATCAATTGTTATATATTTAAATGAAGCTAGACATCTTATATTTCTTTATCAATTTGGATTGAAGAGTCATGCAAAGATCCTTAGAGTTGGAAAAAGAAGCACTCTATAGGAACTTCTACCTAAATCACTTTTACAGTTGCGCCATTCCTCCCATTCCATATTCTCCAATTTGAGAGGTCTCTTATTAAAATTAGCTGGCACAGCATTTCACTGTTGCAATCCACCGTACCATGCAATGACACAGTGCTAAGCTGAGGCTGCAGAGGATCCATGGTATAGCTACACATGAAGACCATGTTGTAGACCATGTGATCTTTTCCCAAATAATCTTAATGCCGGCAAATATGATTTATGTAGCACACTGAAGAAAGGTTCATTACAGGGATATTTTTGCCATTGATAAATTCAGCTGTTCTAATTTGCATTTGAACTATTCAAAATAGATGAAACTCCCATGTATCTATCCATGATAGTTAAGATGTTCTCTCTTTGTGGGCTACATGAATGATACAATGGAGTCCCAGGGGTTAAGTATAAACTTCAATGCTATATTGAAAGAACCTTCCCCAACGTCCACTTGTCAGGAGGACAAGGGTTGCAGACACATGGGAACACCCACCACCTGCAAGTTCCCCTCCAAGCCACTTACCATCCTGTCTTGGAACTATAGAAACATAGAAAATAGGAGCAGGAGTAGGCCATTCAGCCCTTCGAGCCTGCTCTGCCATTCATTATGATCATGGCTGATCAAGCAACTCAATAGCCTGCTCCCGCTTTCTCCCCATATCCTTTAATCCCTTTCGCCCCAAAAGCTATATCTAACTCCTTCTTGAAAACATACAATGTTTTGGCTTCAACTACTTTCTGTGGTAGCATTCCACAGGCTCACCACTCTCTGGGTGAAGAAATTTCTCCTCATCTCATTCCTAAATGGTCTGCCCCATATCCTCAGATTGTGACCCCTGGTTCTGGACTCCTCAACCATCGGGAACATCCTTCCTGCATCCACCCTGTCTAGTCCTGTTAGAATTTTATAGGTTTCTATGAGATCCCACCCCCCACTCATTCTTCTGAACTCCAGTGAATATAATCCTAACCGACTCAATCTCTCCTCATATGCCAATCCCGCCATCCCAGGAATCAGTCTGGTAAACCTTCACTGCACTCCCTCTATAGCAAGAACATCGTTCCTCAGATAAGGAGACCAAAACTGCACACAATATTCCAGGTGTGGTCTCACCAAGGCCCTGTACAATTACAGCAAGACATCCCTGATTCTGTACTTGAATCCTCTCGCTATGAAGGCCAACATACCATTTGCCTTCTTTACCGCCTGCTGTACCTGCATGCTTACCTTCAGCGACTGGTGTACAAGGACACCCCGGTCTTGTTGCACATTCCCCTCTCTCAGTTTATAGCCATTCAGATAATAATCTGCTTTCCGGTTTTTGCTACCCAAGTGGATAACCTCACATTTATCCACATTATACTGCATCTGCCATGCATTTGCCCACTCACTCAGCTTGTCCAAATTACACTGAAGCATTTCTGCATCCTCCGCACAACTCACCCTCCCACCCAGCTTTGTGTCATCTGCAAATTTAGAGACATTACATTTAGTTTCCTCATCTAAATCGTTAATGTATACCACTAGTTACGGCCTGCCATTCAGAAAAAGACCCATTTATTCCTACTCTTTGTTTCCTGTCTGCCAACCAGTTTTCTATCCATCTCAATCCCATGCGCTTTAATTTTACACGCTAGTCTCTTATGTGGGACTTTGTCGAAAGCCTTCTGAAAGTCCATACAAACCATATCCACTGGCTCCCCCTTATTAACTCTGCTAGTTACCTCCTCGAAAAATTCCAGTGGATTTGTCAATTATGATTTCCCTTTTGTAAATCCATGCTGACTCTGTCCGATTCTGCCACTGTTTTCCAAGTGTTCGGCTATTAAATCTTTTATAATGGACTCTAGAATTTTCCCCACTACCGACAGTCAGGCTGACTGGTCTATAATTCCTTGTTTTCTCTCTACCTTCCTTTTTAAATAGTGGGGTTACATTAACTACCTTTTTGCCATTCCTTCACTGTTGCTGGGTCAAAATCCTGGAACTTTCTCCCTAACAGCACTGTGGGTGTACTTACACCACATGGACTGCAGCTGCTCAAGAAGGCAGCTCACCACCACCTTCTCAAGGGCAATTAGGGATGGGCAATATAAATGTTGGCCTAGCCAGCGATGCCCATGTCCCATGAAATAATTTTTTAAAAATTCCACTAATTTACATATATTTAAGTGCTCTGATAGTCCATGCCCATCAATGGGGCAATATTAAGAGCAGCCATTTCTAATCTTCCAGCCCATTATATCAATATAACTTTGTATCCATAAGTGAAGCGCAGGCAATTCTTGGACTGTTCTCCTTGGCTTGATGGTTCTGAATGATGGATGTGTGATTAGCTGAAAGTGGCTGAAATCTCCTCTTGTTTGTTACCAACTGGCAATAAAACTAGAAAGAACTCACTCTGAATTTACCAGAATATTTTAAAAGGAAATTAGGAGGCAGCTCGAGGAGCACACAAAAACCAGCATGGACTGGTTGGGTTGAGTGGCCTGTTTCTGCACTTATATTCTACATAGTTTTATGAGACACAGGAATAAAAAAACATATGAAGCCAGAAAAGCTAGCTTCCTACTGCTCTACGTGCTTTTCAGCTAAGTTATATCTTGTATTAGTTTACTTGATTGTTACCTGCTGCTTAAGCTGCCTGGAATACGGTGAAAATGCAATTAAAGTTTGAAAAAAATGTAAATGTTAAGCACAGGGAGAATAGCCTCCACAGTAATATGAAATTATTTCACAAATGTGCTTTCCCCAACAAAACTACAGACGTCAATTAATCTAGCAAATAATTGGAAACCTATTAGGACCATGTTGAAAAATAACAGTGCATTACTAATTCATGCCAGTGCTCAGTGCTTCAAGATAAAATCAGTGGTTTTAGAGCCTTGTCATCAGGGAAGCACTTGTGAACTGAAATCAGCATTCTGTAACACTGGAGGCACTTTCTGTCAAAATGACCAGCAAATGAGTTATTTTCAGCATTTTCTGTTTATGTTTCAGATTTGCAGCATCCACAGTATTTTGTCTTTTGTATCAATAAATAAGTCAGATTGACGTAGAATATTTGGAGTGCCAGAACGATGGGTAACTTGCTGCTGGGAAATTGGGAATACAGGGACTTTGTTCAAAAATTTTAAAAATTTACTGGGTTTTATAGATGTCTGAACTTTACTATAGCTGCTAAAGTGTTCTTAAAGGAGGGCAATGTATTTTGGTGCCTTCTGGACTTAATATTGAGTTCACAAACTTCAGACCATAAACTCTCTCCTCCATCCTCACTCACTTTTTTAAATCCCTTTTTTTCTAGATTAATTTTTATTTTTTATCAACTTATTTTTATTCATTTATCCATGGTTTTATCCCCTTTTTATCCCCCTTCTATCCCACTTTCTATCCTTTTTCAGCAGGTCTGACAGCATCTGTGGAGAGAGAAACAGAGTTAACGTTTCAAATCCGTATGACTCTTCTTCAGAGCAAGTTTACCATGCTCTCCCTTTGTCAGATTTCCTCTTTCCAGCAAATGATCTATGTGACACTGACTGAGTCTCTCTCCCATCTTGATATGTGAATGCACCTTGTCTCTTTACAGCAACTCCAATCACGTACTTTCCTTTATCACCTTGGTGGTTTTTCACTATGACCTCCTGACCAGCACTGAACTCTCCAAGTTTCGTGCCTCGTATATCATGATTCATTTTCACTTTGTCTTGCTTTTCTCTTACTTTGCTATTGATGTCAAGTTTAAGCTAACTAAATCTTCTCCTAGTAATGTGTTTAAACACTAACTCATAAGCTGTTGTTGACTGTGGGATTATTCTGTAAGAGAACTGAAAATTATCTAGCCTGTGTTGGAGAGAAACATGGAACTTACTGCCTTGCTTGTTATTTAGCAAGTACCTCTACAATGACCTTTCCACAATCTACACACTTCTTTCTGCAGCACCATTCGATGCTGGGTGATATGATGGTGCCATAGTATGTTTGACTCCATTCTTACTCAGAAATATTCCAAACTCTTCTGACATAAACTGTGGACCATTATCTGACACCAACACCTCCGGCAACCAATAACATACAAACCAACTTTCTCAGAATAATTTTCGCACTTGCGGTATTGGATATAGACTCAACATTTTACCACTTCCAAAGCTATTGACTAAAACAGGGTACTCCCTCCATTCCACTTCAAACAAGTTGATGTACTCATTTCCACAGTTGTCTAGCGTTTGACCGTGGAATGAATGGAACCTTGGTTGGATCATTTCTCATTCTGAGACTTGCTTCATTAATTCATTCCTACGGGCCCATCTCACGATGGAAGCAGTCTCTACTGGAAAAGTGAATTATCCAGCATCAGTCTTCAACCAGCTCACTCTGAAAAATACACCATTGGACTTTGATTTTGGATTCTCATGAAACAGTAACTCTTATTTTGTGCAAGGTTTTTGCCCTGTACCTTGTATCTTTCACTGTATGAATATATCGGGGGTTACGCAGCAACATCCCCTCTCTGTGTTTTGAGTGTGTGTAAAATAAACTAACCCTCTGATTTTTTCTTCTCTTGAGCTTGCCGTGGGGTTATTAATAGAGGATTGGATCACTCCTAAACTGAACGGTTGGGGGAAATACGCCGCCACTATAAGGTGGAAATCAAAAATCAAAAACACTTTTCTATTTATGGACAGGTGGTGAGAGGAGAAATCAGGGCCATTTAATCTCCCTCCTGTCTGTAAAACAAGGCTGTCTCCTATGGGGTTTCAGAGTCTTTATTCCGCTAAGGTTTAGAGAGAGATTGTTAGAGTAAGTTCATCAAGAGAACACAGGGATAGTCCAGATGAAAGCAGCAGCAAGAAGCAATTTTTTGAATTGATCTTGTAGGCATTGGTACAGAAGTTCAGAAGTTCTCGTAGAAACAGTATAGATGAGGGCCAGACAATTTTAAACTGGACAGAGCTCTGGTTGATGTGAGATGGCAGACTGCCTCTTTAAGCTCCACAAGGCAACATTACAGGTTCAAGTAGCTTAGGGAGGGGGTATCATGTGTTATAACTACTACTTCTTCCCCTTGGTTTGGACAATGAATGTGTATTCCTGGTCTGCAAGATTGTTAATGTTTAAACCAGTAATAAGTTCAACAGAGGGTTCAGGGTCTCTTGTCCTTGCAAATGGATTGTCTCTGTTGGCCAGAGCCTGGCCTTAGAAATGGTCTGTACACCTCCTTGGAACTTGATCTTGGCAGTCACAAGGGGCATTAGCGCCTCTTTAGAGCTAATGAGATTACTGCTGTTTCTGAAGGCCAGAAATTTTGTGTAAGGCATTGCCAGTTCTGGCTTCAGTTATTTTAAAGCCTTTGTCCAGCTTTTTAAAAAATAATTTTATAGGTTAGCCTAGATGATATATATATATTTATAAAAATATAGAGTGAGGTCTTAGCTCCCTGACACTTTTATACACTCAGTTCATTTCTACTTGTGAAATACTGCTTCAATTTCTTATCTCACTCTTTAGGCCAGCTATTCATGACATAATTGAGCACTTTACTGAGCACCCCCTTGCAAGTTTCTTCATCAATTTCACTGACAGACACTGGCATGTCACTTGAAATGTAAAGTAGTTCACAGGCAACTCAGTGGCTAGAAATGAATAAGTCTTCACTGGAAATCTCAAAATAAGGGACAATAGCAACATAGATACAAAATTGGCTGAGGGATAGGAAACAGAGAGTCATCATATTCCACCCTAAGACTAACCTGATCTAGCTCTGGAAAACTGTTGATGAAATAAAGTCAGTTTCATATCAGTTTTGTGTGAGGATACAAGTTAGGGATTTCTTGTCCTCTCCTTCCGAGATAACAGACGTTGTTGCAACTGCATCGATGCTGAAAGTAAGTTGAGTTCTGATGAAGAGTCATTCGGACTCGAAACGTTAACTGTGTTCCTCTCCGCAGATGCTGTCAGACCTGCTGCGTTTTTCCAGTTATTCTTGTTTTTGTTTGAGAAGCTGATATTTGTTTCTACTGTTGGCACGGGAATTATATCTTCAGCCTTTTTAGTTTCATCTTTCATGTGCTTTTTTTTTGCTCTATGACTTAGTACAACTCTTGATCTTCCTGCTTGATAACATCAGCTTCTGCTTCCATACCTATCATTTGCATATCCAAGGATATCCAGACCCCTAAACTAGTTTTAGATCTACCATGATCTCAACCTTGTGCTGGACCATGATATGATCAAGTTTCCCACAGGAATAGCACTATGACTGGAAATGGGGGCATTTATAAATAGTTGGTGGCTATCACAGCAAAGGTAGCATCTAAATTTATGATTCTGAGACTATGAACTTGGCTGCTATGGCCTGGATCTCATTGATTATGTAGACCTCCCCTACCGACTCAGGAAAAAACTCTCTTGCAATTTGCAACCATCTCTTTCTGCCATTTCCATGGTTGTGGCCTCATTACAGGCCCCATTCCATGTCAGATTATTGCCTTTGCTCAAAAGCTTGGCCTGGATTTTATTGTTCTTTAAGCCTCCTACGAACATGCCTCTAAGGTCGGTTTCTAAGTTCACACCATACCCACAGTGACAAGAGAGTTTCTTTAACTCGAGAATGTAATCTGCAACAGTCTCACTTGGCAGCTGTTTCCTTTCACTGAATGCAACTTTCAATGCAATCTCATTCTTAGTCATGCCTTAATATGAGTCCAGAATTTCATTTATTTCAAGGTATTCCATCGAACTGGGGTCCCCCAGGCAACATTGCAACTGGGTCTCTGGGACAACAACTAGATCAAAAGCATCTAGCCACATTATGGTGAAGAAAACATTTACTTTATTCTCAGCTCCTATTTTATTGGCTTTCAGCCAAATATGAAAACTTCATTCATAATTATACCAGTCTTCTTTGTTAGGCTTGAATTTCCCCCATTGTCCCTAAACAAGTATTCAGTGCCATTTTTTCAGTTACATACCATGCTGATTCACCAAGATTAACAACATTGACCACAAGCATGTGTTAGCCCTGCGAGTAGCCTTTTGCATTATTTACAGAAATTGAGGCCTGAACATGGCGTGCACACAACAGTCTTTCAAATTGCTTCAACTTTTCAAAATCAACTTCAGGAATTCCAAAAATATGTCACAATGTTCTTCAGTCTTTAATTTCTCAAATGAAATGTGAAAGAAAATTCTATCCCAGCCCCATCACCATCTTTCTGCTCTGCATTGCACTGTGGAAGGTAAGCTTTTGGACCCACAGCAGGCAGCCATTATTGAATTACTTTCATTCACACCTCCCCAACAGAGAGGCAGTATAACAAAATGCTCAGAAATGGAATATATTACAATGCTGACTAATTTATAATACCAAAATTAATTTTTAAAAAATACTACACACACAAAATTCAAATAGGATAAATGAGCAAATAATAGAAGCAGGAATAGGGCTGAGTTGCTTCAGCTTTAAAAGCCAGACTGCCAGGGCTCCAGGGTAGCATGTGGACTATGATCCTCAATTTGGACAACTCTATTGTATAATATTATTTCGTAGACACTTTGTGATCTGTCCTCAGGGACAAGAATCAGCATCTTGCTGAATCAGTGTGGATGTTCCCACAGAGTAAGTCGCTGACATCAGCTCTTCAGCTCCAAGAGCCTCCA
The DNA here is from genome assembly GCF_017639515.1 of Carcharodon carcharias. Classification (NCBI taxonomy): domain Eukaryota; kingdom Metazoa; phylum Chordata; class Chondrichthyes; order Lamniformes; family Lamnidae; genus Carcharodon; species Carcharodon carcharias. The sequence continues at coordinate 84,069,398 of NC_054469.1, read as the reverse complement.
ACCAACCAAGTGTCAGATTGCTAGGTTGGGTGTGTCACAGAACTAGTATGAAATGTTTCACCTAACACATGGGCAGTTCAACAAAAATCTATTACAGCAGAACAGTATACCATATGACCCTTTGAGCCTGCTCCGCCATTCAATACGATCATGGCTGATCTTCTGCCTCAACTCCACTTTCCGGCCTGCTCCCCAAAACCCTTGATTCCCTGAAAGAACAAGAATCTGTCTATCTCAGCCTTCAATGTATTCAATGATGGAACATCCGCAACCCTCTGTGGTATAGAATTCCAATGACTCACCACGCTTTGAGTAAAGAAATTTCTTTTAATTCAGTCCTAAATGATCATCCTCTTATCCTGAGGATGTGTCCCTGTGTTCTAGCTTCCCTTGCCAGGAAACAACCTCTCAGTATCTACCCTGTCCAGCCCCTTCAGAACATTGTATGTTTCACCTCATTCTTCTAAACTTCAGAGAGTATAGTCACAGTTTACTCAGCTTCCCATCATAGGACAACCCTCTCATCCCAGGAACCAATCTAGTGAACAAAATAATGCAAGTATATCCTTTCTTAATTGTGGCGACCGAACTGCACATAGTATCCCAGATGTGGTCTCACCAAACCCACCTCCTGCCACTTCCCCATAAGGTCACATGCTATCCTGACTTGGAACTATATCACTGTTTCTTCATTATTGCTACATCAATATCCTGGAATTCCCTCCCTAACAGTACCGTGGATGGACCCATAACATATGGATTGTGGTCCCAGAAGGTGGCTCAGCATCTTTTCAAGGGCAAATAGGAATGGGTAATAAATGCTGGCCTTACCAGTGATGTCCATGCTTCATGGATGAATAATTTAAAAAGGTTGGACTTATATGAGCCTGGCTTAAATTTCCAGCCCTTCTGTTGCCTTCCTGCCTGGTTCATGGTGGAAATGTGTCGGTAGGGCCATGGATTTCCATCCCCAGCTGTGCTACTTATCATGAATAGGCACTTTCTTAACTGTGGGTTCCTGGAACAACTTGTCTTTGTTTAAAATGCCCAATCACCACATGAGTGCTGCTGAAACTGCTGTATCTAGCACCAGCAGATGCCTCATCTTTACACAGGCTGGTGAAAAGATACGAAGGGAAGCTAAAGGAGCAAGATTCACAGTGTGCAGATGGTTCACTGTACTGTGTCACAGCTTGATAAGAAAGGCCCTCACTCTCAATTATTCAACCATTTCATGACATCCCTTTAGTTACTATTGTATTATCCAAGCATTTGTGGAATTTAATATATTACGTAACACGGTAATTTTATTGACATGACTTGACAGTGGATTTAAATTAAATCTATATTAAGCAGGTGCCCAGTGGGGGACAGTTACTGCTATATACTTTCATACAGGATCATAACTCCCAACACATTGTAGATCTAATTAATACATTTCTAAAAAATCTATAAACTAGGCATTATGTTCTGATCCTGTGTGAAAGTATATTAGCAGTAACTGTCCCACTGGGCACCTGCTTAATATAGATTCAAATTAAATCTATTGTCAACTCATATAAATAAAATTAATGTGTTATGTAATATATTAAATTCTGCAAACTAGCTCTGTGTTATGCATCATGGTATTCAGGGCATCAAAACAATTTCCTGTCCCCAGCAGCGCGACAACCTTCAATATATAGTGAGCTTCTCTCATTTCATAGAACTTTACATTGCAGAAGTAAGCCATTCAAACTATTGTACTTCTCTCAGCTCTCTGAAAGAACATAGGACAGGAGTAAGCCATTCAACCCCTCAAGCCTCTTCAGCCATTCAGTTAGTTCATGCTTGATCTGTGTCTTAATTCCATTTTCCCGCTTTGGTTATCCATTTAGCAAGAGCTATCCACTTAGTCCCATTTCCTTATCCTTTCCTCCCAAGTTTCCTTGTTTTCCAAATATTTATCTACTTCCCTTTTTAAAGCTATTATGGATTCTGCTTGCACCATTGTTTCTGGTAGGTCATTCACATATTAACAATCCTCTGCTTGACAAATATGTTCCAAATGCCTCCCTTTGTTCTTTTGGTGATGATCTTATATTTATATATTTTATTTACTGATTCAGCAGACAGTGGAAATTGTTTTTCTCTATTTACTTCATCAAAAGCCCTCATAACATCTCCACATTTCCATTAGCTCTCCTCTTACCCCTCTTTCTTTCAGTGAAGACTTAAATTTCTCTAGAGTCTCTCACTCCTAGAATAATTTTATTGAATCTCCTCTTTATCCTGTCTATAATGTTGGCCTTCTTCCTGAAATATGGCATTCAAAATTGGATGCAATATTCTAACTGTGGCCTAATCGATGACTACAATAGCTTTAGTATTATCTCTACTTCTGCACTTGATACCCTCATTTATGAAACCTCAAATCACAAAAATAGTTTTTCAACCTAGTCTTTCCATTTTTAAAGATTTGTCAATCTGAATCACTAAATCCCTTTGCTCTCCAATCCTTTTAATACATGTTTACCAGTTAATATATATTTCTTCTTATAGAAACATAGAAAGTTTACAATATGGAGTGTAGTAGAAAGATCTGACACCTAAAGGGTTAACATGGGAGTACAATACCGTCCACACAGTGATGTAAGTAGGCACATGACCTAGAGTGAAACCCAATTTAGATATAGGTGGCAACATGTAAGGACCTAGTATGCAGTCCTCTCCATATCTTTACCCTCTACTGTAGATATGTACATAGTTCAGTAATGTTAATAAAGACTTCTTTGTAACTTTAACAAGACTGTTTCATGGTGTCCAAATAGTACACATTACAGTAACACCAACAGAACAGATCAAGAAAGAGGTCACTTGGCCCATTGTGTTTGCACAGGCCGAAAAAACAAGCCACCCAGCCTAATCCCATGTTCCAGCATTTGATCTGTAGCCCTCCAAGTTACAGTACATTAAAACACCTTTTAAATGAGATAATGTTTTTTGCCTCTATCACCCTTTCAACCATGAGTTCCAAACTGCTACCAGCTGAGAGAATTTTTTTTTCTCATCTCCCCTCTAATTCTTCTACCAATCAATTTGCTATACCCTCTAGGTGCTGTCCATCCACTCTATCCAGGCCCTTCACAATTTTGTACATCTGAATCAAATTATCCCTCAGCCTGCTCTGTTCCCATGAAGAACAACCCCAGTTTATCCAATATTTCCTCATTGCTTAATTTTGCAGTCCTGGCAACATTCTCATAAATCTCCTCTGTACCCTCTCCTTATTCTTCCTCCCATTTTTCAATATCTACCTGCTCATCTTGTTTATGTCCTCCTGGACTATTTTACTGTCCTCTTTGCACTCCCTATTTTGGTGCTGCCGTAAATTTTGATATTTTGCCCCTCCATTTATATATTAAGAAATGTAACAGTCCTAAGACTGACCCCTGATGGGCACCACTGTTTACATCTCTCGACTCTCAAGAAAGATCCTTCAGCAAACTTTGCATTCCTGCTGCCACACTCCCTTTAGCATTGTGCATCCTTTTTTTCAGCAAGACTTCTACACAGATTTTATCAAACAGCTTTTACAAATCCAGATACACAAGGTTCTGTCCATTTTTAAAAATTGGTACATCACATTATTTCCTTGTTAAATTTGTTAGGCAAAACTCTCCTCTTACACTCATTAATTTGATCTTTCTGGTGTCCTGATCAATATTACTAAAAATATAATCTGGTCATTATCACATTGCTGGTTGTGAGACCCCGCTGTGTGCCATGTTTCCTACATAACAGTGACTACAATCCAGAAATGCTTCATTGGCTGTAAAACAGTCAATGAAGTTTAGAGGCCTTCTTTAGATCATGAAAGGCATTATATTAATGCAAGACCTTCTTTAAGTGGTATGATTTTTATCCTGTATTGTGGCTTCTTGAGGCATGTGAGATTAGCCAAACTGTCTCTGCCACTGGTCTACATTTGACCAATTCTCCCCAACTCTCTTCGTGAACATCATTTGGTACAACTTGCTTAACCAAAGATTATTTCTATACAATGTGCAATCCAGATTGCATGTCATCAAGGCCCATGTTAGCACCTTGATAAGAAATCTCCCCTCTGGTGTTGACAGCTCCATATTGACTAAATCAGCATCAAAAAATAGTTAAGGATGAGGAACGTCATTCAGACTAGCTCAGTTCCCCCGCCCCCCCCCGCCCCCCCCCCCCCCCCGGAATCATAAGGTCCCAGGGTTCAGCATCTGTAGCACTTTATGGAAGTCCATTTAATATGTTGGCTGTGGAATGCATTTCCTGACACGAGTTCTAAAATGTATCTTCTGCTAGTTGATCCCTTGTTTAAATTCCAATATTTATTTTGCAGAGTTCCAACGTTACTAAGAGGCACTGGGCCATTTGAAGGATTGCACGATGCCATTTAAACCTAAAACATTAATTTGGCGGCGAACATCTAGTTTACAAGTTACAAATCAAAGTGCATGAGTACCAGTAAAAAAAAATTCAGCTTCAATAAACATAACTAAAATGTAAATGTTTTAACAGTGATATCCTGACTCCGGTTCCCTGGCTATTTTAAATTATAATAATCAATGGAGCACCCATTCACTCACTCAGACTCTCCGCGATGCGCAGCTTCTCCTTACATAAGGCTCCGCTCCATCAGGCTACTGCGCAAGCGCTTCGAAGCACGTGACCCTAGCGATAGGCCGTTTTCCAGTGACGTCAGGACCCAGGTCTCCCGGTCGCCATTTTTCCATCTTCACCACCAACACCACACCCCCAACCCAAAAAAATGAATAATTACTTTGTATCAGTGTTTACAGTAGAGGATGGGGATGACATGCCAGACATCCCAAGGAAATCAATATTGAATCAGGGATGGGGACTTATCAAAATAATAGTAATGAAGAATACATCACTATTAAACAGAGTATAAAAATAGGTAAGTGTTGTTGCAACTGTACAAGGTATTGGTGAGACTGCACCTGGAGTACTGTGCACAGTTTTGGTCCCTTTACTTGAGGAAGGATATAGTTGCAATGGAGGTGGTTCAGAGGAGGTTCACTAGATTAATTCCAGAGATGTGGGACTTGTCTTACGAGAAGAGATTGAGCAGTTTAGACCTATACTTGCTAGAGTTTAGAAGGATGAGAGGAAATCTAATTGAGGTATATAAGATGCTAAAGGGGATAGACAAAGTAGACGTGGAGTGGATGTTTCTCCTTATGGGGCATTCATTCTAGAACAAGAGGCCATAGTTTTAGGCTAAGGGGCGGTAGATTTAAATCAGAGATGAGGAAGAATTATTTTTCTCAAAGGGTCATAAATCTGTGGAATTCACTACCTCAGAGTGCAGTGGATGCCGGTATGCAAAATAAATTTATGGAGGAGATAGACAGATTTTTAATTAGTAACGGATTGAAAGGTTATGGGGAAAGGGCAGGAAATTGGAGTTGAGACTGAAATGAGATCAGCCATGATTGTATTGAATGGCGGGGCAGCCTCGAGGGGCTGAATTGCCTACTCCTGCTTCTAGTTCTTATATTCTAAAGTGTGATAAATCCCCAAGACTGTCCCAGTCAGTGAGAACATTGCAGATGCCCTGACTCCAAATCTTGCAAAGTTTTCTCGATTTGGGAAACGTTCCTTTAGGCTGGAAAATCATATAATAATCACTTCTCTTTCAGAAAGGTGAGAGCGGGAAACAGGGGAATTGATGATTATTTTGCTTCCGCATCTTGTACCAGAACAGCCCTCGTATACGTAGCATAGAAACCAATTGGGATATCTTGCATCCACATACCAACAGTACCTTTGTGGCTGCTGCACACTCAGACAGGATCAGGAAAAGCCATCCCTGTGCAACTCGGACTGGGCGAATGCGACAGGAAGTTTATCTATTTCTTATTTTAAACTCATTCGGAATAATTGGCTGCATTGCTGTATCGGATGATATGCGTTGATTAAACATCTTGAAGTCGTTTCAGAAGTCGATCAGACTGTTTTCATTTAAAAAAAAAACACTTGTTTTTTAAATTAAAGTTTCGGGCGGTATTTTGCTGCCTTTGTAGTTTTATCCAACATCGCGAGACTGTTCATGAAGTTCTTGTGACTGTGACAAAATGGCGCTTTCCACCTATTAAAGTTCCGGGTGAGTTAATGTGAGCGACATGAGGGGTTTTTATTGTTGTTCTAATTTAGAAATGAAACAACATCAGCGACAAGGAGACAGGAGTTAATCTAAATGTGAATAAATTTCTCCGCAATAACTGGAACCGAAATAATTATGTTTTAATCTTCAACAAAAGCGCGCCAGACACTGTCCTGCTGAGACAAAAACAAAAACAGAATTACCTGGAAAAACTCAGCAGGTCTGGCAGCATCGGCGGAGAAGAGTTTTTGTTTTTATCTCTGTTTTTATCACTGTCCTGCTGAGTGTTTCTAGTATTTTCACATTTGAATTATACATTTGCTGGAACTTTTTTTTGTTTAATCCAATTGCAATTTTTCACTTTGGCCGTTTTGTTGAAATGAGCAATTAGACTGACTGGTGATCTCCAGCGTTTCTTTCTGCGGTTTCCTCTTTAGTGGTTCATGTCCTATCCCTATTTCACATTTCCTGAACGCGAGGAAACCCGGCGACCTTCAGGAAAAGCGCGTGAAATTCTCCTTTAATATTTCAAATTCACCCACTCCTCGCTGAGAGAAGCAAAGAGAGAGATTGAGCTCCTGCCACCTTGACCACTCATGGTGCCTCGGCCTTGGGTGACTGTGATCAGAATGCGATTGCAAATTGGGCAAATAAGTAAAACGACTGATCATGAGTGGGAGGTGTTCAAAAAAATTAACGTGATAACCAGTTTATACTCTTGTTCAAAAAAAGTTTAAAAGAATCTGTAGATGACTAAAGCTGTGATGGACAACATTAATGAAAAGATCTAAAGCATACAAAAATGCCAAAAGAAAAGCACAGACTTTGGCAACCCTGGGACTGAGCAATAAGAACAACAAAAAGGGAGCATGAAAAGAAATGTGCATCAAAATTAACACATTTAACAGTTATTGGGAAAAAGACAGGTGGTTAGGAGCAGTGTGGGACCATCCAAAACTAATAGCAGTGCTATAGTGAGGAATGATAAAGGCACTGAAGAGCAAGACGTAGAGTCAGTCTGGGTAGAAATAAGAAATAGCAAGGGAAAGAAGTTCCTGGTGGGAGTAATCTATAGGTTCCCAAACAGTAGTTCAGCAGTAGGGCACAGTATAAACCAGGAAATACTGGGAGCAGGTAGAAAAGGCACAGCAATAATTATGGGTGATTTAAATATGCATATAGATTAGACTAATCAAATTGGCATAGGTAGCCTCAAGGGAGAGTTCATAGAGTGTATTAGAGATTGTTTTTTGGAGCAATATGTTGTGGAACCAACCAACGAGCAGACTAATCTGGATTTGATTTTGTGTAATGAGATGGGATTAATTAATGATCTCAGAGTAAAGGATCCTCTAGGGAAGAGTGATCATAGCATGCTAGAATTTCAAGTTCAGTTTGAGAGTGAGAAACTTGAGTCCCACATTAGTGTTCTGGAGTTAAAGGTAACTACATAAGGCATGAGGGCAGATTTGTCCCTCATGGACTGGGCAGGAAGACTACAAGGTAGGACAGTTGATGAACAGTGGCAGACATTTAAGGAGATATTCAATTCCTCCCAAGTAAAATATATTCCAAAGAGGAAGAAAGATGATAAGAGGGGAAAAAAGCATTCATGGCTAAGCAAGGAAGTTAAAGATAACAAAGGCAAAAACTAAGGCATACCAAATTGCAAAGGTCAGTGGCAGGCTGGAAGATTGGGAAACTTTTAAAGATCAACAAAGGGTTACTAAAAAGATAATAAAAAGAGCAAAGATAAATTATGAAAGAAAACTAGCGCAAAATGTAAAAACTGATAGCAAAAGCTTCTACAAGTATATGAAAGGAAAGAGAGTAGCTAAAGTGAATGTTGGTCCCTTGGAGGATGAGACTGGGAGTTAATAGAGGGGAGTGCAGAAATGGCAGAGATGCTTAATCAATATTTTGCCTCAGTTTTCGAGGTGGAGGACACTAGTACTGCCCCAATAGTAACAGGTAGAACAGAGGGTATAGAGAAGGAGGAACTTAGAACAATCACGATCACTAGAGAAAAAGTACTGAGCAAACTATTGGGATTAAAGGGTGACAAGTCCCCAGGACCTGATGGCCTACATCCCAGGGTCTAAAAGGAAGTGGCAGCGGAGATAGTGGATGTATTGGTAATAATATTTCAAAATTCCCTGGATTCTGGAAAGGTTCCAGTGGATTGGAAAAATGCTAATATAATGCCCTTATTCAAAAAGGATGGGGGGTGGGGGTGGGGGTGGGGGTGGGTGAGGGGTGGGGGTGGGGGTGGGGGTGGGGGTGGGTGAGGGGTGGGGGTGGGGGTGGGGTGTGAGGGGTGGGGGGGGTGGGGGTGGGCGGGGTGGCAGAAAGTAGGAAACTATAGATCAGTTAGTTTAACATCTGTCATTGGGAAGTTGTTGGAATTCATTTTAAAGGAAGTAGTAATGGGCATTTGGAAAGTCAAAATGCAATCCATCAGAGTCAGCTTAGTTTTATGAAGAGTAACTCATGTTTGACTAATTTAGTAGAGTTCTTTGAAGATGTAACAAGCAAAGTGGATAATGAGGACCCTGTAGATGTTGTATATCTGGACTTTTAGAAAGCCTTTGATAAGGTGCTGCACAAAAGATTAATACACAAGATAAGATCACACAGAGTTAGGGGTAATATATTAGCTTGGATAGAGGATTGGCTAACCAACAGAAAGCAGAGAGTCGTGATAAATGGGTCTTTTTCTGGATGGCAAGCTGTAACTAGTGGGGTGTCACAAGGTTCGGTCCTTGGTCCCCAACTATTTACAATCTATGTGAATGACTTGGATTCAGGGATAGAAGGTACTATAGCTTAATTTGCAGATGACACCAAAATAGGTGGGAAAGTAAGTTGCAATGAAGAAATAAACTTACAAATGGATATGGACAGGTTGGGTGAATGGGCCAAAATTTAGCAGATGGAGATTAACATGGATAAGTGTGAGGTCATCCATTTTGGCCGAAAGAATAAAAAGGTGATTTATTATTTAAATGAAGAGAAATTTCAGAATACTGCAATGCAGAGGGACCTGGGTGTCCTCGTGCATGAATTGCTGAAAGTTAGTATACAAGTACAGCAGGTAATAAGGAAGGCAAATGGAATTTTGGCATTTATTGCTAAAGGAATAGAGTATAAAAATAGGGAAGTGTTGTTGCAGCTGTATAAGGCATTGGTGAGACTGCACCTGGAGTACTGTGCACAGTTTTGGTCCCCTTACTTGAGGAAGGATGTAGTTGCATTGGAGCGGTTCAGAGGAAGTTCACTAGATTGATTCCAGAGATGTGGGGCTTGTCTTAGGAGAGATTGAGCAGTTTAGGCCTATACTCTCTAGTGTTTAGAGGAGATTTTGAGGTATATAAGATGTTAAAGGGGATAGACAAAGTAGATGTGGAGCGGATGTTTCCCCTTGTCGGTCATTCTAGAACGAGAGGTCATGGTTTTAGGCTAAGGGGTGGTAGATTTAAATCAGAGATGAGGAGGAATTAATATTCTCAAAGGGTCGTGAATCTATGGAATTCACTAACTTAGAGAGCAGTGGATGCTGGGATCCTGAATAAATTTAAGAAGGAGATAGACAGATTTTTAATTAGTAACGAGTTGAAAGGTTATGGGGAGAGGGCAGGAAATTGGAATTGATGCCAAAATGAGATCATCCATGATTGTATTGCATGGCAGGGCAGGCCATTGCCTACTCCTAGTTCTTATGTTATTTGTCAGTGAAAATACAGAATTGATGGACATGTTGAATAATTTGCATCAGTATTTACAGCAGAGGAAGAGGATGGCATGCCAGATATCCCAAGAAAACTAATATTGAATCAGGGATGGGACTCATCAAAATTAAAGAAAGCAATATAATAGTAATGAAGAAAATAGTTGCTCTAAAGAGTGATAAATCCCCAGGACCATATGGTTTCTATCCCCAGTTAGTAGGTGAGAACATTGCAAATGCTCTGACTATAATCTTGCAAAGTTCTCTTGATTTTGGGAAACATTCATTGAGATTGGAAAACAGAATTTCACTCTGCTATTTCAGAAAGGTGAGAGAGGGAATCCAGAGAATAATGGACCAGTTAACTTCTCAGCAACAGCTGTTAGGCTATTAGAGTCTGTATTTAAGGATTGGGTGACTGAACACCTTGAAAATTTCTAGCTGATCAGAGAGAACCAGCACTGGATTTGTAAATGTCTTGGATAAACCTCTGTGAATTATTTGAAGAGGTTTACTAAAGTAGTGGAAAGAGGAATGTTTATGGATGTTGCTTATATGGATTTCCAGAAGACATTTGATAAGATCCCTCAAAAGACTTATGTTGAAGTTCATGGAATTGAACACAAATTATTGTGTAGGTCTGGAAATTGGCTGTGTGGCTGGAGATGGAGAGTAGGTATAATGGGCAGGTACTCTAGTGGCATCCTGCAAGGTACTGTATTGCGGCCTCAATTATTCACCATACTTACATGATGGGATAGAAAGCAACATATGCAAATTTGCTGATGGCACAATAATAGCAATGTAGATTGAAGTGTAACATTACGAAGAGATATTGATTGATTAAGTGAATGGTAAATGGATTTCAGTGTCGGTAAATGTGGTCTAAAAAGGATAGAACAAAGTACTTGTTAAATTATGAAAAAAGCTAGAAACAGTGGAGGTCCAAAGAGGCTTAGGGATCCAGGCACATAGCTTCTTATAATAGCATGGACAGCTTCAGAACTAATCAAAAGGCATGATGGAATGCTGGCCTTTATATCTGGAGGACCAGAATAGAAGGGGGCCAAAGTCATGCTTAAGCTATACAAAGCCCTAATTAGACAACACCTGGAGCTCTGTGAGCTGTTCTGGATGCCACAGCTTGGGAAGGATGCATTGACCTTGTAGGGAGTGCAATGTATATTTACCAGAAATATGCCTGGACTGTAATTATGGAGAGAGGTACTCAAACTGGGTTGTATTCCATGAAATATAAAAGGTTAAGGGGTAATTTGATTGAAGTTTTCAAGCTGCTAATGGGAACAGATAGGGGTTAATAGAGAGAAACTATTTCCTCTGGTTGGAGAGTCCAGGACCAGGAGACGTCATCTATAAATTAGAGCCAGACCTTTCAGGTATTAAGTTAGAAACACTTCTACACACATAAGGTGTTAAAAGTTTTGAACTCTGTTGCACAAATGACAATTAATGCCAGATCAATTGTTAAATTATAAACTGAGATTGATAGATTTTTGTTCAGCGTAGATATTGAGGGATATGGAACAAATTGTATCATAATGAGTTTGGTCACAGGTCAACCATGATCTCATTGAATTGTGGAACAGGCAGGAGGGGATAAGTGGTCTACTTTTGGTCTGATGTTATGATCAGAGTGTGATGTTTGTGATCTGTGCACACAACTGTGCCTTTTCTAAGTCTCTGCTGTCACTAAACTGTATCATCAGGTTACTAGGTGGGGTGATGTAAACAATGACATGGATGAGATAAGGAATGGCAGTTGGAATTTTACGTCTTTTCTTTTTAAATTAAACTACGTTTGGGCATTGTCTACCTTAAAATTAATAGCTACTTATTTGTGAAATCTTTTTTTAAAGGTGCAAGAACGCTTAAGATGAGAACTAAGTACTTCCCCCAATAGTGCATGATCTAAAAAAAATATTCACGCTGTTTCTCATGGGTGGTCTCAGGCCAGGAATCATGTTGTGATGTTTAGATGCTAAGTTGCTTTGTTCCTTTAAGAAAGTTAATCCAGGTAATTGTAACTACCTCTGAACTGCTCAGATCAGTGGAGGCATCTTGCGTGGATATTCTATCTTTCTAGCTGCTGGTCAGGCTGTTGGTGTAAGGTTCAAACCTCAGTTGCTTTTGGTGCTTATAATCATCACAAAATGCATTGTTCCTTCTCCGTTCATGCACTGAAATTTTATGTATGTGCAGAAGAGGTGAATTGGAATGTGTTAGGAGACAAGGTCAGCCACTCCTTTGTTCCCCCTGCCAACAACAGAAACTCAAACAGGAAATGTTGGCAGATATACTTCAGTGATTAGACTGTGGCAGTATGTATAAAGCTCAAAACAGATTTTTATGTTCATGGAGAAATGGGGAAGTAATGGATGGCAGTGAAAGAGGGGAATGAATGACAGTGAAGGAGAGGAGAAATAGGACAAATGAGAGGGAATTGCTAACAATGAAAAGGAGAATAAATCAAAGGCAATAGAGGGAATGGGGAAATTAATGAAGAGGAGGAGAAAAGGAGCAGGAGCTGGGACTGGTGTTTTACTGCGAGGAGCTGGGAGCAATAATGGGGACAGGTTTAGGGTGAGAGGAGAAACTGAGGATGATACTTTGGAGTTGGGGAGGAGGGAGCAAGCATTAACTGATGGAGTGGGAGCAGTGTCAGTTTCAACTGGGCAGTGTGGGAGAAGAGCAACAGCTTAAATAGGTTGAACATGGGGGCGATGCAAATTAAATTGTTCTTCAATGAACTGAACTGGCAGAGTTATGGTAAAGAGCCTGTCTATGAAAATTGGATGGATGCAGTGTCTCTGAAATGGGTCCTAAGTGGTAGAATGTCTCTGAACTGAGATGAAGGTAGTAGATGTAGCAGAGTAAAGACAGATTATCTTTGGGCGGGTCTGGGGTTAGTTTGTTAAAAATCAAAATGGTTAAATTGGGGAAAAAACTGAAGTGTAGAAGTGTTTAAAATGTTTTATTATTATTTGTGATATAAACTTTTAGAAGATTTCTTGCTGAGCACCCCCCACCCCACCACCACCACCACCACCTTCACCTTAAAAGCGCAGCATTCAGCTTGATGTTTTCAGTTTTTTGGATTTTCCCTTCAGGTTTTCATGTGCTTTTATTTTTTTCTCTCCAGTGTAAATGAAGGAATGTTGTGTGACAACATAAATTAGATTACATGTAATGATTTGTCTTCACATATCATGACCATTCTCACACAAGCAGACTTTTAGGTTAAGCGCCAGGTTTTCTGATGCTGTTAGTCAGCTTTTTCTTGTATTTATTTGGCAGTGTGGATTATAATTTGTAAATCTCAGGTTCCACATGAATGATTGCCTTTTCAAAAGATTGTTTTGCATCTGTAATAGAGTGCCATCTGGTGGATAATGTATACAGTCTCCACGCTAAACTTGTACATTAGCTAATCTTCTATGGTGTACTACAATGACTGTCTGGGCTCAGGATGGTGTTTATGTTGTTTAATTGTGTGTAATTTGGCCTGTCTCTTCAAGAGGAAGGGCCCTGCATGCGGAGAAGTGTTCTGAATAGGTACATCCTGAGATTTATCAGAGACTAATTTCCAAGAGAAGTTTATGTAGATCAGCAGCTGCTTGTAAATCCCCAGCTTTTACTCCTAGACAGAAGAATAGATTACACAACCAAGCAGGAAATGATTGACTCTGTTACATTTTTACTTCTAATATTGTTCAGTTGAAGTGCGCTGTCTGAAATGAGAGCTGTAAAGCTTTATATACTTGAAGTTTTCTTGAAGTAAACTTCCTTAACTAACACAGGCCAGATCTCATTCCCTGCAGAGTGCAGAGTGGATATTGCTGTGAGGGACATTAAATAGCTCCTGAGAATTGCTCTGGAGTCGGAATGCTGTTAATATATCAAGGATTTTTATAATAAGTCATATCGTTTTTAAATCTATTATCTATTTTTACATAAAGAATTGAGAAGTACTTTAGAAAAATATTTTCCTTTCCCTTCAGGGAAGTACTTACATTTTAGTTGAATTACTCAAAAGCCATTTTATCTGAGTTCGACTTCACAGGATTTTTAGGACAGGAAATAGCACCATATCTTATTTTGCCATGTCATTTCCAAAGATGATAACACTAGCTTTCAAAAGCATCATTTTCTATTCAGAAAATGCAAATTTTGTGAAATTTGGTTTGTAAATATTGTGATTTAAAGAGTTCACACTTTAATTAATTTTAAAAAAATTGTGTTTCTTCTTGGAAGCCTGCTTTATATCTTAACATTTAATTACACCAATTGGCTATTATTATCTTCTAGTTAATGGCTCCTTTGTATTTAAACAAAAGTCCTGATTCCACGCTGGATTGTGTTTTACTGTTCTTGCATGATATCTTACCAGTCTGAGGTTTTTCAATAGATGAGCTATTAAAAAGTTTTGATAAAACAATGTAAAATCATTGAATGGAGAAAGAATGCGATTTACTTACTCACTTTACAACAACAATAATTGGGCTTTCATAAGGCATTTGACAAGGTCCATACACAAAATTATTTGTAGACCTCAACTTGGTGAAATTTACAGTAAAGCATCTGAGGGGGCAAATGTGGAGAATTGAGGTATGTGATTAACCTTGTTCAGTGTGTTGCTTGCAGCATGTAAAGGTAGTGCTATCTGCTCTTTTACATACATTCTGCAATCAGCCAATGCCACCCACACCGTTCACTCTGTAATCAATGACTTGGATGAAGCGACCGAATGTATGGTTATTAAATTTGCTGATGACACAGTGATAGTTAGAGCAATTGTGAAGAGGACATAAGGAATCTGCAAAAGGGACATAGGTTATGTGAGTGGGCAAAACTTTGCAGATAGAGTATAATATGGGAAAATGTGAACTTATTCACTTTGGTAGGAAGAATGAAAAAGCAGCATATTGTTTAAATGGAGAGAGATCACAGAACTTTGAGTTACAGAGGGATCTAGGTACCCTGGCACATGAATCACCAAAAGTTAGTATGCAGGTACAGCATGTGATTAGGAACGCAAGTGGAATTGTCATTTATTGCAAGGGGAATGAAATATAAATAAACAAAAATCTTTCTACGGTTGTGTAGGGTGTTGGTGAGACCACATCTGGAATATTGTGTACTGTTTTAGTCTCCTTGTTTAAGAAAGGATATAATTGTGTTAGAAGCAGTGCAGAGAAGGTTCATTCAACTGATTCCTGGGATGAAAAGGAAAGGTTGGGCCTGTATCCATTGGAATTTAGAAGAATGAAAGGTGATCTGATTGAAACATAAAAGCTCTCAAGGGGACTTGACAGGATGGATGCTGAAAGGATGTTCCCCCTTATGAGAGGTACTAGAACTAGGGGGCAACAGTTTAAAATTAAGGGGTCTCCATTTAAGATGGCGATGAGGAGAAATTTTTTCTCTGAGGGTTGTTAGTCTGTGGAATTCTCTTCCCAGATAGCAGTGGAGGCAGCGTCATTGAATATTTTTAAGGCCAAATCAAATAGATTCTTCATTAACAAGGGAATCAAAGGGTTTAAGAGGTGGACAGGAAAGTAGAGGCCACAATCAGCCATGATCTTATCAAATGGTGGCGCAGGCTCGAGAGGATAAATGGCCTTCTCTTGCTCCTAATTCATATGTTTGTATGTTCATTGGCTGCATGCATCAGGAGGAACCTGAGATTGTGAATGGCTGGAGCTACTTAAAGTCAGCCTGCACTCCTTAAAGGGGAGGTGTATTGTGGCTGTATTAATGGAAGATTTCCAAAAGTCAATCTGGACTATGATACAATGATTTAATATGCAAGAGTGTAATCAGCAAGGTTTTCAGTCAACTCACTGAAGGTCTTTATCTTCAGGGAGGCAGGGTGTGACAGGTGATATCTAGGAGGCAGTAGTTGTGGAGTTCGATGCTGGGAATATTGCTCCAAGAATATAGATGCACTGCAGGAAGAAGTTTAATGATCTTGTACAAGTTGTCAAGGTGAGTGAGTTCATCTTCAAATAGCAGATCCTACCAACTGCACCACTAGCCTCATCAGCTGCTCAACTTTACACCTGCATCACCCATCTACCAATGACCTATTAATAGGTACTCAACCTTAAAATTCACATATTTACCTCTCACACTTAGCACTGCTGCCATTCTCAGCCTCACTACTCACAGCTCGCACGCATTGGCAGCTATTCAGTTGTACAGCTGTGTCACCAAAACATATTGCATGACACTCACTGACACACTTCCCTTTGTACAGGAGAAGGTGGTGTATAAAGGCATGAAAGAATTGGAGGGATGGGGGTGGCGTGCAAGTGCACCTGCAGGCAGGTAGGAGACAGTGTCAGTCATCGTTGGAAGTGGCATCACTGAGGCCATGACCACTGATGATATTGGAGCGAGTGATGATGAGGGTACCCTCATACCTAATTCTCCTTTCCCATGCCACTTCTCCCTCATCCTTCAACCTCTTCTGATTTACAAGGTGCAGGTGGTGTAAGCAGACACTTCTTATTCCTCACCACAGTCCAACCCTTGTCCCTTTCTCATTTCAGAATAACTGGAATCTGTCCAATCATTGGAAGAAAAAGACAGTGAAGATGAAGGGAACATGATGTGATCTTGCAGCTACCTGCTCAGACACTGGCATTCTGCATCACTTAGAGTCGAGGTTGGAAGAGGGATCTGCATGTTGTGAGATACCAGGCACGAGTGTGCAGGAGTCAATGAAAGTGCAGGTGTCAGCTCACTGATACTTGTTCTCAATTTGTTTTTCTTAAACTAAAGCAATTGATTGGCTTTGGCAGGAGAAGAAATAAATGCACAGCTCCGTCCTCATTATGTACAATTTGAGATAAGTACAAGTGTATAATTTGCAGTGATAGCTGTCCTATTTAACATCTAAATTTCTTTTACAGAGTAAGTAAAACATCATTCCATTGATCTGACTGAGAAACTGAGGTCGCAGTGTAAGACACCCCAAGATTGAAAAGAGTGGAAAGGAAATAAGGTAAGCTTGGCTGTTGGTCTTTAGATAATAGGAGAAAGTAGGATTTAGGAGAGTCCATGGCATTCAGGTTCTGGCAAAGCAATAATTAAAATCACAAAGGGTTTAGATAAACTGTTTCCAATACCTGAAGGGTCAAAAACCAGACGGCACAGACTTAATGTGATTGGCAAAAGAACCAGAGGTGACAGGAGGAAAAACTTTTTCATAAGAGGAGTGGTTAGGATTTGGAATGCACTGGCTGACAGGGTAACAGGAAACAGTTTCAATTGTAGCTTTCTAAGGAAAAATTGATAAATACTTGGAGGATAAAAAAATTAAGGCAAGTGGAGGAGTGAGACAAAATGGAATGCTCTTCCATCTGTGCTGTATTATACTTTGATCCTACTTGTTATGCTGCAGCACACTCAGATCAGGACTTCAATGGGCCAAGCTACAGAAGAAGGCAGATGGGCATTCATAACCAAATTCGTGGCACACTGTGAAGTCTGCCGGAAAGCCTGCGCTCAGTGTTAAGGAGCATAGACAAATCTAACACCAAATTAGCTCGGGGCTTTGTGCAAAGCTTGGAGATCATCCTTTTCAACATGGAAGAGCTTCTCAACTCCATCAGCACATCAGTGAGCCCAACCATGATTCAGCATTTTATGTCTCTGCTTCCGTCACAACACAAGCAGCATTCATCAAAGGCATGAATGCTGCTGTAGAACTCAGAGATTGACTCTTAATTAATGTAATGGCCCAGCAAGCTGCTCAGTTGTATTAATTGCTGCAGAAAAGTTGGATAAGAATAAAACCTGACAGATTATTTGGCATTCACCTAGAGACTGGCACACCCATTCCTGTTTAACTCTGCAAAATCCTTCCTGGGGTCACGAGTTCAAATTTCAACAAGGCAACTGGTGGAATTTAAATTGAATTAATTAATGAATTCAATTAATTATTTAAAAATCTGGAATTGAAAGCTAGTCCCAATAATGGTGACCATGAAACTCTTGTCATAAAACCTATCTAGTTCACTAATGCCCTATAGGGAAGGAAATCTGCCATCCTTTACCCAGTATCATGGTCACCTCATGCCCACAAAGATAATTGGACAGTGGACACTGTACTTTTAAAAAGAAAGCAGCATAGAATAATGGACGCTGTACCCTTACAAAATGGATTCCAGAAAGCCAGGTGACTTCTGTTGTATTTTCTGGACAGATAGAGACAATATGTCTGGCAAATTGCTTAAAAATGTAAATGACTTTCTCAGGTGCAAATTGACTACCCCTCACCATTTCAATAGAAGAGATTTAAAGGATGATGGCTACTAGCCCTTTTGGCCCTATGAAGGTGCGACTTCAAATAAAACCATTCAGTGAGGATGATTATGACTGTAATTTTGCTGGGATATCAGTTATCCCCCATTGTGTTTCAATTTCATTGCTCGAATCCATTGTGTGAACAATGGGATACCTCATTACTGTCATCACATGACCGAATCCAGCTGGAGGGGGGTGGGGGTGGTGGGCAACACCTTATTTGTCCACAGGGGAGCCCAGCAAGGCAGTTTGGGGCCAGCAGCACAAAGGGATCACACCCAGCCAGAAGAAAAGAACCCTGCCGAAAACAAACAATCAACTCAGGCAGTGAAAAGGAGTTAATTAGTTTTACTTCCAAGATTACGTTTCTTCTCTACAGGAACTTGGCCATAATTTCATCTAAAAAAGCCAGAAACTTCCAACCTCCATTTGTCTTCACACAATCAAGAGAGAGAATCCTTTAGGTCTCCAACAGTTTTCAACCTCCATCTTAAAGGGCTGGCTAAAAGTAAATGACTTATTTCTTGTTGCACTGTTAGTAATCTAAGTTCATGTTACATCTTGAGAAATAATTTTTCCTTGTGTGTATGTGTGTCTGCATGTTTGAGGAGTGGGTTTTATTTCAGGTGTTGTGAAAATAAAGGTTTATAATTCCTTTTGATTTAAACTTATAAAAAAGCCTGTTTAATGTTACAGCATTGAAAAGCATTAAAACACTCCTCCTCAAAAATACATCTTGTTACAGTCAGCTGGGAGGTGAGGTAAAAGGATGTAGCAAACCTCTCAGCTTTACCAAACTGCTACAGAAAGGTCGAAAAGAAATAAAACTGGACGAACCACCTACTATCAACTTAGGCACCGGAAATGACAACGGCACATTCTGCCCTGTTGACCTTGCAAAATCCTCCTTATTAATGTCTGGGGGCTTTTGCCAAAATTGGGCGATCTGTCTCATAGACTAGTCATGCAAAAGCCTGACATAGTCATACTCACAGAACCATACCTTACTGTGTCCCAGACACCACTATCACCATCCCTGGTTATGCCCTGTCCCACCGGCAGGTCAGAGGCAGCGGCACAGTGGTGTGTACACAGGAGGGTGTTACCCTAGGATTCCTCAACATTGACTCTGGACCCCATGAATCCTCATGGCATTAGGTCAAACATGAGCAAGGCATGCCTCCTTCTGGTTATCACCTTCTTCCCTTGCTTAGCTGATGAATCGCAAGAAGCACCTAGGATGGCAAGGGCACAGAATGTACTCTGAGTAGATTTTCATGTTCATCACCAAGAGTGGCTCAGTAGCACCACTACTGACCAAGCTAGTTGAGCCCTAAAAGAACATAGCTGCCAGACTGGGTCTGCGGCAGATGGTGAGGGAATCACCGAGGGAAAAACCTACTTGACCTCACTCTCACCAATCTACCTGTTGCAATTGCATCTGTCCATGACTGCATTGATAGAAGTGACCATAGTACAGTCAAAGTCCTGTTTTCACTCTGAGCATATCCTCCATCATGTTGTGTGGCACTACTGCTGTGCTAAATTGGATAGACTTCGAACAGATCTAGCAGCTCAAAACTGGGTGTCCCTGAGGTGATGTGGGCCATCAGCAGCAGCAAAATTGTATGCAACCACAATCTGTAACCTCATGGCCTGGCATATCCCTCACTCTATCATTACTTTCAAGCCAAGTGATCAACCCTGGGCCAGGAGGGTGGGCCAAGAGCAACATCAGATATACCTAAAAATGAGGTGTCAGTGTGGTGAAGCTACAACACAGGACTACTTGCATGCCAAACTACAAATGCAGCATGCGATAGACAGAGCTAAGTGATCCCACAACCAACAAATGAGATCTAAGCTCTGCAGTCCTGCCACATGTAGTCATGAATGGTGGTAGACAATTAAATAACTCACTGAGGGAGGAGGCTCCACAAATATCCCCATCCTCAATGATGGGAGAGCCCAACACATCAGTGCAAAAGAAAAGGCTGAAGCACTTGCACCTATTTTCAGCTAAAAGGACTGAGTGGATGATCCATCTCAGTCTCCTCCGGAGGTCCCCAGCATCCACAAGTGCCAGTCTTCAGCTAATTCGATTCACTCCACCTGATACCAAGAAATGGCTGAAGGCACTGAATACTGCAAAGGTTATGGGCCCTGACGAGATTCAGGCAATGGTACTGAAGACTTATGCTCCAGAACTAGCCAAGCCCTCAGCCAAGCTGTTCCAGTACAATTACAACACTGACATTTACCCAGCAAATGGAAAATTGTCCAGCTATGTCCTGTCCATAAAAAGGACAAATTCATTCCAGTTAATTACCACCCCATCAGTCTACTCTCAATCATCAGCAATGTGATGGAATGTGCTGTTGACAGTGCTATCAAGCAGCACTTACTTAGCATTAAACTCACTGATGCTCAGTTTGGGTTTTGCCAGGGCCACTCAGTACCTGACCTCATTGGAGCCTTGTTCCAAACATGGACAAAGCTGAATTCCAGAAATGAAGGGACAGTGACTCCCCTTGACATCAAGGCTGCATTTGACCGAGTGTGGCATCAAGGAGCCCTACTGGAGTCAATGGGAATCAGAAGGAAAACTCCCCGCTGGTGAGGGTCATACCTAGCACAAAGGATTAAAGTTGTGGTTGATGGAGGCCATTTGTCTTGGTTCCAGGCAGGAGTTCCTCAGGGTAGTGTCCTAGACCTAGCCAACTTCAGATGCTTCATCGATGCCTGCCTTCCATTATAAGGTCAGAAGTGGGGATATTTGCTGATGATTACACAATGTTCTGCACCATTCGCAACTTCTCAGATACTGAAGTAGTCTTTCTCCATATGCAGCAAGACCTTGACAACATTCAGGCTTGGGCTGATAAGTGGCAAGTGACATTTGCACCACTCCAAGTGTCAGGCAATGACCATTTTCAACAAGTGAGAATCAAACCGCCTCCCCTTGACACTCAATGGCACTACCATTGCTGAATCCCCCACTATCAATATCCTGGAGGTTGTTATAACTGGCCAGAAATTGAACTGGACCGGCCATATAAATACTGTGCCTGGATACGAGCTGGTGAGAGGCTGGGAATTCTGTGGCAAGTAACTCACCACCTGACTCCTCAAACCCTGTCCACCATCTACAAGGCAGAAGTCAGGAGTGTGATGTAATAATCTACATTTGCCTGGATGAGTGCAGCGACAACAATACTCAAATAGCTGGACACCATCCAGGACAAAGCAGCCCACTTGATTCGTACCCTATCCGCCACCTTAAACATTCATTCCCTCAATCACCGACACACGGTGGCAACAGTGTTTACCACCTGCAAGATGCATTGCAGCAAATCACCAAGTCTCCTTCGACAGCACCTTCCAAACTCACGACCTTTACCACCTTGACATACAAGGGCTGCAGATGCATGAAACCACCAGCACCTGCAAGTCTCTTCTAAGCCACACACCATTCTGACTTGGAAATATATCGCCATACCTTCACTGTCACTGGGTCGAAAGCCTGAGGAAGATGAACGGCCTAAAAAATGGCATTGCATAATCCAGTTTATCCTCCATGGACCCTACCACCACAGAAGGAGGACTCTTTTGCCTCATTCATATCTGTGCTGGTTTTTTGAAAGAGTTGTCCAATTTGGTCCCATATCCCAGCTTTTTCCCCAAATTCCTGTAAATTAGTCCAACTTCTGATGAAAGGTCACAGATTTGAAACATTTCTCTCTACGCAGATGTTGCCAGAACTGCTGAGTATTAACAGCTTTTTCTGTTCTGATTTCCGATTTTAAGCAATTTTAGTATTTTGCTTTTGGATTTATTGAAGAAGCTGGGTTGCCCTCCTTTAGAGAATAGAAGGTTTGAAGGAGATTCGATAGAACTGTTCAAAATCATGAGGGCTCCAGACAAAATAGATAGAAACTGTTGCCATTGGAGGAGGTGTAGAGAACCAGAGGAGACAGATTTAAGGTGATTGGCAAAAGAACAAACGTGACATGAGAAAATATTCTCTTCCACAGTGAATAGCTGGGATCTGAAAGACACTGCTTGAGAGTGTAGTGAAGACAGATTCAATCGTGGCTTTCAAAAGAGTATTTGGATAAGCACCTGAAGGCAGTACATTTGCAGGGTTATAGGGAAAGGGTGGGTAATTGGGACTACCTGAGTTGTTCTTGCAGAGAGCTGGAGTGGACTTGATAGGCAGAATGGCCACCTT
The DNA here is from genome assembly GCF_017639515.1 of Carcharodon carcharias. Taxonomy (NCBI): domain Eukaryota; kingdom Metazoa; phylum Chordata; class Chondrichthyes; order Lamniformes; family Lamnidae; genus Carcharodon; species Carcharodon carcharias. The sequence continues at coordinate 84,046,952 of NC_054469.1, read as the reverse complement.
CCTTGCTGTAACCATTCTTTGATTCTTAGAATAAAGGCAAAAGTTGAGGGTGAGGAATGAACAGGCAGTGAAAAGCCCACTCTTTGACCATGATGATGCTGTTTACAGTGATTGCAGTTGCTCAGCTTGTTTCAGCAGTTGAAAAGATACCTTTGGGTCTATAAAGTTAGATTTTACCTATGAAAGCAGCTACGATATTCTGCTTGTTCTGAATTTAAGCCTTAGGCTTCAGTTCAGCACTTTACTTGATGGCAAACAATTCCTCAATTTGGTTCACTGTCAGGGGAACTCAGTTTGTATATAAGTACCTCAAAGTTTTATTTTTCTCGACCCTCGTGCATATGGTGCACCACAATCTTTCATTTTTCTACCCATGATTTCCCGAGACTTTGGAATTGGAGAACAGAATTATTTCCAGGGACGAAGAGGGTGTGTGTTTTTACCGGAAGGTGAAAGTATAATTTCCTTTGAAAGTTACCACTGAATTTACTTCCACAACCCTTTTAGGCAATAAGTTCTAGATCATTATAACTTGCTGCATAAAATAAAATTCTCCTGTCTCCTTTTATCCCTTCTCTCTCTCTCTTTTCAGGTACCATGCCCTCAGAGACCATAGACCTTCATGTTAATATTGCTCTAGAGGTGTGGATCATCTTTGTTGATGATACATTCATCTAATTTGCAATAATGCTTTGTCTACCTCAACCTCTTTTACCATCAATCTTTCCCATCAGCATCAGGCGTTCTAAATCATGATTCCTTATTATGTGCCCAAGAAATTCCAACTGTCTTCCGGATCTTGGTTAACAGAGTTCTTTTGGTCTTAGATTTTACTAGCACCTCTTCATTGGTAGTGTGACTTATCCAAGATATTTTCATTATTTGTCTCAAAACCCCCAACTTTTCAGCCTCAATTCTCCTCTGCATTGCTTCACTGATCATCCAACATTAGCTTCCATTTGTCAAAACTGGTGTGATGTAGCATTCCAGGATTCTGAGCTTTGTTTTCAATTTTGAGTTGATCATAATCTTTTTCATTTTTTGATCTGCATCTTTGGCCATTCCAATCCATTGTCTTATTTCTTGGTCGTACTTTCTGTCCAATGTTAACATATTCCCTAGGTATCAAAATTTCTCTACCTGTTTGATCTTTTCATTCTTCACTGTGAACTTACATTCTGGTATGATTTTTGTTTTGGACACTACTAGATATTTTATTTTCTTACAATTTATGCTCAGCCCTTTCTTCTCACTTTTACTCACTACTCAATCCAAAATCTTTTGTAGTTTCTCTTCAGAGTCAGCAATAAAAACGGTATCATTGGTGTATCTTATATTATTAAAGTTGTAACCTCCAAATAATAATCCAGAAGGTCTTCAATCCCTCTAAGAATATTTTCACTGTACAAATTGAATAAATTTGAGGAGAAACCCCCCCCGCCCCCAACCCCATTGACCCAGCTTTTAATCTTCACAAAATTGCTTAGATTGTTCTCAACTTTTACATCTGCAGTTTGTTCCCAATGATGATTTCTTATCATTCTAAGTTCTTATATACGAACGTATGAACAAGGAGTAGGTGTAGGCCATTCAGCCCCTCGAGCCTGCACCGCTGCCCCGCAATTTAATAGATCATGGTTGATCTGATAGTAACCTGAAATCTGCATCCAACTACTGCCGATAACCTATCACCCCCTTACCAAGAAGCTATCCGCCTTGGCCTTAAAAATATTTGAAGACTCTGCTTCCACCACCTTTTCAGGAAGAGAATTCCAAAGACTCACAACCCTCTGAGAGAAAAAAATTATGCCTCTTCTTTGTCTTAAATGGGCAGCCCCTTATTTTTAAACAGTGACCTCTAGTTCTAGATTTTCCCACAAGAGGAAACATCCTCTCCACATCCACCCTCAGGGTCCTACATATTTCAAATAAGTCACCTCTTACTCTTCTAAATTCTACTGGATGCAAGCCTAGTTCTGTCCAACCTTTCCTCATAATACAACCCACCCATTCCAGGCATTAGTCTGGTAAACCTTCTCTGAACTGCTTCCAGCGCATTTACATCCTTCCTTAAATAAGGTGACCAATACTGTACACAGTACTCCAGATGTGGTCTCACTAGTGCCCTGTACAATTCCCCTCTCAATAACTGATAACATTTTATTAGCTTTCCTAATTATTTGCTGTGCATACTAGCTTTTTGTGATTCGTACACGAGGACACCCAGATCCATCTGCACCACCAGAGCTCTGCAATCTCTCACCATTTAGATAATATACTTCTCTTTTATTCTTCCTGCCAAGATGGACAATTTCACATTTTCCCACATTAAACTCCATCTGCCAGATCTTTGCCCACTCACTTAACCTATCTATATCTGTTTGTAGCCTCCTTATGTCCTCTTTACAACTTACTTTCGCACCCAGCTTTGTGTCATCAACAAATTTGACAACCATCCCTTCATCCAAGTCATTTATATAAATTGTATACAGTTGAGGTTCCACCATTGATCCCTGTGGCATGCCACTCGTTACACCTTGCCGGCCTGAAAAAGACCCATTTATGCCTACTCTCTGCTTCTTGTTAGCCAGCCAACCTTCTATCCATGCCAATATGTAACCCCATATACCAAGAGCTTTTCTTTTCCACACTTCATCAAATGCCTTCTAGAAATCTAAGTACAGTACATCTACCAGATCCCTTTTATCCACAACACATGTTACTTCCTCAAAGAACTCCAATAAGTTGGTTAAACATGATTTCCTTTTCACAAAACCATGTTGAGTCTGCCTGATGACATTGAGCTTATCCAAGTGCCCTGCTATAACTTCTTTAATAACAGCTTCTAACATTTTCCCTATGACAGATGTTAAGCTAACTGGCCTATAGTTTCCCGCTTTCTGTCTCCCTTCCTTTATGAATAATGGAATTACATTTGTCATCATCCAATCTAATGGGACCTTACCCAAATCTAGGGTGTTTTGGAAAATTAAAACCAATGCATCAACTATCTTACTAGACATTCTTTTAAGACCCTTGGATGAAGTTCGTCAGCCCGCAGCTCCAACAATTTACTCAGTACCTCTTCTCTGGTAACTTATTTTTGTGACTTCCTTCCCCACTTCCATTGCCTGGTTAATAGCCTGGGGTGTTATTTATATCCTCTATAGTGAAAACTGATGCAAAATACCTGTTCAATTCACCTACTATCTCCAGATTCATTTTCTGTAGGACCAATGCACACTTTAACTCTTTTCTTATTTAAGTATTTATAAAAACTCTTACTCAAATTAGGTTAAGGGATAGGTCAATAGAGATGCAGTGGCTAATATTTAATGAGATATGTCTGAATGAACAGAACAGATACATTCCAACAAGTAAGAAAAAGTCCAAGGGACGGACACACCATCCGTGGTTAACTAGAAAGCTTAAAGATAGCATCAAACTTGAAGAAAAAGCAAATAATTGTGCAAGGATATGTGAGAAGCCTGGTTTTATATTTCTGGCTAGCTTTCTCTCATCTTTCCCTCCTTATTAGCCTTTTAGTCGTTCTTTGCTGTTGCTTATATTCTGTCCAATCTTCTGGCTGTCTAAGGAGAATATTCACAGTTTCTCTAGTCTCTCCTCATAACCTAAGTCCCACATCCCTGGTACCATTCTAGTAAGCCTCTTCTTCAAGGCATTATAAATATTTAGCACAACTTTCTTGCATTTGTAAAGTATGTATTTCTTTACAAAGCCAAAGATCCCCAATGTCTTTTTTAGCATCCTTCTCAACTTGTCCGATACCTTCAAAGATTTATGTATGTACGCCCCTGGGGCATCCTGTTCCAGCATCTCCTTTACAATTGTATCATTTAATCTATATTGCTGCTTCTCAGTGTTCCTACCAAAAAGAATCACTTCACCCTTCTTTGCGTTAAATTTTCTCTGCCTTGCATCTGTCCGTTTTACAGTCTGTTTATGTCCTCCTGCCGTTTGTTACTATCTGCGTCATCATTCACTACATTGCCAAGTTAGTGCAACCTTTGAAATTATGCTCAGTATACCCAAGCAGAGGTCATATCAAAAAGGGCAGCCCTAATACCAACCTCTAGGGAGCACCACTGTTTTCTTGCGTCAGACTTAAAATACAGTTGTTTACCATTACTCCCTGCTTTCTGGCCCTTTCCCAATTTTATATCCATGCATCCACTGTCATGGGCTTCGGTTTTATCAACATGTTTATTATGTGGTGCTTTATCAAGTATCCTTTGGTAAACCTGAACTACTCTGTTTGTTTATTAGATGTTTTTCAAGAAACAAGTTCATTTTGTTCGCACATTAGTCATTTGAGATATTAATCACTTCAAAGGAGGCCACTATTTACAATCTAACCGTATGTTGGTCCATTGTCACAAAGCAATGCCATTGCAACACCTAATTATTTAGGGTGTCATTCTATTTATAAAAAAAGTGCTGGAAACACTGAGCAGTTCAGGCGGCATCTGTAGAACAAGAAACAGAGCTAATGTTTCAGGTCCATGGCCTTTCATCAGAACTCTGGGTGGAATCAGAGCAGAGTTTTGAAGCTTTCTGGTCACACTTGAAATGGTTTACCCTTTACCAGAGATACAGACTCTGATGGCCACTTCTGAATTCTCTGAAGAGTTGTATTCATTCATGGGATGTGGGTGTCACTGGCTAGGCCAGCATTTATTGCCCATCTCTAATTACCCTCGTTCAGAGGGCATTTAAGAGTCAACCACATTGCTCTCTGGAGTCACATGTAGGCCAGACCAAGTAAAGATGACAGATTTCTTCCCTAAAGGGCATTAGTGAATCAGATGGGTTTTTACAACAATTGACAATGGTTTCATGATCATCATCAGACCTTTAATTCTAGATTTTTATTGAATTCAAATTGCACCATCTGTTGTGGCGGGATTTGAACCCGGGTTCCCAAAGCATGACCTAATTTCTCCTTATGTACTAGGTGCCTTATTTTGTTTTATAATGTTCCTGTGAAGTGCCTTGGGATGTTTCATTGCATTAAAGGTAGTGTATAAATTTAAGTAGTTGTTGTTACACTGGTTGCTACCAGACATCATCTGCAGAGGGCATTGCTTGACTGAGAACTAGAGTGACAACATCACTGGGAGACTGTTCAAAATTAGTAAGAAATTCTCTCAACAGGCCTTCCCTGCCACACTTAGAACATAGCAGCTATGAACAGGAAAGCAGACACTAAATTAAAGGTAGACATGGTTTGAGAAGGAAATATAGGGTTAAAATCACCACAAAACTGTGTTACATTAAAATGACAAATTTTTTTCCTATTTATTCTTTCCCAGGATTTGGGTGTTGCAGGCTAGGCCAGCATTAATTGCTCACACCTAATTGCCCTGAGAAGGTAGTGGCGAGCGCCACCTTGAACCGCTGTAGTTCATGTGGTGTAGGTACACCCACAGTATTATTAGAGACGGAGTTCCAGGATTTTGACCCAGCAACAGTGAAGGAACAAAGATATAGTTTCCAAGTCAGGGCGGCAAGTGGCTTGGAGGTGAACTTGTAAGTGGTGGTGGTGAAGAACCTTGTCCTTCTAGGTGGTACGGGTCATGGGTTTAGAAGGTGCTGTTCAAAGATCCTCAGTGAGTTTATAAGTAACACATTGTTCTCTTGTTAACCACTAATCTCTGCAGCAAATGCCTTATAATTGTGTGTAGGTTTACCTATTTTTCTTAACCCCCTCTCTCCTAAAACCAGTGATTGTTGCGTTGGGCTCTAGACTGTCAAACAAAGTTCACACTTTCTTCATGAATAAGCTTCTGTGAGATTATACAGTGGGGGCCTCCTGGCAATTCGATCAGAGAAGCCTCAAGAGCCAGGCCAAATTACTCACCTGAAGTTCACTTCCACCCAGAGGGGTCACTGGATAGTGATCAGAAACCAGAATTTTGGAAGGCAGGACGAGACCTGGTCACATGACACAAATTGCAACGATCAGACATTGTATATGACCGAGTGCTATCATACTGCTTTGCAAGCATAGGAATTATATACTGTATTTATGATAATGTTGGAACAAGTGGATGAGTATCCTGAATGGGAAGGAAGCTGGTTAAAATAAAGCTACGTGCTGACAGATGCAGCTGTCTTCTATTTGGTTGACGTGATATGGCAGATCATTGGAATGCTGCCCCCGACCGCATATTTAGGATTTAACTCAACAGGTTGGAATGCTTCATTTGAGTTCTCACATTTATGAGCACAATAACTTTTGGAAGTATTTAATTTCACCTCCCACCTGAATTCTGATCCCTCTTCAATCAACTGCTCAATAGAAACAGGGTGTGCGCAGTGATGAGACTTGCCCATCAATTTTGTTTTTTTATTGAAGGTTACAGCAAAGGAATAATATAATAGTTTGTGATGCAGGAGGGAGAACACCTGTTACAGTTTGAGCTTCAAATTGAGGTGGGCCTGTCCTAGGAGTCTAACTGCTCTTGGCATTGTTACTGGCTCTTTTAATAGGATAAATTCTTTCTAGAGAGGTACTATTTTAATAGAATACTGCTCACTATTTCCAGATCATCCTGGATTACAAAGATAATTCCCTGCCCACCACCCCTGGCTTCTTTTTTCCACTGCAACCTGTTTTCTTAAACTCCTCTCTCCTGTGTCCCCCACCCTCACCTCCAACAACCAATGTGAGGAGCTCATGGACTTTTTTCACTAAGATTGAGACCATTCAATCAGTTTCCTCTGTCACTTCCTTCCATTCCACTAGCCCACTTGGCCAAACTTTATATTGCACTGCTTTCTGCCCTTGACCTGAACGCACATCTTTCTCTAGTTTCTCACCTATCTCTCCAAATGCTCTCTCTGCACTCATCTTGTCCAAGTACTGAGCCCTCTCCTTCATATGTATTGTCATCAGCCCTCTCCTCAAGTAAATAAACCTTTGTCTCCTCTGTCCTAACAAACTACTTCCCATCTCCAATTCCCTTTCCTTTCCGAAGTCCTTGATCTCATTCTGATGAAAAGTCATTGACCTGAAACATTAGCTGTTTCTCGTCACAGAAGCTTCCTGACCTGCTGCTTATTTCCAGTGTTCTTTGTTTTTATTTCAGATATTCAGCATCTGCAGTTTTTTTGCTTTTGCCAAATCCGTGGCCATCTTTCCCAAAACTCCATGTTTGAATTCCTCCAGTCAGGTTTCTGCCACTGTCAAAACAACTTGTATCATAGTCACAAATTACATCCTATGTGACCAGGACAGAGGTAAATTTTTCCCTCATTATTCATCTTGGCCTGTCTGCAGCCTTTGACACGGTTGACCCCACCATACCTCTCCAATGTATCTCCACTGTTGCCTAGCTGGGTGGGTTGCAAGCACTTCATCCCATTCTTATCTATCGAATCATGGCTAGAGAATCACTTCCAGTGGCTTCTGTTTCTGCTCCGCACTGTTATTTCTGGTGTCTTCCAAAGATCTATACTTGCTCTCCACACACATCCCATCCCCCACCATCTCTGATTTCTCATCTATATGCTGCCCCTTGGCACCATCGAAAAACATGGTGGCGTAGTGTTATTGTCAGAGACAATAATCCACAGACCCAGGGTAATCCTCTGCATCCTGTCTCCTCCGTGACAGATGGTGGAATTTGAATTTGATAGAAATCTGGAATTAGAAGCCTGATGATGGTCATGAAACCTTTGTCGATTGTCATTAAAACCCATCTAGTTCACTGATGTCCTTTAGGGAAGGAAATCTGTTGTCCTCACCTGGTCTGGCCCACATGTGACTCCAAACCCACAGTGATGTGGTTGACTCTTAATGCTGTCTGAAGTGGCCTAGCGAGCCACTCAGATATATAAAACCGCTAAAAAGTCAATAAAAGGGAATGAAACCAGATGGACCACCTGACATTGATCTAGGCATCGGAAATGACAACTGCAAACCCAGCCCTGTTGACCCTGCAAAGTCCTCCTTATTAACTTCTGGGGGTTAGTGCCAAATTTGGGAGAGCTGTCTCACAGACTAGTCAATGAACAGCCTGACATAGTTATACTTAAGTAATCATGCCTTACAGATCATGTCCCAGACACCACCATCACCATCCCTGGGTATGTCCCGTCCCAACGGCTGGACAGACCCAGCAGAAGTGGTGGCACAGTGATATACAGTTGGGAAGGAGCTGGCCTGGGAGTCCTCAACATCAACTCTGGTCCCCATGTAGTCTCATGGCATCAGGTCAAACAGGGACAAGAAAACCTCCTGCTGATTACCACGTACCACCCCCCCCCCCCCCCCCCCCCCCCCAACCCCTCAGCTGATGAATCAGTGCTCCTCCATGTTGAACACCACTTGGAAGAAGCACTGAGGGGGGCAATGGCACACAATGCACTCTGGGTGAGGGACTTCAATGCCCATCACTAAGAGTGGCTCGGCAGCACCACCAGAGACCGAGCTGGCCAAGTCCTAAAGGACATAACTGTTAGACTGGGTCTGTGGCAGGTGGTGAGTGCACCAACGAGGGAAAAACATACTTGACCTCATCCTCACCAACCTGCCTGCTGCGGATGCATCTGTCCGTGACCGTATCGGTAGGACTGACCACTGCACAGCCTTGTGGAGACAAAGTCCCACCTTCACATTGAAGATACCCTCCATCGTGTGTGTGGCACTATCACCATGCTAAATGGGATAGATTTTGAACAGATCTAGCAACTCAAGACTGGGCATCCATGAGCAGCAGAATTGTACTCGAGCACAATTTGTAACCTCATGGCCTGGCACATCCCACACTCTACCATTACCAACAAGCCAGGGATCAACCCTGGTTCATTGAAGATTGTAGGAGATCATGCCAAGAGCAGCACCAGGCATACCTAAAAATGAGGTGTCAACCTGGTGAAGCTATAACATTACTTCTCTGCCAAACAGCATAAGCAGCAAGTTATAGACAGAACTAAGCGGTTCCACAACCAACGGATCAGATCTAAGCTCTGCAATCCTGCCACATCAAGGGATGAATAGTGATGGGCAATCAAACAACTCACTGGCGGTGAAGGCTCCACAAATATACCCTTCCTCAATGATAAGGAGACCAGAACATCAGTGGAATAGATAAAGCTGAAGCATTTGCTACAATCTTCAGCCAGAAATACCAAGTGGATGATCCATCTCTGCCTCTCCCAGAGGTCCCCAGCATCACAGATGCCAGTCTTCAGCCAGTTCAATTCATTCCACGTGACACCAAGAAATGGCTGAAAGCACTGGGTACTGCAAAGGCTATGGGCCCTGACATTATTCCAGCAGCAGTACTGAAGGCTTGTGCTCCAGAACTTCTCACATCCTTAGCCAAGCTGTTCCAGTACAGCTACAACACTGAAGTCTACCCGGCTATGTGGAAAATTAACCAGGTGTGCACAAGAAGTAGGACAAGTCCAAACTGGCTAATTACCGCCCCATCAGTCTACTCTCAATCATCAGTACAGTGATGGAAGGGGTCATCAACAAAGCTATCAATTGGCACTTGCTTAGCAATAACGTGTTCACTGATGCTCAGCTTGGGTTCCGCCAGGGTCACTTAGCTTCTGACCTCGTTACAGCCTTGGTTCAAACATGGAGAAAAGAGCTCAACTCCAGAGATGAGTGAGAGTGACTGCCCTTGACATCAAGGCAACATTTGACTGAGTGTGGCATCAAGGAACCCAGCAAAACTGGAGTCAATGGGGAATCAGGAAAACTCTACTGGTTGGAGTCATACCTAGCACAAAGGAAAATGGTTGTAGTTGGAGGTCAGTCAGCTCAATTCCAGCACTTCACTGCAGGAGTTCCTAGGCCCAACCATCTTCAACTGCTTCATCAATGACCTTCCTTCCATCATAAGGCCAGAAGTGTGAATGTTCGCTGATGATTGCACAATACTCAGCACCATTTGCGACTTCTCAGATACTGAAGAGTCCATGTCCAAAATGCAGCAGGACCTGGAAAATATCCAGGCTTGGGCTACACGTGGCAAGTAACATTCGTGCCACATAAGTGCCAGTCAATGCCCATCTCCAACAAGAGAGAATCTAACCATTGCCCCATGACATTCAATGGCATTACCATCACTGAATCCCCCAAAATAAACATATTAATATAAATAATGTGGCTACAAGAGCAGGTCAGAGGCTAGGAATCCTGCGGCAAGTATCTCACCTCCTGACTCCCTAAAGCCTGTCCACCATCTACAAGGCACAAGTCGGGAGTGTGATGGAATACTCTCCACTTGTCTGGATGAGTGCAGCTCCAACAACACTCAAGAAGCTTGACACCATGCAGGACAAAGCAGCCCACTTGATTGGCACCCATTCCACAAACATTCACTCCCTCCACCACCAACGCACAGTAGCAGCAGTGTGTACCACCTACAAGATGCATTCCATGAACTCACCAAGGTTCCTTAGGCAGCACCTTGCAAATCCACGACTGCTACCATCTAGAAGGACAAGGGCAGTAGATACATGAAAACACCACCACCTGGAGGTTCCTCTCCAAGTCACTCACCATCCTGACTGTCACTGGGTCAAAATACTGGAATTCCCTCCCTAACAGCACTGTGGATGTACCTATGCCACAGGGACTGCAGCGGTTCAAGAAGGCAGCTCACCACCACCTTCTCATGGGCAATTAGGGATGGGCAATAAATGCTGGCCCAGCCGCGACTCCCACACCCTGTAAATGAATAAAAATAAAAGCTTCCACTTGCATGCTGATAACACCCTTACCACCACCCTCTCGCGACTTCTCCACTGTCTTTAAATTATAAGACTCCTCCAACATGCAATACTGAATGAGCAGAAATTTCCCCTGATTGAATATTGGGAAGATTGAATTCACTGTCTTTGGTTCCTGCTCCAAACCTCATTCCCCCTAGCTTTGGACTCCATCCCTCTTCTTGGCAACTGCCTGAGGCTGGAACCAGTCTGATCACAACCTTGGTGTTTTACTTGACTCCAGGCTGAGCGCCCATATTGCTATAGGTGCCTATTTTCCATCTCCATAACATCACCCACCTCAGACAATCTGCTGCTGAGACCCTCATCCATGCCTTTATTATCTCTAGGTTTGAATATTCGAACCCGCTCCTGGCTGGCCTCCCATGTTCTACACTCCATAAGCTTAAGGCCATTCAAAGCTCCCCTGCCTATGCACAAAGTCCCATTAACCACCCCTGTACTCACTGATGTTTATTGGCTCCCGGTTAAGCAATGCCTCAATTTTAAAATTTTTATCCTTGTTTTCAAATTCCACCAAGGCCTTGCGCCTTCACGTCTCTATAATCTCCTCCAGCCGCACAACCCTCAGAACTCTGCACTCCTCGTACTCTGGTCTCTTGCGCTTCCCCAATTTTAATCATTCCACCATTGGTGGCCATGTTTTCAGCTGCCTAGGCCCTAAGCTCTTGCATTCACTCCCTCAACTTCCCTGCCTCATTACTTCCCTTTCCTCCCATTGGATGGCCTTTTAAAATCTACCTCTTTTTGGTCATTTGCCCTCATATTTCCTTACATGGCTCTCTGCTAAACTTTGCTTTATAACGCTCCTGTGAAGTGCCTTGGGATGTTTTATTATGCTAAAGGTGCTATACAAATGCAAGTTTGTTGTCTTTTGAATGGAATTGACATCGGTTGCCTTTCACTTAACTTGTCTTTTACTGCAATTTGATTCCATCCTTTCCCTTACTCCGTAACTTCCAAGTGCATCCCACCCCGCTGGGAGGCTGGGGAGTTGTAGCCTGTGGGGACGTGAACAGATGCTTCCGTTAGTGGCACTTCTTGATTGACCCTTCACAAGGTGTGTCAGGAGGGGAATGGATCGCCAGTTTTAAACAGACAGTATCAATTTTCCTTTTTACTCTTTACCGGAATATGATAGATTATGACTATTCCCAATAGCACCCTTGTTGTTTCCTGGCTCTCGGATGTGTTGCAGCCTAACCGGTATTTTATAGCAGGAAAAGGCTTGGCTGTCAGTTTGGCTTGTGCACTGCTCCCGCCTATGTTCATGACAAAGGATCATTTATTAAGGATGCAGATAACAAGCATTAAAGATGCAGCTTTGGCATCAGTGGATTTGACTCTGTATTTTGTTCTCGGAACGTTCTGGAAGTTTCTTTACTCAGCAATTTGTGTGCTATTAATGTCACAACATTAAGCTTTGTGATGGAATGGTGCTGATTAAAATATGTGCTACCATTTCATTGGACTCGCCTTTCATAATGTGGATTGACAGTATTGAATTGTCTGAAATGTTTTGACTAATTCAGATTAGAGCTTGGCAGCTGTTTGCACAAGCTTTTGATTGCACTTTTCCTGGATGTAGATTAATTGTTTAGTGATGCCTTATGAAGTGTGTTCATCGTTTTGTGGTTCCTATCCTTAACCCCATTAGGGAATTCCTGCCCCTCCCCCACCCCAAACTCTGCTGTTTGCATTAGGTCACCATCGGGAGAAAATTTTCACTGATCTCAAATTTGTAGAAATAAAGTTAACAAGCAAGAGGGCGATGGCAATTGTTGCGTTGCCTCTTCCTTTTGAGCCACTTCAACTGGGAAATATATGACAGCAGTCTGGATTGGCACACTATCTGAAATATCAGTCTGGCCTGGACCTGAATGCAGATCTGTGGTGAAAGAATCAGCTACTAACCCACTGCTGGGACTTTCTCTCTCGAGTGAGTTCCCAGTTAAGGTTTTTGTGATTCTCTCATATTTATCCCCTTTTTGTGCAATTTAATGTTTTCTGGAGATGATGTTCAAAAGGGGTACATACGAAAATACGAACAAGGAGCAGGAGTAGGCCATTCAGCCCCTCAAGCCTGCTCTGCCATTTAATAAGATCATGGTTGATCTGATAGTAACCCGAAATCTGCATCCTACCTACCCCTGATAACCTATCACCCACTTGCTTACCAAGAATTTATCCACCTTTGCCTTAAAAATATTCAAAGACTCTGCTTCCACCACCTTTTCAAGAAGAGAGTTCCAAAGACTCACGACCCTGTGAGTGAAAAATATTTTGCCTCATCTCTGTGTTTTAAATGGGCAACCCCTTATTTTTAAACAGTGAATCCTAGTTTTAGAGCTTTCCACAAGAGTTAACCTTCTCTCCACATCTACCCTGTCTAGATCCCTCAGGATCTTATTTTTCAATTAAGTGACCTCTTACTCTTCTAAACTCCAGCTGATGCAAGCCTAGACTGTCCAACCTTCCCTTTTAATGCAACCCACCCATCCCAGGTATTGGTCTGGTAAACCTTCTCTGAACTGTTTCCAACGCATTTACATCCTTTCTTAAATAAGGTGACTAATACTGTACACAGTACTCCAATTGTTGTCTCACTGGTACCCTGTACAACTGGAGCATGACCTCCCTACTTTTGTATTCAATTCCCCTCGCAATAAATGATAACATTCCATTAGCTTTCCTGATTACTTGCTGTACCTGCATACTAACCTTTTGTGATTCATGCACTAGGACACCCAGACCTCTCTGCACCTCAGAGCTCTGCAATCTCTCACCATTTAGATAATATGCTTCTCTTTTATTCTTCCTGCCAAAATGGACAATTTCACATTTTCCCACATTATACTCAATTTGCTAGATCTTTGCCCACTCACTTTAACTTATCTATATCTTTTTGTAGCCTCTTCATGTCCTCTTCACAGCTTACTTTCCTACTTATCTTTGTGTCATCTGCAAATTTGGCAATCATCCCTTCAATTGCTTCATCCAAGTCATTTATATAAATTGTAAACAGTTGAGATTCCTGCACTGATCCCTGTGGCACACCAATCATTACATCTTGCTAACCTGAAGAAGACCCATTTATGTCTACTCTCTGCTTCCTGTTAACCAGCCAATCTTGCATCCATGCCCATATGTTACCCCCTATACCATGAGCTTTTATTTTCTGCAATAACCTTTTATGTGGCACGTTATCAAATGCCTTCTGGAAATTTAAGTACAGTACGCCCACCGGTTCCTCTTTATCCACAGCATATGTTGCTTCCTCAAAGAACTCCAATAATGAATTGGTTAAACACGATTTCCCTTTCACAAAACCATGTTGAGTCTGCCTGATGACCTTTAGCTTATCCAAGTGCCCTGCTATAACAGCTTCTAACATTTTCCCTATGACAGATATTAAGCTAACTGGTCTGTAGTTTCCTGCTTTTTGTCTCATCTCCCTTTTTGAATAATGGAGTTACACTTGCTATCTTCCAATCTAATGGGATCTTCCCTGAATCTAGGGAGTTTTGGAAAATTAAAACCAATGCATCAACTGGCTTACTAGATACTTATTTTAAGATCCTAGAATGAAGTTCCATCAGGGCCCAGGCTCTTGTCAGCCCGCAGCTCCAGCAATTTACTCAGTACCACTTCTCTGGTGAGTGTAATTTTCCTGACTTCCTTCCCTACTTCCATTTCCTGATTTATAGCTGCTTCTGGGATGTCACTTGTACCCTTTATAGTGAAAATTGATGGAAAATACCTGTTCAATTCATCTCTCATCTCCTTGTTTTCCATTATCAACTCTCCAGACTCTCTCTATAGGACCAACCCTCACTTTGTTAATTTGTTTCCTTTTTAAATATTTATAAAAACTCTTACTATCTGTTTTTATATTCCTGGCTAGCTTTCTCTCATACTCTAATATTTCCTCCCTTATTAGTCTTTTAGTCATTCTTTGCAGTTAATTTTATTCTGTCCAATCTTCTGATCTGCCACCTGCCTTGGCGCAATTATATGCTTTTTCTTCAAGTTTGATACTATTTTCAGCCTTTCTAGTTAACCACGGATGATGTGTCCATCCCTTGGGCTTTTTCTTACTTGTTGGAATGTATCTATTCTGTGCATTTTGAAATACTCCTTAAGTATTAGCCACTGCATCTCTATTGACCTATCCCTTAACCTAATTTGCCAATTCACTTTCGCCAGCTCAGCTTTCATGGCCTCATATAATTGCCCTTCTTTAAGTTTCAACCCACTCCTTTCTCCCTCAAACTGAAGGTAAAATTCAATCATATTATGGTCGCTGCTACCTAGGGGTGCCTGCACTATGAGATCATTAATTACTCCCGTCTCATTGCACAATACTAGGTCTAGTATAGCCGGCTCTCTGGATGGCTCCAGTATATGCTGTTCTTGGAAACACTCAATACACTTCTCATCTAGGCTATCTTTGCCCATCTGACTTTTCCAAGCTGTATATAGATTAAAATCTCCCATGATTATCACTGTGCCTTTCTGAAAAGCTCCAGTTGTTTCTTCCTTTATGCTCAACCCTACTATGTGGTTACTGGTAGAGGGCCTGTACACAACTCCCACAAGTGATTTATTGCCTTTACCATTTCTCATCTCTACCCAAACCGTTTCCACATCCTAATTTCCTGAACTTAGGTCATCCCTCTCTATTGTGCTAATACCATCATTAACTAACAGAGCCAATTGTTAGCCAACCTTTCCCTCACTTCCTTTCCTTCCTAAGTATCCTATACTCTTCAATATTCAGGTCCCAATCCATGTTCTCCTGCAGCCATGTCTCCATAATGGCTATCAAATTGTAATTATTTATTTCTATGTGCACTCTCAATTCATCTGTTTTGTTTCGAATGCTACCTGCATTCAGATACACAGCTTTTAGTATTATATTTTTATTCTTTATATAACCTCTAGTTTCATCAGTTGATTTACTGTTAGATTTGTACAGTCTATCCCTTCCTTTCATGGTCTGTTTATTATTTCCTGTAATACTTTTTTCTTTGTCTTGTCTCTGTTCTTTGATTTACCGCATCTTCCCAAATTTGATCCCTTGCCCTCACTATTTAGTTTAAAACCGTCACTACTTCCCTAGCTGTCCTGCTCGCAAGAACACTGTCCCAGCGCGGTTCAGGTGTAGACCGTCCCAACGGTACAGATCTCATTTTCCTCGGTACTGGTGCCAGTGCCCCATGATCCTGAACCCACTTCTCCCTCACCAGTCTTTGAGCCACACATTCATCTCCCTAATCTGATTTTTCCTATGCCAATTTACGTATTGCTCAGGTAATAATCCAGAGATTATGATCTTTGAGGTTCTGCTTCTTAATTTGGTGCCTAGGTCCTATTGCTGACTCTGCAGAACCTCCTCCTTTGTCCTGCCTAAGTCATTGCTACCTATATGGACCACAACGACTGGGTCCTCCTCCTCCCATGCAAGTTCTTCTCCAGCCCCGAGCAGATGTCCCACACCTTGGCACCAGGCATATACAGCTGTCTGGATTCACTTTGCTGCAGAGAATGATGGCCATCTCTCTGACTATACTATCCCCTACTACCACTACATTCCTTTTTGCTCCCACCATTTGAATGGCTTCCTGTACCACAGGGCCCAGTTAGTTCATCCAAACAAGCTGAAAAAACCTCAAAACTGCTGGACAATTGTAAAGGCTGGGGCTCCTGCGCTCCTGCCCCCTGACTCCCCTTTCCTGCCTCACCTGCAGTCACATTCTCCTGTCCCTGACCACTTACTGAATCATAAGACCCTGTCCTAAGAGGTGTGACTGCTCCCTGGTACAAGGAATGCATATAACTGCGTTGCAGTGTTTAGTTCAGCCTCCAGTTCATAAACTCTGAGCTGAAGCTGCTCAAACTTCCAACACTTACTACAGATGTTTTTGGCCTGGATCAAACTGGCATCCAGGAGCTTCCACATGCTGCAGCTGTGACACATCATCTGTCCTGACATCCTTAATGTGTTCTAATTAACTGTTAAATTATTTTATTCAATTATCTAATTTACTTTTTATATATTTTATTAACCTTACCACCAGTTGCTAGACTATTTTGAACCTTGGGAATGGAATAAGCCTTAGTCACTTACCAGATACTCAACAAATAACTAGCTTCTTCTCCTGTAGCAGAGCACAACCACTTTCTGAAAGCTGAGAAAGTTCAAAAGCAGAAAGCAAAAGAGCACCTTTTTCTCTTCGTTCTGTAACTCCCTTAATTACCCAACTCCCAGCACTCTATTCTAAGCCACATTTCTTGCAGTAAAGCCATGAGTGGGATGAGGTTTCCTAAAGCGTTTATTAGTTAAATAAAAAAATTTCCAAAGTATAAAAACATGTCCCAGCTCTGTGCCTCGGAGATTGAAGCACTCTTTTACGCGCATGTGCGCAAAAGAGTACTGGCCCCAATTCTCCTCCCTCCATCCGCACAGTTCACGCTGAGCGCCACAGCTCACGTCTTGTGCTGGGCAGGCCGGAATTGGCCCGCCCGTGTAAAATGGTGGTGCAGAGCCGGTTGCAGGGTGTGTTCTGCTCCATGAACCCACCCGTCGACTGAAAAATTCAGTCCTTGAAGTCAGGTAGATTGCAAGCTTTGACTCATCGAAAGAAGCTAGATGCTTGACATGTTAATGATTAGACATGGATGCTGGCTTAGCATATAAGGTGCGAAGGGAATTTGCATTTTTAGATAGATGAAGGGGGATTTGGGTTTCAAAGGGATTTTAGGTAGTTTAGAAATAGCCAGACAAGTAAGGCTAGGGAATGTGTTTATTTTTCCCAAAGGTTGCTGACAATAAATAGTAGTAATATGAATGTTTTATACTGTGAGGAAGATAGAGTTTCAAAGACATCTGAAACATTCGAATTTAATGTTAAAAAAGAGAGAAACATATATAAAGGAGATTGAGGCCATGTGTCAGGGGAAGGCATTGTGAGATCTAACAAAAGTGTGTGAAATAACCTTAATGAAGCCTCCAGTATTTGTGCATGAGCCTGCTGTCAAGCGAAACTGAAGCTGGAGGAGAAAGCCATTTAGAATTCCATTGTCCAGGGTATTGTGTTGACTTGATGGATCTGTTTAAAATCTAAAGTCTTTTTTGGACTGTTGCCTTAAAAGGGGTGTAACCAGAAGTCAGGTTAATTAGGAATTTTAGGAGTTATAGTAGTAATTTGTAGTCTTACGTATGTGCTTGAAATATTTTCTTTTGTTAATAAATATTTTAATTTAGTTTTTTAAAAAATCTTTTAAAAATCTGTAAAAGTCTTGGTGGACTTATTACTTCTGAATTCAGTGCACACATCTCAAAATAAATACAAATTGCAAAACCGTTGTGATAGTGCGATCAAGTTTCCCTCATGGGTTTGATCCGCCTGGCACACATCATCTGCTGGGAGTGCCAGCACCTGCAAGTTCCCCTCCAAGTCACTCACCATCCTGATTTGGAAATATATCACTGTTCCTTCACTGTCACTGGGTCAAAATCCTAGAACTCCCTTCCTAACAGCACTGTGGGTGTACCTGCACCACATGGACTGCAGCAGTTCAAGAAGGCAGCTCATCACTACCTTCTCAAGGGCAACTAGGGATGGGCAATAAATGCTGGCCCAGCGAGCGAAGCCCACATCCATGAATAATAAAAAAATTGTTTCATTCTTTGCAACATTTGGTGGTTATTAAAGGTACTATATAAATACACACTTTTTTCATCTTTAATTTGCGTAATGTTATTGAAAGTTAGATGAATCCATGCTGTATTATTTCACTTCTGAAAGGTGTTTGAGATATTGAGTTAATTGTTACAAGGGCAACTTGTTTGAAGTCAGTTTTCTTTTGTTTAAAGTATCAAACACTTATACTTTGCTCTTATTATAAAGCTCTTAGTGTATCAACAGCTTAGTTACAAAGCCATAGCTAAGCACTTCTTTCTGTTCCACTTCATGCTGTATTATGAGGGCATTCACTTTATCACACACCTTGTTGTAACACGTAACATGTATTGCTCCTGAGGGGTGTGGTATAATGAGGGTGGAGTGTAAGTGAGGAAGCAGTGTCAAAGACAAGGGTAATTTTAAGGTTGTGAATCTGTTTGAAGTTGCTGTAACTACAGGGTATATGCTTCACTAAATGGCACATACAGTTGATCAGGCAATCAGCTACAGTATAATTCCTTTCCAGTAGTTACAGGCTGTGGGAGATTAGAAGTAAGCATCTGCCAAATTTAAGGCTATGATTTTCCAAAAATGGGAGTAAGTGCTAGTCATGGTTTAAATAGCTGACTGTCAGAAATTGCTTTAAACTTGACCACCTGTTGCAGCCGCAGAAGCTGAGCTTTAATTGAGGCCTGCAGGAGGCCTTACATCAAAAGCATAACATCACGCAATTCAGCCACTCTGAATGTTAGTCCATTTGATAAATTACCACATCTGTTGGACAAAAGTAAAGCTTGCAATAAATCAGGGTTTGAAGAAACTACATTAGATTTAATAGTTGCGGATTGGACCTAATCGTTCCAATTTCAAGCACATGGGGATGAAGTAAGTTTTGTATTTTGGCTGATTTTTTTTTTGGTTAACATTATCATCAAGAGGATTTGCATTTCTTTTGTGCATTCTAAACCAATGAGGGTAGCCAGAGGAATTCAGGATCCCAAAGAACAAAAATATTTAGTGTCCAAAGTCCTTGCAGAAAAGCATGAGGTTGGATTTTTCCAAAAGGTAATCCCACTGTGGAGACCAAAAGCAGGCCCTGAGCCTCTGTGGGACCCTCGAGTAAGGGGTTGGGGAGGATTTTACCGCTAGTGTCCAATGAAAGGGCTGACGTTCAATTGAGGAGGATGATGGCCCATCTCTCAGAGCTGTTGGCCCAATCAGAGGGCCTGCAAATTGGCAACTCCGCAGAGAGAGGTGGAGCTACTGAGCTGCAGGGCAAAGGAGAGGGTGTCTTCATTTTGAGGTGTCCTCAACATCCAGGTAAGTTTTATTTTAATGGGCGAGGTGACTCCAGCACCAGCAGTGGGGGTGGGGGAACCCCACTGTGGTACATGGAATGGCCAGAAAGGAAGGCCCCCCACTCCAGTAACCTGCTGGGGAGCTGCCATGCTTCATCTGATGATTCGCCATGTGGTGGGGACCAGTTCTGATGCTGGTAAAATGGTGGAGTGGGAAGTTGCCTTTAATTGGCCAATTAATTGGGCACCCTCTTCTGGTTGGTGAGCAGCCATGCTGCTGCCATTCCTGCTATGGACAATATCCTGTAGTGGCAGGAAGCTGTCAGGCTCCCCTCCCGATAATTGCCCTTGAGAAGGTGGTAGTGAGCTGCTGCAGTCTATGTGATGTTATACACCCACAATGGTTTGATACAAGGGAGTGGTTTGCTAGGCTATTTCAGAGGACAGTTACGAAGTCATGTTTAGGCCAGACCAGTCTATCCCATGGATGGCGGATTTCTTCCCTTAAAGGACATTAGTGAACTAGATGGGCTTTTACGACAAGCCGATAGTTATATGATCATTATTAATGAGACCAACATTTTATTCTAGATTTATTAATTTAAATTCCCCCAGCTGTCGTCGTGGGATTTGAACTCGGGCTGAATTTTACGAGCCGCTGGCACGTTTGCAGGTAGAAGAGTGGCCCATAAAAATTTCTTGGATGGCCTTCCTGCCACTCTCCCGCTTAACTCCTGACCTGCCTGCAACTTTATGGGGGATGAGGGTGGGGTGGATGAGGCCCTTCCTATCTCAACACAATTGAGGCCCTTAAGTAGCCAAATATTAGCCACTTAATGACTACTTCTAATGTTGAGACTGGCGGGAAGAGTTCAGGGGTGGGGGAAGCCCAGCAAGTCACTGTGCTTGGGCTCCAGGTGGGAGGGGTCCTCAAAGAGCCCCTTTTCCACATTGGGGGCCCCCTCCCCTAATGTCTGCCCATTGTGGGTGCTCCCTCCCCTCGATCTCTCTATCAAGAGCCTTAACCACACCCCCCCCCCCACCCCACCCCCTCCCTCAACCACTTCCTCCTGTCCTCACCACCCCTTCCCACCATGAGACACCTGCACTTATCTGGCCCTGGGCTCTGGCACTTAGGATCTTGGGACTGCTTGTAGTCCCAGTTCTGACCACTGCTGCCACTGGTGATGCTGGGACTACAGATCTGCTAACCAATCAAACTGGCCAGCAGCTCTCTGAGGCAGGACTTCTACCCGAGTGAGAAATAGAAGTCTTGTCCAGCCAAGTAACACTCCATTGAGCATTAAATGGATCCGGGGAAGCCAATTTTGGCAGGGACGTGTTCCCTGCCAATTCTTCGGAAGGTGGGGCAGGAAAGTCCGCCATCCGAGAAATGTCTGCAGAGCATTAGCCCAGACCTCTGGATTTCTATCTCAGTAACATTATCACTACGCTACTGTCTCCCTTGGAGCAGTAATTCCAATAAATATTCAACCTCTCTGCTAGCCCTTTACATTTATGTTAATATCTTTTTTGCAAGATGAAAAGCTTTAACATAATTTATATTTTTTCCATATACACATTTAAAGCTGAAACACCGAGCCACCCAGTATTTTAATAAAACTGACACATGATGAGACTGTCCTATGTTCCTATGTCATGAAACCCATTGATCTGTGAGATAGTAACATTCAAAGGTACAGGATGTTCCAATGCTGGTTACATTGGTTCCTGCCTTGTAATAAGGATGAGTCAGTTTTGGAAAATCAGTCTGCAAGTGTCGCAGGGACAGGAATAGGCTCCGAGTTAAAGAAACAGCTGCAGTTAGTACACTGACTTCGTACTGTGGCCATTGGGACATTGGTGTTCTGCTTGGCATGGCCATAGATCTGGAAGTGTGCTTGTGAGCTAGTGTTTAAGTTGCTTGGGAATCCAGGGAGAAGGAATCTCGGAAGGCGAGATTTAAACCCTGTGAGGTGGGCCATCTTTAAAGCCGTCCAAGTGAGAGCAACGTTTAGAGAGAATTCCAAGGCAGGATCTTCAAAGGTGGATCTTGGAAACCATTGTGAAAAAGACGAAGTTTCAGTGAGATTAGAATTGACTCACAGTGAGATTAATGTCTGGGTGATTTCTTGAGAATTCCAAAGACTTTATCTTGGTTGCATCTGTCATTTACTCTGTACAGTAGTGTGTTGAACCACAGTTTGTCTGTTAATTCACATGTACCTTCTAGTTACCCTGAATGTTAAGATATAAGATAGACATTGTAAATTGTTTTATCTCTCTGAACCTGTGCAGTAAATTGTGTTTTTGTTTAAAACGCGTAGAATCTTGTGGTTTTATCCCAAAAGCAGTTGTCTTGAATCTCAACCTTCATCTACTTTAAATAAAATGTTATTGGTCCCTAATTGGACCTCCCTTCACACCCTGGGTTTCTGGTCATGGGGCATAATACCTGTCTATTATGAAAGATTCACAGATGCATTTTTTCTGATAGATTTGTTCATAATGTTACATAACTTTTTGGCCTAATAATAGGGTAAACCATGAATAATTAGGAGTTTGGGTGTGAAGGATAGCGGTGTAGCATACAGTGTTGCTGTTATAGGCATTAAACCTTTAACTGCTGGCTCCATTTTGTCAGCCATCTTACAGTAGAAGCTGTGCCATGTCAATTAAATACCGCACCCAAGACAATTGCCAAGGAGTTGCACTGTATTAGAGTCTCTCATGTTAATACCATTAATTGCCTCAATCTGCTCCTAAGTTTTTCAGCAAATTGGAAGACTCAGCTATTGATTTTAATTTCATGTATGGTAACAAAAATAGCTTTTACTGGCAGTTCAGTTGAAGCTGGCTGGTACAATTGATTCTTCTGTACCGATAATCAAGTGAAAAACTCTAACTGGAAAATAGCAGAGGTACAAGACACATTCAATTAGTGCTAAACTAACCATTTTCAGGGTCGGGTTGTAGAAAATCGGCCAGGTTCTGTATAAAGCTAAAGGGCACCAGATCCCAGGGGAATAAAAAATCAATGGGCTGGGAGCAGGCAGAAAGATTTTGAATAAATGCTAACCCTGGGTCCCAAAAAATGCTAAGAAAATGGTAGCATTTCCCAGTGTCGTCCAGTATTACCTTTAAGGCTTACTAGGTCAGCCTCTTAATGCCCAATTTTTTGAAGCATTCACTTTGCTTGATCCAGCTATTGCTCCATGAAAATTCTAATCGCAACCTACAACCCACATAAGACTTCAATTTGCATATTTAAATAGAATCCCAGTTAAAGGCCTGCCTGAAAATGGCTGTACAAGAATCCAATCTGATATTCCTCAGCCTTTACCATTTTTCAGGACAGAAATGAGTGGCCAATAGTTTACTGCCCTGCTAATGTTCATCAACAAGGCTTTTTTTTCTAATAAACACACAATGCCCTGAGATATATTTTGTTCAAAACATTATTAGATTACGTGCCTTTAACATTGAAAATTATGCACATCTCTTTTGTCTTAAGTAAAGGTAGCCAAATACTCTTTCAAAAAGACTATGGAGCAAATATTTTGTGCCCACAAGTTGAGCGATATCAATGCTGATGAATAAGCATTTGTTGTCCATGATCTGAAATGATTACTCTGAAATCAGGTACAGCACGTAACAGAGACAGAGTTATGATTCTACATACTATCACAACAAACTCCATCCTAAAATCAGAAGGGCACCTTTCCTGTACTCTGTGACATTTTCATTCTTCACAGCAGAGGTCCCCATAGCTTCTGTGATTTAGATTTGCCAACTTTTCCAAATTTCTCTCACTTTATTCTCTTGATCTTTAACTCCCAGTGCCTGGGCTGACAGTGCCCAAGTGCCTAGAAGCATCAACAGCAAAGGAAGTTTTTGCCTTATCAGCTGAAACTGGATTCAAGATCAAGTCCTGTAGATTAAACTTAAAAGACAACTTGATCCCCAACTCTGCTGTTCAGTTCTTCGGACTAATTTGCACGAGAGTTGGCCTTGTCAAACCTGTGGCCCACTTATGAAACCATTAAATCTTTTTTTAAATAAGCATCTGGGCTCCTGCTGGAAGCATGTGGGTGCCTCACAAACACATGTCCTGAAATGTCATTAGAGCAATATTAACACAAAATAGTGGAATTACTGCCTGGCGCCAGTGAGGAACAGCAAGTAGGAATGGTTTCAGAGGACCACAGGAAGCACTATTTAAAAAGGCTCTCACCTGCAGACATTCAGAGCATAGGGGTCTCTGGGTTGTTGCATGTTTGGGAGTTCCAAGTGATCTTTGAGCTTGGAAATTGATTGATTATGATTTTTATTTTGCCTTGCTCACTGTGAGCAAGTAGACTTGAGCTTATGATGCGTGACATTCTTGCTGCTATGCTTTGAATGAGGGTAGAGGAGCAGCAACAAGTTGAACAACTAAGAGTAGCAGCAGTTAGGCCTGTTACTGGAAGCAGGTGAAGGGGGAATGCTTGTAAAAGGACTTATACAGCCCACAGAATCAACCTTTATATGGATCACTGCGTGAAGAGGCTGCACTTTTCCAGTTAAGCTGTCACTGACCTTTTCATCAGAATGTAGGCATCACTGGCAAAGCTGGTGTTTATTGCCTCTTCCTAGTTGCTCTGAGAAGGTATTGGGCCAACTTCTTGAACCGTATGTGGTTTGATACATCTGAGTGGTTTGCTGAGGTGCTTCAATTGCTGTGAGAGTGCAGTCACATACAGGCCAGTAAGGACAGCAAGTTTCCTTCCCTAAAGGATGTCAGTGAACCTGTTGCATTTTGTAATCTCTGAAAGCTTTCACTTTACTGATATCGGCTTTAGAAGTTTAAAACTAAATCTGTTTTCTCTGGATTATTACTGCAAACCTAAATGACAATGTGAGACAATTAAATAAAATTTTTAGCATTAAAGCATTAATTTTTTTGCCATCTGTCTGCTCAATTGCAAATATAATTCTTTGAAGAATTAGCATCTCCTATCTCGGCTGCTTTCATTATATTGATATAATATACCTTTTAAATATCTCAGTTAGGTTTGAGGGTAACTTTAACTTAACAGAATCAAGCTATCCATCCCTAATTGCCCTTGATAACCAAGTGGCTTACTAGGCCATTCCAGAGGACATTGCTATGGGTCTGGAGTCAGGTAAGGGGCAAGCTAAGATGGCTTTATGATCATCATTATACTTTTTAATTACAGATTTTTTTATTGGATTCAATTTTCATCATCTGCCATGATGGGATTCAAACCCAGGTCAGCAGAGCATTACCCTAGGACTCTGGATTACTCGATTGGTGGCAATACCACTATGTTACGCTTCCCCCAAATACTAAATTGTTCAATCAATGGGGCATTAAACAGGTATCCAAATTGAACCCGCCCCACTCCTGTCAAACAGATTAGATTAAAAAGACCACTAATGTACCTATGACTTTATGGGGTGTTGTCTTTGTGTGAAGAAATTTTCCCTTGATTTACTTTGAACCAAATTAGCTGAAATCCTAAAATAATGTCGCCTTCATTACAAGAAAAAAATAATGGTGCCCTGTCAAATCTTTATTTTAAAATTTTAACACCCCTAAACTTGCTCATCTCTAAAGAGTATACCGCAAGTTTACCCAGTCACTTATCATAACCTCTATTCCAGGTATCTTGCTGTATGTGGTCACTGGGCTTTTCCCAAGGCCAATATATCCTTCCCAAACCTGATAAGAATGTTCCAAACAAGAACTGTATAATTATGATGGTACCTGGCATCCATTTGCCTTTTTGATTGCGTTTTCACATCTAGGAACTTGCTTTAATGACTTGTATATCTGTACCTTTAAATTTCAGTTTCATTTATCCTTTAGTGTGTCTAACTTCAGATTTTACTTCCATCTGCCATTTTTACCACACTTTGATATTCTAACCTGCATCTGTCATTGTTTTGCCCGCTCACTTA
This sequence comes from Carcharodon carcharias, assembly GCF_017639515.1. Classification (NCBI taxonomy): domain Eukaryota; kingdom Metazoa; phylum Chordata; class Chondrichthyes; order Lamniformes; family Lamnidae; genus Carcharodon; species Carcharodon carcharias. The sequence continues at coordinate 84,021,229 of NC_054469.1, read as the reverse complement.
ATCTATCTCTGTTTGCATTGTACGGTCCTTGCTTCACAAATCACTGCACCTCCTAAACTATTTGCAAACCTGGGGAAGAATTCTACCCCCCCCAACCCTGGTTGTGGGGGGGGGAAGTGTAGGAGCGGGTGCAGGCAGGCCATTTTACATGGGCGGGCCATTTAAGGCCCGCCTAGCATGACATCTGCCAGGAAGCGCACTGATCTCCCTGAGGCTAAGTGCTGCCTCAGGGAGATCGGTTCCAAATTTAAAACTTAAAAAAGAGACAAATACAAAATTTCCCTTACACTGTCACATGAGTTGGGACATGTCCATCACTTTTATTAAAAATTTAAAAACCCTCATGAAACCTCATCCCGCCCATGGATGAGGTTTCATGCTTTTTCTTAAGCCCGCCAGGGCTCCCGGCCTGCCCGTCAACCTTAAGGTTGGATGGGCAGGTCCATTAATTAAGTTAAGTACTTTGTCAATGGCCCCTCAGGTGGGGTGACGTCGGGAGTTCCGCCTGACATCATCCCGCGTCATTTTACGCGTCGGTGAGCAGGCACCACCCCTGCTCACCGACCTTAAGATCCTGCCCCTGGTGTACTTCCCTCAATTCCCAAATCCAGGTCTTAGCTACCTTTATTATGTCATACTAAAAGGCTATGGAACCAGAATAGAGGTTCTTACAATTACAGAGTTAATGATAATTTTCAATGTACTGAGGCTATATACACACACAACAAAATCAGGAGTCTTTATGCTTAGGGACCCCACTTGTCACTGTTTGTAACCAATTAAAGAATGTCCCTTTCATCCCAAGTTTCTGCCTTCTATTTTACAAACAGTTTCCTATTTGTGCAACAATTTTTCAATCTCCATATGCCTCAATTTTAGTTAGTAATCTCTTGGACAGAACTTTGTTAACTTGAATATATGTGTTACACTCTTTGTCTGTATCAGTGGTTTTTGTTGCAAAGTGACTCAGGCAAATCTCTATCATAATACTATTTTAAAGTCTCATTGTCAAAATTGTGCTGCGGTAATAATTAATTTGAATTTAGTAGTGTTGTGGTTATGATACTGGAATAACAACCCAGACATATTGGCTTAATATTTATGGGTATCCATGGAGGGAGTGAGAACAACTGTCAACGGCTGGAAAACCAGAAAACCAAGCTAAGCAGCACCTCATTTGAATATTTGTACTCAATTTCACACATGGTAGCTGGTCAGATCAAGAGGCTGGCTGGCTGATTAATGTGAGGGGAAGTCTACTATACAAGAACGCAGTCGAGGACCAGAGAGGAGGGGGAGATCACAGCGTGGCCTGGGATCTTGGTGTGGGGAGAGACATTAGATTGCAGCGAGAGTTGGAGGTCTTGTGGCACAGTGAGGCACAGTAGTGCCTCTATCTCTGGGTTCAAGTCCCAGGCCAGGACTTGTTAGCCATGGGAGGAGTATTCATGGTGCAGTTCAATGTGCTGATAATCAGCCTGGGAATCCTTCTACCAGCTCCCCGCTATTCCCCAAGGTGAAAAATGTGTGTGTGAAGATAAACAAAAAAACAAAGAGCAGCAGGGATGGGTGGATGGGGTGTCTAGATGGCAGGTAAGGGTGCCTGGAGATGAAGGGAAGGTTGACTGATCACTGGACGGGAAGTAGATTAGTTGGAAGAATGGGAGAGAAGCCCTGCTGCTCATCACCATTCCACAAGCAATGCTGGAAAAGCACTTCCCTACTGGCACTGACAGTTCTTGCTTTTCTTCTCATGCTGGGTTTCTCGAGCCCTGGAAAACTAGACCCACCGCCCTTAAAGCCAAATGGCTGCTTCAATTTGAGGCAGGCAGGCTCATTAACAAATAAATTAATGAACCTTACTTGCCTGACCCCAACCCACCGCAATTAAACCAGAAGCAGACACGATCATGGTGGATTGGTTTGGCTGTCCCATTTTTAAGAAAATGATCCCCCACCTAGCCCTAACTCCTGGATGATTAAAATTTCCCTTTTACATTCAAATCCCACCATGTCAAGGTGTGAAATTGAAATTTTTTTGCAGATTTCATGAAATTGTCACTATAAGAACTGTGAGATTGTCATAAAAATCTAGCTGGTTTGCTAATGAAGATATCTCTCCTACCTGTTCTATCCTACATGTGACTATGGCCTAACTCTTGAAAGCTGCTGAAGTGGCCTAGCAAGCCTCTCAACTGCACAAACAATTGCCAGCATTTTCCACATCTCAAGAATAAATAAAAATAAATTATGGAATATTTCAGTCAGATTGTCAATCTTGATGGTTATCACACAGTACTGTACATGCTGAACTATGCCAGAATGACAAATTATTTTATCTCATCTGAAAGGTGCTACCTCCAAGAATGCAGTGTTCCCTCACCTCTGCACTGAAGTGTCTTCCTAGATTCTGTGCTGAATTCCTGGAGTGAGACTTGTACCTACAACCTTCTAATTCTCATAGACTGTAAAAATGAAACTTAAAAGAAATCCAGTACTCTTTAAGAGACCAATGTTTGTAGAGTATAGAAGATGATAGGCTGGGCAGGAGCACAATGAAGTAATTGAGTCAAGAAGTGACAAAGCAAAGGAAGAGTGACTCAGCAGCAAATGGGCTGAGGCAGGGGTGATGTTATAGAGCTTGGAATCTGGAGTCATGTACGATGCAAGATTGCAAACAGCTTGGCTGAACCTGAGATAGTGGCCAAGCAATAAGGGTACAGCGTTTGTCGTGAGGGCCAAAGACAATGGTTTCAGTTTCCCAATGTGAACCAGAGGGAATTACTGGTCACCCAACATTGGATGTCAGACAAGAAAAAATAATTTACACTTAACATGGGACATCCAAACTTCAGAGCCAATTAATTATTTTTGAAGTGTAGCCAGTGGAAATAATTTGCATACAGCAAAATCCCACAAATAGCAATGAAATAAATGACCAGATCATCTGTTTAAGGTATTTGTTAGCAGATGAATTTATGGAATCATGAAATGGCTGCAGCACGGAGAAGGCCATTCAGCCCATCGTGCCTGTACGGGCTCTCTGCAGCAGCAACTCACCTAGTCCCACCCTGCCTTTTCCTCATAGTCCTGCAATTTGTTTCTCTTTAGGCAATTGTCCAATTCTCCTTTGAAGGCCTCAATTGAATCTACCTCCATCTCAGGAATTGCATTCCAGATCCTAACCACTTGCTGTGTTAAAAATTTTTGGCGGTGTCATCATTGCTTCTTTTGTCAATCACCTTAAATCGGTGTCCTCCACTTCTTGACTCCTCCCACAGCGGGAACATTTCCTCCCCTATTTACTCTGTCCTGATGCACCATGATGTTGTACAGCTCTATTAAACCTCCTCTTAATATTCTCTTCTCCAATCTATGTTGGCCAGGACACCAACAGAATTTTGCTGTTCTTCAGATAGTTGCTGTGGGCCATTTAACTTCTGCCTGAGAGGGAAGGCAGAGCCTTAGATTAAGCTCTGCAGAAACGTCATATGGTCTCTAGCTCTGAAGAAGAGTCATACGGACTCGAAACGTTAACTCTGTCTGTCTCTCCACAGATGCTGTCAGACCTGCTGAGTTTTTCCCAGCATTTTTTGTTTTTGTGTCAGATTTCCAGCATCCGCAGTATTTTGCCTTTACCTTAGATTAAAGCCATATATGGAAGATGACCCCTCTGACAGTACAATGTTTCCTCATGCGCTCTCAGGTCTTTGGATGCAGCTTAAATCCACAACCTTCTGACATAACGACCAGCATGCTACCACTGAGCCAAGGCCAGCACACATCAGACAAGTAGTCTGCCAGTGTAGTGGAGAGGTTGGGGAAATGCAGAGCAATAGTTGTCAGTGTGTGTGCAGATGCTGACCTCATATCTTCAGATGATGTTGCTATAGGTGAAGAGTAGCTTGACGTGAAACCTGAACTGGTAGTGCCCCTTGTTTGGGTGATACTGCTGTTATTTGGTGCCTAAAATTATGTCCATGATGTGCGTACATGTTTTTTGGGTGAGTTGCTTTGGGTGCTATATTGATGAGCGCCTACCGGAAGTAAGCAGAACAGATAGTTCATGGCACAAACGATGATTTGACACCAGCCACTTTTGATTTCAGTGCTCCAGCTCATGCTGTCTGTTAACCTCACACAGCTGAATACATGTTCAGCAACAAGAAAGAACCCTCACCCAGCACTAGTTAAATGGATCATCAACTACTTATGGATAGTTGCTGGTTAATTTATTCTTTCTGTTGCTTCAATCCTACAAATGTTTAGTGCTTTCTATAGTTGTTTAAAGTTGCCAAAGTCAACAAGGAGTGGTGTGGCAGGCGCTGAAGGACTTTAAGCTTATTGCACAAACTGGTTGCTCCAGACATGGATGCACTAGTAGCTATTTCCCTTGGAATGCAATATGACTTGGAGAATGAACAGAGGTCAAGCAGAGTGGGATAAGCTACTGGAGGAAGGAGGAGGAGAAGGGCTCTCAGCAGAATGTTGTATACATCCCAGGTGTTCAGGGAACAATTCTGCTACCTGGACCTCTGCGAGGAACAATGTGTGTGACATCTGCACCACAGCTGCAACATCAGAGCAAGGATTGGGCCACATTGGCAAAGGCTATGTAGGCAACAGTAGCTGTGAATGTCTTTCCTCTGGCTCCTTCCAGACTGGAGCTGGAGATGTTTGCAACATCTCACATTTTGCTGTCCACTGTTGCATGTCAGAGGCCACTGAGGCTCTTTATACATTGGGGTCCAATCAAGTTTCATTCTCCCTTGCCAGAGAGAAGTCGGCAGAATGAGTATGCTACTTCACTAGGTTTGCAGTCTTCCCCATGGTGCAGGGCACCATTGACTACACATTACTAGGAAATGAAGATAGTTTAAATTAGTTATATTTGTACTTGTGGGTGTTAGGAATGAGTTTTAGCTTTAATGTTTAAGTTTGATTTTGGTGACCCACGGAGAGGAGATCAGAAGGAGAGTTCAAAACTTCGGAGTTGGACCTCTGTTTAAGGTGCCTGAGAGAAAGCGTCAGTTTGGGAGAACGTTCCAAGACAAATTCTTGGAGAATGGAGATTGGAAACCCTCGTGTGAAAGACGGAATTCAGTGAGACTGGTTGGTTTGCGGTGTGACAAGCACCTGGGAGGAGTTGAGGAGAGATCTATAATATCTGTTCGGGGTGACATCTGTCATTTGGTTTCAGTGTGTGGTGTGTCTGACCACAGGTTGCCTATTGGTAGATGGACTGTGTACTTACTGTGAACATTACAGTATAAGATAACTTTTATAACTTGTGTATCCTTACAAATCTGTATATATCTGTGAAGGTATAGTTGTGGGTAAAGGAGTACTGTAATATAGTTGTCTTGTTTAATAAATGTTTTATGCTTTTGTTAAAAGTTCATTAGCTGACTCCGTTGACTGTTCAGTAGCCCTCTCTCCACATATCTAAAAAAACAAATAAAAGTTAGGACCTATCAAGCTGAGCTCCAGCCTAGGATCAGGCTTGTCCAGTGGTAACCTCAGCTGGGGATCTTAACAACATACATTGCTCTGTCATTGCTGCATATCAATTCTATCCGATACTGAAACCAATTAGGATACCACCCCCTCAACAACCAGCTGGCGTGTGAGCAGAGACGGAAAACCATGCAGGTTAATCAGGTTAATGCCTGGTACCCTGGCAGCATTGGAGTCAACAGGCTCAGATTAATTGCACATTACAATCCACAAGCCATGTTTTGGGGGCTATTGCATTTAAACCCCCCCCCCCCCACCTCGAGGGGTCAACGATAGATCGAAAGGCCATTTTTTGTTGTTGTGCATAAATTTGTAAAATGAAAAGATGCAAGTTTGAACAAGGCTGCTCATATGATGCATGTGGATAAAATAATGTTTACTCTCTGTTTACTGTCTGTGGCAGGGATCGCTTCAATTTGCTCCATAGATGTCTTTTGTTAATACAAGTTACTTATTTGCCAACATTTTAGCCATATTTAAAAAGGGAGAATAATGAGGGTTTCATTGCAAAGCCCAGTACATACAGTGCAATAAAAACGTGATTCCAGAGGCTTTAATACGCTGTGTAGATGTGGCAATATTAATGGAGAACCCTGATCAACATGGAAGACATGTGTCTGTTCTAGTGTAACCAGTTGTCCAGCTGGTTGTTAGTACAAGCTTACACTTTAACCACAAAGACGCCCATCCTATTGCTGGGAGTGAAAGATTACAAGAACAGACAGATATCTGCTGAGTTTCAATGCATTTAAAGTACTCAATCCAAACCGTGGTTACTTATCTCCTTGAAGTGGTCCTCCGTACAGACACACCACCTCTCTTCCCACTTGCACAATGCAACTGAATTCAAAAATGAACACTTAGGGCAGAATCATCCCAGATTTGCACAAAGTGTGGTAGCGGGCAGGAAAAAGGGTGTTTTACATACCCCCCAACCTCAGTGGCGAGTTTTCGCGTTGTATTGTCCTATTCTCAGCACGTCCTGCCTCATTAATGATGCATTCATGGAAAACACGCCAGATGGCTGGCGGACGGGCTCAGATTTGCCCAACATGCCATGACTTCAGAGCTTCCTTGCTCTGGGCGCCATATTTAAAGAGCACTAGAGTGCGTGCCTACAGAGCACGACTGCCTCAGGTGACAGATGGCTCTGAAAACAAAGAAGATGTCAGCCCCAAATTTAGTGACACTTCTCTGGAGTGCCTGCTGGATGCAGTGGAAGGCCGAGGCAATGTCCTTTACCCCCGCTCTGGCTGCAAGTGGTCCGCCAGAGTCACCAATCTGGCTTAGGAGGCGGTGGCCCACATTGGGCTCCTAACTCACTTTGAGGGGCGTGCTATCATGCTGACTGGTGAGGAAGTGGACCATGCCTGTGGCAACGGTGAAGCCACGTGAGAATCTTGCACCACATCATCCTTCTCTCAGCACAACTGTGAGTGCTCGCTCTCTCCTGCTTTTGACTCTGCTGCCATGCACTAATTACTTTGACTTTGGTTCACAGGGAGCTCTGCCAAGTGACTGACACCTTCAGCTAGCCTGTCCCTCAGCTTCATCCATGTCCACACCTTCAACCAAGATGCCAACTCCTGCATTGAAGAACTGGAAATAAGCAGACCGGAAGACCCATCACAGTGCTTACCCACACCCTCCACCAGTACAGAGACACACCTCGTTGGGACTTAGATCTAGAGCAGGCTCGGGTCACTGCATGGACACATGTCAGCAGCAGCAGGAGGCAGGTTTGGCCGAGCTCCCTGGCACTCGGAGGACTGCTGGGGAAGAGGCATCTGTGAGGTCCAAGTCAGATAAGGAGCCTCTGGATTCGGCCTTCCAACTCATCATGGAGAGTCAGCAGTAGGTGGGTTAACATCATGCAGAGCTGAGTTGGGGGAGTGCATCCGTCTGCTCTCTGATGAAGTGGCGCCCATATGTCCATGCATGGAGGTCTCCCTGGGAAGAATGGCGTCATCATGGAGACCCTGGTCCAGCGGAACATGGAGAAGTGTGCAGACCTGCACTCCATCACGGTAGCCATGGGTGAGTTCCTGCAGTGGCAATGCGATGTCCCTCCCAGGTGCTCCTTCCCCTCAAGGAGTCAGGCCCAGAGGCCTTGGGTGCCCGAAGGGAGGAGGAGCAGCAGCTGGACACCCTTGGGTCATCCACTCAAGAACCTCAGAGGCCGTCCTCTCCCTCTGAGTCCCCTTTGCCTGTGAGCCCCTCAACTTCGTCCTGTGTCATCGCAGAGGGAGCAGCTGGTGACAGGAGGGCAGCCGAAGCAAGCTAAGGCCCTCAAGGCCTCGGTTCTCCAGAGGATGCATGCCAACGTCATCAGTGGCAATAGGGCCAACCATTGAGCAGGCTGTCTCCACCCCTGCTGCAGAAGAAGTAGTAGGCCTAGAAAAGTTAAGAAATTCTGATCACAAGTGGTTGCATGGGTGAAGACATTTGCTCACTTTATAATCTGAAACTATATTCACTTTCACTGAATAATGTGTAATGGTCTCTTTCAGTTTCATCGACAGGCTTCACGAATCCTTCCCCTGCAGCTCCCCACACTAGCAGTTCAGTTGCATGCAGCCAGAGCATGAGTGATTCTGGAGGGAGGAGTACATGTGCAGGGCCTTTCAGAGCCTCATGCAATCACACTCCTACGCAGGTGGAGTCTTCATCCATCACACTCATCCCAATGTCCTGAGCATTTTCAACGCTGCCTGCTGATGTTCTCTTTCAGTTGTCCATCTGACTGACCTGCGTCTCCGCCCACCCACTGATCACACTCCCATGCAGCACCTGTGCCCGTCCATCACGAGGTTCCGCCCACTTTCAATTTCGACAGCCCATGGTAATCATTAAGTTCCTCATCAGCTCCCCTGTCCTCTCTCCTCCCCCCAGTCACCCATGTCCTTTTCCCCGTCACTGATGACTCCCGTGGCATCACATACCACCTCGCTACCGTCACCTACCAACCCGAACGCTTTTTTCTCCAGGATGTCCAGATGAACGCACATGTTCCGTACCTTCCTGACAATCCCACTCCCATCCACATTGGCCTCCCCAACTCTCCCCTTCTCACTCCCAGGGCCCGTGTCTGCCTCCAAGCCCCCACCAACCACCTCACCGTCCCTTTTACCACTACCAACACACCCTCACTCTCCCACCCTTCTGGCTCACTCTGCCCACTCACATACTCACCATTCCCTCCTAGCACCCCCATCTCAATTCGCTCCCCAGGAGGTATTGACTGTACAGAACCTTCCCCTGGACACCTCTCCTCCACCGTCACCCCTTCCACCACCTTTACTCCTTTCTCTCCCCCCCCGCCCACCTTCCCCCCTCTGAACTCCTTCCTCCCCTCAGACACCTTCCTTGCCTCACCGGACACCTTCCTTCCCCGGACCCCTTCCCCTCTCCGAACTTCTTCCCTTACACCTTCCTCCCCCTTTCACCTACTTCCCCACTTGCCGCATTCTCCCCTTTATCCCTCCTCCCACTGTACTTCCTCCTCCCCTTCCCAACCTCATCACTTGGTTCCCCCCCACACAACCTCAGCTGGCACCCGACATCTTCATCCCCCCTCCCAACCTCACCAACCCCCACCCCGACAAATGCTACACCTCTCCCAGTCAAACCTATAACTTCCACTTCCACCCCCCTCCCCACCGATCATCCTTAACAGTCCATGGCCTAGACTCTGAAGCCCCAAAGCAAACCTCAGACATCATTGGACACTTTCCACTTCCCGTGAGCTGCTTCGCGGTGAAGCCATGTCCATGAGAATTCACCCAATGGGCATTGCACGTGTTTCTCCAGGGTCCGGTAGGTATAGGGCTCCAGTATCATCATCACCTACGATGTCCGTGATGTGAGCAAGGTCCTAACTGTAAGTCCCGACTTCTGCACATCACACTTGTCCAGACGTGTTCTGAGCTGGCGTGTTTTCCCGCTGGCGTAACAGTAAATCTGGTGTGATGGGACGATTCCATTCGGGCCATTAATGGGATGCGAAGCGGGCTCACGCTGGCCTCCAGTAGGATTAGCATTCTGCCATGGCAGACACTATTGGATGATTCCGCTGTGCTTTCACGCCAGCATGAAACCTATTTTTGGCATTCTCACCATATTGTCCCCCTCGGCCCGCCATGATGCCCGACGCCAACAGGGCTGGAAAATTCCGGCCTTATTTTAAAACTTATACATGGGAACAGCAAATTACTTTTTCAACAATGTTAACCATTGGTGCTGTGTAGCATGACTGAAATTGGGAATCAAACTTCCAGGCATCCCAACACTACATAGCACATCAAGATGAAGTGTGCCTGGAAGTGGCCCTCAAGTAAGACACTACTTACAATTATGGTTTTCAGCATTAAATGAGTGAATTAACAGTGCTCTGCACCAGCATTTACGCAAAGCAGTGACATTCATGAAGAAAGCTCTGATAGGAAACAAATGTTTATCAAAACGTCGTATTCCTCAATATTTATCACTTTGAACATTGGTAAGGGACAGTCAGGAGGGGTAGTTACATAATTCTGAAACTGAATCAGTAATTAAAGATTTGTGAAACTGTGCCACATTGTTTCTGTGAATGACTGCTACAAATGTAATTCAGCATAAGGAAAACCACAGGAAGATAAACGGCATATACTTTATGTTACTTTAAAGTTTTCAATTTTCTAATTCATCCAGTCAAGTATTTTTTTAATGTACGATAAATTGCAGCTCATTTGGGCCATACTGGTGGTCATTTGCAGTTGTGCATTTAGCATTCGACCAACAGTATTTTATTGATCCACAGAAATTAGTCATATTGAAACTTGAGGGTTACAGTCCGGATCGCTTCAATCTTTTTCTTTGAAAATCTTTAGCCTGTTTCACGAGAAAAGGGTTAGCTAGCTGCTAGCGTGGCTGATGCCATATCTACTACACATTTGGAATTGGTGACATCTTTTGCGTTACAGTATGTCAAATTTACAGTGCTATGGTCCTCCTTTAGTGGAAATCAGCAATTTTGTGCTGGTCGTAAGTCTACCTGAAGAAAGCAGATTTTCAAAAGCTGCAAAATAAACATCCCGGTTGCTTATTTGTTTTTCTATAAATAAATTCATTGCATCACCTTCAAATTATTAATGAGCAGAGAAAGCTGTGGTCAGCTTTTCTTTTCACTTGGAATCCTGCCAGTGCTCTGTGTGTGTGTGTGTGTGTGTGTGTGTGTGTGTGTGTGTGTGTGTGTGTGTGTGTGTGTGTGTGTGAGAGTGAGAGAGTACTATTTACAGACCTCTGCCTTCTTAGCTCACAAATCAGCATTTTTTTTTCATCAAAAAATGTAAATATTTTTGCCGGTATAAGAGGCCTCTTTATTTTTATTGTAGTGACCTTATGTCAGCGATGTGATAACATTTTGCCATATTTTATCCTATTTTGTTACGTGCTTGTAATCAAATGAAGAAAGATTTATTGAACACTTTTTTGTGATGTCGCTGTGCCTTTAAGAGTAGCTATAGCTGAACTCTGTCTATAAAGTCATAATTAAAGCAGTAAGGATCACAGTCAAAGAATAGGCTGCTTTTAGTTGGGATACAGCCTGAGGCCTGATATAGTCAGGGTACAGTAATGAATGAAATAACTAGTTAACTATTATTATATAATTCATAGTTTGCTTGTGCCCTCAATGTATTGCTTTGTATTCTTCTCATGTGACTTACATAACTATATGCTGCAAATGATTGATAACCACTTCCTTTGTCGCTTTTTTTCCTTGCTGATTTGTTTTGGCTCTCTCTCTCTCCATACCAGTTTACTATTTTTGTGTGCCTCTAAGCGGTGTGGAAATTTAAACTACGATCAGCACAATATATCAATGAGGAGGCAATCGTGCAGTGTTATTGTCGCTGGACTAGTGATCCAGAGACCCAGGTTAATGCTCTGGGTACCCGGGTTCAAATTCCATGGCTGATGGTGGAATTTGAATTCATGAAAAAGCCGGAATCAAAAGTCTAATGGTGACCATGAAACCATTGTCAATTGTTGTAAAAACCCATCTAATGTCCTTTAAGGAAGAGAATCTGCTGTCCTGGTCTGGCCTACATGTGACTGCAAATGTGGTTGACTCTTAAAAATGCCCTCTAAATGCTGGCCTAGCCAGTGACGGCCACATCCCATGGATGGATTTTTAAAAAAAAATCTATGATTTAACTGATATGATCTAAAACCAAAAATTGTGATCAGTCTCTTATTTAAAACAAACTGCATTGGGAAGGGGTCATGTGGCTAGGCAGTACTGGAAAGGTTCTCTGGGCTTTGTAGTCCAAGGATACGGGATCCCTGGATTTAGGAATATTGCAAACAAGGATGATGCAAAAGAAGGATGATGCACACACTGCCACAGATTGTGGGATCACAGTGATAAGAGTGTTAGATTCTGGATGGAGATGTTGGCATCTGGAAGCATAGCTAACAGTATTGACATCTAGGAGTACTGGGAGTGTGACCTAAGCATTTGTGAGCTCTAATAGGAAGTTCCGGCATTTGAGAGCAAATGAGCCAGGGTCCAGAAGCCCAGGAAGACTGAGGAAGAGTACTGGGAGAGCAAGAGTCTAACAGTACTAGGAGGTGGCTGGGATCTGACAGCATTTGGGGCAGGAGGTGGTCACAATCCAGTAATCTCTCAATCTTGTGGGGGTGGTGGTCACAGGAGAATATAACCCAAACCTCTTTTCAGGCATTTAGGCAACACCCATCCCTCCATTCCCACCTCTCTGCTGACCCTGCCACAGCCTTTTTGTGCCATTAGGTACTCCCCTTCCTCTCTACTCTTCCTGTTGTCACTGGGTAAATTTATTCTGAAAAATTAAATGTTTTACTTTGTTGAAAATATTAGTCGAACATTAGAAACACGAGTAATAAAGGTGTTTTGTGTGAAACAAAAACAAAAACAGAATTACCTGGTGTGTGTGATGCTGGTTCACCACTTCTTTTCCGCCTTGCCAGTTCTCCTGACTGCTTATGTAAACCATTGGCAGTTTTCCTACGTCTTTAGTACTTTCTAATTGCCGGTTTTCTCATCACTAACTTTGCTGTTGATTCATTGCTAGTTTACTTTGAGCCATTCAGTAGTGTGTAATGGTGAAAGTGTTGATCACTGTAGCACGATGGTAAAAATGTGATTGAAAAATTGTGACACAGGAGATACTGTATAAAGAATCTTTTAACCCATTAGTAGTAGATTCCTGTATCGTTGCTTCCAGTCAATTTGCACAAATTAACCGTTGCACTTCCCAAATTACAACAGTGGCTACACTTCAAACAGACTTTATTGAATGTAAGACACATTGGGACAGCCTAAAGGAGGAGCCCTGGGATTGGACTGAGTCAGAGCTTGTGAAGCCAAGGCACAGTCATAGTGTGCGTACCATGGCGGCGTGTTCAGCTAATGCCGATATAAGAACATAAGAAATAGGAACAGGAGTAGACCATTTGGCCCCTTGAGCCTACTGCACCATTCAATAAGATCATGGCCAATCTTCTTGTGTTTTGATTTCCACATTCCCATCTAACTCCAATAATCTTTGATTCCTTTGTCTAACAAGAATCTATCTACCTCTGCCTTAAAAATATTCAGTGACCCTGCCTCCACCTCCTTATGAGGCAGAGAATTCCAAAGTCACACAACCCTCTGAGAGAAAAAATTACTCCTCATCTCTGTCCTAAAAGGGTGACCCCTAATTTTAAAACAGTGTCCCCTAGTTCTGGACTCACCCACAAGAGGAAACATCCTTTCCATGTCCACCTTTTCAAGACCGTTCAGGATCTTATACACTTCAACCAAATCACCCCTCACTCCTGTGGAAACAAGCCCAGTCTGTCCAACCTTTCCTAATAAGACAGCCCACTCATTCCAGGTTTCAATCTAGTAAACCTTCAAAAGTAGGGAGGTCATGCTGGAGTTGTATAGCAGCTTGGTGAGGCCACAGCTGGAATACTGTGTGCAGTTCTGGTTGCCACATTATAGGAAGGATGTGATTGCACTGGAGGGGGTGCAGAGGAGATTCACCAGGATGTTGCCTGGGATGAAACATTTAAGTTATGAAGAGAGGTTGGATAGACTTAGGTTGTTTTCGTTGGAGCAGAGAAGACTGAGGGAGGACCTGATCGAGGTGTACAAGATTATGAGGGGCATGGACAGGGTGGATAGGGAGCAGCTGCTCCCTTTAGTTGAAGGGTCAGTCACAAGGGGGCATAAGTTCAAGGTGAGGGGCAGGAGGTTTCAGGGGGATGTAAGGAAAAACTTTTTAACCAGAGGGTGGTGACGGTCTAGAATGCACTGCCTGGGAGGGTGGTGGAGGCAGGTTGCCTCACATCCTTTAAAAAGTACCTGGATGAGCACTTGGCACATCATAACATTCACGGCTATGGGCCAAGTGCTGTTAAATGGGACTAGGTAGGTAGGTCAGGTGTTTCTCACGTGTCGGTGCAGACTCGATGGGCTGTAGGGCCTCTTCTGCATTGTGATTCTGTGATTCTATCTCTGAAGGAAGCAACATTAGAAGGCATTGGCCAAGATCTTAAGTTAAGCAGAGACCTCTCTGCCTCTTTCAGTTTAAGTTAGAAGAAAGATGGCATGTCCAACAGTGCAGCACTTCCTCAGTACTGTACCAGGAGTGTCAGCCTTGAATTTTCTTTTCATGTGCACGTTCAAGTCTTTGCAATGGGACTTGTACCCAAGGGAATATGGTGGGACTGTGCATATTTTTCCACTTCAGCTGCTGGTGGGCCTGATGTACATTTTCTGATTTTATTTCAGATTCTTTAATTAATGAATTAATCTGGTTATGTTGGGCTTGTACAGTTTCGTTAAGGCTGAAGTGTTCTTGTCATCAAACTTCCATTCAAAGTTTGAGGAATTGTTTATCTCCCCTTGTAAACGGCAAGTGAAATTTTTACAAGTTTGCAAGGATTTTTTAAATGTACAGTTCATACCCTAAAAAGTCCCGTCATGTCATAATACAATTCGGTATTTGTTTTGATACCAGCCTTAATATGAACGAAACTACATCTGATATAAACAGAAAGGGAGTGGATCTTACCCGGCCCAACGTTTCCATTGCTGTCCAAACCTGCTTTTGGTTGTCCCCGAGGGGAATAGACTCCAAATAAACTCTAGCTTTCAGATCTCAATAATTTATCTGAACAAAATAAAGGTAAAAATGTAATAATTCTTTTTGAAGAGAAGATTGAACCATTTCAATTCTTAATTGGTTTCAAAGAAGGGAGACTCTTGAGGATTTTTCTAAAGAAAGCAATTGTATTGGAAGACGAATACAGCCGATGAAATAACCAATGCCCCTTAGCTTTGGGCTGTGTCTGGAATGGGAGAAGTCCCTGGGGGGTTGCAGAGTGGGGGCTGGGGCCAAAAATGTAGGTAAGCACAGGGCTTCACTAACTATAAACTCGCCACTGCCCCAAAGGTGATCTAGTCGCAGGGAATGGATCAAGCAGATAGTGCTAAACTTGAGGCAAGCCCACGACTGTGGAGGAAAAGAAAGGCAGTGGGGAACAGGGTAGGCTATGGTTCAAGACCAGAAATCAGACAGCTGAAAACAATAGGTTTTGTGAACCAGGCTGCACTGAAAATTATGTGAAAACCCCTAAATTGGTCAAAATGGTGGTGAAATTGGTTAAAGAAAACCCTGAAAATTAGTTGTAAAAAGCAAAATGATGGAAAGATCTGGATCACCTCTACAACAGTGTCTCCTAATTAGAAACATAGAAACTAGGAGCAGGAGTAGGCCATTCGGCCCTTCGAGCCTGCTCCACCATTCATTATGATCATGGCTGATCATCCAATTCAGTAGCCTGCTCCTGCTTTCTCCCCATATCCTTTGATCCCTTTCGCCCCAAGAGCTATATCTAACTCCTTCTTGAAAGCATACAGTGTTTTGGTCTCAACTACTTTCTGTGGTAGCGAATTCCACAGGCTCACCACTCTCTGGGTGAAGAAATTTCTCCTCATCTCAGTCCTAAATGGTCTACCCCAGATCCTCAGGCTGTGACCCCTGGTTCTGGATTCCCCCACCATCTGGAACATCCTTCCTGCATCCACCCTGTCTAGTCCTGTTATAATTTTATAGGTTTCTATGAGATCTCCCCTCATTCTTCAGAATTCCAGTGAATATAATCCTGATCGACTCAATCTCTCCTCATATGTCATCTCGCCATCCCAGGAATCAGTCGGGTAAACCTTCACTGCACTCCCTCTATAGCAAGTACGTCCTTCCTCAGATAGGGAGACCAAAACTGCACACACTATTCCAGATATGGTCTCACCAAGGCCCTGTACAATTGCAACAAGACATCCCTGATCCTGTACTCGAATCCTTGGGCTATGGAGGCCAGCATACCATTTGCCTTCTTTACCGCCTGCTGCACCTGCATGCTTACCTTCAGTGACTGGTGTACAAGGACACCCAGGTCTCATTGCACATTCCCCTCTCTCAATTTATAGCCATTCAGTTAATAATCTGCCTTCCTGTTTTTGCTACCAAAATGGATAACCTCACATTTATCCACATTATACTGCATCTGCCATGCATTTGCCCACTCACTCAGTTTGTCCAAATCACACTGAAGCATCTCTGCATCCTCCTCACAGCTCACCCTCCCACCCAGCTTTGTGTCATCTGCAAATTTGGAGATATTACGTTTAATTCCCTCATATAAATTATTAATATATATTGTGAATAACTGGGATGCCAGCACCGATCCCTGCAGTACCCCACTAGTCACTGCCTGCCATTGGGGAAAACACCCATTTATTCCTACTCTTTGTTTCCTGGCTGCCAACCAGTTTTCTATCAATCTCAATACATTACTCCCAGTCCCATGCGCTTTAATTTTATGTGGGACTTTGTCAAAAGCCTTCTGAAAGTCCAAATAAACCACATCCACTGACTCCCACTCATCAACTCTACTGGTTACATCCTCGAAAAATTCCAGTAGGTTTGTCAAGCACGATTTCCCTTTCATAAATCCATGCTAACTCTGTCCGATTCTGCCACTGTTTCCCACGTGCTTAGCTATTAAATCTTTTATAATGGACTCTAGAATTTTCCCCACCACCGACATTAGGCTGACTGGTCTATAATTCCGTTTTCTCTCTGCCTCCCTTTTTAAATAGTGGGGTTACATTAGCTACCCCCCAATCTGTAGGAATTGTTTCAGAATCTATAGAATCTCGGAAGATGACAACCAATGCATCCACTATTTCTAGGGCCACTTCCTTAAGTACCCTGGGATGCAGATTATCAGGCTCCGGGGATTTATCGGCCTTCAATCCCATCAATTTCCCCAACACCATTTCCCTACTAATACTGATTTCTTTCAGTTCCTCCCTCTCACTAAACCCTGTGTTCGCCAACATTTCTGGTATGTTATTTATGTCCTCCTTTGGTTCTAAGTATGTATTTAGTTGGTCAGCCATTTCTTTGTTCCCCATTATAAATTCCCCTGTTTCTGACTGTAAGGGACCTACATTTGTCTTCACTAATTGGGGGAGGCCTAGAATTACTGCGTGACAGGCAATATTGACATAGACCTTTCTCATTATAAAATATTGTCTTAGACTTTACCTTTACAAAATGTTAAATAACATAAGGTTTTCCTGTTATAAATGTGAACATAAGTGTTGCTCAAAAAAAGTCACTCAGAAATTAAGGTTAATGTTGAGAAGGATTAAATGCCATTTATGAAGCATTGTAGATATATATTCAAAATCCTTTCTATAGCTTGAAGAACCATGCTAATGCATCTTGCAAAAAATTCCACACTATATATGCTCAAGCTGTGGCATCCTGGAAATTACAGGTGCATGTGTATTCGGGAGTTCCTTTCAGCTGACTAAAGTGATACTGAGGTGGAGGGGACGTGGGGGAATATCAGCTTCACACTCTGACCTTCAACTGGAGACATTAACGAAGGTGCTCAAAGGGCAACATTTTCCCCCCATTGGGGGGAGGGGGGAAGTGCGGGAGTGGCCGCGGGCTGGCGGCCTTCTGATCTGCGCCTCCCAATTAAGGCCCACCCAGTGTGACATCCACCAGGAAGCGCTATGCGCTCCCTGTGCGGGCAGAGGGGGATTCCCTCAGCCGGGAGTGTGCTCTTTTGTGCGTGCGTGCGAAAGAGCGCACAGATCTCCCTGAGGCAAAGTGCTGCCTCAGGGAGATCGTCTCCGATTTAAAACTTGAAATAAAGGTATTTTAAAAATTTCCCTGCCATATCCTCTCATGTGACACTGTCACACGAGTTGGGACATGTCCAAAACTTTTATTGAAACCTTTAATGAAAGTTTACATACCCTCATGAAACCTCATCCTGCCTGTGGATGAGGTTTCATGCTTTTTCCGAGGCCCGCCTGGGCTCCCGGCCTGCCCGCCAACATTAAGGTTGGACAGGCAGGTCCATCAACGAGGTTAATTAGGCCGCTGACAGTGACTGCGTGCCCGCCGAACTGAAAATCTAAATGACACAGGATGACGGGACGCACACCCGACTGGAAGGTGTCGCTGCAAAGACACAAGTCTAGTCACAGTATGTAAAATAATATCACTTTAAAATGTTTTTATTATGTTAGTTGTGAATCTGATGAGGAAAAATAATTTCACAATGTATTTTGAGTGATTTAGTGGGTTTGCTTTTCTGTTTTTATGTGGTATAATTTTCTGTTATTTTATACTTGTAAGGTAAGTCAATTGCAAATGTGCCAGGGAAGTGTTTTTATACCAAGAGCCAGAGAGACACTGCCACTGGCATTGTGCAGATGAGCACTGGTACAGATTGAGGCAGACCCTGATACTGTATTAACCGACACTATGGTGGAGAGACGATTCTGGGGAGTACTGGGTGAGAAAGCAACGCATGCAAAGAACTCTAGCACTGAGAGAGAGGGGGGCCTGAGAAACAGAGAGGGAGAAACTCTGTAACTGAGGAAGACCCTAGCACTGACATTTTGTAGAAAAGACATTAGTATTCTATGTGAGATTCCCACGCCAGTTACTTTGAGAGAGAATGCCTTGATTTTAAGATTCTCACCCTTGCTTTAAAGTCCCTCCATGACCTTGTCCTTCCCTATCTCTATTATTTCCTTCAACCTTCTGGGATCTGCACACTCCTCCAAGTCTGGCCCCTTGAGTATCCCCGATTTTAATTGTTCCATCTTTGCAGCCATGCCTTAAGCTGTTGAGACCCTAAACTCTAGTAATCCCTCCCCAACCACTCTGCCCCTCTCCTTTAAGATGTTCCTGAACAACTACCTCTTTGACCAAACTTTTGGTCTCCTGCCTTCCCCTTATGTGACTTGGTTTCAGATTTTACTTGATATTCCCTGTGAAGTACCTTGGGACATTTTACTGTGTTATAGTTGCTATATAAATGCAAATTATTGTTATAGTTACAATGAACATGAGTCATCATGCCACTGTGTGAGGAAGGAACTTAGTATATGTGAGCAAAGGTGTAAAAAATCACTACCTTTTGAAAAGTTGGTCCAATTTTCAAGTAGTCCTGTTCTTTGAACTTGTCAAAGTATTGATCTAAAAATTTATTCTATATGGACCTTGCACAGATGACTGGTTATTGTGGCATTACTATGTATATAAAAAGATCTAAAGCACAACCTTTATGACAGTGTAATGGTAATGGGACATTCTGATATTAGCTCATAAAGAGTCTTTATTAGAAGCTGGAGCCAGGTGAGTTTGATTTAATTTTACTCAGAGAATTACCTCGAATATACTGCACAGAAACAGGCCATTTGGCCCAACCATTGCATGTTAACGTTTACATACTGCCCATTCCTCCTCATCTAATTTAGCAGCATAACCCTCTATTTTCTGTCTCAATTTACAGATTTTGAAAAGAAACTTGTAATGTGGCTGAGATAGATCCGTACTTAGTATTTGAAAATAATCATCATCACTGCAACAAAGTTTTAAGGTCAGTCTCTTGAAACAACATGGATTTATTTGCATGGCTGGCACCTGGATTGGGACACACCCAAATTTGTACAGAGACAAACAAGAAGTACTCTGTTAGGAACACTAGAAAATGCTAGAAATGCTCAACAGGTCTGACAACATCTATGGATAGAGAAACAGAATTTAAGTTTCAGACCTTTCATCATTGTTAGGATTGTCCTAAACACCATTCATACATAAATGCATGAATGCTAGAAATGCACAGTTAAGTCTGCAATTAATACTAACCACATGAATACAATTAATACCCAATTTATATAGAATTAACAATCTGAATATGGAAACGATGGTGGCTCTGAGATGAACAAAATTGCGAATTGGGCCTGGTGTGTGTTACATTATGGTGATAGAAAGATTAACATTCACTACTGTCAGAAGAAGAATTGTCATTTACTGCTACAATTATAAATAACCATGTGGTTTGTGCAAATGTCCTACATGTTTACTTGTGTTGAGAGTGCCATTCTTCCAGAGTGCTTGGAGAGAACTAAAGTTAGCTCTCTAGGATTGTACCAGTTCTAAAGGATACAGGGAGCTGAAAATCACAAGACTGCAGCTTCTGGTTTCTAGAGAGAATGCAGTGAGATTGTGGCAAAGGGAGAAAAAAAGCTATTAAAATAACTTAAAGCCTCATCACATTGGTGGGAGTAAGTTGTGACAGATACCCATCCTGTACCAATTTGTGACAGTAATTAGGTGTTATCAAAAACTGCCTGGGACAGGCTGTTTAAAACTAATTCAGATTATTTTATTGCCATAACATAATATGAGTTGCACTAAAAAAGTAAATAAGATACTCTAAAATTGCTTTATATTAGTGGGAGTGAGCTGTGGAAGATGCTTATTTTATGCAGCTACTTTATTTAGTTAAGTCTTTGTTAGGGGGCGTGAATAAAAAAAGTAACTGGACAGTTCTTAAAAATAGTTTAGTAATACTGGTAATGTTGGTTATGTTATAAAAGTAACAAGGTACATACCTTTAAAAAAAATGAGTATAGTTAACTACTGTAGTTAATAATGTCAAAAGACAGATTTCACTAATATTGTAACATGTCTGCAGTATAACACGTATAGAGAATGATGCCATATTGATGCTATAAAGGTTGCAGTTCTTTGAAATGGACAATTGTGTGAACAGAATCAGAATAACTTTGTTCCCTTCAGTCACAATCACTAGCTGGGCCCTTCTCAGAAGAATGCCTACCTGTGCGAGGTATTGGTAAACTGCTAATCCCACTGAACCATATTAAAGCAGGGGCCACCTCCTTCAGGAAAGAACAATGGAGTTAATTGTGGGGAATCTAGTTTTGGTGAAGACTTCTGTCTTTATCACAGATCAAAAAGGAAACAAGAAATAATTTGTGAATGAGTTACTTTTCGCTGTGTGGGTAACTTTGTTGTGGTGACAAATCTGACGGCCAATTTGTGCAAAGTAAGATTCCACAATCAGCAAATGAGATAACTGATCAGATAATCTTAATTGGTGATGTTGGTTGAGGGAGAAATGTTGGACAGGACAGAGAATTCCTTGTTCTTACTCAAAAGTGCAGCAATTGTCTGAACAGACATTTGGAACCTTAGTTTAAGATCTAATTTGAAAGACAGTGTCTCTGACCTTGCAGCAGTGGTG
The DNA here is from genome assembly GCF_017639515.1 of Carcharodon carcharias. Taxonomy (NCBI): domain Eukaryota; kingdom Metazoa; phylum Chordata; class Chondrichthyes; order Lamniformes; family Lamnidae; genus Carcharodon; species Carcharodon carcharias. The sequence goes on along the minus strand of NC_054469.1, from coordinate 84,000,052 downwards.
TGTCAGCCTAGATTATGTACTCAATTCCTGGAGTGGGAATGAATCTAAAAACCTCCTGATTTGCAGGTGAGGATCTCAGCACAATATCCTGTCAGTTCAGAAGATCCCAAACTGGATTGGAGCAAGAGGCTACCAAGGATGATGGGTGAGGGAGTGGTGGCAGGACAGGAGAAGGGTGGGCTGCCCTAAGATATCAAGTAGGAGAGCTACTGATAGAGTTTCGAATCATTAGAAGAGGCGCATTGTGGGGCAATCTCAGCATAGATGCAATATGAAATTCTGATAGGTCCAACATCTGCTTCTACAAATTGGCAGTGTTTCAAACATCCTTCACTGTGCTGACTTGAAAGTGACTAAGAGGTGATTTGATTGAAACCTTTTAAGATCCTGAGGGCTCTTGACAGGGTGGTTGTGAAAAGCACGTTTCCTCTTGTGTTAGAATCTAGAATGGGGGGTCACTGTTTAAAAATAAGGGGTCGTCCATTTAGGACAGAGATGAGAAATTTTTTCTCTCAAAGGGTAGAGAGTCTTTGGAACTCTCTCCCTCAAAAGGCTGTGGAAGCAGAGTTTTAAAATATTTTTAAGACAAAGGTAACAAGTGGATGAAAGGTTATCGGGGGTAGGCAGGAATGTGGGGTTAGGTTACAATCAGATCAGCCATGATCTTATTGAATGGTGGAGCAGGCTCGAGAGGACAAGTGGCCTACTCCTGCTCCTAATTCGTATGTTTGTATGACTTCACCCCATCATGTACCTCTTCTGACTTTGCAAGACAGTATCGGTGACTGATTAAAACACATTATTTGGTCATTGTCATTTTGCTGTTTGTGGAACCTTGGCTGCTGTGTTTCCTACATTACAATAGTGACTGCATTTTTTTTTTCATGGGATGTGGGCATTGCTGGTGAGGCCAACATTTGTTGTCCACCTAGGTTGCCCTTTAGAAGGTGGTGGTGAGCCATTTTCTTGAACCGCAGCAGTCCATCTGGTGCAGGAATACCCACAGTGCTGTTAGGAAGGGAGCTCCAGGATTTTGACACAGTGACAGTGAAGAAACAGCAACATATTTCCAAGTCAGGATGGCGTGTGGCTTGGAGAGGAACTTGCATGTGGTGGTTCTCCCAGGCATCGGCAGCCCTTGTCCTTCTAGGTGGTAGAGGTCACGGCTTTCAAAGGAGCCTTGATGAGTTGTTGCAGTGCATCTTGTAGATGGTACACACTGCTACCACTGTGCGCAGGTGGTGGTAGGACTGAACATTTAAGGTGGTGCCCATCAAGCAAGTTGCTTTGTCCTGAATGGTGTCAAGCATTTTGAGTGTTGTTGGAGCTGCACTCATCCGAGCAAGTGGAGAATATTACATCACATTACTGACTTGTGCAAGGCTGATGGTGGACAAGCTTTGGGGAGTCAGGAGGTGAGACACTCACCTCAGAATTCTCAGCTTCTGACCTGCTCAAGTAGCCACAGTATTTATATGGCTGGTCCAGTTAAGATTCTGGTCAATGGTAATCCCCAGGATGTTGATAGTGGGGGATTCTGCAATGGTTATATCATTGGGCGTCTAAAAGATGTGGTTAAATTCTCTCTCATTGGAGAAGGTTATTGCCTGGCACTTGTTTGGCAGGAATGTTACCTTTTACTATCAGCCCATCAGAATGTTTCCCAGGTTTTGCTACATGTGGGCACGGACTGCTTCATTATTTGAGGAGTTGCAAATGGTACTAAACACTGCAATCATCAGTGATCATCCCCCCTTCTGACCTTATGATGGGAAGGCCATTGATGAAGCAGCAGAAGATAGTTGGACCTTGGGCACTACCCTGAGGAACTCCTTCAGTGATGTCCTGGGGCTGTGATGATTGGACTCCAACATCTACAACCATCTTCTTTGCGCCTAGGTATGACTCCGACCAGTTGAGAGTTTTCCCCCTGATTCCCATTGACTTCAATTTTCTAGGCCACATTTGGTCAAATGCTGCCTCGATACCAAGGCAGCTCATCTCACTTCAAAAGTTACAGTTAGGCATCTGTCTGCCTTGGGAGATGTTGGATTGCACCTGGGTGTTTGTCACTTCAGGAGTGAACATCATCTGTTGTGGCTGTCGAGGCCAATTCATAAGCAGCAGTCCTTTCAGCAGCTGGCACAAATTAATAGTGTTGGCCTGAAGTAAACTGATATTATTTCCTTCCGGTGGACTTTCTCTTCTGCCATCTGGTCATTTCTTTTGTCCTCTGCTTTTTCCATGCCCTTCTTGAATGCTTGTCTCCATAAACTCCAGACACCAGTAAGGACTTCCCATGCATCGACTTTGATCCCAGTCAACTTAAAGTCTCACTTGCAGACATCAGTATATCACAGATGTGGGCAACCTGTCGGTCTTGTGCCGTAGAGCATGTCTTTGGGGATGTAGCTGTAATCCATTCGGTTCACATGTCCCAGCCTACGGAGTCACCACTGACTCGTGAAGGCAAACATACTGGGGATCCCTGCATGCTGGTGCACTTCCATATTCAGCACTCTGTCCTGCCAGGAGATGCCCAATATTTGTCTGAAGCAGTGGAGGCTTAAATAAATTGTCCAAGCTTCGCTACTCTAAAGGAGAGTACAGAGAACACAAGCCTGGTACACACGGAGCTTTGTGTTTTCAGTTAGTTTGCTGTTGGTCTACACTCAAGCTCTAAATTTTGACATGACAGCTGTGGTCTTTGGTAATCCTGGTGCTGATTTCAGCATCAAGGGACAGGTTGCTGGCCATTGTTAATCCAAGTTTTGTGAAATTGTCGATGACCTCCAGAGTGAGGTTGTAGATGTTGATGGAAGGTGGAGTCTTCATCTCCTGCCCATGACTTTGCTGTTCCTGATCCTGATTGTTGGTCCATGAGAATTTATCTGCAAGCCGCTGCAAGCATGCTTCAGTATGGGATGCCAACACAGTGTCATCAGCAAACAGCAACTCATGGACTAGGACACTACACACTTTGATCTTGGCACACAGCCTTGCCAAGTTGAACAGCTTGCCATCAACTCTGGCATGTGGGTAGACACCCTCATTTGAGTCACCAAAAGTGTACAATAATAGCAAGGAGAAAAATATTCCAAAGTGAGTTGGTGCCAGGATGCAGCCCTGCTTTACCCTGCTGCTGATCTTAAAAGCATCTGATGTCACACGATTGTAACTGACAGAACTGTACATGTTCTTATGGAAAGAAGAAATGATGTCCAGGAATCCAGGCAGGCAGCCTATTTTCTGCAGCAGTTTAAAGAGTCCATCTCTGCTGATGAGATCAAAGACTTTGGTGAGGTCTATGAAAGAAACGTAGAGTGATCTGCGCTGTTCGTGTCACTTCTCCTGTAACTGCCAAAGTGAGAAAATCATGTCAAATGTCGATTTGCCAGCTCTGATGCTTACTGAGACTCAGGGTAGATGTGTGAAGCCAGGGCCTGCAAACTGGTCAGAGCAACACCAAACGAAGAGCTTCCCCGTGACACTTAACAAGGAGATGCCTTGTTAATTGCTGCTGTCCCTGCGACCCCCTTTGTTTTTGTACAAGGTGACAATGTTTGCATCATGTATGCCTCAGCACACAAGTATTTCCTTCCAGCAGACAGATTAAAGTTCATGGACATGCTGGAGCAGTTCTGTCTTTCCACTTTTGGTGATTTGAGGTGGAATGTCATCATTTCCTAGGGCTTTTCCACTAGCAAGATGGTCAAGTGGCCTTCTTGAGCTCTACTCTGGTAGGTTCGCACCCAGCTCCTCCATGTCAGGAAAGGATGTTGATCTGAGGACAGCCTTCTTCTTGGAGTGGTATAATTTCCTTGGCTGAAGCCTGACCTTGCTACGCACCAGGGAATGTTCGGTGTTACAGTCAGCACTGTAATAGCTACAAGTGATGAGGACACTTTTGAGGATGATATGGTGAGATATAGCTGGTGCCAATGGCATGATCTCGATGTCACCAGGACACCTTGAGGCACGACTTGGTTTAGAAGTAGCTGCTTGTCACACACAGGCACGATGTTGGCCATGACACTTCAGAAACCCGCTGCTGTTCTTCGATTAATGTCACGGGACCTTTTCTGTCCACCTTATAGTGCAGATGGGACGTCGATGTAGCCTAGGCATTAGTCTTATTCTACTGCTAACTGGAGGGAAATTTATACTTTTATGTCTGAAAGATATAAAATGGCTAAAACAAAAACAGAATTACCTGGAAAAACTCAGCAGGTCTGGCAGCATCGGCGGAGAAGAAAAGAGTTGACGTTTCGAGTCCTCATGACCCTTCGACAGAACTTGAGTTCGAGTCCAGGAAAGAGCTGAAATATAAGCTGGTTTAAGGTGTGTGTGTGGGGGGCGGAGAGATAGAGAGACAGAGAGGTGGAGGGGGTTGGTGTGGTTGTAGCGACAAACAAGCAGTGATAGAAGCAGATCATCAAAAGATGTCAACAACAATAGTACAATAGAACACATAGGTGTTAAAGTTAAAGTTGGTGATATTATCTAAACGAATGTGCTAATTAAGAATGGATGGTAGGGCACTCAAGGTATAGCTCTAGTGGGTTTTTTTTTTATTTTATATAATGGAAATAGGTGGAAATGGCTCATTGACTTTAAACAGTGGATAGCTGAGCCAGACTAAGTACAGATTTGCCAAGCACTTCTAGTGAAGGGAGCACCCTTTTAAAAGTAGTGTTCATTCAGAACGGGGCACAGTCACATTTTAATATGACACATGCATTTACAGCTTATTCAAATTGACCTGTTTTGTTGATGTGGCAGACACTTTACTGGTTTCTAAAATATATGTTTTGTTTAAATTAAAAACCTTTATACGTATGTGTGTCCATATGTTAGGTCCTCCTTCCTTTCCATCAAGTACCAGTTTTAATGTTTGAACTGTTCATGTCCCAGGATTTTGCCACAAGATCTGTAACAGAATTTTGGATATAAAGATATCCAGGATAATGTCAACAAATTTATTCCAAAGTCATGCTTATGCATGGAGGAACCACCATATTATTAAATCTAAGGTCAGGACGCTACTGGAAGGACCTTTAGCAAGCTGAAAATAAAAACAAAAAATGCTGAAATCACAATGTGTGTTTGTCAGCAACTCATAAAGAAAAATAAATGCATATGATTCTTCTGCAGAGTTCTGATTTTGATGTAGGATGCAGACCTGAAAGATTAACCTGTTGTTTTTCTTTCTTTTACTGAAGTCCCTGTTGTTATTTCCAGAACTTTCTATTATTATTTCCGATATCCAGGATTTCTTTATATTAGCACAAATATGAGATTACAAAGATATCTGAAACTGTAGTTTATTTGAATATTATTCTCTTATTATTAGGCTTTGCAACTTTTGGAGGATGCCAGTTTCAACACGTGCTTTACAACAGATGGCTATATACTTGGGAATAGTGTCTGGAGGAGGATGCGCGGTTATGTATTACCTTATGCAGCGTGAGTACACACAAACACAACCTGGTAAAGCTTTTTCTGCTTCCAAGATATTTTTCCCCACTGACGTGCTGTAGGCATTCCGTATACAAATATTACACACTCCGCATGCACTATCAGTAGACTGAATCACTTGAAGCCACTTTCAAAAATAGTTTGTAAAGAAGGGAAATTCTTAAACTGGTTAGAAACCAAACTTATTTTTTTCAGCCTGTTGTGATGCTATGGTTGTAGTAATGTCCTCTCTGCGAACACTTGTATTTGTTGTGTCACTGAGAACAGATATTTCCTGGTTAAAGCCCAGAATTTTTACTGTTTTACTGAATTGTTTCAAGTCACACCACATGTTTGAGTGCATGATGGTGTATTGCAGAGTGATAGAATGCAGGTTCAGATTCATAATTTTCCCAGATAATCAAATACAGCCCTCAGTTGTGTCGTCATGTTACTGGACGATACAACACCATATCGGACTTCTAAATGATGGAATGTGGTAGTACTATTGGAACTAAACTCACCAATTTCCTTCCCTCGTCGCTCATCCTAGCCTCTGTCAACAGTTCAAAACTCATCCTGCACTCTGCATTCTACTCCAAAATGGCTGTCACTTGCAAACTGGTGGGGCAATCCAGTACAATATTAAAATCAGAGCTAGGGATTCAGGCATAAAGTTAAGAATCACTTCTTCACACAAAGGGTACTGGAAATCTGAAACTCCAACAAAAGACTGTGGATGCTGGGTCAATAGGAATTTTCAAGACTGAAATCGGTAGCTATTTGTTAGGTAAGGGAATCACTGGAGATATGGAACAATAGTGGGTGATTAGAATTGAGATAAAGGTTAGCAATGATTTAATTGAATAGTGGAACAGGCTGAAGGGTTTGAACGGCCTACTTCTGATCAGATAGCACTTCTTGTAGATGAGTATATTGATATTCTGGCATTTACTTGGCTCAAAGATTGCTATGCTTTCTTTTTTATTGAATGGCCATTTAAATCATGGCAGTGGTTGTTCCTTATCAGCAACTCACCCCTTCGCCTTTTTCCCTATACCTCCAACACCTGTTTAGAGTGCCATGCTTTTTTTTTCCCTTCTTAGTTTTCCTTCTTGTCTACTTCACCCAAGTACCTGAGTTCTTCTCCAAGAAACCCTTCCTTCCTTTATTTCATGGACTGAATCATGAAATTTGGTAATTTCAACTCTCCCCTTGCCCACTTTCCTCAAAATTCACCATCATCTCTTAATGTCAGTATCTGAGTAGATTTGATTTCCAGAAAGATTATGTTGCTTGACTAGGCCTATATACAGTCTAATACTGAACTAGATTGTGGATTTGGTGCAGATCTCTCTTGTGAATAATTGGTTTTATAGAAAATTTTGCCAAGTCAGAATACTACAAGTTGGCAATTGAAGAGCTCAACAAAAATGACACAGCTCTAGAAGCCCTGGGAGCTCCACCACTGCAGGTCCGAAATATCAAACTCACAGACAGGAACAATCGTGTGGATAGAATAAGTGCAAGGGTACAGTATTCAGTTATTATTTCTTTCCTAAGCTCTGTTTTTGCACTTGAATTATAGATTCTTTATATGTGAAGCAGAAATTCCATGAGGCAATATTTTTGCTTCCATGCGTAATCTGTAGTTTTCATATACCTTGATTTTAAACTTTCACCTTACTTGGAGTTTCCGTGTGATGATGTTACCTTAGGGGATACACATACCCTTTAAATCATGTATGGGGATGTGAGTGGATGTATAATTGGAGGCATATAATTAGAATAAATGTGTGCCAGTCTCTTGAATCCAGATAAGCTTAATCTACTAAATAATTCTGTACTATTGGTTTGCAGATCAAAATCCCAGTATGTGGAACGAAATCAGCTGGATATCTCCACACCTATTCTGTTAGAGACAGTGTACAACAGAGGTAACCTAATTGCTTGTAACCAACTAATTGAATGCTGAACATCTTTTGAAAATCACTTTGATGTTACAAATATGCATTCATTTTTGTTCTATTTACAAGAGTTATGATATATGCACAGATCAGGAGAAGAACACTTTAGACATCTGCTTCAACCCGTATTTGTACATATTGAGTTATCTAGGCTATCTTAAATTGCCCTAGAAGACATAAGTGCTTGATTTCAGGGAAGGAAGATACTGACTATAGCCAAGAAGTGTGTCAGTTAATAGAATTATTTAATCTTAATGATAAGGAATTTAGGACACTGTTCTACTCCGCTTGGCACATTGTGAGTGGAGAACCTGAGTTAAACTTTTTCTTTACACTGCCATGGTGAGAGAATGGTTGATGGAGCTCTGCAGAAGTATATCTCTGTGTAACTATGGGCTGTGATTTATGTTGCCTCCTATGCTATTTTGTTTCCTTATGCTTGAAAATTTTTAAGGAAGTAGCGAAACAGCTTGAAAGGCATCAAGAGAAGGCAGCATAATTTTAAACAGCCATTGTTGGTATTAGAATAAAATCACTGGAAGATTGTAGTAAATCTGACTTCTGTATCAAAAACAATCACAGCAGGGTAACAACCCAGTGTGTGAGAGGCACTAAATAATTGTGGAATCCTGTGATATGATAGATTGAGGAAAAGAAAACATGTTGCTTATAATAAATACCAGTCATTAGAAGTATTCAGTATAAATGGTCATTTTCTGATTGGCAGGATGTAACGAGTGGCGTACCACAGGGATCAGTGCTGGGGCCTCAACTTTGTACAATTTATATAAATGACTTGGATGAAGGAACTGAAGGAATGGTTGCTAAATTTGCTGATGACACAAAGATAGGTAGGAAAGTAAATTATGAAGAGGGCATAAGGAGGCTACAAAGGGATGTAGATGGGTTAAGTGAGCGGGTAAAGACCTGGCAAATTGTGTATAATGTGGGAAAGTGTGAAATAGCTCATTTTGGCAGGAAGAATAAAAATTAAGCATATTATCTAAATGGTGAAAGATTGCAGAGCTCTGAGATTCAGAAGGATCTGGGTGTCCTCGTGCAAGAATTTCAAAAGGCTAGTATGCAGGTACAGCAAGTAATTAGGAAAGCTACTAGAATGTTATATATTGTGTGGGGAATTGAATACAAAAGTAGGGAGGTTATGCTTCAGTTGTACAGGGCATTGTTGAGACCACATCTGGAGTACTGTGTACAGTATTGGTCTCCTTATTTAAGGAAGGATATAAATGCATTAGAAGCCATTCAGAGAAGGTTTGCTTAACTAATACCAGGAATGAGTGTGTTGTCTTCTGAAGAAAGGTTGGACAGGCTAGGCTTGTATCCACTGGAGATTAGAAGAGTTAGAAGCAACTTGATTGAAATTTTTACGATCCTGAGGGGTTTTGACAATGTGGATGTGAAGAGGATGTTTCCTCTTTTGGGGAATCTAGAACTAGGGGTCACTGTTTAAAAATAAGGGGTTGCCCATTTAAGACAGATGAGGAAAAATTCTTTTCTCTGAGGGCTGTGAGTCTTTGCAACTCTTCCTCAAAAGGTGGTGGAAGTAGAGTCTTTGAAAGTTTTTAAGGCAGAGCTAGGTAGATTCTTGATAAACAAGAGGGTGAAAGGTTATCAGGGTTGGGCGAGAGATTACAATCAGATCAGCCATGAATGGTGAATGGTGGAGCAAGCTCAAGGGGGTGAGTGGCCTCCTCCTGCTCCTGATTCATATGTTCATATATAGTTGGGATTAATTTAGGTGCCATAGAGATTTGGTTAAATGAGATTTGACTGAGATTTCAAAGTAGGTTGAGAAATAAAATGCTGTTGAGAAGAATAAAACACAGCATGTGTTTTAAAACACAAAATGTGCTTTAGATTTCATTGTCAAATGTCTAAATCATTTCTGGTCAAATTTTTGTATTCATTGTTATATAGATGGCTTAATTAAACTAGATGTTGTACAAACTATCAGAATTTTTTTTATACTGGCTAAAGTATGTAAATGTGTGTAAATGACTAAATGGCTTGCTATTTCATCTGAATATTTTTAAAAATCCTGTGTGCAAAGCAAATTATTTTTGACCACACATATGAAGGGCTTTAGGGATTGTGTTGCTGGCCTGTTGGATGTTATCTGCACCTTGACATGCCTTGGAAAAAAAATGTATGCAAACATTTTGTTTTTCTTATCCATATTTTAATTCTAGTCTTGCAAAGATTTTTTTTCAAAACATTATTTTAAAGTAGCATTTAGTTTCAGTCAATGACTATTTTTCTCAACACTGCATTGTGTGACACTAAGTTAGAGATCTGAGATTTGATCCCTTGTCTACTGCGTTAGCTGATTTCAGCCAAGGCAGTTTTAAATTCAGAGGTCCTGGATAGGGAAGGGAAAAGTTAATCAGATACCTACTCCTTATCTCTATTCAATGACTCTCATTGGAAAATATGCATGTGTGATGTCGGGTGAGCACAGGGTTGAGCTTGGCTGTGATTGCCCTCCTTGGATGAGTGACCTCATGAAGCACATTCACTCATGCATAAAGAATAGCCATTTGGATGAGGTACCTGAGGATGGGCAGCATCACTGGTTCTGTGACCGAACAAAACTCATGCTTATGAGAAGTTAAAATTTTAGGAATTTTGTTGAAGAATTGTCAATTAATAACTTTCTTGTTTTTTGTTAAGATGGTTTCTACAAGAAGCTGTGTTGCAGTTGCTGGATGGCCAACAAGTTTCAGTTTACCCCTCGACCAAGGATGAAGACCGTCAATGTTAATACACGTGCAAAACTATTCTTCAAGATGCCATTCAATTTCTGATGCTATTTTAAAAATAAACACAGCCAATTAAAAAAGTGAATGAAAAGCAGAGTTGCATTGTTATGATCCCAGTTGATGTTGCTACTGGACTAGAAAGGTCCCAGGATAGAACCTGGCTTGATGTATTCTAACTTTATTTTAAACATGGAGGGTAGCTACTGAACAGAGTCTGCTGATGAATTTTTAACAAAAGAATAAAACATTTATTAAGCAAGAACAGATGAACGATATTACACTACTCCTTCACCCACAACTATACCTTTACAAAAAAATAGAGGTTCGTAAGGATAACCCAAGTTACAAAATCTATGTTATACTCTAATGTTCACAATAAGTATACAATTGATGTAAACCAATAGCCGACCTGTGGTCGGACACCCCACACTCTGAAACCAAATGACAGATGCCAGCCAAAGCAGATGCTATGGAGTTCTTATCAGCTCCCCCCAGGCACTTGTCACACTGTGAGCCATTCAGTCTCACTGAACTTCATCTTTCTCCTGAGGGTTTCCAATCTCAATGCTTGAAGTACTTGTTTTGGAATCTTCTCCCAAAGGATGCTTTCACTTGGACATCTTCAACAAGGATCCAGCTCCATGGTTTGAACTCTCCTACAGATGTTCTTCTCCTCTGGATCTCTACATACATTCAGGCTTCACTATCCACACACACTCTCAGGTATTCGGCTGTCCTAAGCAGGACACCACTGCTTCACAGGTCTATAGTAAGGAGTCACCCACATTTGGCTGTCTCCTCAGATCTTCTGGCTTCTCGCAAGCCCACTTTGCCTTCATTCTGTTCCCTGCAGCTTTCTGTCTTTAATTCGGAGCCCATTCCTCTGCTCTTTACTTTAGCTTCACGGAACAGGTGCTGTTCCAGATTCCTGTCCTTGTCCTTTGACTTAACTGTGCTCTTGGGACCTTTTTTGTGCCACTCCCTTGTTTTGGGACTTTCTTCTTTGTTCTTTGGAATCTGCTCCCTGCAGTTCCCCTTCCTGTGTCCTACTTCTCCTGGACCTCTTCCAGCTGAACTCAGACTGCTTTCCTGTTTCACCCTGTGTCTCTGTAGGTCCCCTGTTGCTAAGCAACAGCACAGTTTTTTTCTACTTTGTTTTAACTTCCATAAACCACTAACCCTTTCGTAATACAACTCTCCACTTCAAGGGTCATAAAACCTCATTAAAATGCAGGTAACAAAGCTCCAGACCTGCTGGCCCCACTCTACAGCAAAACTAAGATCCACACAAATAAAAATAATAAATTAAAATTAAACCTATAGCTTATTCTTAACACACACAAAAACTTATATAACTTACTTAAAACTATCTCTAGTTCCTAACACTATGGTTGATGGAAATCTGAAATAAAAATGGAAAATTTCTGGATAATAGCTCAGTAGCTTAGACAGAATCTATGTGGAAAGAGAAACAAAGTTAATGTTTCAATCCTGTGACCTTTCAGCAGAACTGGGAACAGTTAAAGATGTAATAATTTTGAGCAAGGAGTGAGTGCAACAAGAACAAAAAGGCCCATGATAGGGTGGAAGACAGGAGAGATTGAATGATAGAAAATGACAAAAAGTGCAGAAACTTTGATCCCAATTTCCACCCATCTCTCACCTTCACATGGTTCATCACCAACTCTTCTCTTGCCTTCCTTGACTTCTCTATCTTCAAATCTGGCAAAAGGGTATCAGTTAATATTGATTATAAGGCCACTGACTCCCACAGCTACCTCGTCTACACTTACTTACAATCTACACGCTAAGGACTCCGTTTCATTGTCCCAGTTCCTCCACTTCCATTGTATCTGTTCTGATCATGTAACCCTCCACAACAGTGAGATGAGCTTCTGAGATAACTTTTTTCCTCAACCAAGGAGTGTCTCTACCACCCCCTCCCCTCCCAATGACCATAGTTGATAGGGCCCGTCCCTTCCTCTCTCTCCCGACCCATGGTGGGGTTTTTCTTGTCCTCACCTTCAATCCTGCAAGCCTCCATATTGAACGGATCATTTTCTGCCATTTACGCCACCTTCAACTTTATGCCGCCACCACCAAACACATTTTCCCTGCCCCACTATCCCCTTCAGCATTCCAAAGGCACCGTTCCCTCCATGGTATCCTGAACAACTCCTCAGTCACCCCCAATACCCCTTCCCTCCCCACAGCACCTTTCCATGCAAACGCAGGAGATGTAACACCTGCCCTTTTACTTCATCTCTCGTCACCATCCAAAGCTCCCAAACACTCCTTCCAAGTGAAACAGTGATTTACTTGTCCTCCTTTCAAACTAATCTACTGTATTCGCTGCTCACAATGTGGTTTCCTCTACACTGGGGAGACCAAATGCAGATTGGATGACTATTCTGTGGAACACCTTCACTCAGTCCGCAATCATGATCCTGACCTTCCGGTGGGCCTGTCATTTTAATTCTCAACCTTGCTATCATACAGACATCTCTGTCCTTGGCCTACTGCACTGTGCTGTGAAGCTCAACATAAGCTTGAGGAACAGCACTTTGTCTTTTCATTAGGCACTTGACAGACTTCTGGACTCAACATCGCATTCAACTATTTCAGACTGTAAATTCTGTCCCCGCTTTGTTTAATTTCCTTTGCCGGTTTCATTTCTTTTCTTTTCTTTCAGTCAGCAGCAGCACCTGCTGTAGGCAGGTGCTTTATTTCTTTGTTTATCTTCTTGCCTTCTCACCATTCCTTTTGGCTCTTGAAGACTAACTTTTCTGTCATAGAAACGTAGAAAAATAGAAGCAAGAGTGTAGGTCATTCAGCCCTTCGAGCCTGCTCCGCAATTCAATATGATCATGGCTGATCCTCCATCTCCCCACCATACTCCTGCATTCTCCCCATGCACTTTGATGCCTATAGAGTCTAGAAATCTATTTCCTTCTTAAATATATTCAGTCACTTGACCTCCACAGCCTTCTGTAGTAGAGAATTCCACAGGTTCACCACCCTCTGAGTGAAGAAGTTTCTCCTCATCTCAGTCCTAAATGGTGTAGTGAACATGGATTACCAATAGGTAATGCTCTGGGCACCAGGGTTTGAATCCCGCCATGGCAGATGGTGGAATTTGAATTAAATAAAAATCTGGAATTAAAAGTCTAATGATAACCATAAAACCATTATTGTAAAAACCCATCTAAGAAATCTGTCGTCCTTACCCACTCTAGGCTACATGTGACTCCAACCCCACAGCAATGTGGCTGACTCTTAAATGCCCTCGGTTACATCAAAAAAGGAATGAAACCAGACGGATCAACTGGAAACAATAATAGAAGACTCTGCACAGTCCTCCTTACTAACGTCTGGGGTCCGGTGCCAAAATTGGGAGAGCTGTCTCACAGACTAGTGAAGCAACAGCCTGACATAGTTATTCTCACGGAATCATATCTTACAGCTAATGTCCCAGACTTCACCATCACTATCTCTGGGTATGTTATATCCCACTGGCAGGACAGACCCAGGAGAGGTGGCAACACAATGGTATACAGTTGCCCTGAGAATCCTCAGCATTGACTCCAGACCCCATGAAGTCTCCTGGTGTCAGGCCAAACATGAGCAAGGAAATCTCCAAACCCCCTGCTGATTCCCACGTACCGCCCTCCCTCAATTGAACACCACTTGGAGGAAGCACTGAGGGTGGCAAGGGCGCAGAATGTACTCTGGGACTTTGATGTCCATTATCAAGAGTGACTCGGTAGCACTCACTACTGACCGAGCTGGCCAAGTCCTAAATGACATAGCTGGTAGACTGGGTCTGTGGCAGGTGGTGAGGAAACCAACAAGAGGGAAAAACATACTCACCCTCACCAACCTGCCTGCTGCAGCTGCATCTGTCCATGACAGTATTGGTAGCAGTGACCACCGCACAGTCATTGTGGAGACAAAGTCCTGCCTTCACATTGATGATTCCTCCATTGTGTTGTGTGGCACTACCACCATGGTAAATGGGATAGATTTCGAACAGATCTAGCAATGCAAGATTGGGCATTCATGAGGCGCTGTGGGCCATCATCAGCAGCAGAATTGTACTCAAGCACAATCTGTAATCTCATGACCTGTCATACCCACCATTCTACCATTACCATCAAGCCAGGAGAGCAACCCTGGTTTAATGAAGAGTACAGGAGGGCAGGCCAGGAGCAGCATGAGGCATACCTAAAAATGAGGTGTCAACCTGGTGAAGCTACAACTCAGGATTACTTGCATGCCAAACAGCATAAGCAGCAATGATAGAGAGAGCTAAGCGATCCCGCCACCAATGGATCGGATCTAAGCTCTGCAGTCCTGCCACATCCAGTTGTGAATGGTGGTGGACAATTAAACAATTCACTGGAGGAGGGCGAGCCATAAATATCCCCATCCTCAATGATGGGGGAGCCCAGCACATCAGTGCAAAAAATAAGGCTGAAGATTTCACTACAATTTTCGGCCAGAAGTGCCGAGTGGATGATGAATCTTGGCCTCCTCTGGAGGTCACCAGCATCATAGATGCCAGCTTTCAGCCAATTCAATTCACTCCACATGATATCAAGAAATGGCTGAAGGCACTGGATTGTGCAAAGGCTATGGACCCTGATAATATTCCGGCAATAGTACTGAAAACTTGTGCTCCATAACTTTCTGCATCCCTAGCCAAGCTGTTCCAGTACAGATACAACACTGGCATCTAACTGGCTATGTGAAAAATTATCCAGGGATGTCCTGTACACAAAAAGCAGGACGTCTCTAACTCAGCCAATTACTACCCCATCAGTCTACTTTCAATCATCAATAAAGTAATGGAAGTGGTCATCAACAGTTCTATCAAGCAGCTCTTGCTTAGCAATAACCTGCTCACTGATGCTCAGTTTGGGTTCCACCAGGGTCATTCAGCTCCTGACCTCATTACAGCCTTGGTTCAAACATGGACAAAAGAGCTGGACTCCCGACGTGAGGTGAGAATGACTGCCCTTGACATCAAAGCTGCATTTGACTGAGTGTGGCGTCAAGGAGCCCTAGCAAAACTGGAATCAGTGGAAAATAGGGGGAAAACTCTTCATTGGTCGGAGTCATAACTAGCACAAAGGAAGATGGTTGTTGTTGGAGGTCTGTCATCTCAGCTCCAGGGCATCACTGCAGGAGTTCCTCAGGGCAGTGTTCTGGACCCAACCATCTTTAACTGCTTCATCAATGACCTTCCTTCCATCATAAGGTCAGAAGTGGGGATGTTCATTGATGCTCATACAATGTTCAGCCCCATTCGCAACTGCTCAGAACTGAAGCAGTCCATGTCTAAATGCAGCAAGATCTGGACAATATCCAGGCTTGGGCTGACAAACGGCATTCGTGCCATACAATTGCCAGGCAATGATCATGTCCAACAAGAGAGAATCCAACCATTGGCCCTTGATGAGCAATGGCATTACTGTCACTGAATCCCTCACTAGCAACATCCTGGGGGGGTTACCAATGTCCAGAAACTGAAGTCCTATAAATACTGTGGCTACTGGAGCAGATCAGAGGCTAAGAATTCTGCAGCAAGTAACTTACCTCCTGTCTCCCCAAAACCTATCCACCATCTACAAGGCACAACTCAAGAGTGTGATGGAATACTCCCACTTGCCTGGATGGATGCAGCTCCCACAACACTTAAAAAGCTTGACACCGCCCAGGACAAAGCAGCCTGCTTGATTGGCACCACATCCACAATCATTCACTCCCTCCACCACCGACGCACAGTAGCAGAAGTATCTACAAGATACACTGCAGGAATTCACCAAGGCTCCTTAGCACCTCCCAAACCCACGACCACTACCATCTAGAAGGACAAGGGCAGCAGGCAGATGGGAACACCACCACCTGGAATTTCCCCTCTCAGTCACTCACCATCCCGACTTGAAAATATATCGCCCTTCCCTCCGTGTTGCTGGGTCAAAATCCTAGAATTCCCTTCTTAACAGCATTGTGGGTGCACCTACACTACATGGACTGCAGTAGCTCAAGAAAGCAGCAGTTCATCAGCACCTTCTCAAGGGCAACTAGGGATGGACAATAAATGCTGATGCCACCAGCAAAGCCCAATTCTGTAAATGAATAAAAAAATGGCCTACCCTGTATCCTGAGATTGAGACCCTCATTCTAGACACCCCCCCACCCCCCACCCAGAGGAAACATTATCCCTGCATCCGGTCTGTCCATCCCTGACAGAATTTTATATATTTCAGTGAGATCTCTCATTCTTCTAACCTCCCGTGAATACAGACCAAGTCGGCCCAATCTCTTCTCATACGACAATCCTGCCATCCCAGGAATCAGTCTGGTGAATCTTCGCTGCACTCCTCTTTCACAAGTATATCCTTGCTTAGGTAAGGAGTCCAAAACTGCACACGATACACCAGGTGTGGTCTCACCAAGGCCCTGTAGAGCTGCAGTAAGACATCCTTGCTCCTGTACTCAAGTCCTCTCGCAATGAAGGCCAGCAGACCATTTGTTTTCTTAACTGCTTGCTGCATCTGCCTGCTTGCTTTCAGTGATTGGTGTACAAGGACAACCAGGTCCCTTTGTAGGGCAATATTTCCCAATCTATCCCCATTTAAATAATACCCTGCCATTCTGTTTTTTCTACCAAAGTGGATAACTTCACTCTTATCTACTTACACTGCATCTACCATGTATTTGCCATTTGCCCACACACTCAAATTGTCTAAATCGCCTTGAAGCCTCTTAACATCCTCCTCACCACTTACATTCCCACCTAGTTTTGTGTCGTCAGCAAACTTGGAAATATTACATTTGGTTCCCTCATCCAAATCATTGAAATATATTGTGAATAGCTGGGGCCAAAGCACTGATCCCTGCTGTACCCCTCTAGTCACTGCCTGCCATTCTGAAAAAGACCATTTATTCCAACCCCCTGTTTCCTGCCAGCTAACCAATTCTCAGTCCATTCAAATATACTATCCCAATCCCAATTTTATGTTGTCATTCAATCTCTCGAGACTTTCACCCTATCAAAGACTTTTATCCTTGTTCCTCCCACCTCTTGCTCACAATCTATTGCATCTCTAACTTTTCCCAGTTCTGATGAAAGGCCACAGGTCTGAAATGTTACTTTTGTTTCTCTCTCCACATAGATGCTGCCTAATTTGCAGAGATTTTTCCAGCATTTTTTTGTTTTCATTTCAATCAAAAAAGTAGATTGGTGGAAGTTAAGCTCAAGTGATTGCATAAAAAATGTGTTCACCCAATAATTTCAATAAAAGAATCATGTGAAGACTATGTTTTCAAGTCAGTTTGATGTAAGGATAGATCTTGTCTTGTGCCACCGAACCATGTACTGACACCCTACCAGGAACAAATGATAATGCTTTTGAAGAGTTGAAGTTACTTTCATCAGTAAAGCTAATTTATAGAATTGCCTAGTTGACAGTGACATAGCTATAGTTCTGAAAACAAGGGGCTGAATCTAATGACTACAGCAGTGGTCCTGTCCACTGGCCAGAAATGTCAACCCTGCTGTGGCCATTTCAGGAGCCCTTGATAAACAGGCAGTTTGCCTGTTGTTGGAAGGAGTGCGCCTCCAAGAGCTGCCGGTTAATCAGAGGCTGGAAGCTCTTCAGTCCTAGTTGTGCCACCAGGAGCAGTGGCCACAGCTGGGACTGCAGGATGCCCTGGACCAGCAGCTAGCGATGGAGGCCTGGCACAGAAGCGAGTTGGGTGGGCTTTGTAGTGACAGGCAGATCATAAAGAGGGAGGTGGGGGCTTTGCAGTGGTGGTGGGCTTGCTGTGGGTAGATCCCTCTGTGGGTACAGGTTGCCCAATAAGAAGGGTTCCCCAACCTAAACCCAGACAGAGTATTCCCACTGGTCTCGATACATTGGGCAGAATTTTGCCCTTGATGGGCAGGCGGGCCCCACTGGCTTGACGGCAAGCGGGCAGCCGATCGCCACCGCTGAAACGGGCCCACCACCATTTTAAGTGGACGGGCCAATTAAGGCCTGCGCAGCGTGACACCCAATGGGAAGCGCTATGCACTTCCTGTGTGAGGGGGGAGGGATTCCCCAACTGTCAGAATGCAATCTATTGCGCATGCGAGCAAAAGAGTGCAATCGCCCTGAAACGAAGTGCTGCTTCAGAGAGAGCGCTGACAGTGTTTGAAACTTTAAAAATAGAAAAATAAAAAAATTAACATGTCCCTCTCATGTGACAATGTCACACGAGATGGGATATGTTAATAAGTATCAGAAAAACTTTATTAAAGTTTTTTAAAACCGACAAGAAACCTCATCCCGCAAGTGGATGAGGTTTCATGCTTTTTCAGAAGCCCGCTGGGGCTCCTGGCCTGCCCGCCAGCCTTAAGTTTGGACGGGGATGGTCTTTAATTGATTTAACTATCCTGTCAATGGCCTCAATTGGCCATTGACGGGTCGGAGGACGGACAGCTGATCGCACTGTCACCCCACCTTCCTGAATATTTAAATGGGGTGGATGACGTCAAGGGTTCCCCCCGACGTCATCCCGTGTCAGCGAGCAGGCCCCGCCCCCAGCTTACTGACGGGAAATTTCTGCCCATTGTGTGGGGCCCCACCCCCATTGCTGGTAGAATACCAGCAGCAGCAGGATGAGGTTGTTAAGTAGCCCTTAATTGGCAACATATGGGCCTGAATTGTCCTAGGGGCAGCAAGGCTGTCCTCAACTTTCCCCACCCCTGACTTAATTGAGGGTGGGGGTGTGGGAGTCGGCAAGGTGACAGGCTCTCCACACTGCACCTTCCCACCTGATTATGAGACCGCTCTGCCTCCCAGCCTGCTCCTGGGTAGGGGGAGGGGGTTGGTGGAGAAGGGCAGTAAATTCTGTCTAAGGAGGGTGGACAAGCTAGCTCCTGAGCTGGGGTCTCTTGCTATAATATAGTTAAGCTCTGATCAGATTGCCCACTTAAGTGTCGAGTGCACTCATACTTGCAGCTATCTGTGCCATTAGCAGTACATGTTCAAGTGTTGGTAATGCAGAAGATTCTGGTGTTGCTTCTCTTCACACCTGAACTCTGTGAAAAGGTTAATCCTCTGAGTATCACTTCTGAGAATGAATATCAACCTGAAACTGATGCACTTTCTGATCTGGAACTAAATTTGCTGCTCATGGCTTTTTTTGTTGAGGCAAATTGTGTTTTTATACTTTGCAACTTTACAAGGTTTACAGGGCTGGAAATTGTGGACTGTGGTGATCAGTGGAGACTGGTCACATTTGAAACATATCTGGTGGCATCATGCCAGCATTGACCTATACCAAACTAGTTAACATAAAATCCAGGGTGGAAACCTTGATAGAATGCTGAAAGGAGGCTCAGATTTGACTTTGGGTGAGTGTAAAATGGCCAAGATTGGTTTAGCCACCTGTTATAATCATTTTCAATTTTCATTTCATTGACTTGAATTGGGGCAAAACAGGAGGAATGGAGCTTCCACACAACACTTCAGTGTCAAAATTAAGAAACACCCTTATGCAAGCCAAAGTGTTTGAAAAAGATCAGTGCTCCAGTGTTTTCTTCATAGGATAACACTCACCCATTTAAATGTGAAATTGAGCGAAAGGAGGAAACAATAATTGTGCATTATCAGGCGCAGGGAATTCAATAGAATTTCTTTTAAAGAATTACATATTATCTCTACTTAGTAAACACCATTGATTACAACTTATGAAGCATAGGTATCCAATTGCTAATTATCCATGGTTCTAAGGTACAAGTCACACCTTCTAGTTTGTAGGAATGTTTAATGCAATATGCGCCTGACGATCCCAGTCCCTCAATGTTGAAGACTGATCATTTACTCAGCAATTACACTTAAGTACAAAATCAATAAGCAAGCAACCAGATATGTTTATTATAGGAGTATGTACATCTTTTATGATAAAGATACAAAAACTGCCTTTTCCCCCCTCGTGGAATAAGGTATGCACAGTATTGCAGGTAAAAGCACTAGATAGCAGTTGTTAACTTTACAGTAGACGCCTGAAAACAAAGGCAACACTGTCAAAATGTTCAGTTTAAGATCATTTTGAGAAAAAGTAGATTTTACCAAATAATTATGAAAACATGGCTACCTCAAACTCACCAGAGGGACATTTACATCAAGAACACTGGCTAACTTTTTAAATACAGAAACAAGAAAAAAAGAGAAAAAATATCTCTAGTAAATACAGACTGTTCTTCTAGCTGAGATTGTATTCCACTTAGCACCATTTGCAGGTGTATCCTGCATATTGGGTGAAGAAACAACGTACTCCCGATAACCCGCTTCAAAGCCTAGAAACAACTTTAAGCATAACTTTCATTTAATAACCCCCATTAAGCCTTAGAAGGCTACTTATATTTGTGTTGACTGGATGGAGTTTCCTTTCAACAGGTTAACATTTGCATAATATTGTGCAGTAACTTTTTGGGGAGGGGGTAGAAATCAAAGAATTCTGTGTGCAGGATAAATTTAATAAACAAGACTAAGATTACTTTAAAAGAAAACTTTCCTTAGTAAAAACAACTATAATTAAAATATATATGGCAATATCAGGGATCCCTGAGTTAATTTTTAAAAAAAAGGAGATTTTGTCTTGCAAAAAAATTACACTTTTGTGCTGTAGAAATACAAATTGATGTAAATACTGAATGTAACAACGTGGCATTAACATAAGCTGCTGTCCAGAACTCAGTTCTGTTCTTCAATTATAAAACTTTAGTTCTAATCCCTTGAGACAAGTGACTGCTGCATATAAAATACAGTCCTCTATACTGCCAAGTGCACACTGCAGTGTGTTTAGCTGTCCCCAGCATTCAATTTTTAAAAAGTTTTATAAATGTATTTACAAAGATGTAATTTTATCGTAGCTTTGTAACCAGTCAGAAAGCTAACAAATTGTTTACTGTTACAAAAAGTTAACCAGATTACCAATATTAAAAAAATCTGTACATTAAACTAAATTAATTTTGCAGTCCTTTGCATAATGAATACTATATAAATTTCTAATCTGTAAGGCACCAATAGAGTAACATCTATCACTGTCCATTGTGCAGCAATTTTACTGAACAGGTTAACCCTCATTCTGGGAATCTTAAGCAGTTGTTTCTGATCACAAAAATACTCACACAAACAACACAAAAAGACATATACAAATACAATATAATTATTCAAAAATAGTGAAATAAATCAAGAAAATCAACTTTTGACTTGTATAATTCATACATGCTTAAAAAGAGGAATGTTGCAAATAATTCCAGATAACAACAACAAACTTAAATGTGCATTACTTGTGAATATAGCTTGTCATAATTTGTTAGGGAACAAGTATTTTTTAGAATTTAAACTAAAATGTCAAAGTGCATTATTCACAAATACTGTACATTTTAATTTTGTTACTGATAGTACAATAGCTTAAAGGATCAATCCAGAACTAAATAGATTCCCACCCACCCATTGTGCAAATAAAACTGATATTCCCCAATAATGCTCAGCCTTTTGTGAAACAAGTATAGCTCTGAACTGTGTACTGTGTATTGAAGGAAAGTACTTCAAATATCAACAACCCTTATGGCTCTCTTTACTTTGAGCATTCTTCACACATTGAATCCTGAAGCGTGGCACAACAGTCCTTGGCATTCAGACAATAATCTGTTTCTATTTGAATATCTGTAGAGGAAATAGATGCTCACAAAACAACTGTTTTGTCAGAGTCCATTATTAAAAAAAAAACTCTCTAAAATGTAGAGTGTTTCCATCCCACAATTCAATAGATAAACTCTCCTGAAATTTCCTGTAAGGTGTTAAAGGGCTTTTCAAATTTGAAGCGTTTGGAGATGGCTTTTTGGTCAGTTTTTAGGTTTTCTTTCTCAGACTGTCTGCACTGTCCCAGTGTGTATGATGCCATGACAATCAGCTCCTCTGTTTCTTGGCTTTGCTTTTCTGATTCTTCTGAAATTGTAGATTCAAGGGTGTTGGTAGAGGTTTCAGTGACAAATTCTGTTTCATCGCATTCATGTACCAACCATGGGTGCCTCAGACACTCCTCAGCTAAAGCTCGTTCTCTGCCAAAGAAAGCAGATAACACACTAAACAATTGTGGAAAAGGCAAAAATCATTTAAAATCAAACCACGCTACAGGCATTGGGTGTGTGAATCTAGGCTCATGCTATGAGAAAATGTAGCAGCATGATACAACATCAATTGATGGACACAATGTTGGGGGTCACATTCTGGTTGCTTAGAGTAGAAATGGGTTGGGAATGAAGTATCGCAAGGATTGAGATTATTTGGATTTGAGCAAAGGGAGCACAATCTTGAAATTTGCTAATGTCACAAAAGGAAGAGGTTTGGCAAACAGGAAGATTTTAGAAGACAAGGACAGGTTAACAGAATGGGAAGATGAGTAACAAATGTACTTTAATGTGGATATATGAGGAGTAATATATTTTGGGGAGAAAAGTATGGAATGAGAGAATAAACTCCATGGAAAGGTGTGGATTTACAGAGATAAATCAGTTCAAATGCATAATCCCCTTAAAGTGTAAAAGCAGCTAGATAAAACCACAATCAGTCGCAGGAAGAAGAGAGTACAATTTTAGGGCACTTTCTTTATAGAAAGAATATTAAAGCTTTTGAGAGATTACAGCATAAATTCATCTGGATTAGGTTAAGCATGGGAAAACACTAATGAGGATTGAAGTAAAATATTGGGATTATTTCCATTGGAGCAGAAAAGGTCAAGTGAAGACTGAATTTATGTTTTTTTTAAAGATTCATTCCTGGGGTGAACTTTGCTGGCGGGGCTAGTATTTGTTGCCATTTCCTAGTTGCCCTTTGGAAAGTGATCATGTGCCACCTTCTTAAACCACTATAGACCATGTGGTGTAGGTACACACACAGTGCTGTTAGGAAGGTTTTAAACCAAGGGACAGTGAGGTAATTAGCCATAGCACATGAGAGATCACAGGCATTTATCTCTCTTAGGGAGAGACAAGTAGTTAAATATAGATTGATGGACAGTGCTCAGCATCAAGGATGGGGCAAGGCAAGGAGGCAGACTACCATTGCCACACAGAGATTGAACCCATACCATTGGCGTTATTCTGTACTAAACTCTAATCATCTAGCCAACTGAGCTAATCAACCCCCAGCCAGTGACAGTGAAGGAACAGAGATATAGTTCAAAGTCAGGATGGTGTGTGGCTTGGAGGGGAACTTGTGGGTGGTGTTCCCATAATTCCATTGCCCTTGTCCTTTTAGATGGTAGTGGTCATGGTTTGGAAGGTGTGTTTGAAGGAGGCTTGCGAGTTGCTATAGAGCATCCTGTAGATGGATTATATTTTAGGATTATATTCGCTGGAGCTCAGAAGAATGAGGGGGGATCTCATAGAAACCTATAAAATTCTAACAAGACTAGACAGGGTAGATTGAGGAAGGATGTTCCCGATGGTGGGGGAGTCCAGGACCAGGGGTCACAGTCTGAGGATAAGGGGTAGACCATTTAGGACTGAGGTGAGCAGAAATTTCTTCACCCAGAGAGTGGTGAGCCTGTGCAATTCGCTACCACAGAAAGTAGTTGAGGCCAAAACATTGTATGCTTTCAAGAAGTAGTTAGATATAGCTCTTGGGGCGAAAGGGATCAAAGGATATGGGGAGAAAGCGGGAGCAGGCTATTGAGTTAGATGATCAGCCATGATCATAACGAACAGCAGAGCAGGCTCGAAGGACCGAATGGCCTACCCTTGCTCCTATTTTCTATGTTTCTATGGTACACACTGATGTCAGTCTGCTTCACTGGTGGAGGGAGTGGAATGAAGTGGTGGATGGGGTGCCAATCAAGCAGGCTGTTTTGTCCTGGATGGTGCCAAGCTTTGAGTGTTGTTGGAGCTGCACTCATCCAGGCAAGTGGAGAGTATTCCATTGCACTCCTGATTTGTGTCTTGTAGATATTGGACAGGCTCTGTGGAGTCAGGAGGTAAGTTAATTGCTGCAGAATTCCTAGCCTCTGATCTGCTCTTGTAGCCAAGTATTTATATGGCTAGTCCAGTTCAGGTTCTGGTCAATGGTAAACCCCAGGATGTTGATGGAGGAGCGTTCAGTGATGCCACTGCCACTGAATGTCAAAAGAAGATGGTCAGATTCTCTCTTGTTAGAGATCGTCATTGCCTAGCACTTGCGTAGCATGACAATGTTAATTGCCGCTTACTAGCCCATGTAGGATCGAAATCCCCTCCAGCTGCGAAATTTATGGAACATAATTTCAAACCCAGACACATGTTTTGACCTCATTATTGGAACTATAAATTTCAAAATGGTAAGCTGCAGTCAACAGTACAGGGCTGGGCAGCAAGGAGTTAATTCGGACATTTAGTGAAAACACTTACTTAGCAAAAAGGTTTGGACATTGACTAACATAATCAAGAAGTATCATTACCCAATACAATGGCAAAAGGACATATCAATACAATACACTCAAGGAATTATTCAACCTCCACAGACAATAGTGCTGGAATAGGGTCATTCAAACCCTCATTAACTTTGGAGCCAGGTGCTGTTATTGTGCTGTTACTGTGCTACCTCAAACAACAAGATAATTGCTTATACAATGAGAACTGATAATATTCGGCTGGATATATCTTCCATGGAAAACCGTGTATTGTTTCAACCAGCAGGAGTTGATGACATTTTTCTGAACTTTGTGTGGAATCAACTAAATGGACATTGGAACAACAGGAAATATGTTTTGACATGTCTGAGTTAAATTATTATAAAATAAGAGCAAATCTAAGGTGTTGGGCTGCAATTGGAAGGGTCGTGTTTGGTCACCTTGACTCAGTTCTACAGTCAACACCGGATAGACCAGCTATGTTGGGGATTGTAAGTTTCAGCCAAAACATTGTGATATTGGTTTGAGGGTTTTATGAAGGTTTGGGGTGAAAACTTGGTTTTTTTTGCCGGTACCTTGTAACTTGTTTCAGCCATATCTTGGTGATATTGGTCTGAGGAGTTTTTATTTTCTTCAGGTTTCAGGATAGGGTGTGGTGTTTTGTCTGTGTTTTTGTAAGTTTGAGTCGTGCTGACTGTATGTCAGGTGCTGGGAATTGGTTGTTTTAAATGTTGGGTTTAATATTGTGGGGTTGTGGGTGATTCAATAAAGCAATTGTGAATTATCAGAAGAAACTTGTCTTGCTGGTCATTCTGTTGAAGTCATACACTTGTGAATCTGGTGTCACGAACTTAAGTGTGGGGAGGGTCTCTGATGGAAAAGGGGAACCCCTACACCCAAGCCTGAATGTTGACCAGGTCTTGATGCATATTGGCATGGACTGCTTCAGTATCTGAAGTGTTGCAAATTGTAATGAACATTCTGCAATCATCAGTAAACATCCATCAGTCAACATCCCTATCTTATGATGGTGTGAGGGAATCAACAGTTTTTGGATTTTTGTCTGTGCGCTTTTGGATGGTGAGCCATTGTAAGTTAGCATCTGTGAGAGTGATCTTTTGTTGACTGGGGATTGTAACATTTAAGGTATAGAATGTACTAAGGCTTGATACATTAGACTCTGCCTCAGAACAGAGGCTGACCTCTGTTGTAAGATTTAACCGGACTCAGTTCAGTTCAAGCAGCAGTTGTTGGCAACAGCTCCACTGAGAGTTGGGCACAGAAAGCAGGGAGCAGTGTCAGCTCAGTGAAGCTGATGTGGTTATCTGCTCCATAAAGCTGGAGGAGAATCAATTCACTAAGGCTACCAATTGTTTGTGGCAGCTCAGCTTGGGTGTTTGGGCTCCGAGAAGCCCAGGAGTGGTTGTATGCTAGAGATCTGGGAGGTGAACAGAAGTTGTTGGCAGCAGCATGGCTGAAGAGTCAGGACTGTGCTTGTGTTTAGAAGCTGAAGTGTAGCCTAGCCAACACAGTGGGATGCAGTTTCAGAAGTACATTGGCTCAGCTGGCAATGAAGACTAAGAAGACTGGACCTGGGAGCAGATCTGAGAGATGTGGAATAGTGTGTGTTTTGGTGAGGATTGTACCTGTGAAACTCAGTTGGGGGAGAGCTGCTGTCAGCTGGGGATCAGACTAGCTCTTTGAAAGGAGAGGAGCTGAAATTCCTCGATGTCTGGGTGGGTTGCTGGGATATTCGGGGATCTGTCTTGACTGTGCCTGCCATTTAAAGTGCAGTTTGTGATGTGTTTTATCACTTGTTAATTCATAATTAACTCATTAATTCTGGATGTTAGAGAATAAGATAGATAGTGCTGACTGTTCGCTTTGCTGACTTTTATACAGTAAAAGTTCTTCTGTTGTGTTTAAAACCATGGAATCTTGTGGCTTTATTCTCTTACTAAGTAACTGGGATTTCAGATTTTGTCTACTTTACAACAAGAGTTACTGGTCCCCAACCAGATCGTAATAAAATTGCAGGTCTCATCCGGGATCGTATCAATGGACAGAAGTTCATCAATGAAGCGGCTGAAGATATTTGGGCTAGAACACTACCCTAAGAACTGTGGCATCGTGGGGCTGAGACAAATAGCTTCCAACAACCAGAAGCATCTTACTTTGAGTTAAGTATTACTCGAACCAGTGGAAAGATTTTCCCCTGATCCCATTGACTTCAATTTTGCTAGGGCTCTTTTATGCCAAACTTGATCAAATACTGCCTTGATGTCAATGGAAGTCACTCTCACCCCACCTCCTTATTTCTGCTCTTTTGTCCATTTTTGGAACAAAGTTTTAAGAATGACCCTTCCATCACTTTGCTGATCAAAAGTAGAGTAATGGGATGGTAATTGACTGGATTGGATTTGTCCTGCTTTCTGTGGACAGGATCTACTTAGGCAATTTTCCACATTGCGGGGTAGATGCCAGTATTATAGTTGTGCTGGAACAGCTTGACTAGGGGCATGGCTAGTTCTGGAGGACAGGTTTTTCGTACTACAGCTGGGATGTTGTTAGAGCCCGTAGCCTTTACTCTAGCCAATGTCTTCAACTATTTCTCAATACCTCATGCAGTGAATTGAACTGGGTGAAGACTGGGACCTCAGAAGGAGGCATACATGGATTATTCACTCAGTACTTCAGACTGAAGATGGTAGCAAATATTTCTTTTGTACTAATATGCTGGACTCTGCTTTAGCATGTATGTGAAGCCTCCATTTCCCGTTATTTGTTTAATTTTCCACCACCATTTACAACTGCATGTGGCAGGACTGCAGAGTTTTGACCTACTCCATTGGTTGTGGGATTGTCTGTAACATGTTGATTGTTTAGTTTAGCATACCTTGTAGCTTCAGTAGATTGGCATACCATTTTTAGGTATGTGGTAGTGCTATTCCTGGCATGCTCTCCTACACTTCTCCAGATTGATCGCTTGGTTTGATGGTAATGGTAGAGTGAGGGATATGCCGGACCATGAGATTATAAATTACAATTTAGCTGTTGCTGATGACCCACTGCGCCTCATGGATGCCCAGTTTTGAGCTGTTAGATCTGTTCTGAATCTGTCCCATTTAGCACAATGGAGGGTATCCTCATTGTGAAGATGGGACATTGTCTCCACAGTGGTGGTCACTCCTACCAATACAGAATTGGACAGATGCATCTGTGACAAATAGATTGATGAGGATGAGGTCAAGTAGACTTTGCCCTTGTATTGGTTCTCTTACCACCTGCTGCTCTGAAGTCCTTGTGTCTTTGCTACCCTCAGTGCTTCTTCCAAGCATTGCTGAACATGGAGAAATACTGATTCATCAGCTGAAGATAGATGGTAGGTGGTAAACGGTAGGTTTCCTTACCTCAATATTTAACCTGCTGCCATAAGGTTCCAGAGTCATACTGAAGACTCAATCCCTCCTAACTACATAACACTGTGCTACGGTTACATGGTGTTGGTGGTGTTTGGGAAATTGGCTGTAAGGTTTGGTGAGTATGACTATGTCAGGCTGTTGCCTGACTAGCCTGTGGAACAGCTCTCTCAATTTTTGCCCATGTCCCAAGAGGTTAGTGAGGAGGACTTTGCGGTGTCGACTGGGCTGGGTTTGCCATTGTCCCTTCCGGTGCCTAGGTCAATGCCGGGTGGTCCATCCCATTTTATTTATTTTTTGACATTTCCATAGCAGTTTAATACAACTGAATGTTAGACAATTTCAGAGGGCAGTTAAGAATCAACCACAAAGCTGTGGGTCTGGAGTCACATATAGTCCAGACTGGATAAGGACAACAGATTCACTAAAGGGAATTTGTGAACCAGATGGGTTTTTAAAGACAACCCAGTGATTACTGAGACTAGCTGTTTATTCCACATTCATGAATTAATTGAATTTAAATTCCAACAGCTACAATGGTGAGATTTGAAGTCATGTCTCTGGAGCATTTGTCCAGGCCTCTGGACTACTAGTTGAGCAACATTATCACTAAGGTACCATTCCCATGCATACAGATGGACAGCTCCTGCTTATAGGTGTTTCCTCCTCCCCACTACTTCAGTAATATCAGCTCCACTAAGTTGGAATCTTTAAACATCCTGTATAAATGAATGCTGAAGCATTGTAATTTTATTAAAATCTCAGCCTAAACAATTCCTTTTGAATAATAAAAAGACACATATGCTAGTAATGAATTAATGTCTCTCCTCTTGTACCCCCACTCCCTACATAAACCCCTTTTATCCTAAAGTTTCCTCAATTCAGCCATTCAATATGTATCAAAAAATATTCCAGGCCCAGCTGTTTGCACCATACTTTGATTTTTTAAATTCATTCAGGCCAGCATTTATTGCCCATCCCTAATTGCCCTTGAGAAAGTGGTGGTGAGCCCTCTTCTTGAATCACTGCAATCGCCTCATGCCCTCTTGGAGCTCACCTTGACCATGAGACCCACCTCCTGTTCCCTCAATCCTATTCCCACAAACTGTTGATCATCCAACTTCCCCTCCTGGCCCCATGTTAGCTGATATTGTAAAGAGTTCTCTCTTCAGGTCTTGTCCCTCTTTCCTTTAAAATCTGCCATGATCACACTTCAAAAAACAAACCCTTGACACCAACATCCTTGCAAACTGCCATCCCAATTCCAACCTCCCTTTCCTCTCCAAAATCCTTGAACATGCTGTTTACATCTTTCCTGGAAGTTCCTGTTTGAATTCCTCCAATCAGGTTCCGGCCCTGCCATAGTACCGAAATGCCTCTTATCAAAGTACAAATAACATCCTGTATGACTGTGACAAAGTTAAACTTTCCTTCCTTGTTCTTCTCAACCTGTCTGCAGCCTTTGACTCGATTGATAACATCCTCCTCCAATGCATCTCCTCTGTCGTCCAGCTTGTGGGATTGCTTTCCATTCTTACCTATCTAATCATTGCCAAAGAATCACTTGCAATGACTTCGCTTCCTGTTCCTGCACTGTTACCTCTGGCAACCCCCAAGTGTCCATCCTTGGCCCCCTCATTACATGCTGCCCCTCTGTGACATCATTTGAAGCCATGGCAATAGTTTTCACGTACACATTGACTACACCCAACTCTACCTCACCACCACCTCTCTTGACTGTTCCTAAATTTTCAGACTGCTTGTACAACATTCAATACTGGATGAGCAGAAATTTCCTTCAATTAAATATTGGGAAGACTGAAGCCACTGTTTTCATTGCTGCAAACACCCTTCCCTAACTACAGACTCCATCCCTCTTCTGAACAACAGCCTGAGATTCAGCCAGTCTGTTTGCAACCTTGGTGTCACATTTGATCCGGAGATGAACTTCCGACCTCAGGTTTGTGCTATCACCAAGACCACCTCTGTAACGTTGTTCAACTTCATCACTGTCTCAGCTCATTGGCTGCTGAAACCCTCATTCATGCCTTTATTACCTCTATATTCATCTATTTTAAGTCTCCCACATTCTACGTAAACTTGGGCTCTTCCAAAACTGTGCTGTGCATGTCTTAACTCACAGCAAGTCCTGCTTCCCCCATTACCTCTGTACTTATTGACTGGTCAAGCAATGTGCTGGCTTTAAAATTCTTGTTCTTGTTTTCAAATTCCTCTCGGACTTGTCTCCCTATCTTTATAATCTTCTCCAGCTCCATGACCCTTCAAGATATCTGTGCTCCTCTAATTCTGGAATCCTATGCATTTCCAATTATAATTGTTCCACAATTGATGGCAGTACTTTCAGTTGCCTAGGCTGGAAAGACCAGATGCAGGGATGATATTTGGGGGTCTAGAACAAGGGGTCACAAACTCAGGATACGGGATAGGCCATTTAGGACTGACATGAGGAGAAACTTCTTCACTCAGAGGGTGGTGAACCTGTGGAATTCTCTACCACAGAGGGCTGTGGAGGCCAAGTCACTTAATATATTTAAGAAGGAAATAGATTTCCAGACTCTAAAGGCATCAAGGGGCATGGGGAGAGAGCGGGAGCATGGTGTTGAGATAGAGGATCAGCTATGATCATTTGAATGGAGGATCAGGCTCGAAGGGCCGAATGACCTACTCCTGTTTCTATCTTTAAATGTTTCTAAGGTGTTTAAAACTTTTTCAACTTGCTGGCTCAGTTTTTTTACCCAGCAACATTTCACCAGGTAATAGTGATACCAATCAACCCTATTATCACTGACTTGGAGATGCGAAATAAGTATGGAAATTTGCCAAAGACTAGAATGGCCTCCAATTTTTCAATGAGCTGAATAAATTAATGGGAAACAAGATGAAATCAGAAACTTACTCAGGCTCCTTAACAAGGAGTGTCTTAATGAAATCTATGGCCTCTTTGGAGATGTTGTCAAAATCTTCTTCTGTGAAGCTGAGATTTATCTGAGAAATGTTGAGGAACGTTTCTTGCTTGTCATCTCCCAGGAAAGGAGATATCCCTGTCAGCATAACATACGCAAGGACACCTATACTCCTAAACAGAGGAAAGTCATTCTGAGAAGAAGTTCCAACCAATTTAATTGCAATGCTCATTTTAAAAGGTCACATCTAGATTAACTCACCACATATCTGTTGCTGTACTGATTGGCTCATAATTTAAAATTTCAGGAGCTGAAAAAAGGACAAAATAAATGTACATTTAGAGGCAAATTTATTGGACTTCACAAATAGCCAGGGTACACTGCACTCATCAATGAACTTCTTTAAATATTTGAAAGAAACCTATAGTAGTCATAGAGAAGCATTGGGAAGAATTTTTACTGGTCTGACCCACAGGGAGCAGGTTGGTCAGAAAGCAGGGGCATCCCACAGTTCTGTATTCCCTCATATGCTGTGGAGCTTTCAGCAGGCGCAGCCTGATTGACAGCTGGGCATTCAGTTGGGTAGATATCCCACTGACACCCCCAGGAGCAGGCGAGTCTGTCCTGGGGATGGGGGTCAACTGGAGGAATGGTGGGCAATCAAAAGGGTGACAACGGAGGGGCTGATGATCCTGAGGAGAGAAGATTGAGGTACGATCGCAGGTGTGGAGTAGATAGAGTTGCCAACTGTGATTAAATGTACTCCTGGAGATTTCATTACATGACTTGCCCCCATGCCCCAGCCATTTGTGGCCAACACATCCATCCTTGTGACACACTGCCTTCCTGTGCCAACTGGAAAGCAAAAAGACTCACTACCCAATTTGATGATGCTTAACTTTCAGCCAAACAGCCTTTCTCCACACCCCCCCACCAACACCCCCTCCATCACCCCACCCCCCCACCCCCCCTCCACCCCCCCCTCCCCCCATTTTCAATATTTTACGCCTGGTAGGGAGAAATGAAATGCTCAAAGAAAATGAAAAAAATAATAATTCTTTTAATGTCCCTTGGATTTTTCTCCAGGAATGCACAAAGCAGTGTCCTGGAGATTGAGCTTCAATTCCTGGAGACTCCAGGTCAATCCTGGAGGGCTGA
This sequence comes from Carcharodon carcharias, assembly GCF_017639515.1. Classification (NCBI taxonomy): domain Eukaryota; kingdom Metazoa; phylum Chordata; class Chondrichthyes; order Lamniformes; family Lamnidae; genus Carcharodon; species Carcharodon carcharias. Next base: position 83,967,902 of record NC_054469.1, on the reverse strand, counting down.
GAGCCCTAAGAGTGAGGGGAAAGAGTAGGACAGGTGGAGGTCAGAAGCTTCGGGGGAAGAGAGCACTGGGGAGGGCCTCAGTCACGGACATTCCTCAGGTAGGCACATGGATACAAGAGCTAAGCGGGAAGCTGCTCATCTTGGAATCCACCTAGTTGTCACCTTGAGGAAGCTGCCAGGTTACTGAAGCTCAGTAAACCAGGCTGACAAGAGTGAGAGTTCAAAAGCAGAATAACAATCAGGCTTGTAGCCTCATTATCATATTGAAAGTTGTATCCCACCACCCCCTTGGATCAGATTGGTTGCCTGCCCAATTTCCAGCCTCAGTTGAAGCTGGGAACGGTTGGTTAAGAGGTGGGTTTGAGTCGGGAGACAGATTTCTGAGACTTTAACCCCCTACCTGACCCAAACCCACCTATTTTTTATTTCCTTAGTTAAAATTCAGCCCGATATGATGTTACTAAATCTCTTGAATGTTAAACCTGTTGTTATCTTTCCATAGTATTTTTTAAAATTGATATATTCTGGATAACTAGACTATGCCTCTAAGTCAGGTACAGTGTTAAGGGTGTGACTTCAGTCTGATCACATTGGAAAGATCTCCCTGAAACTAAACCAGATTGCTCATAGGGAGTGTGTGGCTCAGGCCACCACTGTTGAGAGTTGGTGGTATAACTGCAGCAATTACTGGTTTGAAGGAAAATTTAGGAGAGTAGCAAGGAACACGCAGAAATCATCAACTAGTAGTAATTAGTAAACCACAATATTCATAATTCTGGTATACTGAAAGTAGAATCAGTCCTGCTTAAATATATTGGTCCTTTATTCCAGTGACAATTAAGTATATAAATAATGAGTTAAACATATGGAAGGTTACTCAAAGTAGTGCTGCTAACTCAATAAAAACAATGTTTGTGTAAATAATGGGTTTCTTGAAGCTCAATTACATTGCTAAGCATGCCAGGGCAAGTCAAATTCAGCATACAGGCAATTTGGCAGTTGTCATTAAATTTAAACATGATGATTTTGAGGATTTGAATCTTAGCTTTGACTAACATCCAAATTTTTTATTCACCAAGCTGAATATTAGAATCAGTTCTAGCCTGGAAAGCATAGCTCTGTCACTGGTCATCAAGCAGCACTGCAAACAGTGGAGAAAATTTCTCAGCTCAGACCATAAGAGGGGACAAACTCTACAATTTAATGAACAACGAGAAGGAGAGTGCATACTTCAGGAGGACATAGACTGGTGAAATGGGCAGACACGTCTGAATGGCTATAAATTGAGAGAGGGGAATGTGCAACGAGACCTGGGTGTCCTTGTACACCAGTCGCTGAAGGTAAGCATGCGGGTACAGCAGGCGGTAAAGAAGGCAAATGGTATGTTGGCCTTCATAGCCAGAGGAATTGAATACAGGAACAGGGATGTCTTGTTGCAATTGGACAGGGCCTAGGTGAGACCATATCTGGAATATTGTCTGCAGTTTTGGTCTCCTTATCTTAGGAAGGATGTACTTGCTATAGAGGGAGTGCAGCGAAGGTTTACCCGACTGATTCCTGGGATGGCAGGACTGACATATGAGGAGAGATTGAGTCGATCAGGATTATATTCGCTGGAGTTCAGAAGAATGAGGGGGGATTTTATAGAAATCTATAAAAATCTAACAGGACTCGATAGTGTAGATGCAGGAAGGATATTCCCGATGGTGGCGGAGTCCAGAACCAGGGGTCACAATCTGAGGATATGGGGTAGACCATTTAGGACTGAGATGAGGAGAAGTTTCTTCACCCAGAGAGTGGTCAGCCTGTGGAATTCATTACCATAGAAAGTAGGTGAGACCAAAACATTGTATGTTTTCAAGGAGGAGTTAGATATAGCCCTTGGGATGAAAGGGATCAAATGGTATGGGGAGAAAGCGGGAGCAGACTATTGAGTTGGATGATCAGCCATGATCATAATGAATGGCAGAGCAGGCTCGAAGGGCCAAATGGCCTACTCCTGCTCCTAGTTTATATATTTCTATGTGGCTGTTGAAATTTAATGCAGGAAAGTGTGAAGTGATATGTTTTCGGAAGCAGAATGAGAAGAGGCAATGCAAGCTAAATGGTACAACTTTAAAGGGGGTGCAAGAGCAGAGACACCTGCATGCACACAAATCTTTTAGGCAGCAGGACAGCTGAAAAGGCTGTTTAAAAAAAATACATGGAATCCTTGGTTTTATTAATAGAAGCAGAGCATACAAAATCAAACAAGTTATGCTAACTTATCATAAAAACACTGGTAAGGCCTCTGCTGAAGTATAATGGCCAATCCTGTCAAGGTCTTCGGAGAGGGTGTGGAAGAGAATTACTAGAATGATTCCAAAGATGAGTGACCTTAATTACATTGGAGACACTGCAGAACATTGGGTTGTTCTTCAGAGCAAAGAAACTTAACAGATTTGATAGAGCTGCTCAATATCATGAATGGCCTTGATAAGAGTGAAAAAAAGAGAAACTGTTTCCAATGGCACAAGGGGCGGTGACTGGAGAACACAGATGGTGGTAAAAGAACCAGAGGAATTTTTTTTAAACACAGTAATTTGTTGTGATCTGGAATGCACTGCCTGAAAATGTGGTGTAAGCAGATTTAATACTGACTTTCACTTGATGGGAAAATTTATAGGGCTGAGGGGCAAGAGCAGGGAGTAGGATTAATGGGATAGCTCTACCAAAGAGCCAGCACAGACACAATAGGCTGAAAGACCTTCTTCTGTGCTGTATCATTATCTATCACAGAATCACAGAGAGAGAAAAATGTAAATATTGAATAATGCTACAGTGAACTATATAGTGAACAAAAATGGGGCTATTCAGATCTTATGAATTACAATAGCTTAAAGTCACAGAAACTTCCAAAAGACATCAACATTAACATGGGGAGAGATATCCTAATATAAATGCAAAATACTGCCAATGCTGGAGATCTGAAATAAAGTAAAATAAAGCGCTGGCAAAACTCAGCAGCTCTGACAGCATTGGTGGAGAGAGAAAGAGGGTTGACTTTTCAAGTCCAATATGACTCTTCTTTGGAGAGGGACATCCTATCGGATTTGGATTTTTTTTTAAAAAGCATGTTATTTTGTGAATTCATTCATTTAAAGAGTACGTTGTAGGAAATGGAAATGGTGCCCAGTGGTGTCCACTGAGAGATTTTTCCAAGGTTCACAAATTCCCCTCTGCTTTATGCTGCTGTAAAACTGAACACATTCAGTTATGAGTGAAACTTAGGAATACCTACCCACATATTCAGGTGTCCCCATAATTTCTCTTAGCTCTTCATTATTATTGACTCTTCTAGAAAGGCCAAAATCAACTATCTTAATTTCTCCCAGAGGTGATTCACTTGTCAGAAGGATATTTTGTGGCTGGGGTGGAAACAAAATACAGAACCATTAGACAGTGGTCATAAGACTGATGTCTGTACTAACAAAGACATAATAATAAATAGTAACTTCATTGTACAAATGCATTTTAAATATTTAAAGATAGTTTAATATAGTTTTCTATAGCATAAGCTATTTTGTATTGCACTGAGTGAGACTAACAAATGCTCAACTGCAGGCAGCCATTATTGACTAACTTTTATTTTCACATACGCAGAGAGGACAGTATAACAAAATGCTTGGCTATTACAATGTGACACACACCATTCCCACCTGAAAAAGAAACGTATGTATTAAAATACAAAATATAACATGCTTACAATCACCCAGAATACAATATGACCTAACCAACATCAACAATACCTGAAAGTTTAACAGGTTGGTTGCAAATTTGTTACTGTAATCACAAGTAAAATATATATTACCAACATTTCCAGAGTATTTTATATTTACAGAAAAAACTGTTTTTCCTTTACACCCATGTGTTTAACAAAAATATTATTTGACAAGAAAGAGTGAAAAGAACAATTTTATTTTTCCTTTCTACATACTTTCAATTAACCCATGGCTTTGTTCTCTTTCTATTCGAGTATCTTTTTCCATTTCCATGAGCTTGACTCTGCTGTCTCAACATCACTGACTGTGTCAAAATGAACTTTAACTTTGACGACCAATCGACTTAATGGTTTGGACTGTGACATTGATTGATTTGTCTTAATCAAAAACTCTGGCTCACTCTGCTCTACTGGTGGATTCTGTGATACCAGCAAACTTTCAGTTTCTTCGTGACTTTCAGTTTCTTTGTGACTTTCACTTGGGACTGGAAGAGGAATTTTGACTATAGGATTTATCAGATTTCCTTTTTCAAGTAAATGATCTACATGACACTGACAGAGTTTCGGTTTAAACACTAACTCATAAGGTGAGTAACCTGTTGTTGACTGTGGGATTATTCTGCAAGAGAATAGAAAATTATCTAGCCTGTGTCGATGAGAAACATGGAAATTACTGCCCAGCTTGTTACCTAGCAATTACTACTGCAATGACCTTTCCACAGTCTGTATACTTCTTTCTGCAATGCCATTCGATGCTGGATGATATGGTGGTACTATATTGTGTTTGACCCAATTCTTACTCAGAAATATTTCAAACTCGTGATATAAACTGTGGGACATTAGCTGACACCTACACTCTGGCAAGCTATAAATATAAACCAACTCCTCACAACCTCAATGGTTTTGGCACTTTTGGAATTGGGCAGACTCAACATTTATCCACTTGCTATGGTTCTCGACCAAAACAAGGTACTCTTTACTTTCCACTTCAAAGAAATCGGTATCTACTCATTCCCACAGTTTATTTGTGTTTGACCATGCAATTAAAGAAACCTTGTTTGGGTTATTCTCATTCTGAGACACCCTTCACAACTTTTCGCCAACTCCCCAATATCTCTATCTACCTTTGAATATCAAAAATTGCTTCTTGCCATTGCTTTCATATGGACTATCCCTGTTTGCTCTTGATGAACTTCCTCTAATAATCTCTTTCTAATTCTTATTGGAGTAAAGACCCCAAAGGAGACAGTCTTGATGTACACTCGGTTCATTTCTACGTGTGAGATATTCCTACAATTTCTCATCATCATACTCTTTAGTCCAGCTATTCATGACACGATTAAGCACTTCATTGAGCAACACATCGTTGGGAGTATCTTCACCAATTTCTCTTGCAGATACTGGCATGCCATTTATGTATGTAATGTAATTCACAGGGGAGTCAGCGGTGATTCAGTCTTCACAGGAAATTTCGAAATAATGTTCGCATTTGCATGATGTGCTGACTTAAAATATTTAATCTCGTACTGATGTTTAATTTTATTATTTGGTCCTCTGCACTCAAAGACCACTTTGTGCTCTCTTAGCACTTTCTCAACGTAAAACATGCTCTTACTGGTCCTTAAAGTACACAACTTGGCCCAGTTTAACCGTCTCTTATGTCAATTCCTTCCCACCAGGGAGACACTGGCCAGAATTTTACCTTTGGCGTATGGGCATGCGCCTGACATGCCGGAACGTAATATGATGCATGATGATGTCGGACTTGTGTACCGACATCACCGTGCGCTTGCGCGATATTTCATTTGGTGGGCACGTGCCGGAGCTGACTGTGCGTTCACTGATAATTGAAAGCCTATTAAGGCCATTAAGGACCTAATTAACTTGAAATTTACACTGTCCCAGGTGAAAAGGCCAAGTGGCCTTTACACTCTTTAGGAAACCTCATCCACGAGCAGGATGAGGTTTCCTAAAGTTAATACGAATTAAATAAAACCTTTATTTTGAAAATAAAAACATGTCCCATCTCAAGTGACGCAGTCACATGAGGGGACATGTTTCATTAAATTTTTGATGTCTTTATTTATTTTTTTAAAAAGCGCTTCAATCTCCCTGAGGCAGTTCCGAGCCTCAGGGAGATTGAAGCGCTCTTTAGCACACATGCATGAACTGCGCATTAGACCCGACTCTCTCTCCTCCCCCTGCCCACACAGGTAGCACTGACTGCTCGTGATCCACACAGGGCGGGCCTTAATTGGTGAAAGCGCTCCCCGACCGCTCCCGCCGAGCCCGCCTGATGCGGGAAAATTTCAGGACATTGTTCCCCACCACTACCAATATAAAGTAACAGGATGTATCATCATATGCGACTCTAACATTAACATTAAGCAGTTGCAAATGAGACAGCTGCAGATTACGTTCTTGAATTAAAGAAATTCTCTCATTACTGTGGCGTGAACTTAGAAATCAATCTTTTACTGGAATACTGTTATTGGAAAAACAAGTCAGTTTCACATGAGTTTTACATAAGGGAATGTGACTTAGAATTTTCTTGTAGTCTCTGAGAAAACAGACATGGTTGCAGCTGTATCAATGATGAAAGTTGTGAATCTCTAACTTTCATTTCTACTGAGTGCTGAAATTTTATCTTCAGCCCCTTTGCTCTCAGCTTCCACTTGCTGTTGTCCTTGCGCTCTGACTGAGGACAACTCTTGACCTTCCTGCTCGATAACATCAACTTCTGCTTCCATATCCATCATATGCACATTCAAGGATTTCCGGACTCCTGAACAAGCTTTAGATCTACCACGGCCTCAACCTGGTGCATGGCTGCGACCTGGAGCTTTACTATTTTCTCTACTCCTGCTTACCGTCTGGATATAACCGACCTTCCCACAAGCATAGCACTATGACTGGAAATGGGGCATTTAAATGGTTGGTAGCAATCTGAATTTTAGATTCTGAGACAATGAACTTGGTTGCCATGGCCTGGATCTTGCTGAAATCTGATGGATCTTCCTTGTTGCCTCAGGAAAAGTACTTCTTTGCAATTTGCAGCCAGCTCTTTCTGCCGTTTCCATGGCTGTGGCCACATTACAGGCCTCCTTCCATGTCTGCTTATTGCCTTTGCTCAAAAGTTTGGCCTGGAATGTATTGTTCTGTAAGCCTCCTTTCAACATATCTCTGAGGTCAATTAGGTGCCACAGTGATGAGAGAATTTCTTTAATTCAAGAATGTAATCTGCAACAGTCTCACTTGGCAACTGCTTCATTTCACTGAATGCACATCAGTGAAATCTCATTCTTATCATGCCATAATGTAAGTCCAGAATCTTAATAATTTCATAATATTTCATGGTACTGGTTAGCCACTACCTCAAAATCATCTGGCCCTATCATGGTAGAGGAAAACATTTACTTTATCCTCAGCCCCTATTTTACTCACTTTCAGCCAAATGTGTAACCTTTGTTCATAATTACAATGGTCTTCTTTATAAGGGTTGAATACCCCCATTGTCCCTAAATATGCCTCCAGTGCCATTTTTCAATTACGTATGGGGTTGCCAACCCTCTAGCATTGGCTTGGAGTCTCCAGGAATTGAAGACCAATCTCCTGGACACTGTTGTGTTCAATCCTGTAGAAAAATCCGAGGAACAATAAAAATGATTGTTTTGAACTAAAGATTCTTTAAACATTTCTCTTTATCAGATATAAAAATATTGAAAATGGGGGGTGGAAAATGGCTGTCTGGCTGACAGTCAAGCATCATCCACTTGGATAATGAGTCTTTTTGCTTGCCAAATAATGTAGAAAGACCCAGGAATCTCCAGGAAAACATTTATGGTACCTTGCAGCTGTACCTGAACATGATGCTCACAGACAGAGCAATCTTGCAAACTGCTCAAACTTCTTCAAAATCAACTTTAGAAGTTCCAAGAAGAGTATCACAAAGTTTCTCAATCCTTAATTTCTCAAATTAAATGTAAATGAAAATTCCATCCCATCCTCTTTGCCATCTTTCTGTATTGCACCGAGTGAGACTAGCACATGCTCAGTTGCAGGCAGCCTTTGTTGAATAACTTTAGTTACCACACCATCCCCCACAGCAGTGAGGGCAGCAGAGACGGCAGCATAACAAAATGCTTGGCTAAGCCAAAATTAACTGGAAGCTGAAAGCAAATTTAAATTGGGGTGATGCTACAAAGTTAAGAAATATCAGCTGTCTCATTTTTTGTGAAACACAGGCTTGAAAGGCTCAGCTATAGATGGCTTTCATATCAATAGAGAATGGTGTTACCTTATGCACTGTTTGTCTTATCAGGAGAATTTGGAAGCTTATTGTCTAAATGCTCCTTGTCACCAAAGTCAAATTAAAAATCTCGATCTTTATTTTTCCCCAAAATGCATTTGCGATATAGTTCATTCTCATCTCTGCCAAACCTCTTTAAATTGTAAAGTTCTGGATATTAATTGGCTCTACTACAAGCCAATGTAAACAGGTTAGTCTAATGAAACCATTATGAATTTATTTGACCGAAGGAAACTACTGTGCTTTAGGTCTATACATTGTACATTTGTGTAGGTGTGTTAAAGCACACTACACAGCAACTATGGCATCTACCTAGGTTTTTAATACAGCTTAGGAACTTCTTCCAGTGCTGACACTAGATACTAGCAGACATTTCTTTGGAAAAGAATATCTACTTTATATATAGTTTATTTTTTAAATAATTACTTTGCTTTGAGAACATGACAAAGAAAGTACTGTACTAATTTCCACTATGTCATCCCAAATAAATTGCACCACTGACTCAATGTATCCACACAGAACATTATTTTTTTCCCGTTCTTGAACTTAGCTTCAAATAGAAACACAGAAGTGACAGTGACTGACAAGTGCCAATAGCAACCAAGCTAGCTTCACTTGGAACACGACATTTACTTTCTGCATGTATTTTAGTGCTATCAAATAAGATAAGAATATTGTCAAAAATGTATTTTAAAACTAGAGCTTAGCAATTCGATTTTGTTGGGTTCTGCAGGCTTAAAAGTATACAAAGAAGCACCTATTTATACACAAAAGATACAAGCAGTCAGCAATCATGTTGGAAGGCTGAAGTTCAACTGCTATTTAAGGGAACATGGACTTAATTCTCCAAATGTGTGCAGGTTTTGGAGAACCTTGCTCGACATCAATGTATATTCAGAAAATTATACCCAAATCTCAACCGGTCTGTAGTGTATGTTGGGGGTGAGGAGAAGGAATGAGAAGATGGCTAAGGGAGGGAATGGGGATAGATATGTAAAGGGTCTTAAACTGATAACCTCTTTTTCATCCCTCTTATATGCCATGACGAAGTGTATCTTTAACAATTGAACTTAGACAAGGCAAAGGCAGTTAATTTAAATAAATTCCACAGACAGTGCTTAGTATCTGAATCACTGCTAGCGGCTTTTGAAGGGGTAGCTCAAAAATGTGCAGAAGTAGGCTAGAGAAAATCTCATTGAACAGCAAAGTCTCTACTCTCCACTCAGCATTCAACCCGATAGGATTCTCCAAATTATATAATCTTATGGTATATACAAGCACCTCAGACCCAACACATCAGACAGTCAACATTGTACTCAACCCAATATAGGTTTTCATGCATACTCATTATACAAGTCCTCAGCAAGATTCATCCCAGGGAATGATTGCTATTTGGACCTTACTTTGCCAGCACTTTCTGGAATGGCATTGCTAGATCAAGCAGTATAGTATACGATATGGTTTTGTTGTGATGTGCATGATGCGACATGCTGACAAACTACTGTATTCTATCAGATCCTAGGGATTGATAACATTGAGCCTTTTTAAAGCAGTACAACAGACAGAGAAAGAACGAGGATCAGGTTTGTTATGGCCTGAGCACAGAAACACACCTCAAAATAACCTTGCACTCAATAACCGAAAAACCAAAACCAGGGATTGAATCAGGCCCTTATTCATGGATGAAAGCTTGTTTTGTCTTTCTCTCAGTGATAGGTGAAGTGAGTCTGGATTCTCTTGGAGACATGGATCAATAACAAGGTGCCAGTTGCAAAGGGCTGAGATTGCTAGTTACAACTGCAGGGCAAACAGCTGACCTTGTGATATAATGCAAAGTCAGTTAATTTAAATAAATGTCATGTGCTTGCAGTGTTTAATTTCTGAATCACAGAGAATACATCATGACAGGTGCTGGATAATAAAATGCAACCCAGTAGTCCTTAGGGACTGATAGGAAAACAAAGGGGATGCAGAATTTTTTTTTTTTAAAAGACCTTTCGCTAGAACTGAGAAAAGTTAGAAATATAATAGGATTTGAGCAAGAGAAATGGGGGCAGGAGTGAAGAACAACATAAGGGAGGATCTGTGACAGGATGGAGGGCAGGAGAGATTAAATGACAAGGGGTTTCAGGGTGAAGAGAGACTGGTAATGGGCAAGTAAAGAAACAAAACACGTGTTTAAAGGAAATGTCAGTTAACAATTTTATATCATAACCTCTGCCCCCATTTTGTTTCTCTTTTTGCTAATTTGCTTTTTCTTCGTTTTTTAAAAATTCTTTTACTTTGCATTTGGATGGCTGCTATCCTGCCATTCGCACCTCATTCTTCATTTCCAAATGAATCCTTCTGTCATTTAATCTCTACCACCCTCCATTCTATCACAGATCTTCCCTTTTGTTCTTCTCACATCTACCACCACGCCCCCGACCTCCCACCTTACCGACTCAAAACCTATTACATTTCTAACTTTTCTCAGTTCTGATGAAAGGTCATTGCCCTGAAACGTTACCTCTGTTTCTCTCTCAACAGAGGCTGTCTGACCTGAGTAGTTGCAGCATTTTCTGTGTTTATATATAATAATAATATTGAGTGTTATGCCAAGTCACCATGTTAGAGCAGGTATTAAGATTGTACCACACCAAGATTCTTTGACATGACCCTCAAAAGAAATGAAACCTGACATATGGAACAAATAACAACCCCACACCCGCCCCCCATATGCAATGGTAATTTCCCATTCCCATCAATAAAAGACAATATATGTTTGCCAGTAAACATTACGTATTAAGAAACACCAGGCAATTAAATAATTTCATGCATAAAAGGATTTCTCATCTAGTCCTTTGGTTGCAATAAATATTATGTCTTGTAAGAGTGGATGACTTTTCATTCAGGAGACTGTCAACAGTCACTCACACACACATACACACACACACAGACACACACACAGACAAGCCCAGTTGCATCAATGCAAATTTTTCTACTTGCAATAACCTCTTTGCATGAATTCCCAGTTGCGCAAAATTAAGAGCAATTTCGTACTGTATACTTAACTGAACAAGAACTAGAGTGAGAGTTCTCAAACTTGTTTCACCTAGGATCCTCATGATCATCTTTGGGCTTACAGTATCCCAAACTGGGCTGCAGCATAGGGCTGGCATTGCCAGAAACATTAAAAGTAAGATTGGCCTCATGCAGTCTTCTTTTGCTTCCTTCCAGTCATGCGGCAGGAACAAAGATGCCCTAGATTGGCAAGTGTGTCCACCATCTAGCTACCACCTCAACTTCCACCACTCCTCCATTCCAGCCATCAAATATTAGTTTGGAGCATTTGGCCACAGACTCCATTTTCTGCCTTCATATTTGATTTTGCTGGGATATTTGCACAGGTTAGTACAGATATTCAACTACTTGCAAAGGTTATTGACATTTTATCCTGATTTATTTTAAGGAGCTGTATCCCTTTATGTTTACTCATCACCTCCCGTAAGAAACCCTTAAGGGCTGACTTCCACAAGTTCCCGTCCATTCCAGTGATCCAAGCCTTATATGGTGTGTGAGGTCACCCATGCTCTATAAATGAAAATAATGTCACCAAAATGATTAAATGGCACTAATGGTCAGGTGGTGCTAATAACTCACCATTTGGTTAACAGCCAACATGAAAGCTACCCTTGGAGCTGTCCAAATAGTTGGGTGGCACATGCACATACAGCACATGGATGATGGGCAGGATTTTCCTGTCGGCGAGCAGGGGGCGGGGCCCGCTCGCCGACGCGTAAAATGACGCATGGTGATGTATGGCGGAACTCCCGATGTCACCACACCCCAATTAAATTTTCCAGTAGGCAGGGGCGCAGCAAAACCAGCTGTGCGCCCGCCGACCTGTCAATGGCCAATTGAGGTCATTGACAGAGCAATTAAGATAATTAGTGGACCTGCCCATCCAGCCTTAAGGTTGGTGGGCAGTCTGGGAGCCCTGGTGGGAATTAGAAAAAGCATGAAACCTCATCCACCGGCAGGATGAGGTTTCATGTAGGTTTTAAAAAGTTTTAATAAACTTTTTGTAAAAATTATGGACATGTCCCAACTCATGTGACAGCGTCACATGAGGGGACATGTTATGAAAATTTTAATTTTCTACTTTTAGCTTTTTTACATTTAGAGCTGATTTCCCTGAGGCAGCACTTAGCCTCTGGGAGATAAGTACGCTCTTTTGTGCGCATACGTGAAAGAGCACACTCTTGATTTTGGGATTCCCTCCCGCCCGCACAGGGAGTGCAAAGCGCTTCCTTGCGGACATCACGCTTAATTGGCCCACCCATGTAAAATGGTGCCACGCCCCCAATCGAGGGTGCCGATCAGAAGTCCGCCCTTCAACTGTGTCCCCGATAGGGGGAAAATCCTGCCCTATGACAGTGATTCTACAGGGAGGTGGGGAGTTGCAAGTTTGAAGATCAGGGTCACATAGAAAGGTGTTGAATTAATTGTTCAGGACTGGGTTAGTTAATTCAGATTGACACATAAGGTGCCTGAATAATAATTGAGATTTTGTTTTTGGACAAGGATGCCGGGACTGGGGATGTGAACGGGCTGTTAAAGGGAAGAAGCAGGGGGTAAATCACTTTTGTTCTTGCAGGATAAGCTGTATTCATGTATCTCTCATGCAAGTGCCTTATCCTTCTGTTAAGCACAACAGTCAGTATGGGATGGGAGAAAACAAAAGGCATTTGTAGACTTTGCAATTTATGAGTTCATCAGTTTTAAATATGGAGGCGTGACAAGTGTAGCAGTACATGCTTTGAGCCATAGCCCTTGCAATATGCTTCTTCCCACTCCCATGAAATCTCTCATGGCATTATTGCCAGCGGTTCACAAATGCACCAGTGAGTGAAATGATCTACCTTACTAATGAGGCTACTAGCACTAGGAGCTGCTCTTAGACCCCTGTCCATCTTTCTTGTCTGAATTAGGTAGGCTATTGGACAAATGGAAAACTAGATGTAGCTGCATCTCAGCAGTTAGTCAGAGTTTGTGACGAAACCACAGAATAAACTATGATTTGCTCCATCACACAGCAGTGTCCAAGTTTGGGAGGCCAAACTTTCTTCCTTGCAAATTTGTGGGCAGGAATTTTCCAGCCCCTCACCCCTAAACCCTTCCTGTCGGATTTCCCTGCAGCTGGGCCGGTGAGCTATTGAAATCTCCGTTCACATTGGCAGGACTGGAAGATCCCGCCAGTGTGAGGGGCTGGAAAATTTGGTTATGGGCTTTTGTAGATATATATATACAACTTTTTGAGATAAGTTTAAATCTCTAAACTTAGTAGTTAGGTTAAAAATATTAAAAGTGTTAATGGAATATTAGCCTGTGTAAAAACCTTTTTAAAAAAGTGCAGGAGTACGCCATACATTTTCTTGAACCTGCTTTGGCATTCAATAAGTTTATGGCTGAACTTCTAAAACAACTCCATTTTCCCACCATGCTCATATCCAAGAATCTACCAATCAGAGTTTTGAACATACTCAACAACTAAGCATCCACAGCCCTCTGGGGTAGAGAATTCTAACCCTCTCAGTGAAGACATTTCTCCTCTTACCAGTACTAAATGGCTGACCCCTTTTCTTGAGACTATGGCCACCAATTCTAGACTCTCCAGCCAGGTTAAACAGCCTCTAAGGATTTTATGTGGTGGATAGACAAAGATTTTCGGCTAAGGTCAAAAATCAGAACCAGGCCATACAGGAGAGAAGTTAAGAAACACTTCTTCAAGGAACCTACATGGGTGGTAGAGGTGTTGAACTCCCACAAAAAATAGAAGGTGTTAACTCAATTAATTTTCAATCTGAGTTATTTTTCTGCCAATATTTTTAAGGGATATGGAGCCAAGGCAGGTGATCATCAGTCATGACTCATGGAATGGCAAAACAGGCTCATGGAGCTGATTATTCTACTCCTGTTCCAATGCACCATTACACAGCAGTTGTAGCAGAATTAGTTAAGAGGAAGCACTCACCATCCACCCCTGTGCTGTCATATCTTTAATCTTAGCCTTTGCTCTTTTTCTGCCACACGCACAACATAAAAATTATAATGAAAATTCTCTTTCCCCCTCCCTGCTAACTCCCACCTCTATAATAGTTGAGCAGGTGGAATACGAAAAAAAATACAGAATGTTTCTATGGTATGTATATTCTTTTAATTCCAAATTGTTATCACAAAATGCATCTTCCAAATATAAAGTTTAAAAAATATGTGCTAATATTGAATTTGACCTGAATGCTTAACAATTTTCTAGAACAAGCAGAAAAATCTATATACTTCAAAAATGGACAGCAAGAGTTTCTACAGGTATTTAAGCAGGAAAAGAGTAGGTAAAGTGAGTGTTAATAGTAGATAATAAGGATATGGTGGATGAAATTAAAATAATATTTTGCCCCTGCCTTCACTATAAAGGATACAAAAAACATCCCAGTGATAGCTGTAAATCGGGAGGTGGAGGGGAGAGGGGAACTTGGTAAAATTACAATCACTAAGGAAATGGTACTGAGCAAATTGATGGAGCTGTGGGCTGAAAAGTTTCCGTGTCTGATGGACTTCATCCTAAGATCTTAAAAGAGGTGGCTAATGAGGTAGTAGATACGTTGGTTTTAATTTTCCAAAATTCTCTAGATTCTGGAAAGGTTCCATCAGACTGGAAAGTAGCACATATAACCCTTCTATTCAAGAAGGGAGGGATGCAGAAACCAGGGAACAACAGGCTAGTTAGCTTCATGACTGCTGTGGGGAAGGTGTTAGAGTTGATCATTAAAGAGGTTATAACTGAGCACTTAGAAAAGTTCAAGGAAATCGGGAAGAGTCAGCATGGTTTTATGAAAGGGAAATCATGTTTAACCAATTTATTAGAGTTCTTTGAAGGAATAACATGTGTGGTGGATAGAGGGGAGCCTATAGACGTACTGAACTTGTATTTCCAGAAAACATTTGATAACGCGCCACATCAAAGGTTATTGCGGAAAATAAAAGCTCATGGTATAGGGGGTAACATATTAACATGGATAGAAGATTGGTTGGCTGGCAGAAAAAGGAGTGTGCATAAATAGGTCTTTGTCTGATTGGCAGGATGTGATGAGTGGAGGCCCACAGGCGTTTGTGCTGGAACCTCAACTTTTTACAATTTACATCAATGACCTAGATGAGGGGAGTGAAGGAATGGTGCCTAAATTTGCAGACAACACAGAGATAGGTAGGAAAGTATGTTGTGAAGAAGACATAAGGAGTTTGCAGACGGATATAGCTAAGTTGAGGGAATGGGCAAAAATCTGGCAGTTGGAGCGTAATGTGGGAAAATGTGAAGCTGTTCACTTTGGCAGGGAGAATAAAAAAAGCAGGGTATTATTTAAGTGGAGAATGACTGCAGAATTCCAAGATACAGAGGGATCTAGGTGTTCCTGTGCATGAGTAACAAAAAGTTAGTATGCAGATACAGCAAGTAATTAAGAAGGCTAATGGAGTGCTATCCTTTACTATGAGAGGAATTGAACATAAAAGTAAGGATGTTATGCTTCAGTTATACAGGGCGTCAGTGAGACCACATCTCGAAAACTGTGTGCAGTTTCATTATTTAAGGAAGGATGTAAGTGTGTCACAGGAGGTTTACTAGATTGATTCCTGGAATGAGCAGGCTGTTTTATGAGGATAGGTTGGACAGGCTGGGTTTGTTTCCACTGGAGTTTAGAAGAGTGAGGGGTGACTTGACTGAAGTATAAAAGATCCTCAATGGTCTTGACAGGATGGATGTGAAAAGAACATTTCCTCTTGTGGGCGAGTCCAGAATGAGGGGGCACTGTTTTAAAATTAGGGGTCGCCCTTACAGGGCAGAGATGTGGAGAATTTTTTTTTCTCAGAGTTGTGTGACTTTGAAACACTCTGCCTCAGAAGGTGGTGGAGGTAGGGTTACTGAATATTTTTAAGGCAAAGGGAGAGTGATTCCCTTGTCTAACAATAATCTAAGGTTATTGGGGATAATTGGGAAGGTGGAACTCGAAACACAAGCTCTTATTGAATGGCGGAGTAGGCTTGAGGGACCGAATGGCCTACTTCTCCTCCTATTTTGTATGTTTGTATCATTTTCTATCTTATGCTTCTATTAAGAACTTTATAATCAGCAATATTGAAATTAAATGCTTCAAGTTAACAATTGGTTTTACTCTGCAGAATGCAACATAAATACAAGGATAAATATGAAAGTTAATTTCTCCATTTTGTAGAAATAGTTTTCAACTCAGAAGATTTACCCTTAGATGATGGAAAATTAATTTTTTGTGCCAGATGAAGGATTAGGATTCAAGAAGAGAGTGGAGGAGTTGGGTAGGTGAGGCTGGACTAGGCTGGACAAGTTCTGTCGAAGGGTCATGAGGACTCGAAACATCAACTCTTTTCTTCTCCGCCGATGCTGCCAGACCTGCTGAGTTTTTCCAGGTAATTCTGTTTTTGTTTTTGTATGTTATTTCCTATGATGTTATGATATTATTTCCTTGCATATCTAAATATGTCCTGTACACAAGAAGCAGGACAAATCCAACCCGGCCAGTTACTGCCCAACAGTCTACTCTCGATCATCAGTAAAGTGATGGAAAGGGTCATCAAGAGTGCTATCAAACAGCACTTGCTTAGCAATAACCTGCTTAATGACGCTCAGTTTGGGTTCCAACAGGGCCAATCAGCTCTGACCTCATTACAGCCTTCATTCAAACATGGACAAAAGAGCTGAATTCCTGAGGTGAGGTGAGAGTGACTGCCCTTGACATCAAGGCTGCATTTGATCGAGTGTGGTATCAAGGAGCCCTAGCAAAACTGAAGTCTATGGGAATCAGAGGGAAAACTCTCCAGTGGTTGCAGTCATACTAGTACAAAGGAAGATGGTTGTGATTGTTGGAGGTTAGTCATCTCAGTTCCAGGACATCACTGCAGGTGTTCCTCAGGGTAGTGTATTAGGCCCAACTATCTTCAGCTGCTTCATCAAGGACCTTCCTTCCATTATAAGGTCAAAAATGCAGATGGTTGCTGATGATTGCACAATGTTCAGCACCATTCACAACTCCTGAGATACTGATGCAGTCCATGTCCAAATGCAGCAAGATCTGGACAATACCCAGGCTTGGGCTGACATTTGCGCCACACAAGCGCCAGGAAATGACGATCTCCAACAAGAGAGAATGTAACCATCACTCCTTGACATTCAATGGCATTATCATCACCAAATCCCCCGTATCAACATTCTAGGGGTTACCAATGTCCAGAAACTGAACTGGACTAGCCATATAAATACTGTGGCTACAGGTCAGCAGTTAGGAATTGTGCGGTGAGTAACTCAACTCCTGACTCCCCAAAACCCATCCATCTACAAGGTACAAGTCAGGAGTGTGATGGAATAATCTCCACTTGCTAAGATGAGTGCAGCTCCAACAAAACTCAAGAAGCTTGACACCATCCAGGACAAAGCAGCCCACTTGATCGGCACCCCATCCACAAACATTCACTCCCTCCACCACCAACGAACAGTGGCAGCAGTGTGTACCATCTACAAGATGCACTGCAGGAACTCACCAAGGCTCCTTACATAGCACCTTCCAAACCCATGACCAATATTATCTAGAAGGACAAGGGCAGCAGATAGATGGGAACACCACCACCTAGAAGTTCCCCTCCAAGTCATTCACCATCCTGACTTGGAAATTCTTCATCATTCCTTCACTGTCGCTTGATCGAAATCCTGGAACTCCCTCTCTAACAGCACTGTGGGTGTACCTACACTACATGGATTGTACCTGTTCAAGTAGGCAGCTCACCACCACCTTCTTAAGGGCAATTAGGGATGGGCAATAACTGCTGGCCTACCAGCAATTCCCACATCTCATAAATGAATAACAAAATTATGGGATACACACAGTCTCTATACAAAGTACTTTGACTGTGGCATAACTAAGAAAGAACTTGTATTTATTATAGTGCCTTTCACAACCTCACAAACAGCCCATTGAGTACTTTTCGAAGTGTGGTCCCTATTGTAATGTAGGAAACACAGCAGCCAATCTGTGCACGTCATGCTCCCACAAACAGCAATGAGTTTAATTATCGGAATATTTTAGCGATGTTCATTAAGGATAAATATTGGGTTGGACACCAGGGAGAACTCCTCTTCTTCAGGCAGTGCCATGGGATCAGCCATAAGCACCTGAGAGCATGTGAGCCTTGATTTAACATCACAACTGAAAGGTGGTACATCCAACAATGCAGCACCCTCTCAGTATTGCAATGAAGCGCCAGCCTGGAATTTGTGCTCATGCCTCTGGAATAGAACACATAACCTTCTGATTCAAAGGTGAGAGTGCTACCACTGAGCCACGACTAACATTAACGGTCTTGCACAAATTTAATATTTCCTCCTTATAAGGGGGAGACTTCTCGACAGATTAGGTGCGTTCTTGGTGGAGGTGCGGTTAATTAAGTTATCACCTGTGGACTGTCTTATTACTGTCTAAAATGACAGCAAGGACTTAATTATTTTAGAGGTATGGGAATAGGAAGGTTGGAAGTCAAATTGGAGGGTCAAGGTGATGTGATAGATTGTTCAGGGCAAGCTCAAGGTTAAAGGGTGTATGAGGTCCAGTTTTGCAGTTCTCCAGCTATGACATTTGCGGCTGCTTCAAGAGGCTCTCCACATACTCTGGATTATGTGGGTTTGAGAAAAATCTGAAGGATTTTGACTTTAGTTACTGAAAAAGACTAGCTCATTGTTGATGAATTGTTTCCCTGCAACTTCAAAATGTTGCAATCTCTGGATTACTCCCAGTGCCATGTGCTAGAGAGTACAGGAATAGGCACGTAGAACAGATGAATGCGTGGCTGAAGAGTTGGTGCGAGAGGAAGGGCTTTAGATTCCTGGATCACTGGGTCTGTTTCTGGGGAAGTTGGGACCAGTGCAAGTCCGACAGGTTGCACCTGAACAGGAATAGGACCAACATTATTGCGGGCGGGTTTGCTGGTGCTGTTGGTGGTGGTTTAGACTAATTTGGCAGGAGGATAGGATACAGAGTGGAGGTATAGCAGGGGGTGATGTACAGAAAAGTATAGAAGAAAAAACCAAGTCAGCCTGGAAGGCAGAGCATTGATAGTCAAGTTAAGGCGCAAGAGAGCATGGCAAGGCTGGATGGCATGTATTTTAATGCAAGGATTCTTGCAAGTAAGACAGATGAGTTGAGAGTGTTGATTAACACATGGGAATATGATATCAGTGCTATCATGGAGACATGTTTGAGGGAGGAGCAGGACTGGCAGCACAGTATTCTGGGGTATAGAATCTTCAGACGAGATGGCAGGCGGGGACAGGTGGGGGGTTGGCTTAAAAGAGTAGGTGATGTCGCAATATTGATCAAGGAGTCAATTATTGCAATAGGGAGGGATGATATCTCAGAAGGTTCCTCAAATGAGGCCATATGGGTAGAACTTAAAAACAAAAAGGGGGCAATCACATTGCTTGGCATGTACTATGGACCCCCAACAGTCAGG
Organism: Carcharodon carcharias; assembly: GCF_017639515.1. Lineage (NCBI taxonomy): Eukaryota > Metazoa > Chordata > Chondrichthyes > Lamniformes > Lamnidae > Carcharodon > Carcharodon carcharias. Next base: position 83,948,262 of record NC_054469.1, on the reverse strand, counting down.
GAGAGATAGAAGGGTGGATATGTAAGTAAATCTCAGAGGCTTGTGAACATGATGAATAATAATAGCAGGGGATTTCAACTTCCCCAATATTAACTGGGATAGACAAAGTGTGAAAAGCTTAGAGGGGACGGAATTCTTAAAATGTATCCAGGAGTGCCTTTTAAGCCAACACGTAGAAAGTCCTACAAGAGACGGGTTGGTGCTGGAGCTAGTTTTAGCGAACAAAGCTGGGCAAGTGGTAGAAGTTTCAATGGGGGAGCATCTTGGTGACAGTGACTGTAAATCAGTAAGATTTAAGGTCATTATGGAAAAGGACAAAGATGGACCGGAAATAAAGGTTTGGAATGGGGGAAGGCCGATTTCAATATGATAAGACAGGTTCTGGCCAAAGTGGACTGGGAGCAGCTACTTGTAGGAAAATCTACATCGGAGCAGTGGGAGTCATTCAAAAAGGAAATGGTGAGTGTGCAGGGCCTTCATTTGCCCCCTGGCAGCATTATCCAAAGGCATGGGGTCAGCTTCACAGAATTATTACAGCACAGGAGGAGGCCATTTAGCCCATCAAGCCTGCACCCTATCTCAGTAGGAACAAGTTATCTAGTGCCACTCCACTGCCTTCTATTTGTAGCCCTGCACATTCTTCCTTTTCAGATAATAATTCAATTTGTTTTTGAATGCCTCAATTGAATCTGCCTCCACCGCACTTTCAGGTAGCACATTCCACAGCTTAACCACTCACCGCATGAAAAAATTTCTCATATTTCCATTGCTCTTGTCAATTACTTTAAATCTGTGCCCTCTCGTTCTCGATCCTTCCACCAGTCAGAACAGTTTTTCCCCATCTACTCTAACCAGTCCTGTCATGATTTTGAAAACCTCTATCAAATCTCCTCTCAACCTTCTCCTCCAAGGAAGACAGTCCCAACTTCTCCAACCTGTCTACGTAACTCATACCTGGGACCATTCTCATACATATGTGCACTGATGACATCCAGCTCTCCTTCCACCCTCTCTGTGCTGCCAGACTGTTTATTTGATATCCAGCCACGGATCATCCACGAAGACCTCCAGTTAAACATTGGAAAGATTGTAATCATTGTCTTCGACCCTGTAACAAACCCCATATCCTCACCAACGATTCCATTCCCATGTCCTACCTATCTAAGGTTGAATCACACCATTTGCAACTTCAGCATCCTATGTGACCCCAAGCTGATCATCCAACCCTACATTGTATCCAGTACAAAGATTGCTTTCATCCACCTTTGTAACCATGCCTGCTTCTCCTAATTGCTTGCCAAAATCATTACATTGTTTATCCTCACAAACGATTTAATTTTGAAAAACTATTAGCATCTCCTTAACCTTCTATGTTCTACCAATAGAAGCCCTAACTTTTTGAAGTCATCAGTCCTAAGTTCATGCGGCTGAATCTTTGCTTTACCTTTTCTGTGAATTCAACAACCCTACTATAATGGAGGGTTCAAAATTGCATGTAATAATACCAATGGGAAGAATTCACCTATATCTGCTGTAAATTCAACATCACTTCCTTGCTATTAAAATGTATAAAACATGGAATGCCCAGTGTCATTTTATGGTCTCTTCTACCTGTGTGCCCCTTAAAGATATCCATTCCCCCATTGTTCAGAATAGGATATTTAGAGTACATTTCCTTTCACTGTTCTTTACTCCAAAATTTACTGCTTTGCATTTTTGTTATCTGCTACCCACAGAGAATGACTGCAGAATTCCAAGGTGCAGAGAGATCTAGGTGTTCTAGTGCATGAGTCACAAAAGGTTAGTATACAGTACAGCACATAATGAAGAAGGTTAATGGAATGCTATCCTTTATTACGAGAGGAATTGAACACAAATGTAAGGGTGTTATGCGCCAGTTATACAGGGCATTGGTGAGACCACATCTCAAATACTGTGTGCAGTTTCGGTCTCCTTATTTAAAGAAGGATGTAAATGCTTGAGGTGGTTCAGAGGAGGTTTACTAGGTTGATGTGTGGAATGAGCAGGTTGTCTTATGAAGATAGGTTGGACAGGCTAAGCTTGTTTCCACTGGAGTTTAGAAGAGTGAGGGATGACTTGATTGAAGTATACAAGATCCTGAACGGCCTTGACAAGGTGGATGTGGAAAGGATGTTTCCTCTTGTGGGTGAGTCCAGAACTAGGAGGCACTGTTTTAAAATTAGAGGTTGCCCTTTTAGGACAGAGATGAGGAGAATTTTTCTCTCTCAGAGTGTTGTGCAACTTTGGAACACTCTGCCTCAGAAGATGGTGGAAGTGGGGTCATTGAATACTTTTAAGGCAGAGGTAGACAGATTCTTGTTAGGCAAGGGAATCAGAAGTTATCAGGAGTAGGTGTGGAATTTGAAACACAAACGGATCAGCCATAATCTTATTGAATGGTGGAGCAGGCTCAAGGGGCTGAATGGCCTACTTCTGCTCCTATTTTGTATGCTTATAATCTATTAACCTGTCTGTGTTCACTTGCAATCCTTCTCAGCTTGCCATGCCCAACATTTTGTATCAACAAACTTCAAAATTATTCCTCTTGTGATGTCCAAATCATTGATATAAATGGAAAACAAAAGAGTCATAGTGCAAATCTTCAGAGTACACTAATGCTCATATTTTGCCCACCTGAAAATTCACCCCCTACTCCTTGCTTCCTGCCATCTAACCAACCATCTACCCAAATTCCTGTGATACCTTATGTATGCCTCAATTTTCATAACAAGCTTCTTAGATAGCAAGTTATCCAGTGTCTCCTGAAAGTCCATGTCTATAAACACTGTATTCCATTTATCTAGACAATTTTCTCAATTTTTTCAATTCTACGGAATTTGTCAAGCATAGCCCAGTCCTTACAAATCTATGTAGAGTGTTCATGATTAATCTTCACCTAAGTGTTAACAAGTTTCATCCTGCATTGTGGATTCTAGGGCCCAGGTTTTTGCTCCCGAGTCAGGTACTCATGGGGGGGAAGGCAGGGGCGGTGGCAGCGGTGGGGACATGGCCCCTGGAGTAACTGAGGAGGCTGCCAGCTGCAGAGGCGGGCCAGGCAGAAGGCCTGTCTCGGAGATCCAGAACTGTGGTCAAAGTTTAATTTAAACAATAAAACATGAAATATCCCTCCAGATCTTGCTCCTCAACCTCACACACACCATGTCCCAACCGTGCCTACCCACACCAAAGGATGTCTCTTCAAACGACCCCTATGACCCCTCATGCCCCCATATCAACCAATGTCCCCATGGTCTCTCATACCCTCCATGCCAACCTATGCCTCTCTAACCACCCCCTGTGGCCCTTTATAGCCCTTGTACTAACTCAGTGCTAACTCATGCCAACCCATGCCCCTTATCCTTTTCCCTTTCCCTTACACCTACCATAGCAACTCATCTAGTATCCACCATAGGCAAACCCCAGAACCCATGCAGAGATGAGATAAAATAAAGTTCTATAAAATAAAGTCCTAAGTGTCTATTGCAGACATCACTATATTGAAAAAAATACTCATTCATAAAAACCCATTTATGACATTTACATCCCTTCAACTTAATACAGCCTTATAACAAACATTCTATTCAAGTACACAAATGCTTATAACTACAAGCATGGGAATTCATAGTTGCACAAAGAGTCCACAACCACCTGTAGATGTCAATCAAACTGTAATTAGCAAGCACCCTACTGTGATAATAGATGGTTGTGAATTCAGACACACAGCAGTAATCCAATAATGAAAGTGCTCAAGCTTATGCAACAAAGTAAAATAGCAATCATTTTTTGAAAAACATTCCAGAATTTTTTTTTTCAAAAATTAAAATGACAGTATTTTTAAATGCCTTGACAGCTCTCTCTGACAGCTCCCTTTGACAGGTGCTTCTGAAAGTTTTGACAGTTCTAATGAGCTTGACAGTAATGTGTTTATGCACTTTTTATACACAGTTATGCCTGCTTTCAACAATTCCCCCACCACCAACACCCCCCCCCCCACTCCCTCCCTCAAAGGTGGCCCTGGATCAGATCCAAAGGGCTATCTTGCCTCTCCAAAGGGCTACCCTGATTATTCCAGCAAATCCACAAAGTTCAGATCTAAACTTACTGGGTCTAATATGTACACATTGAGCTTCACACTCCAAGGCTACCAAAATCCCACTAAAGAGGAAAATTGCTCATTCACAAAAATGACCATTGACTTTTAATGTGAATATACTGCACCATTTTCGGCTGCCAGGTAACATCCTTATGTAATAAGTGTTAAAATTTAAAGGGTATTATACTGTAGTAATCATAGTCCTGATAAATGTAAGATGTAACTTTAAGAATAATCCTGTGTTGAAGATCACATGATCTGTGCAAACCAATGAGTTAGCAGCACGGGGAACCTCTAGGAGAGGGTTCTTCTTTAGTTATGGAGTTTGATGCATGCCTGTAGCTGCTGCTGCTGTCTTGTAAATAAAGTTCATTGTTTCCACCAAGGAAAGTTACCTGGAAAATCAACTCTATAACATATACAACTTTAAAACAAGAACACATGACACTTACTTTTAAATCAAGGTGGACGATGTTGTTTCTGTGCAAGAAAGCCACACCCTCCAATATCTGTTTCATAAGCCGTTTGACATCTTTTTCTTTGAAGGCCTCTTCCCTCTCGGCTACACATTGGTTGAAAATCTCACCACCAGCAGCACTGTGGAAGGAAGCGTGGAAATTAAAAGTAACACGGTTTGTTTATATTAATAATGAACTGCTGAAATAAACCAAAAACACTGAACGGGTCCAAAAGTTGCTCCACACTTTTTTTGCTGAACCATGAAAGATCTACTCCAGCATGAAGCCTCACCATGATCTTGGAATATTTTTCCACAAATTGCCATTTTTCTTTACGTTAAGGAAAATGATCATGTAATGATTAGGCACACCATGGACACTTCTCTATTCCCACCTAAAAAGACACATTAAAGTTTTCTATGGTGCACATATATAATCTGCAGAAACACAAGGATAGGACTATTGTGGAAACTTACCACTTATATACCCTTAAAGAAATATTAAGCCAAGTCTAGAAACAAAATACAGTAATTTGCATTGTCTGCTGGAAAAAGTTTCAAGTTAGTTGCACTTTTATCATTTGAAAGCAATACAATGCCATGAGCTGTACTAAAAATAGATAATTGCATCATTTGAGTGGGATATCTCAGCAAAAAATTACACATTGCTCTTCTTGCACAATGCAAAAAGGTTTTCAAATCCCTTTTTTATGGTGACGGTGTTTCTTTAAATTACATCTCTGCATTATGCCCAGTGCAATGTGGCACTAGGCTACTGAAGATTTTCAGCAAATACTTGGCTCCATCATACAATGTGCTTCCAATGAAAAAAATATACACTGAACTTAAAATACTTCAACTGACAAATAGAGGCAAAGAAGCTAACAGAACCTTTCCATTATCCACAATGAGGGAGGAATAAAGGTTGCTTTGTGGAATTGAACAGGAAATGAAAATTGATTTCTCCTTTAGTATTTTGTCTACCGTGATACATTGGCATTAACAATAAGCAATGACATAAATAAAAAGATTTAGGCTACTGACTACATCAGTGATTCTGTCAAAGGGAAAACTGGGGGAATGGGGAAAGGACGTTTTACCCTACAAGTTTAAATGCACTGCATAGATGTTAAATTCAAATAGTGATTTTAATTTCTGCAGTTTGATGTGGCTGTCAGTGAGGTTATCATTTATATTGCAAATGACTGAATCCATAATTTAAACAAAAACTGGACTAACATCCTATTTACATTTTTAGAATAGCTGCACACAACAGTTTTATTTGTGGGTTAGCAATTAACTTTTCAGAGGCCCAATCATGTGCCTATTACCTTAAAGAAAGAAAACACAAACTGGCTTATTTAAGAATTAAGTCTTGCTGGAAATTCTGCCAGAAGTTAAGAGGAATGCAACAGTGCTGACTATTCAAATTCAAAATTATATTCAAATACATATTCACAATTAAGATAAATGCAAAATTCAAATTATTCCCAATGCTACATGGAGATTACAATAGGAAAACGGGACACTCAGTCCAGCCAGTCTCTGCTGGTGTTTTCTGTCATATGAGCAGCAGTCTTAATCTAATGTTCCTGCTCTCTTTTCATATCCTTTTATTCCCTTCAATAACCTAACTTATTGTTAAATGTGGAGGTGCTCTCCATTTCAGTCACTAATTCTGGTAGTGCATTCAACAGCCTCACAGCTTTCTATGTTAAAAAAACACACCTCTTCTCAGTTCTAAATCTCTTACATTTAGTCTTCTATTTATGTTTACTTGCGCTAAACCCCTCATCCACTGGAAACAGTGTATTTCTATCCATTCTGTTCTGCCCCATCGTAATTTTAAACACTTTATCAAATCATCTCACAATTCCCTCAGTTCCAACAAAAAAGTCCCCAATTTTCCACGTCTCTCTCCCTTCATATTTATATTTCCTCATCAGCAACATCCTACTGAATCTGGGCTGTAATCCTTGTTGCCGTAACACCTTTCCTATAATGCAGAACCTAAAACTGCACATAGGACTCCCAACAAGTATGCCCCCTTTTTCTTTCCAGTGCATAAGATCTTTTACTTACCTCTACTGAGTTTCACCTGGCCTAGTTCTACTCACTTGTGACCATTGTCTAAGCTCTTTCTGCAACTTCTTTGCTCTTCAGCAGACTTTACTGCTTCTAATCCCTGCTACCCTTTATGCAGCTGCAGGGTGACACACAATAGTAACCAGTTAAGAGATTTCTACCCTCTTACACTGCCCACCCCCAACCCCACCACAACAGTTTCTACCTACCCCTTGTAAGATGTTGCTGAGTAGAGATCACAAATTCAGAAGAACAGGAGAGAACTATATAGCAAGGCTCCAGAGGTGTAGTGCCAAACTGAGATGCAGGAACTCTAAGAAAATGTGTTGGCCATATCATTTCTAAATCTATTATTATGTTGTTTTCCTACGTATTAATCATTTGAGTCCCCAACCATAAGTAAAACTTTGCTTTTTAAGTGAAAAATATTAGTGCTGGTAGACATTTTATTTCCAACCATGTAGTATTTTGAATCATTAGTCTTTAGCATAGCTAGAATTTCATTATGCAGCAGTTTAATTATTTAATTCAAGTCTATTAAAAACATGAATTACAGGAAACTTTGCTTACTTCTGACTGGGGGATGGTATATAGAGGGACCACTGCTTTTCTTGATTTATATTAGTCACCTTGACCTGGGTGTACAGGGCACAATTTCAAAATTTGAAGATGATGCAAGATTTGGAAGTATTGTGAACTATGAGGAGGATAATGATGGACTTCAAGAGGATATAGGCAGGCTGGTGGAATGGGCAGACACAAGGCAGATGAAATTTAATGTAGAACTGTGGGAAATGGTACATTTTGGTGAGGAGAATGAGGAGAGATTACATAAAATAAAGGGTATAGTTCTAAAGGAAATGCAGGAGCAGAGAGACCTGGGTGTATATGTGCATAGATCATTGAAGGTGGCAAGGCAGGTTGAGAAAGCAGTTCATAAATTATACTAAATCCTAGGTTTTATAAAGGGGCACAGAAGCAAGTAAGTTATGAACCTTTATTCAATACTGGTTCAGCCTCAATGGGAAGGATGTGAAAGTTTTAGAAAGGGTGCAGAAACATTTATTAGAATTGTGCCAAGGATGAAAGAAGCTGAAGGTTACCCTGACAGTGTGATCAAAAAAAGTGGGGGGAGTCTCATCTGGAACATTAACACCAACATAGATGAGGTGGGCCAATGGCCTGTTTCTATGCTATAAATTCCATGTAAAGCTGCCAGCAGGGAATACAAACACTATACAGCGTTTCATATTCTCAGGCCATCACAGCCAAGGAATTAATGTTCAGTAGGCAAACACAGCAGGGTGTTGGGGGTATTGATGCTGCTTTAGATCCTGGGAACCTTGAGCTTCAAAGACCCTGGAATATCTGTTTATGAGAAAGCTATGTGCAGGGTATTGTAAGGTCTGTGTTTTTCTTTTAGTCTTATAGTCAAGGAGCTGCACAGGACGGTTGCTGCTGTTGCTGCTGCTGCACATTGACTTAAGGACATTCAGTAGCAGCAGCTTGAGGCTCTGGACAGTGTCTGTGGCCTTTGATCCACCACCTCTTAATCTCCCTGGGCTCTGGATTCACAGCCACACTGCAAGCCCCGGACATTCTTGTCAACTCTTACTTTCTGGCCTGAACTCAAACTCCAGGAACTCATGGCCAAACTTGCCCTTGTGCCCCACAAAATAATGCAGGTAGAAATCACTCAACATTGTCCCTGTGGTGGCCGCCTCTGTGTCACAAGTCACAAAGCCCCACACGGTTGCAAGAGGATTTCCCTCCCGTTCTGATTGTTACTGTCAATGAGACAAATCCCCCTGCACGTGTTACTCCCAGAAACAAGTAACTTCAATATTGGAGGATTAAAATCCAGTCGGACAATTAATAGAGTGGGTTCCATTGACATCAGTGGAAAGAAAAATCAAGTGGGTGTATAAGATCATAAGAAGTAGGAGTAGGCCATTCGGCCCATCAAGCCTGCTCTGCCATTCAAGAAGCTGATCTGATTGTGGCCTTAACTCATGCCTTCTTGTCCCCTCAACCCTGCATAACCCTCGACTCCCTTGTCGATCAAAAATCTGTCAAACTCAGCCTTGAACATACTCAATGACCCAGCCTCCACTGCTCTCTGTGAAAGAGAATTCTAAATTCCAACGACCCTCAGAAGAAATTCCTCCTCTCTCCATCTCAAATGGGAAAGCCCCATCTTTAAACTGTGCCCCCTAATTCTACATTGCTCCATGAAAGAAACATCCTACCAGCATCTACACTTTGAAATAGGCAAGTGAACATTCACCCTAACCCTAACACTCAGATGCTAAGAGGTTGGCTTGCAGGGCAATTAGGGCAATAAATGCTGGAATAAAAACAAAGTGCTGGAAAAACTCAGCAGGCGTGGCAGCACCTGTGGAGAGAGAAACAGTGTTAATGTTTCAAGTCCAATATAACTCTTTTGTGGGATAAATGCTGGCCTTGCCAACAAAGCCCACAACCCATGAAAGAGTAAAGAACTCTATCAATGTGAGGCCACATTGAGATGAATAGGTTTTAGTTGTTATATTGTAGAAAGGTTATTAAATATTATATGTGATTATGTACAATTATGTATGAAACTACATAAAAGTTATTAAAGTTATTAAACTTTAAGAAAGCACTGTGGGCCACATTGAGAGGATAGATCACAGTTTTGGCTGCCATACAATGCAAAGATAATTAACATTATACATAATTATAAAGGAATAATCTCGATCACTATAGAAAGGTGATTAAAGACTGATTATAGTGAGCTGACGCCCACCCTCAGGGTTGTTAGGTGACTGAATCTAGGCGGTCGCTCCTTGATCAGGTTATTGGAGGCGGTGATGGAATTCAGGAGGGAGAGGTCAGGCTGGAAGATGTTCCCAGGCAGGGTTTGCAACTGGTTCACAAGACACATTGGAGGTTGCTGAGGCAGAAGCAGTAGCTGAGGCCGGAGGGGGACTGTATGGTGGGGGGCTGGCTCAGGCGGTTCACATTCAGGCTGCTGAGCTGCTCCAGGAGGCCCAGGCTGTCAGACAGGGAGCCAAGCTCATTCCCGGACATATCAAGGGTCTGCAGGGCCTGCAGGTGGCCCAGCTCGGCGGGGAGGCCAGCCAGGCAGTTTGACTTGAGCACCAGTCTTTGGGGCTGGCTCAGGCCACACAGCTCAGGCCTCAGGCAGCTGCCACAGGCCTGCCCCAGCTCCAGGTGATTGAGCAGCAACAAGTGGTACAACCCGGGGTCCAGCCCGCCCTCCCAGACCCGCTCTTCCATCTCCAGACCCCACAGCACCAGCTCTCACCACCACTCAGACAGAGCCAGCCAGACCTCCGGCCACACCAGCCCAACCACCACCACCATCACAACTGGATATGGAACAGCAGAGTGGATGGCCAATCAGTGAAAGAGAATTTACCATCCAGTGATGCTCAGGTGGTGCTGGAACGGTGCTCCAGTGCACTCCGGCAGCACTACACCACTGCAAGACTCCATTTTGTGGTTCTACAGTTAAAGCCCAAGTTTGCTAAACCACTGAGCATTTTAATATCTTACGACAACAAATATTGCAACCCTCAAAAAGTGTTAATAGAGATTGCTATGGTGGATCCAAAATTGTACAGTGAACTGACCACTTAGCTGGGGTATCTCAGATTTAAATATACATGTGTGATAAGTGAAAGAGGTTGAAGAACTGTAGTCTCTCTTTTCTGGTAGTGCTCCCAAGTAAAGAAAGGGTAAAAGTCATGACATTGTTATCTCAATGGGACAAGGCACAGTTACAGTAAATGATTTTTAATCATTATGGAACCACTGGTTTTTGAAACTATGCTGCAGCAGGGGATGCTTTAACAAGCCAATGCTGCAGAGTATGTAGTAATAATTTTCTGTCTTACATTGATATTCAAAAATGAGTTTGAAAAACTTAAAAAAGAGCTATAAGATGACTTAATCGTATCTTTGTTCTGTTGATGTGCTGAATGGTCCAAGGTGATGCACAGGACAAGATTGCCACTGTGATGTAAAACAGAAATCATACTTGCAATTTACAAAGATCCATTACATTTAAAGCAGAAGCAACACAACTCATATTTATATATATGTTGTTCCAAAGAACATATTGGACTTGAAATGTTAACTCTGTTTCTCTCTCCACAGATGCTGCCAGACCTGCTGAGTTTTTCCAGCTTTGTTTTTTTTTCAGGTCTCCAGCATCTGCAGTATTTTGCTTTTATTATATTTATATAGTACCTTTTTCGTAATAAACTGGCCCAAAGTGCTTCACAGCCACATTATGAAACAAAATACAACACACATAAGGAGATAGTTGTTTGGTAGTACAGAACTTGAGTATTGCTGAAATAAGAGACATGCTGTCGAAGCTTTCCGTCTTGCACTCATCATGACAGTTTGCAAGAATGCCAATGGTAAAGGGAACAACAATTTATACTTCATGAGAAGAGTGTGTTGATTGGTTGGCAAGTGGACTCTGATTGGTATAGGCATTGCCATGGAGAATGCACCAGGAACAGTTAATTGCCAAGCTTTAGTTAAAATTCAAACCAGGCAGGTGAACCCTGACTGGTCAAGGGATTGCCATGGGAAATGAACCAGGGAATGGCTGTCCCCTAAGCTTTTGTTTACTTGAAAAAGGTGTAACACATAACATGCTCCTTCTCTCTGCAAAGGACAGGGCCTTGTGTGTGATATGTAAATGGCACTTTGTGCTAATTAGGACAAGAGCAATGGAGTTTTGGATGACTTCATGAGCAAAATCTTCCGGTTGGCGCGCGGGTGCAGGCCCGACACATCGACGTGTACAATGACGCACGATGACGTTGGGCGTGCATCCTGATGTCATCGTGCACCATCACGATATTCCGTTCAGCGGGCATGCGCTGGAGTTGGCTGCACACCCGCCGAAATGTTAAGGGCCTACTAAGGCCATTAAGGGATTAATTAAAGTACATAAGAACACTGCTCATCCAACCTTAAGGTTGGCAGACAGGTGAAAAGCCCAAGCAGTCTTCGTGTTTTTCAGGAAACCTCATCCATGGGCGGGATGAGGTTTCCTGAAGCTTTTATAAAATAAATAAACTTTCTCACCTTTACAAATGTGTCCCAACTCACGTGACACAGCTACATGAGGGGACATGGTTGAATAAATTTTAAATCGGTTATTTAATTTTTTTCATATCCATTCAATCTCCCGAGGCAGCTCCATGCCTCAGGGAGATTGTTGTGCTCCTCTGTGCGCATGCTCAAAAAAGCACAAGACCTGACTCTCCTTCCACCCCCTGCTTGCACAGGTAGCGCTGAGTGCTACCGGTTGTGCATTACACTGGGCAGGCCTTAATTGACCCTCCCATGTAAAATGGCGGCACGCAGCCAATTGCAGGCGACGATCGGCTCAGCGCCGCCCCCACCCGGTCCTGTCCAGCCCGCCATATGAAAAATCCAGGCGCGTGCAGGAGACCAGCCAGGAGTGCACTGGAATGGTCAAGTCTAGAGGTATCAAAGGTATCAATTGAATTAAAGGCTGCAGACAGTCGCAGAGGACAAAAAGGGATAATTTACTTTTGGCACAATTATACAGGATATAATTTTTGACTTTAATAAGAGCCCTTTCAGTTCTAAGGCAGTGGTGGAAACCTAACTGGAGCAAAATCAAACATGGACTTCTGGAAAAGGTGGGGATGGATTTGAGAGGCAATAAGTTCCCGGACTTCGGAGAGTTAAGGAATATTGAATGTGGGGTGGTGGGTTGCATGAATGGGGGTGTGGTCATGGGTATGTCTTTTGAGGAGAGAGGTAATGACAGCAGATTTAAAGGGTACGGGATCAACACTTGAAAGGGAACCGTTAATAATGTGGGGACCAGGAGGGAAGTTTTGGTGGTCAGCAGTTTAGTGGGAATAGGGTTGAAATAGTAGGTGCTAGGTCTTATGAACAAGATATAATCAGAGAGGGTATGAGGGAAGATAGGAGAGAGAGATGCATGTTCGGGACTAGGGTGAGGGAAGCTTTAGAGGAAGTTTGGTCCAGTAGGGTAGTCGAAGGGAGGGCAATGTGAAGGCAGCTGATCAGATGGTCTAATCTTGGCCACAAAAAAGTCCATGAGTTCCTCCCACTTATTGTTGGAGATAAGGTTGGAGGAGTCGGGGGATGCCAGTTTGCAATACAGAAAAGAAGCTGGGGCTTATCTTTGCTTTCCAGGATGTTCCTGGAATAGTGAGCAGTTTTAGCAGATGAGGGCAGGGCCCAATCGTGCTTTGTGACCCGGCCAGATCTGATGGTGGATGACTGAACAAGTTGTGTTCCATAACCTTTCAAGCATATTTATACACCACCTCACACATCTTCAGTACGTCTAAAAGTGCTTCACAGCCTGTGGCATATTTAGAATGTAGACAAATTCAATTTCTCAGGTCTTACAAACTGCAAATGAGATAAACGATGTTAAATCTGCTTTGGTGGCTTTTGTTGAGGAAGGGATTTTGACTCAGACTTAAGTGTAAAGTGGAATTTAAGCACACATTAAATGCAAGAAGGTTAAAAAATACAAGGTTCCATTATTCCACCAGCAAAGCTGTATAAACACTCAAGAGAGAGCTTAACTTAAAGGAACAAGCTATTTATAATGAATATTCACAGCCAATGCTCCAGATTCTCGCTGCTGCCTGCTCTCTCTCTTTCCATGAGGCTTCTCAGACTTGGTGTGCTGCCAGTCAGTCTGACTAGGTCTCCAATTCCCCTTCCTGAATCTAGCCACCAGTGGTTTCAAGCTGCCCTATTCCTGTCCTCATCTCCCACCACATTGCAACACGTCAAGTCCTGGACTTGTCCTTGCTGCTTCCCACCTACCCACCAACCTCATGGTATCTGGCTGCACCCCTCAGCTTGCCAAAGAATTTGCTCCCCACAGGGAGACGCCCCACAGCTGTTGACCAGCTCCCCTGCTTGGTGCTCTCCCCCATTGTCATCACCTGCTGCCGGAGGTGCCTATGCACTTCCCTGCTTGAGAGTTGCCATCCCAGCAACTCGACACATCACACATTGACTGTTTACTGAGCAATCTCGATCAGCAGGGTTGATTGAGATAAGATAGCTAGCATATTTGAGTCCACATTGGTGGTAGCCTTCCCTTTGTGCATCCCAAATCTGGCCAAATGGTATGGGCTGGGCTGATATCCAGCATTTGCTTGAGATAAACTTCCCAAACCATCCTCCAAACTGGTACTTGCAATGGGATCCAGCCTTTGTGATGGCTCAGCCATGCAGGGGTCTATAATCGGTCCGCATTATCAGCAACACTAGTTTCTCTATTTGCAGCCTTCCTGTCAGGCATCTCCTTCCGGCACTGGAGTTGGCCTCCTCCCACTGGATGAACCTCCTGGATCCTTGACACACACATTCCAGATTTACCATCACTATCTGACTCCTCTTCACTCGGGCCACAACTGACTGCTGCTTCAGGTTCCACTGTGCTGTTAAGTGGGCTGCTTTCCCCCACATCATCCACCATACTTTTGACATCAAGTAATTCCCCTGAGAATGATCTTACGAGGTTGTCCTCCAGTGAAAGGTTCAGCGTAATGGGTGACCACTGGTGACGAGCCGCTTCCCTGCTTTGGCCACAGTACACCTCTCGCAGTTCCAGCAGTAGTTGGCATTATCGGCAGCCATCCCTGGCTAGTTACACTGGCTAGTCTTGTTAGTGCAGGACACTCGCTGTCCCACCTGATCATGAATTGCGATCAACACTTGACGCAGGATGCGTTGCTTCATCTCTCTCCCGCTGTCATGAAGCAGCCAATAGAGAACTCCACCCTCCAACCTGCTTCTCTCCCAGCACCTCAGTAGTTTATGTGCCCACTTGAACTTGTTCCTTAGACAGCATTGGGCCGGTGGACAGTAAGTCTTCCAGTAGAAATGAAATCTACTGACATCTTCATTGACTGGTTGATGCTGCCTGAGGTTCTCTTTTGAAATGGATGGTGAAGGCGAAGGCGAAAGTGTACATGGCTCCACCTTTCTGGATTGGGTTTGGATCTCCCTCATAAGCACATCAGTGATACTTTGATGACTCCCTGCCCGGATCCCGCAGAAGATTGGGGTGTGAATGCTGCTGTTTGTTTGAGGCATGAGCATGGCATCTAAGCTGGCAAAATGGGTTGCCTTCCATGTTCAGTCTTCTGACTGAGGGCCTCAGCATTTCCATTTCCTTTGCTGGATCTGTATCTTCTCTGTTGAGGGACAAGGAATGGAGTGCGCTGGACAGGGTCATCATGCCTGACACCTGTGGTATACAGGGGAGCAGTGGCATAATCACTGGACTAGTAATTCAGAGACCCAGGGTAATGCTCTGGGGACCGGGGTTCGAATCCCACCTCGGCAGATGGTGAAATTTGAATTCAATAAAAATCTGGAATTAAAAGTCTGATGACGACCATGATTGTAAAACCCATCTGCTCACTAATGCCCTTTAGGGAAGTAATTCTGCTGTCCTTACCTGATCTGGCCTACATGTGATTCCAGACCCACAGGACTGTGGTTGACTTTTACATGACTCTTGACTCTTAAAATGCCCTCTGAACAAGAGGCAATTAGGGGATGGGCAATAACAATAGCCAGGGATGCCCACATCCCATGAATGATTATAAAAGAAAATGTGGTTGTTGTGGGCAGTCACATTGGAAGCACCCAGCCTGTGAGAATTCCGGCACCTCTTTGTAACCCAAGGCTTATGTAGAGCTAGGACCGCAAGGATTGGATTTGTGCTTGCTGTGCGACAATTGGTTCCACCTGCCTCTTCAACCTGAGGGCTACACCCCTGTCCATGCCAACACCCCTGATGGTGGCCTCTCCCCTTGTCTTTGGAGTCCAGTCTTTCCCAATGACCCGGGTGATGTAATCGCATGCATCAAAGGAGGACAGTTGGGGTTTGTCACTGTTAAGTCTCCTCAACTCCTACTGGTATCCTTCATCCCTCACCACTTTAGCTAGGTGATTTTTCAGCTGCATGTCCCTGTTTGATTTGAAGGAGGGATCCAGGAGGATGATGCAGTTGAAAAACTTCACCAGCTCCAGGGGTATGGAGACCAGGTACTCTCCTTCAACTTGCTTGTACTTATGAAACCTCTGTTGCAGCTGCGGCAGGCTCGTACTGCCTCCAAACACCCATGACAGGACCTCGAAGGTCCACTGTGGACTTCTAAAAACATCTGCACCTCTCCCCAGTATTTCCCAGTGAGCTTTCCTGCACCAGATGCTTCATCACGAACACTACCTGCTCCCTCTCAGTGAGGCCCCTGGATGCCATGACTATGGCCACAAATCCAAAGCTGGCTGTCCTATCTCTATAGTAAGCCTTGTGACTGAGCACGCCCAAGGGATACTCCAAAGAGGTGCCAGGATTGTCACAGGGGTTGGGCACTTCCAACCAGACTGCTCTCAACAACCAAATACACCACAGATATCAGGCACAGTGATCCAGTCTAGCACACTGCCATTCCTTGTCTCTCAACAGAGAATATACAGGTCCGGCAAAGGAAACGCTGAGGCCCTGAACCAGGAGGGTGAGGGTGCCAGCTGAGAGAGAATTACAGCTGATGCCATGCTCATGCTTCAAGTAAATGGCAGCATTCACACCCCAATCCTCGATCCACTCCTTGGCTGCTATGCTGTTGGACGTCTCCGATCAGTCCCCCAAATCCGTCCAGCTTCCTACCAGTCAGCAGGAAGGCTATCTGAGATGGGATATTCTGTCCTTCCCTTGCTACTTTAAAGCAGGAAAACTGGAAGCTGCTTTCTTATCACTACTTCAACTTTCAACTTAATTCTGTGAAGCCTGCGCCTCTGCCAGAGCTGCAGCTACTTCCACCTCCCTTGCTGCTAGGGGCAGTGTCATTTTTTTCATCTTCTGCTCCATCTCGGCCAGTTGCCTTTCCATTTTGTCCATCATGATTTGACATCTGTGTTGAGGAATCCCATTTCTGACACCAAATTGTAACGTGGGATTTAAGCACACAGACTGCATAAAGGTTAAAAAAGCAAGGTTCATTTATTCCACCAACACTAAAGCAATGTAAACTCTCAAGGGAAAGCACAATTTAAAAGGAACAAGCTATTTACGGTGAAAATTCATGGCTAATGCTCCAGATCCTTGCTGCTGCCCTGCTCTCTCTCTCTCTCTACGAGACTTCTTAAACTTGGAGGTGCTGCCAGTCAGTCTGACGAGGTCTCCAATCCCCTTACCTGGCTCTAGCCACCATCAGGGGCTTCAAGCTGCCCTATTCCTGGCCTCGTCTCCCACCACAATGCAATTCAAGTGCTGGACTTGTCCTTGCTGCTTTCTCCCCCACCTCATGGCATCTGACTCCACCCCTCAGCTTGCCAAAGACACTGCTTCATGCAGAGAGAGGCCCACAGGGGTTGATCAGTTTCCCTGCTCAGTGCTCTCCCCCACCATTGCCACCAGCTACCTCGCTACACAAGGAAAAGACCCTACTCTTTTTCAAATATTGTCACGTGGTCTTTTGTCCATCTGGGCAGGCAAATAGTGATCCAGCTTAATGTCTCACCATAAGCAAGATGACAAAAGGAATATTGAATTAATCTCTAGTGTGTTTCAAAACCTACAAATGCTGCACAACAAACAAACACTCTCACAAACTAGGGTGCATGAATTACACAGCATATTATCTTGGCTGAATAATCTGTTACTTAACTGTTAAATGGCTTGCACCGGATTCCTCTTTAGTAATAGCTTTGTATTAGCCATGTGATTTATTTGTGAACTGTAGATTGTGATGCATTGTAATTTTTTAAAGCATGTTAATAATACCCAAAAAATCCCCTGTGTAAACTGTACCTCTTCAAAGTATGACATCATAGAAGATTCCATATTCTCATTACATTGGTCACTTCAAAATTTACTGCATTGCAATTTTTTGTCCAAAATACTACAGCAATGAAAAACTAATGCCATGCAGCCCACCTTTTGGGTGAAACATTAAACTGAGGTCTGCTTTTTTCAGGTGAACATTAAAGGGATCCATGGCACTTTGAGGAGCGGGGAAGATTTTTCAGTGCCCCTGTCAATATCTATCCCTAAGTGACACTACTGAAATAGATAAATTAGACAGTTATATCACTGCTGATTGTAGGTACCTACTGTCTTTGTCTACATATCAACAGTGACTACAATTTAAAAGTAATAAATTGATTTAGTGCTTTGGGACATCCTGACGATGTGAAAGGTGCATGATTACATGACTATACCGTCCTTTAACCTTAAATGAGATAAAACTAGAATCACTGTAGGACAGGTTACATGGTAAAGTCTCCACAATTCTGCTATCCATTGCTTTGTAAGGCTCCAAAGACAGAATAAGCCTGGCTCTGTGAATTGAATGTTTATCACATCATCTGAACATCTCAATGCATTATTTTATGTATCAGACCTTCTGAACATCTTCATGTGTTACTTTACACCTCAGACCTGATTGTTTAAGAACAGGTTTCCTATTGAAATCTGTATTTTTTGATGACTAAGGATCCACCTATTACATGATGTATGCACATGCACATCCGATATTAGTTGTCTTTTAAACTTTTCTCCCTTACATGAATTTTTTAAGCCAGTTATTTCTTGAAGCTTTAAAAATATACTGTCTGCTCTTTTCATAATTCTCTGTGCTATGTTTCTCTTAACATTGAACAAACTGTCAATCAGTCACCATCAGTACATCAACTGTAACAGAACACACAATAAACTTTCACAAAGGTTATTTTATTTTTAAGTTGTTCTTTCATGGGTTGTGGGCAAAGCCAGTATTTGTTGCCCATCCCAAATTGCCCTTGAGCTGAGTGGCTTGCTAGGCCATTTCAGAGGGCAGTTAAGAGTTAACCACATTGCTGTGGGTCTGGAATCTGGAGTCACATGTAGGTGTAAGGATGGCAGATTTCCTTTTCTAAAGGACATAGACTAGCTTTCAATTCCAGATTTATTATTAATTAATTGAATTCAAATCCTGTGATGGAATTTGAACCCATGTCATCACAGCATTAGTCATGGGTCTCTGGATTACTAGTCCAGTGACATTACCACAATGCCACCGTCTCCCCTTGTCATGCAATGTAGGGTACAAACAGGACACATGACAGGTTTCAAAAAGCAGCTACAAAGGTCAACTCTCTCACACTTTCTGCTAGTATCTTTCCTCCCCACTTTACTATGCCCTCTAAGCAATGCGTGCAACCCATGAACTATGCAATGTATATTGACAGCAAACTGTCAACTCACAGTAAGTTACAATGAAATGCTAAAACTAATTTGCAATGATAACTATTTCCTTCAGAATTTAAATTTTCTGTATTTTTTCAAACCCACTGTAAAATATTGCACAAACCTCACAATTGTTCACATTGGAAACACACAAGATACTTAACCACATGATAAACAGAGCTGTATGCAATTTAGCACCGCTTAGATATATTCTTTGTAAAAGCTATGTTTTTTTTTATAAACTGATGATCTGAACTCTTTAAGTTAGGTTATTCTTTTGCTCCCAAAAAGGCTTAGCTCTATGCAACACTGAGTAGCTGAGTCTTACTGACCAGGAAAGTTCCAGGTATGACCTCTGGCTACTGCTGAGTTTCATCTTAGGCAAGGTAGCAACTGAAGTGCCACATATGAGCAGGGGAGGAAACAAAGGGGCTGCTCGCAAGAAAAGTCCATGGTTTTCAATCTTGACTCTGTTGAAAGTATGTACGTGTAGATATTGGATTAGCACGAGGCTGGACCCCAGGCTAATCAACAGTGGGAACATCCTAACTAAGTGAATCACCATCCGCCATTGAGGGTCACATGTGAATAATGGTTATTTATGCAGAGCTTCGAAGGGTGTCCATAGAATTGTATCCAGCAAGGAGTCAAAGCTTCCAGGTGAGGAGTTTTGTTGCAGAATAAATTGATGAAGTTAATTAAGAAACAAGTTTCCTGTAATTTAATTCCAACAGGAAAAATAACCAAAAAAACCTCTCCTAGACATTATAACAATTAAATAAGGACTGAGAAAGGTCATTTTGCTCTTTCGAGGTTCACCTATTACTTTAACTCTCCTGTCATAGCTTTGAATTGTATTTTGAACATGTCCAATGTTCCCACCTCCATTATCATGCCTGATTCATTGTGTGGCACTCAGACGTACAGACAACAACACAACTTGTTATAATTGCTAGCATTACTTTCATTGTTTCACTTGGGGAACTTTCCCCAAAGTATTATGAATAAGTTACGGCATTTTTCTGATCGATATATTTATAAAAGCTCTCTCTAAATTTTTCTGTCTCTTCTATTTCCTGGTATAGTTTGAAATAATAATCTGAGTTCATGTTATCTGAACCTTTTAAAACAGTTTATACATGTCAAAGAGCCTTCCTGCCAACTGTCTTCTTTGCAGACTTTAAAACCTAAGCTCCTCTAATCTTTCCTCTTACCTCATCTTACTTTATGTTGGGGATCAGTATTACTGTCCTTTGTTAATCCAATCTGAGACAATTTTCCAATGTGCCTCCAGGAACACCCATTCCCTGGATGCATACGTCAGGGGAGTATGAAATGACACCGAGCCTCTGCCCATTTTAGATGCCCCAGGATTTCCAGGGCTTCTTTAAGATACAGGTGGAGTTGGCCTCTCAACTGCTTTGACATACATGGAGAAGCAGATTGTGTTTAGCACCCAGGGAATGGGAGGAAGGAAGGAGAATGGAAAGAAAGGAGACAGCAAAGTCACTGGTCCTGATATTTACTCGAAGCCAGGAAGAAAGTGGGAGTGGGGGGAGATTTTCGGATGAGAAACTCAGAAGTAAGGGTTTCCTGGGTCACCTGCAGAAATTAACTGCAAGATCTCTGAAAATTACTTGAGAAGTTTCCTGCCCAACAACCAACTAGGTTGACAGGCTGACTGTCTGTCAGGTGGGAGAGCAGCCAGGAAGCAGGGTATGTCTGACATCGCAGCAGAGAGGAATGAGAAATCACGTGGGGGTAAGGTGTGGGTCAGTCAATTGCTGGGATATGATCGCATGGAGGTAAATTAGTTGGGACTGGAGGAAAACACTTCTGCTCCTCCTGGTCCCGGCAGTATAGTAAAAGTACTTCGACCTCAAGGATCCACCTGCCTCTTCTTTTTTAACTTGCTGAGGCCTAAGAATCCCACCCTCCATGTTAAAAAACAAAAATGCTGTTAGGATGGAGGCACAGAGCCTTTTAAAAGATTTTCAGAGACCAAAACTACCTTGAGGTCAAAGCGACCGCTCAACCAACTTCCACTAAAACTGCAAGTGGGCGGGTTGGGGTCAGGTTTGGAAAGCTTTAAATTTTTACCTTCCCATCCACCCTTGGGGGTTAAAACTCTTCCACTGTGTTGCAATTTTAGTTCTAGTGCAACACTAGGATTAAATTACAACACATTTAGTTATTCATATGAAAATGCTTTAACAATTTCAAGCATGTGCCTAGTTTTGAATTTCGGTAGGTAGATCCATTGCAGCAAGTATAGGAAGTCTATAAAACCACAAGCATATCTGCCACCAGAATGTTCAGTAATGAATACAAAGGATGTTTTATCTTTGTGGGATAGCAGTTGGATGAGTTCAGAGTGTGCCATATTCAAACACACCTTGAAAAATTGAAAATCCAACTAACCTGTTCTAGAACAAAAACACAGAGGGGTGGGAACCTTGCCTGCCCTGTGGTTTGAATTGGCCATCCATTTTTACACCCTGTCTGACATTCCTCCGCATAGAAGTCAACAAAGGGTAAAACAGGCATCCAATACGAACGTGTCTAGCATGTT
This sequence comes from Carcharodon carcharias, assembly GCF_017639515.1. Classification (NCBI taxonomy): domain Eukaryota; kingdom Metazoa; phylum Chordata; class Chondrichthyes; order Lamniformes; family Lamnidae; genus Carcharodon; species Carcharodon carcharias. Next base: position 83,926,739 of record NC_054469.1, on the reverse strand, counting down.
TGGTTACAATTATCCCCATACTTTCTGCACAACTAAAACTCTGAAGTTGCCAGGAACCTCCTTTTCTAAAAAGGAGGAAGGAGCATGCATGTGCCATGTCACTAAGAGAACTAGGAGTAGCTGGGGAAGGAGAGGGGTAGGGGTTAGCGCTTGGAATAGAACATTGATGCTAAATTTGCTCTGAACTGAACTGAAGCCGATGGGACATGGAATTTTAGTCTGTGCAGTTTCCTTTGCTGAGTCAATATACATGTTGGGATTTGTACAACTCCACATGCCATAAGATTGGCTTTATCAGCAATTTTTTAAATAGGGCTCTAATTATTTTCTCACCTTGCAAGCTTGCTGCAAAAATGGAGCACAAAGCTATCCTGTGGGACAATGCCTGTCCTGTCTATCACACAAACTCACTAACAGGCCAAAGGCCACCACCTTCAGATGTGAGAAGTGCCTGGTCTACCTCTATTACCATGGAAAGGCAAAGTATCTAAAAAATCTGAATAATAGATTAAGCAAGCTGTTTCATGCTGCTACTATGCAGTGGCTTTGTGGGTGATAATTTCACGAACAGGATGTTAGGTTCAGTCGAAAAAGACCTTCTTCCTACCAATGTCGAGCAATGTCGTGTATGCCTTTCAGTGCCGATGTGATGTCAGATATGTAGGCCATATGGCCCAATGATTGGCTGATCAAATAAAACATCATGTTCTTCTGATTGTTCATAATAAGCAGAGTACAGACCAAACTTAACCAGCCCATGCTTGCAAAACCCAAAATGTCTACTGTTAGATGTGATTCTGCAATTGGGCAGCACTTGCTGAACAATCCTGAGTGTGCTAATAGCTACACTAACAACCAATTTAAGTTAATCAGTCAAGCTCATAATATGGCTCATTTACACTTGGTAGAAATGACATTTATATGCAAGGGCCCATTCTCTGCAAACAAAAGGAATACATTCAAGTCTTGTACTATTTTTGAATTACCCAGGAACTTGGAGAGCCTACAGTAGCCCATTACCTTCTCCATGGCAATACCTTGGCCGATCAGAGTCAACTTGCCAACCAAGCAATGCTCTTTTCTCCTGCAATATAAATTGTTGGTATAGTTTGAAATTTGGCATTCTTGTATTTGTCCTGATGAGTGTAAGATGAAAAACTTCAACAACATGTCTCTCTTTTCAGAAATATTCAAGATCTGTACTACCAAATGAAGATTAGACTAGTTTGTATAGAACAATTTCTTTCAACATTATATCAAGCCAGCTTCTTAAAAGATAATGTTCTGACATGAGCTATGCTGAGAAGAACGCATTCATTGTCCATCTTTAGTTTCATTGAGGTAGTGGGCCATCTCCTTGAACTGCTGCTGTCCTTGTACTGATGATAAATAGGAAATTCCAGGATTGTGATACAAACAATGAAAGAACAACAATATTTGGCCAAAGTGGAATTTTGTAGAACAAAAACAGAATTAACTGGAAAAACTCAGCAGGTCTGGCAGCATCGGCGGAGAAGAAAAGAGTTGACGTTTCGAGTCCTCATGACCCTTCGAGGGTCATGAGGACTCGAAACGTCAACTCTTTTCTTCTCCGCCGATGCTGCCAGACCTGCTGAGTTTTTCCAGGTAATTCTGTTTTTGTTTTGGATTTCCAGCATCTGCAGTTTTTTTGTTTTTAATCTCTGAATTTTGTAGAACCTGGAGGGAATATTGGAGCTGATGGCATTCCAACAAAATTGCTGCTTTTATTTTTAGAAATTTACAGGGATTTTCTTCTTGGTGATAGAGAAGAGAACTGCTCTCAGCATAAACTTGGTGAATTGCTGTAGTGCACCTTGGAGATGATACATACCATAGCCACAGTGGCAGAGGCCAATCAAATTGGTCTGTCCTGGATGGAGTCAAGCTTTTGTATGGTTGTATGCCAGATGAGCGGTGAGTAATTCACCATCACTCCTGACTGCAGTGCTGTAGTTTATGGAGGGCTTTTGAGGAGTGAGTATGTGAATGCACCGTTTCTGCATTGATCTTGAAGCCACAGTGCTGTTATGGTCAATCCAGGTCAACTTCTGGTCAATGATGACCCACGAATGGCAGAAGACCCAGCAATGGTGGTGCAATTGGAAGTTCAGGTGGGATGGCTGGGTTTGCTCTTATCAAGCTGATCATTATAGGGTGCTGATGTTACCTGTCACTTGTGAGCCCAAACGTGGATGTTATCAAGGTATTTCTATAGGTTGACATTGCCTGCTTCATTACTGGAGGAGTTTTGAATAAAACTGATCACTGTGCAACATCAATGTCAGCCCTATATCTGGTATTACGATGGTGGGAGTGTCACTGAATGCTGAATATGTTTGGATTGATGACCCTTAAGAACATAAGAACAGGAGTTCACCATGCATCTCAAGCCTATTCCATTATTCAGTCAGATCATGGCTGATCTGAATCCTAACACCATCTACGTGCCCTGGTTCTATAACCTTTAATGCCCTTGCCTAATTTTCATGGAAAACGTCTGCAGTGATGCCCTGGGCCTATAATTATGAATCTCCAACAAACACAACCATCTCTCCAGCCACTGGACAATTTTCCCTTTGGCTCCCATTGAGTTTGATTTTTTTTGGGATCCTTGATGCCATACTCAGTAGAATGCTAACATGCTGTCCAGGGCCATTCCAGCTGATAGAATAGTAGGAAGCACCTGATCAACAAATGATTTCCAAGAACATTAGCTTGTGTTCTCCCTGATAAACTTTAATTTTCTTAAAAGCAAAATTATCAAGAGTCACACTTACTGACCATTGGCAGTCAAGAGGATTTTAACAAAAGTCTTTGCAAAATCTTAAACCTGTATGAAGAATGGTCAGAAAATTGAAAAGAGGGTAAAACATCATGGGCAGGTTACTAATTAAGGCTATGCGTAACACAAGTCATGGTCTCGATTCCCACATTACAATTTCTCAAGGAAATCCAGGCAGAGAGGTTGAAGTCAGAGGTACACACAGTGGATTCAAATTCTAAAACAAAAAGACAAAAGAAAATCTCAAACAGCACCATTCCCACACATTTGTTTCATTTGAACTTCTGCCATAATTGCTCTCAAACACATTGGATTCTATCCTTTCTGATCAACTATATTCCTGTTAACCACACAATTGAAGCAAATTATGTGAATAGACTGTTGACGTCATGCATGATTGCTCAGCCACTGACGAAAATTAGGATTGAATTGTTAGTGAAAGTTATCTGTTTTATAAGGTGGTGGATAACAACCTGCACTCACCCCAAATTAAACCAGAAATGTAACGGATCATAACATTAGAAAATAAAGCAATCTGAGTGGTTTAATATTGATTACTGCATGTCAGCCCAATTGAGGAAAGCTCCATGCACACTAGAACAAGAAACTGTTTCAACCCATGACTCACTTTAGCTCCCCATAATGCTGTCAGTGTAGAGTTAAAAAATAAATTTTATCCATAAATTTGCAATTTAAACCCCAGGAAGGCCCCATTACTTATCTGCAGTTGGGTTTGTGTTTGCCTTGATCAAATTTACAAAAACATTCTTCAACATGAAACATGTTTCAATATCAAAAGAGAATACACAAAACGATTAAGATTAATTCCAAGGGCTTTATTGCCTGCACTTTAAAAAGTGGCCCTTCAATCACAAATTGGGTAATCCAGAATCATTGATCATGCATACAGAACAAAAAGGTTTGCTCATTTTGGCATGAAGTAAGAACTGAATTCTAATCCTATAAAAAAATAGCCCTCACAAACCCATTCTGGAAAAATAAAATCTAACTTCCCCTTAGGAAAACAATTTGCACTCAAGTGAAAGTTTTGTTATGAATAGCATCCTGTCCTAACTAAACAGTGAACCCCTGGTAACTGAGGGCTCTTTTTAGTCAAAGCAGCTTTAGACCATGAACGTGGACTGTCACGTGCAGCTGAAAGCACAGTGACATAAATGAATTCACAGCAGGAAACCAGTAAGCAATGAGGCCAAGTTTATGTGCCAGATGTAATGCTACTTTTGATCTCCAAACAACCATTAAAATACATGACTGTGCTGTCTAATTTCTCTATAAAATCCAATACTAGTCAAGTACACTCAATGGCTTAAAATGGAAGAGAGATTTTCCATGGTTTCCACTATAATTCTATGCAGGGTGCTGAAAACACAAAAGATGCCTTATTTATAGCAAATGTCGAAAAATATAAGATTAACTGAATTCTACACTTTACATTTATTACACTTGAGTCTGACTAAAAAGCCTGTTAATGAAAAGACATGATTTGTGCCTTTTGTTTCTCTGCCGGAAAAATTCTGACAAGGCTTCCTCAATCGTAAAAGGATGTGAACAGAGGCTTATGCAAACAAACTGGTTAGCTGCGCCTCCATGTAAATGAAGAATGAAATTAACCCCTTTCTTGCCCACCGTCCTCTCAAAGCAAATCGGCTGTACAACTGCTGCTCCAACATATGTGAGAAAGCAAAGAAATCGAGCCCTGGCCACAGTGCTCAAACAATGAACGCTTTGAGCATTGATCAATTTAATTTCCATGGAGATGGGGTAATAAACTGTGAAAGGAATTCCTACAATACACATCAGTAAGCACAAACAACACAGCAGAAAACAACTTATGCGACCATATTATGACTAAAACATATTTTCAAATAGATGCCTCACAGTTATGTTGAAAACACTTGGAGAAAACTCGAGACTTGCTCGTGCAATTAAATTTTGTTCAGTACATCAGGAAGTGTTTGCTTGAGTATTATTACGAATTCCCCTCACACCCTTAAGCTTCTCCAAAATTGTATTATTTTTGTTAGCTGGGCACAACATTGCTGTGTTCAAGTAATCTCTGTAATTCCCCTTTTTCCTCATTTCCTACTTTGCTGTTGCATACATTGCCGAATTCAAGTGGTCAAATAACTCAACTTGGTCAGTTTGAAAAAATGTCTTCAAATTGTGAGTAGACTGTACACGTACTTTTGGCTTATGCACTTTACCATTCCAATGGGACAAATACTGTATATACCCATGTAAGAGGCAAAGTTTTGAGACCAATATTTCAGGCAAAACAATAAGGGGTCAACTTTTACACAGGTAATGTTTGAGGGGCTTACTTTCAACTGAAATACACTTTCCCAGCACACCTAACAACAAAAGAATCCACAAGGTAGTTGGGAAACAACACATACATCAGTCATTTCTCTCTCATTCTCTCTCTCTGTTTTTATTAAAGAGCCACCCCCCAGCCCTGGCCCGGCCTTCATTTGCTGCAAGGTTGGAAAGGTCCTGCGGTGCCTGAACCTAATCCTAGCCCCAGACCAGGCACAGGGTATTTTTTTTGGGGGGGTGGGGTGCGGTTATATCCATTGTAGAGTGGAATGGGTGGGGTGGGGGGTGGGTGGAAAATGAGGTATGGTGGTGGCAACCTTCTGGGTCTGCACTGAACCGTGCCTCCCCTGATTCCGCCTACCCCCTACCACCCATACTCTGGGAGAGGAATTGGCAGTGTCAGCTGGGCCTGCAACTTCATTGCTGCTTAGGGGCTGAGGGAGTGAAGGGAAGGGAAAGAAAGGGCTGCGCCATTAGAAAATGTCATTCTGATGGCCCCCAGCCCTTAAATTAGGCCTTGGTACAGAGGGGTTGCATTGAGTCAGCATTTGCAAGGGCCCGAATGGCAAGGCCAGAGCCTTCCCTCCTCTCTCCAGCAAGGCTGAAGTAGATGATTGAGGACACAAGGCCCAGGGATTCATTTATTTAATGTTCATTCTGGAAGTTGGCCCCGCATCTTGTTTCCATGGGCACTGTTAATTCCTCTTCTTTGATCCATCATTTTTTCCCTCCAAAAAATCTAAATTAATCTTCATTCTTCCTGTCTTGTTTGACAAGTAGGAAAGTAAGGAAATACAGTGAGGCAACTTCTTTTAATGAATAATGAATGGAGGTTTTTAATGCGATTGTAGAGATTATACTTTAGTTCTGAAATTTTTGGCTTTTGATCCTTGAAAGACTAAGGTCAACTTTTACTTCAAGCGTGTGGAAAATGATTTTTTTAAGCCGAAAATCATGGTTCAATTTTTGAGAGATCAACTCTTACACGGTGTACATATGGTATTTTAGTTACGCTAAGCTCCCTAGACATATAAGATAACTGTTAACCTGTTCGGATTTTTCTTTTGTGTTGGCAAGAAAATCAAATAAAAAGACTTTTAATGCTGAAAACATTACTTATTGGATCTGAAAGAATATAACGTTCTATCACGCTATAATTCTTATTGGGACAAACTGTATACCTGCTCTCAAAGTTGTATTTTGGGACCATTTCATCTGGAGATACTCGGTTGTCACTGAATGTTGAAAAGATTACATGGGTGTGAAAAAGATCTACTCAAGGGGTAACTTTAACCAAACCGACCCCGGTTAAGCCAATCACCTGTTTTGCACCCTGCTCAGTTTAATTTCCATTGACTTGGTGTAAAAAGGGCAGCGGATTAGCTGGATTGTCTGGCATGACAACCAAATTTTAGGGAAATTGCATCAAAACAGAAAAGGTTTTGACAAATCCATCGCCAACAGATCATAAGAATGTAAATAGGAAAATGAGTAGACCATATGGCCCATCGAGCTTGCTCCAGTATTCAACACAATCTTCTGCCTCCCAACTCCACTTTACTTTCCATTCCCCATATCCCTCAATACCCTGAGACCAAAAATGTTTCTATCTCAGTCTTGTATTCAACGATGGATATCCACAATCCTCTGGGGTAGAGAATTCCAAACATTCACAATTCTTTGAGCAAAGAAATTTCTCCTCATCTCAGTCTAAATGATCAATTCCTTATCTTGAGGTGATGCCCTGGTGTTCTAGATTCCTCAGCTAGGGGAAACAACCTATGTGTCTACCCTGTCAATTCCCTTCAAAATTTTGTACGTTTCAATGAGATCACTTCTCACTCTACAGAACTCCAGAGAATGTAGGCCCAACTTATTCAGCCTCACATGATAGGACAATCTTCTTATCTCAAGAACCATTTTAAGGAACCTTGATTGTACTTCCTTAAATATTGAGACCAAAAATGCACACAGTATTCCAGGTGTGGTCTCACCAAAGTCCTATGAAATTGTAGCAAGACTTCCTTATTCTTGTACTCCAATGCCCTTGCAACAAAGGTCAATATAACATTTCACTTCCTATTTGCTTATTGTATCAAAGGATGGATGATAATACATATCAACTGCCTGCCAGTATTCAGCTATGAAGCTATTGTGCTGGAAGACTTAATGATGGAATTACAGAATGTCACAGAACAAAAATAGGCCATTCAGCCCACCAAGTTGGTATCAGTGTATTTCTCCAAGTCTCTCATTTCATCCCACTCACCGGCTCACTCCCACACTTTAGTAGCCCTCCTCTAACTTTTAATTCTATTTTAATAGTATTTATGAATATTAACTGAAACAACAGTTTGTGGAAGAGAATTCCACATTTTACCCACCTTTGACATAAAGATTTTCCTCTAACGTCCCCATTAGTTATTGTTGATGCTCTTAAACTTGTGCCCTTACATTACTGTGTCACCAGCCAGTAAAAATAAATCATTAATTACCATTCATAACCTTTCATTATCTTGAAGGCATGAGTCAAGTTTCCAGTTAGCCTTCTCAATGCTAGTAGAAAAAAAACATATTACTCAAGTCTCTCCATTTCTGGCAATAACTTGAGTGAATCCACACTGAACATTTTCCATTTCTTTTATATCGTTCCTATAATGCGTAGCTATTGCTAATGTGTGCTCATCATGTTACCTGCACAGAGTGCCTCGTAGATACAACTTTGGAGATTTCACAGCACTTAAATTGTGAATCAGCAATGCTCAACATTTAGGTAGTAAAGACGGAAATCCACAAGACTGTTAAAAATGCATAATACTGAGTATTTGCAAGTAAGGTTCTAACATCTTTTATTTCAGCGGTGAAATATCAGAGACAATTGTTAGCATCAAAGTATCTACTTTTGTAAACTTTGCTTGGAAAATACCCATGATTTTTGCTACTGTTGCATCAGACCAAATTGCAAGATGATTGAGGCTTTGAAAGAAAACAATTGAAAAATTTCATTTATTATAAACATAAATTGTGTTTTTTAATATTTCAGATAAACAAACAGATGGAGAGTCTTCAGGAAAGAAAGATATAAATATTAATGAACAACAATTTGCCCAAAATTGAATGCAGCGTATTCTGCACAGACTGTGTTTCAACTTTTCTCTATTACCATCCTATTTAATATGTTGGTGTGTTTTTGACTTAGCTCACATTCTAGTTTAAAGGTGACAGATAGGGAACAAAATAATTTCCAATCTAAACTTGCATACTTTATTGTCAGGCAGAGTTGCATTTATATGTTGCCATTAAGATAGGAAAGTGTCTCAAGTGGTCTTCCATCAAACAACGTGCCAAACTTGTACTGTTCCCAATCTCATCTTGGTAGCACTCTACTATCTCAATCAGAAAGATGTGGGCTTAAATATGAATTCAAGCACATTGGGCGAAATGGTCTCAGATTTGCACTAAGTGGGTGGTTAAAACGATGTTTTACCTGTCGGCCTCATTAATTATGCATTCCCGGGAAACACGCTGTTTCCATGGCATGTGGGCTCTTATTTGCCCACCACGCCATCAACTCGCTGCTTTATCACGCCAGGCGCCATATTTGTAGTGCAGCTGTGAGCACACCTCTCAGTGCTTCCAGCTCACAACTGCTGCAAATAAGACATGGCCCCCAAAAGCAAAAAGACTGCAGGCCCCAGGTTCAATGACGTGCCCCTTGAGAACCTTTTGAATGCAGTGGAGGCCCGCCGAGATATCCTCTACCCCCTCTCTAGTGGGCAGCAACCTCACTAATCCAGTTTGGGAGGTGGTGGCAGCAGTGGTCAGTGCCAAGGCCCTTCAAAAGAGGATGGCCACCCAGTGCCACAAGAGGATGAATGATCTCCTCCGTTCTGTCAGGGTAAGTCAATCTTCTCATCACTCCCAACTCTCACACCCACAAACCCATCACACAGCTACAGGGCCCTCACTCACTGCCAGTTCAAGGGACATCACCATTCACTCTCTCACACTCGCCATCATTGTCCTCATCCTGTCCATGGAACCACTCACCACCCACACGTTAGGCATACTGATCATCTGGCCTGGCAGGTGTCAAGCTTACACACTCTCCATCTCTATTTATGCAGGACAAGCTGGCACACAACAAGAGGGAGAGGTCACTTACTGGTGGAGGAATGCCAGAAATCCAGGTCCTCACGGATCTTGAAAAGCAGAGTCATCCAGCTGTCTGGTGAAGATCTGGGCCATTCCTGTGCTGATGGTAAGGCCGGTGCTGCTCTACCAAATGAGGATCCAGTAGGGCAACATCCATCAGACAACCATGCTGTGAGTCACTTTCCCTGTTCCGCAGTCCCCTACCAAGCACTAATTATCTCTCCTTGCTTTCGTAGGCACATCTGGGAACCAGCCAACACAGTCCACAACCTAAGGCCACCAATCAAGCCATCACAGCACTCACCCACACCCTCCAACAGCACAGAGACACACACCTCGGTGGGACCTAGCTTTAGAGTAGCCTCAGGATCACAATCTGGTGAGCACATTGCACTGTCTGATCCACAGCAGGTGGAGACAGGGATTTCCCAGGTGTCCGGCACTCGGAGGACTGCTGGAGGCCAGAAATTTGCTGAGTTCAAGTCAGATAACAAGCTTCTGGACTCAGTCATGTCACAGTTGCTAGAGCTGCAAAGGCAAGCTCAGGAACATCAGGAAGGGAAGTCCACTACACTCCTCAGATTGCAAGGCACAATGGAGGGGTCTGTCCGCCTTCAGGCTGAGGTGAAAACGCTGGCATGCCAACGCACTGAGGTCAACACTGGTAGAATGGTATCGCCATGGAGACCTTGGTCCAGGATATTGGTCCTGCACTGTTGCATGGGCTGAACTCCATCGCTGACCCCTTAGTTGGCCTCCAATGGTGTGTACACAAGAGGGCTGCTGGGCAGCTTGATCTCACTCCAGCTACCCCTTCTCCTCAAGGAATCAGCCAGGGGCCCTTGGGCACCCATAGGGAGGAAGATCAGCAGGTGCACCCCCCGGAGCCACTCATCGAAGTGACTCCCGGATTGTCTGGCCCATGTGAATCCTGTCTTCCTTTGACCCCAGCAGCTCCAGCTCGACAGCTTGAGGAGGGTGCCACTGCCACACAGCAGGACCCCAAAAGCAGGACACCAGGTCTCAGCCCCTCAGAGGACACCTGTCAAGGTCATCACCGACAGGGCACTGCAGTCAGCAGACTGCCTCCACCTCTGCTGTGGATGTCCGGGGAGCACCAAGATGTAGCAGCAGCGTTAGGAAGATTAAGAAGATGTAATTGCACAGCCTGGGTAAGGGTGTTAATCACTTGTACATAATGTTCACTATTGTCAGTAAACTCCCAAGAATGACTCCCTGCTTTTTGCTCTTTGTTCTGATGAGCAGTGTTCTTGTCACTCAGATGTGAAACCTTTCTGCACAAGATAAAGGCAGGTGTCTCAGTCCAGGGCCTCTTCCCTGTGCTCTGTGCAGCTTTCAGATCAAAGTGATAGTCTGGCCTCACGCTCCCTGGACACATTGCTGATTCCTGCACCTCCACGGTGCTGGTCATTGCTGCCAGAATGTTATGGGCAGGTGTCACAGAGTTCCCTCATTCTCTGTGTGTGCTCTCAGCACCTTTAATGTGGGGCTGGCCCACATCTTTTCAATATCTATGACCAGTGAAGCTGTGCTCCTGAAAGGGTCAGATATTGAAGGTGGACAAAGGATCAGATGCTTTTAAAGTTTTATGGCTGCATCTCTGTGATGAGATCCTGATCAAAGAGCATAAGCGAGCTGCCCTTGGTCAGACAGGAGTGAGACATTCTCAGAGGCTATGTGAAGATCTATATAGTATCCTCACTGCATGTTGTCATCATCCACCTGCAATCGAACGACTATTAGGATCTCCACTGTGTCCTCGTGACAGGAGCCTTACCACAGAGGGTATGCGCACTGCCAAAAGCCAGACTGGAGTCAAACATTCACAGATGCAATATGAGGATTTTATGATGTCACCTCACTGCATGTCATCATCATTCTCCTCAAATCTAGCAGCAATGAAGGCTTCCTGTGTGCACCTGCCTCGTCTGGCTAGTGCGAGGGCCTTATCACCATCATCATCGCCTTCGAGGACCTCATCACCCTCATCCCCGTCGACGTTCTCCTCATCGGAAGAGATGTGCAGCTCCTCCATCTCCTCCTCAGACAGCTCCTCTCCCCATTGCAGTGCCAGGTTGTAAAGGATGCAGCAGGTGACGATGATGCATGACGCCCTCTGTGGACTGTATTGAAGGGCTCCACCAGACCAGTCCAGGCACTGGAACCTCACTTTCAGTATCCCGATGGTTTTCTCCACCAAGTTGCGAGCTGCTGCATGAGCCTCATTATAATGTCACTCTGCTGCAGTCTGAGACCGCCACACGGGTGTCATCAGCCATGGCGTCTGCGGGTAGCACTTGTCCCCAAGGAACCAACCCTGCAGCTTCTGTGGACCCTGAAAGACATCAGGGATCTGACTGAGAATGGCGAAGTCGTGCACACTCCCTGGAAACCATGCGCAGACCTGCAGGACGTATTTGTGGTGGTCACACATCAGCTGCACATTCAGCGAATGGAATCCCTTGAGGTTGACATAGTTCACCGCTTGTTGTGATGGAGATCTGAGCACCACATGAGTGTAGTCGATGGCAACCTGCACCTGTGTGAAACCCGTGAACTGGACAAATCCAATCACTCTTGCTTCCTGGCTCTCTTGGCCCTGGGCGAGATGCACAAAGTTATGTGCCCTTGCAAAGATGGCATCTATGACCTCATGGATGCATTGGTGGGTGGACGCCTGTAATACCCCTCAGAGGTCACTTGTGGAACCCTAAAAAGGAGCCGCTGGCATAGAAATTGAGTGCTGCTGTCACTTTCATGGCCACTGGTAGTGGATGCCCTCCAAGTCCCCATGGAGCCAAATCCTGCAGCAGCTGGCAGATATGACTGACCAGTTCCCTAGACATGTGCAGACTCTGGTGACACTGGTTCTCGGTCATCTGCAGGAATGAAAGGTGGTCTATAGACCCTGGGTGTCATTAGGTGCTGACCAGCATCGGTTTGCTGTGGCTTCTCAGCAGCTTTTGTGGGAGCCCCAGCCACCCCTCCCTCTACATAGCTAGGCACCTCAGTTGCTGTCTTCTCCGTCGTCTTCGCTTTCTATACGCCACGAGGTATACAGCTAGTTCACAAGGCTCCATGATCCTGATGTACTCCATTTCCATTACAGTTGCCAATTCCATGTCTACCCAAGAGTTCTTGGTCATGCCCAACTCTTGCACTGAAACCCCAAAATATGTATGCGCCTATCCTTGGAGTCAACCTTCAGCAAAAAATTGTGCAGAAAGCATAAGCCTTCTTTGGTTAATATATTAGCTTGTATGGTAGAAGCATATATTCTGATAATGATTGTGGAATTTGTAGTTGTAGGGATTTGAGCCAATCAGAAAAACCAATGGGGAGGTTCTGAAGGCTTCTAGCAATTAAGTTCTTAATCATAAATCCAACACCCGAGGGCCATTGTTCATCTTTAACTTTCCCTGGCCAGAAAAGTATATAATCTGCTCCATGCTCTGTCAATGATGTCTTACAGACATAAGAAACCATTCGATAAGTGAAAAAAAATCCTTTCTGTAATGCAGAATGCTCCACCAGGAGATGACCTGGGTTGAAATTGTTGTTTTAAGATGTACAAAAAGAATAGATAGGGAGAATGTTAAAGATTGGATTCAAATCTATTTAGATAACCTGGTTTTCAATTTTGGTGAATTGCCTATGATTATTTAACCTTGTGGTTTCCAAGTGCTTTTCCAGAACAGGCTACGAGGAATTGCTGTTCAAACTTCCAAAACACTGTCACCTACAGATAAACCGTGCGATTGCAGAAACATTTTTTCTGTCTGCAGCTCACAAATATTTGCTGGCAAATGTGCAAAAATACAGAAACATGATGACCTTCTTCCCCAACCCTCTCACAACCAGAAAGCGCTCTCAGGTTCTTTAAGGTTTGAGGATCTCAGGTTGTGAATGTATGCTCTTTTTCTTACAGCAAAACACCAGTGCAATTTACCTGCTGTTTGTGCAATCTCCAGAAAACATCAAACATTATGGTCAATTAGTACACACAGATTGGTCCCACTTTTTCTTTCCACTCCCAGTTTTTCTCCACTTCAGGTCAATCAATGGTAGAGGATGAGAAGAAAGGAGAGAACAGGCTGTCAAAGGAACATACTCACTTCCACAGTCACCACCAGTGAGTACACTCTACTTTGCTAAAGGGCATAGCTTCGGTGTAGTAGCCTGCAACTATACTGAGCTGATAACCATATCATACCAGTGTGAGAAACAGCCAGACAAATGTGTTTGCATGATTGCTAGGAGGAGAGGTTCTCTGTCAGTATTTTTGCTGGAATGGAGACAATTTTTAATTCAGTAGTTCCTAGAACCTAGTTCTGTTATGGTGCACATACTGAATTGCCAAAGCAGTCTATTTTCATAGACCCTGTTTTGTACAGATAGGTTCCAGAGCCTAGACAAGATTCACACTATCATAAAGCAACTGGGGGAAGCTTGGCAAGAGCTCAAACATTTCTGTCAGTACGATATGGGATACACTATTCAGAGTGAGGGAAACCAAAAGAGTTTCACTCTTTACTTGTCCTCTGCTATTCATTGGGGCGGGGGAAGTTGTAACCTCCAAAGAGAGGTGGGTTTGGGCTAGGTGGCATGTAAAAAATTCGAAACCCTCCACCAAATTGCTCAGTTCCATTTTTAATGCAGGCAAGCAATCAAATTGCTTGCAGGTGGGGTGTTGGTCATTTAAATATTGTAATGAGGTTACATACCTCAGGATTAACACTATTTTAAATTTAACCTGACTAGTTGAGTCTCCTAGGCCTTGGGGAGCCAGTCAGCTAATTGGAGGTGAGGGTTGCTGGATCCAAGAGGTATTCCCTTCCCAATTAACTTCTGGGTCCATTTTACCTGCTTCACCCACCCATTCGGATTAGACACTGTGCCACCTGCCACCCTCCTCCGCCCAACACTGGTCCTTTTGATCTCTTACCCCATCCCCAACCACCGGCACCAGCCCTTGCCATCTCTCCCCCAACCTGATACAGGCCGTTCTAATTTCACCCTCCAGCACCAGTCCCCCAACACACCACTTTCCTTTCCAATCTTCCCACATCCTGACAATAGCCATTCAAATCTCATCCCACACCCCATTCCTCCAAACACGGGCCTTCCCAAGCTTCCCCCATTACCAGCTCTTCCAACCATCCTGTCTTCTCTCCCCCAAACCTGAGACTGGCCCTTTTCACTCTGCATGCTCCCCCCCAATCCACCCCACCCCCTCAGCACCAGTGCTTCTGATCTCCACCACACTGGCCCTTCTCAATTTCTTACTTCTCTACACTCCACTCCCCAACACATTCCTGTCAATCTTTCCCCCACCACAGGCCATTCTGATCTCCGCAACTCCCTAACACTGGCCCTTCCAATCTGTTAAATTCGGCAGCCCTCAATGTCTTAAAATAATGTTTTATACAGACGACCGTTAAAACAACTTATTCTTATCTCTCACAACACTTTTTAATGTTTACAAATTGTACAAAATTAATTAATTCCAAAACTTTTTAAACAATTAGCTGGTTTTAACTGGGTTTAAGAAATCTAGATAAAAGCAAAATACTGCAGATGCTGGAAATCTGAAACAGTGACAGAAAATGCTGGAAAAATTCAGCAGGTCTAACAACATATATGGAGAGAAAAACAGAGTTAACCTTTCAAGTCTGCATGACTCTTCTCCAGAGAAGTAGAAATGTGATGAAAATTATACAGTTTAAGGGGGGGTGGAGCAGGTGAAGCTCAATAGAAGGCCAGGTGGGGTCAAAGGAGAGATTGACAAAGATATCATGAACAAATGGACAAAGTGGGTGTTAATGGTACTGGTAAGGGCTAAAGGAGGTGCTGATAGTGGCATTCAGGTAAGAAAGCAGAATGTGATAATAGCAGGACAAGGGCAAGCACTCTGAAAAGAACAACATGAGCAAGATGACCCTTGTGAGGGTGGGGTGGGGAAGGGGACAGCAGTGGGGAAAAAAGTTCAAAAATAGGATAAAAGGTGGGGATAAAACAATGAATAAATGAATAAAAATGAAAATAAAAATAAGAGGATAGAAAATAAAAATAAAAAAAAAAATTAATATTGAAAGAAGAGGGTAAAAAAGGGGTGAGGATAGAGGCTAGAGATCATGGTCTGAAGTTGCTGAACTCAATGTTAAGTCCGGAAGGCTGTAAATTGCCTAAACGGAAGATGAGGTGCTGTTCCTCCAGTTTGCATTGAACTTCACTGGAACAGTGCAGCAGGCCAAGGATGGACATGTGGGCATGAGACCAGGATGGTGTGTTGAAACAGCAAGTGACAGGAAGGTCTAGGTCATGCTTGTGGACAGATCGAAGGTGTTCCGCAAAGCCGTCATCCAAACTGCGTTTGGTCTCTCCAATGTAGAGGGAACTGCATTGGGAGTAGTGAATGCAGCAGACCAAATTGAAGGAGGTGCAAGTGAAGTGCAGAAGGTGTCCCGAAGGGAATGGTCCCTATGGAATACCAACTGGGGGTGGGGGGTGGTTGAGGGGAAGATGTGCTTGGTGGTGGCATCATGCTGGAGTTGGCAGAAATGGCGGTGGATGATCATTTGAATGCGGAGGTTGGTGAGGTGATAATTGAGGACAAGGGGGATCCTATCATAGTTCTGTGAGTGAGAGGAAGGTGTGAGGGCAGTGGTGCGGGAGATGGGTCGGACATGGTTGAGGCCCCTGTCAGCCACAGTGAATGGGAAACCTCGGTTAAGGATGAAGGAAGACATGTCAGACATGTCATTTTGGAACAGATGCGAGGAGGTGAAGGAACTGAGAGAATGGGATGGAGTCCTTATAGGAAGCGGGTTGTGAGGAGCTGTAGTTGATGTAGCTCTGGGAGTCGGTAGGCTTGTAATGAATATTGGTGGACAGTCTATCACCAGAAATGGAGACAGAGAGGTCAAGGAAGGGAAGGGAAGTGTCAGAGATGGACAATGTGAAGGTGATGGAGGGGTGGAAATTGGAAGCAAAATTGACACATTTTTCCAGGTCCAGATAAGAGCACGAAGCAGCACCAAAACAGTCATCAATGTACCGAGGAAAGAGTTGTGGGAGGGGGCCTGAGTAGGACTAGAACAAGGAATGTTCCACATACCCCATAAAGAGACAGGCCATAACTGGGGCCCATGTGAGTACCCACAGCCACACCTTTCATTTGGAGGATATATCTGGAGTTGCATTTGGTTAGACCACAACTATAACAGTGAAACAAAGCCAATACTGCAGCAGTTCAAAACCTGCCCTTCAAGTGAAATAAGATGAGGCATTTTTGACAGTCTCTTTCAAAGAGAATATTCAGATGTAGAATGTGGGACTGTTAACAACTTATAACATAATCAAGATGATTTAGAGATTTCTCCCGCAAGGGGTGGAAATGTCATATTCAAATTATTCATTAAGATGATTTTTATTTAGACCATGTGTATAACTGGACAACATTTTACACTGGGAAAGTCCCAAAAGTTACAACAGATGCAAGTATAATACTCGAGGAATGATGAAATAAGAATTTTTCAATTTTACGAAACAGCAGTGTTAACCTAAAACCAACTCACAATTACACAATTCAGATTGAGACAGCTAAAAATCAGTAAATACAGTAACCAATTTCAAATGCTTAACATGCTATAATTAAAACAAAAGTCAGGAGAAAAGATGGGACTTACTATTCCAAAACTAAAATCATTTCTGATGCCGTCTCATATACCTCATACAGGTTAATGACCCAAGGATTGGATTTAGCCAATTCTAGGACTGCAATCTCATGAATAATCTCCATTCTGCAGTCTTGACCCTTCCTTCTTTTCCTCATAAATTTGGCAGCATATTCCTTCCTTGTAGCCTTCTCGGTACATTTTTTAACGACTGCAAATTTACCTCTGTGCAAACAAGAGAGATGTTTCATATTTTAATAGACAATCATAATGCAAAACTTCACCACATGAGTAGAGACTTTAAATAGTTAATGATCACTTAATTCTAATCCAAAGCAGCAATTGGAAATATCAGTGGTTAGCAAAGTTGCAGAAATAATACTTTAGATCACTTAAAACCTGGGTTCCAAACCAGCCATCAGAAAAAGATGGGCACGTAACCAGCTAGTGGGGCTCTTTTGTTGCCCTTTATTTAATTTCCAGAGTTCATGGGTTCAAAACATCAAAGTAAGGCCTGCTTAATATTTAACAGCCATAGCTTTGCAAGTTATAGCAGAGCATAAAATTAACGATAAAAAAATGTACCTTTCTCAGTGGCCAGCACAGAAGGTGTATAAACACAACAATGATCTGGTAATGTAATGTGGACGATAAACGTTTTCTACCCTAAAATAAATTTAAGCAAACTATACATAAAATTAAGAAGGTATAGATTTAGAATTGTGAAAAACTACAGTTAAAGAGAAGAGAATTCTACAATTTAGATTCAACTTAAATTTAATAAACACCATTCTGTATTATGGTACCTTAGGTCTAGTTTAAAATATGTGCGAAAATGTCAATGTATATATCCCCCGTATCAAAAAACTGCAAAGCCAGCATAGAATATGACCTGGGAAATCCATAATTTAATAAACAATAGCATCGCCAGGTAGCAAATGGGGCACCAAAAATACGAATCTAGGAGGTATTTCAGGTTAACACTGAAGCCATTGATCAGCTTGTTACAATACCATCCTTCTAAAAATTGTCAATTCAAGAAGTAGTTAAAAACAAGCACATTCATTAATCAGTGTCGAGAACACTATTTTATGATGCACTTTTCTGATTTGGAACGCAAAATTTACATGCAGTTGCAATTGCTCAGATTGACAATTTACAAAAAGCCACAAGCGTTTGGATTTTCCTGTTTCGACCACTTCCCCACAGGAAGTACTTGAGCAATAGCCTTAAGGCCGTGACTAAGTGAGCAGCTAAACATCACAATTTTGTTCCACATCCCTAACTATCTGTGGGGGTGCAACTAGCAAATTTAAAAGTAAACTTCTGCTATGGTCCACAGTTTAATTGAACAAGGGCAATTCAAAAGGCTGAACTTTCTTGGTCTTCGAGGATGGGCCAAGATTTATTCTGGCATAGCTAAATACAGCTGCAAACAATTTAGCTGTGATTTTCTGCCACTGAGACTCCATTTTTGCGAAATAATTTCTGACCACATTTGAATACGTAGTTAGATGAATATTTTTTGTCTCACTTATGGGGGAAATCGCTTGGTTTCTATCACAAGCAGTGGAAAGGAAAAAAGAAGTTTGATACGTGAATGCATTTTCCAAATTTTCATTTCCCATGTGTTTATTACATTTCTGTACTTTCCTAATGTAGTCTCATGAGAGGTGGAGTAAGGGACTCAATCATTAGGACTTATGTCACGCCAGGATGGTGTTTTGCTTCTCAATTATGAGGTAATTTCCTACCTTGGCACATTATTGTAAGGAAATGGACTACCAGGCTGAGAACAGCATCGACAATGCGGACTAGGCTTGTTTTTAGATACCAGTCCAAGTGCAATGTCATTTTCCACTGTCAATCACAAGGACTGTAACCAAATGGCCTTGAGACCAGAGAACTTAAAAAAGTGCAACAATGGTCTTTTCACAACTGTGATATTATTGTTGGCAGACACCATGTGCTGACAGAAACCTAGGGACTGAATAATTCTTTCAGCCCAGACTGGCTCAAATGATCCTTTGAAGGTGAACATTTTCATTGAAAATGCTAAGTATATTTAATATAACATGCATCAGATGTGCATGCACAGGTCTCTGTAACATTGCTTACAGTGAGTTGTGAATATGTTTACCTTACATAGGGGTATTATGCCATGTGAAGTTCCACATTTTATCATGGTCACCAATGGAGATTGGCTGAATTAGTCAAATTCTGTTTTTGTCCATGGTATTTTGCTATTTCATTAAATTTTTGAAGAATGATTTCCAAAAATACACATTTTTTGTGAATATTCAAAGGCTGCTGAGTGAGTTTATGTTGATAGACAGGTGGCTTTTTATCCTGTATCTTTTTTCCTTAGAGGTACATGGAAGAGTTGGATCATAAAGCTTAGTAGCACTGTAATCTTAGAATTCCAATCACAAAAAGGGCCATTCAACCCATTGTGCCTTTGCTGGCTCCTTGAAAAAGCTATCTAATTAGCCCCGCTCCCCCACTCTTTCCACGTTACACTGCTACATTTTCCCCTTCTAGTATTTTTCCAACTCCCTTTTAAAAATTACTAAATGTGCTTCCACCATCCTTTCAAGCCATGCATTCCAAACCATGACAGCTCATTGTATAAAATGTTTCCTCTGCACCTTTGATTCTTTTGCAGTGACCTTAAATTGTGTTCCATGCTTACTGACTCTTCTGCCACTGGAAATAATTTATCTTTATTTACTTCATCAAAACTCTTCATTATTTTGGATACCTCTATCAAATCTCCCCTAAACTACTTCTACAAGGAGAACAATGCCAGCTTCTCTAGTGACTGAAGTTCCTCTTCTCCAATGCTAGCCTTTGGTGGAAGACAAGGAAAATGGACGGGTTACTGGAGCTTCAGATTAATTGGCTGGAATGTTTTCCTGAGATTTGTCCGCACAGTTCAAAGGGAACCGGAGGTTTGGCAGACTGGCTTTGGAATGGGAGATTTGGTTCACTCACGGCTACTTGGGGTCTGCTCAGGTATGGGAGGAGGAAAGACAACAAGCTGACAACATTGGGAGGGGTGGCTTTGGGGGCAATTAGTTTGTACATTCCAAAGTGTTTTGCAAATGTGGAATTGTTTTAATTGACTCATTTTTGGTCCCCATTCCAAACTCTGTTCCCTAGCTACTGATTTCATCCCTCTCCCTGGCATATTTGCACCTCCAGAACAATACCCATCTCAGCTCATCTGCTGATGATTGTGTCTTTGTTACCTCTAGACTCAACTATTCCACTCCTGCAGCACTCCTGGCTGATCTCCCACATTCTACCCTCTGTAAACTTGAGGCCATCCAAAACTCTGCAACCTATATCTTAACTTGCAGCAAGTCCTCTTCCCCATCACTCCTTTGGAACTCTCTTTCTCAAAAGGCAATAGAAGCAGTGTCTTTGAATATTTTTAAGGCAGAGCTAGATAGGTTAGAACATGAGAACATAAGAACATAAGAAATAGGAACAGTAGACCATTCGGCCCCTCGAGACTGCTCCACCATTCGATAAGATCATGGCTGATCTTTTTGTGTTTCGATTTCCACATTCCCATCTACTTCCAACAATCTTTGATTCCCTTGCCTAACAAGAATCTATCTACCTCTGCCTTAAAAATATTCAATGACTCAGCCTCCACTGCCTTCTGAGGCAGAGAATTCCAAAGTTACACAATCCTCAGAAAAAAAATTTCTCCTCATCTCTATCCAAAAAAGGCAAGCCCTAATTTTAAAACAGTGCCTCCTAGTTCTGGACTCACTCACAAGAGGAAACATCCTTTCAACATCCACCATGTCAAGGCCATTCAGGATCTTGTATACTTCAATCAAATCACCCCTCACTCTTCTAAACTCCTGTGGAAATAAGCTTAGTCTGTCCAACATTTCCTCATAAAAGAACCCACTCATTCCAGGTATCAACCTAATAAACCTCCTCTGAGCCGCTGTAAATCTCCTCTGATTCTTGATTGACAAGAGGGTAAAAGGTTATCGGGAGTAAGCAGGAGGTTACAGTCAGATCAGCCATGATCTCAATGAATAACGGAGCAGACTTGAAGAGCTGTGTCTGGCCTAATCCTGGTCCTAGTTCGTATGTTCATATGTGCTTGCTGACCTACGTTGACTTCTGGTCAAGCAATGTCTTGATTTTAAAATTATTTCCTGCAGTTCCACAACCCCCTGAAATGACTGCTCTCCTCTAATTCTGGCTTCCTGAACATCCTTAATTTTAATTGCTCCATCAGTGGTGTCTATGCCTTCAGCTGCCTAGGCTCTAGGCTCTGGAATTCCTTCCTTGTACCTCTCCGCCTCACTCTCCTCTTTTAAGACACTCCTTAAAACTTATCTCTTTGACCCTGCTTTCGGAAATCCAACCTAATATCTCCTTATGTGGCTTGCTGTTATATTTTGTTTTATAATGCTTCTATGTAGCACCTTGGTATATTTTATGTTTACGATGCTATTTAAATACAAGTTGTTTTTAAATGGCTTCTGGAAAAATACCATTTTATTTTGATATACAAGACTATTATGTATTAGATATGAATGTGCTTTCTGCTAACTTTTCTCATTAAATTTCTATGTTCATATTTATAATGGAAACTGCCTCTGATAACATCACAATGTAACTAAATTATCCAGCCAATGGTGGTACTAAAAGTCAAAACAGGAAAGTAAAAATAGGGATAGAATGAATGACTTTATAGGCACACTCCAGTTTAATTTTCCACTGATCTGTAACCCTGCTTCACTCGAAGACTAAACACAGGGCTACTTTAATAAAATGTTATTTTTATATTCCACTCAGTAATTTTTGCATTCCTTGGAACTTTCATGATGGGGATAGGGGTTTACTTCCAACATCCTATGCATTTCGCCAGCAAATTAAACATTTTCAGAAAATTTACTCAAATTCATTGCCCAATTTATATTAACTTCAAAAATATAAACTGAAATACTGCTATGCATAGCCACATAACATCTGCAACAAGAAATATCTGTCAGTATAGTCCATTCTACTTGGTGTCCATTTTTCAGTAGCACATGCGCAACATTCACACAAACAGCTTATGCTTTAAAAGTAAAACTATGCAAATTAAATAAAGGTTTTTAAATCCATCCACTAGCTTTTCTTCAGATAATTTTGAAAAACAACTGTGCAGCGTTGAGACTAGAGAAATATTTTTGCTCTTTGTATTATGTTATTGCATTATTGCTGGGAAACTACACATACTGCATATGCTCAAACTTCCAAATCTGTCTTCTGTTGACTTACATTGTACGAGATGTGATCAGGTTCCACAGCTGATGTCACTTTTAACAGACTTCACCTCACTCCCCGTCTCTGTGGACTTGGTTTGGGTCCCGGCTGTTTGTGAAGTTGCCACCACAGACCTGGGAAACCTCACTCACACCCAACCTATGCTTGGGCTTCACATCAAACCTGACTGGCCTTGGCTGACCTGGACCAAACCTAGAGATTGTACACAGGACAAAAGGGTTGCTGTTTGGCACATTTCTCACAAGGCGCATTGTCCTAAATTCAGCTCAACATCTACATTTCTAAACTGCTCTCTTGGACTCACAAACGGAGAGTTTTCATGCAATGATACAAATTGTAGTACAGAATAGGGCCATCTGGTTCACTAATGCTCTTTCAGAAAGATAATCTGCCATCCTTACAGGTCTGCCTACATGTGACTCTAGGTGCATAGCAATGTGAAATGGCCTAACAAGCCACTCAGTTGAATCAAACTGCTAAAAAGTCGAAAAGTAATGAAACCGGATGGACCACATGGCATTGACCTAGGCACCAGAAATGACCCTGCAAAGTCCTCCTTACTAATATCTGGGGACTTGTGTCAAAGTTTGGAGAGCTGACCAGTCAAGCAACAGCCTGACATAGTCATATTCATGGAATCATACCTTACAGATAATGTCCCAGACACCACCATCACCATCCCTAGGTATGTCTTGCCCCACCGGAAGGACAGACCCAGCAGAGGAGGTGGCACAGTGATATACAATTGGGAGGAAGTTGCCGTGGAAGTCTTCAACATTGATTCTGGACCCCATGAAGTCTTATGTTATTAGGTCAAACATGGGCAAGGAAACCTCCTGCTGATTACCATGTACTGTCCCCTCCTCAGCTGATGAATCAGTATTCCTCTATGTTGAACACATTTGGAGGAAGCACTGAGGGTGGCAAGGGCGCAGAATATACTCTAGGCTGGAGACTTCAATGTAGCACCACTACAGACCCAGTTGACTGGGTCCCATAGAACACAGCTGCTAGACTGGGTCTGCGGCAGGGGGTGAGGGAACAACATACTTGATCTCATCCTCACCAACCTGCCTGCCGCACATTGCATCTGTCCATGACAATATTGGTAGGAGAGACCACCGCACAGTCCTTGTGGAGGCAAAGTCCCATCTTCATATTGAGGATGCCCTCCATCATGTTGTGTGGCACTACCACCGTGCTAAACGGAAATAGATTGTGAACAAATCTAGCAACTCAAGACTGGGCAAACATGAGGTACTGTGGGCCATCAGCAGCAGCAGAATTGTACTCAAACACAATCTGTAACCTCATGGCCTGGCATATCCCCCACTCTACCATTGCCACCAAGCCAAGGGACCAACTCTGGTTCAATGAAGACTGCAGGACAGCATCACAGGAGCAGCACCAGGCATATCTAAAAATGAGGTGTCAACCTGGTGAAGTTATAATGGAGGACTACTTGCTTGCCAAACAGAATAAGCAGCAAGTGATAGACAGAGCTAAGCGATTCCAACCAATGGATTAGATCCAGTCATGAATGGTAATGGACAATTAGACAACTCACTGGAGGAGGAGGCTCCATAAGTATCCCTATCCTCCATAATAGAGGAGCCCAACAAAATCAGTGCAAAAGATAAGGCTGAAGCATTCGCAACATTCTTCAGCCAGAAGTGCCAAGTAGATGATCCACCATGGCCTCTTCCGAAGGTCCCCAGCATCATAGATGCCAGTCTTCAGCCAATTCAATTCACTCCACCCGATATCAAAAAACTGCAGAGGCTATGGGCCCTGACAATATTCCGTCAATAATACTGAAGACTTGTGCTCCAGAACTTGCCGCAGCCCTAGGCAAGCTATTCTAGTACAGTTACAACACTGGCATCTACCCAGCTATGTGGAAAATTGCCCAGTACCCTGTACACAAAAAGCAGGGCAATAATTAGCCAGGTTGGATTTGCCCTATCAGTCTGCCCAAAATCATTAGTAAGGCAATGGAAAGGGTCATCAACAGTGCTATCAAATGGCACTTGCTTAGCAACAACCTGCTCACTGACGCTCAGTTTGGGTTCCGCCAGGGCCACTCAGCTCCTGACCTCATTGCAGCATTGGTTCATACATGAACAAAAGAGCTGAACTCCCGTGGTGAGGTGAGAATTACTGCCCTTGACACAAAGACAGCATTTGACAGAGTGTGGCATTAAGGAGCCCTAGCAAAACTGGAGTCAATGGGAATCAGGGGGAAAACTCTCCACTGATTGGAGTCTTACCTAACACAAAGGACGTTGGTTGTGGTTGTTGGAGGTCAATCATCTCAGTTCCAGGACATCACTGCAGGAGTTCCTCAGGGTAGTGTCCTAGGCCCAAAAATCTTCAGCTGCTTCATTAATAACCTTCCTTCCATCCTCAGGTCAGAAGTGGGGGTGTTCACTGATGATTGCACAATATCCAGCATTATTCGCGACTGCTCAGAAACTGAAGCAGTCCATGTCCAAATGCAACAAGACTTAGACAATGTCCAGGCTTGGGCTGACAAGTGGCAAGTAACATTTGTACTACACAAGTGCCAGGCAATGACCATCTCCAACAAGAAAGAATCTAACCATTGCCCCTTCAGATTTAATGGCATTACCATCACTGAATCCCACCACTATTAACACAACATAAAGATAAAGGCAAAATATGGGCCCCCACTATCAGCATCCTGGGGGATTACCATTCACCAGAAACTGAGCTGAACTAGCCATATAAATACCGTGGCTACAAGAGCAGGTCAGAGGCTAGGAATCCTGCAATGAGTAACTCACCTCCTGACTTCCCAAAGCCTGTCCATCAACTACAAAGCACAAGTCAAGAGCGTGATGGAATACTCTCTGCTTGCCTGGATGAGTGCAGCTCCAAAAACATTCAAGAAGCTTGACACCATCCAGGACAAAGCAGCTTGATTGATACCATATCTACGAACATTCATTCCCTCCACCACGGACGCACAGTAGCAGCAGTGTGTACCATCTACAAGATGTAATGCAGGAACTCACCAAGGTTCCTTAGACAGCACCTTCAAAACCCACGACCACTAACATCTAGAAGGACAAGGGCAGCAGGTAAATGGGAACACCACCACCTGGAAGTTCCCTTCCAAATCACTCACCGTCCTGATTTGGAAATATATCGCTGTTCCTTTACAGTCGCTGGGTCAAAATCCTGGAATTCCCTCCCTAACAGCACTGTGGGTGTACCTACAGTGACTGTAGCTGTTCAAGAAGGCAGATCATCACCACCTTCTCAAGGGCCATTAGGGATGGGCAATAAATGCTGGCCCAGCCAGCGATGCCCACATCTCATAAAATTAATTTTAAAAAATTGCTTATCCCATTTATTTTTAATTGACATTCAGGTAGCTGCCTTATAGGCACTCCTGGTGATGTGTCCTGTGGTTTCATAACTTAAAGCACACAAAAAATCATTCCCCCTTGCCCCCTCTTGTTTTATTCAGGGAGAATCCTCACTCTCCATTCCCTTGTTTCCATGTGATAACAATGTTTCATGAGATGCCCAGAGTAAATTCCACAGGTTTCATTCCTGCTTTCATTGGCTGCCCCTCTCTCGGTGGCTCTCCCGCTTGTCATGTTGCTGCGAGTCCTAGCTCTGCAGGAAATACTGAGTCTCACACCCGCCGATTTAAAGGGCAAAGTTCTCCAGGGCTACAAGGAGGTGCCTGCTCAATCCAAGAGCGCTGGCAACCATAACTGCAAAGGTTAATGGTGTTTTTAAAATGAAGGTGCTAGTTAGAACTAAACCAATAGTCGTACCAGCCTTCAATAATTTTCAGACCTCAAATGGAGCAATTATAATGAACTAAACAAACTGATGCTAATATGAAACTAAGATACAAGCCTGAGTGAGGGGCAGTTGGTTTAGCCTTCAGCATTGCCCAATTTCCTTTGACAAAATCATGAGGCAAACTGCATGTATGTTTATGGGCATGTGGTTCCTAAATCATGTTGGAAGAATATAACAATGTAACACTAAGTACAAATGAATTTTATTTTGAAAGCTCTATTATCATGCCGGTTACTTAAAGTTAGCAATCAAGATATTTACATTTTCTTATAGCAGGGAGATTACAGAGATCCTTGAAAAAAGTTACCAGTGCTGGCAGACAGGCGATTCCACATCGTTCCCCAGCCAGTACCAACAGACCTATTCCTTGCTGCTCACCTCTCCACTGATTGACAATAGGAATTCACCAGGGAGCCACACATCACAAATACATGGTTCATCTTCCACATTTTGCTAAATTGTTGATTCCACCTTCCCAGTAATTCCAGATTAAAGGATCTCCCCATGTTAAACTGCTGTAGCCCCACTGCAATACTATCAAACTCCAAGGCCTTTGTCCGGGTTTTGCTGGGCTCCAGGGTCATTTCCCAGTGCTGCCAAAAGCCCAGGATCACTTCAGTTAAAAACGTTGAGAGTGTTTCAAAATGCTCCTTTGAACATGGTGGCAGCAGGTGTCTGTGAGTAAAACCCAAACATTTTAAATGGATTACTGCTGAATTAGATTGAGAACAATCAACTAGAATTAATATCTGAGAGAAACAAATCTGAGTGAATTGCACAAAGATGCAATCACCACTGCCGTAGCAATGAACACACACTGCCAGCTCAGGATGAGTTGGGAGGTTGATAATGTTGTGGAGGCATTTGAGAAGTTTAAACAAGTGCATAGATTGACATTCAGTAGTTTTCTAAAAGGCACTACTGAAGAGGAGAGGATCAACTACATCCATTTGTTGGCAGAAGGGAAAAGTTTAGATTTGTTTAATAGCTGGGAGAAGAGTGAGGATGAGGGGAACAACCCAGCCAAAATTTTTGAAAAATTCAGCACACATCTCCAGCCAAAGTCAAACCATCAGATCCACCAATGTGAATTTCAAAGCCTGAGGCAGGAACCAAGTTAGTCTGTTGACAATTTCTTAATAGGATTGAGAATAAGCCAGCAAGAGTGAAGAAAATTGGATGAAGGGCTGGTAGATCAGCTCATTTGGGACTCTGCACACTCTGAAATCGAAAAATCTCTGATTGGACAGAACAAGTTCACAACATCGCAGGCTGGAGACACCAGAGGACATAAAGCCAGAAGTAGACAGATGAAGATAGATGAAGATACTGACCACCCAAAAGGCTAGCCTTCAGTTAAAGCAGGGGAAAGGCAGCAGGGTTGATGCAGTGAAATGGCAACAAAAGAATGCACACGAGACAGAGAAAGATATGTAAGAGCTGTGGATGATTTAACAGACAGAAGGAAATTTCCTGCATATGGATCAAACTGCAGAACTTGTGGAAAGCCCAATCATTGGGAAAAGATGTTCAGAGCAAAGAAAAAGGAGGGTAAAGGAATTACCAAGGGGCGAATGTGAAGGAAAAGAAACCAAAACGCCCATACACTGGAACATGACAATGAGTTTGAGGATACAATTGACATAGGAACCACACAATTGCTTGAAATGTCTGAATGCGACAGTTCCCAGAGAAAAGAAATTCACATTGCTATTCAGATCAGGAAGAAGGTGAGAAATAAGCTCAGAACCATAAATCTGAAGCTGAGGCTTGATACCGGAGCACCGAGTGACATCATTCCATTTAGATGATCCCAGAAGACCTTTCCTGAAAATTTTAAAGAAAATGGGTACCCAAAAAAAGGTGCTCTGAAAGCGAGCAATGCCATGCTGCCAGCATATAGTGGAACTGAGAAACAACTGCTAGGAACAACCCAAATTGGAGGGGAACACAGAAGCCAAGAGGTGTTCTATGTCACAGAAACAGAGAGCCTGCAAAGGGAAACAGACAGGTTAAGTGAGTGGGAAAATATTTGGCAGATGGACTATAATGTGGGAAAATGTCAACTTGTCGACTTTGGCAGGAAGAATAGAAAAGCAGCATATTGTTTAAATGGAGACACATTGCAGACAGATTGCAGAGGGATCTGGGTGTTCTGGTACATGAATCACAAAGGTTAGCATGCAGGCACAGCAAGTGATTAGGAAGGCAAACGGAATGTCGGTGTTCACTAAAAAGGGGAATGGAATATAAAAGTAAAGATGTTTTGCTACAGATGTACAGGGCTTTAGTGAGATCACATCTGGAGTACTGTGTACAATTTTGGTCTCCTTTTTTGAAAACAGATATAATTGCATTAGAAGCAGTCAGAGAAGGTTCACTTGATTCATTCCTAGGATGAGGGGCTTATCTTATGAAGAAAGGTTGTACAGGTGGAGCCTGTACCTATTGGAATTTAGAAGAATGAGAGATGATCTTATTGAAACATATAAGATCCTGAGAGGGTTTGGTAGGGTGGATAATGGGAGAATGTTTCCATTTGTGAGGGAGACTAGAACTGGGGAACAGTTTAAGAATAGGAGGTTTACCGTTTAAAATGGAGATGGGGAGAAATTCTCTCAAAGGGTGATTAGTATGTGGAATTCTCTTCCCCAGGAAACAGCGAAGACTGAAAATTGAATTTATCCGAGGTAGAGTTGGACAGATTTTTGATAGACAAGGGAGTCTAGAGTTATGGGGGGCAGAGAGCAAAGCGGAGTTAAGATCACAACCAGATTGGCCATGATCTTACTGAATGGTGGAACAGGCTCGAAGAGTTGAATGGCGTACCTCTGCTCCTCAGTTCTATGTTCCAATGTTACACCCAAAAACAACGGAACTGCCACACAGGGGGAAAAGGTTGGCTGCTAATTACATTTTACAACAAGGCAACAATAGGTGGACTTCCGTAGAGGGCAAACGCTTCTTCCACTTTTTCCGCTGAGTCTCTTTTGCTTTACTACATAAGCTTAATAACAGTACCGGGCATTACACAATCTGCTGAGATGGATTGTATTCAATTGAACCCTGTTGTCAAGCCATTTATTCCACAGCAAAATCGACAGCAGAGGTTTGCTTAACAGCATCAAATGTCAGTCGACAGAATTGGTTACATTTCATTTAGAAGAGACAGAATACAATCCAAATGCTCATAGAGTTTCCTGGTGCGAAGGCAAATTATTTCCTGCCCTGACTTGAACTTGAGACCACCAGCTGGATGTGGTAACGTGCCGCTGCCCTCAATCTAAATTTTAACAAATGCCCTCCTAAATAAAACTAAATCAATTCTTTTGTGTGACCACATTGCTAACAGATGAAGTCATTCTCACACTGCACTCCTCTTTCTCCCTCTCCCCTTCCAAATACAGTGAACCATTATCTGAACATATACACATGGTCACAAGAGAGTTTGAAAAACATGCAGTGACAAAAAACAAAGTTTATTTATCATTTATGTCTAAAAAGGGGAAGTA
Source organism: Carcharodon carcharias (assembly GCF_017639515.1). Lineage (NCBI taxonomy): Eukaryota > Metazoa > Chordata > Chondrichthyes > Lamniformes > Lamnidae > Carcharodon > Carcharodon carcharias. The sequence continues at coordinate 83,897,088 of NC_054469.1, read as the reverse complement.
TAAAAATTCCCTTTGGAAATATTCAGGTTTCTTTGAACAGGTTACTTTGTCCCATATGACAATAAACAGCATACATAGTTGTATGTACTTAATTTGTTTTCACATCGAATTAAAAGCTGTAGTTAAAAATAGGTAGAGCGAACAAGCCTTCACTTCCCTTCACTTCAACAGTAGGACTGTTGAATCTGCTATTAGAATAAAGGTATCAAATTTTGCTGTAAAATGCTGGCTACTTGTTCTAAATTCTGAACTAAAATAGTGTCAATACAACATCAACTTAATTATACAGGACTGTAATACAACAACTCAAATGTGTTAAAGCATATACCAACTCTCCAACAGTAGGAAGAAAAGCAGATTCCATCTGCAACAAATGCAAACTCTAACCACAAATCACAAACAAATGCAAAATATGTGTTAATTCTGCAAAGACAATTCAGTACCAGTGAAAAAGAAAGCCCCAGAAAAATCATGATCATAATCTTTGCAACAAAAGAACCAAGTACAAAATAAAATTGAGGAAAAGATTACAAGAGGAGTTGCATGTCCTGTGACTAATGAAACCTGTCAATGGACAGATTAAGACCTATCGGCGGAGAAGAAAAGAGTTGACGTTTCGAGTCCTCATGACCCTTCGATAGAACTCGAAACGTCAACTCTTTTCTTCTCCGCCGATGCTGCCAGACCTGCTGAGTTTTTCCAGGTAATTCTGTTTTTGTTTTGGATTTCCAGCATCTGCAGTTTTTTTGTTTTTATATAGATTAAGACCTTTAACTGTCAAACATGTGATTAAAATGCATAAAGAGTAATAACAAGACTACATAGGGAGAAATATGAATACTTCCTTTAGTTCCTGCTCAAATGCTTCATCCAATTTTTCCACCAAGCCCCCTTTTGCTTTACTCCTCCCCCAAGAAGGACTCTATAGTTTATACTGGAGCTTGGACCAATAGGGATAAGGAAAAAAATGGCAAGAGCAATGAGCCAAACACAAGGATGAAGTGCTGTAATGTGCTGGGCTCTCTGCTGCGGACTCTGTCTTGATTACCAACAATTAACTGTAACAAGCTAAATGTGCAGCTATGTAAAAAGCACAACTGCTTTTTAAAGATTGTCTGCCACATAGCTGGCTTGATGACTGGGGGTCATATAGAAGTAAGTAGGAAACTGAGCATTCAGTCAGCACTGCTTTCTAATTTGCCACAACTACCTCCAAAGGAACCTTGCAGCAGTTGCTTTTGGCTCATCTGGTCACAGCGATACTACCTCACTTGACATAGCCACATTGTATCAGATGGGATCGCTGTTCGCAGAAGTCCCACAATATAAAAAGGCGGCATTAACATTCTCCCTCCACACTGGAGTTCTTCCACACGGGATATTAAGCAGGAATGTAAACAATCAGCGTTTCAAGAAAAACATAAATGGTCCTGTGAAGTGGTCTAGATTTACAAGCGATTTCATTCCATGAAAAAGCTGAGTGAATGCCAACATGCAGCAGGAAGCAGAAAGTCACAACCAATATAACATGCACATCACGGGAATTGAACACTCCTGAAAGGAAGGGATTCCTACCTTTGACGTGACTAGACTGATTCTCTCATTCAGAAGTCTGCAAAGACTGCTGGCTAAGGCCAGATGGTTCTGTTGATTTGCATACGAATCAATCTGTCATCAAAATGGAGACTACAAAATTTCCAATATGCAAGAGAAGGTTCACATAAAAAATACACATTTTCAAGCTTTAATTCATTCATTCATTCATTCAACCACTAAAGGCACATTATATATTGCAGTGCCAAATAGTTAGAGTCATTAATGGCAGAGGAGGAAGCCATTCAGCCCATCGAGTCCATGCTGGCTTCCCGCAAAGCAATCCAGTCAGTCGCAGTCCTCCCGTTTGATCCCCATATCCCTGCAAAATTATTTTCTTCAAGTGTCCATCCAATTTCCCTTTGAAGTTATTGATTGTTTCCGCTTCCAGCGCCCTCATGGGCAGTGAATTCAGGTCATTACCACTCGCTGTGTAAAAAATCAAAGTTCTCCCTCACACTCCCCCCACATCTCTTACCAAAATATTAAATCTGTGTCGCCTAATCCTTGTACTATCGGCTAGGGTTATAAACACTTTATAAGTCAGCGCATAGCTGCCGATGAGATTCCAAAGCGTGTGTCTTGCGCCACAACCTGCAAGGCAAATGTTAAACCTCCAGGTGGACCCATTTTCTGTGGATCTTTCAGGCTACTATTCTTAATGAGTCCTAGATTGTGGCTGCCGCATAGGACCACTGGCGCTACCTCATTATAAATCCACCTTAATCCTCCTCCTTTGATAGAGAGATTAACAACTTACTGCTGCATTTTTAGTTTTCTTGCCTAAGAGCTGCACTTAACAACCAAGATCACTACATTTGATAGTCTTCCTTCACTTGAAAATGAGGATGAGCACAGGATGCTGAGTTCGTTTCACAAACTTCATGGCCAAGCTAATTGATGACCTAAAATAAATTACAAAAACAAATACACCTATAAGGATGGTCTTGTTCAATCTCTCATCACATAAGAGAGTAAAGTTCCACGCTTGGTTGCCACTGTGTTGTATCCATTAAACCGCTCACTTAAGAGAATGTATAATGTGACAAGAAGTAATTAATAAGGATTGAGAAAATAATCAATCATGCCTCACTAATCTACTGAAATTATTTTTTGAAGAGGCAACTAGAAGAGTATTTGGTAGATAACCTCAGAGTAGAAACTGCTTGGATTCTCAGAAGGCAGGTAATGAGATATCACAAGTGGGTCTTAAAGAAATTCACATTTCAAGGATTTGATCTCAATTTAGCTAACTGGATTCAAAATTGCCTTGCAACAGGGAGCAGAAGACAGTGGTAAATTAAAAATGTTTCTGGAATTTCAGAGATATTGGTCTGTAGCTCACACTATTAACCAGTAATATTAAAAATGGTACTTTTCATATAAACTTTGCAGAAATTACAAAATGTATGACAAGTGACAAATATATAACAGATTGAAAGCAATCAGAAAAATCTGAAATAATTGAACAGGTGGATTTTAAAAATAGGTGAATGTAAGATATTGTTCATTGGAAGAGGAAATATGAAGTGTGTGCATGATAACTAAAAAATGGCATTACTATGCAAACAAATACTTGGATGTAGCTCAAAATCAAAACAAGTTATTCTAACCTTACATAGACTAGTTAGTCTGTATACAGTGGGTAATGATCTATTTTACCAGACTTTGCACTGTTGCTGGGACCTTGCCCACAGCCAGGGCTTAAGTGATTATTCACAGGCAGCTTGCACTGTAAAGTTTTCCATTATACAATATTTACATACCAGGCTTTGCAGGAAGGTAAAGAGTATTGCAAAATTTATCTTGTCTGCATTTTAAGCATCCTCCTTTAAAACAATTGTAATGTATTGGAAAAGATTCAGGAGGAGTGTAACAAAGATGATTCTAGAACCTAGGACTCTAAGTTAGAAAAAAAATTTGGGAACACGATCCAAGCTTTTGAAATGCTGAGAGGCAGGTAGGATGTAGATGTGGGCAGGTTATTTGATTTGGACTGCGTGCAGCACTAGAGGATTCAGATTTAAAATAAACAAGCCTTTTTTTCCAAAGTGGAAGCTTTTGCTCCCATGGCTCTCAAAGAAATAAAAAATAGGAGCAGGCTATGAGCAAGTTTGCCGCTATGTATGTTAACAGATTCTATAAAAAAACAACTGGATAAATATCTGGCTAGAAACAGACTTGAAGATTATAGGGATAATTACAGAATAAGACACACTATAGGGAATGGTGATGCTAGGGTTGGGCAAGAGTATGGGATCAGCTGTGAAAATGGATATTATGGAATTTTGATAGACCATTCTTGATCAGGAAGTATTTATCCAAAACTTTCAAGAGATTAAATGAATGTGAAATATCCTCACTACCATCCTCCCATTACTGAAAAATTTGAGAAAATGCCAATTACATCTTTTTTAAGGAAACCAGACTGACAAGGCAGCTAGAAAACATGGTCCACAAGAATTGATAGCCAGAGATAGCTACAAAAGAAAGAAAACTAATCTGAAAGTCTTCAGGTGACATTATACACAGAGCATGGCCTGCATCTGACATTACAGTCTTTAAATCACTCCTTATTTATGGTTATTTATCTACTGTGTTTATGATACGTTGCTAATGCTGAAGACTGCAGGTATCATTCCAACAGCAGATTGGTAATGTGAACAAAGTAGTTCTATTTCTACTTCTCTTCAGCTCTGAAGAAGGGTCATACGGACTTGAAACGGTAACTCTGTTTCTATCTTCACAGATGCTGTCAGACCTGCTGAGTCTTTCCAGTGTTTTCTGTTTTTGTTTCAGATTTCCAGCATCTGCAGTATTTTGCTTTTATCTTAGTGTTTAATTCACTGCCACTTCTCTTCCAGGAATGCTTACCTTGAAGAAGTACTGCTCTTCTCTCCATGGGATTTCCGTTTGTCTCTTTCACCCTGTTCACCTTCATTGCTTTCCAATTTCCTCCCGGTATTTGGCAAGGCGTTTACCAAAACTCACTTTCACAGCCATATTTACTTCCTCAATGACTGTCACCATCTCCGACTTACCCCACATGGATTCCAACTGAAGTTCCATCCCTTATGTTTCGAATACACCCAGGATTACAGGTATCTCCAGGACATACAACATTCCTCAGACTGCTGTTCTCACCACATCCTGAGATCCACACTCAGTGCCATGCACCATCATATGAACACATTCGACTTCTCCCTCCAGCAGCACCAACTCACCCTATCTCAAAGCTGTCCTTGTCCCCAGTTTCATTTTATTCTTCGTCTCATCCAATGCCTTAACAAGAAACTTTTTCTCTTCCTTTCAGGTGCTAAGGAACGCAAGCTCCAACAACTTATTGATACCAATGCCCATCGGGTACCTCCACCCCTTCCCGTCCCTCTGACCCCATCCCATTTTCTAACACACGGCCCTTGCCGTGTATTCCCTGCCCTTCCCCTCTCTGATGCTGCACATTCTGTACTCAGCAAAAGACTTAGTTTCATACCTTTACGTCCTCATCTCAATGAATTCCAGCTCAGCACAATGCTGACTTCTTCCACCTCATTCGTTTCCGTGCTCCTTTGGGCAGGAGTCCTCCTCCCATTCAATGGATCCTTTCACCCACCTCCCTTCACCTGGACCCTTCCCTCTGGCCTCTTACCTGTTCTTGGTCTTTTCAATGAGAACTGTCAACGTGACATTGGCCATCTCAATTTCTCTACTCCTCTTACCCAGTCTAGCCTGTCTCCTTCTGAACTTGCTGCACTTTGTTCTCTTATGTCCAATCCTGACTTTGTTATCAAACCTGTCGACAAGGGTGGTGCTGTTGTTGTCTGGCATACTGACCTCTACCTTGCAGAGGCCGAGCACCAACTCTCAGACACTTCCTCCTACCTCCCCGTGGACCATGACCCTCACACCTTCCCCTCCCTCCTAGAACTTGATAGAGTCCCCCTAGTCCTCACTTTTCACCCCACCAGCCTCCGCATTCAAAGGATCATCCTTCGCCATTTCTGCCAACTCCAGCATGATGCCACCACCAAACGTATTCCCCTCACCCCACCCCTGTCAGCATTCCATAGGGACTGTTTCTTCCAGGGCACCCTGGTCCACTTCTCCATCACCCCCAACACCTCATCCCCTCCCCACCACACCTTTCCATGCAATCACAGAAGGTGCAACACCTGTCTCTTTACCTCCTTCCTCCTCACCATCCAAGGGCCCAAACACTCCTTTCAGGTGAAGCAGCACTTCACTTGCATCTCCTTCAATTTGGTCTACGGCATTCGCTGCTCCCAATGCGGTCTCCTCTACATTGGGGAGACCAAACGCAGACTGGATGATCGCTTTGCGGAACACCTTCGGTCTGTCCGCAAGCATGACCCAGACCTCCCTGTCGCTTGCTATTTCAACACACCATCCCACTGTCATGCCTGCGTAGCCATCCTTGGCCTGCTGCAATGTTCCAGTGAAGTCAAACGCAAGCTAGAGGAACAACACCTCATCTTACGATTAGTCACTTTACAGCTTTCCAGACTTAACATTAAGTTCAACAACTTAAGACCATGAACTCCCTCTCCCCTATTCTGACCCTTTTTTTAATTCCTTTTTAAAATTTATTTTTTATTTTTTAATGTATTTATTTATTTTTATTTTTATTCATTTATTCATTGCTTTATCCTCTTTATCCCCCCTTTTTAAATCACTTTTTTCCCCAACCACTGCCCCTCCCCCCACACAACTCCCAAAAGGACCACCTGTTACTTGATCCATGTTGTTCTCTCACAGAGGGCTGACCCTTGTTCTGCTATTAACACATTCTGCTTTCTTACCTTTATGCCCATGATCAGTGCCTTCTTTAGCCCTTACCACTATCATTAACACTCCCTTTGTCTTTTTGTTCATGACATCTTTGTCAATCTCTCCTTAGCCCCCAATTATACTGGCCTTCTATCCAGCTCCACCTACTCAACCGCCCACCCCCACCCCCTTAAACAATATAAATTTTGTCCTATTTCTACTTCTCTTTAGCTCTGAGGAAGAGTCATACCAACTCGAAACTTTAACTCTGTTTCTCTCTCCACGGATGCTGCCAGACCTGCTGAATTTTTCCAGCGTTTTCTGTTTTTAGTCCCCTTGCAGTGCTGGGATCTGACAGAAGAGGCAAACATGAACTGGTGCTGGTAGTGGCACTTGCCACTAGTTTTAGTTGATGGGCAATTTGTGGCCAAGCTTTGGCCAGGCTATCGCCAAATGGAACATCAAGTAATGTTATAATACTGGTAACATATACAGTCCTTCCTCCAACAAAGGATGGAGAAGACTTCAATCACAGTTGAGAGTTTTGAATAACTCCGTACAGCTGGTCCTCCTCCATATCTTGCATACAGACACACCAGCCTCCACTGGAAGTACAAAGAAAAAAGAAGAACAAAGAACAAAGAGAAGTACAGCACAGGAACAGGCCCTTCGGCCCTCCAAGCCTGCGATGGTCATATTGCCCATCAACTAAAACATTTTGCACTTCTGGGGTCCGTAGCCCTCTATTCCCATCCTATTCATGTATTTATCAAGCTGCCTCTTAAACACCACCATCGTACCTGCTTCCACCACCTCCTCTGGCAGCGAATTCCAGACACTCACTACCCTCTGCATAAAAAACTTGCCCCGCACATCACCTTTATAGTTTTCTCCTCTCACCTTAAATCTATGTCCCCTAGTAATTGACTCTTCCATCCTGGGAAAAAGCTTCTGACTATCTACTCTGTCCATGCCACTCATAATTTTGTAAACTTCTATCAAGACGTACCTCAATCGCCGTCGCTCCGTTGCTACAAAATGACTTGCGACAATTACACTGTTCAGTTTATTCTATCTTTGACCAGTTATTTTGCTGGCAGTGGCCAGAGAAGACAGTGCTGTTCATGTGCTTCATTTGATTAACAAGTTCTATGACTGATGCTTAACAAGTGCATTTTAAAATTACAAGTCAAAGTATATGGCAGCATACTTGCAAACCACTACGGCTCCCTGCATGCTAATTTGACATGTGTTAAAGTTGTAAACTAGCTATAGACTGACATGGGCCTGACAAATTTCTATCTAGCATTGCAGGGGATTACTCCAAACTAGGACACACCTGGCAACTTAATTCCACTAAGACAACAGGACTCAAACAAAATGAGTCAATAACTATGCTGTTTTTGGATTGCAATGGCTCTTGGAACATACACCAGCACCAACTGAAAAGTCTGTTGGCAGTTTAGAAATTGAATGTCTAGTGCAAAAGAGTATTGTCAGTTTATTTATGCTGAGGGGGGGGGGGGGTTGGTGGAAACAGCAGATGAGGGCGAGGGGTTGGCAGGAGGAGGAGATGCAGTGGATTGCAAGGGGAAACGAGTGCCTCAGCATTGCATCCCCATGCTCCTTAACTCACATTACAGATAAATGTCTAGGTTCCCACCAAGATAAAAGCAAAAAACTGAGGATGCTGGAAATCCAAAACAAAAACAAAAATAAAAATACCTGGAAAATCTCAGCAGGTCTGACAGCATCTGCAGAGAGGAACACAGTTAACATTTCAAGTCGGTATGACTCTTGTTGAATAGTCAAACGGACTCAAAACATTAACTGTATTTCTCTCCGCAGATGCTATCAGACCTGCTGAGTTTTTCCAGGTATTTTTATTTTTGTTTTTGTTTAGGTTCCCACCAACTCTGCTTCCTCAATTAGCATAATTTTTACTAACAATAATATAAATCAAATGAAATAAAACCAAAAGTCTTACAGAAGAAACAAGGACAAACTACAATTTTAAAATGGGGACAGAATTACATTTGCACACTTTGTTCAATTATCCCTCACTTATTTCATCCTAAAGACCTCATGGTGACTCCTCAAGTGGAGAACCATGGGAGATTGGCGAGGCCAAAATGATTATTCCAATGCTAGAAAAAACATATTTTTAAAAAAGTCCATATGCCATAAAATTCAAATGACCAATCTGCACTTAAATTTATATTTTTAGTTATTGATTGATTTCTTTGTCTGTGCACTCAATTTGCTACAACACTGGCTGTAATTAGAATAGGGAAGATAATGGAAAAAAAATAGCTGATGGCTTGTGAACTCTTGCAAATGCACTACAGTTAAATGCATGGCCATGGGTCATGAATTGCTGATCTGTGATCTAGAAACTCCATTCTATCTTCTCTTTTATTGGTAGCTTCCAGTAAGTCACAGGCAGTGATCTGGAAATATTACACTTTATAATTAAGCAATGTAGCGTTTGAGGTAAAATATGAGTTTTAAGGACATTGAAAGGCTGATCTGATAAATGCTGACAAGGCAAGAGAGTCCAATGGTTCCCTGTGGCTGTGTCCTGATGCAACACAATAAGCTGCCGAAGGTCTTTCATCCAAAACCAGGTCAATTAATACTAAATGAGACCATGATGGCTTTCATTATTCAATGTTTTAAGGGTTTATTCATTACATTCAAAGTTGAAAAACAGACCAAAGAGGTCTGCACACATATGTTCAATAGTATATTATACTGTTATGAAATGTCAGAATTTAGTAATGTTTACTTTTTCAGCTTTATTCCTAGCTCCTGGAAATCACCAGTTTAGATCATATGCAAACAATGTCTTTATCAGCAAACCAATCATCCTATTGGTTATACAAAACAAAAACAGAATTACCTGGAAAAACTCAGCAGGTCTGGCAGCATCGGCGGAGAAGAAAAGAGTTGACGTTTCGAGTCCTCATGACCCTTCTGTTGAAGGGTCATGAGGACTCGAAACGTCAACTCTTCTTCTCCACCGATGCTGCCAGACCTGCTGAGTTTTTCCAGGTAATTCTGTTTTTGTTTTGGATTTCCAGCATCCGCAGTTTTTTTGTTTTTATCTATTGGTCATACATATGTCCTTATGCATATCCCAGCAGTGTGTAACAAAGATCCTCTTTAAGAACTTGCCACAAATGAAGAATTAACAATAGCGGGAAGTCAACCTGGAGCCATATTAACTTTGAGAACCATAGAACATAGGCTGGAATTTATCGCTCTGGACCTCGGTCCCATGAAGGGGCCGGGAAGTCAGAGGGACTCCTGCTGCAGAACCTAGCAGGAAAACCCGCTGAATCGCATGATGCTGTGCTGATTAATTATACAGCCGGGGGTTTCCTGGGGAATTGCAGGGCAGAATAGGTAGGAAGTCACGTGCCCTGCTGTTATATTCGGGCACCATGTTTTAAAGGACAGCTACTCACATCACACGTTGGATTTAGTTTAAGCTCAGGCTTACACTCTGGTGGTCACCTCACAGACACATGACTACAACAGGAGGCAGGGGCAGCCAAGGTACCGGTGCTTGGAGGACGGCTAGGGAAGAGGCCTATGCTAAGTCCAAGTCTGACGATGAGCCTCTGGGGGGGGGCAGGGGTCCCGGGCAAGATGCTGGAGATGCAGCAAGAGGCAAAGTTGTTTCAGGACTCAACAGAGTGGCACTTCAGGCAGAGGAGTCCATTTGCCTGCTCTCTGATGTAGTGGCTCCAACATGTGCACACATCAAGATCTCCATGGGGAGGATGGCAGACGCCATGGAGAACCTGGTCCAGCAGAAAACCTAGTTTCTGCTGGGGATGTTGGAGATGCGCATAGACCTGCACTCCATTGCTGTAGCCATGGTGAGTTTTTGCAGTGACTACATGAGGGGGGGGTGCGCGGACCACCTTGACCTCCCTCCTGGAGGTCCTTGCCCTCAAGGAGTCAGAGAGGGGCTTTCAGGCACCCAAAGGGAGGAGATGTATCAGGCAGACACCTTGGACACTCTCCAAGGGTGTCCTGAGTCTTCCCTGTCTGTGATTCCATCAGCTCCAGCCTCTGGGGCCACAGAGGGTGTGCCTTCCCCAAGCAGGAGATCCAAAGAAAGCCGGGGCCCTCCAGGCCTCGAGGCTCCAGATTTGGTGGCCAAGGTCATCAAAGGCAATGGGGCACAGTGGTCAGCAGACTGCCTCCACCCATGCTGTGGATGTCAGAGGAGCACCTAGACACAGTGGTAGGACATGTAAATTTAAAAACTTCTGAGTTCACTCTGGCAGCACGAGTGTACAATTGTAAATTGCTGTTGCACACTTGTAAGTATATGTATAGTTGCACTTTACAGAGGTCTGCTGGATTTTTATTGCTTCTGTTCATCTTAATGCCTGTGCTCCCTTTCCCAATTCAAGGGGCCAACCTAGGCTGGGTCTACGCCCCACTGAACCATGTAGGTCCCAACAGCCAGTCATATCATCCTGGCGAAGCTTAAAGTAGAGGCCAAGTGCTTCCTGCAAAGTGGAAAACTGGAATGAATTACTTCCAGCTACTCTTGTGCAGATGGTTAGATAGGGAAAAATAAGAAGAAACCTGGGATTAGATTACTTGCCAATTCTCTACGGCTAAGAATATTGTGTGAAGGTCAAAAGCAAAAAATTCCATACAATAAAGTTTATTGTAGCATTCACCTAATACTGGAATGAGCCATCAGTAGTGTTATCAAATGATTGCTACTTGCCATTAAGGTGCTCACTAATGCTCAGTTCAGATTCTGGTAGAACCACTTAGCTCCAAGCCTTGACATGGGCACAAGTTTATTTTTATTCTTTCATAGGACGTGGACATTGCTGGCAAAGACACACTATTTGTTGCCCATCCCTAATTTCCCTTGAACTGAGTGGCTTGCTAGACTATTTCAGAGAACCATTAAGAATCAACCACTTTGCTATGTGTCTGGAGTTATGTGTAGGCCAGGGCAGGCCAGGGCAGGTAAGGACAGGAGATTTCCTTCCCCAAAGGGAACTGATGAATCAGATGAATTTTTGCAACAACTGATGATAGCTTAATCATCACCATCACTGAGACCATCCAGATTTATGAGTTGAATTTAAATTCTACCAGCTGCCACAGTGGGATTTGACCCATGGCCTCTGGATCATTGGTCTGATAACATTATCATTAAACCATCATCTCCTCACAATGTGGAATACTAGAGGAGAAACGCCCTTAACATCAAGGCAGCATTCAACCTGGTACAGCAGAAATGAGCACAAGCAAAACTGAATCGAAGAAGGGGACCAGATAAAACTCTGCCCTCCGAAATGGTCTATCCAGTAAGCCACTCACAAGGTTCCAAAGAAGAGGCATATTGGACTCGAATTGCTAGCTGTTTCTCTCGACATGGATGCTGCCAGACCTGCTTAGTTTTTCTAGTATTTTCTGCTTTTATTTCAGATTTCCAGCATCCACAGTATTTTGCTTTTATTTTACTAAGCCACTCAGTTGTATTCAAGAATATGGCTCAACACCACCTTCCCAAGGAGAATTAAGGACGGCCAATAAAAGACACCCACATCCTAGTGAATGAATAGAAAAATACCAGTTCAAAGTTGCATCCTACCCCAACCTGGCCACATACCTCTGCATCAGTTTTGGGAGGAGGTGGTGGCATAGTGTTGTCGTCACTGGACTAGTAATTCAGAGACCCAGGGTAATGCTCTGGGGACCCAGGTTCAATTCGCACCATGGCATATGGTGAAATTTGAATTCAATGAAAAAATCCAGTATCAAAAGTCTGATGATGACCACAAAATCATTGTCTATTGTTGTAAAAACCCATCTGGTTCATTAATGTTCTTTGGGGAACAAAATCTATTGTCCTTACCTGGTCTGGCCCTACATGTGACTCCAGACCCACAGCAATGTGGTTGACCCTCAAATACCCTCTGAACAAGGGCAATTAGGGATGGGCCATAAATGCTGGCCCAGCCAGTGATGCCTACATCCCATAAATGAATAAAAAAAAAATGAATATGACCACTACAAGAACTGCAGTGACACAAGGAGAAAGCCTATCAGGATCTTCACAGGACCTCCATGAAGGGGCATAAAATTTAGTATTACCAGCATCCCACAACCCAAACAAAGGCAATTTTGTAAAGTGTGTTGTGTACTCTTTTCAATCAGATTCAATCATGTGGAGTAATGCACGTGATTTTTAATTAGCACATAATACTGCTGCAGTGGAATGCCTATGTAGCTGCACACTTGCCTGCTTCAACCTCGCGAGTTATCACTCTCACTAATTTCTTGTGGCCCTGAACTAGAATATATTAGAATATATGTACTGGTTGGACCAAATAGCCTATTTTTGTGCCATATGTTCTGTGTAATCCTATGTACCTGGAGAGCTCTACAATTATAATCTGAAGTTTGTCTCATCTACAAACAATCAAATTCAGTTCTGCTGCCCACTGATTTTGTTAATGGTGAAAACCATTCACATTATGTTTTTCAGTCCAATGCTATGCATGCCTAAACCACTGCTCACTAAACCAATTAACTGAAAAATCATATTGGAAGGATAGACTGTTCCTGCATTTGCCTGGTCCATCTCAGCAGTGAACCCATTCATGCTTCACTATTTATAAAATATTAAAAATTAAACATAGCAGTACAAAATTGGTTCCCCACCCTCACATGCAACCCTTCTTCAGTTCAGTTCAGAACAATCAGTTCTGTTAAAGGGTCATGAGGACTCGAAATGTCAACTCTTTTCTTCTCCGCCGATGTTGCCAGACCTGCTGAGTTTTTCCAGGTAATTCTGTTTTTGTTTATGTCTTAGCAATGTTTATGTTCCTGAATAATCACTGGTACAATCCCAAAATATAACCTCCAAGATTTTACTCACAATTGACATTAGACTAATTGGCCAAGAGTAATCTGGTTTAAACATTTCTTACAGTTATCTTGGAGAAAAAGAAAATGCCCTGTCGCACAAAAAAGGATGATACTGGGGAATTAATTATAAGAAACAAGGAAACGATTGCAGCTTGAACATGTATTTTGCATCTGTCTTATCTGTAGAAGGCACAAAAAACATCCCAAGAATAGTTGAAAAGAGGGGAAAGGGAGGGAAGAACTTAAAATGAACACTAGGGAAAACAGGTACTGGGAAAACTATTGGGACTAAAGGCTGACAAGTTCCCTGGACCTGGTGGCCTGCATCCTAGGATCTTAAAAGATTTGGCTGCAGAGAAAGTGGATGTATTGGTTCTGATCTTCCAAAATTCCCTGGATTCTGGAAAAGTCCCAGCCAATTGAAAAACACAAATGTAACACCTCTATTCAAGAAAGGAAGGAGACAGAAAGCAGGAAGCTAGAGGCCCGTAAATCTAACACCTGTCATAGGGAAAATGTTTGAATCCATTATTAAGGAGGTAATAACAGGAAATTTCAAAATTTATAATACAATTGGACAGAGTCAGCATGGTTTATTGAAAGGAATTGTGTTTGACTGATTTATTACAGCTCTTTGAGGAAGTAACAAGCAGGGCAAATAATTGGGAACCAGATGTGATGTATATGGATTTCCAAAAAGCATTCAAAAGGTGCCTCATTAAAAAAACAAGAGCTCAAGGTATTGGTGGGTAACATATTAGCATGGATAGTGGGTTGGTTAGCTAACAGGAACCAGAGATTTTGGATAAAGGGGTATTTTTGGGTTGGTAAACTGTAAATAGTGGAGTGCCACAGGGATCAGTGCTGGGCTTCAACTATTTACAATCTATATCAATGACTTGGATGAAGGGGCTAAATTTGCTGATGGCACAAAGATAGGTAGGAAAGCAAGTTGTGAAGAGGACACAAAGAGTCCGCAAAGGACATAGATAGGATAAGTGAATGGGCAAACATTTCACAGATGGAGAATAATGTGGGAAAATGTGAGCTTGCCCATTTTGGCAAAATAGAGAGAGAAATCTGTGGTACACAGGGATTTGGGTGCCCTGGTACATGAATCACAAAAGTTAGCATGCAGGTACAGCACGTGATTGAGAAGGCAAATAAAAGGTTGGCTTCAATTGCAAGAGGAATAGAGTATAAAAATAAGGAAGTCTTGGTACAACTGTCCGGGCATTGCTAAGACTGCACCTGGAGTATTTTGTACAGTTGTGATCTCCTTACTTAAAGGATAGAATTCCGTTGGAAGCAGTGCAGGGAAGGTTCACTTGGCTGGGTTGAAAGGACTGTCTTATGAGGAAGGGTTGAACAGATTAGGCTTATAGTCATTGGAGTTTAGAAGAGTGAGAAACATACAAGATTCTGAGGGGATTTGACAGGGTGGAATCTGAGAGGATTTGCCCTTGTGGAAGAGTATATAACTAGGGGACATAGTTTAAAAAAAGGGGGTCTCCCTGTTTAGATGGAGATGAGGAGGAATTCATTTCTCTCAGAAGGTTGTTGACTTAGGAATTCTCTTCCCCAGAGAGCTGTGGAGGCTGGGTCATTTAAAATATTCAAGCCTGCGTTAGATTTTTGATTGACAAGAGGAGTTGAGGGTTATGGGAGGCAGGCAGGAAAGCAGAGTTAAGGCCACAATCAGATCAGCACTGATCTGATTGAATGGCGGAGCCAGGCTGACCAACTCCTGGCAAAAAGGACAATTTGGCATGGGGGCAAATCCTATAAAACATATCCCAGGAAGGCCTGGCCAGGGTCACTAGTGGAAAGGACAAATTACGTGACGGTCTGAAAAATCTGGGGCAGTTGGTCACCCTGGCAGAGCAGGCTTGAGGGCTTGAATGGCCTACTCCTGCTCCTGTTTATGATCTTTGAAACTTATGTTCTCACTTCTACCATTAAATATATTGTTTTAGCGTTTACAAATAATCTGTCTATTGTAGCTTCATCTTCCACAATTAGAGTTCGCTCTTGATCCCTGAGCAGTCCCTACAGATGGCTGATTTGTACCTCAACTCCTTAAATCTGCCTTTACTCCATATCCCTTATCAAATCAAAATCTACCAAACTCAGTTTTGAAAGTTTTTCAGTTATCCTGAACTCATTTTTTGAGGGAAAGAGTTCCAGATTTCACTACTGTTTGTGTGAAGACGTGCTTCCTGACATCAAATCTGACTGTGTGAAGCTTTAATTTTAAGGTTATGTTCCCTTATTTTGGACTCTACCAGTAATAAATACTTTCTACCAGTCTTATCAAATCATTTTATCATCATAAACACAACGATATCACTCCTTAATCTTCTATATTCAAAAGGAATACAAGCCTATGCAACCTGTCCTCTTAATTTAACCCTTTTCGCCATGGTATCATTTTGGTGAATCTGCATGGTCTTCCCCAATACCGCACCCCAAACCCTAAGGCCAATATAGCTTTTCTGAAATGCAGTGCCTAGAACTGAACACAGTTCTCCAGACAAGTTCTATCCAGAGTTTTATACAACTTTCACCTTGAAATAAAAGCTATTACCACCTGCCCACTACCTTTTGGTGATTTCCATAGATGGGCCCTTAAATCTTCCTTCCATTTAGAAGATATTCAGTTGTGCCTTTCTTCGATCCAAAGTAACCTTACACTTCCCCAAATTGAACTTCATCCATCACAGTTTCACCCATTCGCTTAGCCTATCAATGTTCCTTTGCAAGTTCCCGCTCCTATCTATAGTACTTATTGTGCCACCTAACTTAGCTGTTGGAACACCTGGATATATGGCTCTCCATTCCTTCACCCAAGTACTTTCTGGTGTTAATTTATAAATATAAAAGTTACCAGCAGCATATCAAAAATTCAGGTAGTACTTTCAAATAAGAAGACCCACCAAAAATAAATTACGTGACAGTACTTTTGTCTCTCCTACTACAACGTTCGCGAAGAAGAAACATTTATGAGATACAGTCCTAAAACACAGAGGTAAGGAAGCTGTGGTGAATGATTAAACAATCAAGTTTAGAATCATGCAGCTCTTAGGCATGATTCCAACCCCCCAAGAGTCTAACGCACAGCTGCTAGTGTTAATGGTACTACATCATACATTAGCATGTCCCATCTGTAACCCTTTACACTACAATCTTCAGGCTAATAATGAAACAAAATATAATAATTTTTATTATGCCCAGTTAGCTACACATTTTGTGGTCTAGGACTTGATTACACAATGGCTTTTGAATATTTTGATCCATGATGCAGGAACAGGATCAATTCTAATTTCTTTGGTAAATCAATTTGCCTTTCCAACAAGTAAAGATCAGATATGTCAGAAAGATTAATTGCTCTGGGCTGCTTAGACCAAGCTGAATCTGAATTTGAGCAGTAGATTTGACTAGGTCAGGATCCATTTATGGTGAGAATTTAAATTCAAATTGGACAAATATTTTGAATTATGAAGTTCAAATTAAGCAACTGTTGTTCAAAAGGAGATGTTTTTGCATCATTGAATTAACAGAATTCAAATTAAGAAACTTCAAATTAAGACCAATTATGTCCTTATTTGATTATAAACATACAATGGGGAATATTTTAGAGGCCCGTTTAAGTCACATGAGGGAAGGATCATTTTGTTAGGAGAGGATATGATTCAGGAATATTTATAAATTGAATATACTGAAATTTTGTGTGATCTAGGTTTTTTTTTTACTTTAGGCTATGCTTCAATGTACTGGAATTGCTCAGGTGGAATTAATCAACTCTAAGGAATAATATACATTTTAAAGCTAATTTATACCAGTGTCCTTTAACACCAGCATCATTATCAGAGACAAAGTTCCTAAATTAATTGTCAACTTATTGCTCAATTCCCTGCATTATGACAGTGATTATATTCAACAAGTACTCTACAGACTATGGAACATATCAAGATCATGAAAGGTGCTATAGAAATGCAAGTTCTTTGTTGGACCTGAACTGGCTCTTGATGAGGAAGAGTCCCTTGCAGTACTGAGTGACCCTTGGAGGTTGAGATCCTAGAGAATGATTCATCTTTCCCGTTGATGGCTGTACCTTATGAAATCTCTGTTTTCTTCTTAGAAGAATCAGCTGTGCTTTTAGTAGCTTAGCAGCATTCAGATCTTAGTTTCACTGAATCTATTGTTGTATTGCCTACTTTATCTCCTCTTGTCCATGAAGAGTCTTCCACAGAGGATGCTTTACCTGAATCCAGTTAGAGTCCATAGAGGATCACACTGCTGAGGAGCTGGTACCTTCCCAGGTGAATGTCAATTGGCACCATACTTCATTCCCAGCTGATTTTCTTCCCTTCAGAGCTGGAGGTCAGCACAGAAGCTGCGGCAGGATCTTTAGCACTTCTGGAACTGCAGAATCCTCTACATCAATCTTGTCTCAGAGTTAATTGTCTAGAGGAAATCCATCTAATTACAGAAGATGAGGCTGTCTTGTCTCCATAGTTGCACCATTGCCCATAGTGGAGCTACCTCACACAGAGAAAAGTGCGGGTCTCTTACCACTGCCCACTGAAAATAAATGGTCTTCCCGCAAAATCACTTGAAAATCATCTCTTCTTCTTTTCTTGATAGTCTTACAGGAAGTTGTCCAAGTTCATTGAAATTTTAGATCAATGCCTTTTCAGTCATTGATATAGCAGTGGGTGAAGCAGCTATGAGAGTCTTCCCAATGGTTGAAGATCGTTCCTCTTCTGAAGCTTCTTCCCACAGTCCTTCAAGGGAGCAACATGTTCCTCAAAATGTCCTGAGTTCTTCGCTTGTAGTCCCAGAGGGTCCAAAGGTCAGTTTTCTTCAGTTTTCTCCTTTGGATCAGTCTTTTGTTGAAAAGTCTTTATTGTCCTTGCAGTTCAGCATTGCTGAATCCTACACTCAGCTTCCCAGCTATGCTGCCAGCAATTCTGATGAAGTGTTGCCCTGTTCTGTAGATGATGATGTTCTACCAGATGCAGAAGAAAGCTCTCATGTCTCCAAGCCTTCTTCCCTAAGGGCTGAGAATACTGTGGGAGATTGAAGCCCCCGGAGTTGTGACTTGGGGAGGGGAAGAGTAGGAGTTGGAGTTGAGTGGAGTCT
This sequence comes from Carcharodon carcharias, assembly GCF_017639515.1. NCBI lineage: Eukaryota > Metazoa > Chordata > Chondrichthyes > Lamniformes > Lamnidae > Carcharodon > Carcharodon carcharias. Next base: position 83,878,644 of record NC_054469.1, on the reverse strand, counting down.
GTAGCTGTAAAAAGGGAGTTACAGGAATGTAATGTAAATAGTTAAAGACATAGTTCATGTTGTGTTAAAAAGTAAGATAGCATACTTGGGGGGTGGTGTAGTATAAAGGGTTAACAGATGGGATAAGCTAATGTATGAGGTAAATGATAATGTACCACTGACACTAGCCAGTCATGTGTTAGACTCTTAAGAGAGAGGTTGGAATTATGCCTAAGAGCTACATACCTACTCGGTAACATGTTTAGATATAGTACTAATAAACAAGTATTAAGTGTGTACAAGGGTATGTCTACAGTCTCAGAGCCAAGTCCCTGGCCTAGAGTCCAAGATAGAAGGACCCAATCTCAGGACAAAGGCATCTTTAAATGCAGATGAAACTGGCCTTATTTTACAAGTTTTACCCAAGCAGAATGCCAGCTTCAAAAGAAAAGTCGTCAGGTAGGAGGAGAAAACAAAGCAGCAAATCACCATCATCATGCATCAGGGTGACTGGGAAAAAAGGAAAGCTGCATTGGCTGGCAATCTCAGAAACCTCATGCTTTTGTGACGCTGTCACTCTTCCTGTGATTTACAACAAATTGCATGACTGCTGCTGATTATTTTGGAGGCTTGGCTGAGACACTTTGAATGTATCTTGATTTCTTTGTACCACGAGCAGGGTTGAGAATTTACGATTCATTTGTCTTTTTGCTGATTCATGCTGGTCTATTTTTTTTAATAGTACTTTGCACTGCGGACTCTAACACTGACAATTGCCTGCTTGCTTCCTGCTTTTTATCTTATGTTTACATTTAGTAGGTTTATGAAAAGTGTTTTCATATTTTGTTTTAAATGATTACTGTGAAGTTGGGTCGAGAAGGTAGCTAACTGGGGTTTTGAACATTCCATAATGTGCAGTGAGATTTCTTTTTAAAGTTTGGAACATAATGAAATTAAAACCAATATTTTGCTTTCACCTCGACTAAATGAAAGATAATTCGTGTACAATAAACATACATATGGAGTACTGATCCTAAACTGAGTTACAAATGTCAATCAAGTTCGCTGCAGTACCTTAGCATGTTTAATCAAAATTGATCCAGAAACCTGCTGTAATTGTAACACAAAGAGCAGGTAATAAAGATGCACAAGTACAACAGGCCAAAGAAAATTCACCTTCAAAGATGCACAGAATAAAAAATAAAAGATCGACTATAATTAAAACATATACAGTTGATAATTACAATGGATAAAGTCAGCTCTCAAAAACTGTAAAAAAGCACATCTTTATTATCTTCCCTTTCTGTTATAATTACAACAGGTTTCAGGATCAATTTTGATTAAACATGCTGTTTTACGATCATTTTTATGATCAGGTAAGCTATTCATAAAGCTTGAAATGATGATGCAATTTAAAATCTGCAATACAAAAATTTTGCTCCAAGCCATGCTCTTTTAACCTTTCGGACAGAGAGAAAAAGCAGCATGTTACAAAAGGCAAGAAATGCAGCCAGGCAGAGGAACTCGGTAGGTCACCTCCTTGAAGAAGCAATAATGGAAGAAAATAGCTGGGAGCTAGTGCACATTGTAGGTGACACGTACATTGGAAAAAAGTTTATGTATTCCTGCTTGACAATTAAAATTGCATTCTGTGCCTATGCAATTACATTTCAGTCGATGTGAAATAGAAATTGTACTGGACTGCAAAATGCAGGGTGTATTATCTGAGAAGCCACAGGATGTCCAAATATACATCCACACATGTTTTCTTCTTGTTACACATGTGCTAGAACCTCAGGACTAGCAAAAGTTTCACCACAATCATCCAGCAGCATAACTCCTTAGCAAGCACTTTGTCCAGAGGCACACACTTTGGGATTTCACAAGTTTAAAGAAAAGACTTGCATTGATAATTCTTGGGACATTTGTGACAACCACTTTATGTTTTTGAAATGAACATGCGAACATACAAATTTGGAGTAGGAGAGGCCATTTGGCCTCTCGAGTCTGCTCCACCATTCAAGAAGATCGTGGTTGATCTGATTGTAACCTCAGCTCCACATTCCTACCTACTCCCGATAACCATTCACCCCCTTGCTTATCAAGAATCTACCTACTACTGCTTTAAAAATATTCAAAGACTCTGCTTCCACTGTCTTTTAAGGAAGAGGGTTCCAAATACTCATGACAGTGAAATGCAGTCAGTTACATGGGTAAGCACTGCAACCAAATTGTACCCAGCAAAGTCTCTCAAACAGCAATGAGATGAATGCTTAATTTAATCCGTCTTTGAATGGTTGATGGAAAAATGTTCAGCAGAATACCATAAGAACTCCCAGCTCTTCTTCAAATACAACCGTGGGAAATACAGTTTATCTGCTTAATTGCTTGAATCAATGGCCTTCTGGGTAATATTGTTAACAACTAAGTCAAGCTGACATTTGAAGAGGAGGGAACAGCACAGGGGGCATACAGATGCAAAAGGGGCAAAGGTTAAAGAAGGGCAGAACAAGCATCACTTGTGTTGAGCTTTTCCATGATTCATATCTCACTTGACCAGCCATGAAATGGGGGGTACTTTAGCAACATCAAAATCACTTTCCTCCTTCAGAGAATGATGTAACAGGAGTTTACTACACTTAATACCTAACTGGACCATGACAGATAGCACAGGCTTTCTTATGTATAGACTGGCATTTAGTGGAATGCACCAGGGGATTGGCAGGGAAGACCTTAGGCATGCAGGCAGTGAGAACAGTTGGAGCATCTCCCAGGAATGCTCCCACTCTGAATCCAAAAACCTACAGCACGCGACAAAAGATCTCCAGTGAACCATGTGTGAGGGATTCAAAGACCTTGCAGCAGTACACAGGTCTGTGCTTAAGTAAGTTCGTGGCCAGCATGAGGACTTGGCCTGCACCTGGATGAGAAACAGAAGTCTGGCAAAGCTAGCAGCCGCCACAGACTCAACAGACCAACTTATTTCTGGTACACAGACCACATGAATGAAGCACACAGAAATAAGTAGCCACCTGACTAACATGCAGAGCTCTCGGGAAATCTCCATACGTAAGCCTCCCAGAAATAAGAGGTAGGAGTAGAAAGATGATTTATCAAATGCTCAGCTACGGCTGAAACAAAATTTCCACACAACTAGAGAGAATCTGCTCCCATCCCCCTCACAGAACTTTGCCTAGAGCAGGGAACCAGCAAACACATTACTAACTGACCACAGGAGAAAATGATTAAACTTGTAAGATTGTAAGAATCATCGGGATGAAATACCCATAGCAGAAAATGACATGTCGCCTCTATAGTTTTGAGAAGTTGCCAGTGGAGTTGCACATTAACACTAGGCTTCGCTGGTTAAACATCAATTCTTGAACAAACATTATTTGATGAACTTTCAACTTGATTTTGAAGAGCCATTACTTGATGAAATCAAACCAAACAATATGTTTGCCTATACTGAAGGTTAAATGTGAAGGACCTTGTATGGCTCCTTGACAACTTTTAAATCTTGTTAACAGCCACTCTGCAGTGCACATAAAGTACTGTGGCAATGCACACTTATTTCATGGTTAATGGGCTGTTTGTATCAGACAGTAATTTTGCTGCCTCAAGTGGACTTGCTAAGTAATGCTGCAGCACACTAACATGCAGTAAATATACTAAAAACTGGAAATTTACTTGTAAGGGGATACAGCCCAGGAGCAAGGTGATTTTTTCCCCCAAATTAAAATGATAGTTTCCCTAATCTTTGAATGGAAGGAACATTTAATTTCATAATAGTCATATTAAATATATTGCAAAACTACTTCACTTTTTCAAAAAATAAATATTGGGCCAGTTTCAGAAATAATTAATGGTTGTAATTAGATTAAGATATTATATTTTGGATTTTTTGGTTATTTTCTCTTGTTCCATGTGAATTTAGTTTATATAAAATAGTTACTTCACCGACTAAAAGTAGACAGACTTGGAAACTACAAAAATGTTCATGTCAGAAACTCCAACTTTTCATAGCAGAATGTGTCAATTTCAGACAATTTACAGGCTTCCCATTTTTATTTAACAAAGACTGCATTTAAATATAGATGGAAGTAACGAACTCCTTACTTTAGTTTTTTTAAGCTTGCATTATGCAATAGAGGAGCCAGGGCATCCAATAGTTACTTATAAATTAATTGTGTACAACTAGAATTACTTCACACCCACCAAGTCTTAAATACAGTAGAAGTTGGTAAAGAAGTACTACATCACAGAATTTACTGTAACTCACAATCTGTTGCATTTTCACCAGTGAAAGTTTTATAAGGTGTGTGTAAAATATTACCAGCACCTCATGAAATGTACAAACTTTCATTAAAGCCTTTAATAAATTACCACATTTCATTTATATGAAAAGCCAAGTGGTAAAAACAGTACACAAAATACTTTACCAGGGGTATATTTAACTTTTTAGATGATAATCACAGAAGATATACAAAGTGCCAATGCCCTGAACACACACACACACATATATAAAAAAAACTTTATCTATAAAGTATCGCAGCAATCACATTTCATCTGAACTCCAAAATCATGATTTGTCAATAATTTACAAATAAACAGCAGCCCATAACTTTTATTTCCTCTTGTGGAATAAAACAGTGAACAATGATACTCTCAAAATAGCAACAGATTACTCAGAACATGCAGAACAAGCCTCTCAGGAATATCTGCCTCAGTCACAGTCTCCCCCATTGACTAGTTGTCTCCCTCAGTCACTGTTCGGGTTGCCGTATCACAGGTCAGCCTTTTAGTCTCCTTCAGTCACTTAGCGTCTCTGCCCTCATCTGTGCAGGTCATTCTTAACGACTGTCCCCTTCAAAAATACAACAGAATCTCTTCCTTACTTCACAATTCTGAGAATCTCTCTCAGTTCTGTGGTTGGGGGAAACTGTCTCACGATATGGGGGTCACCCGCAATTACTTCGTGTGTGTCAGTTAGTCATACTGTGTGTGGGTGTCTTCATCTCACGCTTGTCCCTGCCTGTTTCTCGCACTATTGCCATCAACATGCGTTTATATAGCTCAGTCCATTTCTATGGAAGGCTCGATCCTGTCTCTCCCTCTCCTGCCTGTCAGTCTTTCTCTCGTCTCTCTCCCTCCCGTGTCTCTATGACTCCCTCCTAGTATCTGTTAGTCTCTCTCTGTATTACCTGCCGAGCTCTTTGCCCACCAATGTGTAGCAGTTGCTGAAGCTGTCGGTGCAGACTCTGGTCTGGATGTCGGACAACAGTCCGCTCCGTGGCTGGCTCATGGTGGATGCAGGGACCGGAGTTCGCCTCTCTGCTCCGGACCGGTCCGGTAGAAGGAAGCGCTTCGGAGCGGCGGACACGGTGCTGAAGTACGGGCTGAGTTCCTGCACTGGCGGCTCTCACTATCAAACTCCGCTTGGCTCATTCACAACACCAGCCCCACCACATCGTCACCATGGAGACAGCCAGCTGATTGACAGCTGGGGGAAGGGAAGTCCATTTAAAAAGGCAATGGCAGAATATCATTAAAAAAGACAACACAAGGGCATCACAGATGGTCATTTCACTCGGATTACCTGTCCCTTTATAAGTTTCACCAACTCCTTGGATATAGTTCTTATTTTTATTTTACATTAATTAAAAAATTGCAGTGTCCTGCCTAGACGTGAATACATGAAAAATATGTCGAAGTACAGTGCTGGACAAGGTGCAAAACATATTTACAAGGATAACACTGGAACAGAGAGTTTAGACTTATCAGGATAGACTGAATAGACTAGGGTTCATTTCTCTGGAAAAAGGAAGGTGATGGTGTTTGTCCGTCACTCTGTTACCACGTACAACAGCCACGCCTCTGTGCCCCTCGCAGTACCTGACAGCCTCCCCCTGGCTGTGGCTCTCACACTGCCCCCTTCAACAGTTGCATCTCTCTCGATTCCAGGCTTTTTGCCCACGAGTGTGTAGCAGTTGTCGATGATGACTGTTGGTCTGGATGTCCGACGTCAGTCCCCGACATGAAAGATCCACAGTGGCGCAGTGAACCTGGGGCTCAGTGCACAGAGGCATAAATATAGCAATCACAGAATCGCCAGCCTAACCTCAGCGGTGGGAAAACTTACAGAGGCATTCATCCAGAGCAGTATTAGTTTGTAGTTGGAAAACTATGGCCTAATAAATGAAAGCCAGCATTAATCTGTTAAAGGCAAATTGTGTTTAACTAACGTTTTTGAGTTCTTTGATAAAGAAATGGAGAGAGGGCTGAGGAGAATAGTGCAGTTGAACTTGTGTATAATGGACTCTCCTGAAGCTTCATGTGTGTTCAGCAAGGAGACCAATTGCTCACTGTTTAGGTTGGGGTCCTCTCATATGTGATGTTACCCCAATCTTGACTTGCAGATCCAGTTGCAAATGCTACATTTGCAGCCACTGTTGGAGGGGTGGGCGAAGGCAGTGGCTTTGCACAGTGCTTGCTTGTCCTGTAAGAACCTAATTCTATTCTCCTTGGATGCTGAGATTGCTTGATGATAGATGTCTCCATTTGGATGTGTTTCCTCATGCAGTGTGCTCCAACTCTAAGGCTCTGAAATTGGCTTGCAGAATGTCTTTGTATCTGAGGTTGGGACATCTTACAGTGTGGGTTCCCATGCTCAGCTGGTTATAGAATACCTTGTTTGATTTGTGGGAATGCTCCATGCCAACCCAGTGAAATTGAGCTCTGATGAGCATGCTCTCAATACCAGGTATGTGGCATTTTGCAAGAACTTTGGTGTTAGGGATTTTCTCCTGCCACTTGATGTTGCACATAGATCTTAAGCAGTGAAGGTGGAATTCATCTAGTTGTTTTATGTGATGCCAATAGGTTGTACATTCCTCACAGCCATAAAGAAGTGACGTGAGAACCACTGCGTGGTAGATTTTGATCTGAGACAAACATCATGGTCTCTCCAAAGCCTATGGGTAGGCCTACCAAATATTGAGCTTGCTTCTGCCAGGTGATGTGCGATTTCATCATCTAATGTGGCATTGTTGGAGACGAAACTCCCAAGGTAACAACTTAAAGACAGAGATTTTATTCCAAATTGTTTCTGATGTTGTACCTATAAACTTTCAAAAGGCATTTGATGAAGTAACACAAAATATTCTTGTTAGCAAAATTTAAGTTCGTGCTGTCAAAGCTTTTCATCAGGGCAAACACAAGAATGTCAAATTTCAAAGGGAGCAACAATTTATACTGCATGAGAAAAGGGTACTGATTGGTTGGCAAGTTGACTCTGATTGGCTGAGACCTTGCCATGGAGAATGCCCCATTGAACTATTGTCCTCTCATGTTTTTGTTTAATTCAAAAAATTGCAATGCCTGGACATGTTTCTTTTGCCTTTAGAGGACAGGTCCCTGTGTATGAATATAAGTAGTTTCTAGCAAGCATAAGTGAGCCACATTGCAAGCCTGACTGATGATCTTAAATTGGTTATTAGTGTAATTGTGAACATGCTCAGGATTCTTCAGCAATTGCTGTCCAATCGTAAAATCCCACCTAATGTTAGACATCTTCTGGATTGTTGTAGTTCAAAAGTATTACCCAAGATGCACGTCAGGACCCCGTGGAAGTCCCAGTGTCCTGACCTCCTTGTGAATTGGGAAGTCTGAACTTCCAACAGGAAATTCCCCTGCCCTCTCAGGACCCTCTGCAAAATTCTCCTTCCCTGAGCTAGAACTGGAGTCTTCGGATAGTTCCATGGTACTTTACTGAATAGTTACCCAGTCAATTTGATTGCAAAAGTAGGGAGGTCATGTTGGAGTTGTATAGAACCTATACACAGCTGGCGTACTGTGTGCAATTCTGGTTGCCACATTATAGGAAGGATATGGTTGCACTGGAGGGGGTGCAGAGGAGATTCACCAGGATGTTGCCTGGGATGAAACATTTAAGTTATGAAGAGAGGTTGGATAGACTTGGGTTGTTTTTGTTGGAGCAGAGAAGACTGAGGGGCAACCTGATTGAGATGTACAAGATTATGAGGGGCATGGACAGGATGGATAGGGAGCAGCTGTTTCCCTTATTTGAAGGGTCAGTCATGAGGGGACATAAGTTCAAGACGAGGGGCAGGAGGTTTAGGGGGATGTGAGGAAAAACTTTTTTACCCAGAGGGTGGTGATGGTCTGGAATGTGCTGCCTGGGAGGGTGGTGGAGGCGAGTTGCCTCACATCCTTTAAAAAGTACCTGGATGAACACTTGGCATGTCATAACATTCAAGGCTATGGGCCAAGTGCTGGTAAATGGGATTAGGTAGGTAGGTCAGGTGTTTCTCACATGTCAGTGCAGACTCGATGGGCCAAAGGGCCTCTGCTGTACTGTGAGATTCTATGATTCTGTGAAATGTTAGACTGAAAAACCTAATCTAACTCCTGGATAACTACAGAACTGACCCCCAGTCACTCGCAATGACCTTCCTGACTCCCCTTGACCCCCCCTCAACACTCTGACTACATTCCTGACCCGACCTGACTAACCCTTAACCTGACTACCCCTCCTGACCCAACTACCCCCCAACCTACCTAGCCATTCACCGACCTACCCATCTTACCCACATCACCCACATGCCACCCTACCTACCTACCACTTCACCCATTTGCCACCCTACCTACTTGCCACCTTACCCACTTACCTCACCCACCCTATCTCATCCACCTGCACACCCTACTTCCCTACCCATTCACTCATTTACCCACTCACCCAGCCATCCTTTCACACATTAACTAACATTTGCACTGGACATTTGAACTTACCATACGGCAGTTAGTGCTGGAGAAAGGGGGAGTCTCCTGCCTTACCCTAACACTACAGCACTATGATGGAGTTCCTTGAAGGATGCTGTACTCCACATTTCTGGAGAACCCTGGCCCAGAAGACCCGGCCAGAAATGCAGAGCAGTCTTGGGGCATGGAAAATCCAATGATGGCTGTCATTCTGCGGGAGATCCAGGCCATTATGTTCTGAGCTTTACAAGAATAGGCTGGTTGAGTACAGTCAGTACTCTGCTTCCTGCAAATAGCCGAAGGGGCATGCTGTTTCATACGACCGGCAGTCATTGGGACATACGGCCTACTTACCTGTCATTGTACTGGCACTGAAATTCATATACCACATTACTCATTTGTTTGGGAGGCTGAATGTCTTTTTGGCTTGATGGCAGCATTCTGTTAGTAGATAATACCACTCATGTTGCTACTGCATAACAACATGTCCAGGCATTGTGCCTTTTTTTAAATTAAACAGAGGCGTGGGGGACAATAACTCCCTGGCACATTCTCCATGGCAATGCCTTAAACAGTCAGAGTCGAATAGCCAACCAATCAGCACCCTTTTCTCATAAAGTATAAATTGTTGCTCCTTTTGAAATTTGGCTTTCCTGTGCCTGTCTTGATGAGTGCAAGATGAAAAGTTTATATAACATGTTTCTTTTCTCAGTAACACAAGTTCTGTGCTACCAAGGGACTAAAAACAAGAAAGTTACGCTAAAGCTTTATAAATCACTGATTAGGCCCCAGACTGCCTACTTCCACCTCCATAAAGTTGTGTGGCCAGTCTCACCTGCCTTAGCTCATCAGCTGCTGAAACCTTCATCCATGCCTACAGAATCAGTTGTTCCAATATTCTTCTGGATGGTCTCTCAACCTCCACTTTTCATAAATTTCAGCACTTCCATCATTTGGTTTTCATTAATTTATTTTTTATTTGTGGCATCAGAATGGGAGCACCTCAGGTAACGCCAGCACTTGTTGCCCAACCCTAAATAGTCCTCTGATGGCTTCCGATCTGTCAATGCTTCATATTATAACTATTCCATAGTTTCACTGGTCCCTATCACTGTAACAGAAGTTGTGAGTGCTTTGGATCCAAAATGCATTGCCTGAGAGTGTGGTGGAGGCAAATACAATTTGGATTTTCAAAAGAGAATTGGATGAGCACTGGAAGAGAAAACATTTGCAGCGCTTCATGGAAAAGGCAGGGGAGTGAGACTACCCTTGCAGAGAGCTGGCACAGATATGATTTGTTGAATGGCCTCCTTGTGTGATGTAACTATTCTATAACTCGAGTATTGCTGAAAAGAGACACGTCGAAGGTTTTTGTCTTGCACTCATCAGGACACTTTGCAAGAATACCAATGTAAGGGGAAAAGAACAATTTATACTTTATGTGAAGACAGTGCTGATTGGGAGCTACATATTTTAATTAATATACTGTCTTTGCAGACAGAAAGAACATGTACACAGATTGCGCCTGTTTCAGCAAAAAAAAAAATGAGTGACAGCCATTTGCTGACTCATTCCTCAGGGCAATGCCTTGACCAATCAGGGTCAAGCTGCCTGGTTTAAATTTCAAACAATTCTAGGCAGTTAACTGTCAGTCACCATCAATTGCTGCTTTTTCCATGGCAACCCCTTTGCCAATCAGAGTCCACTTGCCAACCAATCAACATTCTCTTCTCATAATGTATAAATTGTTGTTTCCCTCTTATATTGGTATTCTTGTGAAGTGTCCTGATGAGTGCAAGACGAAAAACTTTGACATGTCTCTTCTTTCAGCAATACTCAAGTTCTGAAGTACCACACTGCTATTCTATAAATATTTTATCTAACCTCGTTCCGGACTAGAACTCCCCTGCAAACTGAACCTATTAGTTCCTCTGGCTCCACCATCTCATACATTCCCCTCATTCCTCCCACTAATGGTGGTTCCGTTGCCTTGTTGCCACACTTCAAAATTGCTTCCCTACACATCTCAGCTGCTTTGCTTTCCTCTACTTCTTAATAGCTATATCTCTGACCTTTTTTTTTAGTTATTAATCCTGTTATGATTCAGCAAAGACCGATAGCTTTTAAAAAGAAATTCAAACTTCCAGTGAATGACTGAAAGGATTGCACAACAAAATTTCAAGTTTTAAGATTTTTACTGTAACAAACTAACCAAAAAAAAGTCTAAACACTATTTCAGTAGACAACTTACACTGTAAACTACAGTAAAGATCCACCATTTAACTTTTACATTTACTGAGAATCCCCCTCCATGGTTGTACTTTACTCTGTCCCTTAAGTGGCTACTTCATTCACCAGGAACCAATCCAAAGCTATTCTCAGCTTCTTTTTTTCTTTTACAGCCACGTAACTTATTACTCCCCAAACTGACTTTCATGGTGAGGAATAAATTGGAGATCACTTCCTCTAGCCAAAGCTAGACAAATCTCCCAGCTTTGTTTAAAAGCTCATCAACTTGGTTTCTTCAATCCAAGCAGAAGCTTCCAACTGCATCTTATATGGTCATATTGTAAAAAGTAGCACAATTTGGAAGAAATTAAAAAACCTTAGAATTAAATGATGTTAATAAATTGCTCAAGTTGATGGTTACACATGTAACAATATTATTCCATTTAAAAAAAATGTTTTATTTCCATCTACCAGTTATAAATCAATCTCTGTGTTGGTTTGAAACTGGAAAAAAGAACATAACTTCTGATGTTGTATGACTGGTAAAATCAATGCTGTGAATGCCTACAAGCTGAGCCTGGGCCAAGCTGTCCCATAGTATACTGAGCTGTCTGTGCACAGTCGACTGAGGTCATCTCATCTAAATAATTAGTATAAGCTCTGTACAGCTTTGGCCTGCAATGGGAAATAGACTAATGCGGGTAAGTAAAATCTAGTAATAGTTCAATTTTAATGAGATGCAAATGTCTAAACGTGAGTAGCAGCATAATGAGCCAAGTCTTTTTCAACTCTTCTAAAGCTTCTAAATAGAGGTTAAGTGCTAAGCAAAAATGAAAAGTGAATGGAGGCATGACATGGAATCTTTGAGCATGTAATGGAACAACACAGCACAAGGTATCAGACGGAATTTAATGCCCCCGCCTGCTGGTGGTGGGCTTGGAGGTGGGGGGGGGCATTTAATTGAGTGAGTTCCCCGCTGCCTTCCTGCTTTGATTCCAGAGTGGGAAGCCTATGGATGGCCTTCTCTGCCGGATGGTAATTGAGGCAGTTAAGTGGGAAACTGATGCCGACTTAAGGGTCTCATCCTGTCGCATGTTGACATTCAACTAGCAGTCGGTGGGGGATTCACCATCGGGGAAGCCCAAAAATCAAAACCATTGCAGGCTTCTAAAGGCACTCAGTGCCTGACTGAGGGTCTTGGCATCAGGACTGCTGAGAGCCACCCCTTCCCCTTTCTTTCAACACCCCCTTCCCCACCCAGCCAGTAACACCTTCCCCATGACCTTTATCCAGCTCTTACTTACCTGGGGCTTGAATCCCTTGGTGATCCTAGGCCTCTGACGGGTGCATTACTGGCAGTTGTGCTCCCAGTGGCACTGATGTACAATGGAGAGTTGTCAGCCTCTGATTAACCGACAGCTCCTGGAGGGCAAGATTTCTGTCCCAGTGATCTTAAATCCTTGAAAAGACCCACTGCTGGCCAGTTAAGTGCCTGACAGGTGCTTATAATTCACCAATGGAGGCGATGCAGGGTTCCCATCTGTTACCCAGCCAGAGGCGAGACCCCCATTGCTAACATTAAATTCCACTCAACGTTTTTGATAACCAGTAAAGTAAATGTATGAGGTGAGTGTGGAGAGAATTGCCCAGTATGACACATTTTGACACTGTTTCCAGAGAGCAGCAGTGCATCTTGCCTCATTAGGAAGTGCAGTACATGGGTGCCTACATTTCTCAGCAACCTGCACCTGGGAAACAATATTTGTCCTGATAAAGTAATATCTCCTTTCCACAGGGAAAGTGATGTTCTGTGCAAATGGCTAATACATCTGTAAGTAGGAAAGCAGGTGAGTGACCAAATTATTATCAGGAGCCTTGCAACAATCTGGCATTATAAAACTTTGATGCCTATCCTTGGTTTTTTTCTGACTTGGAGAGAGCCTAGCTATGTGACAGCTTCTCTTATGAAGCGGAGGTGGCTTGGAGTTCCAGAAGGCATTTGATAAGGTGCCACATCAAAGGTTATTGCGGGAAATTAAAGCTCATGATGTAGGGGGTAACATATTAGCATGGATAGAACATTGACTGGCTGTCAGAAAACAAATGGTATGCTAAAATGGGTCTTTTTCTGATTGGCAGGATGGGTGGAGCCCCACAGGAATCCGTGCTGGGTCCTCAACATTTTACAATTTATATCAATGATTTAGATGACGGGAGTGAAGGCCTGATAGCTAAATTTGTAAATGATACAGAGATAGGTAGGAAAGTATGTTGTGAAGAGGACATATGGAGGTTGCGGAGGGATATAGATAGGTTGACTGAGTGGGCGAAAATCTGCCAGATGAAGTATAATGTAGGAAAATGTGAAGTTGTTCACTTTGGCAGGAAGAATAAAAAAGCAGAGTATTACTTAAATGGAGAATGGCTGCAGAATCCTGAGGTGCAAAGGGATCTAGATGTTCTTGTGCATGAGTCACAAAAAGTTGGTACAGCAAGTAATTACGAAGGCTAATGGAATACTATCCTTTATTATAAGAGGAATTGAATGTAAAAGTAAGGATTTTATGCTTCAGTTATACAGGGCATGGTGAGATCGCACCTCGAATACTTTGTGCAGCTTTGGCCTCCTTATTTAAGGAAAGATGTAAATGCTTTAGGGGTGGTTCAGAGGAGGTTTTCTAGATTGATACTTGGAATGAGTAGGTTGTCTTATGAGGGAAGGTTGAGGAAAGAAAGACTGGACTTGTTTCCACTCAAGTTAAAAAGAGTGAGGGATGATTTGATTGAAATATATAAGATACTGAATGGTCTTGACAAGGTGGATGTGGAAAGGGTGTTTCCTTTTGTGAGTGAGTCCAGAACTAGGGGACACTGTTTTAAAATTAGGGGGCGCCCTTTTAGGACAGAGTTGACGGGAATTTTTTTCTCTCAGGGGTTGTGCTACTTTGGAATTCTCTGCCTCCGAAGGAGGTGGAGGCGGGGTCATTGAATATTTTTAAGGCAGAGGTAGATAGATTCTTGTTAGGCAAGGGAATCAAAAGTCATCAGAGGTTGAATGGGAATGTGGAATATGAAACTCAAACATATCACCCATGATCTTATTGAATGGTGAAGCAAGCTCAAGGGGACAAATGACTTATTTCTGCTCCTATTTTGTATGTTTGTATTCTGTGGTCTGCGCAGGTGTGTGTGGTAAGGTCTGTAAGAATGGCCTTTAGGCCATGACAGGAGTAGACAAAATAATTTCTGTTGCATTTGTTAGCTCTTGTAAAATTGTGCTTGGTACCAAAATCCTTTGGTGATATTGGACACGTGAAACAATTCTCATTTCACACACTTTATTAGACATTATATAAATTGCAGCAGCATCCAAGAACTCTGAAGGAAAGGGTTTGCAAAATGAAACAAAAATGCGAAAAGGCCACATTCTCCAGGCATTACTATGGGCACATGGAGCAAAAATTAAAATAAATATAAATGAAAATTGAAAACAAATTCAGTAACAGATACCTCCCATCAAGGTAACTACTTCAAGTGGCCAAGTCACAGGATCAGTCATATGACCATTTTTACATGGGTAGATATGCCCAGCATCAAGGTTTGAACTTGCCCTCCAAAATGTAAAATCATTTTACAACCTCTCCAACACCTTGAGATATCTTTGCTGCTAAATGCAGCAGGGTTGATTCGCGGGAGCTGGTCTAATTTTGAGGTGAAGAAAGTCATCTCGGGCAGAGGGACAATACAGGCAGTATCAGAGCGACCTGCAGTTATATGCAGCGTCTGATATTTAATTCCGTTGACAACAATGCAGCTGAATATCAGGTGCTGCATGTAACAGGGAGCTGATCTGATATCACTTGTTCTGCAACACTGCCATGACGAGTTTCAAGTCCTACAATGTCAACGTTGCCACTCTCAAGGCTCTATCCAGGGAGTAAGAGACTCGCAAAATTGGCCCTATTGTGTGTCTCACAATTTCCCTGAACTTATATCGGCAAGCAAAAAATATTTTTCCTTTTGGTGGTTACAATTAGTGTTTAAGTAGTGTTAACTAGTGTTAAAGCTAGGAATAGAACGTAAGTTCCATTGAGCGTTAGTACCAAGACCAAGACAGCATCAGGTACTAGGTATTAATAGGCCTTTGAAGTCCTCCATCTGGAGTACCTTCTGTTCTTTGCTATCCTCAGCTCTTCTTCCAAGTGGAGTTCAACCTGAATGATTACTGATTCATCAGCTGTGGAAGGATGGTAGGTAGAAATCAGCAAGAGATTTCCTTGCCCATGTTTTACCTGATGCCATAAAACATCACAAGGTTCAGAGTCACTGCTGAGAACTCCAATGAACACTCCCTCTTCTATACCAGCAGTATACTGTATACCACTGTGCTGCTACCCCTGAACAACCAATCACCCAGGACAAACCAAGACCTGATGATGGAGAAATCTGTAACATTGGATATACGGTATGATTCAGTGAGTAGGACCATGTCAGGTTATTGCTTGACTAGCTTGTTGGCAGCTCTCCTTAGGTGTTGGGGAGGAGGACTTTGCAGGGTTGATTGGCTTGAGTGTGCCTTTCTCATACCAGGTGCCTTGGGTGATGTTTTCTAGACCATTTCAGAGGGCAGTTAAGAGTCAATTGAATAGCTGAGGGTCTGGAGTCACATGTAGGTCAGACCAGGTAACGAAAGCAAATTTGCTTCCCTAAAAAACATTAGTGAATCAGATGGGTTTTTATGACAATCCAGTAGCTTCATGCTCATCATTACTGAGACTAGCTTTTCATTCCAGATTTATTTAACTGAGTTTAAGTTCCTCAAGGTGCCTTGGCGGGATGTCTCCTGAACATTAGTCCAGGCCTTTGAATGACTGGTCCTGTAACATTACCAATATGCTACTATTTCCCGTACTGTTCCACAAATAAAACAGGCAGGGGATCTTTCACATCCAGGCAGCCATGAGCTTCTGGGCAGAATTTTGCCCTTGGCATGCGGGCTCGGTGGGGATGGGCAGGGACGGTTTGGGAAGCCTACTCCCACCCGTGATCAGGCCCGGAAAGCAATTTCAAGCTGGCGGGCCAATTAAGGCTCACCCAGTGTGAATCGTGAGCAGCAGAGCTCAGCACTGCCTGTGTGGGCAGGGGGAGAAGCGTGAGTTGGGGGAGCAGAGAGCTGCCTCAGGGGGATGAAAATATATGAAAAAAAATAAAAATGTAATGAAACATGTCCCCTTATATGGCTCCATTTGCTTTTGGAAACCTCATGCCAGCTGACTCAATTAAAGTACAAAGGCCGCTTGGCACTTTCGCCTGCCTGCCAACCATAAGGTTGGACGGGCAGTGAAAAATTTATTTTAATTAATTTTTTAATGGCCCTAATAGACGTGGATCTGCGGTGAAGCAGGTCACGCAAGTTGGAAAGTCACCATTGACGCTCACAACGGATGATGGTCAAAGGGGTGGAAGAGAAAGGTCTAGGATTGATTGGGAGAGGAAGAGTTGTTGGGGGGGGTGAAGTTGAGGGGGATCGAGTACGGGGGAGGAGGGGGTAACAGGAGGGGAAGTTGGTAACTGGGTAGGTAGGTGTATGGGGACTGGAAGGTGTAAGGGAAGGAAATCGGAGGGGGGAAGGATTGCGGAGAAGGGAGGGAGTCTAGGGGAAGGAAGGAGTGCAGAAAGGGGAGGGAGTCCGGGGGAGGAAGGAGTGTGAAAAGGGGAAGGACTAAATGCGGAGGAAGAAGTGAGGCTGGAGGAGGAGGAGTAGGGTGGAGGGGGAAGGACTAAAGGTGGTGGAAGAAGTAAGGGTGTCTGAGGGAGTCAGATAGGGGGAGGGACTAAGCGAAGGTGAATCTGGGGGCAGGAGGAATATGAGGAGTGGAAAGGATTCCAGGAGGATGGGATTCTGGGGTCATGGGGTCCGGAGGGGGAGATGTGTAGGTGAATGTACGAGGGAAGGGTCTGATGGGTCCATGACTGCATCCAGGAAAGAGAACTGAGGGTGGGTGTTGTGTGAGGGAATGGTGAGAATGACTGAGGGCAGAGTTAGGCGGCAGGGTGGGAGGGTGAGGGTTCGATGATAGTGGTAAAGGGGCAGTGAGGGTGTTTGACAGGGACTTGGAAGCAGACATGGACTCTGGGGATGGAAGGAGGAGGTCTGGGAGGTGAATGTGGATGGGGGTGGGATTTTTGGGAAGGAAGGGGATGTGCATGTTCACCTTCATCCCCGAAGGAAAAGGGTTGTGGCTGGTAGGTCATGGAGGAGAGGTGGAAGGTGATGCCCGGGGAGTCAACTGTGATGGGGAAAAGGAAATTGGTGTCTGGAGGAGGTGAAAAGACAGGGGAACTGACAAAAAAGTGCATCCAAACCATACTGTTCAAATGAAGGCCAGAATTTTTCCATCAGCGTGTGGGGGGTGGGACTTGTACGCCAATGCTCAAAATGACGCTCGGTGATGTCGGGCGCTTGTCCCGATGTCACCGTGTGCCATCGTGATATTTCACTGGGTGGGCATGTGACGAGGTCCGTTGCGTGCCCGCCAGTAACTACTGGGCCAATTAAAGTAGTTGAGGCTCCAATTGTTGTGGATTTTAAGGCACCCGTGCAATATTCGGCTCATCGCACAGGTGCAACGGGCAGGCGACTATCCGAAACTTTAATGAAGCTCATCCATGGGCCGGAAGGAGGGATCAGTTGTTTTGTGAATCCAGACATTTAATAGTTAGTGCTCAGAAGTTATTGAAATTTGCATGTGTGACATGGAGAACACACGGCAGCTCATGGACTCCACTCATAACCTTCAGGATTTGTTTTGGGTCCTGTAGGTTTCAACAAGCCTCCCTGAGCCTGGGAATGGGAGGTAATCTCTCCACTGGAGGCACCTCATCTGAGGAGAAGGGAGGGCTAGAAGGGGGAAGAGGACAGGAGTGCACATTCAACCTCCAGGGGAGCCACCTTGGGGAGGAGAGGCGCAGGCACAAGGAGTGCAGGGCCAACAGGAAGTCCAAGGTGGAAGGGGCCGCAGAAGACGCCTCTATCCTGCTGCCAGGGTTTACAGGCAGCGATGCAGCTACCTCAATATGTCTGAGGTGCAATGCCGATGGAGGCTCCATCTCTCAAGGGAGACAGTCAACACTATCTGTTGGATGATTGGTCCAGAGATCTCCCCTAACTGTGTGGGTGGACACCCCATGCCTTTGTCTCTAAAGGTCACAGCTGCCCTCAACCTCCATTCTTCTGGCTCTTTCCAGGGCTCGGTGGGTGATCTCTGCGGTGTCTCCCAATCAGTTGCCCACACTTGTGTCAAGCAGCTGACAAACGCTCTGTTCAGGCATACATTGAACTTCATCCACCACTGCTGGGATGAGGCAAACCAGACAGAGTGATCCAGAGACTTGCTGGCTTCCCCCGCATCCAGGGTGCAATCGACTGCACCCATGTGGCCATCAAGGCGCCAGCGGGTCTGCCTGGTGCCTTCGTGAACAGGAAGGACTTCCACTCCATGAATGTGCAGATAGTGTGTGATCACAGGATGCAGATTCTACAAGTCTGTGCAAGGTACCCAGGTGGCTCCCACGACACCTACATCCTCAGACACTCCCAGATGCCGAATTCTCCAGCCCGACTTAATGGATAGCTGCTGGGTGACAAGGGCTAACCCCTCAGGTGGCTCATGATGCCTCTCTGCCTTCCAAGAACAGAAGCTGAGCAGCGGTACAATAGGAGCCACACCTCCACAAGGGTTGTGGTGGAGAGAGCCATCGGTCTTCTCAAAATGAGCTTCAGACGCCTGGACTGTTCCAAGGGAGCACTCCAGTACCCCTCAGATTGAGTGTCACTGATAGTGGTTACAAGCTGTGCTCTGTACAATCTAGCTCTGTAAAGGGTGGGATGCTGTGGACGAAGAAGATATAGACAGAGTGGCTGGGGCTGAACACAATGAGTCCAGCAGTGAATCTGAGGATGAGCACGTACAGGGAAATGATGAGGGGGCATAGGTTGATCTGGGCATGCTCCAGGGAGGCAAGGGCATCCGGGACGCTCTAATCCAAGGAATCTTTAGCTAGCACAGCACACGATCTGCAATACAAGCCTGGCATGTAGCCTCCATCCTGGAAACCTCATCTGTCTGGATAGTAGGATTGGCAATGGTCGCAGTCACTAAATCTAAAAGGTACACAAATCACTCATCAAATCTCAGGAATCCATGCACCTTGCCAAAAGAAGAGACAGCCACAGCCATTTGAGACAACATAAATTTAATATGGCAACCAAAGTCTCTTTACATAACAGAAATAAAATGGTGTTGCAGTTCACACAAAGCTCAATACAACTCATGGAGGGGGGCCAACAGAAAAGCACCAGTGATGAACCCAAGATGCGCCTAAGGTGCCTTCATCTTTCATTTGTGGGTGCTATGTCTTTGTGATGTACCGTTGCTGGCAGTGGCATCTGAGACAGCCTGCTCTCTCTGATGCCTTGTTGGCCTCAGATATCCTATTGACCTTGGCAGATGTCCTCTGGCCCGTAGAGCCTGTGATAGACCTGCCTGGGAGGGAGTTGGCAGCTCTGCAGCTGGCATCTCCCTAGTCATTGCAGCCTCATTGCGTGCCACAGTCACTGGCAGAGGGGCAGAGGAGCTGCTGCCCACATCCGAATGCCCTGAGAGGCGCAAGCAGGAACGACAGGCAGCTGCTCTGCTGACGTGCGGTCTGTTTGGCCCTCCCTGCTCACCATAGATGGATGGGCACCGAGGTGGGATACCTGGTGGTCAAACCACTGCCCACACAGGCACTGTCCAGATGAGGTCAATGACCCTGTGAGGGTGTGTAAGTCCGAGCCCAAACCCAGTAACCCCTGACCCTGTCCCTGGAGCTGCATCTCCATGAGAGTCGCTAATCTCTCCATGGAGGAAGCTTGGTGCTCAGCCACAATGCTCAATGCATTGGCCACGGCCTGTGTAGACTCCTCCACCACTCATACCAAGCCAAACAAAGCCTCATGTATCTCCACCAGATGCTCCCGCACACCTGGCCGCATGTTAGTACGTGGCTGCATCGCCCACGACTCCAGAGGCTCATCATCTGCCACGGACTGAGCATGTGCCTGGGCCCCTTCAGTCCTCTGACTGCTGGCGCCATTGGCACTCTGTCTCCGCCAGCTGCTCCAGCGGCTGTGAAGTGCCCTCACCGCTAAGACACGGGACACTAGCCAAAGATCTGATGCCCACCGGAGTGCCAGTATCTGCGCTGGTGCCTGCCTGGCAGAGATGGAGTGATGCTTCTGATGGTGCAGCTTCATGCTCCTCAGGTATCAGAGGGAGCCCCTGCTGCTCCGGGTCCTGGCCCTGTGCCGATGATGCTGAAAGGAAGAGTAAGGACATTCGATCAGTTAGCCTGTGGGCAATGTCAATGTACATGCCTGTCCCCCGGCGCATCATGCACTCATCATTCCACACACAATGGGCAAGCCATGTTGGTAACGTCATTCACTCAACAATCAGCAATGGCATGGCTGTTGGGAGATTACTGGTGACGTGAGTGCTGGCCATACATACCTGCCCGTGGAACCCCAACCTCTCCGGCTCCAGTGGACCTGGGCGCATGCTGCCTGTGCAGGTTGAGGGCCTCCTGCTCAAAAGTGGCTCAACATCAGTATCTGACCTAGCCCACCACCAGTCCTCAGACACTTGGCGTTGTTATGAGAATTCTTCTCCTATAAATGAAAAAATTGCATTGATAAGTGATAGTTGTGCTGTCAATCTCCTCACGTCTGGCCCACCCCAAGCCCAGTTGGCCATTGTAGGGCTGCGGTGCATCCTTCCCCCGCTGGTGGCTGGCACTCACACAAATATGCCAGGTGTGTCCTCTTCCCCCACCCTCCCCCCTCCACATGCTGCCTTCATCACAGTTGGGAGCACACAGTTGTACCAGCCGTTGCAAGGAGGCACAATGATGTGGAGCACAGAGGGCAGCACATCCAAATGTGACACAGCACCTTGAAGATCCCCTCACACCATGTCATCATCTTGACTTCCGCATGTCGTGGAGTTCAAGCAGTGCGCCTGGGTGTAGCTTCTCCAGGTTGACCCCACCACAGTCATGTGGGTGTCACTCCACCACATGCTGTGGGTGCAGTACCCATCTCTTCTCAACCCTCTCATGCTGACGAACACATAGGGAATATCTGGTGGGCTGCCCAGCTAAGGACACATGCCATCTCTGACTCAGTGATACTGGTGCCAAAGGTCGGGATGTGGAATCAGTTTGGGTGGAAATAAGGAGTAGCAAGGGGACGAAGTCATGGGTGGGAGTCGTCTATAGGCCCCCAAAGAGTTGCCTCACTGTAGGACAAAGTATAAGTCGGAAATAATGGAGGTGTGTAAGAAGGGTGCTGCAATTGTCATGGATGATTTTAATCTGCATATTGACTGGACAAATCAGATTGGCAGGGGTAACATGGACGATGAATTTGTAGAGTGCATCAGGGACTATTTCTTAGAGCAATACATTGCAGAAGCCAACTGGTAACATGCTAATTTTGATCTAGTAATGTGTAATGAGGTGGGATTAATAAGAGATCTCATAGTTCAAGATCCTCCAGGGGATAACAATTACAACATGGTAGAATTTCAAATTCAGTTTGAAAGCGAGCAACTCAGGTCTCAAACCAGTGTCCTCAATTTAAATAAGGGCAATTACAGAGGTATGAAGAAAGAGTTGTTTAAAGCAGGCTGGGAAAATAGACTAAGGGGAAGGTCAGTGGATGAGCAGTGGGAGACATTTAAGCAGATATTTAATAATGCTCAGCAAAAATTTATCCCGGTCAAAAAGAAGGACTCGAGAAGGATGAACCACCCATTGTTAACAAAGGCAGTCAAGTAGTGCCTTTGGTATACAAAGGGGTGAAAGCTAATGGTAGGCCAGAGGATTGAGAATTTTTTAGGAGCCAGCAGAGCATGGCTAAAAAGCTAATAAAGAGGGAGAAAATTGATTTTGATAGTAAATTGACAAGAAATATAAAAACAAACAGCAAGAGCTTCTACGGGTATATAAAAAGAGATTAGCTAAAGTGAGCATGGGATGCTTGGAGGAAGCAACTGGAGAATTGATAATGGGGAACTGGGAAATGGCAGATAATTCAAACCAATATTTTGCATCGGTCTTCAGGGTACAGGACACGATAAACATTCCAAAGATATCAGATAAGCATGGAGCTAATGGGAGGAATGATCTTGTAACAGTGTCTATCACAAGGGACAAAGTATTTGAGAAACCAATGGGAGTAAATGCAGACAAGTCACCAGGATCTGATGCCTGCACCCAAGGGTTTTAAGGGAAGTCGCTGCAGAGATAGTGGAGGCATTGGTCAAAATATTCCAGAACTCACTGGATTCTGGGAGGGTCCCAGAGGATTGGAAAACTGCTAATGTGACACCCCTGTTCAAAAAGGGAGGGAGACAAAAAGCAGGAAACTATGGCCAATCAGCCTAACATCTGTAGTTTGGAAAATAATAGAGTCCATTGTTAAGGAAGAAATAGCAGGACATTTAGAAAAGCTTATTGCAATCAAACAGAGTCAACATGGTTTTGTGAAAGGGAAATGGCGTTTGACAAATTTGCTAGTGTTCTTTGAGGATAATCTAAGCAGAGTTGATAAAGGGAACTGGAGATGTTTCTAGAAGGCATTCAATAAGGTGCCACATAAAAGGTTACTGCACAAGATATGAGCTCATGGCATTGGGGGTGATGTATTAGCATGGATTGGGGATTGGTTAACTCACAGAAAACAGAGAGTCAGGATTAATGGCTCTTTTTCAGGTTGGAAAGACGCAACTAGTAGAGTGCCACAAGGATCAGTCCTAGGGCCTCAATTATTTACTATTTGTACTAATGACTTGGAGGATGGGGCAGAGTGTAATGTATCCAAATTTGCTGACCATACAAAAATAGGTTGGAGAGCATGTTATGATGAGGACATAATGAATCTGCAAGGGGATATAGACAAGTTGAGTGAGTGGGCAAAATCTTGGCAGATGGAGTTTATTGTAGGAAAGTGTGAGGTCATGCACTTTGATAGGAAAAATCAAAAGGAAGACTATTGTTTAAATGGAAAGAGACTCCAAAAAAGTGCAGCAGAGAGGGATCTGGATGTTCTTGTGCATGAAACAGAAAAAATTAGCATGCAGGTGCAGCAAGTAATTAAGAAGGCAAACGGAGTTTTGGCCTGTATTGCTAAGGGTTTGGAGTTTAAAAATAAGGAAGTCTTGTTTACAACTATACAGGGTGTTTGTGAGGCCACACCTGGAGTACTGTGTACAGTTTTGGTCCCTGTGTTTAAGAAATGTTATACTGGCATTGGAGGCAGTTCAAAAGAGATTCACTAGGCTGATTCCTGGGTTGATGGGGTTGACTTATTAAGAATGGCTAAACAGGTTAAACCTTTATTCATTAGATTTTAGAAGAATGAGGGGTGATCTTATCGAAATGTACAAGATTCTGAGGGGGCTTGACAGGGTAGATGTTGAGAAGATATTTCCACCAGTGGGGGAATGTCAAACTAGGGGACATAGTTCCAGAATAAGGGGACACTCATTTAAAACTGAGATGCAAAGGAATTTCTTCTCTCAGAGGGTAGTGAATGTTTGGAATTCTCTACCCAGAAAGATGTGGAGGCAAGATCACTGAAAGTATTTAAAGAGGAGGTAGACAGGTTTTTGAAATATCAGGGAGTGGAGGGCTATGAGGAGCTGGCATGAAAGAGGAGTTGAGGCCTGGGGCAGATCAGCCATGATCTTATTGAATGATGGGACAGGCTTGAGGGGCTGAATGGCCTACTCCTGCTCCTATTACTTATGTACTTATGAAAGCGAACCCCAGCAGACAGCATTAAAAATGCTTAGGGCATTGATGTGAGTATGATACATGAAGGATCCGCATGTGTGGGAGAGTGCTTGCATGAGGCTCCGAAAGGCCCTGCCACACACACTTCTCCCTCCAGAATCAGTGTCTGGCTGCTCCCTCTGTGGTGACAGAAAATGAGATTGAGGGGCTCACAAGCAAAGGGGTCTCGGAGGCCGAGGACAGTCTCTGAGATTCCTGAGTGGATGACCCAGGGGTGTCCAGCTGCAGCTCCTCCTCCCTTCGGGTGCTGGGGGCACCGGCCTGACTCCTTGAGAGGAAGGAGCACCTGGAGGGATGTCGAGGTGCCCCATTTCCCTCTTGTGTTGCCACTGCAGGAACTCACCCATGGCTCCCGCGATGGAGTGCAGGTCTGCACAAATATCCACACTCTTGATGGACCAGGATCTCCATGGCATTCGCCATCCTCCCCATGGAGACCTCCATACCGGCACAAGGGGGAACCACTTCAGCAGAGAGCAGGCAGCATGTCACTCTGCTAAGGACTTCCAACAGGTCTGGATGATGTTCCCACACCTTCTGTTGACTCTCCACGATGAGTTGGAAGGCCAAATCTAGAGGCTCATCATCTCACACGGACCTCACAGATACCTGATTCCTAGTAGTCCTTCGAGTGCTGGGGAGCTCACATGAACCTGCCTCCTGCTGCTGTGGACACGTGTCCATGTGGATTCACCAGATTGTGAACCTGAGCCTGCTCTAGATCTAGGTCTCACCGAGGTGTGTGACTCTGCGCTGGTGGAGGGTGTGGGTAAGAATTGTGATGCGTCTTCCAGGCTGCTTATTTTCAGCTCTTCAATGGAGGAGGAGTCTTCTTGGCTGGCGGTGAGGACATGGATGGAGCTGAGGGACTGGCTGGCTGATGGTGTCGATCGCTTGGCAGATCTCCCTGTGAACCAAAGTAGAGATAACTAGTGCATGGCAGCAGAGTCAAAAGCAGGAGAGAGAGCACTCACAGCTGCATTGACAGAGGGATGATGTGGTGCAGGATCCTCACGAGGGTGTTTGCCGCCAACCTCACCCTCACTACAGGCATGGCTCATGTCCTCACCAGTCAGCGTGATGGTACACTCCTCAAAGTGAGTGAGGGGCTAATTTGGGCCACTCCACCCTGGTCTGGGACCTCTCCCTGCTGATATGAGCAGGCTTCTCCTGCATAAAAGCAGATGGAGAGAGTGTGAGCAAGACACATGGCACTGCATTGAATGTTTGTGTGGTGAGTGGAACCATGGACGGGATTAGGCTGCGAGCTCGAGAGGATATGAGCCTGATGGAGATGTGAGGGTGTGTGTGAGTGTTAGTGGTGTTGGCCCTTGAGTGTGAGATCCCTGTGGATGTGTGATGTGTTTGTGAGTGTGTGATTGAGAGTGATGAGGAGAGTGAGTTGCCTTCACGGAACAGATGAGACCATTCATCCTGTAGTGGCAGTCCTCTTTTGCAGGGCATTGGCGCTGACCACTGCTGCCACCGCCTCCCGTGCTGGATTGTTGATGCTGCTGGACTGGTCCTGCGGCCAGAGTAGGGTTAGAGGACATCACAGCGGGCCTCCATGTTGTCCAAAAGGCACATGAGGGACGTATCACTAAACCTGGGGGTTGCAGTCTTTTTGCCTTTCAAGGACATCTTGTCTTCCATGCAGCAGCTGTGGACCGGATGCACTGAGAGGTGTACGCACGGCTGGACTCTAAATATGGTGACCGGCATGATGAGGTTGCGAAGTGATAATGTGGCGGATGAATGAGAGCCCTCCTGACATGAAAATGGCATATTTCCTGGGAAAGCATAATTAATGTGGCAGGTTTGAGACAATACAACGTGAAAAACCACCATTGCACCCGGTGAGTAAACTACCCGCCCACTACCGCATTTAGTGCAAATCTGGGATGATTCTGCCCAATGTCTCATTCAAAAGGCAGCATCTCCAAAAATACAGCACTCAATATTAAACTGAAACCACCAGCCTGGAATATGCACTGCAGTTGGGCTTGTACCCACAGCTTTATTATTTCAGAGGTGAACACGCCATGTCGAGTTAAGTAGTCTTCTCGCAGATCCCAGCAAATTCTAGTTTACTGAAGGCTGCCTAATTTTTCTGACATTAAAACCTAAAAAATTGATTGAAATGTGAAAGGTTATTCTATGTTCATGTTTATATTTAGATTTGTGGAACCTTGATTAGTACCATGCTACAAATGCCCAATGTTTAGCTGCTATTTAATCACAGATAGCAAGTTCAGTCACCCAATAAGAAGCTTAATAAGAACTTGTTCACGTTCACTGTTGAACTATCTGCCCTATCAGGTGGATGTAAAAATCCCTTGGGACTATTCAAATTTGAATAGAGCTGTTTACTGGTTTGTTCTGGTCAATATTTATCCCTCAGCCAGCACCATCAGAAACAGCTTATCTAGTCATTTATCTAATTGCTATTAGTGAAAGCTCGTGTGCAAATTAGCTGCCACATTCTCCTACAGTATAAAAGTGACTACATTTCAAACAGCATAAATGATTGGCTGTGAAGCACTTTTGGGAATCCTAAAAATCAAGAAAGCAAGTTCTTCCTCCAGTGCAAAGTTTGTCCATTCAGAACACTGAAAGAATAAAATATGTTCACATTTATCCTATTAGGCTGAAAGCAATGCCGGAAAATTCATTTGCAATATTTTATGATGAATTATAACATGTCAATAAGGTTAAAAAGTCATTCTATAGTGCAAAATTGTCATACTAGAACAATTGGCTTTGTCGGTAGTATAAAAGTTTGTTTGAATTCCATTTAAGGCATTGCTTATATGAAATAATGGAAAAAAGTGAAACAGTTCAAGTACACTAGCTGCTCTGCTGACTTTAGTTCAGCAGCTGGAAACTTTTACTGCCATATTAAATCCACATCAGAAAATACAATATAAGATATAGATATATGGTGCAACAAAAAATATTAAACAAGCAGCTCTTTAGCTGAAGTCTATAATAAATAGACTACACCAGTTTTTGATATGTATTATAGTTCTTAAAATAATAATTTCATTGACTTATAGACGTTTACAGCACAGAAGGAGGCCATTTGGCCCATTGTGTCTGTGCTGGTCAACAAAGATCTGAGTACACTAATCCCATTTTCCAGAGTTTGGCCCTTGGCCCTGGAGGCTGTGGCAATGCAAGTGAATATCCAAAGACTTCTTAAATGTTACGCAAGTATCTGACTCAGCCACCTTTTCAGGCAGTGGGTTCCAGACTTACACTATCCTCTGGGTGAAAAAGTTTCTCCTCAACTCCCCTCTTAGTCTTCTACCTCTTACGTTAAATCCATTCCCCCTGGTTATTGACCTCTCTACTAATGGAAAAAGTACCTTCCTATCCACCCTATCTATGCCCCTCATAATCTTATACACCTTTATTAGGTCCCCTCTCAATCTTCGTTGCTCCAAGGAAAATAACCCCAGCTTATTCAATCTTTCCTCATAGCTCAGACCCTTCAGCCCAGGCAGCATCCTGGTATATCTCCTCTGCACCCTCTCCAGTGCAATCACATCATTCCTATAATGTGGTGACCAGAACTGCATGCAGTACTCCAGTTGTGGCCTAACCAGCTTTTTATACAGTTCCAGCATAACCTCCCTGCTCTTGTATTCTATGCCTCAGCTAATAAAGGCAAGTATCCCATATGCCTCCTTAATCACCTTATCTACCTTCAGGGGTCAGTGGATATGCACACCAAGGTCCCTCTGGTCTTCAGTATTTTCCAGGGTCCTACCATTCATGGTGTAATCGCTTGCCTTGTTAGCCCTCACACTTTTCCAGATTGAATTCCATTTGCCACTGCTCTGTCCACCCGACCAGTCCATTGATATCCTCCTGCAGCTTACAACTATCCTCTCCACTATTTACCACCCTACAATTTTTTGTGTCATCTGCAAACTCCTTAATCATACCCCCTACATTTAAATCCAAATCATTTACAGCAAGGGCCCCAGCACCAAGCCCTGTGGAACCCCACTGGAAACAGACTTCCAGTCACCATCCCTCTACCATCACTCTCTGCTTCCTGACTCTCAGCCAACTTTGTATCCAATGTGGCACTTCGCCTTTGATCCCATGGGCTGTTATTTTCTAGAGCAGTCTGCCATGAGGGACCCTATCAAAAGCCTTGCTAAAGTCTATGTAGACCACATCAAATGCATTACATTCATCAACACTCCTGGTTACCTCCTCAGAAAATTCGATTAAATTTGTCAATCACCACATTCCCTTCACTTGCGTTGCTATAGCCCCCAGGGCTATGGGCCAAGTGCTGGAAAATGGGATTAGTGTAGGCAGATTTTTGTTGACTGGTGCAGACATGATGGGCCGAATAGCCTCCTTCTGTGCTGTAGACGTCCATGAGTCTAAATCCATGCTGCCTATCCGTGATTATCTGTGTCCCTCCAAGTGCAGGTATATTCTGTCCCTCATAATTCTTTCTAGTAAATTCCCCACTACCAAGGTTAGACTGACTGGCCTGTAATTTCCTGGTCTATCACTTCCTCCGTTTTTAATAGTGGAACAATGTTAGCAGTCCTCCAGTCCTCTGGCACCTCACCTGTGGCCAGAGAGGATTTGAAAATTACTGCCTGGGCCCCTGATATTTCTTACCTTGCCTCCCTCAGCAGCCTGGAATACAACTCATCCAGGTCTGGAGGTTTACCCGCTTTTAAAGCTGCTATACCCTCTAGTACTTCCCCTCTCTATGTTAATTTCCTCTAATATTACACAGTCCTCCACCCTGATGTCTATACCTGTGTCTTCCTTTTCCATTGTGAAGACTGACGGAAAGTATTCATTGAAGACTGGACCCATGTATTCTGAGTCCACACAGATTACCTCTATGTTCTCTAATTGGCCCTACTCTTACCTGAGTTATTCTCTTGCTCTTTATATATTTAAGAAACCTCTTTGGGTTTTCCTTTATTCTATCCACCAATTCTTTCTCATGCACTCTCTTAGCTTTTCTAATTTCTTTTTTAAGTTCCCCCTGCACTTTTTATACTCTTCTAGGGACTCTGCCTTATCAAGCCCTCGGCATCTGCCGTAAGCGTCTCTTTTTTTCTTAATCCTAACCTCTATGTCCCTTGACATCTAGGGATCTTCAGACTTGGTCCACCGCTTTGTCTTTATGGGAATGTATTTGCCCTGTACTCTTGCTATTCCCTCCTTGAATGCCTCTCACTGCTCTAATACAGTTTTATCTGCAACTAGCTGCTCCCAGTCCACTTGGGCCAAATCGTATCTCATCTTAGTAAAATTAGCCTTACCCCAGTTTAGAGATTTTATTCCCTGCCCATACTTATCCTTTTCCATAATTATCCTAAATCTAACTGAGTTATGGTCACTCTCCAAAATGCTCCTTTACTGATATGCCTTACACCTGCCTGGGCTCATTTCTGAACATTAGGTCCAGAACTGCCCCCTTCCTTGTTGAGCTTTCTACAAACTGGCTAAAGAGGTTCTCCTGGATGCTACTTAAGAATTTTGCTGTCTGCTACTTTGCATACTAAAACTATCCCAGTTAATATTTTGGTAGTTAAAGTCCCTGCTATTACTGCCTTATTATTTTTACACTTCTCTGAAATTTGATCGCATATTTGACCCTCTATCTCTCCATGACTGTTTGGGGGCCTATAGTACACACCTAACAGCATGTTTGCCCCTTTTGTGTTTTATACTTCTACCCATATGGCCTCATTTGATGATCCTTCCAAGATATCATCCCTCCTCACTGTTATAATTGATTCCTTCATCAATATTGCGACCCCCCGCCCCCCCCCCCCCCCCCCCACTTAAATCCCCCACTCTATCTTGTCTCAATACCCTATAACCAGAAATGTTGAGCTGTCAATCCTGCCCTCCTTTTAGCCAAATCTCGGTCATAGCTATGATATGATATGCCTATCTGTGTGCCTATCTGTGCTCTCAGCTCATCTGCCTTATTCCTCAGGCTCTTTGCATTAAAATATATTCCATTTAGCCTTGTTAAAACACTTCTTTCTTATTTAGCCTATGTTTCCTCTGCCTTCCAGACTCACTTACTTCTAATTCCATCTCAGCCTTTCTCTCCTCTGAGCTGCCTTTCAGGGTCCCACCCTCCTGCCAATTTAATTTAAATCCACCCCAACGTCATTGGCAAACCACCCTATGAGGACTTTGGTCCCATTCCTGTTCAGATGTAACCTGTCCAACTTGTAACTGCCCCATCTCCCCCAGAAACAGTCCCAATGCCCCAGGAATCTAAAGTCCTCCCTCCTGCAGCATCTCTCCTGCTCTATCCTTCCGTTCCTATACTCACTACATTGTAGCACTGGGAGTAATCCGGAGATTACTACCTTGGAAGTCCTGCTTTTCAATTTGCTAATCCCCAAGGTCAGCTTGCAGGACCTAATTTCTCTTTTCTTCCTATGTCATTGGTCCCAACCTAGACCATGACCTCTGGCTGTTCATCCTCCCCCTTCAAAATGCCCTGCAGCCATTCCATGATATCTTTGACCCTGGCATCTGGGAGGCAACATACCATCCTGGAGTCACGTCAACGGCCACAGAACCCTGTCTACTCCCCTCACTGATGAATCCCCAACCACTATTGCCCTTCCACACTTCTTCCTCCTGCCTGAGCAGCTGGACCACCCACAGTGCCATGGCCTTGGCTCTAGTTGGCCTCCACAGAGGAACCATCACTGTCACCGTTTTCCAAGGCCGAAAAATGGTTTGAAAGTGAGATGCAATCAGGGGATTCCCTCACTACCTGCCTGGTCCCCTTCCTCTGTCTGGAAGTCACCCATTCCCTCACTGATTGCACTTCCTTAAGTTGTGGGGTGACCTGAAACATGCCATCCATGAACCTCTCAGCATTGTGAGTGCACCGTAGTGCCCCGGGCTGCTGCTCAAGCTCCAAAACCCGGAGCTCGAGTTGCTCCAGTCGGAGGCGCCTCCTTACACATAGTCGGCCAGACCATCAGGAGTGTCTATAGCACAGGATGTTCAAATCACAGGACTGAGCTCCCCAGATATATCTTAACTAAATGGAATATGAACCCTTGCTTTTACTTTACCCTTATTCCTACTTGAGTATAGACTAGATGCTAGATCCTCTAGATAAACTAGATCCTCTAGGTGCTGCTAACTGCCTGTCCCAGGGTCCTCCTCTTGCACCCTCGCTGTTATAATCTCTCTGTCCCGAAGTTTCACTGTTTTAACCTCTCTGTCCCAAAGTCTCGCTGTTTTAACCTCTCTCCCGAAGTCTTGCTATTTTTAACCTCTCTGTCCTGAAGTCTCACTGTTTCAACTTCTCTCTCTCGAAGTCCCCCTGTTTTAACCTCTCTTTCCTGAAGTCTCATTGTTTTAACATCTATGTCCAGAAGCCTCACTGTTTTAATCCCTCTGTCCTGACATCTTGCTTTTTAACCTCTCTGTCCTGAAGTCTTGCTGTTTTAAACTCTCTGTCCCTGGGGGTTAGAGTTTAAAAATAGGAAGCTCTTGTTACAACTGTACAGGGTGTTGGTAAGGCCACATCTGGAGTACTGTATACAGTTTTGATCCCTGTATTTAAGAAAGGATATACTGGCAATGGAGGCAGTTCAAATGAAATTCACTAGGCTGATTCCTGAGATGAAGGGGTTGACTTATCAAGAACGGCTAAACAGGTTAAGCCTTTATTCATTAGAGTTTGGAAGAATGAGGGGTGATCTTCTTGAAATGTACACGATTCTGAGGGGGCTTGACAGGGTAGATGTTGAGAAGATGTTTCCACTAGTGGGGGAGTCTCGAACTAGGGGACATAGTTACAGAGTAAGGGGGCTCTCATTTAAAACTGAGATGTGAAGGAATTTCTTCTCTCAGAGGGTAGTGAATGCTTGGAATTCTCTACCCCAGAGAGTTGTGGAGACGAGATCACTGAAAGTATTTAAAGGGGAGGTAGATAGATCTTTGAAATATTGGGGAGTTGAGGGCTATGTGGAGCTGGCACAAAAGAGGAGTTGAGGCCTGGGGCAGATCAGCCATGATCTTATTGAATGGTGGGGCAGGCTTGGGGGACCAAATAGCCTACTCCTGCTCCTATTTCTTATGTTCTTATGTCTCGCTGTTTTAATCTCTCTGTCCCGAAGTCTGGCTGTTTTAACCAATCCTCAATCCATGCTAATACATCACCCCCAATGCTGTGAGCTCTTACCTTGTGCAATAACCTTTCATGTGCCACCTTATCGAATGCCTTCTGGAAATGAAGGGGTTGACTTATCAAGAATGCCTAAACAAGTTAGGCCTTTATTCATTAAAGTTTAGAAGAATGAGGGGTGATCTTATTAAAACGTACAAGATTCTGAGGGGGCTTGACAAGGTAGATATTGAGAAGATATTTCCACTAGTGGGAGAATCTCAAACTAGGGGACATAGTTACAGAATAAGGGGACACTCATTTAAAACTGAGATGTGAAGGAATTTCTTCTCTCAGAAGGTAGTGAATGTCTGGAATTCTCTACCTCAGAGTTGTGGAGGCTAGATTACTGAAAGTATTTAAAGAGGAGGTAGATAGATTTTTGGAATATTGGGGAGTAGAGGGCTATGTGGAGCTGGCACAAAAGAGGAGTTGAGGCCTGGGGCAGATCAGCCATGATCTTATTGAATGGCAGGGCAGGATTGTGGGGCCGAATGGCCTACTCCTGCTCCTATTTCTTTTGTTCTTATCTAACCTCTCTCTCCTGAAGTCTCACTGTTTTAACCTCTCTGTTGCAAAGTCTCTCTGTTTTAAGCTCTCTCTCTCCTGACGTCTCGCTGTTTTAACCTTTCTGTCCCGAAGTCTCGCTGTTTTAACTTCTCTCAATCAAAGTCCCGCTGTTTTAATCTCTCTGTTCCCAAATCTCACTGTTTTAACCTGTCTGTCCTGAAGTCTGCAATGACCCACCATCACCGTTGTCTGCTCCTAATATTGATAATCGCTGTTGCATAGGCAATTGTTTAGGACAATTTGAGGAGCAGCTGCCTAACGAGAAGACCATAAATATTGTGGCATAACAAATTAGTTTTATTGACATTCTTATACAGCAGCATGATTGTACAGGAAGTGCAGCCTGAGTATCATGTGACTTTCAAACCAGCCAATCAGCTAATTAATATGTACTTTTCTGACAGTGAAATTCCATAAAATATTCCACAAATCAAAGGTAGATCCTTCTTGTGAATTTGCAATTGAATTTGATTACAATCCATGGCTCTTACACATTAATTTGTGAAGATGTGTTAATGAGGTTACATTAGTTGCCTTTAACATTAAGTGGCCCTGCCAAGAAAAGAATGGCTTTAATTGCATGAGATTGTCTATAGTCCATTCCTTTGGGAGAAATGTTTATTTACAAAAATTAAAAAAAATGAAACCAAGCAGGAAATAGTTACAATGGTTCAACATTAATGTTTTTTCCCTTCCTTCCTCGGTTAATTCAGAAATCAGGAAGTGCTGTCCATAATACTTTACATATGAGGCATCCACTTTGCACATGCACATTTTGTGCTTCACATGTTGTAAAGACAAGGATGCCTGCTGTTCACTGCAGTAGTGCTATTCCTCGTGAGAAGTGAGGGCTTCTTTTATTCAAGTCCAAAAGTGTTGGTTTCTTCCACTGCTGTGAGCAGCTTTTCATAAAGCATAGAATGTGATGGATACGGCGGGAGATCCAAGCGATTGAAACATGTGTGTGCCCTGGAACGGTACAGAAAAGAAGACAGCATTAATGATACTAACATGTTCTTACATGAGGACCAGCCAGTAGCTCATTCTAGAGGTAATGAAAGTACATTTCCCACTCGCCCAATGGCCCTGTATTGTCTTAGTGTTATCTCACTGACATAGGCACTGATCTGAGCATTAAAAGAAGCACCATTCTATTTGGCTGAGAAAACGCAAGGTATGGGAACTAATTGCACAGACAGCCAGGATAACCAGGTCCCGCCCAGGATCTACCTTAGCCTAGAATGCATAATGAGGCTTGGCTGAGAGCCCAGGCATCTACTAGAGTACTGAAACACCTGGGCTGCAGGGAAAACATTGCTTGATGGACAGCTCTGGCTCTCTGATTGCTGCTGTCAATTGCACAATATTCATTTACAGGAGATAGATATGTTTCAAGTGCCTGCAGTTTCAGCTATTGATACTTTAAGGGTCTGGATAATTGATATTTTATTTGCCTGTAGTAAAGAGGAGTTTATTTTTAAACAAGTGGAATGTTATCAATGAATGGCTGTTTTTAAAGCTTTTTTTTTACATATCCTATTTTCACTATAGGGTTAATTGGTTTTATACAGCGTATAGTGGGCAAATGGGCTTAGAAGTGCAATAGCATGGCATGGTGGCATGAGGGGTCATGAGATTACTGGGGGAAAGTATCTTGGCATGGGGGAATAAGGGGCCATAGGGAGTGCCGGGGGCATCCATTGGCATGAAAGTATGAGGAGCATTTTTGAACTTATCTTTCAAAAGGTTCTCTCATGCACACTATGGTTCATGGTACCTCTTGAGGTGCAGTGAACCATGACTCTTTGAAAAGACTCCAGGAAAACTGTGAAAGAGTAGGACATGCCAATCCCTATAATAAAGCCAGCCAAGTCAGAAGTTTAGGGTGTGGGCTAATGACCCAAACCAGCCCACACCCCTAAAAGGCACATCTGAAAATTGGAAACTTCGGGAATGATGTCAGGAATCCTGGAAATGGTCCCAGTCACCATTTTCTCCCCTCAGTGGAATCTCTCTGACTCCTTGAAAATCTAGCCTAATGTCTCTACACCAGCAGCTCCAAGTATCCTCGCTTTTCGGACTCGGCATACAACTGGAGGCTGTTACAGAGCGATGTACCAGATTCCAGCAGGGCACAAAAGGCTCCCACTGGACAATCTGAATGAAGGGAATGGTATGGACCCCAATGAAAAGGTAATTTTTATTAATTATTGTTAGTGACCTCATCACATGAGCACCTGAAGAGTGTAGTATGGAGTTTCAGGCAGAAAGGGTTTAGTAACTTCCATGTTCATGGTGGGCAGTCACTAGGTTTTACAGTCACATGGACATCAGAGATCCAGCTGTACTGGCATTGGTACCCACTGGCCCCAAATAAATAATGTGCCCTCCTGCAGACTGCAATCTCCAGTGTCATTAGTGATGGAGAGTACCAATCTGGTATTCACCAGGAATTCAGCTTGATGATCTTTGGGACCTATGGGTTTTTGGGACCCCTTCTTTGAAAGAAAATTCCAACAGATTTTTTATACTGACACAATTTTAAAACTTTAGCTTTATAGTTAATTTTCATGTGCTCTGAAGTTGATCAGCAACTTTTTAGGTTTCTTTTCTTCCTTAATTTTCTTCTTTTGGCTTTTCCACTCCTTAAAGCCTTAGCTTCTTACATGGGTCTGGCTTCCCAGGCAAATGTTCTTCCTGTGTGAGCGTCTAGAAACTGAGGGTTGAATTTTAATGTTTGAGAACACATCGGTTTGGGTGTGGGTGGGGGATTAAAACTGGGAAAAATGTCAGCGGATCAGGAAGCCAGGCTCATCCTGCCCACTTCCGCATTTCACTCAAGCACGTTAGGCAGTGGGCACATAGCCTCCTCAGTTGTCAGTTAACATATGGTACTCACTCAGTTAGAGCCATATTTCAACATAGGGTTCCCTGGTTTTCCGGGTTTGCTGAAACCCGGCAGTGAAAGCAAAGGAAGTGGACAACATCAGCTGAAGAGCTGAACCAATCTCAGGCAACTATGCCCATGATCCACTCAGTACTCACAGCTGCTTTTTTACCTGTCGGTAGGAAAGGGTTTGTTCACAATGCTTTTACTGAGAGGTTACTTTCTACACTTTGGATGTTTGCCTTATCACATTGTGATTACGGTGCTTTGAATGAGGACCAGTACCTGCAGCAACCTGCTGCTCACAGACCTGTAGTCCTACAGGACAGAAGGCAATGTCAGCGAGGTGAGCAGTAGAGAGGGAGGCAGGAGACAGTGGACTAGCAGAGAGGCACTGCTCACAGCAGGCAATCCACATGAAACAAGGTCTATAAACAGAGGCTGGGTATCCTTAACATGTCTGAACGCTCATGTCTTAGATGGATCAGATGTCACGTCAGTGGTATCAGGTACCTGCAGCCTCTTGAAGTTGACCTACTACCTGTATATCTGGTAGCTACACATTACCAGTTGCTGTTACAGTCTCCACTGCCCTCATCATTTTTGCCTCCAGATACTTTCAGATATAAACAGGATCTCCCAGTCAGCCACCACAAATGTATAAATCAGGTGACCGATGGGTTGTTTGCCAGGACTGCCAATTATGCCAACTTTGTCTGCAATGTTGCCAGTCAGAATGAATGGGCGCTGGTCTTTGCAGCTCTAGCTGCCTTCTCACAGGTGCAGGGTGTCATCGGCTGCACACAGTAGCAATCTGGGCATCTCCAGGACAACCAGGAGCATTCATCAACCACAAAGGCTTCCACTCCATCAATAAGCAGGTGGTGTTTATGCTCCAAGATACTTATGTAGCTTTGTACATGATTCCCGGACAACTGCCTCATGGCATCATTGCTTTAATCCTGCAGCAGTCCAAGCTCCCTGATCCCTTCGGACATGGAAGCAGACTTGAAGACGCCTGCTTGGCAACAAGGGATACCCACTGCAAACTTGGTTCATAACATATGTCAGACACCCTGGTCACCATCTTCTGTCCTCACTGTGGTGGGTTTGGTGACAGAGTTGGGGGGGGGGTTCATTTAATTAGGTGGGCAGGTGGCGTATGGGGACCCCGCCACTTCCTCCCCCCACCCCGATTAAGTCTGTAGCAGGAAGGTCCGTGGACAGCCTTTGTGCCCTGATGTCAATTGAGGCCCTTAAGCAGCCAATTAATTCCCATTTAAGGGCCTCCTCCCACCTTTGTTGGTATGAATCCAGCAGTGGGTGAGGTGCTCGCCATGCAAGGTGCATGACAAGAAAACCCTGTGGAGTTGCTTGCGGGTTCCCAGGGGTAGGAGGAGTCCCTTATTCAAAGGCACTCAGTGCCTGCTCGAGGGAAGAGGAGGCCCGCTGAGAGCCACCCGCTGCCCTTGCCTCCGATCACCCTATACCCCCCCCACCCCAATCCGCCCCATAACCTCTCCATAACCTCCTTCCTCCATCACTCACCTATGACCTAGAATACAGTGATGATGCTTGGCCTTGGTGGATGTTGTACTGACTGCAACCACTACCTCCCCGGTGGTGCTACCATTCAATAGAGCTGTCAGCCTCTGTTTGGTTGGCTGCTCTTGGTGGGTGGGACTTCTTGATCCTGGGGAAATCCTGCTGCTGGTCTGTCAAGTGACCGAGTGACACATGATGCAGTGGGCCTTCCGGAAAGAGAAGGCGCTGGGTTCGGGCCTGCTCTCCAGCCAGCTGCCGAGACCCCCATTGTCTCCTTAAGATTACGGCCCCCAACACTGAAGCCCAATAGTGTTGCACTGAATGTTATATCACCAATGATATGTAATTGAACAAGCTATTGACATGCTGAAGATATGCTTCAGGTACCTGCACAGATTTTGAGGAGCCTGCTTCAGTAAGCACAAGCCAAGGTCTTCAAAATGGTTGTGG
Organism: Carcharodon carcharias; assembly: GCF_017639515.1. NCBI lineage: Eukaryota > Metazoa > Chordata > Chondrichthyes > Lamniformes > Lamnidae > Carcharodon > Carcharodon carcharias. Next base: position 83,841,103 of record NC_054469.1, on the reverse strand, counting down.
TTTGCTGTGCTCCGCACAGCAGTGCAGCAGAGAGGTTTGGACCTTCAGGAGGAACAGTTGAAGGGCTCAGATCCTTCCTGGATGATTTAGAGGGGGAGGAGGAAGAGGATGAGGTGGTTGATGAAGGCCATGCACTTCCAGTTGCTCACATTGCTGATGGGGATGCGCAGACACCGTTATTAATAATGCAAGGCTCAGTTAGGCTGCACCAGTGGACCCATGCCATTAGAAAATGCAAACAATACTCTTCCTGCTTTCCTGCCACTGATATAATGCAGCCCTGCAACTAATCAACAATCCCTTCAACAATCTCCCATTGGTACCCATCAATTCACATCCTCACATTCCTCATCATGTAACTTAGACGGCCACTTAACATCCAGAACCCAAGAATGGACAAGACGGGAAAGTAGTAAAAAAGAATAACATTTATAATAAAGAAGAAAAACTTACCAAAACAAAACTTTCTCAGAAATCCATGTGCATACCTTGACATACTACAGAGACTTACTCAGCTCTGATGAAGAGTCGTATGGACTCAAAATGATAACTCTGTCTCTCTCTCCACAGACGCTACCAGGCTTGCTGAGGTTTTCCGGCATTTTCTGATTTTATTTCAGATTTCCAGCATCTGCAGTATTTTGTTTTTACATACAAAGACTTACTGTTCCCCTTTCTGCTACTCCTATGGGGTACAACATGTGTTACTCCAGTAGGGGTAGAGGCAGGCTGCTCAGGTCCCAGCTCCAACTGTTAAGATACTCATGGCCGAAGACCTCTGGGTGTAGGAGCCAGTAAGGGCCCCAGCAAAGACTGCTCTACCTGCACCCGTGCAGGGACAAACTGAGCCATCGGGAGACAAAGCAGTACATGGGCTTCAGGTCTTTGTCTCTTCTTCTTACAGACCTGAAATATTAACGCTGTTTCTTTCTTCACAGATGCTGCCAGAACTGCTTAATATTTTCAGCTTTTTTGGCTTTTATTTCAGATTTCTAGATTAGCAGCATTTTGCCTTTATCTTTATGGAGATGCTCATATTTCACTTCCTATTGAAACCAAGTCAAAATAATTCAGTGTCATGTTACATGTAATGATTTTTATTTAATTATGTCACCAGGTAGCTGGGATCTCCCTGGCCGCAACTCCAAGAACCAGGAATGCCCAAGGCCACTGAGCTTCAGCACCTCCTCCTCTGCAGTAGTGAGCTGCATGCTCAGTGGACGGCCTCTCTGGTTTTCTCCTTCTCCTTGTTGTTCTGTGCTCTCCTATACTGCAAGGAAGGAAAGGAGAAAAGTAGGAGTGAGTGTAATGTTATGTGCTCACCCAATGAATGGAGTGTTTTTGATGAGGGTGTCTATGAGGGAGAGGCATGACATTGCTTAAGGATGAGGGTAAGTGGTAGTTGTGGCTGTGGAGAAGTGGATACAAAGAGAAGGAAGGGTGCATGAGCAAGGTAAGTGGGTGTGAGGAGCGATGTGATGGAGTAGGCTTGACAAGGCAGAGAGTGGGAAGGGTAATGTGTCTAGCCGGATGTAGATGAATGTGTCACCATACTCACTTTTCCTGCCATGTTTAGGTCATTAAGTGGCTTTTTGAAGTGGGAACAGAAGCATAGCACCACACCTGTGCTGCTAACCTCCTTGGCAACCTCCAACCATGCTCTTAGCTGCAGGCTTCTTCCTCCCATTGCTAGGGAAGAGTATCTCCCTCTGGCTCCTCAAAGCCCCCAGCAGCACGTCCAGGAAACATCCATGAAACAGAGGCAGCCTTTGCCCATCATTGCAACACTTCCAGTTCTCTGACAGCCAACTCCAACTCCTTCAGCTTACATGTTTGAAGTATTTCCACTAAATACCAGAGTTCCTCGTGCGGGTCCACATCACGCCCACTGTTGACAATTGTACTTCTGGATTTCCCATTCAATAATAATGAAGTAGCTGAGTTAAAAAGCCACTGATAAATGTGCTGAGCATATTTCTGTGTTTCCTACCCTCACCCCCTGCCCTGGCGCCACTCCCCTCCCAACAGGTCTGCACATTAAAATCTATCTCTGAAGGCCACTTGACCATGAGAGCACAGTGGTTGAGTGTAATCCTCGCCTCAATGGATGGCCACATATATAGCACAAAGCAACAATATCTTGAATTTATATAACGGGAGGAATTTTCCGAGCCAGCTGGCGGTGGGTGTTTTAGGTGGCGTGCACAGGAAAATATGGCACCACGTTCTTCATGACGGTGTGAAGGCAGGTTGCAATCGTCCGCTCAGCTCGCTGATGGCAGGCCACATTTCCCAGCGTCAGTCGGCGGGGAGCTAATTGTAATATATCAACATATAATCAAAAGTCCATCCCACCAGGCTCTTTGAACCCCACCGTATTGTCCGTCCATGTCAGCGGGTAAGCACACCGATGTGTTACACAACAACACGCAGGCAACCTGCACTTGGCGGCCTTCACTTTGGGGGAACTGAGGTGAGTGAGCAGCAGCGTTCTCCACAGCTCAACTGTTGTTTACAGGTGTCAGGGGTGCCAGTAGGTAGGGGCAACTGATGCCTGGCCCCAGAGGCGACTGCTATGGTGGAGCGGGTGGGGGTGGGGGGGGGGGGGGGGGGGGTGGCGGGTGTTGTCCAGGGGCAAGTGCTGGCCAGCCTCGGAGGCGACCGTTGTTGGTGGGCATGGCTGCTGCCCTGACACTGCATCCCATGCACAGCCAATTGAAGTAGGGGTCAGGGTAAGCGAGGGGAGCGGCTGCACATTAGGGACAAATTGTATAAACTGACCAAGCCTCTGCAACTAAGACAGATCAGAAGCAGCCGCAGTGATATGCTTGGGGTCAGGCTCCTAGCCTGCCTGCCCATGCAAGTAACATGGAGGCACCAAAGGGCTACCAAGCGCTCCATATCTCTACCCTGCCCCCTGCTCCCCCACTCCCGCGCATTAGGGAAGCTTATATAAACTGACCATGCCTCTGCAACTAAAACAGATCAGGCACAGCCACAGTGATATGATTAGCCTGCCCATCCATGCAAGCATCGTAGATACACCAAAGGGCCACCAAGCGCTCCATAATTTACTCCCCACCCCCACCAACCCCTCTCCCCCAACCCCTCCCAGCCCACCCAACCTCCCCAGCGCAGACCTCAAACCCACCACTATTTTATTGGACTGTAGAGCAGTTGTACAATCTCCTCGCCAACACTGCCCATGCAGCAGTCACCGCTGGAGACGCTCACAGCCACTTGCAACTTCAGCATCCTGATTTGGACCACTGTCCCCCATGGTCGGAGGTTGACAGGGCAGCCATGCAGTGCACTCATCTCTGAGCATCTGAGGGGTGGCCAGCACTCTCCAGGAAATGTTAAGGGGCTGTCTCACAGGGCCAGCAAAGGTGCTAAGTACAGCCATGATAACCACGTCTCTCTCTCTTTCATGCTGCAGGAGGACCACGTCAGGATCGTGGATCCTGGTGACCTAGCTGTATGCCTGATGGCCTATAGAGACTGTAGAAGATGGAGGAGAGAGCGACTGAGGCTCCTGGCAAAGGCAGGAATAGCAAACTCATGAAGAAGGGGCAGCAGAGGCTCCTGGACATAATTAATGCAGGACGTGGCGCCAAGGGGACATGGAGGGCATTCACTGCCAGTGGCTGTGAAAGTGAACACTGCGCTCAATTTCTATGCCAGTGGCTCCTTTCAGGGCCCCACAGGTGACCTCTGTGGGATTTCACAATCCGCCACCCACAAATGCATCCATGAGGTCACAGATGCCATCTTCTCCATGGCACACAACTTTATGCATTTCGCCCGGGACTGGGACAGCCAGGATGCAAGAGCCATTTGATTCGCCATGATCTCAGGATTCCCACAGGTGCAGGGTGCAATTGACTGCACTCGTGTGGTGCTCAGGTCTCCATCGCTATACTCAGTGGACTTCATCAACCGCGAGGGCTTCCATTCACTGAACATGCAGATGGTATGTGACCACCAGAAACACATACTGCAGGTATGTACATGGTTTCCAGGGTGTGTGCATGATGCCTACATCCTGAGTCGCTCGCAGATCCCTGCAGCCTTCCAGGTTCCACAGAAGCTGCAGGGTTGGCTCCTCGAGGACAAGGGCTACCCGCAGAGGCCATGGCTGATGACACCCATGCGGCGGCCTCAAGCTGCAGCAGAGCGACGCAATAATGAGGCTCATGCTGCAACGTTGTGGAGCACACCATCGGGATGTTGAAGATGTGGTTCTGGTGCCTGGACCGGTCTGGTGGAGCTCTGCAATGCAGTCCGCAAAGGGTGTCATGCATCATCGTTGTCTGCTGCGCCCTTTACAACCTGGCTTTGCAACGGAGAGAGGAACTGGCAGAGGAGGAGATGGAGGAGCTGTAGTTTTTTACCTTTGCTGGCCATGTCTCCTGGGCAGCAGTGGTGAGCTGGTGGCGATGAGCACTTTGCTGGCAGCTGCCTTTTAAGGATGGCAGCAGGCATGTTGCAACAGCAGGGTGATGGCAGGTGGGAAAATAAGAGCCTGGCCGGCATGGAAACGGTGTGTTTTGCAGGAGTGAATAAATAATGAGGTGGGCTTGGGACGATACAATGTGAAAAACTGCCATTTTGTTGGCGGGTAGGACTTCATTTTACCCACCCGCTATGGCACTTAATGCAATTCTGGGAAAATTCCGCCCAGTGACTTTCACAACTTCAGAATGTCTCAAAGTGCTTTAGAGATAATAAAGTTGGCCCTTCCGTATTTGATGACGGTTGGATCAGGATGTCAAGCTTTTCCTCATCACTTTAGGTGTACTAGTATCATATTTCTGCCTAACAGCATGAGTGAAAATCTATCCTCAGGAATCGAGCTCTGATAGATAAATGATAAACTGGAGAGACACCAGCTAAATGATATAAACAATGCTTCATTTTTCTTTTCAACATTCAACCAGTTAAGTTGTTTTGACTACAAACAGCAAGCACTTAGATGTAAGCATCTAAAGTACACATCCAAATATCTGTTTGACCTTTCATGTACTAATGTAAGCTTTTACTATGTATTGAAAGTATTTTTTTAGCAAACTAAGACCAAAGGAGTCCTAGGCCTTCACGTTGTTATCAGCAATGGAACCATATGGCCACAACCAATAAGCTGTCAATAAAAAGTAGTGTTTTAAAATTGCAATAAATTTCAAATACATTCTCTGCTTTTCAGTATTGCAATTCTGAATGTTGCTAGGCTTTGGGGAGTCAGGAGTTGAGTTACTCGCTGTAGGATTCCTAGCCTCTGAGCAGCCCTTGTAGCAACAGTGTTTATATGGCTAGTCCAGTAGGTACAGAATTAGAGCTGGAAGGGTGGTTGTCATCAGTGTATACATGGAAGCTGACCCCATGAGATGAATTTTGCCATGAGCATCAGGAGCCCAACATCTGGATGATTTCCAGGTCCTGACCCCGATAAGTGTCGTGGTGCACCTGCCAGTTGAATTGTACAGGAAGTGGTCAATTAGTGCACGACTTCTGTGTTTGTTAGGGACGGCGGGCAGGTTCTGGAGGCGTGAGCTCATAACGGTGTGGCCCACTGAAAGGGAGGCTGGCAGCCCTCACCAGGTGGCCTGTGGGGGCATTGCTGAGGCCCAAGCAGCAGGAGCAACAGGGAAACACTGCAGCCACCATCAGTATCAGGGAGTGGGGGGGTGGGGGGCAGCGGCTGAGGCTCACGGGGCCCATGGCATTCGGAGACATCCATCTCCAGGACTTCTACATTCAATGCCAAGTCTTGCCATTTACTCATTTAAATATCCTTCATCGGTAACACAGCCTCCACCTCCAGCTATGCAGCTGCATCCTTTTATTTGCCGGGGTACAGATGAAGTGGAAAGATAAAGCCATGTGAAGCTGGCAAAATTGCTGTGCCTCTTCCATTAGTACTGTCAAATTACTCTACAATTGGATTTTTTGCATTCCCATCACTGCCAGGCAGGAAATCACTTTCTCCATGAAGCTACCTCCGGAAAAATCGTGAGGAGGTCGCAACACGCTGGGTAAACTGACACACCGTACTGTGGCTTGCTCACATCCAAAGCTGCCTCTGGCTGTTCAGGAAAACTGCCCACCCACGCCCATCTCTTTCAATGATATTGTTTAGAAGCAGTATGTAGATGAGGAAGAGATGAATGCTCAATGCTCATCATCACAATCTATTCAGTAGTTTTGAAAAATTGGTGGAAGATAAACTAGTGCACCAGTTTAATCAGCTTTCTCGAGGTAAAATTTACACTTAAAAGTTTTTTGAAAATTACAGACTGTGCTTGTGGGAGAGAGAGAACGAAAGAAAAAATGGATGAAATTTCCTAGCTTTAGTTGGTATTTGAATTAAATTATATAAATTTCAGAAAGCGTATAAAGCTGAGGGACAGAGAAAGACATAGGGCTTAATTTCCCTATGGGTGGTGGTGACTAGGTTGGTCTGAATTATGGTTGGGAACCCAGAATTGGTTATGGCAGGATGTCAGACATAATCTTCCCAGGGGAGGCCAATTGAAAGGTCACCTATGGGAATCCCATCCAATTATGGATGGTGACCAGATTCCAGAATCTTGATATCCATTCAGCATGGCATATGGGAAGGGCCATCGGCTACCTTCACAGTGTGGGCACTGCCAATGGAGCCAGCAGGAGGATTGGCAGTGGTACCAAGGAGGTGCCTTCAGAACGAGAGTAGTAACTACCACTGCAGCGAAAGCTAAATTAGCCGAGGCATTAATCTCCGTAATGTGGCTGCAATGCCATGCCCCTCACTCGGAGACACCTGAGGGCTAAGAGTTAATGTTGACAACTTAATAAAAGGCCTCACATGGTTCGAGATTCTGATTTCCTGCTATGAAGCCACCTCCACTCCATCTTGTAGCTTCTGAGGGGGGGGGCCTGTGCACTGTTGGAAAAGTTTCAATCCATTTCTACAATAGGGGTTAATTGCCCTATGAAGTACCCTAATTTACTACCCATCACTGCCAGGCGGATAACTATTGCTGCTGGGAGCCTACCTCTGGGAAAAGCAAAAGGAGGTAGAAACATGTTGCAGAGCCAGTCTGATGTGAGATCTAATGTGAACTTGCCTCACACCCCCGCCTTAAAGCCGCTTTCTCTGGACTGGGAAAATTCAGTCCGTGGACCAGAATTTTTCTCTAGGAATCCAGCTGTAGTGTTAACAGGAGGAGAATGGGCTGGGGAAACATTCTGCCAAATCCTCACATAAAAGGGGTAATTACTCTTCCCCTTCACTGGGGAAGGGATTTTTAAGCCTCTGTGTTCTTGCCCTTTCATATACAAATAATTGCAGAATGGGATTAGTTTACTGAAATGAATCAATTCCTTCACCTTCCATTTAGAGGCTGGAGGCAAAAAGGAAAATCCCTGAGGATCTTTCTATCTGCTGACAGTGGTTCCATTGTTGAAGACCAAAGGAAAGTTTTAAAATGTTATCAATATCCTTTACATAGAAATGCCACACAGAACATGACTAGAACTATTTTCTCGCATGGAGGTTAAACCTAGAGTTGAATTGGTTGGTTTGGATGCCCAACTTCTGTAATGTAATTTTTTGAAAAGTACTTTACTGTCTTTTTTGAACAACTCTTTTTTAAAGTTTATTCTTGCAGACAGAACCTTAGCAACTGTAGTGATCTTCCTTAGGCTTCCACCCAGTCACTTGCTTCGAGAAGGAAGGACACAAAATCACTGCATCCACTGCACGGGTTTCAGGCTGAACAGGCACCATAGAGAACCTCTAACCACATGCCCAGGGGTACCCATTCCTCACTGTCTGCAGATCCAGGCACAAGTACTCCACTAAGACACACCCACCCCTGCAATGCTTAAGAGGGCTACACTTCCCAAAGCAATTACCCAGCTGCCAGACAGCTGCGGGTACAGCTCATAACTGAGGCTTTCAGCTGACTAAGATCTTAGTCCACTGCCAAATAAGCCCTGGCATCATGATCCCATTTTAGCAACGCACTCAATCCAATTGCTTTCTGACATTGAACTTTCCTCTGCAACTGTGAAAGCTTTGATTTGGAGATCATTCTGCAGGCATTCCGCCACCTGGCTCCAGATGACACTGCACATGTCTCATCAATGAAAAAAAATGTGATCACTGGCAAGATATTTGACAATTTTCTTACTGTTTAAGATCATTGTAGTGCCTACTGTTGCATGGCCTATCACTAGCCTCCACCTTCCCCCATAGTGGAAAGAAACTCTAAGGTGGCTGATTCATTGAAGAGCAGCTTTAGGGCATTGAGGCATTACTTCCTTGTCTTTGGTTGTGGGCTGTTTTCTCTTTCAAGAAGAACACAGAGAAAGCGAAGGTCCTTTGTGTGCAATCATGTGGATTGCAACTATAGTTTCAGAATGGGGGTGAGGTGGTACTCACTACCAAGGCCTGCTTCTATGGACTAAAAGGCCAGGCCCTCCTTTGTCAGATTACAATTAATAATAACTCAATTGAAGAATCTTTAATTTTGGAGGTTCAGTGCCTTTAACAAACACACGCTTCAGACATTGCTGCGAGCCACCTTGATGCAAAGACACAAAGGTGACTTTGACTGTTTTGGTTGTTGCAGTAGTGTTGATTTACCTCACCCTCTCTCCACTCCCACCACTTATAATGATTAACTCTATTTTGTTGAGAGAAATTGTAAAAATTCTAATTACCAATAGCTGTAAAACTGAGAAGCAAAGAGAGTGATGAGGGAGAAGAGAGTTGAAAGTGGCACACATATACCATAGCATTGCTTTCCTCATCCTAATTTGAGTTCCTCATTTAAAAAAAAACATAGAAATTAAATTTTAAAAGCAAATAAAGCCTCTGACCATCCTTGATTCTTGCCTGCTAAGTTGATTTTTTTTCCACCCACAGAGGAAAAGGAGGATATAATACAATAGTTACAGAGAAGACTGCAGACCAGCAATTGCGAAGAATTTGCAGGAAATAATAAAGGATCAAAAACATTAAAAAATGCCACAATTACAAATTTTAAGAGGAAGTCTAGCCAAAGATGAATTGGCACATCCTTCTTCCTGATTACATCAAAATCTAATCTATTTTGGTTCCTTCTCTTCTTCCTTCTCCTCTTTGAAGGATGATACTCTGAGGCTTCCAGCTGAAAGATTTTCGCTCTTTGTAATGAAAAATGATACAGTATTCAGCAGATGCTAATAAGTCTCGCAGCTGTAAAGTGAAACCTCTGTTTCAATTATATGTTCCAGTGGTTCACAAACTGGGATTCATAGAGCCCTAGCGGTCCCATAGAGATATTTCCACATGGTTGAGATAATAACGTGAAAGTGTACACCCAGGACCCTGTGGTCAGGAGGAAGAGTAAACAAGTGATTTTCAGCATCCGCAGTTTTTTTGTTTTTATCTCTGAGTAAACAAGTGATGTCTGGAGGTGGGCTTGGTGTGAACCCACCATGCAGAAAGCAAATTGGAGCTTAGCTGAGGCTATCTGGCCATGAGCAGCTGCTTAAGCACTTGAGCACAAGAGGCGGCTAACCTCCTCCTCATTCTCTCTCTTCATTTTTCCTATACTGAGTGGCAGACTAAAGCAGCAACTCTTGTAGATATTTTAGAAGAGGTTTATCATGAGCTAATCTAGCTGGAATTCACTGTCATTGAGATTTGGGCTTCCCTGACTTTCAATGGGGCTCCCTATTGCTTTGGCTTCAAAGTGGGGATTTATAGGTGGCCTGTGCTGTGAATGGGGATTTTTATAAGTGGGAATCACTGTTCAATGTTTGTGTTGAGGAACTAAAGTCAATATTTGCTTCGTTGTTAAATGTTGTGCTTTGTTTCATTTAAGTTTTACACAGTACTGTCAACAGTGGTTCAGTTTTGAGAGGTCATGTCAAGCGTATCATTAGAAAATACATTTATGAAGTTATGCAAGACCATACTGAAGGCCAACTCTATCGATTTTTCTTCTAGTTTTGCTTGGTGAGATTCATCTTAAAACTGACTTGTGTGCTGGGTACATCAACACTTGTTTTTTATTAAAGCACTAACAAGCACACCTATTATCTGAAGGTGTTGAATTGTCTTGAAAGTCTCTTTCTGGAATACTTTCAAGGCCTTCCACTGGATTTAGTTTGTACGTCACTGTTGCCGGCTTTTTATTGTAAAGTTAGTCACTAATACAAATGGAATGGACTCATTGTTGGTTCTGTCTGCTATAAAGATTGTCAGCTGTGTTTCAGCTGGTAGCACTCTCACCTCTGAGTTACAATGGCCGGAATCTTCTGTTCTGGAGTATAATGCTTGGTGGTGTGGGCAGAAGTGGGAATGATTTTCACTGGATGGGTGGGGGGGGGTGGTGCATGGGGAAACTGACTATGTGCAATCTTGCACCTGTTCAAGTCATTAAATATACAAGTAAACATCCATGATGAGCATGCCAATTCGTGAGGCGAGGGCAGGCAGGAAGTCACCATCCACACCATCACTTCATGGGGTTGAGGGCTGAGCGCCATATTTATAGGGCATCCAGACAGCCTGCACTATGCATTCCATCTTTGCCTGGCCATTGCTCCACTATTCCCTGCTAACCCTTCCTCCCTTCCTTGGTCACCCTCCATGCAGCTTGCAACCAGTCTCAAGCATAGGCTGGCATTTGCAGATACTCCCCAAAGAGGCCAATGAGATGTTAACACATGCAAAAGAGCTTCCCACCATTTCTTGTCGGGAAGATTAACCCACCTTTAAAGTCCCGAGAACATAATTCCTAAATTTCATTCCACTGTCAGGAAACTGATTTTTGGCCTTATGCCAAATTAAGCTTCCCCACCCACCAAGCTTCCTGCTGCTGGTGGGACCGGAAGGTTCTGCCGGTGTTGTGGGTTCAAGTCCCACTCCAAGACAGAGTGCAAAAATCTAGGCTGACACTCCAATGTAATATCGAGGGAGTGTTGCACTGTTGAAGGTATCATCTTTCGGATGCGATCTTTAAACTGAGGCACTATCTGCCATCTCAGATGGGCATAAAAGATCCCATGGCACTACTTTGAAGAAGACCTAAACAGTTATCCCTGGTTTTATGGCCAATATTTATCCCTCAGGCAACATCACATAAAACGAAGATTATCTGTTCATTATCATATAGCTATTTTGGGGAGTTTGCTGGCTGCTGTATACCCCATATTACAACCCAGAGACTACACTTCAAAAGTATTTCATTGGTTTCAAAGTGCTTTGGGATGTTTGGTAGCCAGGAAAGGTTATAAATGCAAGTCTTTCTTTATGAATGATAGTGGCTCACAAACTTGGGTCCACTTTCCAGAGACTTTGAAAAATAAGTGAGCAATGACTGGAGGTGGGCTTGGTATGAGTTGGGAAGCAGGAGTGGAATCCAGCTACAGATGTTCAGCACAGAGTGGAATGGCTGGCAATCTCACTAAGAGGGGAGCGTCCCTGGAGGCGCACTGAGATCAGCATGAAGTTCGTCGCAGTTATCAAGGATGGTGCTGGGCTCCAGGTGAGCTCAATTCAAGAGAGGGAAATTAAAAAAAAAATTTAAGTACCACATACTTAAACTGAAAGGGTACCAAAATACAGGTAGGCACACCCATCCCAATAATATCTGAAAGTAAATGCCTGTTTTCTTAAAAGCATTATTAAAACACTCCTGTTATATATTTTATATTGAAAATGACTTCTACGTCGAGTGGGCTAAAACCACCACAAAAGTTTAAAAAGCATTTTAAGTGGTTTAAACAGCAACTCCTAAGATGGCCTAACATTCACACAGCTGTACCCTACAAATTACAAAGCAATCAGCAAGGCTCCAGGGTAGCCCACTATAGACAATCAACTCAATGTAAATGACCCATCTCTTGAACCATTCACAAAACATCTAGACAGAACCTGTGTATTCAGCTCAGTGTGGACCAAGCTATTAGACTCAATTGCTTTATACAATGGAGCCCAGCAGAGAAGCTAACTCCACAGGCAATAATCTAATCATTTGTAAATGATGGATCTGGAATCAACTTGCCATGACCATGTTTGGGTAATTGACCAGTTTGAGAAAGGTGGTTATGTGATTCTGAAACTAACCCTCTTTGTGTTTTAAGAAACTGCTTCTATCCAGATCAGTCAGAGTGAGACTAGAAAGATTCTGAGTTGGTACTGTCTCTCTCCAGCCATCATGCAATCTTGTGCTCTTGGACATACTCAAGTAGGTGCTTGGGTCTGAATAGTTGAGCCCTGGGCTGAGTTTAAGGCCATGATTTTATGGGGCCTCAAGGAGCAGGCTGGGATTTGTGGGGGCCCTGAAAAATCAAGTGGGGATGGTGTATCTGGTGCCTTCCCGCTGCCATGGCATTTTACCAACAATGGGGAAGGTGATCAGGCGGCCCAGGGGTTAAGTACAGGTATGATGAGGCCTCTTTCTGTCTCCACTGGCATTTCGCCACTCTACAGCTCCTGGTGGCAGCAGCCATTTCCTCCACCACATAAGATCATGGTCAAAGTATGTACCAGGCTCCAGAGGTGTATGTGCACCTGCCTTTCTTTTTTCCCCTCTGAATAAATTTTTTTCTCTCTCCCAAATCCATAACAATCATTTGGAGTTCAAATGGAATATCCATGCTAAGCAAAATGGTCATTGGTGAGCAAACGGCTGCTGCCAGCTGCAGTGCTATTAGAAAACATTTCTTTTAGAATGGGCACAGTAATAACAAAAGCAGAATTACCTGGAAAAACTCAGCAGGTCTGGCAGCATCGGCGGAGAAGAAAAGAGTTGACGTTTCGAGTCCTCATGACCCTTCGACAGAACTAGGTGAATCCCAGGAAGGGGTGATATATAAGCTGGTTTAAGGTTGTGGGGTGGGGGGGAGAGAAGTGGAGGGGGTGGTGTGGTTGTAGGCAAAAGCAGTGATAGAAGCAGATCATCAAAAGATGTCACAGACAGCAGAACAAAAGAACACATAGGTGTCGAAGTTGGTGATATTATCTAAACGAATGTGCTAATTAAGAATGGATGTAGGGCACTCAAGGTATAGTGCTAGTGGGGGTGGGGGGAGCATAAAAGATTTAAAAATATTTAAAAATAATGGAAATAGGTGGGAAAAAGAAAAATCTATATAATTTATTGGAAAAAAACAAAAGGAAAGGGGAAAGAAACAGAAAGGGGGTGGGGATGGAGGAGGGCGGTCAAGACCTAAAGTTGTTGAATTCAATATTCAGACCGGAAGGCTGTAAAGTGCCCAGTCGGAAGATGAGGTGTTGTTCCTCCAGTTTGCGTTGGGCTTCACTGGAACAATGCAGCAAGCCAAGGACAAACATGTGGGCAAGAGAGCAGGGTGGAGTGTTGAAATGGCAAGCGACCGGGAGGTTTGGGTCATTCTTGCGGACAGTCCGCAGGTGTTCTGCAAAGCGGTCGCCCAGTTTACGTTTGGTCTCTCCAATATAGAGGAGACCGCATTGGGAGCAACGAATGCAGTAGACTAAGTTGGGGGAAATGCAAGTGAAATGTTGCTTCACTTGAAAGGAGTGCTTGGGCCCTTGGACGGTGAGGAGAGAGGAAGTGAAGGGGCAGGTGTTACATCTTTTGCGTGGGCATGGGGTGGTGCCATAGGTGGGGGTTGGGGAGTAGGGGGTGATGGAGGAGTGGACCAGGGTGTCCCGGAGGGAACGATCCCTATGGAATGCCGACAGTGGGGGTGAAGGGAAGATGTGTTTGGTAGTGGCATTATGCTGGAGTTGGCGGAAATGGCGGAGGATGATCTGATCCTTTGAATGCGGAGGCTGGTGGGGTGATAAGTGAGGACAAGGGGGACCCTATCATGTTTCTGGGAGGGAGGAGAAGACGTGAAGGCGGATGCGCGGGAGATGGGCTGGGCACGGTTGAGGGCCCTGTCAACGACCGTGGGTGGAAAACCTCGGTTAAGGAAGAAGGAGGACATGTCAGAGGAACTGTTTTTGAAGGTAGCATCATCGGAACAGATGTGACGGAGGTGAAGGAACTGAGAGAATGGGATGGAGTCCTTACAGGAAGCGGGGTGTGAGGAGCTGTAGTCAAGGTAACAGTGGGAGTCGGTAGGCTTGTAATGGATATTGGTGGACAGTCTATCACCAGAGATTGAGACAGCGAGGTCAAGGAAGGGAAGGGAAGTGTCAGAGATGGACCACGTGAAAATGATGGAGGGGTGGAGATTGGAAGCAAAATTAATAAATTTTTCCAAGTCCCGATGAGAGCACAGCACCGGTGCTGAAAGCAGCACCGAAGTAATCATCGATGTACCGGAGAAAGAGTTGTGGAAGGGGGCCGGAGTAGGACTGGAACAAGGAATGTTCCACATACCCCATAAAGAGACAGGCATAGCTGGGGCCCATGCGAGTACCCATAGCCACACCTTTTATTTGAAGCAAGTGAGAGGAGTTGAAGGAGAAATTGTTCAGTGTGAGAACAAGTTCAGCCAGACGGAGGAGAGTAGTGGTGGATGGGGATTGTTCGGGCCTCTGTTCGAGGAAGAAGCTAAGGGCCCTCAGACCATCCTGGTGGGGGATGGAGGTGTAGAGGGATTGGACGTCCATGGTGAAGAGGAAGCGGTTGGGGCCAGGGAACTGGAAATTGTAGATGTGACGTAAGGTGTCAGAGGAATCACGGATACAGGTGGGGAGGGACTGGACAAGTGGAGAGAGAAGGGAGTCAAGATAACGAGAAATGAGTTCTGTGGGGCAGGAGCAAGCTGACACGATCGGTCTACCGGGACAGTTCTGTTTGTGGATTTTGGGTAGGAGGTCGCACCGACAGTTCTCAATGAAAAGATCAAGAGAAGGTAAGAATCCAGAGGGAGGGGTCCAGGTGGAGGGAGAATATTGGAGGTGGGTGAAAAGATCTGTTGAATGGGGAGAGGACTCCTGCCCAAAGAAGTGAGCACGGAGACGAAGATGGGGGAAGAAGAGTTCAGCATCATGCTGAGCCCGAAATTCATTAAGGTGAGGGCGTAGGGGTATGAAACTAAGTCCTTTGCTGAGCACTGAACGTTCAGCGTTGGAGAGGGGAAGGTCAGGGGGTATAGTGAATACACGGCTGGGGCTGGGATTGGAAGATGGGGTGGGGGCGGAGGGACAGGCAGGGATGGAGGGTCCTAGATGGGTGTTGGTGTCGATGAGTTGTTGGAGCTTGCGTTCCTTAGCACTTGAGAGAAAGAGAAAAAGTTTCTTGTTGAGGCGTCGGATAAGATGAAGAATAAAATGAAACCGGGGGCACGCGCAGCTTTGAAAAAGGGTGCGGCGGTGCTGCTGGAGGGAGAGATCGAGTGTGTTCATATGGCGGCGCATGGCACTGAGTGTGGATCTCAGGATGCGACGGGAACAGCAGTCCGAGAAACGTTTTATGTCCCGGAAATACCTGTAATCCTGAGTGGGTTCGAAACATGAGGGGTGGAATTTCAGTTGAAATCCACGTGGGGTAATTCGGAGACGGAGACAGTCACTGAGAAAGGAGATATGGCTGTGAAAGCGGGTTTTAGTAAACACTTTGTCAAGCCACCAGGAGAGAAATGGAAAGCAATGAAGGTGAACAAGGCAAAAGAGGAAATCCTGTCGCAGAGACGAACAGAACTTCTTCAAGGAGGTAGGCATTTCTTGAAGAGCAGTGGCAGTCAATTAAATACGGAGATAAAAACAAAAAACTGCGGATGCTGGAAATCCAAAACAAAATAACAGCAGACGTAATGCAAAACCATCAGGCACAAACATCACCATAATAAAACCAAAAGCATTCATGCTTCCAAAGCTATCTCAACTGTCAATCCTTTGAGAATGCTAGTTTTCAAGTGCAGAGCACAGGAGTTCAGAAGCAACCATTTTATGTAGCCCAGAAGGAAAAGAAAAACAGTGAAAACTGGGAAGTAAGAATACTGGTCTGAACTGGTCTTGTATACCTTAAAATTGAACACCAGTAAAAACTGGGAAATAAGAACACTGCCCCAAACTGTTTTTTCCTTCTAGGAGGCAAGCACCTTGTGTGCAGATTTGGAGAATCATCGGTGTCAACTGGGGTTATATTCCCTGTAGATAAAGAGGCAAAGGAGTCATCTGACTGAAATGTTCAAAACAGGGAAGAGAATTTGATGGGGTAAATAATTATCTATTTCTCTGATAGTTGAAGCCAGGATATGGGGATGAAAGTTTTGAATTCAAACTAAACTGGTTAAAAGGCAATCTAGACTTTCTTTATTTACACAAAATGTTGTGAAGGCCGTTAATGCAAAATTAATTATGGATTTTAAAAAGGACGCAGTTAGCTGGAAAATAAATATATTAAGGAAAATGGAAAGGCTGAAGGATTGTCACTGTAAGGCTAGAGCTGTCATGGCCAACAAAATTATGCACAGTGTCGATGGCATGAAAGATCTACTCCTGTTCCTATGTTGCTAACTCTGTATTAAGTTAGATAAAGCTTTATTTTTATTCCTGTTGCTGAAATCAAATCTCCTCCCTAGTACTCAGGAGAAAGGGCTGAAGCCAGAACAGTGAGGCTCATACCAGTAAAGAGAGAAACAGAAGCAGTTGCTGGAACAGCAAGCCACATGCCAAGAGAGTGAGACACAAGGCATAAGATTGAGACACAAACCACAGGAATGAGGCAGAAGCCAAAGAAATGAGTCAGAACCAGTAATGCAACACCTGTCAGGACATTAAGACATAAACTGGCAAAGGGAAAAGTATTGATGCTGTCTTGGTAATGATACCACCCATTGCTGAATGGCTACCCTTCCATCTTTTGATACTTAAAAAACAACTGAATCACTACATGATGATATATACAGAACATATCTAATGGTGGAGAAAGGATGTTATGTACATCTCTGAGCTATGTACAAGAGTTATGTACTATAATTGTTAAGAAGTATTTGTACGAGGCTTGCAACCACTGCTGAATTATAAAGGTTAATTTCTCTTTGGATGCCAGTACTTAGCTCAGTTTAATAATCAGGGTAGTGGTTCTGCAGACTTTATCCATCATCCTCCATAGCTTTAGCGGAATATCATTGAAAATGCTGCAGAAATGGTATTGGCCAAAGAGTGGGAATAGCTCTGCCAAAATTCCAGGTATCGATCTCATTCACATTATAGAAAACAACTAGCAAATAGCATCAGAGAAGCTGGTAGAGAAATGATTATGATAGAGTAGATATGGAAAAGGTTGGCAACCAGAGGACACAAATTTAAGATAATTGGCAAAAAGCCAAGTGGAAGTTGAGGAGAATTTCTTTACTCAGCAAGCTGTTATAATTTGAATGCATTGCCTGAAAGGAGGGTGGAAACAGATTTAATAGTAACTTTCAAATGGGAAATTTATGTATAAAACAAAAAAAATGCAAGGCTATGGGCAAAGAGTGGGAGTGTAGGACTAATTGGATAACTCTTTCGAAGAGCAAGCACAAGGACATTGGACTGAACGGGTTCCTTCCGTGCTGAATGATTCTCAGAATGAGAATTAATAAAGCTGGACTTAATGTTCCCACCTCCTTGGTTCTACCATGCCTGTATCTTTTCAGTCATACAATATTGTAATCCTTTATGGCCAGATGTGCAGAAAATCCATCTACTAGCCTTGGGCTCAATTTATGATAGTGCATCCAACCAGATGGCATACTCCAATCCGTAATCCATTTTACATAATCCTGAAGAGACAGAACTTAACATTTGATAATGGGACAAGACTTGAGCCACTCAACTAATTAAGTTGTGTGATGACTTTTGACCGAGAAACAGTACAGTGTGGAACATCTGCAATTGCTTAAAAAGGTCTTTGGAATCTGTAATTGTTTTTAAGAGTGTTTAAAAATGACTTAAGTGTTTGCTTCAATTGTAAAGGGATTAATTGTGATTTTCTTGGATAATAAGAAATACTGGTCCATGTGAGCTGGAGACCCTTGACCTGGAAGCAGTACCAATAGGAAGGAAGTTAAGAAAGAAACCATGTGGCTGGCTGACATGAAGGAGAGCTGCAAACACAAAGGAGAGCTACAAGCAGAGGAGCTGGACAGTGAAGGTTATTATCACACAGATGTAGATGTAAAGAGAAAGAATACAGGGGCAGAAAGAGAAACACAGAGAATTCCTGTGACGAGAAGAAGCAAATCACATTCAAGAAGAGGATTGTTTTTCTGTTTTGCAGAAAATGAGACGGGACCTTTTGAAGGCAATGTGCCAGTTGGCTAAAAAGGTCTAAAACTTAGAAAGCTGTTTGAATAGCTTGGAGACGCAAAAGAGCTGGGTGTTTTCATAGAAGTGGCCAAAGCATGAACTGGGGTGTTATTGGGTGGTCATTTGAAAAGGAACTCTGGAAAGCTGCATCATCAGGACTGTCATAACATGAAAGACAGAAAGTTTGTAGAAGTGTTCCTTGCTGATGATAATCATATCCTTGAAGCAATAAGGTGAAAGCTGTTGTCAGATAGGACCCATAACCTACCCTGCATGAATGAAGAGCAGCATATTATGGATGCTTGTGGTTACATAAGGGGCTGAATTTTCCCCCCGTTGGGGGGGAAGTTGAAGGGCGAGTATGCACAGGTGGCTTCCGATCGGCGCCCCCAATTAGGGGCGTGGCACCATTTTACATCGGCCGGCCAATTAAGGCGTAACATTCACACAGAAGGGCTGTGCACTTCCTGTGCGGGTGGTGGTGGTGGTGGTGGTGGGGGGTGGGGGGGGGGGTGTGTTTCCCAAAATCGAGAGTGCGCTCTTCCACGCATACGCACTAAAGAACGCACTCATCTCCCTGAGGCTAAGTGCAGTCTCAGGAAGATTGGCTGTAAATGGCAAAAAGACAAAAATAGAAAAATAAAATTTCCCTAACATTTATGGACATGTCCATAATTTTGACAAAAAATTTATTAAAATTTTTTAAAAGCTACAGGAAACCTCACCCCGCCCGATCTGAGGTTTCATGCTTTTTCCAATTCGCACTGGGGCTCCTGGCCTGCCTGCGAACCTTAAGGTTGGACGGGCAGGTCCACTAATTACTTAATTGCCTCTGTCAATGACCTCAATTGGCCATTGACAGGTCGGTGGGCGCGCAGCTGATTTCGCTGCGCCCCCACCTTCCTGAAAATTTAAATGGGGCGCGGTGACGTCGGGAGTTCCCCCTAACGTCACTGTGCATCATTTTACGCGTCGACGAGCAGGCCCCGCCCTCACTCACGAAAATCCTGCCTAAGGTGTATTTTTGTTGCATTGCCTTTTTATTTTAAGTATCATTTGCCTATTAATTCATGTTAATTTGTTTTGGCTCTGATATGTTGAAGTAAAAGCAAGAAAAGTTTGAATCTTCATTTGGGGGTCATTCAGTAAATTTGGTTATCTTGGTTTACGATTTCCCAATGGGGATCGTAACAGTTGGCACCTGATCTTTTTCTCTGCACTATCTATCCAAGACCAACCGCACCCCCAATCCCTTTTACTTGTCCCATCTTCAAGCATTTATTTATTTACTTTTTGAAATATTTTATGGACAGTTTCAAAAATGGTTTATATCAGAGAATTCTACATTTTAATAATTCCCTGAAAAGGGATTTTTTTTATATCCTTCTCCTTAAAGCTTTCAGTAATTATCTTAATAAATTTATGTCCCCTCTGAACCAGGTTGCCAATAAGTGGAAACAACATATTAGTATTTACTTCCTGTTACCTTTCCTAATCCTGATGACCTCTTATCACCTGACAAGACTAATAACTTACATTTAGGCAGCATTCTAAGGTTGCCACCTCCTAGAGGGATAAGGGCAGCAGGTGCATGGGAACTCCATCACCTCTAAATTGTCCTCCAAGTCACATTCTGTCCCAACATGGACTTATATTGCCATTCCTTCATTGCCATTGGTCAAAATCCTGGCACTCCCTCCTGAACAGCACTCTGGGAGTACCTCCACCATACAGACTGCAATGGTTTGAGCAGGCAACTCACCACCACCTTCTCAACGACAATTCAGGATGGCCAAAAAAGCTGGTTTTACTAGTGACACCTGCATCTCGAGAATCTTTGTTATAAATCACTGACAAATTGCTTGATTTAGGGAAGAGATATGGAATGGTAAGTAAGTCAAAGTAGCGTTAATGGGAAATAATAATTGTAAGAAAGGCATTTGAATGGAAATAAGTTCAGATGCTCAAAAGAGAAGAATATTCCAGAGGAGTAAGGGGAGAGGCCAAGATTCGATCTGGTGAAAAGGACCTTGTGTCATCACACTACTGTGGCAGGTCTGCTGGTGATAATTGGAGAAACCTTTGTAAGAGTTAAAGCGTTATTGAGCAACAGCCAAGCTTCTGTCAGTGTCAGCATTCAAACTTCTAGAATTAGCCTGCTCAGCAGCAGCGAAATATACCCTAACTTAACAGGTCACTCCACATCCCTGGTAAAAACCTAGTGAATCTACGGTGCATATTTTCCATTATTAGATTGGGATTTTCCAAATTCTATTCAATACTCTAAGTTCATTACCTTACTGCTTATATATCCTATAATTCCAGATAGAAAAGCATAGTTTATATTTGTCATTTTTCTGGCATGATCTACAGCCACCTTCAGCAGTCTGTTGATCTGCACACATAGGACAATTGGCTCTCTGCTCCCCCAGTCCATGTCAAATGTTCCAATTTTCCATTGAGCCCACCCAGCCAGCTATATTGTCCTCCAGTCTTCTGCAACCTTTATCACAATTTTTTATACACCTCAGTTCAATGTCGTCAGCAAACTTAGACACTGCATGACATTTATGTAAACACTTATTAAATAGAAACAGCCTCAATAGAGGCAACGCTTACCATATCTTCCCATTTCATGAAGCTTACTTTTACCTCAATGTTTTGTTTCCCATTTCCATCCACAAGGCCACATTTCCAATAATTCCATTTACCATTATGTTTTCTATAAATTCTTATTTAGTACTTTATAAAATGCTTTCAAAAATCCAAAAAAAGTGCATGTATTTCACTTCCTTTATGTATTCTTTGGGCGGACTCATCCATGACCGCTGGCAGCAGGCGTGCTTGGCAGTGTGAGCAGACAATATGGTGAGAAGGCCAAAATTGGTTTCATGACATTGTGAAACCAGTTTGCGATTGTTCACCCAACCCATCGATGTGAGCTGTGTTACCAGCCATCAGATGTCGGGAACCTCATTGTAATACATCTGCATATCATTATAAGGCCAGCCCGCTGGACTCATCACCCACCCCCCCCCCACCCCGCGCTAGATTGTCCACCCATGTCAGCGTGCAATGTTTCACAACTGCACATAAGTGATGTACACTTATGCTACACTTCACTCGGGACTTCGAGATTTGCTTGCCTATCTTGCTTCAAACAGCACTCGCACTCATCAGTGCCAGGCTTTGCAGACAGCACCACATCACTTTTAGGGGTGCAGGTCTCGACTACCAGAGCAGCCATTAGGCAGGAGTGGCTTTATATGGCTGCAGGGTAAGGGCTGTACTGAGGAATGGGAATATCCCAGGGTGTGTGTGAGAGCACAAGTTGATCTATGCAAGTGGCCTCAAGATGGTGAGGGCTGAGGAGGCAGTCCCCAGGGCAGATGAGACCAGATGGAGATGTGAAAGTGCGTGTGAAAGAGTGAGAGATGATGTCCCTTGAGCTGGCAGTGAATGAGATGCCAGTGAATGTGTGATGGGCTTGAGTGTGTGACTTTAGAGTAATGAGATTGTTGCCTTACCCTGGGGTCACAGATGAGATCATTCATCCTCTATCTGCATTGGATGGCCAACCTCTTCTGTGCAACATTGGCACTGATCATCACTGCCATCACCTATCAAGCTGAAGTGGTAATATTGCTTCCCCTCCTGCAGCCAGAACGGAGTTAGAGGACATCACCGCGGGCCTACACAGCGTCCAAAAGATGCTTGAGGGATGTGTCACTGAACCTGGGGGCTTCAGTCTTCTTGCCTTTTGGGGCTATGTCTTATTTACAGCATTCCTGGGCTGGAAGCACTGAAAGGTGTGCACACGGCTTTAACTGAAACACCTGGTGTGATGAAGTGGCGAGGTGACAATGAGATGGATAAATCGGAGCCCTCCCACCATTGAAATGGCATATTTCCTGGGAGTGCATAATTAATGTGGCGGGTTTGGGATGATACAGCATGTGAAGCCGCCATTGCAGCCGGAGGATAAAACGTCATTTTACCTGCCCGCTACCTCACTTAGTGCAAATCTGAGACAATTCCACCCAGTTATTTCTTCAAAGAAGTCAATAACATTGATCCAGGACAATCTGCCATTTAGGAATCTATGCTAACTGGCCCTAACTGGCCCATGTTTCTTCAAAGGTTTGATAACTTACTCCATATTATAGTCTCTAGGGCCTGGATATTTCTAGTCAAACTGTCAATTATCCTTGTTCAATTTTTTGACCATTCAATTTTCAGGCACAATTTCTGGCAGATGGCAGAAGCACCCTGCCTAAAACGGGCAACATATTTAACTGGTGATGGTACGTATCCCCTTTTCTGTCACAACCGCCTAACTTTTATTAAACACATAGCATACAAATAGGGTCTGCCGCATTGCTAGACGATGAAGTAGGTGTAAAAGCTAACTTAAAGGACCCAACAGAGAGTTTTAACTTTCTTTATTCTTTTTTAAGTCTGACCATTATTTCACCACATAACTTTGTGTTTTCAGCTGTTGAGCTCCATTCTCTAAACCCCACCCCTCCTTTCCAAAGATCCCAAAGGGGGAAGGGCAAAGGAGGGAGACACAAGAGTTGGATGGCATTCATCCATTGGGAAGGCAGCACTGTCATACCAGAAATATGCTGGCTAATGTCCACAGAGCCTGCACATATATTTGAATTTCTGAAAATGCCATTCATTTAAAAGCAGCATCCATGAAATTCGGGCTGTTCTACCAATAGAAGATGTTCCCCAACCCTGCGGTCAGCCATCTCTTCCTCCTCAGTTTCTATCCCTAGCTGTTGCTGTTTGTTCTTTATTTTGTGCTTCACTGGGTGCACTCTTTTCTGACCGCCACTAGTTTCTCCACCCCCCCTCCCCCGTCAGATGTCTTTGGGCTAGTGCGTGTAAGGGGAAGATTGAGTACCAGCATCATGTTTGTTCTGATGTGCTGGCTCAGAGCACAACTCAGAGGTATGCTTCTGATTTTGTCTCTTCATGGCAGTCAGGCATCTCCAGAGGAGGAAAAAGCATGAGAGGTTAACATGCATTGCTGTGGAGCTGAGTCTACATTAAGGAATGTCAGGGACATTTCATGGTCCAATTTTGTGATGGGTAATGTGGGGTAATATAGAATTAAATGGAAGCGAAGCAGACAAACCTGCAGATGGCAACTCACTCCTGCATCCTCATTTCTGACTCCGCCTTTGTCAGGAACAGCAATGCTTCCTCCTCATCGTTGGTGAGTGAGGGGGCAGGGTTCCACCAACTGTGGCTAGTCTTTCTCTACTGTTAAGATATGTCTTCTCCTCATTTGAACATGTTACTATTTACTAAATGACCCACAGCTACTGCTGAAAGGAAGACCTCAAACAAATCAACTTTAACAGCAATCAGTAGAAAGAAGAATAAAACTGCAGGTGGCAATCTGTAACTAACAAGGCCTTTATCTCCTTAAATCACCTGCAATATGTTAATAAGACCAACATGTTTATTTATTTAAAATCATTACTTATTTAGCTGAGCATTATTGACTATTATTTTGGAAAATAACTCAGCAGGTCAGGCAACATCTATGGAGAGAGAAACAAAGCTAACATTTTATGTCAATGATCTTTCATCAGAACTGGAAAAAGTTAGAGCTATAGCAGGTTTTAAACAAGTTCAGATGCAGGGAAAGGGGTCAGAGAGGAAAGAGCAAAAGGGAAACTCTTTGAAAGGATGGAAGGTAAGAGGGATTAAATGTTAAAAGGGAAGATGGTACAGGGCAAGAGGGGCTGGTAATGGAAATCCAACTAAAATTCCACCCTTGATGTTTCGGATTCACCCATGATTACAGATATTTCCAAAATATCTCTTCAGCATTCCTTGAAACATGGCTCTTGCCCCATCCTGAAATCCACACTCAATGCCATGCACTGCCACATGCACGCTCTCAACCTCTCTCTCTTTAGAGACACACATTCACTCTGTTACAAACTTAGTATGGTTCATAGTTCCATTTCATCCTTCAGCTCATCTGGTACTTTAACAAGAAATGTTTTTCTTCCTTTCAGGTGTCAACAACTCTGAAATAACAACGCCCTTTGAATTCTTCTTCTTCTTCACTTTACTTTGATCACAGCCCACCTTTCAATCTCATCCTTTATCATGTGTTCACTATCCCCATAGACTTTCCCCTTTCTAACCCCAATCAGTACTCAGTTAAGGCCTCAGCTTTATTCCCTTTTGCTCCAATTTCAATGAATTTTGATCTCCACATGACACTAAGCTCTTCTTCTGTCCCCTTTGCCTCTGTGTCCATTTCTTTGGCCAGGAGTCCTTCCCCTTGCACAGCAAACCCTTTTCCCATCTACAGAATTTTTGTTCCAGGTGGACCTCTTTCTTTGGTTTCTCACACTCTCCAGATCTTTTCATTGGGAGCTGCCAGTGTGACATTAGCCGTTTCAATTTTTCCATTCTGCTCACTCACTCTAACTTACCTCCCTCTTACCTTGCAGTACTTCATTCTCTCAGGTCCAATCCTAACATTATCATTAAATATGCTGATAAGGGTGGTGCTGTTATAGTTTGGCAAACCGACCTGTACCGTGCCAGGGCTGAACTCTGGCATATCCTCTTACCTACTACCCCAGACTATAACACAAGGAGTGAACATCAAGCCATCATTTCCCAAATGATTTCCTCTGCTCTAGAGATCTTCCGTCCATGGCCTGCAACCTCAAAGGCCCCTAGTTCAACACAGACTGGTTCTACCTCTTTGCCAAGATCCACAAACAGGGACAGCCCTAGTAGACCCAATGTTTCAGCCTGTTCTTGCCTCATGGAACTGATTTCTTCCTATTGCAACTCTATTGGCAGAATTTTATGCCTTGTAGGCGGGCGCGTGCCTGACCTGATTGGGTGTGAATTGCATGAGATGATGACGGGTGAGCATCCCGACGTCATCGCACACTCGCGCGATATTTCACATGGTGGGCGCATATAAAAATCAGAAGTGTGTCTGCCGACAATTAAGCAGGCAATTAAGCCCATTAGCAGCGCAATTGTCTGCGAATTTTCGTGGCCCGTCCAACCTTACGGTTGGCGGACAGGCAATTCGGCCAGGCAGATTTTGCATTTTTTATCAAACCTCATCCAAGGGTGGGATGAAATCTCCATTAAGAAATAAAATAAATATCTGGGCACAGCATTTATATGAGGTATGTTTCCAGGTGCTTGATTGTGATGCATGGACATTTTTTTTGCAGCTTTTTACACCTTTATTTCATTATTTGCAGGTCTGCAGCTCCCTGAGGCAGCTGTGTGTCTTCAGGGAGCTCTCTCACAGCACTCACCTGCGCCTGTGACATCATCATTGCTCGCCCTCTTCCTGCCCCTACCCGGCAGCATTGAGCTTTTCAGTGCTGTTAATTGACCAGCCAGTGCGAAATCACTCTGCACTCCCTGTGCGGACGGTGGGGGGGTGGTGGTTTCCCTGAGTCGGGGCCTGTGCTCTTTCGCGCATGCATGTGAAAGAGCGCAGAAATCTCCCTGAGGCACAGATATTCCTCAGGGAGACTGGTTTTAAGTTTTAACAGTTCAATAAAGTGTTGAAAAATTTTTATGACATGTCCCCTCATGTGAAACTGTCACATGAGCTGGGACATGTGCATTAATTTCAATAAAAACTTTTGAGAAAATTTAAAATCATTCATGAAACCTCATCCCATCCTTAAGGCTGGATGGGCAGCTCTGTTAATTATTTTAATTGTTAGTTAAATGGCCTTAATAGGCTGAACTGAAAATCTAAATGACGCACGGTGACTTTGGGACGCACGCCCGATGTTACCCAGCGTCATTTTATGCCTTGGCGAGAGGGTCCCATCCCCGCTTGCCGAGCCGAAGACTCTCCCCTCAATTTAGAATAATATATTCACTGTTCACATTACCCTCTCCTCCATATTGGGAAGGCAAAACACAGATTGGGTTATGCTTTGAGGAGCACCTCTATTTTGGCTGCAGATGTGACCCTGAGCTTCCAGCTGCCTGATATTTTAATTCTCTACCCATCTCCCACTCTGATCCTTCGTCCTCAACCTCCAAGACTGTACCAACTAAGCTCAATGTAAGCTTGAGGAACACCACCTCATCTTTTGATTAACCTTCCATACTCAATACTGATTCAACAAATTTCAACAAACTAGTTTCCCCATTTTTTCCAGCAACATTTATTAGTGATAATGTTGCTATTCCCATTTACACTGTCTCTAGGCCTATCATCTGTTCTTGTCCTATTACCATCTCCTTTTTACACCTTTTCCTTTTGTCATTTAATCTCTCCAGCCTTCCACTTTTTGTTTTTACCTCCCCTCTCCCTTTCGCTGCCTCTTTACTTGTTTAAAACTATTATATCATCAGAAACAGAATAGGTTAAAGGACCTGAAATGTTAACTTTGCTCCTCTCTCCATAGATGCTGCCAGACCCAAGTACTTCCAGCATTTTCTGTTTTTCTTCGGATCTCCAGCATCCACAGTATTTTTCCTTTTATTTCATTATTTTGTTAATCTATATATATTGTGTATTATATATAAAATATATAATAAACTGCACATATCATACAGATAAGTGCACTTCTTTGCATGATCTAATTTATCAAAAAGCTGATAACTGGTATTCCAGTTCCATTAAATGATTGAGCACACACATCTATACAGCTTTAGGTTTCCCATCTGAAAAATGTGAACTTGGATCCTTTAACCTAATCAGTCACATACCTGGAGTATTCATCTCCATCTGACCAAATTTCTTGCTTGTTCTGTCTTGCTTTTCTGCCTCACTCTTAGCTGAGTCATCACATATAACACTGCTTAGGTATTGTTAGTGGTAGAAGAGAAGGATCTACAGTTTTCTCTATGACCTCAGTGCAGTTGTGCTTAATGGATCAGTTGATATGTCTGCATGAAAACCAGCAGCCAACTGACAGCTCCCCACATGTATGTTTAGCAGAATAGGGTCTGAGCTTTAATCCATGCCCGTGCTGTGAAACAAATCTGAAGGTATTTCTACATTATTGTTGATCTGTCATCCCCTGACATGCAGGTCTTGTGTATTGTCAGCACTAGTAAATCTATCAGTATCAGCCCCTACTCAGCTTTTACAGAGTCTCCTTCTCTGCTGTCAGACCTACAACCTCCTCAAACACCCCCACTCCCTCCCCATTTGTCTTACTTTTATAAGGTGCTAGCTCAGCAAAAGAGTGCACTTATGGCTTGATATAACGTAACTCCATGATGCAAATCTGCTGCTGCATGGGATTAACTCAGTGTCAGAGGTTATCATCCATGCAGGAGTAGTGCTGTAAAGGTCAAAGTGTCAGTATCTGTGCATGTTAGAGCCAGTCTCCATGAAGATCAGAACCAGTTCGCTGAGTAAACACTGGAGAGTGGTGGACTCAGGTTGCTATTTCAAGACTAGGACTAGATCTTCAGCAATGTAAAATCCCTTTAAGCACAATGATACACAACTTCCTGTATATTTTTCTTCTATTTATCTTTTAAACTATCTTTGCCTGCATATTACCAAAAGCAATTGCTGCTATCACTGCATCTTTGGTTCTCTCAGTTCTTTGATAGCTTCTTACTCTTGATTGCTGGGTAGGTCCTGCTCTCAGGCTGTCAACATATAGTTCTTTGGAGAGAAATTTAGCTCCTTGCACTTCTCAACAATTATTTATTTGATATAAACATCTCTGTTCTTTCATCAAACCTACCCGGGACAAAGTTCTTGGGTTGGAGGAGGACAGAAAAAGTATTGTTCACCTGGGAGAAGCTGGATTTGCTGCATCTTTGTCTCATTTTCTGCTTAGGACCAAATTATGGCTGGGAGCCTGGGTTTTCCACAATGCAAAAATATTGGGATATGTCTGAAGGAATTCCCTGAGGCCTGACACAGATTCTGCATGGGTAATTGATCTCAGAAGGGATTGATTACCTTTAAAATGATGGGCATTTCTACAAAACAATTTACCAGTTATCTGTGGCCCTTTCAGGATCTCCAACATAGTGACTGGCACAATAGGCACCTCCAATGCACCTGTTTAGGTGCAAGTCATTCACCTTGACTTTTGGATGATGGTACATGGGTGTCCCACTCTGCCACACTTCTAGAGACAGAGATGAGACCCTGGAATTTTAAAACAAAGTTGAAGAAATTAACAGAATCTTTGCATATGTTTCTGAAGTGTTAGCAACTTTGATTAAAAAATATACATTCTCAGTTTAGGAATGGAAATGCTACTGTGGTCAGTGAAGGCTTTACAGTTATAACTTTTAAAAAAAATAAACTATATTCTTACGTCCCATTCAGTAAAACACTGATGTTTTAATTAAACATCTTTCATGTATAAAACATAAAAGCCATGTACTTGTAGTGGTCAGCAGTTATGAAGTCATTGCATGTATAATATTGTTTGCTGTATTTTGTGGTCCTTAGCTGCTTGTGGGGTCTGGTTCTTCATATTCAATTTTGTTTTAATTTGATTTCCTCAATTTGTTCTGCTCTGTAAATCTGAATTAGTATCTGTCATCTCTCAGTAATCTTTTCCCTCTTTTAGTCGTTGTCTTAATCCCTGTGCAATTGACAGTGGAGATTAACTAGTGTACTTTGCGGACAGAAAAACAAACACCTGCCTAGATTTGCAATTTGTTGTACATGAGAAATTAAAGTCTAATTTGCCTTCAGTTTTACTTTAAAAAAACATACTACACTAAAGATTTGAAAACCACTGCTGCATGTGCAGTGGAATGGAATCACTACCGTCATCCCCCCACAACAACCCTGCCATCTTCGCAAACCCCAAAATGTAATTACAAACAGTGTTAATTCCATGGACCATGTGGGTTGCTGACACCGGGAAGAGGCCTTCACTGGGGTAGCCAAGGTCCCACAGACAATTTGGCTGAGGTACTGAGAGGCAAAGGAAAAGTGATTCACTCTGTTGGGAAGGATTCTACCTTCAGACAGAAGATTTGAACCCCTCTGAGATCAATTACTTTAGTTGGAGAGGGGTGCTGCCTTAACCTGCTGGCTCCACTACCCCATAGTTTGAAAGATGGCACTTGCACTTAGTCTCTTTCCTCAGTGGGAATTTCAACAGTCATATCTTTGAAATGCATACTCCGTACTTACAAATCCCATCTGATTATCTGCACCATTGGCCTCATCTCTTAACACCAGAACTCTGCCCCAGACACAGAGGAAATTATGGGCCCATTTGTTGAGGATCTTAAGAAACTTACACGTATTTTTCTTCTGATTTTAAGATTTAATGAAAATTTAAGGGAAAATCAATGCAACTGATTCTAGAACTTTCAAGGGACATGACTCCGATTTTTTCTGTTAAATTCCTGTCTGCACTATTTTAATGTCGAAATTAAGTCCTTTATTCTGAACAGATTTTCAACTGTGTTAAAATAATGCATAGATGGACTTAGAGCAAATGTGTTAACTCATTCATTAAAAATAGAGCAGAACACAAATTAAAGCCCCTAGTGAATAAAGGACTTTTAATGCCCTGGTAAAATTAGAAGTCATTCATCATACAATTTTTTAATAAATTGCTATAAATTCCAGTTCTTGGCGCCTCTAGCAATAAACTGAAAAGATTTTCTGCTTTACTTCTGTGCTTATTTTAAGAACATTGAAAACCAAATTGGTTAAATGGCTGATTAGTCACAAACGGCAATTCTCTCCTAGAGGGGGAGAAAGGGTCGGATGGGGGTTGGGTGGAGGGATGGTGGGGAGGCCAGACAAGGGGGCAAACATTGCGTAAGTCTAGTCTTGCAGCAGATCCATAGGAAGGGGCACTTATTCAGGGCTTTGAGAAGTCAGAAGCTCTTATTATCTCATCCTTACAGCAGAATTCTTAAGTACATGCATCTGGGTTTTTGCTACACAAACTCTCTATTCATTCATTTCTTGTGATTTCCTGACAAATACCTTGGCAGTGATGTTACTTTGCCCCATTTCTCAATGCAGAATCGCCTTAGTCCATTGCTCCCTCTGAGGGCGGCAAAGCCTTCATAAGGTATGCTGGATGTTCCCGTCACAAACTGTTAAAAAAGATAAAGAACTGTCTCTCAAATAAACCACATGGACATAAATGACTGCTATGAAAGTCATAGTGGCTTGCTAATAGCCTGGATTTTATTATAACCTCTGTTGTGCAAATAAAGGGTCTGTCTGCCTGACATAATCTTGTACTGAGATTCAGTCAATAGCTTATACTGCTTTATTGTTAATAATTATAAAATATTTTAATCAGCAGAGATTTTTCTGTTGCAATCTATGGTGTATTGTGACTCTGCCGTAACATTCGAGGCCAGAAATTAACATTGGTGAAATCTGTAGGCAAATGTCCAATGCATTCTTATAACCTCTTCAATCTGTTACTTTAACAGAGGTATTAACCTATTTAAAATAAGCAGATTATTGCCTGTGTTAAAATAGAGCTGTAAGAAACAAATGCATTAAAAGCATACATTAGCCAATATTGTCAACACTAATCTCTTTACATGGTCCAGAAGGCTGGAAAGATTTTGTTTGCAATTACCACTACTGTGTACCTGTAAAAGCCGGAGCCGCTGTTCATTATTGAAGTGTTCCACAGCTGTCCAGAACCACTTTATTACAACGTGACCATCGTGGTAGCCTGAGGAAGGGGCACAAGCATTACACACACAAACAAGTTCTCAGCAACAAGACTCTGTAGCATCAATCAGCAGGGTTGTCCTGGTGGATCTGAACTTTAACAACAGAATTGACTAACATTTCCACTTTTCCTAAGAAAACTGAAGTGCCACATATATAAATGCATAGATGTAAACATCTCTTTCCTATTTTGTACCAGAATATATTTAATTGATTATAAGCTTTTTCATGGTGTTTAGGTAAATTAATTGAACCAAAATATTGCATATCCAAAATACTGCAATTTTATGTGTCAATGGAAGTAATTTAGACACCTTTGTAATAGTATATGGACTTCAGGACCAGCGCATGAAGCATTGCGATTAGCTAAAATAGCAACATAATCCCCTCCTAACAAAATACTTGTTGCGATGGAGAAGATTTAAGGGATTAAAAGAGACGTAGCGAAATAATCATGGCCAGGATTTTCCCCTTGGCAATTTGGGGGCGGGGCCTGCTCGCCGAGGGGAAAATGATGCGGGATGACGTCAGGAGGAATCCCCGACGTCATCACGGGCCATTTAAGTCTTAAGGAAGGCAGGTGGACAACGAAATCAGCTGTCCGCCCGCCGACCTGTCAATGGCCAATTAAAGCCATTGACAGTCTCATTAAGATAGTTAAATGCCCTGCTCGGCCAATCTGAAGGCTGGTGGACAGGCCAGGAGCCCCAGCTGCCTGTAGATTATTGATGAAACTTCATCCACTGGTGGGATGAAGTTTCATAACCGCTTTGTAAAAGTTTAATAAATTTTATGAGTTTTTTAACAACATGTCCCATCTTGTGTCACATGAGAGGGACATGTTAATAATTTTAAAATGTCTCTATTTTTTGACTTTACTTACCTTTCACTAAACTCCCTGAGATAGGACTTTGCCTCAGGGAGCAGTGTGCACTTTGACAGTTGGGGATTCCCTCCCCTCCTGGAACAGGAAGTGCATAGGCCTTAATTGGCCCACCCACTCAAAATGGCGGCGGGTCCCATTTCGGCAGCGGGGTTCGGCTGTCCACCCGCTGCCAAGCTGGTGGGGCCCGCCTACCAGCCAAGGGGCTAAATTCTGCCCCATGAATGAGAAATTGATGTGGTGGGTAGCAATGGACTGTGGAGATACATATGAAATAATATTACGTCCATTGCTCATCCTGCCTCTATTAATCATCATGGAAACAAGGTGGCAGTAAGTGGGTTATCAATTTGGGAGTAAACTGTGTAGAAAACCACAACCTACTGCAGCTGCTGTTGTTATTTAGAAGGTCTATTGTGATAGACCATTTGAGAAACTGATTAGTAAATTACCTGTAATACAGATTATTGCACGGCAAAATAAAATGCATATTTCAACTTGCAACATTGAATGTAATTATGCAATCTCACAGGTGAGGCTTTGCAGAGGTGGGAAATGAATTGGATTTCGAAATTGAAGTTATCTCAGCAGTTTCATTTTTAAGTAATCATTATAAATAAATACTTATGTCTTAACATGTCTATTAAAAACATCCCAACATGTTTCACAGGCAAAGAATTGTTTTGAAATGGAGTTAAATGGAGTCCTATGCAGGACTGAGGGGGTAGTTACGTGGGATGCCGGTGGGGGGGGGGAAATAGTAGGCAGGGGATTGTAATGGGGGGGTGGGGATGTCCTGTGGGGATTGGGGTAGGTCAGTGCTATAGTTACCCTGAAGCTGGAAGTGGTTTTAATTCTTCTGGCTGTTTCTGGGTGACTATTACTGTAACACAGTCAGAATCATCCAAAGTTTGTGATTTAAATCACATTTTCAGATGGTTCTCAATGCAGGGCAATTGCCTATTGGAAGCTTGAACTTCCCAGGCTATTGTCATATAATCCTTACCTGGTAACTTCCAGGGGTAGTTCCCCAGCAGAAGGTTACTTCCCCCATCGCCCCAGTTACACTGCTCTGGAGCTTCAAGGTTACGACTCATTGTCATTCTGTTTTTTTTTTGCAGCTTCCCCAGGAGAAACCAGTGTATAAGTTTATGACCCGCACTTTGTTAAGTTTGCATTGTACAATATTCTGCATCGTATAAATCCTGCTGGAATTAGTGGTCTGCTGAGTCAAATGTACTCACCAGAAAAAGAACGTTAACTGTTGTTTCCTAAGGACTGAGAGGCAAAATAGACTTACCGCTCCGGTACTCTGTATTATTGCGCCAGTCATTCAGGTCAATCTCTGCTGTACCTGCAATAACCAGTTCCAGCTCTCGGGCATCAAATACCGATACAAGCCGTGAATCCACCACCTGGAAAACAACATTTACTATTAGCTCTCTGGAAGTCTTTAACACATACGGTT
Organism: Carcharodon carcharias; assembly: GCF_017639515.1. Classification (NCBI taxonomy): domain Eukaryota; kingdom Metazoa; phylum Chordata; class Chondrichthyes; order Lamniformes; family Lamnidae; genus Carcharodon; species Carcharodon carcharias. The sequence continues at coordinate 83,807,865 of NC_054469.1, read as the reverse complement.
ATTTTGGCGCTCAGTTTATCTGTGGAGAATTATTTTACATCCTCATTCGAAGTAGAATGTTACATATTGGACTGAGCTCATTACTCATTCTGATTTTCTGAAATTCATTCATCTCGCCATACCGTTTCAAATTATTGTTTTTTAAATATTTCCTCAGTTCACTTTTAAAAGCATTCTTGATGAATTTTGCTTTCACCATTACCTCTGGTAAGCCACTCCATGTCCTGACAATCCTTTCCATAAAAAAATTCCTCTAAACACTCCCATCAATTTTGAATGATGATCGTAAATTTATGTCTGAGTTAGGTCTCTGCTGCTCTCATGAATTGGAAGAACTGGGCTGATTCATTTTCATCTGAGGGTTTGAGGAGGGATTGAGTGGGGTGGTGAGGAGGTGGGGGGTGGGTGGTGAAGTCTTGTTGCTGCTGTTAGACATTCCCTCATGACAGCTAGGCTGATATTAGGGATTCATTATGTGGGAACCAGGAGCTTCAATCTGCATTCTCCTCCTTCCCCAAAAGGCAAGTTTGAATGAATTTGATAAATCTGGCAATTTGTGGGCTATCAGCAGAAAAATAAGACCATAAAAGCATAGCATTAAAAATCCAGTTTGTTCATGAATATCCCTCAGAGAAAGGTCTCTGCTATCCCTATCCAGTTTGGCCCACATGTAACTGCAGTATTACACTGCATGGTTGAATCTTAAAGTGGCTAAGGATGGGCAGTAAGTGTTGCTTTGCCAGTGTCACTCGCATTGCAAAAACAAAAGGAGTAAGATGAAGACTAGGAATTGCCTCGGAGCTGCTCCTGCTTTACTGCCGTTATTTCACTGGAAATCATAAAATCATTGAATGATATAGAATAGGGGACCATTCAACCCATCATGCCTGTGCTGGCTCTTTGGAAGAGCTATCCAATTAGTCGGTTCTTCTGCTCTTTCAGCATAGCTGAGCCAATTTTTTGAGTATATATCTAATTCCCTTCTGAAAGTTATTATTGAATCTGCTTCCATCAACCTTTCAAGGCAGAGCGTTCTAGATCATAAAAACTCACTGCAGAAAAAAGAACATATTCCTCAAGTCGTCCCTGGTTTTTTTTGTCAATCCCTTTAAATTTGTATCCTCTGATCGACTATCCTTCTGACATTGGAATCACATTTCTCCTTAATCTTCTCTGCTATAAGGAAAACAACCCCAGTTTCTCAGATCTCTCTACATTACTAAAGTCTTTCTTTCCTCTAGATTTTCTCTAAGTGTGCTGCTCAGAATTGGTCACAAGATTCTACTTGGGGCCAAATCTTATTATAGAGGTTTCATCAAACTCTATTACTTTCATATCCCACGCTTCTACTTATAAAATCAAGGCTTCCATTTGCCTTTTAAACAGTTTTCTCAACTTGTCCTGCCACCTTCAAAACTTATTTACATAGGCCCAGATTTTCAACCCCGGATTGGTTGCACAGCGAACCTGATCTTTAAAAATGTCTGCCAGCAGGTCGGATTTTATGTTAGCATGCCTCCCACAGCCCTTTGCCCTCACCCCCTCCATACCAATTCACCTAGCTTTGACACTTCCTGGATAGCTTGGACAGCTTTGACAGCTGGACAGCTCTTTGACAGCTCCAATGATTTTGTGCATATAAAATGCAGGGTCATGACCCGAAAACGATTTAGGCATCGAGTGCCTGAACCGGGTTGAAAAGCCAGCCCCTTGTGTCTGCCCATTTCAGCAATCTGTTTATGTCCTCTTGAAATCTATTTTTCTTCTCCTTGTTGTTTACTATGTTTCCAAGTTTTGTATCATTGTAACTTTTGTTATGTCCTGTACACCCAAGGATGTTCCCAGCCTAGGACTGAGTAACGGAATCTAAAAAAAATATTCTGTGAAGTAGAATTGGAGAATGACAAATATAAACTTTTGTTTCAAGTAAAGAGTTGTGAAGATGAAGAAACTATAACCTGGATTGGCGAAATTACTAAACCTAAACTTCCCTCTTTTGGTTGATGAAGGGTTTTAGACAGACTCAGTTGTAGGCTATGCCAATTTTCCCAGGGTAGCTCATTGGCAGGATCCAGTTAGCTCAGTTGGCTAGACGGCGATTGTGTGGATCAAAATAACGGCAATAACATGGGGTGTGATCCCCGTTCCAGATGACATAGACTTGAGGCTTACTTTCTTGTCCACCTGTAGTAAAAATAGTGGTATTTTGCCACTAGTAACTAATTGCCAGGGATCTGGCTTCAGGTAGAGAACTCAAGAATAAGAAGGAACTCATTGGCAAAACTTAAAATGTAGATTCTGAAGGATGCAAAGAGCCGATAATGGTGGAAATTGAAAAATGCATGCAATGTGGAAGAACAGGAGGGACAAAAATTTGAGAAACTATTCAAGACCCTCTGAACAGCTTTATATTCATTAACAGCCTTTGCCAAATCTGAAGGAGCAAAGGACTAAGGAGTGACTTGAAAAAAATTAGATAGTTGAATGACACAAAGGCTGAAATTTTCCAGCCTCCCACTCCGATGGGATTTCCAGTTCCAGTCCCGCTGATGTGAATGGAGATTTCAATGGCTTACCAACCCTGCCAATGGGGAACCTGCCACGGTGGTTGGGGGGGGGGGGGAGGGTTGCTGGAAAATTCTGGCCAAAGTCTAGTTTCTTTGACTAGAAATATGTGGTGAATGGTATTCCATATATTTGTTGGTGCTGTACTAACTTATAATATACATAAATGAACAAGAGTTAGGAGTTGAGTGAACAACTTTTGTTAATGATAATAAACTCACAAATGATAAGTTGTGACAATTATTGCAAAAAAGTGCAAGGGCACATAGATGGGCTAGGATTGACAAATAATAAAAAAATATGATATGGTATCATTCAATTTCTATTCATAGAGTGGAGAGATGGGTTTAACTACATTAGATCTGTGGGTACCTCAAAGAGTAGGCATGCATCTCACTTGTGGTGATTGCTCAGTGGACCTAGTCCCGTCTCATTGATAAAAGCAAAAAACTGCAGATGCTGGAAATCCAAAACAAAAACAAAAATAAAAATACCTGGAAAAACTCAGCAGGTCTAACAACATCTACGGAGAGGAATACAGCTAATGTTTCGAGTCCATATGACTCTTCAACAGAGCTAAGGAAAAATAGAAGAGAGGTGAAATATAAGCTGGTTTAAAGGGTGGGGGGGGGGGGGGCGCAGGCAGGGACAGGTAGAGCTGGAAATAGGGCCAGTGACAGGTGGAGATTGCCAAAAGATGTCATAGACAAAAGGACAAAGAGGTGATGATATTAGCTAAGAAATGTGCTAATAGGTGACATTAAGGGTAGAAAGCAGGATGAGCAAGGTACAGATAGCCCTAGCGGGGGTGGGGTGGGGGGAAGGGATCGAAATAGGCCAAAAGGTAGAGATAAAACAATGGATGGAAATACATTTAAAAATAATGGAAATAGGTGGGAAAAGAAAAATCTATATAAATTACTGGAAAAAAGGGGGATCGGAAAGGGGGTGGGGATGGAAGAGGGAGTTCATGATCTAAAGTTGTTGAACTCAATATTCAGTCCGGAAGGCTGTAAAGTGCCTAGTCGGAAGATGAGGTGCCACTCCTCTAGTTTGCGTTGAGCTTCCTGTCTCATTGGGCATGATTCTTAGGTCAGCGGGTTGGGATTGGCCGGGAAACAGGTCACCACCCGTGATCAGTCCCCGACCGCGATTTCACACAGGCTGGCTAATTAACGGCCAGCCAGTGTGAAGCACCCGCTGAAATGCTCAGTGTTGCTGGGGTGAGGGTGGGAGGAGGGTGGGCACTGACATAAGCACGGGCATGGGCGAGCACTGAAGGCAGACAGCCTTCAATAGAGTTGAAACCATTAAATAAAGTTTGTAAAATCAGGAAAAAATTGACCAAACATCACATCAATCACCTGAACATATACATGATAAAAATACTGTCCATAGATTGTTTAAATTTAATAACGGAAACCTCATCCTGCCCATGGATGACATTTCATGAAAAATGCAAAGTCCGCCTGGCTGATTTGCCCATCCGCCAACCGTAAGACTCGAACCCACAACCTTTGAATCTCTTATACAACAGCAGCTAGCAGTCCAACATGCTATCCGTTGTGCCACAGAGCCCAGCACCCACCAACCGTAATGTTGGACGGACCACGAAAAGACCTTAAAAGGCCTCTTAATTGTCGGCCGGCCTGCTTCCAAATTTTGCACGTTCCCACCGACCGAAATATTGCATGAGTGCAGGATGACGTCAGGACACTTGTCCGACGCCATCCTGATGCGATTTTGCGTCTGATCAGGTTGGGCGCGCACCTGCATGCCAACCTAAATATTCTGCCCACTAACTCAAGGAGGAAGTGGGGCAGCTCCCAGAGAGCGTGCATTTTCTATCTTGGACACAAATGATAATCTGTGTTTCTGGAGCAACAGGAAGAAATATCAATTTTAAGGACAGAATTTTACAGCCCCGTTTCGGCGGGGACAGGGCAGCGAGCCATTATAAATCCCATTGACTTTAGGGAACGTAAAATCCCGCTGTCGTAAAGTTCTGCCCTAAGAGTCTGGACCATGTTCCAAATCTTATCTAGAGAAGGTACCCTTGTTCATAAGCTAGTGAGTTAGCCCTTAATTGTTTTACATATTTGAGGTGCTTGGAGAAATTGATTGCACTCACTGTGGAATCTATATACTCTTGATTCATATATTTTATTTAAATAAGCTAGTTAGTCATATGGAGTTGGACCTTGTCTTAGCAAAATACCATCGCAGCCCACCTTCCGTCTAGAGATGTGAATTTATGTGGGTCATGACACTGTTGAGCAAGAGATGAGTGGAAGAGAAGTTCCATTCCAGATTGTTGGGACACATGGTTCCCTTACAAAAGCAACTGGTGACACTGAACCCAAAGATTATCTCACAGAAACACACCACCACCATTCACCACACCCCTCCCCTCACCCATCCACTCCTACTGAAAATTGTGACAATGGGCAGGATTTTTGGAGGCCAGTGGGGATGGGAACTGAGGTAGGTAAGCAGGTAGTTTCATGCTTCTGGCTGGCATGTCAGTTTGCCAGCACTATCCTGCTTCTGAGCCATTTTCTGGCAGGCCTGATTGGGCAAGTGGTGGGTAGCTTTTTAAGGTGATTATTAAGGCTACTGATCAGAGCCCAACTGGAATCTTCTAATTGGCCTGTGGGCCTCTGCACCATCAGGAGCACAGTCTATGGGCGGCCTCCCAGCAGAAGGCCAGGAGGCCAGCACTCCAAGGTATCTTTGAGACCTCCATTGCCTACGTGGCCACAACTGCAGCCACAGGCCACTCTTTGAAGGGGTTTCCCTTCCACAATGATGGCCCAGCAGCTGTGGCCATTCTTTATTTCAAATATTTTAAGAAAGCTGAGAGGGCACCTCAAGATGGAGGCTCTGTCCCTCTCTCTCCCTTGCTTAACTGCAATGGTAGGCTGCAGCTCCTTCCATGCTGGAGGGATTCCTCCTTACCATCCAGCTTTGAGAATCCACCCATATTTCTTAATTGGATGGCACGTGCACCTCTGGCCTCTAATTAGTCAATCCAAGCAAAAACTATGTGTAGTAACTGAAGGTATAGCCTCTGCTACTGTCTATCAGGGGTCACGTGATTGTTCTTGGAGGCTCCAGCCAATGAGCCCTAAGCACAGGTAATCTCGGGTGGGGGTGGGGGTGTTGGGGGTGGGGCTCTTTGTCAAGGACCCGGTTCAAGCATGTAACATTTAAAAAGCTCTCTGTAATAAAGTTTATCTGTTTCTTGTTGAAACCTGCCCGATACATCAAGTCATTACATTTGGCAACAAGGGTAAAATAGCTCAAATGCTGCACCTCGCCTTGTTAACATGAGTACATCAAATCTTAAGAAAAACAAAAAGAATACTCACCAGTCATGCCACTCTCAGGCAGAATCGATCCTTACGATGCAACTATGGAAGACTTGAGCCCGTATGTGGAGCACCTTGGTTTTTTATTTTGCAACAAAGTTACCATGGAGTAAAAGCAGAAAGCACTCCTTTCGTATGTATGTGGTAGCAAGACATACAATCTCATCCACAGCCTGCCGGCCCCGAACGGGCCCAATTCTGAGTCCTTTAATGAATTAGTTTACCTCGTGAAAATGCATTTCCAACCGAAGCCATCCATAAAAATGCAGAGGTTTAAGTTTAGTTCTAGAGTGAGAGCCCCAGAGAGTCCATTGTAACCTATGTAGCGAAGTTGAAGCAATTGACAGAACACTGCAACTTTGGGGACGCACTAAATGATATGCTGCGGGACCAATTAATTTGTGGAGTTCATGACGACGCCATTCAGTGCCGTTTACTCGCAGAGGTCGGCATTGATTTCAAGCGCGCCCTAGAAATAGCACTTGCCATGGAAAGTGCTGCGAGAGACACGCAAGTTTTATAACACATACAACATGGCACTGTTCTTCATGTGGGGTGGGAGCCTACCACCGGGCGTAGGGCAAAAACCAGAGACACAGCAGCAAAGTGACAGGCAATGTCCGCAGTTAGAAAAATGAAAGACCTAGTAGGAACACTTCAGCAGTGACTCCAAGGTTAATCTGTTATAGATGTGGGGGTGACCATGGACCAGACACCTGCAGATTCAGGGAGGCAGAATGCTATTATTGCCATAAGAAAGGTCACGTAATAAAGCAATGCAGGGTGAAACCAAAACAGCCCATAAAGCAGCAAATCAATGTGATTGAATTGAATAATTCAACAGAACCTGAAGCTGTCAATACCGACATCTATTCCCTGTACAGCATCACAGCTATAAAAACTGAACCTATTACTGTCACAATCCAAGTTAATGGGAAGCCACTAATAACGGAGGTAGATACAGGAGCCACATCCACAGTGGTGAGAGAGCACATATTTAAATACCTAAATGAAGGCACTTAGCCACTGAATCTGGAGTGGACAACCGCTAAATTGAAGACATACACTGGAGAATCCATACGGGAAAAGGACATTGCCACAGTACCTGTGTCTTATGGGCAGCAGACCGCCCAGCATCCAGTGATCATAGTGACAGGTGAAGGACCTAGTCTTCTGGTTACAAAAAATCAAGCTTGACTGGTCTGAAATATTTCACTTGAGAACAGGAGGAGCTCCTAAATTCTAAGGGAATATGACAGTGTACTTTGTGACGAATTAGGGAAGCTAAAAGGCTTACAAGCAAAATATACTTGGATTCTCAGGTGACAACCTGCTTCTTTAAGGCCAGACCTGTGCTTTATGCTCTAAAGGAGAAGGTGGATGCAGAACTGTGCCAGTTAGGAAAATTAGGCATCATCCAACCAGTCCAATTTTCAGACTGGGTAGCGCTTATAGTCCCAGTGGTGAAGCCGGACCAAACTATGCGCATTTGTGGGGACTATAAATTTACCGTGAACAAGCCAGCCAAACTATACAAATGTCCTATATCGAGGATAAATGAGTTATATGCAAAGCTAGCTGGAGGCAAATCTTGTACAAAACTGGACATGAGCCATGCTTACCAACAATTAGAGCTGGATAGCACAGCTAGAGGATATGTGGCTATCAACATACACAAGGGTCTTTATCAGTATACCCACCTAATCTTTGGAGTATCGTCTGCATGTGCAATCTTCCAAAGGACAATGGAGGGTCCTTTGCAAGGGCTTCCTCGAATAGTTGTATACCTAGATGATGTTTTGATCACAGGGTCAACTGAAACCAAACACTTGGCCAACCTGGAAGAGGTGCTAAGAAGATTCTTGGAAGCTGACATATGATTAAAGAAAGAGAAATGTACATTCCAAGCACCAGAAGTTATTTCCCTCGGTCACAGGGTGGACTCTATGAGTTTGCATCTGGTAGAAGAGAAAGTTAGGGCAATCAAAGATGCGCCCTCTACGTCCAATGTAACCAAACTCAAGTCTTTCCTGGGTATGATCAACTATTATAGCCGCTTCTTGCCAAACTTATCAACACTGTTAGCACCATTACACTTGCTGTTAAAAAAGAATCATTGTTGGTCATGGAATTAACAACAGGAAGAAACCTTTGAATAGGTTAAGAAGCTATTACATTAATCATGTTTATTGATACACTACAACCCATCGTGAGAATTGGTATTAACCTTATGGTATGGGAGCTGTGTTATCACACAGATAAAGGCCCATTGGCTATGCCTCGAGAACCCTCTCCACAGCCGAGAAGGGTTATTCCGAACTAGAAAAGGAAGGTTTATCGGTGATATTTGGAGTGAAGAAATTCCACCAGTATCTGCATGGATGACATTTCACCATCATGTCAGACAATAAACCATTAATGGGTTTATTCAGTAAGGATAAGGCCATTCTGCCAATAGTATCAGTAAGAATGGGCTTTGATACAATCTCCGTATAAGTATACTTTTATGCACGGTCTTGGCTTGCATATTGCAAATGCAGACACACTCAGTCGTCTCCTGTTACCAGATAGCAATGCACATGCTCCAGTGCCACAAGAAGTTGTGCTTGAACTGAATTTCTTGGATTCTTCGCCTGTGTGTGCGAAGCAATTTAGAATTTGGATGAACAGAGGTCCAATTTTGTTGAAAGTTAGAGACCTTGTTTTGCAAGGGTGGTCAAATTCACCTGTGCCTGAAGAGATGAGGCCATTCCATGCCCAAAAAACAGAGTTAACTTGTCAAGATGGAATCTTGTGGGGATCAAGAGTTGTCGTTCCTTCGCAAGGAAGAGAACCACTCTAGACAGAACTTCACAGTGCGCATCCAGGCATATCGAAGATGAAAATGCTTGCACGAAGCTATGTCTGGTGGCCAGATATTGACAGTGACATTGAAAGCATGGTCAAGCACTGTCTCCATTGTCCGCAACAACAGATGTTGCCTGTTTCAGCTCCACTGCATCCGTGGGAGTGGCCTGGTAGACTCTGGGTTAGACTACATATTGATTATGTAGGACCATTCTTCGGTACCATGTTGTAATTTATTGTAGATGTGCATTCTAAATGGATGGATGTGTATGAAGTCAGATCACTGACATTGAGCACAACTATCAAAAAGCTGCATTGTTATTTTTGTACACATGGCCTACCGGAAGTCATTGTTTCTGATAATGGTACAGTCTTTACCTGTGCAGAGTTTTAGAGATTCATGAGTTTAAATGGAATGAGACATATTAAAACAGCCCTATACCATCCCTCATCAAAAGGTTTAGCTGAGAGAGTTGTGCAAACTTTCAACTCTGGAATGAAGAGGTTATCAGAAGGTACTCTAGAATCTCAACTTTCCCGCTTTCTTTCAGTCATCGTATGATGCCTCATTCAACTATGGGTTCGACACCATCTGAATTATTGATGAAATGCCACCTACATACAAGGTTACGTCTGGTGTTTCCAAACTTAGAGGGGGAGGTAGAGAAGAATTAGAGTAATCAAAAATTGAATCACGATATTCATAGCAAAGCTCACAGATTCACTTTCGGAGACACAATATTCATGCAGAATTTTGGAAGTGGACCTTGTTGGGCTCCTGGGACAATTATCTCAGAAACTGGTCCCTTGTCCTTCCAGGTGGAAGTGGAAGACAGAATTGTTTGAAAACATGTGGACTATCTTCGGAATAGAGAGGCATTTCAGCAACCATTTAGTCCGCCTGTGATTAATGTCAAATCATTACTCATTGAGGTGACAGATTGACCTAGAATAGACATGCCCGATGTTTCTGTAGAGTTGCCAAACCCTGAACAGCCATTTTCTAATGTTGTATTTGGTGCTGCAGTTCCTGATCATGTCGTTCCTGTCGAAGAACCTCAAGTGGTAGAGCTACTCTACCTGAATAAGGAAAGCACCTCAGAGACATGATCTTGAATCACCTGAGTTGCATATATGTGTATGTTGTTGGATATTCAAATGTATATGTACTCTGTAAATGGAAACTGTAAAAAAACTAAAGGCAGAGGAAATGTAGTAACTGAAGGTATAGCCTCTCCCACTGTTTATCAGGGGTCACATGATTGTTCTTGGAGGCTGCAACCAATGAGCCCTAAGTGTGGGTAATCTGGGGAGGGGCGGGGCTTCTTTATCAAGGAACTAGTTCAAGCATGTAGCATCTGAAAAGCTCTCTGTAATAAAGTCTGTTTCTTGTTCAAACTTGTCCAGTACATCAAGTCATTACACTATAGATAGAATCGTCCCAGGTTTGCACTAAGTGTGGTAGCGGGTGGGTAAAAGTGTTCCAGTGATGCGTTGGCTGCTGGCCGTGATGGCAGGTTTTCACACCATCTCGGCCCAATCCCACCACATTATTTATGCATTCCCGGGAAACATGCTGTTTCAATGGCGGGCAGGATCTCATTCGCCCGCCCACCATCATCTTGCTGCCTCATCACACCTGGCACCATATTTAAAGTCCAGCCATGCGTACACATGTGTTTCCAGACCATGACTACTGCAGGGTAGATGTCCACGAATAAACACCAGCAAGTCAACATTATTTTCTCTTGCGAAATCCATGCTGGCTTTCCTTAATTATGACCTCTGCAATTTCCACTCTCACTTCCCTCAGTATTCTTAGATGCATTTCATCCAGTCATGGTGCCCTATCAACTTTAATTATAAAGAACCTATCCAATACCACCTCCTTTTCAATTTTAAACCCAATTAGTCTCTGAAATACCTCATCTTTTACAATGGCCTGGATAGCATCTTCTTCCTTTGTAAAGACAGACACAAAGTATTTCTGCTTCTTCAGCTTTAGCAATGGATTGGATGCTTTCTGAACTTTTCTAAAGGCATTCAGACATTTGGCAGGCTTTTGATTTTTTTGAGAGCATTTCTTGTGTGGCTCAGCACTAGAATCTTTGTCATCATGACACAGGAGGAGAACTATGCTGGCTATCTGTAGAGTAATCCAGTCAGTCCCATTCCCCCGCTCTATCCCAAAAGCCCTACAAGTTTATTTCCCTCAATTGCCCATCTGATATCCTTTTAAATTCATTGATCATCTCAGCTTCCACCACCTTTGTAGGCAGTGACTTCCAGGTCATTACCAGCCACTGCATAAAAAATTCTTGATCACATCCTCCTTGTTTCTCTTGCCCAAAACCTTAAGCCTACGCTGCTGGTCTTTGTATCATCAGCTAATGGGAACTAGTTTTCTTTGTCTACCTTATCTAAACCTGCTGTAATCTTGTGAAACCGCTATCAAATCTTCCTTCAACCTTTTCTTCAAGGATTAACTATATTAAAAAACCGGTTAAAAAAGTAGCAAATTATATCACACAACTCCTAGACTTGTCTGAGTGTTACATTTTAAAATATTTCATATTGTTACATATTGTGTAACATCATGCCAAAGAAAACAACTAAGTGAATTTATAAGACTGATGCATTGTGTCGGAAATGTATTTGTGATTCATAACTTCCATGAGTCATAATTTTCATTAGACCACAATGCAATTGATTTCAGAGTTCTGAATGGGAATCACAGTATTATGAAACATTTTTGCTTAACATTGAAGTTTTCACTTTGATGTGGCTTTACAAATTACTTTTTTCCCTCTATTCCTACCACGAACTGTCTGAGAGGACTGCAGGTAACCTGCTACTGGCTCTGGATAACTGAATGACCACAGGTCCCAGGCCTGATTCTCAGTTTGTGCTGCACTACTTGATCACAATCAAGGCAGTAGTTGGCCTCAATGTCCCTGGATAAGGGCGGAAGAGTCAGGAAATAAACCAGGCTGGATTCCTGCACCTGGTCCCTATCACGTGATACCTGCTGAGAAGTCTTTGTATGTAGACAGGATCTGACAGGGTTGTGATGCTCACTGTAAACAAGTAAACACTGTCCAAGATGACATATTAAAACAAAAAAAAAAACTGCGGATGCTGGAAATCCAAAACAAGAACAGAATTACCTGGAAAAACTCAGCAGGTCTGGCAGCATCGGCGGAGAAGAAAAGAGTTGACGTTTCGAGTCCTCATGACTTGTTCTGTTGAAGGGTCATGAGGACTCGAAACGTCAACTCTTTTCTTCTCCGCCGATGCTGCCAGACCTGCTGAGTTTTTCCAGGTAATTCTGTTTTTGTTTTTGACATATTAAAAACTTGGTTGAGGAACTGAAGGCCAACCAGTGCCTATGGAACTGTACTACCAAGAATTAAATGCCTACAAAACAGCAGGAAATCAAGGCTGGGCATGGGTGTGTTGGAAAGGGAGGGTGTGTTGTAATGATGGTGGGCCATTGTGGGCAGTGGCAGTTAGAGGTAGAAACTCAAATAAAGATTAGAATTTCCTCAATCATAGTGAGATTGAGGGAAGAATTTGTTCATGTATATATCATTGACGAACCTGGTGAAATCAAGGTAAGTTGAGCTAGAAATAGTACTGCATGAATGCACTTCTTTTCCTATTTAAGCAGTCACTATTTCAATAAAACAACAAGCAGAATCGAGCAGGTCCCTAGAAATCCGAAATAAAGCCAGAAATTTCTAGAAACACTCAGTAGGTCATGTGGCTGCTGTTACATTTCTAATCTATGCAGCTTTTACATGCAGGTATACAAATATTTAGTCTGGAGACTTCCATCTACCTCATAGAAACCTCGAACCAAGGCTTCAGTCTGCTGAACGACACCTCTTTCCACCCTCCACTTCACCATACGCTCAATGTATTCCTTTTTGTTTTTCTCTGATACTTGAATATTGGCCCCACCTGTCTTGAGTTCTCGCTCTGTGACCTATGAGAAGCAAAATTATTATTTGAAGAAAACAGTCCAATAAGGAAAAAAATCAGGGTTGTTTGAATTTATGACAACAGAATCAAAAAACTTGATTCTGTATCACTAAAGGTTTCGCTGTGTTTCTACTAAATACAGTTTTCTTATTTTGATAGTTTTGCAGGGGCTTCTTCTTTAACCATTGACATGGCAAAAAGCATTACAGTAGTTGAGGGTGACAGCTCCACTTTAAGTCACCAGAAGGGGAGTAGCGGTAGGCAGAACTATCCTGGGGAGTGATTACAGTTGGCAGGTTTGCCATTGAACTGAGTAATGTTGCAGAAACGGAGTCAGATTGTACACATCAGCTGTTTCTCAGTGCTGGCACAGATTCAGTTGCATCAGTGAACTGCAAGACTATGCTACGTGCAACAGTGAGGGAACAAGAGTGAAATGAATGAAAAAGGAGACTATATAAATGAGGAAAAGATAAAATTACACAAAAGGGAGATCCTCCTGATCAGAAACACTCTAACAGTACACCATTACTTATCTTATTGTCAGTGATGTGAAAAAAGAAACTAAAAAAAACTTAGAATTATTTTTATTGTTATTGAATTTCAACTGTGTGCAGTAGCACTTTAGAAAGACTTCCACAAAACTTTTCAGACAACAAAGTTTTTGCGACACAACAATTGTGAGCATTTGTTACAAGCAACTGAACACAAGAATTAACAGTCTAGATTTTCCATTTCTGCAGGGATTCCATTCACCACAAAAATGCTGCTCTATCAGCCTAAGGGTCAGTTGAACATTGGCCACCTAGCCTCAACCAGGGAATCCCTTCAAAAGCTGGGGTCAGATAGAAGCAAGCAACCTCTGAGGTGCCCATGAAAAATGCAATTAAAAAAAAAACTTTTCAATTTAGTTTCTTCACCTGTGCATCCATTGCCATAAGAGGATTACACTGGTCTTAACACACTGATAAAAAGATTGTAGGTCTTTTACCACCTACTTGGGAATGCCACAGCATTTCTTCTCTAGTCCCCAAAATGAGCCCACTCTGCACTCTGCACTCAATCTATCAATGTCAAATTACTCTCAAATTTCCTGCAAATTTCATCAAATATGTACAAAAGTAAAATGGGCGGAAATCAGTGTAAACAACAGGAGCTCAAGTGGCAAACTCACGCCATTAGCTTTCATACTTAAAGAAGAAATTAAAGTTTCAACCCATTTAACTATCATCAATGCACATGAGGGACATTCGGGGGACTTCTTACTTATTACCAAACTGGGAGCAGGGATTAAGGGATTGGAGGTTGGATGTTGGGCGGGGGGGTGGGGGGTGCGTTTCAGTAGCCTGTGGGAAACTCGAAAGTCTGGGACTGGAGTTTCAGATTCACTGAGTGTTTCCCCTATCACTGATAGGTTCCCTGTCTTGGACTCACCTTAGCTTCCTGTTGTGCAGAGAATGTGGTCCGATCACTGCCCCTGACTGGGATGCTCAGGTGAATCTGACCCTGAAGGGGCCATCCAATCACTGATCCTGGGGTAGGAGACTTCATTCCCAGTGGGGGTCTGAGCTTTGACCCCAGCAGTAGGTGGGGTTCAATCCACGACTCGGCAGGAAGGTGAGGATGGGGTTGATGCCTGATGTAATGATGGGGTGGGGGTGGGATTCATGGTAGGGGATGTATGGGGGCCTGGGAAAAAGCATTACTGCTCCCCCTGGCCCTCAAGCTATGCTGTGAACGGCATTGCCTTCTCCCTGAGTCTTTGTTCGCCTCGCTGTAGGTGCCAGGTTTCCCGAGGCCCAGGAAACCCAACCAGACCCAGCTGAGCCTGCAAAACAGCTTACATGTTATGTTTCCAGCCTCATTGCTGTGCTTAAAATACCAGCCTGTCTTCTGAGAGCGGGTTGACTGCCCGCCTCTTGTTCCATCTCAATAAAACACACATGTTAGTGGATTGGAGCCACTTCCTGGACTAATTTCATTTTTCACCTATTTGACACCTCATCCTCTCCATCCTGCACCCAATCCCATCTAATCACCAATGTCAATATTTCCCTCATCATGTTTAAGAAGCTGCAATTGGGGAAACTTTTCAATTTTGAATGTGACTCATAGTGATTCCATAAAAATACATCTAAATAGATAGAAAATATAGCACAGATCTCGGGGAGAATGATGACTGTATTTCCTCTTGTGTCTGAAAACCTGTTCAGAGTTTGAAGAGAGTCTCTGGGAATGTGCAACTGTAAAACAACTTGTCTATAAAACTGTAACTTGAGGTTGGGACTATTAACATGAGTGAAAATGAACATGAGATCAATGTTCCTTCCACTTTTTCTTTGCTGTGTGCAGCCTGTTTGTTGCACTGCACGGGCCATTTAAGACTGACATGCAGCTGTACATAAATGCTTCTGAAAAAACGGGACGTTGCTTGTGTGAAACCTGTCTGCTTCCCCACCCGCAGTACATTCCAGACAGCTACGCAGTTTTAAGAGAACATTGGTGGAGATGCGGTCAAGTGGTGTGATTGAGAGATGATGCTTAAAATATCGTACATAATGTATGCAACTCGCGTATGCCCAAGATTGCACATTGTTTAGTTTGTGTATTTGATTTGCACCCAGGTTGCACATATCTCTGGCTTAGATGTTTGGGTCTGCCCGGCAACCTTTGAATCCAGCATTAAAGCAACACAATTGGACAGAGTATGTTGGATTTCCCTCGTTTGCATGTCATCCCATGCTACCGGTAAAGAAATTCAACTTGCACTGGATTCTATCACAAAATGGGCACTGCAACCCAAATGTGGGCCCAAAAACCCTGGGTCCAAGGTTCAATTTCAAATGACCTTCCAGCTTTATTTGTAGTACACAGTGAACTGAGGGTGTCAATCAAGCAGTTCATCAGTGCCTGATCAGTTCTGGCCATCCCCAACTTTGAGCTGGCCTGCTGTTAGATCATTGCTGGGGAGGGAGGCAAGGCAGTATTGGGAGTGGTGGTGGGCTCAGGCCAGCAGTAACTGTCTCATTTTTAGCTCTTCAATACTAATCTTTGTGTTTTGCCAGCTAAGTTTGTTGCTGCTTTAGGGGCAAACCACACAAACCTGCCCAAACACCTCCTCATTAACTGTAAAGGTGAGGTCGAGAATATCAGTGATGTCATTGTCCTTCATCCATTGTAGACTCTGGTGGAATTCTTCATCCAGGTATTCCAGGTCACTCAGGTCACATGGTCTGAAAGGAAATAGCAAATAATTTGAAATTAGCAAGCAGAGGGTTAACCCTCAATGATTTGTGGTTAAATTTTAATCTCTGTTTTAGAAACATTGGAAAGTTCAAGACCAGGTGCAGTGCAATTGGTTGCCCCCTGAAGCTAACTAATGCTTCTCTCAATTGTCTACCTATTCAAATATCTGTCCAAATCTCTCTTAAATTTTTCTACACTATCCTGCCTCCACTGCCTCCCTGGGCAGCCTACTTCAGTCACCACCCGCTGTGTAAAGTTGTTAAATCTAAACTGACTATGCATTTTCTCACTTTGAAGCTTGAGTCAGTGTCCACTGATTCTTGAGTTAGTAGGAATTTCGAACATATTATCAGGATTCAGTTGATTTATTGCCTTTGGTGTCTTGAATACTTAAGTATTCACAAGCTTATTATCATCTTCATAATAAACAGTTCTAGGCTCTTCAGCCTCTCCTAAAAGCTCGAGTGCCTTAAACTTAGACATCAGTTCGATTGTCCTTTTTCATAATTCCTCCAAGTTTCAATTCTCTTGCTGTACAGTGCCCAGAAATGTACACAGTACCCAAGGCTCAGCTATACCAGTACCTTGTAAGACTTATTAGAACTTACAGAGATTTATGTTCTACCCCTCTAGCTGTATATCCCCAGGCCCAGACAGTTTTACTTATTGCAATTGCACACTGAACCATGGGGAGCCATGCCTCTGCTTGTACTGACTGGCACATTGCAGTGGTGGTGCCTGCAACTGCCTGATCAGAATGGCTACCCTCTCCCAACACAAGCTTGGACATTAGCCACTCATTACCCCACCTTCCAAACCTATCCAGATCTTTGTACTTGGCTTCTCCTCCCCTAAAGTTTGAATACCCCCAACCCCTCTCCCCCCTATTTTATGTCATTGACAAACTTAGATAACTTTATTTCAGTCTCCAGCTCTAGATCATTTCTATACAATATGAACAGCCATGGTTTCTGTGGTATAGCACCCCTCTTGTGTCCTTTGCCATGTCGATGCTGCTCCATTTGCAATAACTGGTTAGTCTAGTTTAGCCAATTTTCAATTCACTTCAGAAACTTGCCTTCTATTTATGTCTTTCTATGTTGTGAACTAACTAAGTGTGTAGTACGAAATCAAAATACTTGCTAAAATCTAAATCTATCACATCCACCAGTTTTCCATTGTCACTAAGCTTGTCAGTTCCTTAATGAACCCTTTACCACAAAGGAACAGCTGACCCAGTAATAATGGGCTGGATGATATTGTTCTTGTCCTATAAACATTTACAGTTCACCCGTCCCACTTGAGCATAAAATGATGCGCAATGATGTCGGGCAAGCATCCTGATGTCATCATGCACTCGCGTGACATTTTGGTCGGCGGGCACACATGAGAGCCGGCAGTGCGCCTGCCGACAATTAAAAGGCCTATTAAGACCATTAAAAATGTAATTACAGTTGGCGGGCAGGCGAAAGGCAAGCGGCCTTTGCATTTTTTAGGAAACCTTATCCACAGGTGCGGGGAGGTTTCCAACAGCTATTAAAAATAAAAACTTTAACTTATCATTAGTAATATGTGACAGAGTAACATGAGGGGACATGTTTTTTTAACACCTTAAAATTCTTTATTTTTAAAAATATCTTCAGCTCCCTGAGGCAGCTCTGTGCCTCCGGGAACTTTCCAAGCATGCACCCGACTGAGTTTGTGCTCTCGCCCTCCACACCCCGGACTCTCATGGTCTTGTCCATGAACACGTGAAATAATATTTGCTATCCATCTCTTGATATCACTGTCACCCTTTGGATCTTTCAGTAGTCATGAATCCTGGTATTTCTTAATCTTTGAGCATCGTTGTATAATGGCAAAGTGTTAGGTAGTTGGGGGGTTTGGGGAGGACGGTAGCTGGGAGTTTGGGGGAAGTCAGATGGTTAGGGGGCTAGTTGGGTGGGGTCCAGTGGAGGGCCAGGGTGAACGGTCAGCAGCACAGTAACCCAGGAGTAGAAGTAATTCATAATTATAATTCTAACTAAATAGAACTACCAACCTTCCTTAACACCACATTATGTTTAATAACCCAGGTATTTAGTTAACAAAGACAGCAATGTTTTGTATTTTATAGATTTTTAAAGACATTTTTTCCACTAAGGTTATATACTTATTTTTCCTAAATGGCTCAGTCCGTTCAACCTGGAGGCACCTAAACCAACTAGATCTGGAATATACAGAATTAATCCTCATTATATGCTGAGTTAGTTGATCTCAACAGGGATAACAGTAGCGACACTACAATTGGCACAATTGTCAGTAGATTGCGGGGAGGGAAATTACCATGGTCTGTATATTGAATGCTCTCTTGCTGGGAATGAGAGCAGAGCAAGTGAGAGTAGAATTAGGCTTGGGTGTGACAGTCGGCACAGGTAAAAATTCTGCAGCAATCACTGGCATAATGTACTGTAATGGCGATGTGAGTGAGATACAAGTAGGTGACTGGTGAAATGTGATTTGTTCTACTGACTCTCCCACTTTTTACAGCAGCATAAAACAATCACATTTCTACCACTCTTCAGTTCCGAAGAAGAGTCATTTTGGACTTGAAATGTTAATTCTGTTTTTCTTTCCACGGATGCTGCCAGACCTGCTGAGTTTTTCCAGCACTTTCTGTTTTTATTACTGGAGTAACGGGGCTTGGTCTTAGGAAAGAGAAGGTTCAGGAGAGATTTGTAGAACTGCTCAAAATCATGAGGGATCCAAATGGAGTAGCCAGAGAGAAACTGTTTCCATTGGCGGCAGGGTTGAGGACACAGATTTGATGTGACTGGCAAAAGAACCAAAGACGACGTGAGGAAAAACTTTTCTTACGCAGCAAGTTAAGGATCTGGAATGCTCTGCCTGAGAGTGTGCTCAATCATGGCTTTCAAAAGGGAATTGGTTAAGCACCTGAAGAGAAAATATTTACAGGGAAAGGATGCAGGAGTGGGACTAGCTTTTGCTTTTGCAGTTTGCCAGCACAGACACAGCAGATGGAATGACCTCTTTCTGTGTTGCAACCATAGCTCAATAAGCCTTAAGGTTCATTCAAAAAGGTCATTAGTGAAAAACATACCTATCAATAGACTAACTTTCCACTGCTGCCAAATTAATGCACAATATTGAAGAAAATGGGTGTTTTTAGAGTCTTAGCATTGAATAGCCTTAATAAAATAGATTCCTGTAATATTAAGTAGAAACGTCTTTATAATAAACAGATTTTGAAATTAAATGGTTCACTTCCATCCCAAGGTGCTTTAGCCTTAAATGCTAAACAATTAACAAAAAGGTTTTGTGAAAACTGTGGAATCCTTTAAGGAATCCTCCCAGAAATAGATCTTCTAGTGGCTTTATTTAATTTTCCTGAAGTGTCTCATAGTCTGAAATATATTTTTTAAGAAAACCATTAAATTATACTGGACTCGAAAGGGGAGAAGGGGAGGCTATATTTAGACTGCCAGTGATGTTTATGCCATTCTGCTGTTGTCTGGTAGAAACAAATGTTACAATGGTATTTTAAAAATATTTTTGAAGATCTTTCTTTAAAAGATACTTTGTAATAGGAATATCCCAGGGTTAAATATACAAATTGAACTAATTATTCAAGGGTTGATCCAATTAACTGAAGTCCTGCTAAATTTTCTGAACTTTGAAATGACACATTCCATTAGTACTCTTAAGTGTCATTCAAACAGGCTATACTGTCACATAAGGACACAAGCTAATAATGCTCACACCTTCTTTCAATATCCGAAAGAATGACTCAGAACTTCCGATCCCTGGTGGAGTCATACCCTGGAGGTACCCCAGAACATGCGTTGGGGAGGACACTCCCAGAAGTGCCCATGCAAAGACTACACAGTAATTGCTTGGGAAGCTCAAACTTCTGATGGACATTTACCCTGCAATGGAAACCATCCAAAACTCCAATTGAAATCAGAGACTTCAGGTGGTTCTGACTCTCTTAGCAGAATAGTTACCCAGCAAAAGTTAGAAAGATTAAAACCACTTCTACTTGTGGGATGCTATACTACTGACCAGTCACCCTGACCCTCCACTGGACCCCATCTTACTACCCCACCCCAACCATCCAACTTCCCCAAAGCCCCAACTACCCTCCTTCCACTCCCAACTACCGCCACATCTCCTGTGGTTACCCCCACCACCCAACCACCCTTCTGACTGCCCCCAGCCCCCCGACTAGTCCCCTAACACTTCGCTTAGCCCTCCAAAACCTCGACTAACACCCCCAACTCTCCGCCCAACCCTGTCTAACCTTCCACTCCTCGACCAACCCCAACTACCCTCCTGACTCCCTAACCACCCTACCCACCCCTAGACTACCGCCCTTACCCCCAACCACCGTTCCCACCCCCAAACTATCCTCCTGACAACCTGACCATCCCCAGGTTATCCTCCTGACCACTCGACCACCCTCCCCACACCCCCACTACTCCCCTGAACCCCCCCAACCACCATCCCTACCCCCAGTCTACACCCCTGACTCCTCAACCACCCTCCCCACCCCAGGCTGCCCCCTTGATCCCCCAACTATCCTCCCAACACCCTGACCACCCCCACCCCTTGACCACCCCCAACCCCCTGACTACCCACCCCCCCCCCCACCCCCCCATCTTTCCAGCCAATCTAATCCACTTATCTTATACACCTTCCTTCTCCCTGGCCTCTCCAAGTGGCGTTTATACACAGGGACCTTTAAACCTACTGCTTTATTGCAGCTAGCACCATAAAAGGGGGCATGGCTTCACTTCCCCTGATGCTACTGCCCTGCACTGGAAGGTCTCAGGAACTAGGTATGCTGCACATTTCTCAGCAGGCCTGGGAAAATGTCTGGGCGAGGAAGGTACAGCTCTTGGGTAAGTAAAAAGGAACGGAATGACAATCTGATGGTGATTGCCACTCTTTGGAGTTCTGGCCCAGTCTGCACTATAATAGAATAAATGCTGAAAATATTACAGGTAAGCTCAGTATTTACTTCTATTTTAAAACCATCAATTATATGCCTATAATTACAGTCAATGTTATACTTGCAGTCATTGTGAACAAATTGAAGAAAAATAAATTGAAATTTTGCAGCTGAAATTTCAATGCACTTACTCTACCAGAGGATGTGTGGTGATGTAGGCTGTAAATTCATTAATTCCTGGCTGTCCCACATAATGGGGGCATGGACAATGGCATAGTTGGTATGTGCTGCTGGCATTTGCAAGGGCATGTCAGTGCAATCTCTGAGATATGTCCTACTTGAAGAACCTCATAGTGGTTCTTCTTGCATAAAACTGAATAGCAGGGCAGACTGACAGCTGGAAGCATTGCAATGTTAGCTGTAGACTGCGTGCTGTGGGATCACAAAAATGGTACAGTATCTTTGATCTGGTTAGCCTCAGGAAATGGAAATTTTATGATTTTAAAAGTCATAAAGACTCATTCTTGAAAAAGGCATGTTTATTAAAGAGCTATAATTTTCATATGACTATAATGTCATCAAAGAACTTTGCTTTGAAGTACATTCCGATACTTATTCTGAAGCACTGCAATGGAACATAAATCTGTCAGTCGTGTCAGCAGTTTGGAAGGATTGTACACTTACAGCCTTAGCAGTGCCTTATAGAAGGGCCTGGTGAAGAAGGCATCTAACAGGTACTGGTGAATCAGAGCAAGGCCCAGGATACGACCACTGAACCTGAACCTGAAAGGAAAAGAATATTTAAAGTGAGAGTTGAAATGGGTTTCATGAGTAACCTATTTAAGTGACATTTGTTAACGATAGATCAGCCACTTCTGCCATTCACAATTTGCCAAACTCATCCAAATTAAAGAGCTACCTCTATTATTGATGATGTATCAAGTTGGCACTTCAAACATGTTGAAGTGGCATGACTTGGGGTTGTTTGCAATCAAAAATGGTATCAAGGGATTGCACAGAACAGAGGCCCACCATTTCTTGCAGAAAGTGAGGAGGTAAATCAGAGGAGCTTCTCACTCGAGTTATTCTTGGGACTGAACAAAGAATGGCATTTGGGTGACCTGAAAATTGGTTTGCTTTTCATCCTCCTGCCCTGAAGTTGGCTGTGTGTGACAACAATAACATGCATCTATTTAGCACCTATAGAGTAATAAAATGTCCAAAGTTGCATTAAGGGAGTATTATTGAACACGAGCCATGTAAAGAGGTACTGGGACAGGGAACCAAAAACTTGGTAAAACAAGCAGGTTTATCACCTCTCTGCACTCCTTCACTATTGCTAAATTAGCATCTGCTAATTTGATGTCTAGGATGAACAGAAATTTTCTCCAATCAGATATTGGGAAGAACTAAGCAATTGTCCCCATCCAAACTCTGTGCCTTAGCCACTGACTGCATCCCTCTGCATAGTAAATGAGACTGACCAGACTGTTCACAACCTAAGACCATTTATTTCCATCTCCATAACATCACTCACCATCCCTGTCTCAGCTCACGTGCAGCTAATATACTCATTCATGTCTATATTACCTTTAAACTCAAACTATTGCAATGCATTCCTGGCTGGCCAACCAGTTCTACTCTCTATAAGCTAGAGATCATCCAAAGCTCTGTTGCTCATGTCCTAAGTCACACCAAGTCCTGTTAGCCAATCATCCCTGTGCTCACTGACCTACATTGGCTCCCAATCAAGCAAGGCACTGATTTTAAAATTTTCCTCGTTGTTTTCAAATCCCTCCATGGTCTCACCCCTCCCTATCTGTGTAACCTTCTCCAGTCCCACAATCCACCGAGATAGATGTGCCCATCTGATCGCAGCCTCTTGAGCATCCATGATTTTAATTGCTCCACCATTGATGGCCAAGCATTCAGCTGCCTAGGCCCCAAGCTCTGAAATTCCTTCTGTAACCTCTCTAACTCTTTATCTCTCTTTCTCCCTTTAAGATGTTCCTTAAAATCTACAACTGACCAAGCTTTTGGCCATTTGCCCCAATATCACCTTATGTGGCTTGGTGTCTAACTTTGCTTTATAACACTCCTGCGAAGCGCCTTGGACAGTTTTATTACATTAAAAAAGCTATACAAATGTAAGTTTTTGTTTTGCTGATGGAGAATCATACAGGAGAAGAAAGAGAGCTAGAGAGAAGCTTAGGGAAGGCAGTCAGGCTTTCAGGCCCAGGCAGTTGAAGGCATGGTCGGTAATGGTAGACCAATTGAAATTGGGGATGCGCAAGATGCCAGAACTGAGCAGAGATCTTGGGAGAGTTGTAGGACTGGAAGGGGTTACAGAGAAATTGAGGGGTGAGGTCACAAAGAGATTTGGAAATAACAATGGGAATTTTAAAATCCAGATGGTACTGAATGAGGAGCCAATGTAAGTCAGCAAGCACAGGGGTGATGTGTGAATGGGGCTCATTGCAAGTTAGATTACATGCCTGAGAGTTTATGGAGGGTGGAAAATGGGATGCCACCCAGGGGGGTATTAGAATCGTCAAGTCTAGAGGTAACAAAGGCGCAAACGTGGCATGGATGAGCCGAGGCAGGATGGAGACAGGCGATGTTACATCGATGCAAGTAGGTGATCTCGGTGATTGGGTATTTATGTGTTTGGAAGTTCACCTCCGGGTCAAATAGGACTCCCTAATGCTTTCTTTTAAAATGTAATGAAGGCAGATGAAAGCACAGCAATGACCCCACTACTTTGCCTTATTTCTGACATATATGAGCTCAATAATCTGTTTCTATGTCAGACAGAACTAATGCAATTTACCACTGCACCAGTTACTGGAACTTGCCAGGTGGTGGGACAGAGGTTGACAGAGCAGCTGATTTGAATACTGGGTTACTTAAAAGGAAAATCCATCTGCTGGCTTTGATGAATATTCTGGCAAGTGTGTTAAGACTAGTATCCTCATAAAATTAGGAAAATGCTTCAGCAAATTTTATTCTTAGTATGTGTATCCTGTAGGATAAGGGTTAAAGCTCCAATGAATGAATTCCGTGTGCTAAAAACATACACAATTTAATATTAAAAAATGAAACTTGTCCATAAGAAAGGCTCTCCAACCAAAATATAAGAAAATAAATGGAACATATATTGGAGTAAATGATTCATGAAAAAGTACACAACTCTTGTCTGGATAAGTTCAGAAAAAATAGCATTGAACTCAATGAAAACAGGAGTCACCAAAATAAACATGTGTTGTACAAAACCTACCAGCTTGTGTGAATGGTTAATGCTGAGACAGACTCATTGGGCCAAATGGTTTGTTTCCACATTGCAACTTCTGTGCATTTCTATGAGTTATGCAAATCTGTTTAAACAGTAACTAATCTAATAATACCATCTATATCATTGAGCTGGCAAGTGGCATGGCTACACATATTAACTAGTCAATTTACACCTTGCTGGTAATGGGGCAGTGTTATCACATGTGGCTCACTGCAATATCCTGTGTAGTGTTTTAGTAAGGATAGTGTTATAGCATGGAAAAACTGAACTTCCACAGTTTGTAATTCATCTGTATGTCTCAGAGCTACAGAATAGGATGTGCTCTAGTGACATTTATGAGAACAAAATCTGTGAAAACATGAATAATTAATTTTTTGAACTAGTTACAATGTTAGAAAACACAAAAGCATCATTATAGAATGTGAAGCTGTAATGACAAAATTGCAGCATGCACTTGGATTGCCATTTCTGGTGTTTGTTCACAACAGTGGAATGAACTACAACTGATCCTATAAAATTGAAAGCAAGTTATTGGTGAACTTAATACTTAACACTCCACATGTAAAAATCCGCTCAATAAAATAGTCAATAATAACTTTTACCCGACTGAACAAAAAGGGAAGCCACATCATTAGTACAAGCCCTGAGACTAGAACTTTTAACAGGTAATTTTACAATTTTGAGCTCCTGGAATGGCCCATTAGGAGCACCTACTGGGAATTTGGGTGTCATTTTAATCAATGGAAAGCGGCAGGGAGCTTGTAGCTAAATTCCTAAAATGTTCTCCAAATGGGCAAAGTTTTACAACAGGAGTGGAAATCAGTAAATTATCCCTTCAATATTTTAAAGGTTAGGATAAACTATTCCTACTGTTTGTAGTATCTTTGGGTATACGGCTAGTGATTGTGGAGCCTAGATACATGAAACTATCAACAACCTCAATATCACATTGTCAGTGCTGATAGATGGCAGTATGGCAACATCCTGGACCATGGCATGAGAGAGCGTATCCATTTACACATCCATTTATGGAAGGGCATTGGAAGTGGTGAGCTGAAATGAAAAGCTCAGCTGGCTGAGAAGAGATCTAAAGAAAACAGAGGCCAGCGAATCATACACTTTCTCAGTCTACTGTCCTTCCCTGCAGGAAATGCAGCAGAAACTGCCATGCCAGAGTGGGCCTCCTAAGCCACACTAGGTGACACTTAACACAGAGTTGACCGCCACGTCACAAACTATTGTCTTACAAGACATAAGGCTGCCACTGTTAGTAGTAATTTAAAGGAAAGGTGCTTTCCCTGATATTTGTAATGAGAAATCATTTCTTTGACTGTGCAAAACTTCCCACCATAAACCATACTGTACCCCTAGCAGTTCAGATTCCAAAAATAAAAGCAAAGAACTGCGGATGCTGGAAATCCAAAACTAAAACAGAAACAGAAATACCTGGAAAAACTCAGCAGGTCTGGCAGCATTGGCAGAGAAGAGCACAGTTGACGTTTCGAGTCCTCATGACCCTTCAACAGAACTAAGTAAAAATAGGAAAGGGGTGAAATATAAGCTGGTTTAAGTGTGGGGGGGGGGGGTGTTGTTGGGACAAGAAGCCAGTGATAGGTGGAGATAACCAAAAGATGTCACAGACAAAAGGACAAAGAGGTGTTGAAGGTGGTGATATTATCTAAAGGAATGTGCTAATTAAGGGTAGAAAGCAAGACAAACAACGGACAGATAGCTCCAGTGGGGGTGGGGTGGGGTGAAGGAATACTAAAAAGGCTAAAAGGTAGTGATAAAACAATGGGTGGAAATACATTTAAAAATAATGGAAATAGGTGGGAAAAGAATAATCTCTATAAAAATTATTGGAAAAAACAAAAAGGAGGGGGGAAAAGGGAAAGGGGGTGGGGATGGAGGAGAGAGTTCAAGATCTAAAATTGTTGAACTCAATATTCAGTCTGGAAGGCTGTAAAGTACCTAGTCGGAAGATGAGGTGCTGTTCCTCCAGTTTGTGTTGAGCTTCACTGGAACAATGCAGCAAGCCAAGGACAGACATGTGGGCATGAGAGCAGGGTGAAGTGTTAAAATGGCAAGCAACAGGGAGGTCTGGGTAATGCTTGCGGACAGCCCGAAGGTGTTCTGCAAAGAGGTCACCCAGTCTGTATTTGGTCTCCCCAATGTAGAGGAAACCGCATTGGGAGCAACAAATGCAGTAGACTAAGTTGAGGGAACTGCAAGTGAAATGCTGCTATGCTGCTTCACTTGAAAGGAGTGTTTGGGCCCTTGGACGGTGAGGAGAGTGGAAGTGAAGGGGCAGGTGTTGCATCATCTGCGGTTGCATGGGAAGGTGCCGCGGGAGGGGGTTGAGGAGTAGGGGGTGATGGAGGAGTGGACCAGGGTGTCACGGAGGGAATGATCCCTATGGAATGCCACCAGAGGGGGTGAAGAGAAGATGTGTTTGGTGGTGGCATCATGCTGGAGTTGGTGGAAATGGCGGAGGATGATCCTTTGAATGTGGAGGCTAGTGGGGTGATAAGTGAGAACAAGGGGGACCCTATTATGTTTCTGGGAGGGAGGAGAAGGCGTGAGGGCGGATGCACGGGAGATGGGCCGGACACGGTTGAGGGCCCTGTCAACTACCGTGGGTGGAAAATCTCGGTTAAGGAAGAAGGAGGACATGTCGGAGGAACTGTTTTTGAAAGTGGCATCATCAGAACAGATGTGACGTAGGCGAAGGAACTGAGAGAATGGGATGGAGTCCTTACAGGAAGCGGGTATGAGGAGCTGTAGTCGAGGTAGCTGTGGGAGTCGGTAGGCTTGTAATGGATATTGGTGGACAGTCTATCACCAGAAATTGAGATAGAGATGTCAAGGAAGGGAAGGGAAGTGTCAGAGATGGACCATGTGAAAATGATGGAGGGGTGGAGATGGGAAGCAAAATTAATAAATTTTTCCAAGTCCCGACGAGAGCATGAAGCAGCACTGAAGTAATCATCGATGTACCGGAGAAAGAGTTGTGGAAGGGGGCCGGAGTAGGACTGGAACAAGGAATGTTCCACATACCCCATAAAGAGACAGGCATAGCTGGGGCCCATTATGGTACCCATTGCTACACCTTTTATTTGGAGGAAGTGAAAGGGGTTAAAGGAGAAATTGTTCAGTGTGAGAACAAGTTCAGCCAGACGGAGGAGAGTAGTGGTGGATGGGGATTGCTCGGGCCTCTGTTCGAGGAAGAAGTGGAGAGCCATCAGACCATCCCCTTGGGGGATGGAGGTGTAGAGGGATTGGACGTCCATGGTGAAGAGGAGGCAGTTGGGGCCAGGGAACTGGAAATTGTTGATGTGACGTAAGAGGAATCATGGATGTAGGTGGGAAGGGACGGGACAAGGGGAGACAGAAGGGAGTCGAGATAGCGAGAAATGAGTTCCGTGGGGCAGGAACAGGCTGACACGATCGGTCTGCCGGGACAGTTCTGTTTGTGGATTTTGGGTATGAGGTAGAAGCGGGCTGTCCGAGGTTGGGCGACTATCAGGTTGGAAGCTGTGGAAGGAAGATCTCCAGAGGAGATGAGGTCAGTGACAGTCCTGGAAACAATGGCTTGATGTTCAGTGGTGGGGTCATGGTCTAGGGAGAGTTAGGAGGAAGTGTCGGTGAGTTAACGCTCAGCTTCTGCGAGGTAGAGGTCAGTGCGCCAGACAACAACAGCACCACCCTTGTCAGCGGGTTCACCTATTTCCATTATTTTTAAATGTATTTCCACCCATTGTTTTATCTCTACCTTTTAGCCTTTTTAGTATTCCTTCACCCCACCCCACCCCCACTGGAGCTATCTGTCCGTTGTTTGTCCTGCTTTCTACCCTTAATTAGCACATTCCTTTAGATAATATCACCACCTTCAACACCTCTTTCTCCTTTTGTCTGTCCATCTTTTGGTTATCTCCACCTATTACTGGCTTCTTGTCCCAACAACCACCACCTCCAACCCCTTGAACCAGCTTATATTTCACCCCTTTCCTATTTTTACTTAGTTCTGTTGAAGGGTCATGAGGACTTGAAATGTCAACTGTGCTCTTCTCCGCCGTTGCTGCCAGACCTGCTGAGTTTCTGATTTAGTTCAGATTCCAACATCATTATTAAGATTGGCTACCAGGATTCTTGATTATTGATCTATAGGCCAGGACTTTTAGGATGGTGGGGTTCCCCTTCTCGCCATCTGAAAAGTTTGTGGAGAACACCTTCTTGCCAATTCTGCCTGCCCTGAAGCAATTTAACGCTCCAACAAGTGTTAATTTGCTGGAGAAGGGACTGAGGTGGGAGGAAGTCCTAGGCCTTGCTCACCCAAGTGTAAAATTACCCTGATGGGGTGACATTACCTGGAATTCGATAAATTTTATGCTCACTTACTGCCATATAATCAATGCTACAGGATTTTTAGAATCTAAAGTCACTATTCAAATGGGTGCTCTTATTCATATGCAGAAAGGTGTGCCTCTGACTCAAATTTTATTACACTGTAAGGGTGGATTACTCCACTAATTTCACAATATATTTTGTTCATGTGGGTGTTGCTGGCTAGGCCAGCCAACATTTATTGCCTAATTGTTCCCTTGCTCAGAGAGGCATTTAAGAGTTAGCCACATTGCTGGAATCACATGTAGGACAGACCCAGGATGGCAGATTCGGTACCCTTCCCTAACCAGGCGGGTTTTAAACTTTGAATTCCAGATTTTTATTGAATTCCATGGTGGGATTTGAACCTGTCCCCAGAGCATTACCCTGGGTCTCTGGAATACCAGTCCAGTGACAATACCACTATGCCATCACCTCGCTGTCTATGAAATGGTTGCAAAGCTACTTCCCCAAAAATCTGGGCAAATGTATTTTCCCATATTTGTATTATTCTGACCTCCTGTGATCCCTTTTCACATGAACAGTCACCAATGTTTGCAAGGAATGCAAAATGTTGGAGGAAATGCAATTGGATTCATTAACCTGCCCTTTCTGCAATGGCAGTGTATTATTCATCAGCATTCTAAGTTCCCTGCCCCTGAATTATGTGATCACAGATGTACCTATAGGAAAGGGAGCAAAGACATTTTTGATGCTGTGACTAATCGATGGTACACAATGATTCCAACACCACACACTAATCTTTTAATTATCCTTTCTTGAGGCACGGAAGAATGTGGGAAAGACAGTGGACCGGTTTTGTATATGACATCAATAGTTCGTGATGAAGTATGAGTTTTAGGATGTGGATCATGAAGTCTAAGTGCAAAGTTTCTGAGATTGTACACCAAAGAAGCTTCGTCAACAGAAATCAGAGGAATGAAAGCAGATTTTGCAAAGTTCCACCAGTGGTGCACAGCTTCAGAGGTAGTGAGAAGGCATTAAGATACCTGCCACAGCTGTCAGTGTCTGATCCACAGCACATTTATTTCTTGAGAAGGAGAAGGAGATACTGCAGCAGAGGATGAAGGGGTATGAAACTATGATTTTAAGATGTGAGTGAAAGTATTAGACAGCTTAGAAAAAACACCGTGATAAAGTGTGAGTTAAAAAACAAGAAAAATGGTTATAATGAATATATTGCAATGTCCAAAGTTTGGGAAATTATTTGGGAGAACTAAAAACAATCATTTTACAGGAAGGTATAGGGCGGAATCATCCGGTGCTGTTGGCGGCAGGTGTCATGGCGGGCGTGAGTGGACAATATGGTGAGAAGGCCAAAAATTGGTTTTACGCCGTTGTGAAACCAATTTGCAATCATCCACTCACCAGTCAATGGTGGGCTGTGCTTCCTGCCCGCCGCACATTGGGAACCTAATTCCAATACTTCAGCATCTCTTTATAAGTCTTTCTTGCCAGAATCACCCCCACGCTGGATCATCCGGGCACATCATGCCGACGTGCTTCACAACTGTACAGGAGCGACGTGCACCTGGCGAGCTGCACT
The DNA here is from genome assembly GCF_017639515.1 of Carcharodon carcharias. Taxonomy (NCBI): domain Eukaryota; kingdom Metazoa; phylum Chordata; class Chondrichthyes; order Lamniformes; family Lamnidae; genus Carcharodon; species Carcharodon carcharias. The sequence goes on along the minus strand of NC_054469.1, from coordinate 83,777,659 downwards.
TCACTTGGGACTTCAAGGTTTGTTTGCCTACCTTGCTTCATGCAGCACTTCCAGTCATCAGTGCCAGACTTCACAGGCAGGACCACATCACTTTTATTGGGGTTCACGGGCAGGTCTTTACCTACCAGACCTGCCATAAGTTGGGGGTGATTTTTCAATGGCTGCAGGGCTAGGGCTTGCTTGGGGAAGGGGGAGAAGTGGCCTCACGCAAGGCGAGGATTATACTGGGGGAGGGGGGTACCCCAGGGTGTGTATGGGGGCATAGGTTGAGCTGTGCAAGTGGCCTCAAGATGGTGAGGGCTAAGGAGGCAGTCTCCAGAGGAGATGAGGCCATATAGAAATGTGAGGGTGTGTGTGAGTGAGTGGTGATATCACATGAGCTGGCAGTGAGTGAGATGCAAGTGAATGTGTGATGGGCTTAGGAGTGAGTGAGTGAGTTGAGATTGATGAGATGGTTGATTTACCCTGGCGGCATGGATGAGATCATTCATCCATTTTCTGCACTGGATGGCCGACCTCTTGTGTGCAGCATTGGCACTGACCACCTCTGCCACACCTTTCTAGCTGGAGTAGTGAGACTGAGGTGCCTCCTGTGGCTAGAGCTGGGGTAGAGGACATCGTGGTGGGCCTCCACAGTGTCCAGAAGGTGTCCTTGGGATGTGTCACTGAATCGAGGAGCTGCACTCTTCTTGGTCTTTGGGGCTATGTCTTCACTGGAGCAGTCCTGGGCTGCAAGAATTGAGAAGTATGCACGCGGCTGCAGTTTAAATATGGCACCTGGCATGAGGCAGTGGTGAGGTAATGGCCAAGTGAGCAAATTGGAGGCTGCCCGTCAGCAATCCAGCATGTTTCCTGTGTCCACATAACTTATGGGATGATATGGCGCGAAAACCCGCCATTGCGGCCAGAGGGTAAAATGTCTTATTTTACGCCCGTTACTGCACTTAGTGAAAATCTGGACTGATTCCACCCATAGACTTAACAGCATTTAACAGAAACCTGTTCCAAACTGGATCACAATAGCAACCATACTGAGATTTCAGATATATGCCCCCATATATATGAGGGGGGAGAAATTAATTTGCATAAGGGATGTTATGCAGACTACATTGATTCCATTGGGAAGGCAGTGCTGCAGTGTGGTGTTCTGTGTGGTGCTCTTCAATGATGTTAGTGTGCTGCCTGCCCCCAGGAAATTAGTGTAAGACACTGCCAGCATCCCGGTGGTCTGCTCCACCAAGTTGCGAGCTGCTGCATGAGCCTCATTCTAGCATCGCTCTGCTGCAGTCTGAGGCCGCTGCACGGGTGTAATCAGCCACGACCTCTGGGAGTAGCCCTTGTGCCCAAGGAGACATCCCTGTAGCTTCTGTGGGCCCTGGAAGACTGCAGGGACCTGCAAGCAACTCAGGATGTAGGTGGCATGCACACTCCCGTTAGATGTGAATACATTTCTCTGCCATAATCTTGAGGAAGGCTCAAATGCATGAATGGAGGTGAAGTGGTGATATTGGTAAAAGAGAGAATACATGCTCTAGAGAGGGTTAACATAGGAAAAGGGTCAAGGTAGTCAAAGCTCGTAGATAAAATAGGGCTTGTTAGATCAGTATGGGTGTATTATAGACCACCAAATTGTGCGAAGGAAACGGAACAGGAATCTGCAGTCTGATTAGAGAGATGAGTAGGAATTACAAAATTATTGCTCTTGGAGATTTTAATTATTCACTTATCCACTGGGACAGGGAGGGAATGAATGGGGGAAAGAGAATGGAAATTTAAAGTGCGTGGAGGGGTATGTAAAATATGACAGGTCTGTAGCCCATCGCCTTCTTGCCCACTCCTGACCCTTTCCCCATAATATGGGGGATAGTTAAGATGCACACTAGCATGTCTGCCCTTAGGCCTGTTGAGGACCTTAAGTGGCCAATTATTGCCCACTTAAGGCCCTCAATCTGTCCCCACTGCCCTAATACCCTGGACAGTGGCAGGCAGGTGAGAGTTGGGGCTCATCATTTGGGACTGTGCCTGTACATATCCGGGGCAACCCCCCTTTAAGATGTTATCCCCCACACTTTTTTTCCTCCCTGTCTGGCCTCCAAATCCAATGCTCCACCCCACTCAACCCTCCCTAGTGTGCCTGATCTCTTCCCACCCTAAAAGCCTGGGACTTATCTGGGTCAAGACGCCATTGATGATCTGTACCTCACTGCCTGTAAAATCCATCCCATAATGTGTACAGTACACCTTCCTCAGGAAGTATGTTAGCTAGCCTTTAAGGGTGGAGTCATTGCTAGATCTGGCTATGAGTAATTTAATAGATTTGTTAGATAAGCTATATGTGGGGGAGCTTCTTAGGAGCAGTAACCACAATATGATAAACTTTAGAAAGAGAACAGGCAGTACAGAAACCAGGACACAAAACTGAAATAGCACTGTTTTAGAAAGATGACGTGGGAGCTATGGTGTGGTTGAGGGAGAAATTAGCCCACAGGACTGTAGAACAACAGTGGTATGTTTTGTACAAAAGTAATTGCTAATCTACAGCAAAAGTACATTCCACTAGAAAAGAAAGAAATTAATAGTTTAAGAGCTATTAATAGCTAACAAGAGAAGTTAAGGATTCTATCAGATTAAAGGAAGAAGCATATAATGTTGCCAAAAAAAGTAGTAAGTCTGAGGATTGGGAGCATTTTAAAATTCAGCAAAGGAAAATCAAGAAACTGATAAAGGAAGAGAAAATAGAATATGAAGGTAAACTAGCAAGGAACTTAAAAACAGACTGTAAGAGCTTCTGTAGGAATGTAAAAAGGAAAAGGTTAGTAAAAACAAATATGGGCCCATTACAGGCAGAGAATGGAGAATTTATAATGGATAATAAGGAAATGGGGGAGAAACTAAACAAACGTCTGTCTTCATGAAGGAAGATACAAAAATCCTCCCTGAAAATTGGGGAGCCAAGGGACCAGTGAGATTGGGGATCTGAAAGAAATTAATATTAGTAAAAAAGCAGTACTGGAGAAATTAATGGGGCTGAAAGTTGGTAAATCTGCTGGACCTGATGATCTACATTCCAGAGTGTTAAAAGAGGTGGCTGTGGAGATAATGGATGCATTGGTGGTTATCTTTCAAAATTCTATAGATTCTGGAACAGTACCTGCAGGTTGGAAGGTAACAAACGTAACCACACTAATTAAGAAAGGAAGGAGAGAAACATGGAACTACAGGCCTGTTAACCTGACATCAGTAGTAGGGAAAATGCTAGAATCTATTATAAAGGATATGATAACTGGGCACTTAGAAAATAATAGTGAGATTGAAGCAACATGGATTTGTGGAAGGGAAAACATGTTTGACAAACCTGTTGGAGATTTTTGAAGATATCACTATCAGGATAGATAAGGGAGAACCAGTGGATGCGGTGTTTTTGGATTTTCAGGAGGCTTTAAATAAGGTCCCACAAGGAAGTTAAAAAGTAAAATTAGAGCTCATGGGATTCAGGGAAATACATTGGAATGGATTGAGGATTGGTTAATGGGCAGAAAACAGAGAGTATGGATAAACAAATCATTCTCAGGTTGGCAGTCTGTGGGGTAGCACATGGAGCAGTGCTTGGGCCCCAGCTATTCACAATCTATATCAATGATTTTGGATGTGGGGACCAAATGTAATATTTCCAAGTTTGTTGATGACACAAAACTTGGTGAGAATATGGGTTACAAGAAAGATGCAAAGACGCCTCAAGGAGATTTAGACAGACGAACTGAGTGAGCAAAAACATATCAGATGGAAAATAATGTGGGAAAATGTGAAGTTATCCACTTTGGTAAGAAAAAAAATAAATGCAGAGTATTTCTTAAATGGGAAAGAGTTGAAATGGGAAGTATTGATATCCAAAGGGACCTGGGTGTCTTTGCTCAAAAGTCACTGAAAGCTAACATGCAGTGCAACAAGCCATTATGAAGGCACATAGTATGTTAGCCTTTATTGAAAGGGGATTTGAGTAGAGGAGTAACACAGTCTTTCTCTATATGTATAGAGATTTGGTGAGACCACACCTGGAGTATTGTGTGCAGTTTTAGTCACCTTATCTAAGGAAGGATATACAGTCCATAGAGGAAGTGCAATGAAGGTTCACCAGACTAAATCCTGGGATGGCGGGATTGTCCCATGATGAAAGATTGAGGAGACTGGGCCTGTACTCCTTGGAGTTTAGAAGAATGGGATGTGATCTAATTGAAGCAAACAAACAAGTTGCAAAAAAAATGTTTTGGATTGGGGGAGAGCGGATTTTAGTAAAATAAGGCAGGTTCTGGCCAAGGTAGACTGGGAACAGTTACGTGGGGAAATCTACAGAGGAGCAGTGGGGCGGGGTGGGGGGGGGGGAGGCGTTTAAAAAGGAAATGTGGAGGGTACAGGCTCAACATGTGCCCTCTAAGGTGATAGGAAGTAGTAACAAGCCCAAAGAACCATGGATGACTCGAGATATTCAGGATACAATGAGAAGGAAAAGAGAGGCTTTTAGCCGGTACAAGGGGTGCAAATCAGCAGAGGCATTAGTAGAGTACAGAAAGTGCAGGGTGCAGCTTAAGAAAGCAATTAGGAGAGCAAAGAGGGGATATGAGAAAGCTCTAGCTGGTAAAAGTAGGGAAAACCCCAAGATATTCCATAAGTATATCAATTGGAAGAGGGTAACCAGGGAAAGAGTAGGACCCATAAAGGACCAAGCGGGCAATCTATAGGTGGAGTCAGAGGACATTGCTACAGTGTTAAATGAATACTTCACATCTGTCTTCACCCAAGAGAATGAGGATGAAGGTATTGAACTTGGGGAGAGAGACTGCGAGGTTCTTAAGCAAATTGAGATAGGGAGTGACAAAATATTGGAGATGTTGGCAGGCTTAAAAGTAGACGAATCTCCAGGTCCGGGTGATTTGTGTCCCAGACTGCTGAGGGAGGCAAAAGAGGAGATCGCAGGGGCTCTGACCCAAATTTTTAATTCTTCTCTGGCCAAAGGGGAGGTGCCAGAGGACTGGAGAACAGCTAATGTGGTTCTGCTATTTAAGACAGGTTGTAGAGATAAGCCAGGGAACTACAGGCCAGTGAGTCTCACGTCAGTGGCAGGGAAACTATTGGAGAAAATTCTGAAGGAGAGAATCTATCTCCACTTGGAGATATCCCTACAGTCAGCATGGCTTTGTCAGAGGGAGGTCAGGCCTAACAAATTTGATTGAATTTTTTGAGGGGGTGACCAGGTGTGTAGATGAGGGTAGTGCAGTTGATGTTGTTTATATGGATTTCAGCAAAGATTTTGACAAGGTCCCACAAGGGAGACTTATAAAGAAGGCAAATGCACATGGGATACAGGGTAATTTGATAAGGTGGATTCAAAATTGGCTTAGTTGTAGGAGACAGAGGGTAATGACAGAAGGCTGCTTTAGTGACTGGAAGCCAGTGTCCAGTGGTGTACCACAAGGATCTGTGCTGGGTCCCCTATTATTTGTCATTTATATAAACGACATAGATGACTATGAGGAGGGTAGGATTAGTAAGTTTGCGGATGACACAAAGATTGGCCGGGTGGTTAACAGTGAGATTGAGTGTCTTGGGCTACAGGAAGATATAGACGGGATGGTCAGATGGGCAGATAAGTGGCAGATGGACTTTAACACTGAAAAGTGTGAGGGGATACACTTTGGAAGGAGCAATTTGACAAGGAAGTATTCAATGAATGGCATGACACTAGGAAGTTCTGAGGAACAAGGGGACCTTGGCGTGTGTGTCCATAGATCTCTGAAGGTGGAGGGGCATGTTAGTGGGGGTGGTGAAAAAGGCTTTTGGGACACTTGCCTTTATCAATCAAGGCACAGATTGCAAAAGTAGGGAGGTCACATTGGAGTTGTATAGAACCTTGGTGAGGCCACAGCTGGAGTACTGTGTGCAGTTCTGGTCGCCACATTATAGGAACGGATGTGATTGCACTGGAGGGGGTGCAGAGGAGATTCACCAAGATGTTGCCTGGGATGAAACATTTAAGTTATGAAAAGAGGTTGGATAGACTTGGGTTGTTTTGGTTGGAGCAGAGAAGACTGAGGGGTGACCTGATCTAGGTGTCCAAGATTATGAGGGGCATGGACAGGGAAGCAGCTGTTCCCCTTAGTTGAAGGGTCAGTCACAAGGGGACATAAGTTCAAGGTGAGGGGCAGGAAGCTTAGGGGGGATGTGAGGAAAACCTTTTTGACCCAGAGGGTGATGAGGGTCTGGAATGCACTGCCTGGAAGGGTGGTGGAGGCGGGCTGCCTCATCTCCTTTAAAAAGTACCTGGATGAGCACTTGGCATGTCATAACATTCAAGGCTATGGGCCAAGTGCTGGTAAATGGGATTAGGTAGGTAGGTCAGGTATTTCTGATGTGTCGGTGCAGACTTGATGGGCCGAAGGGCCTCTTCTGCACTGTGTGATTTTGTGAGTCATACAAAATTCCTACTGGGCTTGACAGAGTGGATGCAGAAAGGATGTTTCCTCTGTATGGGGAGTCTAAAACTGGGGACACCATCTCAGAGTAAGAGATAGGCCATTTAGGACTGAGATGAGGAGGAATTTCTTCAGTCAGAGGGTGGTGAATCTTTGGAATTCTCTACCCCTGAGGGTTATGGAGGCTTAGTCATTGAGTGTGTTCAAAGCAGAGTTCTATAGATTTCTAGATACTAATGAAATCAAGGGATACGGAAATAATGCAGGAAGATGGCATTGAGATAGAAGATCAGCCATCATGCAGTTAAATAGCGGAGCAGTTTCGAGGGGCTGAATGGCCTATTCCTGCTCCTATGTTCCTAAGGATGCAATGAATAAATAACAAGATAGAAACCGATCAAAACTGAAGGGCCTATAAAGTTTATAAAAATAAGAATGATGAAAAGAAAAGGGAATGAGAAATTAATAAGAGGTTAAGAGTAAGATGAAGAGAACTAAGAGGGAGTATGAAGAAAACATTTCAAAAGACATCAAACGAATCAGTAAAGTCTCTAAGGTTAGAAAGAGGATTGTTAAAAGCAAGGTGTAACCCCTGAAAGGAGATGATTGTCAATTTGCAGATAGTGATCAAAAAGTGGCAGAAGAATTTAAGAAGTGTTTTGCTTTGGTCTTTAATGAAAAGAAGCATGTTGGAGAGGAGGTAATCCTGAAGAAGTTGAGAGCAAGTTGAATAATACTTTGATGATGAAAGGAAAGTTCTCAATAAGTTAGGCATCAGAAAGAGAAAGCATCAGGACACAATGGGATACATCCTCGGATCATTAGGGAGGAATTACTGAGGCCAGAAAATTATAAACCTGATTTTAACTCTGACAGTGAAATGGGTGGGCGGGGGTCAATGTGGCAAAATGTCCCAACCTCGACAGCTTCAGGCTGGCAATCTGGCAATACTAATTCTTGGATGATATTTGTATGCTGCAGTTTCCCACCCAAATCCAGTAGGAATTGACAGCTGACTGGCAGATGAGAAAACAATTTTGGGGGGCTGGCTTGGGAGACTGTAAGAACCAGCCCTGGCACTGAGGTATGTCACAGGGAGGGGATTCAGTGGGGAAAGGGAAACCTGTGGCAGGGGAGGCCTAAACTTTCCTTCTGAGGCCCAGATAGACAGTACTGCTCTTGCTGTCTCCACAGAGGAAGTCAAAAATGTTTTATTAATGTATCCCTTTAGGCCTCTTCTGCTCCCATCTCCTCTTCTCACTAGGTTAATCCGTTCCCTGTTCAGATCCATAGTTAAGATAGCAGTTGGGCACTGATGACTTGATCTGTGCCAAATTTGCATATTTAAAGAACCCTACCAGTTTCCAGTGGGTGTCCTCATCTGCTCAGAAGAGCAGATTGCAGCCTACAGGAAGAGAGTGGGACATCAATGGGTGACTTTAACTGCCCACTTGCATGATTTCTGCTTGATGAGCAGGATTAAATAACTCCACCTTATGCAAATGTGTCCCAGAGGACTAGATAGTAGATAATGTAGTGCCCGTTTTTAAAAAGAAAGACCCAGCTACTGCAGTTAATTACAGGCCAGTTAGCTCAACATCTGTGATTAGGAAATTTCAGAGTCCCTAATTAATGATGAGACTACTCTGTATCTAGATGAAGACAAAGTAGTTGGAAATGGTGAGTGTTATGAGCTCAAAGGCAACAGTGTTTTTAGTGTAATGTCTTTATTGAACTGAATGTGATATGGCTCTCCCCAGCCCTGTGTCTCATGACAGAGGTTACATGACTATGGCAAGCCAGATAGGATGTGCAGAAATTGTGCCATTTCAAAATCCAAACAGTGAGGAAAGATTTCAAAATAGAAGACTTCATGACAAAACCTCATATATTTCTTTATGGAAATAGCTGACATGGTGAACAAGGGAATTGCAGATTACTGTTAGGAAAGTCATTGAAAAGTTATTATATGGGTGAAACTAGGGAAGACTATGGGGTATGAAATTAGAGAAAGATAGCAAGGTGGATTAATAATTGGTTAGAAGGGAGAAAACAGAGAAATCTATTGCCTAATGAGAACTGGACTCCTCCTTTTGGCCACACAAAGGGGTTTTTTGAGTTGCTTGCAGCAATTCCTTTAAATATTGCTAGTTTGGCTGCTCATCAATTAAAACAACATTGTGATCCTATATATGGCAGAGAACCTCAACATAAATACTTCAATGAGACTTGCTTTAGGCAGTGGTACCAGAAGCCTATTTCAGAGCCTGTTTAAATATTAGGTTAGGGGGGGTTTTAAACTGTAGGTTTAAAAAATAAAAACAAATTGTCTGTCTTCTGTCCAGTTCAAGTTTAAATTGGGGGTGCTGACATAGAAAATTACCCCTGCTGTTTTTGCAAAGCTAGTGTCAAATATATTTAGAATTCTTTAAGTATTTGCTATAGTTTTCTGCAGACTTCCTTCAGTGACCTATCATTGAATTTAGCATCAGATAATGGGAGATTCTAAATTCCAGTCTTAATTCCAATTTGGCTAACCATTCAGCCTCGTTTCCCCTTACTGACAAAAGTTTGTCATCTTTTTGGCTGAGTTGCAAGATGAAGCCCTTCAACTGCCATTTTGGTACAGAGGGGGAGGAACATAGACTGAGTATCAATGGAATACTTAATGAGTGCTTTCCACTTCATTGGTGAATTGCTGGTCATGCTTAGATCATGAAACAGACAGCTTTAGCTGGTGCTGGAGAAAATGCTTTAACTCAAGAGCTAACCCCTTTAATATCAAATGAAAATAAAACATTGCTAAGTCCTTCAATGTACTTCTCAATCTATATGTTATCTAGCTGCAATCTAATTGTAAGCTACTTTTAGAAAAGTGGTGTGGCTGAAAGCCATGTTCTAACAGTGGAGTTATTGTGCTGCCTGTACAGCTGTTTCCATGTTGGCAACAAAGAGTAGCTGTTGAACACATTTAAACACTCATATATGCGCTTGTGTTGAAGTGTGATTCTTTCAGCAACAAACTGTTAAGAGGGAAACCACCTCAATAGGCCTACAGTATGAGCCTAGTCAAGCTAAACAAGTGAAAATACTTCATGTGCTCAGCATGGATTCCATGCCTCTCCAACATGCTGTTGACACATCTTTGTCTGAGATGCTCCTTATGCTAAACTACAATTTTTTTGTATCCTTTTAAAAAAGGAAGAACAATAAAACAAACAAAATAAACACACACACAAACACATGCATAAAAGGCAGTGAAATTATGTTTTCAACTTAAGCACAGTTACAATTTAAGTCATATTTTGCATTTGCTACCTAAATTGTTACTGTTCTGGATTTCATTCCCATATTGTCAGTTCTGGCCGACTATGTATTTGCTGGCGTACTGGGTACACATTTACAGCACTTTACAAAAATATTCCAGGTATCCCTTACGTTATTGGTGTGAAATTAGAACTTCCCTGAGGAATGATAATTAAACATTATTCAATGGTCTGGAGGTGGTGTAGGTGTGGGAACTGAGGCTGCCCTTTTCCTTTTCCTTGGTCAGGTAGGCTGAAACCAATTATTTCTAACATTCCCACTGTCAGCCTGATGAGATCAGCTGATTCACCATACACCAGGATTTTTGTTCAAACACTCCTGGTGCACATGACTTGGTATTACACACTTGGGGAGTGAAGGGGAAATTTGTTGAAATTAATGAAACCTAAAATTATAACAGGAGATTTATAACTCATAAATAGAAACCACACAGTATGTCCCATCACTGGTTGTCATGTGGATAAAATATAAAAGATTGCTACTATCAGAATATTTGTCAAAACATTTTCATTATTTCCATACAAGCGATTCCACTGGCATTCATTATCATGTCATAACAAAAAAAAAAGCACTGCCCTACTCTCCCTTTTAGAGAACAATATCAAGGGCAGAATCATCCCAGGTTTGCACTGTGTGGTAGTGGGTGGGAAAAATGATGTCTTACCCGCCAGCTGCAATGGCAGCTTCTCATGCCGGATCGTTCCAATCCTGCATTCTGGGAAATGCGCCGTTTCGATGGTGGGTGAGATCTCATTCGCTGCCACGCCACCACCTCATCACGCTGGGTGCTAGATTTAAAGTGTGGCCGCGTGCACACCTCTCAGTCCTTCAAGCCCATGACTGCTGAAAGAAGACATGGCCCCGAAAGGCAAAAAGACTACAGACCCCAGGTTTAGTGTCACGTCCCTTAAGCACCTTTTGGACTCAGTAGAGGCCTGTCATGATGTCCTCTATCACAGGACGGGCAGCAGCTTCACCAATCCAACATGGAAGGTGGTGGCAGCAGTGGTCAGCACCAATGCCCTGCAAAAAGGGACAGCCACCCAGTGCCACCACAGGATGAATGGTATCATCCATTCCGCCAAGGTAAGTTACTCTTCTCATCACTCTCAACTCACACACTCACAAACCCATCACACACCCACTTGTATTTTCACACCTCAAGGGGCAACACCATTAACTCTCACACACACTCTCACATCTCCATTAGGCTCATACCCTCTCGAGCTCGAGTCCTCATTCTGTCTATGTCCCCACTCACCACACAAACATTCCATGCAGTGCCATGTGTCCTGCTCACAATCCTTCCATCTGTTTTTATGCAGGGGAAGCCTGCTCACATCAGCAGGAGAGGTCCCAGACCAGGGGTGGAGTGGCCCACATTAGGCCCCTCACTCACTTTGAGGAGTGTGCCATTGCACCGACTGGTGAGGATGTGGATTATGCCTGTGGTGACGGTGAGGTCAGTGGCAAACTCTCTTGTGAGGATCCTGCACCGCTTCACCCCTCTCTCAACGTAGCTGTGAGTGCTCTCTCTCCTGCTTTTGACTCTGCTGCCATGCTGTAATTATCTCTGCTTTGGTTCACAGAGAGCTCTGCCAAGTGACCGACACCCTCAGCCAGCCAGTCCCTCAGCTCCATCCACGTCCTCACCTCCAGCCAAAAGGATACCTACTTCATTGAAGAGCTGGAAATAAGCAGCTTACACACTGCAGCAGCACAGAGACACACACCTCGGTGGGACCTAGATCTAGAGCAGGCTCAGGTTCACAATCTGGTGGTCACCGCACTGACAAGGGTCCGCAGTGGGAGGAGGCAGGTTCAGCCGAGCTCCCTAGCACTTGGAAGGCTGCTGGGGAAGAGGTATCTGTGAGGTCTGAGTTAGATTATGAACCTCTGGATTCGGCCTTCCAATTCATGGAGAGACTGGAGAGTCAGCAGAAGGTGGGGGAACACCATGCAAAGCAGTTGGAAGCCTGCAACAGAGTGGCACATGAGTCAGAGGGGTGCAGCTGCCTGTTTTCCGATGACATGGTGCCCACATGTGCACTTCTGGAGGTCCCCATGGGGAGGATGGTGGATACCATGGAGACCCTGATCCACCAGAACGCAGAGATGTGTGCTGCCCTGCACTCCATCGCGGGAGCCATGGGCTAGTTCCTAATGTAGCGACGTGAGAGTGAAAAGGGGCACATTGACGTCCCCCAGGTGCTTCTGCCCCTCAAGTCAACAGGCAGGGTCCCTGGGCACCCAAAGGGAGGAGCAGTGGCAGCTGGATACTCCTGGGTCATCCCTCAGGAATCGCAGAGGCTGTGCTCTCCCTCCAAATCCCCTTTGCCTGTGACCTCCTCAACCTCATCCTCTGTTACTGCAGAGGGAGCAGCAGGCCCATAGAAGGGCAGCCAAAGCAAACCAGGGCATTCCTCCCACTGCACACCCCCCACCCCCCACTAACAGTTCAGCTGCACACAGCTGGACCACAAGTGATCCTGAAGAGAGAGGTGTGTGTGAGACCAGGCCTTTTGGAGTTTCGTGCAAGCATTCTCCCACACACACAGATCCTTCCCATATCACACTCATCCCAATGTCCTGAGCATTTTCAATGCTGCCTTGGGTTCACTTTCAGTTGACCATCTGAGCTGACCTGCACCTCCGCCCATCCACAGATCATACTCCCATGCAGCACCTGATCTCGCCCACCACGAAACTCATTCTCCCCACCAGTCTCCCCCCACCCTTAGTCCTTCCGTGCCCCCCCCATCCCCCCACCACCACTAGACTCTCCCTACCCCATTTATCCTTCCCCCTTCCTGACGCCTTTCTCCATCCTTACTTCTTCCTCCACCCTTACTCCCTCTCCTCTCCACACTCCTTCCTCACCCTGGACTCCTGCCTCCTTCCCCTCTCTGCACTCCTTCCCCCACCCCCATCTGAACACCTTCCCTTACACCTTCCATCCTGCTTACACCTACCTCCCCAGTTGTTGTCTTCTTGCACATTAGCTCCTCCTCCCCGATAGTCTGAGACCACCCCAACCCTCCTCCCCAACACCTTTGTTCCCCCCTCCCAACCTTACCCCCCTGACACCCCTTCCTCTCCCAGTCGATCCTAGACCTCCCTCTCCCATCCCCAGTACATCTTCCTCTCCTGAACACAGTTGGACCTTCCACTCTGACCCCTTGACCATCATTCATTGTGAGCAGACCCTCAACAGTGACTTTCCACCTTCTGTGGGCTTCTTCACCACAGAGCCATGTCCATGAGAATCCACCCAGCATGCCATGGACATCCCTCCAGGATTCTGTTGCTGTCGGGCTTCAGTATTTTCTGCTCCTCGGATGTCCGCAATGTGAACAAGGCCCTGATGGTAAGACCCGACTTCGGCACATCACACTTGTGAAGATGTGCTCTGCACTGACATGTTTTTCTGTTAACGTGAATGAACGATCTAGTGGCCGGGGGTGGGTGGGGAGGAATGATTCCGGTGGGCTGGCCTTATAATAACATGCAGATGTATTGCAATGAGGTTCTGACATCTGAAAGCAATGCAGCTCGCCATTGATGGGCTGAGCAGATTATCGCAAACTGGCTTCATGACGTGTGAAACCAATTTCCCTCCTTCTCGCCATATTGTCCACTCATGCCACCGAAGGTGCCTAATGCCAGTGTGCACAGAAAATTCCGCCCTAAGTTTATCAAATATTCATAGCAAGGTGAATCTTTCCACCCAGTTATGTCCACTTTGGCAATTTAAAGTCAAAGATGGAAATGCAATTATCAGAGGACAACACTCTCGCCAGATCTCTGCCCTTTCAGCATTGCCTGACAACTGCTGGCATGACTGATTCTGCCTACAACATCCTGTCTGATCTCTGTTAAAAATGTCCTATCGGTGGGAAATAAAGTTACCTCCTTGTACCTGCCTCACAGAGTAACACCATTATTTTGTTAACTGTCAGCTAAGGGGTTTTGAATACAGTACCACACCTCATCATCCTTCAGGCTCCTGCTTATTGCCTTCACGTTTATTGCAAGCCACTGGGTATTTATTGCCAGATTCTATTTTACTCCGGATGATGTTTGACAAAGTCCAAATATGAATGGAAGTGTCTTGAAATTATACAGTTTGAGAGCACTGGTTGCTATCCCTCCTCAACCTCAATGTAGCCTTTGACATGGTCAACAACATCTTCCTCCATTGTCTAGGTCAGAAGGAAAGCTCTTGTCTGGTTTCAATCTTTCATATTTGCTTGGAACCAGAGCATCTCCAGTGAAAGCTTCTCTTCTCAGCCCCAAGCCATTAACTCTGGAGTTTCCACGAGGAAATATCCTTCAACCTCTCCTATTCCTTATTTACATGCTGCCTCACGGCAACATTTATTTTAACATGTGTTTTTATTTTTAACTCAACAGGTAAAAGAAGGCAAGAGGGCTTGATCCATAAGATAAGTGCTTTTACAGCACCCACTGTGGGCCAAGATTATTTCCTCCTGGTCCAAATTGCTACTTTGTAAACTACCCACCACAAGGCCTGCAATCTGTCTGCTCCCTCTCCCTACCCACCCCCCTTCCAACCACCATTTCCACCTCCTGTGATCTCCTCTACCATCTCTCCATCCCACTACATGATCTCCTGTCCTCCGCTCCAATTAGACGTCCTGGACTGTAATCTCTTCCCTGTCTCCCTTCCCACGCTTTCACTGTCTCCTTCTGGTGTAGGCTTTCCTAACCGACAGGCAGCAACCTGTCAATTAGGCTAGCAATTGGGCAGGAAACCTGGAGAAAAGATATATAAAGATGGTATTTCTGGGTTTCCCACCCATAACTCTGCCCAACAGCACTGTATCTTGTAAATATTGGGACCATGGTGTCAGGTACTGCATGTGTGTTAGGAGACCCAACTTTACCTCTCTACCACCTCTTTCAAACTCTCCACTGTGTCTATGTTGTCATGTTGCTTATATAATATGAAAACAGAAAGTGCTGGAAATACTCAGCAGGAATAGCAGCATCTGTGGAGAGAGAAACAAAGTTAACATTCTGAACTGTAGTTTGGTTCCAAAGAAGAGTCATATTCAACTCAAAATGTTAAATCTGTTTCTCTCCACAGATTCGGCCAGGGTGGCAGAGTATTTCCAGCACTTTCTGTTTTTATTCCAGATTTCCAGCATCCACCCTAGTTTGCTTTTATTACTGTTATGTTGCTTGCCTGACATTCAGTTCTAGAAAATCTATAATTTCCCCAGTTAGGCATTAGGAGGATCTAAGCCATTGTCTTCAGCTATTCCCTGCCACAAATTCCATTCTCTTGCCATCAATTTTCTCCCTCTCTCCGGCCTCTGTCTCAGTTGAAGCCAACTGTTCACAACCTCAGCTATTTGACCTCAAGCCAAGCTTCAGATTCCATAATCTCTCCATTACACAGACTGCTTACTTCCACCTCTGGCACATCAACCGTCCCTTTATTAAATCTATATAGAAAACTGACATTTGAAGAAAATGCAGAGCGTATAAACTGAAATAGGTTACACTTTCCAGCAAGAATATTTCCAAGGTTTGGGCTGGAAGTTTCTCTAGCACCATTGCTCCTAATGTGCCACTATTGTCTTTGCCACTAACACTCCACAGTGCCCATCAGAAAGTTTGGTTCACTCTAGGTGAGTTGGACAATATTACCTCCCCCTGACTCTAGCCACACATTACTTTGCCTTTGCTCTATTCAATGCTCTATTTATAGGCCAGTCTGAAAAATAAAATATAAATAACAAAGGTGAGTGAGCTGAAGCGTGAAGGAGAAACTGTTTAATGATTAAATATTATGTGGAATGCAACTCAATTAAAAGGAAAAATCTGCCAGGAAATTGGAAACAATAACAGAAAATGCGAGGAGTATGTAGCAGGTAGATCAGGAAAAAAAAAAGATTTCCATCTTGAATGAAGTTCCTTCACCAGTACCGCCAATTTGGAATATCTCAACTGGCAATGTTCACTTACTTTTTCAGATAGCAATGGATTTAGCTTTTATCCTAATGTGAGATCGAATGTTCGTATCTACTGCATTTTCATTTTTAGAAAATTATCACATATATGTGTCATTTCAAGTTATTCTCAGGAGAAATTGGATAATTCTAAATCAGGGCCAGGCATAGATATAGAGATAATTTAGTCTGATGGGCACACTTAGAGATCAGCTTTTCGTGAGGGAGTGACCAGTAAAAACTTTGTTCCAAAACAAAATGGAGTCTACAATTCTCAGAAAGCCTTAGTGAGAGGGCAGTAATGGCCTCTGTTTCTTTATATTGATCATACCTAATATACAGAGGTCAGACCATTCTTCAAATCTCCAGGAAAATTTCTTGTTTATTTAAGAGACCTGCAATTATCTTAAAAGGTCAGCTTAAATTCCTTGCCAGAGGACTGGAATTTTTGACATATGTCATCCATTTCTAAACATTCTGAAAACTTGAACTGTAAGGACTGGTATTCATTTCCAACTCTACTGAATAATTACTTACTAGATGAAGAGGTTGAAGTTTTTATTTTCAGTTTCCTGATTCTCAGTAAAGTTCACATTCAGTAACTGAATGGACTACACTAAGATGGCGCTAACAAGAGACACTGACAGATCATCATAGTGAGTTATTTGGTTTGAACCTGAAGAGCACCTTCAGAGCCACCTATTAATGGCTCTGATTTCGTGAGCTGTTCGAATTACAGTGGGATCTGCTGATCATGACTAACAGGATCAATTTCACAAAGCTATTTTATTCTACAGTACTACATATATGGGGAACCATCATCAAAGATTTGGTACACAGAAAACAATAGTTATGTCATCTGCAATGTAACAAACACCATTTTATTCACTGATTCACCTCCTTTCAAGGTTAAAAAGTCTTTTATTCTTGTCGTTCTTCATACCTCATATTCTTGAAACCAAGGATCAGCTTTCTGATTCTTCTCTGCACTGCATCCAATGTTTGCATGGCTCTCTTGTACCATAATATCAAGACTTTGCATTTATGTAGCAGCTTTTACATAGTAAAACATCCTAAAGTACTTCACTGGAGTGTTGCCATTGAACCATGGAAGAAAATACCAGGATAGGCAACCAAAAGTCTGGTAAAAGAGGCAATTTTTAAAGAACATCTTAAAGGAGGAGAGGGAGGTAGAAAAACTGAGAAGTTTAGTGAAGGAATTCCAGAGTTTAGAGCATGGTCACCAGTGGGAGAGTGAAGGAATTCAGGGATTTGCAAGAGGCCAGAAACAGTGGAGCACAGATGGATCTCTAAGTTGCAGCTGGATGCAATTTTCAAGGTGTGATCTGTTCAGAGCACTCTACAGGTTGATCATGATTTACTTTGGTTACAATTCAACTGTCTTACCTACTTAGTTCAACATTCTATTCACTTTGTCGATTGTGGCTCTAAGATTCCTGGATTTTGTTCTTAGCTATTTCCAACCCATACATTGACTACATGTGTTCCTTATTTTTTGTGTTTCTTTGTATTTCTCTGCATTAAATATGAGCTGCCATTGAACTGCCCACATAGTTATTTTGTATGACTCACTCTGTAATTTTTGAGCCACTTCCTCTGATTCCATTGCCACTCCTGTTAAGTATCAGAAAATTTAATCACATTGCATAAGAGTTTCTGAATCTAAGTCATTTGTGTAAATGAAAAAGAGCCAGTGGTCCCAGCACCAAGTCCTGGTATGTCTTTTACTTTTAAAGGCATTGTTCCATTAACCAGGCCAATCTATTTTTTTTAGTTGTTCCTTATTTCAATGAATTTAGCCTCTTTAGAGTTATATGCCATGCTCCCGGCCTTGGGTATATCTTGTCCCTAGATTATGTTAATCTGTTTGCTTTTTTCCAGTGAGTGCTACAAATTCCACTTGTACATATAGATCCATTGCAAATTCCAGGTTAAGATGAGCACAGCCTCTCACTGCTTCCAATAAACAGACATGTATCACATTTACAAACTCTGAATCTGAAGTATTTAGGTTTCTCCAATTTAAGTCTGGGTGATTGAAATCTCCCTTTAAAATACTGTCCCATTCTCTCAAACACTTTCTATAACTTCACAGGTCAATGATTCCTCCTTTGGACACTGGCCTTGGGATTTTCAGTGCAATCCTTGGGCAGAATTTTCCGTGCCCGCTGGCAACGGGCATGTTTGGCAGCATGAGCTAGTGAGAGGGTCAAAAATCGGCTCCATGAAATCTTGAAACCAGTTTGCGATTGTCCGTTCTGCCCTTCAATGGTGGGCAGCGTTTCCTGCCATCGGACGTCAGGAACCTCACTGTAATACATCTGCATATCATCATAGGCCCAGCTCGCCGGCATCATCCTCCCACGCTGGATCATCTGCGTATGTTGGAGTGATTGCACGTTGACATGTTTCGCAATAGAGTATATAAGGTGTGCACCTAGCGGGCTGCACTTTGAGGGGAACTCGGAGTTGAGCGCACAGTAAAGATGTGCAGCGCTCACCAGCGTTGCCTGTTGGATTTCAGGTGGAGGTGGCCTGGCAGGGACAAGGGTTGCACAGCAGTTGAGGCGACTTGTGTGGGAGCAAGGGCTACACTGCAGTTGATGGTAGAGCAGAAGCACGTGCGGGGTCCGTGCTGGGTGGGGGGATGGGGGGTGGGGAGGAGTGGCCATGCATTAGGGAAACCTTGAATAAAATGATCATTCCGCTGCAGCTAAGACAGCTCAGATGCAGCCACATTGATATGATTGGAGTTGCGACTCTAGCTTATTTGCCAAGATCTCGGGTCTCCCACAGGTGCAGGGTGCCATTGACTGCATTAACATGATGATCAAATCTCCATCGCAACAAGCGATCGACTATGTCAACCGCAAGGGCTTCCACTCGCTGAATGTGCAGTTGGTGTGTGACCACCAGAAACAGATCCTGCAGGTCTGCGTACGGTTTCCAGGTAATGTCCACCACTTCTACATCTTTAGCAGGTCTCAGATCCCTGATGCCTTCCAGGGTCTACAGAGCCTGCAGTGTTGGCTCCACGAGGCTATCCCCAAGAACAAGGGCTACCTGCAGAGGACGTAGCTGATGACACCTGTGTGGCAGTCTCAGACTGCAACTGAACGAAGGTGTAATGACGCTTATGCTGCAACTCGCAGCTTGGTGGAGCAAACCATTGGGATACTGAAAATGAGGTTCTGTTACTTGGACCGGTCGGGTGGAGCCCTGCAATACAGTCTTCAGAGGATGTCACGCATCATTGTTGTGGTCTGCTGTGTCCTTTACAACCTGGTACTGCAACGGGGAGGGGAGCTGGCTGCGGAGGAGCTGGAAGTCACCTCTGATGAGGATGACGTTGATGTGGATTAGGGTGAGGAGGTCCTCGAAGGCGACGATGAAGGCGATGAGGCTACCACACTGGCCAGACAAGACAGATACACTAGCATAGCTGTTAGATTTGTGGAGGATGATGACGACATGCAGTGAGGAGACACAATAGATCCTCACATTGCATTTGTGAACGTTTGACTCCAGTCTGGCTTATTGCAATGCACATACCCTCTGTGATAAGGCTCCTGTCATGGATATGCAGCAGAGGCCCTAATAGTCACTTGATTACAGGAGGATGATGATGACCTGCAGTGAGAACACTCTACAGATCTTCATGTAGCCTCTGTGAATGTCTGGCTCCTGACTGGCTGATGGCAGCTCGCTTTCACTCTGTGATCAGGGTCATATCATGGAGATGCAGCCATGAAACTTTAAATGCACCTGATCCTTTGTCAGCCTTCAGCACCTGAGCCCTTCAGGAGCACAGAGTCACCAGTTCTGTTACTTAAAATTAAGAACTTTAATATCACATCTGGGTCATGGGTTTTCATTCACTGTATATATCATGCATCTTTTTAAATGCATTTGCTGTTCATGAAAATGGTCTCACCTTTTGAAGGTGCTGACAAGATGGAGGCCAGCCCCACCTTAAAGGTGCTAAGAGCACAGAAAATGATGGAATTCTGTGATGCCTTCACACAATATTCAGACAGCAATGACAAGCACCAGATGCAGGCATCAGTAATCTGTCCATGGAGTGTAAGGCCGGACCATCAATTTGGTCTGAAGGGTGCACATAGCACAGGGAAGAGGCCCTGGACTGAGACACCTTCCTTTATCTTGTGCAGCAAGGTTTCACATCTGAGTGACAAGAACACTGCTCATCAGAACAAGGAGCCATAGGCAGGGAGACATTCTTAGGAGTTTATTTACAAAAGTGAACATTATGTACAAATGATTAACATCCTTGTCCAGGCTGTGCAACTACATCTTAACTTTCCTAACCCTGCCACCACTCCTTGGTGCTCCCCCGACATCCACAGCAGAGGTGGAAGCAGCCTGCTAACCCTGTCTGTGATGGCCTTGGCAGGTGACCTCTGGATGGACAAGACCTGGAGGGCCCGGGCCTGCTTTCAGGGACCCGCTGTGTGGCAGTGGCAACTCTCCTTGGCCTGTGGAGATGGAGCTGCAGGGGTCACAGGAAGAGGGGTTCGGATTGGCCAGATTCTTCCGGAGTCACCTGGATGGATGGTTCCAGGGTGCCAGCTGCTGGTCTTCCATGCTATGGGTGCCTGATGGCTCCTGGCTGACTTCTTGAGGAGAAGTGGAAGCTGAATTGTGACCCAGCTGCTCCGCATCCCTCTCGCGTATACACTGTTGGGGGCCAACTATGGCATCAGTGATGGAGTTCAGCCTGCACAGCAGTGCAGGACTGAGGTGCTGGGGGAAGGAGCCTATTGCAGCCATCATTCTACCAGTGTTGTCATCGGTGCGTTGACCTCAGCCTGAAAGTGGACAGACTCCTCCATTGTGCCTTTCAACCTGAGGAGTGCAGTGGTCATCCTTTCCTGATGTTCCTGAGCTTTCCTTTGCAGCTCCAGCAACTGCGGTATGACCAAGAGACTCCTCATCTGACTCAGACTCAGCAGATTTCTGGTCTTTGGCAGTCTTCTGAGTGCCAGAGACCTGGGAAGTCCCTGCTGCTGCCTGCTGTGGATCAGACAGTGCAATGTGCTCACCAGATTGTGATTCCTAGGCTACTCTAGGTTAGGCTGGGTCCCACTGAGGTGTGTGTCTTTGTGCTGGTGAAGGGTGTAGATGGGCAATCTGCCAGATCTTCAATGATGGTGCCTTCAGATTCTTCTTCAGGGGTTTCTTCGGGGCTTGATTGGAGGCCCTGGGTTGTGAACTCTGTGGGCTGGCTCCCAGATGTGCCTGCGAAAGCAGGGAGAGATAATTAATGCATGGCAGGGGACTGCAGAACAGGGGAAGTGACTCACAGCATGGTTGTCTGATGGACGTTGTACTGCTGGGCCCTCACTTGATACAGCAGCGCTGACCTCACCATCAGCACAGGAACAGTCCAGATCTTCGCTGGCTAGCTGGATGGCTCTGCTTACAAAGTCTATGAGGACCTTGATTTCAGGCGTTCCTCCACTAATCTTCGACCTCTCCCTCTTGTTGTGTGCCAGCTTGTCCTGCATGAAAACACAAGGGGAGAGTGTAAGCAGGATGCCTGCCAGGCCAGATGATAAGTATGCCTGGCCTATGTTGGTGAGTGGTCCCATGGATGGGACAAAGACAATGAAGGTGTGTGTATGAGAGTGAATGGTGATGTCCCTTGAACTGGCAGTGAGTGAGGGCCCTGTGGATATGTGATGGGTTTGTTACTGTGTGAGTTGGAAGTGGTGGGAACAGTGACTTACCTGGCAGAAAAGAGGAGATCATTTACTATCTTGCAGTGGGTGGCTGTCATCTTTTGCAGGGCATTGGCACTGACCACCGCTGACACAGCCTCCCATGCTGGATTAGTGATGTTGTTGGCCCTCCTGCGGCCAGAGCGGGGGTAGAGGACATCATGGCGGGCCTCCATGGCATCCAAACAGGACTCGAGGGGTGCATCACTAAACTGGGGCAGGCTGCAGTCTTCTTGCTTTTTGGGGCCATGTCTTCTGGGCAGCAGTCCTGGGCTGGAAGCACTGAGAGATGTGTGCATGGCTGCACTTTAAATATGGCGCCCAGCGTGATGAAGAAGCAAGGTGACGGTGTGGTGGGAGAATGAGAGCCTGCCCACCATTGAAACGGTGTGTTTCCTGGGAATGCATGATTAATGAGGCGGGATTGGGATGATACGGTGCGAAAACCCACCATTGTGTGCGGTGGGAAAGACATTCTTTTCCCTGCCCGCTACCGCACCTCGGGCAAAGTTGGGATGATTCTGCTCCTAGTGTTGCTTGCATTTCTTTTGCACCAGTAATCAAGTACAAATATCTCTGCAATATCCTCGTGCTGTTGTATCTGCCTCATTTCCTACCTTGAGGGGGTCACACTGCCCATTACTGACGACTGACAAGCAGCTGCATTTGTGCAGGCTTAGAATTGTCCTAATTCGCAACTTCATTTCTGCCAAACAACCCTGCTGATGGCTGCGAGAGATCAGTACAGGCCTAAGCTGCATGGGTCTAAAATAAGGCTAGCTCGTAGTACTGAGTAAGAGTGCATGCATTTCCTGCTGCTGTCAGTACTGCTACCTCTGGAGGCAAAAGGGGAAACCATCTCTGCAGGAGGTGTCAGCACTCTGAGAGGTAGCAGTGTTAGCTTGTTTATTTTACAACATTGCTGCCAAAGTTGAAGCTGATGTCAACATTATCACCAGCGTGCAAAAAGGAGCCATAAGATTCAAACTGGAACAAATACTACTTCCGTCACAGCTACCACTTATTACTAGTATGTGCTGCATGCTTCTATTTAGGAACACCTGGAGTATGTAACAAAATGCACTGGACAACAGTTCTTTTATTTTACAAAACCTTGGACAGAAAACTGAAGCATGTGACTGAATTTTTGAACAGGCAGAAAAATCTCTGAATATATTTATTTAACATAAATAATAAAAAGACAGAACTAAAGGCATGTAGCATTCGTAACAAAACAGATGAATTGACAGTACAAATAGAAATAAATATGTATGATCTGATAGCCATTACAGAAATGTGGCTGCAGGATGACAAAGACTGGGATCTGAATATTTAAGGGTACATGACATCTAGAAAGGACAAGAAGTTAGGAAAAGGTGGAGGGGTAGCTCTGTTAATTGAGAATGGCATTGATACAATAAAGAGAGCTGACCTTAGTTCTGGAGATCAAGATGTAGTATCAGTTTAGGTAGAAATAAGAAATAATAAAAGGTAAGAAGTCACTTGTGGGAGTGGTTTATAGGAACCTTAAAAGTAACCACATTGTAGGATGGGATATACAGGAAGAAACAATGTGGGCTTGTGAGAAAAATACAGTGATATTCATGGGTGATTTTAATCTATATATAGATTGGACAAATCAGATTGGCAATGGTAGCCTGGATAATGAGCTCATAGTGTTTTCAGGACAATTTCTTAGAGCAGCACATTCTAACACCAACCAGAGGGTAGGCTATATTAGATCTGGTAATGTGAAATAAGACAGGAATAATGAATTACCTCACAGTGAAAGTGGCCCTAGGTAGCAGTAATCATATGACTGAATTTCACATTCAGTTTGAGAGAAAGAGAAGTGGATCTAAGACTTGGGTTTTAAACTTAAGTAAGGGCAATTATGAGGGCATACAAAGCTGGCTAAAGTGAACTGGGAAGTTAGGTTAAGGGATAGGTCAGTAAAGATGCAGTGGTAGACATTTAAGGAGATATTTCAGAATACTCAGAAAAGATACATTCCTGTAAGACTGTAATAAAGGGATGCCTGGCTAACTAAGGATGTTAAAGATAGTATTAAATTGAAAAATAACGTATAATTCTGCAAAAATTAGTCCTAGGCCAGAATATAAAGAATAGCAAAGAATGACTAAAATATTAATAAGGAGGGAGAAATTGGAGTATGAGACACTAGAAATATAAAAACAGATGGTAAGAATTTCTACAGGTATTTAAAAAGTAAAAAAGTAAGTAACATGAGTGTTGGTCCTCTAAAGAATCAGAAGGGGGCATTAATAATGGAAAATAAGGAAATGGTGGATGAATTGAATAGATATTTTGGGCTGGATTTTCTGCACCCGCCCACCACTGGGAACTTCTGTTCCCGCTGCAAGTCAATGTACTTCCAGCTGGGGCACTGCCTCGCCCACGGCAGGTCCCACCTGCAACAGGGCCGGAAAATCCCGGCCTTTGTGTCTGTCTTCACTGTAGAGGATACAAATAACACTCCAGAAATAATTGGGAATCAGGAGGTGGAAAGGAGGGATGAACTTAAAACAATTAGAATCACCAGGGTAAGGACACTGAGAAAATTATTAGAACTAAAAGCTGACAAGTCTCCAGGACCTGATGGACTTCAGCCTAGAGACTTAAAAGAAGTAGCTGGTCATAGTAGATGCATTCGTGTAAATTTTCCAAAATTCCCTAAATTCTGGAAGATTGGAAATTTCTAATGCAACTCCTCTATTCGAGTAAGGGGGAGACAGAAAGCAGAAAACTACAAGCTAGTTAGCATAACATCTGTTGTAGGGAAATTGTTGGAATCTATAATTAAGGAGGTTATAGCAGACCACTTAGAAAATCTCAATGCAATCAAGCAGAATTAACATGGTTTTATAAGAGGGAAATCATGTTTGGCTAATTTATTGGAATTCTTTGAGGAAGTAACAAGCAAAGGGGGACATGTGGATGTGCTCTACTTAGATTTCCAGAATGCATTTGACAAGGTGCCACACCAAAGATTACTATGCAGAATAAGATCTCATGGTGTAGTGGGTAACACATCAGCATGGATAGAGGGTTGGTTAGCTAAAAGAAAACAGAGTATGCATAAATGAGTCATTTTTGGGTTAGCAAGATTTTGTCAAGATGGAGTGCCACAGGGACCAGTGCTGGGGCTTCATCTACTTGCAATCTATATCACTGACTTGGATGAAGAGACCAAATTGTTAAATTTGCTGATGACACAATGATAGGTAGGAAAGTAAGTTGTAAAGAGGAAGTAAGGAGTCTGCAAAGGGATATAAATAGATTAAGTGAGTGGGCAAAAAGTTGACAGATGGAGTATAATGTGGGAAAATGTGAATTTGTCCACTTTGGCAAGATGAATAGAAAAGCGATATATTATTTAAATGGAGAGATTTACAGAACTCTAAGTTACAGAGGGATCTGGGTGTCCTGGTACATGAATCACAAAATGTTAGTGTGCAGATACAGCAAGTGATTAGGAAGGCAAATGGAATGTTGGAGTTTATTGCCAGGGGAATGGAATATAAAAGTAAAGATGTTTTGCTATAGTTGTACAGGGCATTGGTGAGACCACATCTGGAGTACTGTGTACAATTTTGGTCTCCTTATTTAAGAAAGGATATAAATTTGTTAGAAGCAGTTCAAAGAAGGTTCACTTGACTGATACCTGGCATGAAAGTGTTATCTTATGAGGAAAGGTTGGACAGGGTGGGCCTGTATCCATTGTTGTTTAGAAGATTGAGAGGTGATCTTATTGAAACATATATGACCCTGAGGGATCTTGACAGGGTTGATGCTGAAAGGATGTTTCCCATTTGTGGGAGAGACTAAAACTAGGGGGTACAGTTTCAAAATAAGGGGTCTCCCATTTAAGATGGAGATGAGAAGAAATATTTTTCTCTCTGAGGGTCATGAATCTTTGTAATTCTCTGCCCCAGACAGCAGTGGAGGCTGGGTCAATGAATATTTTTGAGGCAAGACAGGTTCTTGACTAACAAGGGAGTGAAAGGTTATCGGGGTAGATGGATTGTGAAGTTCAGGCCACAATCAGATCAGCTATGATCTTACTGAATGGTGGAGCAGTCTTGAGGGGCAGAATGGCCTACTCCTGCTCCTAATTCATATTGTTTGTAAAGCAGTAGAGATGCAGTG
Organism: Carcharodon carcharias; assembly: GCF_017639515.1. Taxonomy (NCBI): domain Eukaryota; kingdom Metazoa; phylum Chordata; class Chondrichthyes; order Lamniformes; family Lamnidae; genus Carcharodon; species Carcharodon carcharias. The sequence goes on along the minus strand of NC_054469.1, from coordinate 83,751,955 downwards.
ACAGACTTTTAAGGATATATTTAATAACTCTCAGCAAAGATTTATCCCAGTGAGAAAGGAAGACTCTTTGAGAAAGATGCAACATCCGTGGCTAAATAAGGAGGTTAAGGGTGGTATCAAATTGAAAGAAACACTATAAAATCTGAAAAGATTAGCGGTAGGTCAGAAGATTGGTCAGACTTTCAGAAACAACAACGATTCACTGAAAAAAATAAAGAGGGAGAAAGTAGAGTATGAGAGAAAGCTAGCTAGTAATACAGTGGCAGATAGTGTAAGTTTCTACAAGCATTTCAATAGGAAAAAAGTAACTAAAGCTGGGCCTGAATTTTACAGCACCCGTGCAGGCTTCTGGCATTTCCGGTGTCCCGTGAAACAGTGTGATGACGCCGGGAGAGGTTCCCATATCATAATGCTACAGCGTGATATTTCGCTGGGTGGGCATGTCCGAATGTTGGCAGTACACCCTATGTGAATTAAAGGGCCAATTCAGGTGATTACGCGGGTAATGGACTGCATTTTAAGAGTCTTACGTATTCTTACAGTCCGCACAAGGGCTGAACACACAGGCGGGGAATACACAAGTTGCACTTTCTAAATCCATGAAGAAATAAAGCTGAGGAAGAAGCGAGGGGAGTGGATATAGAAGTTTACAGTCCTTGTGTAAGCCTGGACTCTTGTTTTCTCTGTGAACCATATTGCTCATATCTTAAGTAAGTAAGGAGGCTTCTATCCTTAAAGAGGTATTTACAGACTGCCAACAGCACAATCTCCCAAGACCCCTCTTCATGACCTTAGTTACATTCTTCTTTCTGTCCTTTTCAAACCCCCCACCTGAAGCTTGCTTCATGGAGCCCATGGAGTTCTTGCCAATCCCCTAGCCCCCTCTCTGGCAGCACTGGCCCTCTCAGAGAATTCTGGGTGGCTCTTAATCAGCCAGCCAGCGTGTGATTGCTGTCGGCTGCCAATATCGGACGGGAGTGTAGTTGACATCCACGCGTGCACACCTAGGGAAAAATTCAGGCCCTTGGTCGTCTACAGAGTGAATCTGGGGAAAACAGGAAATGGCAGAGGCATTGAACAGGTATGTTGTGTCTGTCTTTACTGCAGAAGACTTAGAAAACTTCTCAAAGATACTTGAAAATCAAGAGGTGAATGGGAGGGAGGAACTTAAAACAATCACCATCACCAGGGAGAAGGTGCTGTTGGGAAAAGTATCAGACCTTAAGGCTGAGAAGTCCCCAGGACCAGGCCTGCATCCTAGGGTATTTAAAGAAGTAGCTGCAGAGATAGCCGAAGCATTGCTTATTATCTTCCAAAATTCCTTTGATTCTGGAAGAGTACCAGCGGAGTGAAAAATAGCAAATGTAACACCTTTATTCAAGAAAGGAGGGAGACAAAAACAGGAAACTATAGGTCGGTTAGCCTAACATGGGCAATTTCTATAATTATTATTAAGGAGGTTATAGCAGGATTCTTAAAAAAATATAATGTACCAGGCAAAGTCAACATGGATTTGTGAAAAGGAAATTGTGTTTAATTCATTTATTAGCATTCTTTTGAAGAAATAACAAGCAAAGTAAATAAGGGATCATGTAGATGCTTTGTACTTGGATTTCCAAAAGGCATTGATCAGATGCCACATCGAAGGTACAAAGACAGCACATGGTGTAGGGGTAACATACTAGAATAAATAAATGGATTAGTTAGTTAACAGGAAACAGAAAATAGGGATAAATGAGTCATTTTCGGGTTGGTAAGCTGTAACTAGTGGAGTGTCACAGAGATCAGTGCTGGGGCCGCAACTATTTACAAACTACAGCAATGGATGAAAGGACTGAAAGTATGGTAGCTAAATTTGCCAATGACACCAAGATAGGTAGGAAAGTTTGTTGTCAAGAGGAGGTAAAGAGTCTACAAAGGGAGACAGATAGATTAAGTGAGTGGGTAAAAATTTGGCAGATGGAGTATAATGTGGGAAAACGTAAACTTGTCCACCTTGTAGGAATAATAGAAAAGCAATATGCTGCTTAAATGGAAAGAGACTGCAGATCTTGGTGGTACAGAAGGATCTAGGTGTCCTGGTACATGAGTCACAAAAAGTTAGTGTGCAGGTACAGTAAATGATTAGGAAGGCAATTGGAATGTTGCTATATAGTGCAAGGGGAATGGAAAATAAAAGTAGGGAAGTTTTACTGCAGTTGTACAGGGCCTCGTGAGACCACATCTGGAATACTGTGTATAGTTTTGGTCTCATTTGAAAAAAAGATATAATTGTGTTAGAAGCAGTAGAGAGAAGGTTCACTTGACTCATTCCTGGGATGAGGGGCTTATCTTATGAAGAAAGGTTGAGCAGGTTGGCCCTATACTCATTGGGGTTTAGAAGAATGAGAGATGATCTTATTGAAACATCTAAGATCCTGAGGCGACTTGATAGGGTGGATACCGGGAATATGTTTCCACTTGTGTGGGAGAGCCTAGAACTGAGAGGCACAGTTTAATAATGAGGTCTCCCTTTTAAGGTGAAGATGAGGAGAGTTTTTTTCTTTCAGGAGGTCATTAGTCTGTGGAATTCTCTTTCCTAGAAAGCAATAAAGGTTGGGTCATTGAATATATTAAAGGCAGATTTAGACAGATTTATGATAGACAAGGGAGAAAGGATTATCGAGGGCTGACAAGAAAGTGGAGTTGAGACCACAACCATATCAACCAATATCTTATTGAATGGTGGGGAAGGCCCAAAGTGCTGAATGGCCTACTCCTGCTCCTGGGAAGGCAGTAAATAGTGTCCTATTCGATGTGCTAACTCCCCATTCCTGTCCAAATATGGGGAAAAATTCAGCCTCACAGTTTCTTTACAAGTGAAGCTGACCCTACACCTTCCAAAACTGTTTTACTGTCATCAGGAATGTTTGGAGGCAACACACATGGATGTTCTTTGCATCAAGAGTTGTTTGATTATCAGAAGTTTCTTAAGCTTTACTGTGTACCTGCTGCGTGATTAATAAATCTGGTGCAGAAACACATCTTGTGGCATTTGTCCCACTGTAGGATGGACTGACTACAGTCAGACAGTGACGTGGTTTTTCAGGTTTCTCTTTCTGCTTAATTTTGACAGACATTCAATTTTGAAATGAGGGGTGTCAAGATTTTTTTAAAAATATATTCGTTCATGGGATGTGTACATTGCTGTCTAGACCAGCATCTATTGCCCATCCCTTGTTGCCCTTGAGAAGGTGGAGGTGAGCTGCCTTCTTGAACTGCAGCGGTCCATATGATGTAGGTACACCCACAATGCTGTTAGGGAGAGAGTTCCAGGATTGCTGGAAGGTTTGGCACCATGGCTTATCCAGGATCACAGCATCCAATTTTTTTTTATTCATGGGACCTGGGCATCGCTGGCAAGACCACCATTTATTGCCCATCCCTAACTGCCCATGTAGTGTAAGTATGCTCACAATGCTGTTAGCAAGGGAATTCCAAGTTTTTGATCCAGCGACAGTGAAGGAACCATGACAAAGTTCCAAATCAGGATGATGTGTGGCTTGGAGCGGAATTTGCAGGTTGTGTTTCTCTGCATCTGTTGGCTTTGTCCTTCTAGGTGATAGAAGTCATACAGTTGTAAAGTGCTGTTGAAGGAGGCTTGGCAAGTTGCTGCAGTGCAATTTGTAGATGTGCAAGTGGTGGAGGAAATGAATGTTTAAGAAGATACTTGGGATCTTGATCAAATGGGCTGCTTTGTTCTGGATCGTGGTGAGTTTCTTGATTCTTGTTGGAGCCACACTCAGCCAGGCAAGTGGGGAGTATTCCATCACACTCCTGACTTGATGGTGGACAGGCTTTGGGGAGTCAGGAGGTGAGTTAAATTGTTGCAGAATTCCCAGCCTCTGACCTGCTCTTCTAGTCACAGCATTTATGTGGCTGGTCCAGTTAAGTTTCTGGTCAATGATGACACCTAGCATAATTGATGGTGGGGGATTCAGCGATGGTAATTCCAATGAATGTCAAGGGGTGATGGTCAGATTCTCCCTTGCTGCAGATGGTCATTGCCTGCCGTGAATTTTAATTTCTACTTATCAGCCCAGCTTGAATGTTGTTCAGGTCTTGCTGCTAGAAAGCATGGTGTGCTTCATTATCTGAGGAGTTGCAAATGGTACTGAGCACAATGCAATCAACAACAAATATTCCCACTTGTTTTTATTCATGCATGGAATGTCAGTGTTATTGGCTAGGCCAACTTTTATTGCCCATCCCTAATTGCTCTTGAGGAGGTGGTGGTGAGCTGCCTTCTTGAATCGCTACAGTCCATTTGGTGTAGGTACACCCACAGTGCTGTTAGGGAGGGAGCTCCAGGATTTTGATCCAGTGACAGTGAAGATTCGCAATGCATTTCCAAGTCAGGATGGTGTGTGGCTTGGAGGGGAACTTGTAGGTGGTGATGTTCCCATATGTCTGCTGCCTTTGTCCTTCTAGTTGGTAGCGGTTGTAGGTTTGGAAGGAGCTGTCTAAGGAACCTTGTTGAATTCCTGCAGTGCATCTTGTAGATGGTACACAGTGCTGCTACTGTGCGTCGGTGGTGGAGGGAGTGAATGTTTGTGGATGAGGTGTCAATCAAGCGGGCTGCTTTGTCCTGGATGATGTTGAGCTTCTTGAGTGTTGATGGAGCTGCACTCATCCAGGCGAGTGGAGGATATTCCATCACACTCATGACTTGTGCCTTGTAGATGGTGGACAGGCCTTGGGGAGTCAGGAGGTAAGTTACTTGCTGCAGGATTCCAAGCCTCTGACCTGCTCTTGTAGCCACAGCATTTATATGGCCCTATGACCCTATGTTGACCCCATGTTGAAGGAGAGCTTACTGATGAAGCAATTGAAGACGTTTGGGCCTAGGAGTCTGCCCTGGTGAGCTCCTGCAGCTATGTCTGGTTCTCAACAACCACAACCATCTATCTTTATGCTTGGTAGACTCCAGTCAGTGAAGAGTTATCCCCCTGATTCCCATTGACGCAATTTTGCTAGGCTTCCTTGGTGTCACACTCACCCAAACGTAGCCTTGATGTAAAGTGCAGTCACTCTCACCTCACCTTTGGAATTCAGCTCTTTGGACTATGTTTGGACCAAGGCTATAATGAGATCTCGAGCTGAGTGGTCTTGAAGGAACCAGTTGTATGCCTTGTTTTGAAGGTGTTGCTGTACTGCTTCTTTCACCCAAGACAGATAAACTTTCTGCTTTTACCTCGCAGGAGAAGATTTGCTTCAGAAGTCTATCAGATGGCACCTAAATGGTGTGGCTGCAGCAGTGAAGTGTGCTTCACTAAACATTGCTTGAATGCATTTACACCAGCCCTTGATAGGACTTAGTATGGTCATGCTATTTCATCAGTTAAAGGCTTACAAAGAGAGAATGTTGTGCATCATGTTTCATGGTCACAGCAAAACTAACCAGCTGTTGAAGCAATAGTCATTGCAATATGAACCTTGATGTCCCTTGCTTCTTAAGACATTACAAAATTTGGCTTTTTATAGTATTACAAAATTTGGAGAAACAAAATCCAAGATACCTAAACATCAGAAAATATGGAATGATAAATGGCTACATGGCCTGTCAAACCTGCTTCTTTAGCAATCACAGCACAATGGAAGTTTACAGTACAGAAGTAGAGCAGGTTACTCACTGGGTCCATGCCGATTCTTTATTGGAGCAATTCAAAACTAATCCGCTGCCCTATAGAATTGTATGGGCTAAAACTTGTTTTGTGTTGAACCATTGGTGATGTTAATAACGTCAATGACCCCATTGGGAAGCTCTTGGAGCACACGTGGGATGCCTGTGCGACAAGCCTTCGCAGCATAGGGTGGAGTGCAAACCATGCTCAGAAGCAGCTGAAAGTACAGTGCTCCCCACTGGGGGGCCTCCAAATTTGCACTATCTAAATTTATAACAACATGTGCTCATAAGCAACTTTAACAAAGTAAAACTTTCTAAGACACTTCACACAAACATTATCAAACTAAACGAGATATTCGGTCTGATCATCAAAATTTTGGTCAAAATGGTGGATTTTGAGAAGCAGCTTAAAATAGGAAAAAGAGGTAGAGAGGTGGAGTGGTGCCAGGAAGGAATTCTAGGAATTGGGGCCTTGCTATTCCATGGGCAACTGATTCATCAACCTTAAATTCTGCAGTGAATACACAGTATGTCAATCCTTATTACCACGAACTGAGAACTTGCAATTTTCTCATATGAAAGAAATGAATTTAAACATGGGTGAAACCACATGAGGAATGCAGTTGACAATGTCAATCCATGAATATTTCAAAAATAAATAAAATAAAGTGATGTTAAACTTTTGTTTTCAATGATTTGGAAGGCAGCTGCTACAGTGATGCATAGGAGGCAAACTAGCAGTGTCCTGTGATCTCAGGCCAAAGACACAAATATCATTGTGGATTGCTCAGCAGCTCAGCAATCTTAGTGCTTTGTTTTCTTCTTAGTAGCCAAGAGCTACAGTACTAAGACACAGACCTGGTTTTGTATGAAGTTCAAAAAATAGTCTCAAATGAGATGTATCGCTTGCTGTCATGTGACAAATGTGCTTTTGTTAGCTCATCTCCAAATGTTGTTTCACATTACCCAACAGGGTGTTAAAGCATGGTCTGGTCTTAAGAATTTATAGCCATTACGGTGACCTGGTTACAAGGAGATCAAAACTCGGAACTAAATATTCAGGGGTATGTGACTTTTCAAAAGGATTGGCAGGAAGGAAAGGGTGGTGGGGTAGCTTTGTTAGTACAAGATGGAATACGTACAATAGCAGGAAATGAACTTGGATCGGAAGATGTTGAATCCATAAGGGTGGAGGTAAGAAACAACAAAGTGAAGAAGACACTGGTGGGGATAGTCTACAAACCCTCTAACAATGGTATACTGTAGGACAGAGAATAAATGAGGAGATAACGAGGGCATGTAAGAAAGGTAGTACATTGATCACAGGTGACTTTAATCTTCATGTAGCTTGGCAAAATAAAATTGGCAGAGGTAGACATGAGCAAGAATTCACAGAGTGTATTCAGCTAAGTTTCCTAGAACAATATGTTCTGAATCCAACCAGGGATCAGGCTATTTTGGATTTGGTAATGTATAATGAGGCAGGTTTAATAAATGATCTCAGAGTAAAAGATCCCCTAGGAAACAGTGACCATAACATGGTGGAATTTAGCATTCAGTTTGAGAGTGAGAAACTTGGGTCAGAAACAACTGTGCTAAACTTAAATAAGGGTAATTACAAAGGAATGAGGGCTGAGTTGGCTGGAGTGAACTGGGAAAGCAGTTTAGCAGAAAAGACAGTTGATGAATGATGGCAGATGTTTAAGAAAATAGTTCATGACTCACAACAAAGATATATCCCAGTGAGGAAGAAGGATTCTAGGAAGGGCATAAACAAACCATGGTTAACCAAGGAAGTTAAGGATAGTATCAAATTGAAAGTAAAAACATACAATGTGGCAAAAAATTAGTGGTAAGCCAGAGGCTTGGGAACATTTTCAAGACCATCAAAAGATGACCAAAAAAAAGAGAGAAAATAAACTTTGAGGGTAAACTAGCAAGTAATATAAACCCAGTCAGTAAGAGCTTCTTTAAATATATAAAAAGGAAGAGAGAGGCCAAAGTCAATATAGAGAATTAGGCTGGGGAAATAATAATGGGGAACCAGGAAATAGCAGAGGAGTTGAAGAGATACTTTGCACCAGTATTCACGGTAGTAGATACTAATAACATTCCAAAAATACTAAATAACCAAGGGCAAAAGTGAAATAAATAAATAAAGAGGAAATAAAGAGGAAATAAATACAATAACTATCACTAGAGAAAAAGCAGTAGGGAAACTAATGAGGCTAAAGGCTGATAAGTCCCCTGGACCCGATGGGTTGCATCCTAGGATATTAAAGGAAATACCTGCAGAGATAGTGGATGCACTGGTAGTAATCTTCCAAGAATCCTTAGATTCTGGATAAGTCCCAGAAGATCGCAAAACTGCCAATGTAACACTGTTATTCAAAAAGGGAGGAAGACAAAAAAGAGGAAACTATAGGCCAGTTAGCTTAACATCTATCATTGGGAAAATGTTAGAGTTTATTACAAAGGATGTAATAGCAGAACATTTAGAAATGCATAATCAAATCAAGCAGAGTCAGCATGGCTTCATGAAGGGGAAAAAATGCCTGAAAAAGTTATTAGAATTCTTTGAGGAGGTAACAAGCAGGATAGATAAAGGGGAACCAGTAGATTTAATATATTTGGATTTCCAAAAGGCATTTGATAAGGTACCGCACATAAGGCTACTTAATAAGAGCCCATGGTTTTGGTGGTAGTATGTTAGCATAGATAGAGGATTGGCTAACTAATAGAAGAGAGAGAGTTGGGATAAGGGGAGCATTTTCAGGATGGCAACCTGTAACTAGTGGAGTGCCACAGGGATCAGTGCTGGGGCCTCAATTATTTACAATACATATTAATGACTTGGATGAGGCAAATTAATGTACTTTCGCCAAGTTTGCAAACGACACAAAAATAGGTGGGAAGACAAGTGGTGACCAGGAGTCTACAGAGGGATATAGACAGGTTAAGTGAGTGGGTAAGAACTTGGTAGATCAAATATAATGCGGGAAAGTGTGAGGTTATGCATTTTGGCAGGAAGAATAGAGCAGCTGAATATTATTTAAATGGAGAAAGACTGCAGAAAGCTGCAGCACAGAGAGATTTGGGGGTCCTCGAGCATAATTCACAAAAAGCTTGCATACAAGTTCAGCAGGTAATAGGGAAGGCAAATGGAATGTTGGTCTTTATTTCAAAGGAATGGAGTATGAAAATAGTGACGTCTTGCTAAAACTATACAACTCACTAGTTAGACCACACCTAGAATACTGTGAACAGTTTTGGTCCCCTTATTGAAGGAAAGATATACTGGCATAGGAGACTATCCAGAGAAGGTTCACTAGGTTGATCCCGAGTATGGATGGATTTTCTTATGAGGAGAGGTTGAGTAGTTGGACCTGTACTCATTTGAGTTTAGAAGAACGAGAGACGACCTTATTGAAACATACAGGGCAGGTTTTCCCGGTCAGCGAGTGGGGGTGGGGACCGCTCGCTGACGTGTAAGATGACGCAGGGATATTTTGGGCGTGCATCCCGACGTTGCCCCACGTCATTTAGATTGTCAGTTCAGTGGGTGTGCAGCCATTAAGGCCATTAAAAAGCCAATTAATGTGATTGATGGACCTGCCTGTCTAACCTTAAGGTTTGACAGGCCAGGAGCCCAGGCGGGCCTCGGAAAAAGCATGAAATCTCATCCACTGGCGGGATAAGGTTTCATAAGGGTCTTTAAATTTTTACAAAAGGTTTCAATAAAAGGTATGAACATATCCCAACTCATGTGACAGTGTCACATAAGGGGACATGGCAGGGAAATTTTTCAAACCTCTTAATTTCAAGTTTTACATGCGTGAAAGAGCGCACTCCAGGCTGAGGGAATTCCCCCCCCACCCCCCCTCCACCCCGCCTGCACAGAGAGCACATAGCGCTTCCTGGCGCACATTGGATGGGCATTAATTGGCCTGCCCACTTAAAATGGCTGCATACCCCCAATCGGGGGCAGCGACTAGAGGCCTGCCCTCTGGCGCCCGCTTTCGCACCGCCCCCGCGCCCCCCCACTGACAGGGGGAAAATGTTAGCCATAAGATTCTTAGGGCGCTTGACAGGATAGATATTGAGAGGTTATTTCCACTTGAGAAAGTCTAGGACCAGAGGGCATAATCTCAGAGTAAGGGGTCACCCATTTAAGACAGAGACAAGGAGGAATTTCTTCTCTCAAAGGGTAGTGAATCTGTGGAATTCTTTCCCAGAGAGGGCTGTAGAGGCTGGGTCATTAAGTATATTCAAGGCTGAGATAGACAGATTTTTAATAAGTAAGGGAACCAAGGGTTATGGGGAAAAGGCAGGAAAGTAGAATTCAGGATTTTCAGATCAGCCATGATCTCAATGAATGGTGGAGCAGACCTGATGGGCCGAATGGCCTACTTCTGCTCCTAATTCTTATGGTCTAAAATAGTTCTCACTAACAGCAAGCAAATAAAATTTAGAAACAAATATAAAGGCAAAATGCTGCGGATGCTGGAAATCTGAAACAAAAACAAAAAATGCTGGAAAAGCTCAGTAGGTCTGACGGCATCTGTGAAGAGAGTCAAAACTTTATCTCTGTCTCTCTCGCCACAGATGCTGTCAGACCTGCTGAGTTTTTCCAGCATTTTTTGTTTTTGTTAGAAACAAACACTTTAATGCAGTGCCAATTTAATCTGTTTACAACAGTGGGCTTGATGAGTCATCCAGATCTTTATGATTCAAGTAGAACACAGTCTACTTCACTCATGGGGCAAAACAATCTTCTGTAACCTCAAAGGTTAAGGTTTGATCAACCAGCAGGTGGTGAAACTGAACGTTGTGACTGATATTATGAGGTTGAAGAAAATACAAGTTTTTAATGTGTCCAAAGCTTTCAAAACCTTTGCAAGTTTTTTTTTCAAATCTCTGATTTTTCAAAATGTTTCTTTTAAAACTTCTTTTCCTTGAATTCCTGATACATATAAGATGCAACTTCCCATTTCAGTTCTCCCAGAGCTTTGGCATTTGAGCAATGTAAACCCCATAAAAATCATACACCCTATGTTACTGAGGTTACTGCAGCTCTTCCACAAAAGTTACAAGAAACCATTGGGAGAAGCTCCACTGAAATTCACCCCCAGATGTTTATTCCAATAATTAATACCACTGGCATAATGAAAATAAAAGCGATTCAAACCTACTCTATTTTGAATTTAAACTTAAGTACTATTATTGAAAAGATGTTGACCATTTGGGCTGACAAACTTAATTGTCTGATGGAAAAGGTATTACCCAAAATGAATCAAAAACAAGTTTAAGATAGTGACCCTACCTGCTCCTGGTGGGAAACGTTATGTGGAACAAGGACAGCCAAAGAGATAAGCGAGAATGGAGGAAAAGACTTTTAAGAATAGATGCTCTTATGTAAGGAGAATGCTTAACTGGACATGAACCTGAAGGGGCAGCCACTACCCTTAGCATGAGCCGCAAGATAACTCAAGAGGGGGAACTGGAAGAATAAAGATTTTCACTATCTGTTCACAGTAAATATTGAAAGAGTGCTGTCGATTATCTTTAGTTAATTAATTACCAGTGATTTTTTGAACACTGTTAATTTCTACAATAAATGTTATGGAGAATGTAACTTTAATGGCATGTTTTTCTTGGAAGCAAGTAGTGTAAAAAAAAGATGAACATTACCATTCCAGATGATTTTCTACAAACGCTGACATTGGACTGATCTGCACAGTGTACGTGTCATTGGCTGAATACTCAAACAAACCGTAGTAGGGATTGAAAAGTTCTTGCGACAAGAGGAAGAAAAACTCTCTTGATGGTCCACTGTAATCCAGGCTGCAGAAGAACCATACAAAGAATTAAAGCATAATATACAAGATGGAAGAAACATACTGCAGTTCACATTCAGTGAATTTAAATCTTAAACATTGAGCTGGGTATTCTTGTCCATTTATTTTTAGTGCTAATCACTGTCCTATGGACTCATGCGCCCTTATCGAATATCCACTATGACTGAAGCCAATCCTTATTTTACTACGGAAATTGAAACAGGACAATTTTAATTAAATAGTTCAGTTGTTCCATCCATTAACATCCAGTTTACCTTCTGCCTCAGTAAGCCCTAACTCACAATTGGGTACAGTTTCACTGCCAACACTCCACAGCTTGCCCAAGTGGCAGTTCTTCATGTATGAGCTTGGACCATTAAATGAGTGGAATTTTTGACCCTGTGGGGCATCATAGCTCTTTGCTGACGTTCGGTGTCCAAAGTGAATGCAGTACTCTAGGTGTGGTCTAACCAAGGCTCTGCATTCAACTCTTCTAAAATTAAATTCATTAGTCAGATGTGACTTATTCTTTACAGACCTATGTCGACTCTTCTTGATCAACGGATCAAGTCCGAGTGCTCAGTCACTTTGCATGACAGGTGACCTGCCCATGGAATTTGCCAATGGCTCTTCAGATGGCTGGGAAGAGATCTTATGGCAGCAATGTGGCACTCTGTCCTTGTGGGAAGTCAGCTGGCCTGAACTCTGGCTAAAATTAGAAACTCACATTATATAAATTTGCTAGGGTGATGCTGCATTCTACTTTATGACATGTTGTGTAACACTCTGCCACTACGCAAGCTTGCTATTTGCCCCCACCAAAAATATTGCATTTCTTTTTCCTGTAGGGCTCCAATTGTTTTGAAAATGCTGGCCTGTTGTCAACTGCAAGTTCAAGCAGATTCCAATGAGGTTTTAATTCATTCAAAACCCATCCTCCTACATAGAGTTAAAATCAGGCTGTCTGCACTGGATTTTTGTTTCCTGATTGAAGCAGGAATGGGGCTGGGATCTGAAATCTTGAAGTTTTTAATGGTAAACATGAATTTTTCTCTCCCTTCCTCACTCTCTGCTATTTTTGGATGGCCTTTTTGCCGGCCAGGAGGGCATTGAGTCGCAACACCACACATATCACTTCTGAGGTCGGGGCTGTTATTGGCATCTTTACAGCAAATGTAAACTTTGTCCCCACCAACCTCTGCTATTTTCCTGTGCTGGTGTAGGTTTTATTAGCCCCAAAAATGCCTGTCTCATTGGAAGGGCCATGACCACTCAGGGGAGTCTGCTGTGGAGTCGGGTAAGTATTAAATGTTTTGAAAACTACTTGATGCTATATTGTACTTTTGATGAGTTTTAACTGCAATGATTCATCATAGGGCTCTGTCCTGCAATGGTAAGTTGACCATCACATTGACCAGCATTGTTTAAGTGTTAAGATGCATTAGAGTACCTTTCCCATTGGAGAACATGTCATAATGCAATCAAAACTGTACAAAAATGTGCTGGGAAAAGCCACACCATATTTTGGACTGTGGTTTAAATGCCAGGAGTTCTTCAGCTTTGAAAAACGTTGCCCTGCCGTTGAAAGTAAAAAGAAATCTAAGCACTTGCTCCACTCTATTGATTGATAGACAATCTGCTTTGAAATGGAAATGAAACACCATCTCCAACTTAAAATAAAGGCCAAATGGTTTTTAAGTTTCAACAGACTCCATTGTTTATATTTTCTAGGGTTTGTTATTACAGCTAAGCCTACTATGAATGCTTTGCTGAGTTTCAAAAGCTCCAGAACCACTTACCTCAGCAGGGGGCTTTGTTCACATTTTGACTGATAGTTTTAAGAGGTTACTAAAAGATTATCTGTCTTTGATGTTGTAAGTCAACAAGTGTTTGTTTTTACAATAGATTGACCACTTGCTGGGATTTACATTTTTAATGGGTTTTATGGAGAGGAGTTTTTTCAGTGTGAAGTGACAGCTCTAAGAGATTGTTTGAAGTTTATTTTTTTAATGTCCCTTTCAAACACATCCTGAGATCTGCCCATAGTGGATACTGGGTGAGTGGCTATGGAGGATGCATGGGGGGCTATGAAGGAGTATTGAGGGAGCATGGGGAATATGAAGGGGTATAGAGGGAGTATGCTGTGGCATGGGGATATGAGGAGGCATGGGGAATATGAGGGGGGCAAGGGAAGTACAAAGGGGCAGAGAGGGAACATTAGTGGCATGGAGGATATGAGGGGGCACAAGGAGATGGGTGAAGTTTAGGGGACATAAGAAAGATATTGAGAGCTGGGCTGCTGTTGCTGAGAAGCGAGGCAGGCCTTTTAGCCACCTCCCATACTGCATTGCAGCTTGTAAACCCTACCCCTCCCTGCCTACGTCCCTCAGAGACAAAAGCATGGTGGAGATGGGGTTCAGAGGTTGCCTTGGGTTTTGGAAATTAGGAACAGGCCTGACTTGCGTTTCTCCAGCCCAAGACTAAAATCTGGGCCTGTCTCTAAATAATCTGGGTAAGTTTAATTGTAATGTCATTACTATTTATGCTAATGTTTTTATCCTCATATTTTGGACATGCTCAACAATTCATCCCAAACGGTGTGCTCCTCATTGATATTCATTATTAAATATTTTAATAATTGTTAATCATAATCATTTTTCTCTCTTCACCTATTTCTGAAAACAATCTGATTTGATTCCTTTTATGATTTGCTGTTTCAATAACAAAAACTCATTTCCCATCAAATTTGACACAAATATGTAGAGGGTGAAATTACTCAGAGCTTCCTTTACACTTTCATTGTAACTTCAGCAGAAAGTCCACTGACACAGCAAAATGGGGCTTCCACTGAAGTTACAAGAGTGCAACAGGTGGGGAAATTCACCCCCACATAGTGAAAATCTATAGGTTCATGGGGATTGTCCTAGTTTTATGGTCTCTGGGAATAGAAGCCACCCAGTAATATGAAGTCAAAGTCTAGCTATAGAATTAACTGGCTCTGAGTAGCATTGGTCTTATGGACACAGATAAAGGTGCCAAATGGTCTAAGAGCATCATGACCAAACCCGCCCCCTCACCGCCTGCCCACAGCCCCCAACAACCAGAGGTGGTGGACCTTGGAAATACAAGGTAACTAAATCAATTGGTTGAAGTTGAACAATGTTGAAAGTAAAGCTTGATTTAACTTAGAAAAATGGGAGGACCTTTCCAGAATGTATTGAACTCAAGATATTAACAGGGTGGAGTAGAAGTGTGATAGGAGAGGTTGTACAGGGATCTGAGCTTGATGGGACCAACAACTCTTTCTCTGTACATGCTTTCTTAACATCTTGAAATGGTATTATGGAAATAGCATCATAATCTGGCTGAAGAAACTCACAGGAAATTCCTTTTAATCAACCACTCATAAGGAACAAAACTTAGTTTCATTTCTAGGATACTACTTCCTATGGCAACAAACTCAATAACACAAACTGCAGCTGGGTTCTGCTTTCCATCAAAAGTTCTCTGCTATCTCAAACTCTTGTGACACCTTTGATGTCACATCAAACACTAAGTCAAAATGGGCGGAGTTTTAAGCCAGTGGGATTTTATGGGCCCGCTGAGGTCAATGGAGTTTAGAATGGTTCCCCGAATTTTCCGGCCCCATCCTCGCTGCGACAGGGCCATAAAATGCTCGCCCATGATTCGCACTTTTACAGTAATAACAAGATGTTTTTGCCCACAGTCTGGCCTACAGATGACATTTTCTACCAGCTTTTACAAATGACACATGTATACTGAACTGTGTCACATCTCAGAAACATTTTGACATGTTTCATACAAGTCAAATGCTTTTGAAGTGCAATGGCAATTGTTATGTAGGCAAATGTGGTGGCCATTTTCATACATCAATTTGAACGGAGGATTTGACTGATTTCTGTTCGGTGAACAACAGTTTACCACAGTCATAGTCTTATTTAATTGATCTGGAACATTGCCTTAACAGTAGTTGGCAGTGAAATAATAGTGTGTGCATGTTTCCTGTACAAATATTTCTAATATAACTGTCATCTCAATGATGATTACAATATGCAGTTAAATGCAGTTATACACACATTTTATGTTAGCATAATTCTGAGGCAGGCACAAAATTTCACATTGTTAAACCACACATCATTTTTTCATATTGAAATACCAAATTCAACTACATCATTTAAATGTGATTTAAGTATCAGATATCCTGCCCATCTTCTGTAAACTACATTGCATGTATGTGAATACATTTTAAAAAAATGATTCCAGTTTTTTGCCTGTTATTCTATCTGCAAGTCTATTATACATGCTGATCACTCTTAGGGTACAGAAGAAGTTCTTGACATCAGTCTGAAATTTAACATTACTAGCTTGAACCTGCATCCTCTTCTTTAACTCTTGCATTTTAATTTTAATATTCTGAGTTGACTTTTTGAATTCTCTGAGCAATCATATATCTCCATAAGATCATCTCTCCGATGCTTACTATCTAGGCTGAAAACCCCAACTTTCTGTAGTCTTTCCTTATTACTCAGATGTGAGACACTAAGTTCAGCCTTACCTTTCTTCTCTGCACTGTCTGCAGGACTTGACCAGCACTCAGTGCAGCATTTTAAGTGTGATCTGACCAGAGTATGACAAAATTTAATCATTACCTCTTCTGACTTTAATTCTACACTTTTGCCGATGAAGTTCAATTACGTTTTGACTTTGTTGATTGCTGCTCTTCATTGGTTGACAATATTAGCATCGAGTCAACTAAGACACCTGGGCCAGAATGTTTCACTCGTCGGCAGGCATACACACATGACCCGAGCGAGTGTAAAATGACTCGTGATGACATCAGACGAGCGTCCCGACATTATTACACACTCGCGCAGGAGTTGGCGGCGCGCCCGCCGACAATTAACAGGCTGATTAAGACCAATAAAGATCTAATTGAATTAAATTTTTTGCTGTCCGTTCAACCTTACAGTTGGCAGGCAGGCGAAAAGGCCAAACGGCTTTTGCATTTTTTAGGAAGCCTCATCCATGGGAGGGATGAGGTTTCCAACAGCAAATAAAAATGTTAACATTTTATTAATAACATGTCCCTGTTCATGTGACAGAGTCACATGAATGGGGACATGTTTTATAACATGTTAAAAATATTTATTTTTAATTTTTAAAATCCTCATCTCCCTGAGGTTCCCCGCTCACCCTCCTCACCTCCCCCATACAGACTGCATTGAGTGCTGTAGGGCGCATTTCACACTGGACGGGCCTTAATTGCGGTCATGGCCCAATCGTGGGTGGTGGTCGGCTTCCCGGTCGCTTGCGCCTGCCCTGCCGAGACACCTGACGAGGGCAAAATTCTGCTCATGGCCTCTTTCAATTTTGTTGTTAGGTATTTTGATTTATACCTCTTCATGAAGGTATGTGCTTGGCCTACTTTTCCTTGCTCCATGAGCTAGGTAATACTTGTCTGAATTTTGCCCAACACAAGTTGTAATTTCTAAGCTGCTTCTTCCTATCACACTGCCACTTTTTTATTAACTGCAAACTTGAATACTTCGCATTGGATTTCTGAATGCAGGTCATTTATGTAAATGAGAAACATTCATGATCCCAGCACTGAGCCCTAAGGTGCCTCACTCAGCGCCATCTCTGCCCTACCATGATTCCTCAACCATGATTCACTGTTTTCTCCCCTTTAGCCATTCCCAAGGTTTATGCTGAATCTAGCTTTGATATTCATTTGGAATTTTACCTAACAAAACTAATTCAAATAGGAGCGTTACATGTTGGAGCTCCCAGAGCTATGGAATCTGTCAGATTTCCAATGCACCAGCAGCAACATTAAATAACAAGGTAAAGTGAGCAATAACTTTTCTCACAAGTCTTTTATGTGGCACTGTACCAAAGACCTTTTGAAAGTCCATGTACACCACATCAACAGTATTACCCTCATTGACCATTTTGGTTACCTCTTCAAAAAACTCCAGCAAGTTAGTTAAACACGATTTCCCCTTTAGAACTCCATGCTGGCTCTTGTTATCAACCCCCATTTTTCCATGGGGAGAATTTTCTCCCCATCAGGCGAGCTGGTCGAGAGCAGGCGCGGAGCCGATCACCGCCTGTGATTGGCTGTGCGCCACCACTTTATGTGGGCGGGCCAATTAAGGCCCGCCTAGCGTGACGCATACCTGCGCTAGCTGTGCAGGTGGGGGGAGGAGGGAGAGTCAGGGCCTGCGCTCTTTCAAGAGAGTGCAAAAATCTCTCTGAGGCATGGAGCTGCCTCAGGGAGATTAACTTCAGTTTCAAAGTTGGAAAACATAAAAAAAAATTCAGACATGTCCTCTCATGTGACAGTGTTACATGAGCTGGGACGTGTTTATGAATTTTTATAAAATTTTTAATTTAATTTATAAGACCTTCATGAAATGTCATCCCGCCTGTGGAAGAGGTTTCATGAAAAATGCGAAGGCCGCCTGGGCTGTTTGCTTGCTCGCCAACCTTAAGGTTGGATGAGCAGACCTGACAATCGCTTTAATTAGTTCATCAATGACCTTAATAGGTCTTTGACAGTTCGGTGGGCACGCAGCCGACTCCGGTGCGTGCCTGCCAAACAAAAGATCGGAATGATGTGCCTTCACGTCGGGACGCATGCCTGACATCACCGTGCGTCATTTTACGTGTCGACATGCAGTGGCGGGCCCCATATGCTGAATAGAAAATGCTGGCCCATGTGACTACTAATTCTATCCAGAATAATTGTTTCTAGAAACTTGCCCACCACTGAAGTTAAACTGACTGGTCTGTAATTGCTGGACTTATCAATTCTCCAGCCCTCTGGCACCACCCTGAGTCTAGGGAAGACTGAAAGATTATGGCCAGTGCCACTGCAATTTCTACCCCACTTCGTTCAATATCCTTGGATGCATCTTGTCTGATCCCGGTGTCTTGTCAACAATAATGACTGACGGTCTATTCACCACTTCCTCCTTATCAATTTTGAACCCTCTAGTGACAGAGTTTTCTCACCTGTCACCATGGCCTGGGTAACGTCTCCCTCCTTGGTAAAGACGGATGCAAAGTATTCATTTAATATCTCAGCTACTGCCCCTTTGTCTATGTGTAAATTCCCTTTTAGGTCCCTAATCAGCCCCACTCCTCCTTTTACCACCCTTTTACTATTCATATGTCTATAGAAGAATTTGGGAATCCCCTTTTATGTTGGCTGCCAGTCTTTTCTCATAGAAAATTTTTTAAAAAGGACAGAACTTTCATCATCTATATGTTCAAGTGACTGATTTTGATGCATGGACATATTTTTCTGGATATTAATATTTTTATTGATTGCTTTTAAATTCTTCAGCTCCCTAAGGAGCTGCCTTCTGTCTTCAAGGAGCTTTCATTCCACATGCCCCCGTGCTTGCGCTAACATCTGTGCCCGCCCTCCTCCTGCCCCCACCCTGGCAGCGCTGAACACTTCAAAGTGAGTTTCATGCTGGCTGGTCATTAATTGGCCAGCCAGCGTGAAATCATGGTTGGGAGCCAATTGCGTTTGCCAGTCCATTCCCTGGCTGCTCCTGGGCCTGCTGATCACATGTGCCTGCTGAACTAAAATTCCTGCCCATAAGGTCAGGAAGGGAGACATTGGAACTAAATGTTATTGAACAAGAGTTTGATCGATCTAAAACGCATGAGGAGTAAGCTACTAAAAATCTACTGATATTAGGAGAATGCAGGACTGAGACTGCATGCCTGTGGATTTGCCTGGCATTTATCTTATAATGAATGGCTTTATAAAATACACAAACTACTTATAGCTATTTAAAAACTTCTTATTTGATCAATCACAAGTCATATGATACACTGAACCTGTACAAAATATGTTGTGTACAACGTACATTAATTATAACTAGGACATAGAGTGATAACTTAGTGGGAATTTGCAACATTTAGCAGGAACTAATCAGTCTTAGGAACACTTTGCAATAGGGCCTAAATGATTAAAATTTGCTTTTCCATAAAAGTTATTTTGACAACCGACTGTAGCTTTCCCTAAATAATAGCTAATGAGAGAATTCGTCAGCATTGTTGATATAATGCAAGGCGGAATTGAACAAAATCCAATCAACATCAAACTCATGGAAAAACTCCATACCCTTCTTCTCCAACGAATGTGACGTACAGCTTGTTCCGTTGCAGATCTTTGCGTGAATAGGCCATAACCTGATTGAAGGTACCTTCCAGCAAGTGGTCCCGACGTATAATTAGCCTGCAAAGGATAGAGCAGAGTTGGAGTGACAGAGCAGAGGCAGCTGTGTGGGCTCCAGTGCTGCCAGCAGGATTTTTACAGCAAGGAACTTTTCTGTGTAATTGAAAGCACATGTAAGCTATATATAGGAAGTCCCAAATTATTTTTCTTGGAGAATGCGTGTACATTTTTGAGTGGAATTATTCACTTACTAACAAGCCTCTTAAATGGGCTTCACCTTCACAAGAAGCTGTTTTTCCTTGAAAATATATAACTTATTTTCTTTGAAAATATGTGGTCTAATCCACAATGAAATGCATCACTGCGCCATTAGTTGAGGTGTTGCATGTTTCTTTTTTCCCCCTGAACAAAACACTTTTTCAGGAAGAAAGAATATGCTTTCTTGTCACACTTAACATGCTTTCAGAATTTATAACCAATAGACTAAACTGCAGTTATCCATGTGTTCAGTCCATAGGTTAGATTTAACAAATTTGTGCTCTTGCCAAGGAGCTTGTGTGCTGGGAGCATATATCGGCATTTTGGGTGGAGAGACCAGCTGCTCCACAAAATTTTCCATATATTATTAGGTTCAGTAAATCCAGTGGGCTCTGTTGACCTCCATATCCAACTTTTTGTGTGTGTCTGATTCACAAAGATCTGTGTTGCTGGTGCGAGCTAGTGAAACATATTTAATTGGCAACCTCATGAAGAAATTATAAAAGTGAGTTCCTCACTTGATTTTTCCTGGTCCTTGCCCATAACCTTTGGCCTCAAGCTTTCTGTAAAAGTTTCTCAGCTTAGCTTCAAAATCTCTCCTGTATGGTGCAGGAGCCCTTGCACTTGCTCGTTGCATGCCTATCAAACAAAAATGAAAATCATATTTTCATGATGAATATATTCCTGCAAAATTCATTTGCAGTGCAGTTTTTAAGAAAAAAATTACAACAATGATTAAAATCAGTTCTGTCAGCACAGGCCTTCCTCCTCTGTTAGTTGCAGCTGCTGACAGCTAGTGCTCTGTCCATGCAGCAGTCTGGATACAGGACAGATTGCAATAGACAGCACAACTCTACCAGGCAAATTGGAACCTATTTACACAGAGATTCTTAGATATCCAAGTGAAGGTGACTCTGCTGATATCAGTGGGTGTGAACAGTAATGGCAGATGTGAATGGTTTTCATGTGCCTGGCTTTCTTCTACCCTTCTCCCAAAAACATCAATGTTCCAGGATTCCAAAAGGGAGTCCAATGTCCACATTTTTCAGAACCAATACAAGATGTGGCAGTGTCTTAAGTATGGAGCAAAGCTTTACCTGCAAGCAACTGGTTTCAAAACCTTGAACAGAAGAAAATAAAAACATTCATAATTGCTTTCAATTGCTTGTAATTTGCAGTCCCCTGACCCTTTCTCATTTCAATAGTCCCCTTCAGCAACTGCTCAATGCTCCTGAATGTCCATTGTGCATGCAAATTGTTAGGAATTCATTTGGAATCAATGCAAATGGTCTGGAATCATGAGGATGCGGAAATTACGCTATTTGTACCACATTAAAGTCATAAGACGCTCCTGCTGAAAAGTCATAATAAAGCTCCTTGTTGGTACGAGGCAAAAAGGGTGGAGATCCAATATCACCAATCTCCAACCACCATGTGCTCTGTTATGTCAGAGGTATGTCTACTAACGAAGGGTAATAGAGCCAAAATTCAGCCTACTTGGGTTTTCCTGAGGTTTCTGGTATGGTTTTAACCAATCACTGCACTGGCATGAATCCCTCAATCTCTCTTACTACAATCTACTGTGACATTAAGGGCAGAATTTTCTGGCCGGCGTGCGGGGGCGGGCCCAACATGTAAAATGATGCAGGCGGAAAGCGCAAGCGGCCTTTGCGTTTTTCAGAAAAGCTCATCCACAAGTGGGATGAGGTTTCCTGAAGCTTTTATTGAATAAATAAATTAATTTTCATAAATATAAAAACATGTCCCAGCTCGTGTGACGCCGTCACAAGAGGGATCATGTTTAAATAAGATTTTAAACCGTTGGTTTACTTTTTTAAAGATCAGCTCCATGCCTCAGGGAGATTGCTGCAGTCTTTCACGAGCATGCCCGGAAGCGTTCGGGAAACGGACTGCCCACCGCGATCGGCCCCCGATTGTGATTTCCCGCTGCTTGGCCAATTAATGGGCAGCCAGCGTGAAGCGCGCGCTGAAAAGTTCAGCGCTGCCGGGGTGGGGGAGGGAGGAGGGCGGGCGATGACGTTTCCCCGGGCGCAGGCAAGCGCTGAGAGAAAGCTCGCTGAATGCAGAGAGTCGCCTCAGGAAGCTGCAGAATCCAAAACCACATAAATTAAGTTTTGAAAATCAGGAAAAAAATGTCCAACCATCACAATCAGGCACCTGAGCATATAAGTGATAAAAATGCTGTCCACGGCTTTTTGTTTTAGTTAATAATGGAAACCCGCCCTTGGACGAGGTTTGATGACAAATGCAAAGTCTGCCTGGCCGATTCCCCCGTCCGCCAACCGTAAGGTTGGATGGACCACGAAAATTTGGAGACAATTGCGCTGTCAATAGGCTTAATTGCCTCTTAATTGTTGGCGGGTGCGCTTCCAACTGATGTGTGCGCCTGCTGAGCGAAATATCGTGCGAGCGCGGTTGACACGGGACACTCGCCTGACGTCTGCTCATGCAATTTTATGGCCGATTGGGTCGGGCACACGCCCGCCCACAGCATGTAAAATTCTGACCAGCTTGAATGTAAGATACTTTTGTGATTGCTTTTAAAGCTCAGACTGGGTTATCTGTCTCAGTGTACATCAAAGATAGGATAAGGTTCTATCCAGTTCTAATGCTAAACCCAAAGATTAATCTAACTCACCTGGGGAATTTTGAGGTGAAGACCCAGGGGAGCAGCGGGGAGAGTAGTTGTATCCCGGGTGAAATGGAACATGTGCTGGAACATATGACATAATCTCATCTTCAAAGAGGCTAGAAGGGAAAAGAAAAACATGGTAAGTAAATGGTCAATTGATTTGTCAATCATGGCAGGAAGAATTACAATGACAGTGACCTCGTTAGCATTGATTGAACCATTTTCTTCACAGCAAATAGTATGATCTTTAACCTTGACTATTATGAAAGATTTCGTACTCAGGAATGTAATTGAAAGTGACACCATCTTCTCAGAAAAGTGTTTGTGAAACAATTTGCTCATATTTGCAAATTTAAAATATTACTGTGCACTTAACGTGTACTGTCACTAATGCAAATGAGGAATGTTTCCTCCTTCCCAAAATAAAGCGTTCCGATGACTTTAATGAAGAAAATTCTCCCTTAAGTGGAAATATGCGATGGCTATCAAACAGATGTCTTTATTCTAGAATAAAGAAGAGGAATCTTTACTAATTCAAATACTGTAGCACTTTCAGAACTTAGGGGAGGAGGGAACAGAAGATGCACAAGCAGCTTTAGATGATGATGGCACATGATTACATAAAGTGGTTGGACATTTTAAATCGTTTTCATTCCAACTGTGTGGGGACTGCAAATAGCAGCTGGGTGCTTCCAGAGATACACATTGAAAATTAAATGGATTACAAATATTTGCTGTTTTTCATCATTGCAGTACCAAATATTGCTCTCTCACTGCATGAACTGTGTCATTTCTCAGAACAGACAAAATCAGACCATTTGATCCATCAGGTCACAGGTTTCAAAAGTCTTTTACTTGTGAAAGAAAACCATTCTCATTGGCGAGTTTCCAAAATGCCAACTACTTTAACATACTAAAGGACTATATACACGTTTAACATTCAGCAAAACAAAGACGCATAATTGAAATTAAAAGCCCTGGGGTTATGATTGTGCGCAAAATGCAACCAGCAGCAATCTCTCGAACTGTAATTATGAATTAGTTTCAGGTTTCAGGTTAAATTACATTAGACATCACATAGGCCAGGGAGAATATTTACACAAGTGTTAAGAAAAATATTCAGACTCAAATTTGTACAAATGAGGGGCCCTAAATTCTCTCAATCACCCGCCTGAATTTGTTGCGCGTTGAGAAGTAAGAGACGGAAGGCAGAATTTTCCCAGCCCGGTGGAGTCAAGTTCAGGTGCATATGCGGTGGCAGATTCATGGAAAATGGTGTTGTGTCAGAATTCCGACCTCATCCACCCTTTTCCTGCTTTTCCTGGTGCAGGATCTGAGTTCTGTGAGTGTGACAGAAAAGCAACTGAGATGATTGAAAAGGCAATTAAGAGCCTTTTTAACCATGGGCTGAATTCTCTGGTCGGCAAGCGGGGGCGGGTCCTGCTCGCTGACGTGTAAGCTGATGCGTGGTGATGTCGGGCGGGTGTCCCAACGTCACTGCGTGTCATTTAGATTTCCAGCTTGATGGGCGCGCAGCCGAGTCGAGAATTGTTAAAGGCCTATTAAGGCCTGTTAAAAACTAATTAAAGCAATTAAATGAGCTGCCCATCCAACCTTAGATTAGCGGACAGGCGAAGAGACCTGGTGGCCTTCGCATTTTTCATGAAACCTCATCCATGGGTGGAAGAGGTTTCATGAAGGGTTTTAAAATTCAGTAAAAATTTTTAAAATAATTCGTTGACAGGTCCCATGAGGGGACATATTTTAAAAGTTTTTAAATGCTTTATTTCAGATTTTAAATGTCAAACTGATCTCCCTGAGGCACATCTGTGCCTCAGGAGATTTCTGTGCTCTTTCACACACATGCGTGAAAAAGCGCAGGCCCGAACTCAGGGAATCCCCCCAACCTGCACAGGGAGCGCAAAGTGCTTCTGGGCAAGTGTCACGATGGGTGGGCCTTAATTAGCCCGCCCACGTAAAATGGCAGCGCGGCCCCGATTGGGGACGATGATAGAGTTCACGCCAGCCCCTGCCTGCCCCCCGAACAGCACCTCCGACAGGGGGAAAGTTTTTCCCCATGAATTGCTCCTTCCCAACAGTGCACAGCTTCCATGTTGTGTCCACGCCCGGGTCACCAAGGTGAGTGCATTGTGGGAAGAGCATCTTCAGTGAAACTGACAGTCTGAGAGGGCTTTGATCACTGAAACAAGAGAGTTCCTACCATGGCCAGGTGTGAGGGTTCAAAGCAATTCTTCTCTCAGGCATGTTTTTACTGTATGATGGTTAATTGCCCACTTTTTGAGTGGCACTTCATTCACTTTCCTGCTGCCAGCCTTCACCACGGCATTGGAGTAGCTTATAACTGAGTGAAGGGCACCAGTGTATAAGTCCTCTGCCATAAGCTCCAAGGTGCACTGAAGAATATGAGTTGCAAAGCACTTCAAATGTCCTGCCTATGCTGTTAGTGGATTCCTACTTTCAGTTGGCATCTGCACCACATTGTTCAGCATAGCACCCTTTTTTTTTACACAGCAAGTGATCAGGATCAGAATGCACTGCCTGAGATTGTGTTGGAGGCAAATTCAATCAAGGCATTCAAAAGGGAATTGGATCATTATTGGAAGAGAAAAGATTTGCAGGGCTAAGGGGAGAGGTCAGGGGAGTGGGAGTAAGTGAGATGGTCTTGCCAAGAGTTGACATGAACATGACAGGCCAAATGGCCTCCTTCTATGCTGTATGTAATCTATGATTCTATGAACTCTACCATCCACCTCTGCTGAGGGACAACAGCAGAAGTCACACCACTGCCAACCACTCCAGCAGTAGCAAGAGCAACACCAGCAGCAGCAACCTTCTCTTAAGTCACAGGCTGCTCCATTGGTCACAGGAGATGGAAACTGAGATCCAGACTTAAACAATTAAGGGATTCAATCATGTAGATACTGAGAATTACCATTATTGCATCCCCCACTATCAACATCTTGGGGTTACCATTGACCAGAAACTGAGCTGGACTAGCCAAATAAATACTATGGCTACAAGAGCAGGTCAGAGGCTAGAAATCATGCGATGAGTAACTCAGCTCCCGATTCCCCAGATCCTGTCCACCATCTACAAGGCACAAATCAGGAGTGTGATGGAATACTCCCCATTTGCCTGGATGAGTGCAGCCCCCACAACACTCAAGAAACTCAACAGTAGTCAAAAGCAAGCAGGCAAATGATCAGCATCCCATCCACCACCTTAAACACTAGCTCTCTCCACCACCCGCGCACAGTAGCAGCAGTGTGTACCATTTACAAGATGCACTGCAGCAACTTGCCAAGCCTCCTTCGACAGCACTTTCCAAACTCGTGAGTTCTACCACATAGCGGATGAAGGGCAGCAGACACATGAGAACATCACCACCTGCATGATCCGCATCAAGCCACACACCATCCTGACTTGGAACTATATTGTAATTCCTTTACTGTTACTGGGTCAAAATCCTGGAACCCCTTCCTAACAGTACTGTGGTTCAAGAAGGCAGCTCACCACCACCTTCTCAAGGGCAATTAGGGATGGGCAATAAATGCTGGCCTTGCCAGTGATGCACACATTCACCATAAAGAATTTAAAAAGAAACTATTCCTTCTGACTGGAGAATCCCAAACAAGAAGGCATAATCTTAAAGTTAGAGCTATGCCATTTAGGAGTGAAATCAGGAAGAATGTGTTTCACACAAAAGGCAATCGACATCTGGAACTTGCTCCCAAAAAGCTGTGGATGCTGAATGGATCGAGATTTTCAAGATAGTTTAGTAAATTTTTGTTGGGCAATGATATGGAACAAACATAGGGTAAATGGAGTTGAACAACAGATCAGCTATGATTTACTTGAATGCTGAAACAGGCTCGAGGGGCGAAATGGTTTCCTCCTGTTCCTACGGTCCAAATTTTATCGCCCTTCAGGGACAGGATGACAGGTGGGTATTGGGGCCGTAAAACTGGACTCCATGCCAGTGGTGCCATTCCCGGCTCTTACCCAGCTACCCCGCTGGGATTTTACCAGTACTGGAGAGGCCAGCACCAAGTGTCCAACCCGCCCAGTAAAACCTAATGGGCTGGTGGTCCATCAAGGTGGGGTTGGGTTGCCTCCTCTTCGGACTCTCTTTGTCAATTGGAGCCCTTCCCCAAGCTATTTTCGCTGCATTTTCCCTTACCCCCTCCCCTACCACACTGTTCACCCCATCTCCCACCACCCCCACAATTGGAATGCTTCCAGAAGATCACCATTATCTAATTGAAGAAGTTTTATCTATTGCTCCCTTGTTTTATATTGTGCTGGATTCCAAATTTGACCAGAAGCTAACAATGGAATGCAAACTTGATTCTAATTACAATCTTGTAAAAACAGTCACAAAGTTGGTGTGGAAAAGTGAAGGTATATTTATGTCATTTACTTCATGGCAATAAATACGTTGATATGGGAACAGTGATGTCGTGGTTAGGCTATTAATCCAGTGTTTGGGATTAATAATTTAGAGAATGAGTGTTCAGATCCCACAAGGGCAGTTTGAAAATTTGAATTCAGTTGAAATAAGTCTTGAGATGGACAGCTGGCATCATTAAGAATGATCATGAAGCTGTTGAATTGTCATAAAAGCTCAACTGGTTCTTTAAGGCCCTTTAAGCAAGGAAGTCTGCTGTTCTTACCTGGTCCGGTTTATAAAGCACTCCAGCTCCACTGCATCCTCTGAAATGACCTACCTAACCACTCAGTAGGGAAACTAGGGGATGGGTAATAAATACTGTCCTAACCTTTGATGCCTACATCCCGAGGATGATTTAAGAATAATTACAGTGCAGTGCAACAGATTTTTAAAAATAAACTTTTAATCTAGTAATGCTGCATGGTTAGTGACCCATATTTATCCCTCAATCAACATCACTAAAAATAGATTATCTGGTCATTACCACATTGCTTTTGTGGAAGCTTGCTGTGCACAGATTGGCTGCCATGCTTCCTATATTACAATGTATACATTTCAAAAGTACTTCATTAGCTGTAAAGTGAATTGAAATGCCTTGAGGCTGTGAAAACCCCTATATAAATGTAAGGACAAAATTTTCTGGCCCCAGTGGGGCTGGAAAATGTGGTGAGCCATTCAGAAATCCATTCACTTTGGCGGGGCCAGAAGAGCAGGCCAGAAAATTCTGCCCAAAGCCTTTCTTTCCTCAAGACAGGTTAAGCAGCTATCAGCAATATAGAGTACGTTAATTCTTTTGAAGTGATCTTCCCATTATTGATGGAGTTTACAATCTGTTTTTTGCCAAAGTGTTTATGTGCCACTAAACATGGATAGGTTATAAGCAATACAAAGCTTGCTCAATAACTCCCGAAGAAGTGGATTCCACACCTAAGCAAAAGCACATTGATTGCCAAAAGCACTTAAGACCCAATATTTGATAAAATGAAGATTCTGAAACATCAATTAATTGGTTACTGGGCAATTCTCACAACTAGACAAAAAATCTTATAAATAAGTTATCAAATTGGCTTTAGTGAGGCAGTATAACATGTAAAAAAATTACATTTGCAATTTATTTTAAATTCATTTAAAGTGTACTCATTCAACAGTTATGTGATAGGAACAGCTATCATTGGAAAAGAAGAAAAGGAATTTGTGCATGGATATTTTAGTCTCTTTGACATTTATTCTTTTGATCAGTAATTTATTTAAGTGGTTTTGACTGTAGCAGAAATCTTACTTGGTCAGAGTCCAGAGAAGCCTCTGGTGTATCTAAAAGTGGAGCTTACAGATGGTGGAAAGGGTTAGGTTTGTGAATAAAACAGGAAACGACCATTGATGGCAATGCCTTCAGCTGCCATGGCCCTAAATTCTGGAATTTGATTGTTAAGCCTCTCCACCACTCTATTTCTCCTCCTTTAAGATGCTCCTTAAAAACTACCTTTTTGACCAAGCATTTGGTCACCTGTCCTAATCAGGGTGACCAACTGTCTAACGTCTTGTCAGGTGTTCCTGACATGTGTTACGTCCCAGATTTTTGCTCTCTATGCAGACTTTGTTTCAGAGTATGCATTGACCTCAGTAGTTTGGCAGCTTGAATTCAGGGCTGTCTCCACTCCACTGCACCCCACTGCACCCCCCCAACAGTTTCCACTGTCCCGCCAACCCCCCACCCCATCATCCACTCCCATGGTTTCACCAGTCCCCGTCATGGCAAAATATCTCATATTTTCTTCCCCCAGAGCTGGTCACCCTGGTCCTAATATCTCTTATGTGGCTTGGTTTCAGATTTTGCTTGATGAATATTAAACACAGAAATAATAAATAGGAGTTAAAGGGGTACTAAGGTAAAATACATAAATTACATAAGAGATAGATATGTGTGTAGACTCACATAAAATGGTGGGAAAGTTGAGACTCATTGCCTGCAACTCCTGCACTACGTGGAACTCCAGAGCACTTCAAATGTCTTGGATAACCACAGGTGCAGGAACTGCCTCCAGCTGCTCGCGCTCAGTGTTTCTGAACTTGAGAAGCATCTGGTGTCACTGCAGGACATGTGGGAGGCTGATAATTTCCTGAACTGTCTGGACCAGGCAGTGGTTAACCCACTGTCACAGGGAATTCCAGGTTACGGAGGGAAGTAAGCGAGGAAATTACAGAGGCTCTAGCTGCAATCATCCAATCCTCCTTCTATACGGATTGGTGCCAAAGGACTGGGGGATTTCCAATATTGCACCCCTGTTCAACAAAAGGTAAGAGATATGATCACAGAAATTGTAGGCCACTCAGCCTTTTAGTGACAATAATCTAGAAAAAATTTAATTATCACGTGGAAAAGTATGGAGTATTAAATGAAAGTTAGCACGAATTTAATAAAGGTAAATAATCCTTGACTGGATCAGTTGAGTTCTTTGATGAAGTAATGGAGAGGCATGATAAGGGCCTTGCAGTTGATGTATATAAAGGCATTTGATAAAGTAGCACATAATATATTTGTTAGCAAATAAAAGCCCACAGGATCAATAATACAAAACTATCTAAGAGATAGAAAGCAAAGAGTGCTATGAATTGTTGCTTTCCAGACTGGAGGAAAGTGTAGCATGATGTTCCCCAGAGTTTGGTATTAGGTCTCCTGAATTTTTTTGATATATGTTAATGGCCTGGATTTGTGTATCCAGGACAAAATTTCAAAGTTTGCATAGATATGAAAGTCATAAAATTAGCAAATAGCAATGTGGATAGTAACAGGCTTCAAGCGGATGTAGACAGACTGTGGAAATGAGCTGACAGATGGCAGATAAAATTTTTTACAAGCGATACAGTTTGGTAGGAAGAATGAGGAGTGGCAATATAAACAAAATGATATTATTCTGGGGGAGAGGGGGATGCGTGCAGGGTCAGAGAAACTGGGGGTACATACACAAATCTTTGAAGGTGGCAGAACAAGATGAGAAGACTGTTAAAAATGCATAAGGGATCATTGGCTTTATAAATAAAGTACAATAGCAAGGTTACATTAAACCATAAAACACTGGTCAAACCTCAGCTTAACCTCACAGTTCAATTCTGGCCATCGCATTTTAGGAAGCATGTCACATCCTTAGAGGGGGCGCAGAAGAGATTTACTAGAATGGTATCAGGGATGGGGAACTTCCAGAAACCGAAGAAGCTGGGATTGTTCTCCTTAGATCCAATGGGTTAAGTAGAAATTCGATAGAGGTGCTCAAAATCGTGAAGGGTTTTGATAGAATAAATAAGTAGAAACCAATTCCGGGAGCAGAAAGGCCAGTAACCAGAGAACATAGATTTAAGATGATTGACGAAAGAACCAGAGTTGAAACGAAGAACGTTTTTCAGACAGCGAGTTGTTGTGATCTGGAATGCACTGCCTGAAAGAGTGGTGGAAGAAGATTCAACACTAACTTTCAAAGCGGAATTGGATAATTCCTTGAAGAGAGGAAAACATCAGGGTGATGGGGCAAGGGAACTGAGACTAATTGGATTGCTTTACCCATAGCATGATAGACCAAAAATCTTCCTTCTCTCTTGTATCATTCAGTGATTTTATGAAAGCACTGCTGGGTAGAGCTTTAGGATGTTTTACTACACTTAAGATAATTGTTCAAGAACATCATCCATTATCAGTCAAAGTAATGTAGTCCTAAGCATGTGATGGAAGATAGATTTGCTTCTGGGCAGAATTCAGTTTTAACAGATTTAAAATCCTGCTTAGAAAACTGTCATCATAAAACTCTCCAGTGTTATCCTTAAGGTCAGAGCTGCATTCTGATAGCAAGGAGTGTTGCGCCAACACCAGGGTCTCAGTACAGTTGTGAATTGTATAAAAAAATTGTTTTAGTATTGATAAGTCAAGAAGCCACTCATTTAAGTAGTCCAGAGAGCAGAACTGAGTGACCTCTACTGGCTGACCCCAGTCAGTTCCCAGTCATTACATTTTGTGGTGCTTATTTATTATCATTTCTCATTTTATCCAGTCTGAAAAAGCAAAAAAAATAAATAAATCTGTGGGTTAGAGAATGCATTTTCTTGCCTTTAAAATGTTAATTCATACTGGACTTTAACACTGTTGTGCATTGCAATCCTCGTGCCCATTTCTGGGGGTAATCCCTAACTCCCCTCAACTTAAGTCTCTCAATAATCATAAAAGTTATTTGGAATGTAGTTCATAACGTTAAGCAAAGAAGCTTTTTTGATTTCATAATTTTACAGAAATACAGTCAATGCAGCCAATCCAATGTCCTACCTTCCATCATAAAGTCAGAAATTCGGATGTTTGCTGATGATTGCACAATGTTCAGCACCATTCGCAACTTCTCGGATACTGAAGCAGTCCATGTCCAAATTCAGCAAGACCTGGACAATAGCCAGGCTTGGAATGAGAAGTGACAAGTAACATTCGCGCCACACAAGTGCCAGGCAATGACCTTCTCCAACAAGAGAGAATCTAACTATTGCCCCTTGACGTTCAATGGCTTTACCATCACCGAATCCCCGACTATCAACATCCTGGGGGTTACCATTGACCAAAAACTGAACTGGACTAGCCATATAAATACTGTGGCTACAAGAGCAGGTCAGAGGCTAGGGATTGTGCATTGAGTAACTCATCTCCTGACTCCCCGAAGCCTGTCCACCATCGACAAGGCACAAGTCAGGAGTGTGATGGAATACTCCCCACTTGCCTGGATGAGGGCATCTCTCACAACACTCAAGAAGCTTGACACCATCTGGGGCAAAGCAGACCGCTTGATTGGCACCCCATCCACAAACATTCACTCCCTCCACCACTGATGAACAGTGGCACCATTGTGTACCATCTACAAGGTGCACTGCAAAAACTCACCAAGGTTTCTTAGGCAGCAGCTTCCAAACCCACCACCACTACCATCTAGAAGGACAAAAGCAGCAGACACATGGGAACACCACTACCTGAAAGTTCCCCTCCAATCCATTCACCATCCTGACTTAGAAATATATCATAGTTCCTTCACTGTTGCTGGGTCAAAATCCTGGAACTCCCTCCTTAACAGCACTGTGGGTGTACCTGCACCACAGGAACTGCAACAGTGCAAGAAGGCAGCTCACCACCACCTTCTCAAGGGCAAATAGGGTTGGATAATAAATGCTGGCCTAGCCAGCAATGCCCATGTTTTGTAAAAATGAAAAAAAAATCCTGATTCCAAATACTTTCAAACCCATATTTATGCCAATAGAAAATTGCACTTTAAGTGGTAATGATACTTTTTGCAATACTACTGTCAGCCTACATCTTCAAACACAGCTTTAGCACAGCAGTAAATGAATACAAATGAAATTCTAAGAAGTACTATTTATCTAATTATTAATGGGTAGATTGCATTGACTTTACTTTCTGGCAAATTATGGAATCAAAAGCTCCTTGCTGCACAACATTATGAACTACATTTTCTGTAGCCAGGCCTTTGACGCCCAAAGTTGCTTGAGGTCATCCTCCAAAGAAAGTCAATAGCCTTCCGCCAGGCATTCTGCAACCACTGGGGTAACATGGCGTAGGAGCAGTAGGACAGGCGAAAGCACATGGAAGACTGGGATGAAGAGAATGTACACGAATGATTCGATGACATTTTTATGTACTATGGAATAACTTACTTTGTTGATTTGGTTTGGAATTTTACTCAGTCGTAGTTTTAATTTTTGCGTTATGGCCAAGCCACCTTGTGATGGTCAGTGCCAGAGGGAAGGGTAGGTGTGGAATTGTTGGTAAATAGAAAATTGGGGTTGTGGTTCCTGATATCACAATCAGGTGAGTTCTTTACAGACAGCCTGACCAGAAAGTGGCTGTCTAGCTTGTCAAAGTGTATGTTAGCCAAATTTGCTGTGATACAAAAATAGGTAGGAAAGTAAGTTGTGAACAGGCCTGGATTTTCGCTCCCGCTCGGCAAACTTGACCTGGGAGGAAGTAGCTCAGAATAGACTTTTGTTCCAGGGTGGCAGGGCTCCCTGAGAGTTGGGCTGGGCCTGAAACGAATGCAGAGGATGCCAGGTGTGAAGGTGAGCTGGGTGGAAGGCCTGCCTTGGTGCACCAGCATGGTATTGAGGTTTTAAAAAAAGCAAAACATAAAACAGCCCCCAGCTTTCATTCCTCACACCCCCACGTCTCATCCATGCCAATGCATGCCAACCTATGACCCACCCACCCTGATCTTTTATAGCCTGTGCCAATTTATGCCACCCCATGCCCTCCCACTGAGTAGCCTTTGCTCTTACAACTACTATTCCAACTCACCCAGTATCCACCACGGACTGACCTCAGGACCCACGCTAAGATTAAATAAAATAAAGTTCCAAGTGTCTATTACAGACTTCATTAAAAAAAACACTTATCAAAAAAAAATTATTACATTTACATTCCTTCAACTACATTATCCCTTGCAACAACACACATTGCATTCAAATGCATAAACTTTTTAAATGTAAAAAAGCATTGAAATTCATAGTCACATTGAAAAGAGTCCACAATCACTTGGAGTTGTGAATCAAACTGTGTAATGGCAGCACCCTACTGTGATAATGGACCGCTGTGAAATCAGTTATGTAGCACTAATCCAGAAATGGTAACTTTAAGGCTTCTGTCAGCGGATGAAATAGTGAGCAGTTTTTTCAAAGAGTTAAAGGACAGGGGTCTTAAACTACTTGTCAGCTCCCTTTGACAGTTCATCTTGATACTTCTGATTGTTGTTTTTACAATTTCAATGAGTATATGCACAATTTTCACACACATTCATGCCTAATTTTAGAAATACAGAGGGCACCTTACCTGTCCCAAAGGGCACTTGACTTCTCCCAAAGGTTCCTGGGATCATTTCCAAAAGGGTACCTAGGCTATCCAAACATATCCACAAAGTTCAGATGTGCTCCTACCAGGTCTAATCTGCGCACAACAGGTTTCTCACACCAAAATCACACATACAAACATACAGATGAACATATAAATTATGAGCAGGGGTAGGCCACCCAGCATCTTGAGCCTGCTCTGCCATTCAATAAGATCATGGCTGATCTGATTGTAACCTCAACCCTACAATTCTGCCTACCCCCGATAACATTTCACCCGCTTGTTAATCAAGAATCTATCTAGCTTTGCCTTAAAAATATTTAAAGACACTGCTCCCTTTGAGGAAGAGAGTTCCAAAGACTCACGGCCTTCTGAGAGAAAGGCTTTCTCCTCATCTCTGTCTTAAATGAGCAACCTCTTATATTTAAACAGTGACCTCCTAGTTCTAGATTCTCCCACAAGAGGAAACATCCTCTTCACATCCAACCTGTCAAGACCCCTCACGATTTTAAAGGTTTCAATCAAGTCGCCTCTTATTCTTCTAAACTCCAGTGGATACAATCCTAACCTGTCCAACCTTTCCTCATAAGACAACCCACCCATTCCTGGTATTAGTCTAGTAAACCTACTCTAAACTGCTTCTAATGCATTTACATCTTTTCTTAAGTAGGGAGACAAATACTGTCCACAATACTCCAGATATGGTCTCACCAGTGCCATGTACAACTGAAGCACTAGGACACCCACATCCCTCTGAATCTCAGAGCTCTGCAACCTCTCACCTTTTAGATAACATGTTTCTTTTTTATTCTTTCTGCCAAAATGAACAATTTCACATTTGCCCACAATATACTCCACTGCCAGATCTTTGCCCAATCACTTAACTTATCTACGTCACTTTGTAGCTCCTTATTTCCTCTTCACAATTTACTTTCCTACCTATCTTTGTGTCATCAGCAAATTTAGCAACCATTCCTCTAGTCCCTTCATCCAAGTCATTTACATAAATTGTAAAAAGTTGAGGTCCCAGCACTGCTCTCTGTGGCACACCACTCGTCACAACCTGCCAACCAGGAAAAAACCCATTTATGCCAACTCTCTGCTTCTGTTAGCTAGCCAATCTTCTATCCATGCCAATATATTACCCCATACCATGAGCTTTTATTTTCTGCAATAACCTTTGATGTGGCACTTTATCAAATGCCTTCTGGAAATCTAAGTACAGTACATCCACCAGTTCCCCTTTGCCCATAGCACATGTGACTCCTTCAAAGAACTTCAATAAATTGGTTAAACATGATTTTTTCCCCTTTCACAAAACCATGCTGACTCTGCCTGATTGCCTTGATTTTTTTTTCTAAGTGCCCTGTTATAACATCTTTAATAATAGCTTCTAATATTTTTCCTATGACTGAACTGGCCTCTAGTTTCCTGCTTTTTTTCTCCCTCCCTTTTTGAATAATAGAGTTATATTTGCTATTTTCCAATCTAATGGAGACTTTCCTGAATCTAGGGAATTTTGGAAAATTAAAACCAATGCATGAACTATCTCACTGGTCACTTCTTTCAAGACCTTAGGATGAAGTCCATCTGGACCTGGGGATTTGTCAGCCTGCAGCCTCAACTCAATACCACTTCACTGGTGATAGTATTTTCCCGAATTCCTCCCTCCCTTCCATTTCCTGATTTATAGCTATTTCTGGGATGTTACTTATGTGAAGACCGAAGCAAAATACCTGTTTAATTCCTCCACCATCTCCCTACTTTCCATTATCAATTCCCCGACACACTCTCTATAGGACCGATGCTCACTTTGTTAACTCTTTTCTTGTTTAAATATCTGTAGAAACTGTTACTATCTATTGTTATATTATTAGCTGGCTTTCCGTCGTACTTTAATTTTTCCCTCCTTAGTAATCTTTTTGTCATTCTTTATATTCTTTACAATCTTCTGCACTGCCACCTGTCTTTGTGTAATAATATGCTTTTCCTTTAAGTTTGATACTGCCTTTAACATTTTTAGTTAAGCATGGTGGGCCTTCCCTTTGGAATTTTTCTTTCTCATTGGAATGTACATATTCTGTATGTTCTGAAATATCCCTTTAAACATCTGTCATTGAACCTCTATTGATCTATCCCTTAACTTCATTTGCCAGTTCACTTTAGCTAGCTCCGCTTTCATGCCCTCATAATTGCCCTTATTTAAGTTTAAAATACTACTCTTGGACAGACTTGTTTCTCCCTCAAAATGAATGTAGAATTCAATCATATTATGATTGCTGCTACCTAGGGATACCTTCTCTCTGAGGTTATCAATTAATCCTATCTCATTGCTCAATACCAGCTCTGTATAGCCTGCTCTCTGGTTAGCTCCAGAATGTGCTGTTCAAAGAAACTATCCCGAAAATATTCTATGAACTCCTCATCAATGCTACCTTTGCCCATCTGATTTTTCCAGTCTATATGTGGATTAAATTCTCCCATGATTATTGCTGTGCCTTTCTGACAAGCTCCCATTATCTCTTCTCTATGCTCTGTCCTACTGTGCAGTTACAATTAGGGGCCTGTACACCAATCCCACAAGTGACTTGTTGCCTTTATCATTTCTCATCTCAACCCAAACTCCTTCTACATCCTGGTTTCTTGAACTTAGGTCATCCCTCACTAATGTCCTAATACCATCATTAGTTAATATGACCATTCCTGCACCTTTTCTAAATTTCCTGTCCTTCCTAAATGTTACATACCCTTCAATATTCAGGTCCCAATCTATGTCAGCCTGCAGCCATGTCTCTGTAGCTTATTCATTTCTATTTGCGCTATCAGTTCATCTGTTTTGTTTTGAATGCTATGTGTGTTTAAATACAGAACCTTTAGTTTTGTCCTTATATTAGTTTTGTAGTGTCTAGCCTTATCTGCTGATTTACTCTTAGATTTGTACTCTCTGTCCCTTCCTGTCACAGTCTGTTTATCATTTCCCATATTAATCCCTTTCTCTCTTGCCTTGTCTCTACTCTTTGGTTTACCACATCTTCCCAAATTTGATATCTTGTCCCCACTATTCAGTTCAAAACCCTCTCTATTTCCCTAGTTATGCTGCTCATGAGGACATCAGTCTCAGCACGGTTCAGGTGTAGATCATCCCAATGATACAGATCCCACTTTCCCCAATACTGGTGCCAGTACCCCACAAACTGGAACCCACTTCTCCCACACCGGGCATTGAGCAATGCAGTTCTCTAATCTTATTTGTCCTACGCCAATTTGCACACTGCTCAGGTAATATTCCAAAAATTATTACCTTTGAGGTTCTGCTTCTTAATTTGGTGCCCAGCTCCTCATAGTGACTATGTAGAGCCTCCTTCCTCATCCTGCCTATGCCATTGGTATCTCCACTGGATCCTCCCTCTCTCACTGCAGGTTCCTCTCCAGCCCTGAGCCAATAACCCATACCCTGTCACTGGGCAGGCAACATAGCCACCTGGACTCTCACTCCTTGCTACAGAGAACAGTGTCAATCCCCCTCACTATACTGTACCCTACCACCACTACATTCCTTTGTGTTCCCCCCACTTGAATGGCTTCTTGTACCACAGTGCCATGGTCAGACAGCTCATTTACCCTGCTTCACCCTCACCCAAACAAGCTGAAAGAACCTCAATTGCAGAGGCTCACTCTCCTGCCCTCTGGATTCCCTTATCTGCCTCAGCTATAGTCACACTCTCCTGTCACTGACCACCTTCTAAATCAGAAGATCCTATCCTAATGGGTGTGATCACCTCCTGGTACAAAGCATCCAGGTAACTTTCCCCCTCTCTGATGTGTCGCAGTGTCTGCAGCTCAGCCTCCAGCTCAATGACTCTAACCTAAAGAAACTCAAGACGCAGACACTTACTGCAGGTGTGCTTGCCCTGGATAACACTGGTCTAAAACAGCGAGAGGAGAGCCGGGATGTTTACAGTTTAAAACAGGGAGAACAAAGCCGGGATTTTCAAAGTTTCAAACAGTAAGAGGAGAGCTGGGATTTTTACAGTTGAAAACAATGAGAGGAGAGCCGTGATTTTTAAAGTTAAAAAACAGCGAGAGGAGAGCCTGGATTTTCAGTTTCAAATAGTGAGAGCCAAGATTTTTACAGTTTAAAACAGCCAGAGGAGAGCCTGGATTTTCACAGTTTAAAACAGTGAGAGGAGAGCAGGAGTTTCACATTTTAAAACAGCGTGAGGAGAGCCAGGTACACACGGAGAGCGGACCTGCGTGAAAAGGGCATTGGCGGCGGGAGATTAAAACCGGTGGCAGAGGAGGCCCTTCAACCTGTTTCTACCTGTCAGAGTTGAAGTGTGATGTCACAGGAAAGCAGGTAGGTGATTGGTGGATATCTCTTCCCTGTCTCTTTTGATGGGCCAAGTGGTTTAAATCAGGAGGCGTTTTTACAGCTGTAGACTACAGTTAAGACATTCACTTTAAAATATTTAACATCCAAATTAATTAATTAAATAGAATAGAGATGGCAGGGCAGGTGATGTGTTGCAGCTGTAGCATGTGGGTGCTGGTGGATGCCGGTGCGATCCATGGTGACCACACCTGCAGCAAGTGTTGGCTGCTCGAGGAATTTCAGCTCAGAGCTGATGAGCTGAGGGGAAGGATCCAGTTGTCGTGGTCCATGTGGGAACCATTGACATTGGTAGGATGAGGAAAGAAGTTCTACTGAGGGACTATGAGCAATCGGAGCTCAATTAAAAAGCAGAACCACAAAGGTAATAATCTCCGGATTACTACCTGAGCAACGTGCAAATTGGCGTAGGGTAAATAAGATTAGAGTGGTAAATGCACGG
Organism: Carcharodon carcharias; assembly: GCF_017639515.1. NCBI lineage: Eukaryota > Metazoa > Chordata > Chondrichthyes > Lamniformes > Lamnidae > Carcharodon > Carcharodon carcharias. The sequence continues at coordinate 83,713,144 of NC_054469.1, read as the reverse complement.
CTCAAAGATTGGTGTGGAAGAAATGAGTTCCAATTCATTGGGCACTGGAACCAGTACTGGGGAAGGAGAGAGCTGATTTGTTGGTACAGGCTTCATTTGAACCATGCTGGGACCAGTGTCCTGATGAATCGTGTAGCTAGGGTTATAGATAGGGCTTTAAACTAATTAGTGGTGGGGAGGGTTCAATTGAAGGGAAGTTTAGAAAATCAAAAATCAACGAGAGAGCAGAGGTGCAGGTTAGTGAAGAGATGAACGACAATCAAAGTGTGACAGGAAGGGGCAGAAAATATAAGCAGAAGAGTGCAGCAGAAATTGGAACCAGAATGAGTAATAATTTAAAAAAGTCAAAGCTTAAGGCTCTTTATATGAATGCACGCAGCATTTGTAACAAAATAGATGAGTTGACAGCACAAATAGAAATAAATGGATATGACTTGATAACTATTACAGAGACATGGTTGTAGGGTGACCAAGATGGGGTACTCAATATTCATGGGTATTCGACATTCTGGAAAAATAGGCAAAAAGGAAAAGTAGATGGGGTAGCTTTGTTAATAAAGGAAGGTATCAGTGCGGTGCTGAGTAGCAATACAGGTGCAATAGATCATGATGTGGAATCAGTTTGGATGGAAATAAGGAATAGCAAGAGGAAGAAATCATGAGTGGAAGGTGTCCAAAGGCCCCCAAAGAGTTGCCTCACTGTAGGACAAAGTATAAATTGGGAAATAACAGAGGTGTGTAAGAAGGGGCTACAATTGTCATGGGTGATTTTAATCTGCATATTGGATTGGCAGAGGTAACATGGAAGACAAATTTGTAGAATGCATCAGGGATTGTTTCTTAGAGCAATAAGTTGCAGAACCTATCAGGGAACAGGCTATTTTCGATCTAGTAATATGTAATGAGGTAGGATTAATAAGAGATCTTGTACTTAAGGATCCTGTAGGGGGTAGCAATCACAACATGGTGGAACTTCAAATTCAGTTTGAGGGCGATCAACTCGGATCTCAAGCCAGTGTCATCGACTTAAATAAGGGCAATTACAGAGGTATGAAGAAAGAGTTGTCTGAAGTGGGCTGGGAAAATAGACTAAGGGCAAGGTCAGTGGATGAGCTGTGGCAGACAGTTAAGCAGATATTTCATAACACTCAGCAAAAATTTATCCCAGTCGAAAAGAGGGACTTGATGAGAAGGATGAACCATCTATGGTTAACTATAGTGGTCAAGGGGAGTCTCCCGTCAAAAATTAAGGTTTACAAAGTGGCGAAAACTAGTGGTAGGCCAGAGAATTGGGAATTTTTTAGGAACCAGCAGCAGATGACTAAAAAGCTAATAAAAAGGGAGAAAATTGATTATGAGAGTAAACTGGTAAGAAATATTAAAACAAAGAGCAAGAGCTTCTTTATATGGGTATATAAAAAGAAAGAGAGTAGCTAATGTGAGCGTGGAACCTTTCGAGGATATGACTGGAGAACTGATAATGGGAAACAGGGAAACGGCAGGTAGTTTAAACCAATATTTTGCATTGGTCTTCATGGTTGAGGGCATTATAAACATTCCACAGATATCAGATAAGCAAGGAGCTAATGAGAGGAAGGATCTTGTAACAGTCCCTATCATGAAGGACACAGTATTTGAGAAACTAATGGGACTAAAGGCAGATAAGTCGCCAGGACCTGATGGCCTGCACCCAAGGGTTTTAAAGGAAGTGGCTGCAGAGATAGTGGAGGCATTGGTCAAAATATTCCAGAACTCACTGGGTTCCAGGAGGGTCCCAGAGGATTGGAAAACCACTAATGTGACGCCCCTGTTCAAGAAGGGAAGGAGACAAAACGCTGGAAACTATAGGCCAGTCAGGCTAACATCTGTCATTGGGAAAATGCTAGAATCCAATATAAAGGAAGAAATAGCAAGACATTTAGAAAAGCTTATTGCAATCAAACAGAGTCAACATGGTTTTGTGAAAGGGAAATTGTGTTTGACAAATTTGCTAGAGTTCTTTGAGGATATAACAAGCAGAGTTGATAAAGGGGAAACAGTAGATGTAATTTATTTGGATTTCCAGAAGGCATTCCATAAGGTGCCACATAAAAGGTTATTGCACAAGATACGAGCTCACGGCATTGGGGGTGATGTATTAGGATGGATTGAGGATTGATTAACACACAGAAGACAGAGAGTCGGGATTAATGGGTCTTTTTCAGGTTGGAAAGGCATAACTAGTGGAGTGCCACAAGGATCAGTCCTAGGGCCTCAATTATTTATTATCTATATTAATGACTTGGAGGAGAGGACAGAGTGTAATGTATCCAAGTTTGCTAATGATACAAAAATAGGTCGGAGGGCATGTTGTAATGAGGACATAAAGAATCTGCAAGGGGATGTAGACAGGTTGAGTGAGTGGGCAAAAACTTGGCAGGTGGAGTTTGTTGTAGGAAAGTCTGAAGTCATACACTTTTTTATGAAAAATCAAAAGGCAGACTATTATTAAAATGGAGAGAGGCTCCAAAAAAGTGCAGCACAGAGGGATCTGTGTTTTCTTGTGCATGAAACAGAAAAAGTTAGCATGCAGGTGCAGCAAGTAATTAAGAAGGCAAATGGAATTTTGGCCTGTATTGCTAGGGGGTTGGAGTTTAAAAATAGGGAGGTCTTGTTACAACTGTAGAGGGTGTTGGTGAGGCTGCACTTGGGGTACTGTGTACAGTTTTGGTTCTCATATTTAAGTAAGGATAAACTGGCATTGGATGCAGTTCAAAAGAGATTCACTGGATTGATTCCTGGGATGAAGGGGTTAACTTATCAAGAATGGCTAAACAGGTTAGGCCTTTATTCTTTGTAGTTTAGAAGAATGAGGGGTGATCTTATTGAAACGTACAAGATTCTGAAGGGGGTTAACATTGAGAAGATGTTTCCACTAGTGCGGGAATCTCGAACAAGGGCACATAGTTACAGAATAAGGGGACACTCATTTAAAACTAAAATTTGAAGGAATTTCTTCTTTCAGAAGGTAGTGAACATCTGGAATTCTCTACCTCAGATTTGTGGTGGCTGGATCACTGAAAGTATTTAAAGAGGAGGTAGATAGATTTTTGAAATATCGGGGAGTTGAGGGCTATGAGGAACTGGCACGAAAGAGGCTATGAGGCCTGGGGCAGAACAGCTATGATCTTATTGAATAGCGGGGCAGGCTTGAGGGGCCAAATGGCCTACTCCTGGTCCTATCTCTTATGTTATCCAGGAGCACCCACATGCTGCAGCCATGACACATCACCTATCCTGCCATAATGACTTAATTATTTTATTCAATTATTTATTTTCTTTGAGAGATTTATTATTCTTATCACAAATTCCTGTACTATTATAAACCTTAGGAATAGAGAAGGCCTTGATTACTTACCAGATACTCATTAAACAGTTAGCTTCTTCCCTGTAGCAGAGCAAGAACCAGTTCCTACAAGGTGAAAGAGTTGGAAAAAGCATTGGAGCACTTCCCTTCCCTGCTTACCAACTCCCTCAGCTAACCAAACTCCCACACTCCATTGACGTCACCTATTCCGTGCTGGTCGCATTGAGTAGATCTAAATTTATATGTTCTAAACAAAGGGACCAACTGAACCTCTGAGTCTCCAGGTCCTCTTTTCACCTGCTCTTCTAGGTGGTGGTTACTCTCTCTAGGTCCTCTCGCTCTTCTAGATGGTGGTTACAGTATCCGCGTCCTATTTTCACCCGCTCTTGCTGATTTCCATGGGCATCTGCCTCCGTAAAACACAGATGTGCAATCCGACCCTATTTCTGCCCTTGCAAAAATGGTAGGTGATGTGTTTTAAGGGTGGGACTTCCGATTTTTGGGCTCGCCCTCCACTTTCGCAATGCTGGAGAGACCCTCCATCGTTACAAAAATCCAGGCCAATGCGTCTGCAAAGGGATATGGATAGGTTAATCAAGTGGGCAAAAGACCTGGCAGATGGAGTATAATGTGGGAAAATGTGAGGCTTCCACTTTGCAGGAAGAATAGAAAAGCAGGATATTATTTAAATGGGGAGAAACTGCAGAATGCTGCAGTACAGAGGAACCTGGGTGTCCTTGTACATGAATCATAAAAAGTCAGCATGCAGATGGAGCAAGTAATTAGGAAGACAAATGAAATATTGCCATTTATTGCAAGGAAGAGTATAAAGATAGGAAAGTCTTGCTACAACTGTACAAGACATTGGTGAGACTATACCTAGAGTATTGTGTACAGTTTTGGTTTCCTTATTTAAGAAGGGTTATACTTGCATTGGAAACATTTCAGAGAAGATTAACTAGCCTAATTCCTGGGATGAAGGCAATTATTGTATTATAGGTGGAGTAGGTTGGGTCTATACTGTATTAGAGTTTAGAAGAATGAGAGATGAACCTTATTGAAACATAAAATTCTCAGAGGCTTGACAGGGTAGATTCAGCGGTGTTTCCCCTTGGGGGGAATCTAGAAATAAGGGGGCACAGTTTAAAAATAAGGGGCCCCCCATTTAAGCTGGAGATAAGGAGGAATTTCTTCTCTCAGAGGGTTGTTAGTCTTTGGGATTCTCTTCTCCAGCGAGTAGTAGAAGCTGGGCCATTGAATATATTCAAGGCTGAGTTAGACATATTTTTGATGTAGGAGCGAATCAAGGGTTTTGGGTGGCAGGCAGGAAAGTGGAGTTAAGGCCACATTCAGATCAGCTGTGACCTTATTTAATTTTGGAGCAGGCTCAAAGGACTGAATGGCCTATTTCTGCTCCTATTTCTTATGATCTTATTCAATCATTGTTGCATGCTGAGTGTCATCTTATTCTGCCTGCGCTGCATACTTCCGGCAGCTCTTCACTGTGCACGTGCCTTAATGCCCTCACTAATATGGTGTCTGGTGCAACTCACCCCAGTGCATGACATAGATACCATTTTGCAGATCTAAGGGTGCTCAAATTGTCCTATAAGTGGGTGCAATGATCCCAATTTTGTGTCCGGTATGTTTCCAAAAGAAAACAACAGAATTTTCAGTGTGAAATATTTAAATCTTACAATTATAAAGCAGTGTTTTTATTTACTTTGCTACGTATTTGAAAATGATTAGAGTACTCCCAACATTAACTAACAGAAGTTCATTACCATTTGTGACTGTTTCCATGGGAAGCCACACCACTTTGATGGTTTAACAATAAATGGAGTGTCCATTAAGTGTTTTACACCCACAGATCTGAACTTAGCTCCAAATATTATGGCATACTGCCTTTCTGCAGTGGGGTTACACAGAATTATCTTAAATTATGATCAGTTTTCCTAGCATTTGTTCCTGAGACATGACCATTCCCTAGGCGCAGTGGTTAGTTAAATTGGGGCAGGGATCTGTTCTGCTGTATCTGCATCTGCTCATGTCATCCCAGGATTTCCATCTCGTGCCTGTTTGGGGGTGCAGAGCATGGTGTGTACACCCGATGAACTAGTTAGTGAAGTGGGCGGGTAAGTTTCCAAACCTCCCGTCTTAATTTGTAGTGCTGGGCAGTTCCCTAACTTGGGGCACCCCATGAACATGATATTGGGGACTTTTGCTGGGATCCTCCTCAGACTGGAGAACCTGAAGGCACCTGGCAGTGGACTAAAGACAGGTCTAAATACAAGTAAACACACAAGTTTGTTTGGGTTTTGGGTCCTTCTGGCTGCTGCAGTAGAACCACAGTCACAAGGCCCTGAAGCTACCTTTAGGCCTGCAGCTGCACCCTCTGGTTTTTCTCTGTTTTTAAGTACTAGGACCTGACCAAGGGTGACATTGTACTGAAGATTCCCGCATGTCTTATTTGTAGCAGTGCTGGGCTGGAGGCACTGAGAGGTGTGCACGCGGCTGTACTTTAAATGTGGTCCCGGGCATGATGAAGCAGCGAGGTGATGGCGTGGTGGACAAAGGACAGCCCACCCACCACAGAAACAGCATGTTTCCCAGGAATGCATAGTTAATGCGGGGGGTTTGGGACGATACAGCGTGAGAAGCAGTCACTGCGGCCAGCAGGTAAAACATCATTTTACCTGTCTGCTAACGCACTTAGTGTACATTTGGGATGATTCTGCCCATTATCTCCTACATATGCACTCAGTAATCAAATAGTCCAAGATCAGGTTGGGCTTGGTGTATTGGACACAGTAAAAACTCCTCTACTCTGCCAGAGCTTCAGCATCAATTTCATAAGAGCCTATTGTATCACTCAACATTTTTCCTAATTCCCACAGCAACTATTTTTGTACAGTCTCTAACAATTTAGTGCTGTTTGCCATCAGATTATGGTGAATCTGTGGCTGAATCTCAAGGTCATTTCATGTAGAAGATTTACAGCATGTAGTGAACAAAAAACATCATCCTGGGCTGGATTTGAACCATGTTTCAGGGTGAAAGGACACTGCTCCATCCAATCCCCTGATCAGGGGACTTTCTTAAGATCAACTGAAAACAGACACAACAAAGGCATTGTATCCAGTACAATGATAGCAATTGTGCAATCTAAACTTTTTTTATGGGTACCATCCAAGGATTAGCATTCAAAAGCCATTTTTACTCTGTTCCAGAATTGGTCACCTCATGGCCCATTTTCTAGATAAGAAAAACTGAATTTTCATGATCTCATTCAATATATATATGATTGCTAGGATTCAGTCACATCACAATCAGTCTCTGCACCTTCAGAGGTAGGTTGACAGCAGCGTGGAACCACTCTAAGTATCTGCAGTGTGAACATTTTTGATTGCCTATGGAATGGACTAAGCTGTAGTCACTTTGATTCAATAGTGCACACATTCTTTTGCCCGTGTTCTATTCTGGAAAGTGAACTGAACCAGGCAATGGTGCCAAGAGAACTGACATCATCACAGTTAACTAGATAACGGCAACAAATGAAAGATGGTTAACTCTGGGTTGACTAAATGTGCTTTGTAAATGATTTCAGTGTGAGAACTGAATGACATATTCACAAAAGATAATTAGTCATGCACCATAAAATCATCGAATTATAAAGAGCAGAAGTAGTCCTTGTGACTTATTGTGCCTGTGCAGGCTGTATGAAAGAACTATCCAATTAGTCCCACTTCTTTGCTCTTTCCCATAGCCTTACAAATTTTTTCCTTTTCAAGCCTATAATATAATCATAATTACATTTTGAGCACCCTAATAAGAGTATGTAGAAGATCAACACAATATGCAGTATTACTCATCAGAGAACAACATTTTACTCGTAATACTTATTACAGTATGCAAAACTTAAAAATGATAATTAACTGTTACTTAGATAACATAATCTAATTAATCTTTGTCCATCGTTTAACGGTCTGCCTTAGGGAAGGGAGTATTGTCTTTAAAACGCTATCATTTTAAATTCCTCAAAAGTAATTTATTGTTTTGGTGCATTTTCTTATTGCATCTCATTTCATTGTAGCTGCAGACACTGAATCCACTGAGACCGTAATGCTATTATACAACATATTAAAACACTTCAGAATGAAATTATGACAGTAAAAGCATGGGCATTACTAAATGTAAGCTCTAGAATTGCCTTTCACCCATTCAATAAGGAAGTAACATCTTTAGGGAAGTACACACTAATTTAGCTTTTCGCCCCCCACCTCCCCCTTTATTAACATTCTAGCCATTTTAAAGGCCTCTCTGATCATGAAAAAAACATTTCTCTGTCCTTACCCCTACAGCTGTTCCATAGAAAGACCTGCATTTATGCAGTGCCTTTTACACTTTCAGGATGTTATAAAGTGCTTTAATGCCAATTATGTACTTTTGAAATGTAGTTATCATTATGTTGTAGGAAACAGTAATTAACAATTACCTTATGGGATTAATTAATAATTCTGAACTCTTTTGTATCCCTAATTTTCATCACTCTAACACTGGTGGTTGTGCCTGTCTAGGCCCTAAGCCCTGGAATTACTTTCATAAACCTCTCTATCTCTCTATTCCTCTCTCCTTCTTTAAATTGCTTCTAAAAAGTTAATCTATTTGATCATCCTTATGGCCTCATGTGAAGCACCTTGGAACATGTTTTTATACATTAAAAGTGCTTTATAAAGGCAACCATTTTAATTCCTGAGGCTGGATTGGCTGAGGTGATGGTGTAATGGTTTTGTTGCTAGTAATCCAGAGACCCAGGGTAATGCTCTGGGGACCTGGGTTTGAATCCTGCTTTGGCACATGGTGAAATTTGAATTTAATAAAAACCTAGAAACAAAAGTCTAACAATGACCACCATGAAATCATTGTCGATTGCTGTAAAAACCCATCTGGTTCACTAATTCCCTTTAGAGAAGAAAATCTATCGTCCTTACCTGGTCTGGCCTACATGTGACTCCAGACCAACAGAAATGTGGTTCACTCTTAAATGTCCTCTGAAATGGCCTAGCAAGCAAGTACTCAGTTGTAACAAAGTCACAAAAAAGGAATGAAACCGGACGGACCACCTGGCATTGACCTAGGCACTGGAAACGACAACGACAATCGCAATCGCAGCCCTGTCGACCCTGCAAAGTCCTCCTTACTAACATCTGGGGGCTAGTGCCAAAATTGGGAGAGCTGTCTTACAGACTAGTCAAGGAACAGCCTGACATAGTCATCCTCATGGAATCATACCTTACAGATAATGTGCCAGACACCACCATCACCATCCCTGGGTATGTCCTGTCCCAACGGCAGGACAGGTCCAGTCAAGGTGGTGGCACAGTGTTATACTGTCAGGAGGGAGTTGCCCTGGGAGGACTCAACATCATGATGCCCATGAAGTCTCTCGGCATCAGGTCAAATATGGGCAAGGAAACCTCCTGCTGTTTACCATGTATCATCCACCTTGGCTGATGAATCAGTGCTCCTCCATTTTGTACACCACTTAGGGGAAGCACTGAGGGTGGCAAGGGCGCACAATGTACTCTAGGTTGCGGATTTCAATGTCCATCATCAAGTGTGGCTCAGTAGCACCAGTGCTGACTGAGCTGACTGAGTCCTAAAGGACATAGCTGCTAGACTGGGTCTGTGGCAGGTGGTGAGGGAACCAACAAGAGAGAAAAACATACTTGACCTCATCCTCACCAACCTGCCAGCTACAGATGCATCTGTCCATGACAGTATCGGTGGGAGTCATTGTGGAGATGAAGTCTCGTCTTCACATTGAGGATACCCTCCATCGTGTTGTGTGGCACTACCACTGTGCTAATTGGGATAGATTTCAAACAGATCTAGCAACTCAAGACTTGGCATCAATGAGGCACTGTGGGCCATCAGCAGCAGCAGAATTGTACTCAGACACAACCTGTAACCTCATGGCCTGTCATATCCCCCACTCTACCATTACCATCAAGTCAGGGGATCAACACATGATTCAATGAAGAGTGCAGGAGGGCATGTCAGGAGCAGCATCAGGCATACCTAAAACTGTGGTGTCAACCTGATGAAGCTATAACACAGGACTACTTGCATGCCAAACAGCATAAGCAACAAGTGATAGACAGGGTTAAGCGATTCCACAACCAACAGATCAGATTTAAGGTCTGTAGTCCTGCCACATCCAGTCGTGAATGGTGGTGGACAATTAAACAACTCACTGGTGGAGGAGGCTCCACAAATACCACATCCTCAATGATGGAGGAGCCCAGCACATCCGTGTAAAGAATAAGGCTGAAGCATTTGCTACAATCCTTGGCCAGAAGTGCCGAGTGGATGATCCATCTCGGCATCCTCCAGAGGTCCCAGCATCACAGATGCTAGTGATCAGCCTATTCGATTCACTCCACATAACATCAAGAAATGGCTGAATGCACTGGATACTGCAAAGGCTATGGGCCCTGACAATATTCCGGCAATGGTACGGAAGACTTGTGTTCCAGAACTTGCCGTGCCGCTAGGAAAGCTGTTCCAGTACACCTACAACACTGGCATCTACCTGAATATGTTGAAAATTGCCCAGGTATGTTCTGTGCACAAAAAGCAGGACAAATCCAACCCGGCCAATTACCGCCCCATCAGTCTACTCTTGATCATCAGTAAAGTAATGAAAGGGTCATCAAGAGTGCTATCAAGTGGCACTTGCTTAGTAATAACCTGCTCACTGACGGCCAGTTTGAGTACTGCCAGGGCCACTCAGCTCCAGGCCTCATTACAGCTTTGGTTCAAATATGGTAAAAAGAGCTGAACTCCGGAGGTGAGGTGAGAGTGACTGCCCTTGACATCAAGGCCGCATTTGACTGAGAGTGGCATCAAGGCGCTCTGGCAAAACTGGTGTCAATGGGAATTGGGGGAAAACTCTTCATTGGTTGGAGTCATACTTAGCACAAAGGAAGATGGTTGTAGTTGTTGGAGGTCAGTCATCTCAGCTTCAGGGCATTGCCGCAGGAGTTGCTCAGGGTAGTGTCCTCAACCCAACCATCTTCAGCTGCTTCATCAACGACCTTCCTTCCATCATAAGGTCAGAAGTTTGGACATTCGCTGATGATTGCACAATGTTCAGCACCATCCGCAACTTCTCAGATACTGAAATAGTCCATGTCCAAATGCAGCAAGACCTGGATAATATCCAGGCTTGGGCTGACAAGTGGCAAGTAATATTCGCACCACACCAGTGTCAGGCAATGACCATCTCCAACAAGAAAGAATCTAACCATCGCCCCTTGATGTTCAATGGCATTACCATCACTGAATCCCCCACTATCAACATCCTGTGGGTTAGCATTGACCAGAAACTGAACTGGACTAGCCATATAAATACTGTGGTTACAAGAGCAGGTCAGAGATTAGGAATTATGTGACGAGTAACCCACCTCCTGACTCCCCAAAGCCTATCCACCATCTACAAGGCACAAGTCAGGAGTGTGATGGAATACTCCCCACTTGCCTGACTGAGTGCAGCTCCCGCAACACTCAAGAAGCTTGACACCATCCAGGACAAAGCAGCCCACTTAACTGGCACACATCCACCAACATTCACTCCCTCCACCACTGATGCACAGTAGCAGAAATGTGTACCATTACAAAATGCACTGCAGGAATTCACCAAGGCTCCTTAGACAGCACCTTCCAAACCCACCACCACTACCATCTAGAAGGACAAGTGCAGCAGACATATAAGAACACCACCACCTGGAAGTTCCCCTCCAAGTCACTCACCATCCTGACTTAGAAATATATCGCTGTTCCTTCACTGTTGCTGGGTCAAAATCCTGGAACTCCCTTCCTAACAGCACTGTGGGTGTATCTATACCACAGGAACTGCAGCAGTTCAAGAAGGCAGCTCACCACCATCTTCTCAAGGGCAACTAAAGATGGGCAATAAATGCTGGCCTAGCATTCCATGAATGAATTTAAAAAATGTAGAGCAGTGAGAGTGGGAGCTGCAGGTCAATATAGGGCACTCCTGCTAACAGAAACAGTAGTTTTGTCATGTGATTTGTTGTGAATTTCTAATTAATCCCTTCTTTCTATCGGATGGCTTTTCAGAGTGGAGACATTTTTTAGAAGTTGCTTAAAAAATTGGGCCATGAAAAGAGTAAGAAGAAAGACTTGCATTTATTTGCCACCTCAGGATAATGGTCAATGACATTCTTTTTAAGTAAAGTCAGTGCTGTCATGTAGAAAATGTAGCAACCAATTTGCACATAGCAAGCTCTCACAAATAGCAATGGGGATCAAACACGACAACAGCTCCTGTAGAGAAAAAGACTGCTGCAAATTTGAAAGACTGCTGGTCCTGTTTCTGAACTACATCATTCTATGACTTCGTAATTAGCCTTCGCCATTTCTTTAACTGTGACTGTGTTCTGGGTGTGGTAACAGAAGAGAAGATTATTCACTGTCAGGTTTTGGTTTTTTTATGGCTGCTTGACGAAAGAAAGATTTAGAAATGATTCATGTTTAAATTTCTGATCTAAAATTACGTGAGTTCACACATGTTTATAATTCTCTGTACAGCTGTTGGGATATTGAAGGATACTCATGTGTTAATTAGCCAATTATTCTGACTGGATTCCAGATGTCCAGAGGCCATAATTTGACTATAAGTGGGCTATCCACTTGAAAAGGTATCCCTAGGTACCCAGTGAGGTTGTCTGCTGAGGTTATATATTCAGGAGAAAGGTAGTTAGTTTGGGTTTCTGGTCCTACTGGTGAATAATTAAATGGAGAAGAAGTTAGCCTTCCTAATTCCTGGGATACGTAGAAAAAGAAAAAGGGTGTACATTTAACATTAGCAGCCCAGTTAGGACTGCAAAGGAGGCTTGGCCTAACAAGGGAAAATGCAGTCGTCTTAAGCTAAGGGCCTGTGAGAACCGGCAGGATGAGCAAGAAATATTAAATTAAATGGTGTGGTTTACTTGATCACTTTTTGTAGCTTCTTTTCAAGGAAGGGGTTGAAGTTATGCAAAGCAAGTGAGTTTTGATGAAAATTGCTATTTTGTATGATTACCTGCTTGCAAAAAAAAATAGCTGCTTAACAATTTTACTGCACCCATTTTCCTCAGGTAACTCCTGTACATAGTGTACTCACATAATGGTGTCACTTCCCTATAAAGGTCTGCTCAAACAATAAAAAAACCCAGAGAAAATAAATAGATCTAAAAAAAATGCTTTACCTCAACAAAATAACCAAATCTGCATCACATGATAGTTTTTCAAGCCCAAGTGTTCCTTCTGTCCGAATATAATGGATTTTCTCCCTGAAATCAAACAATATAGAAATATAAAAATTGTAAAGGAACTCAATAACTTAGTGTTTATAAAACATAATGAGGAAAGCAAATTTGGCCTCGATCCATTCAGATATATTTCACTGATGAGACTTCAACCTTTCTGATCCAGTAAAAGAAAACTATTTTTCCTTAACTGCACTGCACATTAGAGCTAATTCACCAACTTTGAGCTACTGGTGAGGACCTTCACTCATAAGTAGCAGATACTGGAAATTTTATAGCGTATATCAGAAACTCAGGCATATACAAAGTCAGAAAAATGCCCATCTTTTCCCCATGGTGCGGAATTGTCCAAGTTTTGCATTTTCTTCTCATGGTCTAAGTGCATGTGTAAATGTATAGGGGAAGGTGGTGGTGCATTGTTATTGTCACTGGGCTAGTATTCCAGAGACCCAGGGTAATACTCTGGGGACCTGGGTTCAATCCCTACCATGGCAGATGGTGAAATTTGAATTCAATAAAAATCTGTAATGAAAAGACTAATGATAGCTGAAACCGTTGCCGATTGTTATAAAAACCGATCTGGCTCACTATTATTCTTTAAGGAAGGAAATCCGCTGTCCCTACATGTGACTCCTGGGTCTGGATGCAGAGCAATGTGGTTGACTTTTAAATGCTCTCTGAAATGACTTAGCAAGCCACTCAGTTGTATCAAAACAGCTACAAAGTGTATAAACTGAGTGGACCACTCGGCATCAACTTAGGCACCAGAAACAACAACGGCAAACTCAGTCCTGTCGACACTGCAAAGTCCTCCTTACTAACATCTGGGGGCTTGTGCCAAAATTGGGAGAGCTGAACACAGACTAGACATACTCATGGAATCGTAACTGACAATGTCCCAAACACCACCGGCCCTTGGTATGTCCCTCCAGTAGGACAGACCCAGCAGAGATGGCGGCACAGTGGTATGCAGTCAGGAGGGAGTTGCCCTGAGAATCCTCAACATCGACTCTGGACCCCATGAAGTCTCACGGCATTAGGTCAAACATGGGCAAGGAAATCTCCTGCTGATTTCCACGTACTGGCCCCCCACCCCCTCAGCTGATGAATCAGTGCCCTTCCATGTTGAACACTATTTGGAGGAAGCAAGGGTGGCAAAGATGCAGATGTACTCTGGGTGGGGGACTTCAATGCCCATCACCAAGAGTGTCTTGGTAGCACCACTACTGACCGAGCTGGCTGAGTGCTAAAGGACATAGCTGATAGACTGGGCCTGTGGCAGGAGGTGAAGGAACCAACAAGAGAGAAAAACATTCTTGACCTCACCCTCACTAAGCTGCCTGCCGCAGATATATCTGACAGCATTCGTAAGAGTGACCACTGCACATTCCTTGTGGAGACGAAGTCCCATCTTCACATTGAGGACACCCTGAATCATTTTGTGTGACAATACCACTGTGCCAAAAGGATCAATTTTGAACAGATCTAGCAACTCAAGACTGGGCACCCATGAGGCGCTGTGGGCCATCAACAGCAGCACCAGAATTGTACTCAACCACAATCTGTAACCAGGCCCAGCATATCCCCCATTCTACCATTACCACTAAATCAGGGAAACAACCCTGGTTCAATGAAGAGTGCAGGAGGGCATGCCAGGGGTAGCACCAGGCATTCCTAAAAATGAGGTGTCAACCTGGTGAAGCTACAACTCAGGATTACTTGCGTGCCAAGCAGCATAAGCAGCGAGTGATAGACAGATCTAAGTGATTCCACAACCAATGGATCAGATCTAAGTTCTACAGTCCTGTCACATCCAGTCGTGAATTGTGGTGGACAATTAAACAACTCACTGGAGGAGGGGACTCTACATATATCCCCATCCTCAATGATGGGGGAGCCCAGCACATCAGTGCAAAAGATAAGGCTAAAGCATTTGCAACAATCTTCAGTTGGAAGTGCTGAGTGCTTGATTCACCTTGGCCTCCTCCGGAGCTCCCCAGCATCACAGATGCCAGTCTCCAGCCAATGTGATTCACTCCATGTGACATCAAGAAATGGCTGAAGACACAGGATTGTGCGAAGGCATGGGCCCTGACAATATTCCGGCAATAGTAATGAAGACTTGTGCTCCAGAACCTGCCGTGCCACTAACCAAGTTGTTCCAGTACAGCTACAACACTGGCATCTACCTGGCAATGTGGAAATTGCCCAGGTATGTCCTGTGCACAAAAAGCAGGACACATTCAACCTGGCCAATTACAGCCCCATCAGTTTATTCTCGATCATCAGTAAAGTGATGGGAGGGTTATCAAGAGTGCTATCAAGTGGCACTTTCTTAGAAATGACCTGTTCACTGATGTTCAGTTTGGGTTCCCCAGGATCACTCTGCTCCTGACATCATTAGAGCCTTGGTTCAAACATGGACAAAGGAGCAACTCCTGAGGCGAGAGTGACATCCTAAGCCCAACCATCTTCAGCTACTTCATCTATGACCTTCCTTCCATCATAAGGTCAGAAATGGGGACGTTCGCTGATGATTGCACAATGTTCAGCACTATTCACGAATCCTCAGGTACTGAAGCAGTCCATGTCCAAATGCAGCAAAACCTGGACAATAACCAGACTTCGTCTGATAAGTGGCAAATAACATTCATACCACACAAGTGCCAGGCAACAACCATCTCCAACAAGAGAGAATCTAACCATTGCCGCTGGATTTTCAAGGCATTACCACCACTGAATACCCCACTATCATCATCCTGGGGGTTATCATTGACCAGAAACTGAATTGGGCTAGCCATATAAATACTGTGGCCATAAAAGCAGGTTAGAGGCTTGGAATACTGCGGTGAGTAACTCATCTCCTGACTCCCCAAAGCCTATCTGCCGTCTATAAGGCACAAGTCAGGAGTGGGATGGTATGTTCTCCATTTGCCTGGATGAGTGCACCTCCCACAACACTCAAGAAGTTCAACACCATCCAGGACAAAGCAGCCCGCTTTGGTGGCACCCCATCCACACACATTCACTCTCTTCACCACTGACACACAGTGGCAGCAGTGAGTATCATCTACAAGCTGCAAGGCAGGAACTCACCAAACCTCCTTAGACAGCATCTTCCAAACGACAGCTACCATCTAGAAGGACAAGGGCAGCAGACACACGGGAACACCACCACCTGGAAGTTCCCCTCCAAACCACTCACCATCCTGATTTGGAAATATATATTGACCCACTGTCGCTGGGTCAAAATCCTGGAACTCTCTCTCTAACAGCACTTTGGGTGTACCCACACCACATGGACTGCAGCGGTTTAAGGCAGCAGCTCACCACCACCTTCTCAAGAGCAATTAGGGATGGGCAATAAAGCCTGGCCTAGTCAGCGACGCAGTTCCCATGAATGAATTAAAGAAAGATATAAATACACAATGTTGAATTAGGAAATTTGGGTCTATATAAATTACCATTGATGATAATAATGATGAATGTTTAATGTGTTGATACAACATTTTTCTATTTATTAGTCTGACAGATGGAATAAGTCTAACAAAGGAATCACAAGATTTATAAATGTTTTAACACTTCTGTTACAATTGTGGACAGAGGAATGTCATACAAATGTATTAAACCTTTGTTTGCTACTGGCTCTAGCCGCCATTTTAACATCATATTTTTTGCTAAACTCTATGGTCACGAGAAAGCTATGTTCATTATTTTATATTTTACTCTATACGGCTTTTTCATTAAAGTAAAAAAAAAAAATGCCCCCCTCTTATTGAAGATGTTGACCCATGCTGGAGTACAGATTCACAGCTGCAACCCATTCCTCTGGACATCTCCCAAGTGCCTATACTTCATCCTAGTGCTGAATGTTTTTTCAACCTTGGCGTCCATACCACCTGAGTCGATCCTGTCCTTAAAGAAGACCCATACAGACAGACCCTTTCCCACAGGACTGATGGGGTGGGAATAAAGAGTTCCTTCATTTTTTTGCTTCTTAGCCAGCATAGTGAGGCTAACTGTAGCTAGCATTTCTGGTTGATTAGGTTTACTCAGCATCAAGGTCCTTCCTAGCTCATACCACTCAGTTTCACAGTCCAGGGATTGGAGCTGAGTCCATCCTAGTTGCACTGAACAGTATTACAATCCAGTGATTGCACCTGGGTCCTCTCTAGCCTGTGCTATTTAGTATCAGAACTAGTGAGATATTAACTTTCTGAGCCATTGTGTGAATTATGAAATAGAACATAGGGTTTATTTCTCTAATTTAAAATGTAGTTTCTGCCTCATGGCTCTCGTAATGTTTCGTCAGAGGAAGCGATTATCATAACCGATCAGGACGCAACATGAATTTTTTTTAAATAAAGAAAACTGATCATATTTAAAGCTGGAAAGATAATTTTACCTCCCGTGCATTCCACATGTCTTGCATTCACAAGTGCCAAGCAGCCACCCAGGAGGGCAAAGACCATCCTGCTCTAATTGACAGAATGATTGAAATCAGCGTGTTTTCCATACATTGTGCTGCTGGAGGAGCCATGTGCCAAAGGTGATCGCTGATCTGCGACTCACACAGAGCAGCCTTCAGTCAGTTTGATGGGGGGAGGAGGGAGGGGTGCAGAAATCAGCTTTGTTAATTCTCCAGTCAAAAGCTTCAACCAATGAAGAGTAACCACAAAATGATGCTTCAAACAAATTCAGAGCAGCAGACTTCTGGGCCTTTTGTGCATTTCAAACTGAAAACAAATGGCAGGAACATGACCCTGTGATGGCAGGAACAGATATAATGCATCTCTTGAGAGTGCTCTATAAAATGAATACAACATGTGGATGTGGATTCAGGCAGTGTTTCATAAAGTCTGGAGATAATCAGTGCAACGGTGTTGCTAGATATTACTGTCAGTCAGTGCATTAAAACAGCAGCAATTTGAGAACAAAAAAAATCCAATGAGACACAGGTTCCTTTCTGGTCATGAAATACCAGATAAATCATCCTTTCCCAGCTTAGTCAAAGACCTCTTTTTAAAAGCATTCCTTTTATTCAGAGCATTTGGATCTGTAAGGGGCAGACGGGGAGACAGTCGACTACTCTGAGATGGAGACTGAGTGAGTAGTGAATTAGGTTCATGTGGGAATTGGTGCACGGGGGAAAGAGGTGTGGTATACTTGGTTAAGTAAGTTAACTAAGTTAACAAAGTGAGTAAGTAAGTTAACTAAATAACATGGGTAACAATGAACAGACATGTGTTAAGTTGCAGCTGTGGATTGCATGGAATTTAGGACGTCAAGGTGACTTATGACAAACACGTCTGCAGAAAGTGTAAGCAGCTAGAGGAATTCCTGATCAGGATTATTGAGCTAGAAGCCAAACTGCAGACACTGCACAACAAAAGGAAGGGGGAGAAACATCTGAACACTTTGTTCCAGAAGACGGTCACATCTCTTAGAATGGGGTTATCTGTTTTGCTCTGCAATAAGGGACAGGAGGATGTGACAGTGAGTGAGACGGGTCATGGGTCCGAGCAGACATTAGTGGAGGAGGCTCAGACTTTATAATTGTCAAACAGGTTTGAGGTGCTTACAACCTGTGTGGACGAAAGCAAGGTCTGCGAGGTGGATGAGCTGACTGGCCATGGCACTATGGTACAGGAAGCCATTCAAGCCGGGGAACAAAAAGGAATGTAGTGGTAGTAGGGGATAGTATAGTGAGGGGATTGACACTCTCTGCAGCAAAGAGCGAGTGTCCAGAAAGCTGCGTTGCCTGCCTGGTGCCAGGGCTTGGGACATCTGCTCAGGGCTGGAGAGGAACATGCAGTGGGAGAGGGAGGATCCAGTTGTCGTGGTCCATGTAGGTACAATGACATAGGCAGGACAAGGAAGGCATTTCTGCATAGTCAGCATGAGAAGCTAGGTACCAAGTTAAGAAGCAGAACCTCAAAGGTAATAATCTCTGGATTATTACCTGATCCAAGTGCAAATTGGCACAGGGAAAATAAGATTAGAGAGATGAATGCACGGTTCAAAGACTGCTGTGGGAGAAGTGTGTTCCAGTTTGTGGGGCACTGGCACCAATACTGGGGAAAGTGAGGGCTGTACTGTTGGGACGGTCTACACCTAAACCATGGGATGAGTGTTCTTGCGAATCACATAACTAGGGACATAGAGAGGGCCTTAAACTAAACAAGTGGGGTGGGGTTGGGGGGGGGCGGCGGTGTGGGGTGAGGGATCAAGCTTGGGTAGATGGGGAAAATCAAGAGGTAGATTCAAGGCAGGGTCCCTAATACGAAATGAGGGTCATAGAATAGCAGGAAGAGGTAGAGAGATAAAACCTAAGAATATACCAATAGTCAAGACTAGATGTTACAAAGATAACAGAAAGGCAAAACTAAAGGCTCTGTATCTGAATGCGTTTGGCATTCATAACACAGTAAATGAATTGGCAATGCACATTGAAGTAAATAAGTATGATCTGATAGCCATTACATGGAGACATGGCTGCAAGATGACAAAGATTGGGTCCTGAATATTGAGGAGTGTATGAAATTCAAAAAGAATAGGAAGCCAGGCAAAAGTGGAGGGGTAGCACTGTTGATCAAGGATGGCATTCGTGCAATAGTTAGAGATGACCTTGGTTCAGGAAATCAGGATGTAGAATTGGTTTGGGTGAAGATGAGGAATAGTAGGGGAAAGAGGTCACTGGTGGGAGTGGTCTACAGGCCTCCTAACAGTAACCACAATTTAAGGCAAAGTATACAAGAAGAAATATTGGTTGCTTGTGATAAAGGGACAGAAATAATTATGGGTGATTTTAATCTACGTATAAACTTGAAAAATCAGAATGGCAGTAGTAGCCTGGATGAGGAGTTCACAGAATGCTTTGAAGATGGTTTCTTAGAGCAGCACATTCTGGAACCAACCAGAGAGCAGGTTATATTAGACTTGGCATTGTGTAATGTGACAGGATAATTAATGACCTCAGAGTAAAGGCATCCCTAGGTAGCAGTGACCACAATATGATTGAATTTTACATCCAGTTTGAAAGGAAGAAGAGTGGGTCTAAGGTGAGTACCTTAAACTTAAATAAGGGCATCTATGTGGGCATGAAAGCTGAGCTAGCTAAAGTGAACTGGGATACTATGCTAAGGGATGGATCAATAGAGAAGCAGTGGCAGACATTTGAGGGGATATTTCAGAATACTCAGAATAAGTATATTCCTAAGATAAAGAAAAATTCTAAAAGGAGGACCCACCATCCATGGTTAAGTAAAGAAGTTAAGGAAAGCATCAAATTTAAGGAAAAAGCATATGAGTGGCAGGTCAAATGATTAGTCAGAATACAAAGAATGACAGAGAATGACTAAAAGGTTGATCAAAGATAAGAAATTAATGTATGAGAGGAAGTTAGTTAGAAATGTAGAAGCAGGTTGCAAGAGTTTATACAGGTATTTAAAAAGGGAAAGTGTAAGTAAATTGAGTGTTGGTCCTCTAGAGACTGACAACGGGGAGTTAATAGTAAGCAATAAGGAAATGGCAGATGAAATGAACAAATACTCTGGCCAGGATTTTCTCCTTGGTGATTTGGGGGTGGGGCCCGCTCCCCGAGGGGAAAATGACGCGGGATGATGTTGGGAGGAATCCCCGATGTCATCCCAGGCCATTTAAATCTTAAGGAAGGCGGGCGGACAGCGAAATCAGCTGTCCATCTGCCAACCTGTCAATGGCCAATTAAGACCATTGACAGGCTCATTAAGATAGTTAAGTGCCCTGCCCAGCCAACCTTAAGGCTGGCGGGCGGGCCAGGAGCCCCAGCTGCCTGTAGATTATTAATGAAACTTCATCCACTGGCGGGATGAAGTTTCATTACCGTTTTGTAAAAATATAATAAATTTTATGAGTTTTTTGTCAACATGTCCCATCTCATGTGACATTGTCACATGAGGGGGACATGTTAATAATTTTAAAATGTCTATTTTTTGACTTTACTTGCCTTTCACTAAACTCCCTGAGACAGGACTTTGCCTCAGGGAGCAGTGTGCACTTTGACAGTTGGGGATTCCCTCCCCTCCTGGAACAGGAAGCGCGGAGACATTTCCTGTCAGGCAGGCTGCTGGGCAGGCCTTAATTTGCCCGCCCCTCAAAATGGCGGTGGGTCCCGTTTCGGCCGCAGGATTTGGCCACCGGGCCACTGCCGAACCAGTGAGGCCCGACCACCAGCCAAGGGCTAAATTCTGCCCTCTGCTTCTGTCTTCACTGTAGAGAATAAAAAAAAATTCCAGTAATAGCTGTAAATCAGGAGGTGGAAGTGAGAAGGGAATCTGGTGAAATTACAATCACTAGGGAAGCAGTACTGAGCAAACTCATGGAGCTGCGGGCTGACAAGTCTCCGGATCCAGATGGACTTCATCCTAGGGTCTTAAAAGAGGTGGCTATTGAGGCAATGGATGGTGTGGTGCTAATTTTCTAAAATTTGCTAGATTCTGGAAAGGTTCCATCAGACTGGCAAGTAGCAAATATAACCCTGCTATTAAAGAAGGGAGGGGGAAGAAAACAGGCAACTATAGGCCAGTTAGCTTGACATCTGTTGTGGGGAAGGTGGTAGAATCGATCAATAAAGGCAGGATTTTTACCTTGTCGGGTGGGCGGGCCTCGGAGCAGTTGCGTAACTGGCTACCACCCGCGATCGGGCCCTGACATTGATTTCACGCTGGCTGGCCAATTAATGCTGAATCATGCGCTGCAACGCTGAACGCTGTTGGGGTGGGAGTGAAAGGGCCGCGAGCGTGGACATCTGCGCATGCGCACGGGTGCAGGCACTGGAAACTCCCTGAAGGAACAGAACTTCCTCAGGGGAGCTGAAGATTTGAAAGAACATAAATAAAGAATTTAAAAATGTTAAAAACACATCCCCGCATGTGACTCTGTCACATGAGCAGGGACATGCTAGAAACGAGATTTCAACATTTTTTATTTCACTTTTAATCCCTGTTAGAAACCTCATCCTGCCCCTGGATGAGGTTTCATAAAAATCCGAAGTCTGCCTGGCCGATTCACCTGCCCACCAACCATAAGTTTGGATGGGCAGCAACAAATTTCATTTAATTATTATTTTAATGGTCTTAACAGGCCTGTTAATTGTCAGCGGGTGCGCTGCCTAGTGAAATATTGCGCGAGTGCGTGATGACGTCGGGACACTCACCCGATGTCACCGCGCATCATTTTACACTCGAGTGGGTTGGGCGTATGCCCGCATGCTGAGCGAAAAATTCTGGCCTGAAGAGTTTTTGTCTGTGCACTTAGAAAACTGAAGGTAATCAGAAAGAGTCAGCATGGTTTTGTGAAAGGGAAATCATATTCAACCAATCTATTGGAGTTTTTTGAAGGAATTACATGCGCTGTGGATAAAGGGAAGCCAGTAGAGGTATTGTACTTGGATTTACAGAAGGTATTTGATAAGGTGCCACATCAAAGGTTACTGTGCAAAATAAAATCTCCTGGTGCAGGGGGTAACATATTAGTATGCATAGAACATTGGCTGGTTGCCAGAAAACAGAGGGTATGCATAAATGGGCCTTTTTATGATTGGCAGGATATGATGAGTGGAGTCCTGCAGGGGTCTGTGCTGGGGCCTCAACTTTTTACTATTCATATCAATGAATTAGATGAGGGGACTGAAGGCATGTTAACTAAATTTGCAGATGACACAAGAATAGGTTCAGGAAGTACTGTGAAGCGGATGTGAGGAGGTTGCAGACGGATATAGATAGGTTGAGTGAGTGGGCAAAAATGTGGCAGATGGAGTATAATGTGGGAAAATGTGAAGCTGTTCACTTTGGCAGGAAGAATATAAAAGCAGAGTATCACTTAAATGGCGAATCGCTGCAGAATTCTGATCTGTAGAGGGATCTAGGTGTTCTAGTGCATGAGTCACAAAAAGTTAGTATGCAGGTACAGCAAGTAATTATTATGAGAGGGAGTGAACATAGAAGCAAGGGTGTTATGCTTCAGGACATTGGTGAGATCACAACTCGAATGTTGTGTAAGGAAGGAGGTAAATGCGTTGAGGTGGTTCAGACGAGGTTTACTAGATTGATACCTGGAATGAGCAAGTTGTCTTATGAGGAAAGGTTAGATAGACTGGGCTTGGTTCCACTGGAGTTCAGAAGAGTGAGGGGTGACTTGATTGAAGTACATAAGATCCTAAACGGCCTTGCCAAGGTGGACGTGAAAAAGGTAGTTTCTCTTGTGAGTGAGTCCAGAACTAGGGATGCTGTTTTAAAATTAGGGGTCGCCCTTTTAGGAAAGAGGTGAGGAGAATTTTTCTCTCTCAGAGGGTTGTGTGACTTTGGAACTCTGCCTCCAAAGGCGGTGGAGGTGGGGTCATTGAATATTTTTAAGGCAGAGGTAGATAGATTCTTGTTAGGCAAGGGAATCAAAGGTTATTGGGGGTAGATAGGAATGTGGACTTCAAAACACAAATAGATCAGTCATGATTTTAATGAATGGTGGAGAAGGTTCGAGGGGCCAAATGGCCTATTTCTGCTCCTATTTTATATGTTGTCTTTCTTCATTTTTCCTGCTAGTGATTTGTTTCTGCAACAGTTAGTGCATTTTGACTCAATGGTTTACAACTCCCCAAACTTAAGCAGCAATTCAGATAAAACCTGAGATCATTCTCTTTTGTAGCAGCAATTACAGCTTGGTTGCTTTAAAAAAAAAATTGAGATCAGCTCCTCCCTCCCCAAATGTGGCGAACACCAAGTCAGATGGTGTACATTCTGTCATTTACAAGGTGCTGGGAGATTAGTATTTATTTGTGTTCTGTAAAATATCAAGTTTAGTCTGCTCCACTATTCAATTCAACCATGACTGACATGATTCTTACCTCCACTTATCTGTTTTAGTTCCATATCTCTTAGTACCCTTATTTAACAAAAGTCTATCAAGTTCAGTTATGAAATGTTCAATTGACCTAGCTTGAATTTTGCCCAAGTAGCCTCTACTCTTGTATGTTCAGTGGCTCAATTTCCATAAGGCTGTTCAATGCAGGAGGGTGTCACAGTCGAGACTGATTCTGTATTCAGCCATCATCCACACATGTAGCCTTCGGTAGGTGTCGCTGAATATGTTGGGAGAAGGAACCCTGGTTGATGTTTCCTCTTTGTAACAGGCACTGAGGTTAACTGTAACATTCTAACCTCATCCTGGCTGAGATCAGCTAACTAAACACAGGCTAGGAAGCAAACCTGTGACCTTGCTGCCTGTAAAGGTCAGCCACTTTCTGTCTAAGTTCACTGAGCCACGGGGGGCAAATATATATTTGCACAGAAAATTATTTTTGCAGGTGTTGCAGAATATGACTTAACCCATGTGTTTAGAAAACTGCAAAGTACATTCAAAGGTTAAGATAATTTTTAATCAGATCAATATTACTGGTTTTCCATTCATCAGTTATTTTTACTGTACATTCTTGCTTAAAATTTGTTTTGTTAAATGGAACTGATCTTACACAACCGCATGATGAAGCTGATAGGTTTTGCACTCACACGATCGCACTGGGGGTTTACCTTTTGGTCAGGATCAATGCCCCAAAGGTTTTCTAAGATAGCCTAAAGGTCAGCTTAATTCAATCTTATAAATGAAGAAAAGCAAAGACTGTTTGAAGAATTAATGCCCACAAGAATACATAGTAGGGTAGCACTCATCTTATTGGGCTAGCAATCCAGAGTCTTGGAGTAACAACGCAATTATGTATGGGCATGCTCAGATCTATTGGTCATCATGACCAAAATGCCCACCAACACTTAGTGGCAAGTTAAAGTCCTGGAGTAGTAATTCTGTGATTGTGGGTTTATCTCGGAATTCACTGGCTTCTTACTCTAGAAAAGATCTTGCTGGAGGCAATTGTCTTTGGTCAAAAACATTTATTTACATGCTAACTAATTACAAAGATTAAATAAGACCAAGACAGAGATGCCGCTACTCTCTCAGATGCTTCACGCTCATCTCTTCCCAGTGAGTGACATCACTGTGATATAGCTCCTTACGCACATGCTCAGTAGCTGTCATTAGAGTTAACCCTTTCCTCTACAGTAGCAAGTGTGAGACCATAACCTTTAGGCAGTAGAGGGATAATCAGAGGGAAAGCTGAAGAACCAAATCCTTACCTCCACAAAGCGGTAAATTCAATCTTTTGGCTTGCAGGGCGGACTTTGGCTGCTTGTATTTTGTCAATCTGGGATAAACATGTCAGTCCTACATAGTGATATAAAAATACCGCAAGAGAACCTCAGCTGATGAAGTGTGCATTTACCTGAGCGTGTGATTCTTGCCAAGGCTGGGCTGGCGCTCTTGAAGCATTTCAAATATGTTTGACTGACGGAGAAAAGCTACAATCTTGTCATTGTATGCTGTAATTGAGAAAAAAGAAATGACACATGAGTATTTCAATCTTTTTCTAGGCCTGTTGGTGCATTTGCTCTTTTTTTCCCAGTTTATTTTCCCAGAAGGTCTTGATGCGGCACAATTCCACAAATACTGACAGGCCTCCCACAATTCGTTTGTATGCCTCAGTGAGTGTTGACAGTTGACTCATTAATGGGGGAGGGGTATCACAGCCAGGTCTGCTCTCACCAAGGTTCACAGCGCTCACTGGATAGCAATCAGAGCCCAAACACTGAATGTCTTTTCACCTTTTCAATGGCAGCCCTGCTGCTGCGCTGACTGAAGTTAACTAACATGTGTAGATTGGGTATTGAAGCTGTACTGTGGCTTGTCAGCGTTGCACAGCACCACCAGGAGACAATTTGCCTTTTGCAGAATTTTTGTTCAATTGAAGGTTATGCTTATGATTTTTTGATCTGTCAAAAACTAGTGGGAAATGCAGGTTCCAACATAACTGTAAGTTTGAGGTGGAAGGGCCAAGACTTCCAGAATCCCTGGCAACTCACCCAACACTTGCCCCAAAGTATTTATTTTGGTTCCCCCCTAAATTGAAGTTTTTAAAAAGTATATCATAACCTCCAAACTGTTTTTTAAAATGGCACAAAACACAATCTGCAAATGACACTGTGGAATCCAGAAATTGAAGTGATAGGACCTATGGTTATATTTGGCCAGAGGTATGCTTGGAAAGCCCCTTTAAAATCAGAATAATCTTTCATAACATACTTTAGGGGTTCCAGTTGTGTTTCTTGTAAAGTCATTTTACACCTAAACGGCAATTAAAAATCATCAACTTCTTACCCACTGGTACTACATCTTGATGGTGCTGACTGCGAATGGCGGCCACCAGAGTATTGGTAGGTCTGGCAAGCAGCGAGGATCCCCGGACACGTGATACATCAGAAGCCTACAGCAGAAATGTGTGGAAGTGTTTAATTGAGTGGTTTGCCTACACTTTGGATTTTAGTGACTCAATTATGATCAAGTATAGTTTGTCCAATAGAAATGGCTACAGAGTCACAGTTTTTAATCACGTGCGCTAATTTTAATAAGGAACACTTTTAGACACAATAGAGATAAAATGTACTTCACATGTATATATTCACTTTAGGATTCATCTATTAGCATTTGGTAAAAATGAAAGTAAAACACTCACAATGACACAAAACAACTTGTATTTATGTAGTAAGTTGTCCCAAGGTGTTTCACACTTTCACACTGTATTTTTCATTTTATCATTTTACTAGCAAACACACCAAAAAGATAAAGGCCGGGATTTTCTGTGGCCCTGTCACAGGTGGGACCCGCCGTGGGCGAGGTCGGCACCCCAGCCAGAAGTCCACTGACTTACGGCGGGACTGGAAGATCCCGGCAGTGGCAGGCGGGTGTGGAAAATCCCGCCCTAAGTATAAATGCACAGGCTGTGCTAATGTGAATACTGAAAACACATGCCCAATGGCTGTATCAGTTACTCTTTTTACTTACTAAGTAGAAATGCAACTAGCCAGATCTACATTCTCAATAAGAATATGTGCCAACAATCTAAAGTACAAGCCTTATGTGATTTATTTAGTTTAATGCATTCCTGCTACCTTTTTCAGTGAAGGAAGAAAGTTCCCATCAAGTACAATATTGTTTGAGACTTTGGAACCAAGCAATGTTTTGTCTCAGCATGACCCAAAGCAAATAAACACATTTAGATTTCTGCTCTGGCATTGTGCTTACTTCGAAAATTTACAGTACATTCCTACTGGTATCTGTAGAAGAAGCATGAGACAGAACATTCCTATTCACGATAAAATATTAGAACATAATAAATGGGAGTAGACCATATGGCCCCTCAAACTTGCTCCTGTTACAGTCATATCTCTTTAAACTGGATTTTTATTTTTAAAATATGGAAGGACATTCCAGTATTTGGACATTTGGAGGCTACCGAGGGTTTTTTTCTAAATGAGTCATAAGTTCACCTTGGAACTGTCAACAGGCAGACCCGTTCCAAGAAATCACCTGAGCTATATGGGACTTGGGAGGGGTTGTTTGTTTTGAACTGCAAAGCCCTTTAATTGATGAAAAGCTGAAAAACAAAAAGGCAGTCACATGGCAGAACCTGTGGTTTCTGCATTTAAGTCTTGTTGGGGAAAGCCTGAGAACAGAAGCCTACCCTGACTACTTCTCTCTCCATCCCTGCTTTGTTGTGGATGACCTGATGACAGCAGCAAAGAGAAGAATATACCTGTAGTAATAATGGTTTTATTTAGTGTGCAATGTACCTTTAAGAATAATGCTTGTTAAGGAAGTTCACATGATCTGTAGAAACCAATAGGAGAGTAGCAAGGGCTATCTCACAGTCAGTGCCGAGATAAAGTTGGACTTGAAAGCACAAGTGTACTTGCTGCTAAGTATATTGTAAATAAACTTCATGTTTCCACCCAAGAAGTGTCTGCCGTTTAACTCTATCATTAATAGTACAGCTTGACCATAGTAGAACAAACTGGTGATGAGGATAAAACAGGATTGAAGAGAAAAAATCAAGTTAGAAACAAACCGGCACTGTACCTAGTCCAGTGATTGTAAGTAGAAAGCTCCGTTAGAATTGAAGACACCATCCCCTCTCAAAATGCCCCAATTTGGGAGAATTGATCCTTTTGAACTTGCCACAGATGATTGGTCTGAATACAGAGAACACCTCACCTTTTTTCAAGCAAATAAGATTACGGGGGAATAGAAGAGGTGAGCAATCCTCTTGAGTACTTGTGGCAGCAAAACCTACAGTCTGATTTGAAGTTTGATGGCACCCAGTGCCCCAGACTCAGAATTTTGATGAATTGGTGGACCTCGTAAAGAGTCGCTTTCAATGAAAGCCCTCAGTCATGATGCAGAGGCTCAGGTTTAATTCGCAAAATAGAGCCCCGGGTGAGACAATTGCATGCTATGTGGCAAAATTGAAGCAGTTAATGGGACATTGTGAGTTTGGTACGACTCTGATCATTTAGTGTATGTTGTGAAAGAGGATACTATTCAGAAAACATTATTGTCTGAAGTGAATCTGGATTTCAAGAAAGCATTAGAGATAGCACTGGCCATGTAAAGCACTGCAAAAGATTCAAAAGCAATACAGTGTGTGCAAAATGGTGCCATCCTCCACATTGGGCAGGAAAACCTAGCCGAAAGAGGTGTGAAAAAGTGGGAATCTGCCTAGAAGTGGGAAACAGCCCCGCTAGCCGAAGAATAAAGAAAAATAACTTAGCAGCAAAATCAAAAAAAAATTTTAATAGAGGTGGAAACAAGCAGTCTTTTAGTGATTGGCAGTTTAAAAAAACGAATACTATTATTGTCACAGAAATGGACATTTAAGGAGACAGTGCAAGGAAATATTCAAGCAGGCTTGTAAACAAAAGAAGAAGCGCAATGAAATCTACAATGTAGAAGAGCCTGAAACAACAAATGCGGACACTTACTCGTCTAATCTGAAAGTTGGAAATACAGAACCAATACTCATCACAGTGAAAGTAAATGGCAAACCTGTTAGAATGGAAGTGGACATGGGAGCTTCCACTACAGTAATTGGGGAACGTACCTTCAGATATTTGAATAATGGTGAACATCAATTAAGTTTAGAAGAAAGAGATGCCAAGCTAAAAATGAAGATGGGTGAGGATATTCAAGTCAAAGGCTGAAGCAGAGTAACTGTCCATTATGCAAGCCAATCAGCAAAACTACCCTTGATGGTGGTAGCAGGTGAAGGGCCAAGTCTCCTGGAATGAAATTGGTTAAAGGCGATTAAGTTAGAATGGTATAAAATTTGCCAGTTTAGAGCAGGTGGGCTACCAGAGCTACTTAGAAAGTACCCCACCATCTTCAAGGACAAACTGGGGAAATTCCAGGGCCTGCAGGCCAAGATTCATGTGGATCTGGAAGCAACCCCTTGCTTCATGAAGGCGAGACCGATGCCATGTGCCCTGCGAGAAAAAGTCAAAATTGAACTGAACAGATTAGAGAAATTGGGCGTTATACAACCTGTTCAGTTCTCAGAATGGGCAGCATCCATAGACCCCATCCTTAAACCCGACCAGAGCGTCCAAACTTGTGGAGACTACAAAGTGATGGTTAATAAAGAAGCTAAGCTAGACAGGGACCCCATTCCAAAAATGGAAGACCTGCATGCCAAGCTGGCAGGAGGGACAACGTATACAAAACTTGACATGAGTCATGCTTATCAACAACTAGAGTTGAATAATGCCTCTAGAGAATTTGTCACAATTAACACCCACAGAGGGTTGTACCAATATACATGATTACCTTTCTCCTCCGCTAATGCCATCTTTCAGAAAACAATGGAAAGCTTACTGAAAGGACTGCCCCAGGTTGTAGTCTATTTAGACAACGTATTGGTGACCGGATTCACTGAAAAATAGCATTTAGCAAACGTAGAATAAGTCTTAGAACGTTTCTTGCAAGCTGGAGTGTGTTTAAAAAAAGGAAAGTGCACATTTCAAGCAAGGGAGGTAATCTATTTGGGTCACCGGATAGATTCACAGGGCCTCCATCCAGTTGAAGAGAAAGTGAGAGCCATAAGAGAGGCACAGGTGCCAAACGATGCCTCTGAGCTCAAATCATTCTTAGGAATGATCAACCATTATGGGTGGTTCTTACCCAATTTGTCTAAGTGCTGGCTCCCCTGCATTCTCTACTCAAAAAGAACATTGGTCTTGGAAAGCACCCCAGAAAGAAGCTTTCATAAAGGTGAAACAATTGTTGCCTCGTCCAACGTATTAATGCATTATGACCAGACAAATGAATTGGTGCTGACATGTGACGCATCTCCCTACGGAGTGGCAGCAGTGCTCTCTCATTGGATGGATGACTGCACAGAACGGCCAGTAGGTTCAAGAACATTCACCACAGCAGGAAAGGGATGCTCACAGATAGAAAAAGGAGGCCTGTCCATCATCTCTGGTGTTAAGAAATTTCACCAGTGTGTACACAGCTGCCATTTTACAATCATTTCAGACCACAAACCATTGTTAGGATTGTTTAGTGAGGGCAAGGCTATACCACCCATAGCCTCAGCAAGAATAGAATGATGGACTCTATTTCTGGCAGCACACAAATACACTTTCGCACATAGGCCTGGCAACCAAATTGCAAACGGCGATGCCCTTAGTCATTTACCTTTGCAAGAAAATGATGAGCACATCCCAGTTCCACAGGAACTTGTTTTACTGTTAAATTTCTTAGATTCCTCGCCGGAACGTGCTCGACAGATCAGAGACTGGACAGGTTGGGACCCAGTCCTATCTCTGGTACAAGAAAAGTGCTACCTGGTCAGTCACAGGAGCCCGTATCTGATGAAATGAAACCATACTTCAACAGAAGACATGAAATAAACAGCCAAGATGGCATTTTATTGTGGGGAACACAAGCGATAGTTCCTCAAACGGAGAGGGAGCCACTTTTAATTGAACTACACAGGGCCCATCCAGGAATTTCCCAAATGAAGACCATATCACGCAGCTATCTACGCTGGCCAGGGATGGATGGCAAAATAGAGAGTTTAGTAAGGCACTGTGTGCAATATCAGCAGCTGCAAAAGTTGCCAGTGACAGCTCCATTACACCCATAGGAGTGGCCAGGTAGACTCTGGGTGCGGTTACACATTGACTGTGTTGGACCTTTCCTGGGAACAATGTTTCTGCTCATTGTCGACGCCCATTCAAAATGGTTGGACATATATGAGGTGAAGTCACCAAAGTTGGCTGCTACAATTGAGAAACTACGTCAGAGTTTTGCCATTCACGGACTACCAGAAGTAGTTATTTCCAATAATGGCATGGCATTTACAAGTGCTGAGTTTCAACGGTTTATTAGCCTCAATGGTATCACTCATATGAAAACTGCACCGTACCACCCTTCCTCAAATGAACTGGCTGAAAGGGCAGTTCAAATGTTCAAGATAGGCATGAAAAAAGCTAACTGGGAATTCCTTGGCAACCAAGCTAGCACGCTTTCTTTTTCATTACAGGACTACCCCTCATACAACACCAGGTGTCCACCTGTGGAGTTATGGTTGAAACGTTGTCTCAGGATGATGTTGAGCTTAATAATGCCAAATTTAGAGGGGAAGGTGGAAAGGAGTCAGGGAAGTCAGTAAACCACTCACAACTGGCATAGTTGTGAGAGGAAATTTACCGCGGGAGAGACGATATACGTGAAAAACTTTGGGGTAGGACCAAAGTGGTTACTGGGTGAAATAATTACAGTAATTGGACCGCTATCTTACCACATGGAAATGGAAGGCTGGATCATTTGTAAACATGTGGACCATTTAAAGAAGAGAGAGACAAATCACTAAGATTTGGTTCCACCAGTGATTGTGACAGGGTCTGCGTTTCCTGCTGAGGATACTCAACCCAGGACTGATATGTCTGATTTTCCTGTAGGAGTTGAGGATACAGAACTGCAAGTGCCCATCAAAGCACCTGATGTCCAGGCAACTCCGGGAAAGAAGGTTCCTGACAAAGGATCTGAGGTTGTGGAGCTGCGACGTTCCACGCGTATCAAAAAACCACCTGAAAGACTGAACTTGTAAATTCATTACCCAATGTAAGTATAATGTTGTCTTGAAAAATATGTATTTGTAAATATAATATGTATAGCTGAGTTAGAGGGGGAGGAATATAATGAAAATAAAAATAAAAATAACTGGAAAAACTCAGCAGGTCTGGCAGCATCTGTGGAGA
Organism: Carcharodon carcharias; assembly: GCF_017639515.1. NCBI lineage: Eukaryota > Metazoa > Chordata > Chondrichthyes > Lamniformes > Lamnidae > Carcharodon > Carcharodon carcharias. The sequence goes on along the minus strand of NC_054469.1, from coordinate 83,681,279 downwards.
GGAATACGGTTAATGTTTCGAGTCCATATGACTCTTCAACAGAACTAAGTAAAAATAGAAGAGAGGTGAAATATAAGCTGGTTTAAGGGGTTGGGGGGGGGTGGGTGGGACAAGTAGAGCAGGGTAGAGGGCCAGTGATAGGTGGAGATAGCCAAAAGATGTCATAGACAAAAGGACAAAGAGGTGTTGAAGGTGCTGATATTATCTAAGGAATGTGCTAATTAAGGGTAGAAAGCAGGACAAGCAAGGTACAGATAGCCCTAGTGGGGTGGGGTGAAGGAATTGAAATAGACTTAAAAGTAGAGGTAAAACAATGGATGGAAATACATTTAAAAATAATGGAAATAGGTGGGTAAAGAAAAATCTATATAAATTATTGGGAAAAAAGGGGGGGGATGGAAAGGGGATGGGGATGGAGGAGAGAGTTCATGATCTAAAATTGTTGAACTCAATAATCAGTCCAGAAGGCTGTAAAGTGCCTAGTCGGAAGATGAGGTGCTGTTCCTCCAGTTTGCGTTGAAATTCACTGGAGCAATGACATCTTTTGGCTATCTCCACCTATCACCAGCCCTCTATCCAGCTCTATTTGCCCCACCCTCCCTTAAACCAGCTTATATTTCACTTCTCTTTTATTTTTACTTAGTTCTGTTAAAGAGTCATACGGACTTGAAACGTTAACTGTGTTCCTCTCTGCAGATACTGCCAGACCTGCTGAGTTTTTCCAGGTGTTTTTATTTTTATTTTTGTTTTGGATTTCCAGCATCCGCAGTTTTTTGTTTTTATCTTAGAGGAATATAATAACTATGGTTTTATTTAGTGTGCAATGTACCTTTAAGAATAATATTTGTTAAGGAAAATCACATGATCTGTAGGAACCAATAGGAGAGTAGCAAGGGCTACCTCACGGTCAGTGCAGAGATAGAGTTGGAGTTGAAAGCACACGTGTAGTTGCTGTTGAGTATGTTGTAAATAAACTTAATGTTTCCACCCAAGAAGTGTTTGCAGTTCAACACTTTCATTAATAGCACATCTCGGCCACCCTACAACAATACCAAAGAGTGTTGGTGCCAGAACACAGCTCTGTTTGACTCCACTATGGATCTCAAAGGGTTTCAATGTTGCCCCGTCCTGGCTGCTCTTATCCATCATGTTATTAAGGAAGGAGGTCACATTAAGCAGCTTTGGAAGGCAGCCAATTTTAAATTGCTGCAATTCTAGCAGTTTAAATAGACCGCCTCTGCTCACAATGTCGAGGGCCTTGGTGTTATTGATGAAGGCATTATATAGTGGTCTTCTTTGTTCATAGCATTTCTCTTGCAACTGTTGGACTGAGAAGATCATTTCAGTTGTTGATCTTCCAGTTCTGAAATCACACTGGGATTATGGGTAGAAATGTTCAGCCAGGATCAGCAGTTTTGATAAGGATAACATGGGCAAATACTTTTACCCACAATGTTTAGCAGGGAGATGCCTTGGTCACTGTTGCAGACATGGTCACAATCTTTATATCATGCATATCCTGGGGCACTTCCCCTCTCCCTCCAGCAGAGACAGCAAAGTTCGTGCAGATGCTGTAGGAATGCTGGTTTCCTGAGCTTGATGAATTCAGGCGGTATAGCATCAGTACCTGAAGCTTTGCCCAGGGCAAGTGGGTCAACAACTTTGCTAAGCTCCTCTACTGTGGGTTCGATATCAAGCTCTGCCATGATAGGCAGGCCTTCTATGGTGTCTAGAGCTTCCTTAGTGACAGTGTACTACTCAAAGCAGTGCCAATCTACCCTACTAGTTACATCCTCAAAGAACTCTAACAAATTTATCAAACATGGTTTCCTTTTGTTAAACAATTTTGACTTGTTAAGACTTCCATAATAAGAGATTCCAGCATTTTCCTGATGACTGGTGTCAAGCTAACCACCTTAGCTTAGTTCTCTGTATTTTCTCTCCCTCCTTTCCTAAATAGTGGAGAATGTTTTCCAACCTTCAAGCCTCTGGAACCATTCTAAAATGTAGGGAATTTTGAAAAATCATAACCAGCACATCCATTATCTCTGCAGCTGCCTCTTAGATGGGATACACGCCACATAAACCAGCCTTTCAGACAAACCAGTCGATGCCTTTTAGAACCCCAGGGCGTAGGTTATCAGGTCCTGGGGATTTATTGGATTTTAGTCTCTTCATTTTCTTCAATATTTTTCTACTGATATTAATTACCTTAAGTTCCTCACTTTTATTAGCTCCTTGGTAACCCTGTATTTTTGGTATGTAACTTGTGTCTTCTACTGTGAAGAATTGTTTAATCTCAAGCTCATTCCAACAGCCATCCCCCAGTATAAATCTGTTTAGAAATTGATACAATATAGCGTTGTTACCGTAACCCCTATACGGTGAGTTTGCCCAGAATAGACTGGACAATGAACCAGAGATCATCCAATCTGCATCGCTCACTTTTGCACTGGCTAAGATATTTACGGAGTTGACCTTTGTGGAGACTTTGCTTGTGCGTTTGTTAATTATGAGTTATAGTTTTGTATAATTTAAACTGTAGTGGTATAAACCTCATGTGGTTTCCTCTACAGCATTGAGCTCAGCTTTGGTGTGGCGAATGGTTTAATACTACACCCCACCAGCACCTGTCCCATTTCACAACATTTAATACCTTCTTAGAAATTGCTCATAATAATTTTTGATAATTATGTATATAAGTCCAGGCCACCCTTACCTCTCCTGCACTGTAACTGCGTAGACGCTGCAGGTGTTGTCTGTGTGTTAAATGGTTCGGCAGCCGGCCATTTTGAAGTGGAAGCCTAGGATCAATAAATGTTGTTGCTCGACTGTTGTGATCAACAAAAAATGACTGGAATGGAGAATATTTCCATTAGGAGAATGACATTCCTCAATAACAATGCACCATTAAATTAATTCAGATATAATACACGGTATTAAAAAAAAAGCTTCAGTGTAATTTATTTAAACCAACACAATAGATCAAAATACATTTTCTTATGCAATGATTTATAGAAGTGGAGGGAAACAGAAGGAGACATAGGCCCATAACTTCCAGTGGAGTAGCAATTAAGTCGGATTGGCACTCCACTTGCAGTTCCTTACCTGGAAATTCAGCCACTCCTATCTCGCCTGACCTTCCAACTCAGACTGGTTGAGATTTGTGTAGTGCAGCGCGCTCCTGAGGCTTTGTGTCCAGGTCTGCAGTGTCAGAGGTAAGGAGGGCACCCCCCTACCCATGGCACTAGCTGCCCTAATGCAAGTAAGTTTAAAGGTCTAGCCACTTTGAGTCCGCAGGGGGAAGGTAAGTTTATAAGGCAAGTGGGCAGGATTTGGGGTGGTGGGTGTCAAGTGGCCATTTGGGGGGCTGGGCGTACAGTTGGGAGAGGTTCTGTGCGGGGTCGGAGGATCCATGGGAGATCTGGGGGGAAGTCAGAGGGCGGGGAGGGTGGTTGAGGGGGTCCCACGGGGATTCGGGGTGTAGGGGTGCAATTTGGGGGGGGGGGTGGGTAGTCGGGTGTCCCTTGGAGGGTTTGGGGGTGTCAGGGGTGTACTCGGGGTTGTGAGGTGTTGGGGAGTAGTGGTGTTAGTCCCCTGGAGGCTCAGGTTGGGTCAGTTCTATAGCTAGCTAGAAGCTAGAAGTGGTTTTAATTCTTCTAACTTCTTCTTGGTGGGTATTACTGTAACTCAGAAGGAATCATCCGAAGTTTGTGATCTAAATTGCATTTTCAGATGGTTTCCAGTCTAGGGCAATTGCCCATTAGAAGTATGAAATTTCCGAGCAATTGCCATGCATTCCTTATCTGAGAACATCTGGTGGGGGGGGGTGGGGGGGGGGGTGGTGGGGGAAGTTCCACAGTGCATCTGGATGGTACCCAAAGATGCGGTGTGGAACTTCCCCTTCCCCCCACCCCCCAATCCAGAAGTTAGAATATTTGGATTTGGAAACTGTGAGCAATGTTAGTTTTTAATATATAAGTTGAAAACATGATCAAATTTCTATTTCAGTTATTATAATACGAATAACCTGTTTGGAATAAGTGGATCAAAGCTTTTGTTAAAGCAATGATGTAAAAAATGAATGTGATAACATTGCACAAATTACATAAAATTACATATTACGTAAAATTTACACCACAGAAGTAGGCCATTCATCCCAACCGGTCTCTGCCGGTTCTTATGTCCCACACAAACCTTTTCTCAACTCTTTCAGTATATTCTTTTGTTCCTTTTGCCCCTATGTACTTATCAACATCCTTAGTTTTTGATCTACTTTGTGTATTTTGGTTTAATAAATACATGACCATATACTTGTATATATGCACATGCAAGTGTACATGTACACATACACATAAATGCATTCTATAAATCCTTTCCCATTTAAACTCCTAGGAACATATTAACAGTTCCATTTTGCCCAATAAGCCTGTTCTGCCATTCAACGAGATTGTGGTTGATCTGCGACCTAACTCCATATACTCCTCTTTGCTCCATAATCCTTAATATCTCTGGTTGACAAAAATCTGTCAATCTCAGTTTTAAGATTCACAGTTAATCTAGCATCAATTGCCGTTAGCAGAAAAAAGGAATGCCCCTAACTCCCCTGTAACCATTAATGCATGCCAACCATGAGGCTTGCCGGTATATTTAGCTCTCTGACTAAGCTAGTCTCAACAAGTAATGATGATGCACACGTGAATAAAGTGAAACCAAAGTAATGTGAGTTAGTTCCAAGTGAAATTTAAGTTGGGAAAAAAACATTTTCTGCTCTCAATAATTCATATGCTAATGGCAATGGAGTTGGGCATGAAAGTTTTGGCCATGATGCAGAGCTCTCTGAGCAGAAGACTCCTTTATCGCCAAGCTGTAACTGCAGCATTATCAGCTGATGGTGGATTTCACCACTGAAAAGTGTTCACCACCACAGAATTGCACATATTTCCCATGCACGTCGCTGGCACTTTAAATTTTAATTGTAATCACATGGAAAATGGAAAAAAGCAAGAAAGTGGAAGTGGCACATGCTTCCATTTCCGTCATTGGGAATGGCGCTGACAAAATTCTTTCCCAAGTCTCTTTGGGCTTCCATTGTTGTCTGCCTTTTCATTATTTAGAAGGTATCCAGTTCTGTTCTTTTTAGGTCTTACGTTTGCCACAGTTTTGCCCATTCACTTATTCCATCAATCTCGCTTTATAATTTTATCCTTACTGCTACATTGCTTGTCAATCTTTTGTGTTATTATCAAATTTGATACTTGGCTTTCTATTCCATCATCTACGCTGTTAATAAACATGATGAACAATTCAGGCCCCAACACTAATCCTTGCAGAACACCACTAGTCACATTCTGCCAAGAATACCTTCCCATTATCCCTACCTTTGTCTCCTGTTGCTCAGCCAATTTCCTTCAATTTGCCTTCAATTTTATGAACTTCATTCTTAGCTAACAGTTTCTTAAATGCCTTCTGGAAGGCCATATAGGTAACATTCCCCTGTCCACTAGTCACCCTCTTTTGAAAAATTCAATCAGGCTCATCAGGCAGATTCTTGGCTGGCAAGGCAGTCAAGGGTATGGGGGGGGGAGGGCAGGGGGTGGGGGGTGGGAGGGGGGCAGGAAAGTAAAGGCCACAGTCAGTTCAGCTATGATCTTATCAAAAGGCAGAGCAGGCTCGAGGGGCTCAATGGCCTACTCCTGCTTCTAATTCATATGCTCATATGAAGGCGTGATCTACCCTACATGAATCCCTGCTGGCTCTCTCTGATCATCTGAAAATGATCATGGTCATCTTATCCTTAATTGTAGACTCCAGCAATTTCTTGACAACAGAATTTAGGCTAACTGGTCGATAATTCCCTGGTTCGCCTCTTCCCAACCCTGCCCCCATCAACTTTTTAAAATATTAACTGATGTGCAATTTTCCAATCTAAAGCAATAGTTCTTAAATTAAAAGAACTTTGAAAGGTTAAGGTATCTACTTCCCAAACTCTTCTAACAATCTCATAACACAGAATGCTTAATCTCCAGTCAGCAGCCAAACTTCAGTTAAAGCAGTTTTCTTGTCCTACAATAGCCATTGTTTTTAGCTTCCCAACTGCATTTTTTAATGCTTCTAGCAGTGCTATCCAATAGGATTTCATTGTTCACCAAACCTATGGTGATAAGGTCACCATGTTCACACATGATACAAAATAACTGCAATACTAATAAAACAAATATGCAGTCCTTTGAGAATAGGTTTGAGGTTTTAAACTGTCAGCAATCAAGACCAATACACTCACTGCCAGAGCCAGGAGAACAGTTTCAAAAGGGTTTACAATCCAACAGTTCCACAAGGCAAGCCAGCTTTTACAGTCTCAAAAGGTGGTGACAATCTGTTAACTGAAGTGTTCTGTTTCTGATAGTGTGCTTCAGTTTATTTCCAAATTTCTTCAAGAGTAAATTGTTCCTATTATATTTGGATTGATGTATTAGGAGACTCAGGGATGGAAAAGAATCAACAAATCTATTGGCTTCTGCATTCTGACTCTTACCATGACTCTTATTCTCTGTTGCCTGCAATTAACAAACACAGTCTCTGGACATTCAATAGACCTTTGGCTCCTGGCCAACCTCCTGTAATCACAGCTTTCATGCCAATAGTGCACTATTCTTGTCAATCACTAATTTCAATAGATCTATTAAGATGAAAGCTGAACACATTTCGAAGTTGTTGCACTCCCTCAGCTTGCGGGTCGGACCACTTTCTCTGGTTGAAGATACGGAATCTGTGGAAATTTAAAGACAGTGGAAGGTTCACCCTGGTGTGGCCAGAGGAGGAGTCACTGGAGTAAGCCTCATTGCTGGAAGTCAGGGCAGGAATTCTCAGAAGACTGAGGGAAATGATTTTTGACAGGCACTGGACATTACGACTCAGTGAAATGGGGAGAAGCCCATTGGAAGCAGAGAGCAACTTTGGACTAGGTCCTATAAAGACTGTAATTCTGAAGAGAGATGGTGTAATATATAAATGTGGAATGGGATTTTCAGTCATGTCAGAAAGTCAAGGTGCTGGGGGATGGGGTTGGAATTATCTTTTCTGTAGTTTTCTTAGGTGGAGTAGTGGTAAAGACACTGGACTAGTAAACAAGAGACCAGATTAATGCTCTGGGGATATGGGTTCAAAACCCACCATGGCAGCTGGTGTAATTTGAATTCAGTAAATAAATCTGGAATATAAAGCTACTGTCATTAATGGTGCCATGAAACTATCATCGATTGTTGGAAAACCTCATCTGGTTCACTAATGTCCTTTAGGGAAGGAACTCTGCCATCCTACATGTGGCTCCAGACCCACAGCAATGTGGCTGACTCTTAACAGCCCTCTAAAACAGACTAGCAAGGGCAATTAGGAATGGGCAACAAATGCTGGCCTTGCCAGCAATACCCACAGGAAAAAAAAGTTTAGTATATTAGTTGCCTACTAAGTAATATTTAGTAAATGTTGATATAAGATTGTTTGTTACAGTTAATGGCTAAAAACGTGAAATTTTTGAGTTGGTCACTGGGAATTCAAATCTCTTTTAAAAAGTTATCAATCTCCATGGGGATCATAACTACATAGAGTTTAGCCCTCTTTCCTGGTTGCAATCATTAAATTTGACCACTTTTCTTTTTCTATGGTCACTTCCTCCCTGCCCTTTGTTGCTCGTGAGGCCTTTTTCAAAATCTATAGTTAACATGTTAGGAGCATCATCGCTCAGAAAATTCTCCGGTTTCTTGGTCCACCTTGTGTGAACTCCCTCCTATCATATAAGTTTAAAATCTTCCTCCTCTATATGATTAATCTTCTCTACAAAAAGGGCACTTTGGTTCAGGTCACTTCCGAACGGCTTTTGTCTTTGTCAGGGTTTTCCCAATGCCCCCAAAATCCCAAATCCTCCCTGCAGGCATGCATTTTTTAAGGATGCCTCTAATCTTCCTCTCCTTAACCGCCCTTTTAATCTTATGGTGCAGCTTTGATTGGAACTATGCAAACTCAACTAAATTGTATTCTATCTTCTTTCATTGATTCCAACATGAGCCAAGACTCCTGGTGGCCAGAAGCTTTTCTGGAAGCTCCATGCTTTCCTTACTCAAGCACCTGGGAGGGAGCAGAACATTTGTAGTTCCTTTTTGTGATTGCAACAAAGATCGTCTGTCTCATAATTGTCTAATTCCCCAACAGCTACCATTCACCTGTTCTCCTTGTTAATGTTTATTTTTATCCACTCTGAGTAGCACATTGTGCTATGGTTTAATTGAGCAGCCTTACCCTTCTTATTTCACCTCATGGGTGTCAAGTTAAAGAATAGTCAGTAGACGAAGCTAACATCACAGAGATTCACTTCATTGACTCCCTTGCAATTATTCATCCATTTTTCTACTTCCTGAATCCTTTCAATCTCTGGAATTTACATCTGTGGGGCTTTTCCTTCCCCCACACACTGTGGAGTGAGGAGTGCGACTAGTGGGCTCCACACTTCTTTACTTAATTGGCACATCCTGCAAATCCACTTTAAACCTGTACGTCTCCTGAATCCTCTATGGATCCAGGAAAGTACAGATTGTAACCTGGCTTAGCATCTTCTGTTGCCATACTAACCACACCAGCTGCTGCACTACATACAAGTATTAAATATGGAGTAAAATGGGATATTTTCCATATCCGCCCTGGCCCGATTGAAGCAGGAAAAACACTTATTCAGCGTTTAACTCTGAGCTGGGCCAAAATGTCCTCCCTTATTTGTCTTATACTTTTGTCTTTTAACCAAACAAATGTATAAAAAGATGAGAAAAATAATTCACTCTTAGAAGCATAATACTGGAAATCTGAAATTAAAACAGAAAATGCTGGAAATACGTAGCAGGCCTGACAGCATCTGTGAGAGAGGATCATCATAAATATTTCAGGTTAGTGGCTTTTCATCAGAGCTTTCACTGAGTGTTTCCAACATTTCTCTTTTCATACAGGCTCTCGGAGACATCTGTCTCAACGATTTCATTCCTCAATGGCAAGACGGTGAGCGATGTGGGCAGACAGCAGCTTTGCAATTTGCTGCCAATGAGCTCATCAACCAGTTCTGATGAAAGGTCATTGACCTGAAACATTAGCTCTATTTCTCTCTCCACAGGTGCTACCTGAACTGCTGAATATTTACAGCATTTTCTACTTTTATTTCAGATCTTCAGCACCTGCAATATTTTGCTTTTGTACACGATTAAGCTAAAATTGTATAATTACCTGCACTTAGTCATGTGGTAAGGCAGCACTGTAAACTCAACTGCACCAATCAAGGAGTTCCACATAGCCTACATTATCAATTATAAAGATGTTGCACTCTTATTGAGTGCAACAATATTTTGGAAAATAAACTTTTTGAAAGAGCTATTAGACTGGGGAGGCAGATTAAAAATGGAGACTTTTTGTTACTTGACTGGGTAGCAAAATTACAATGATTTTTAAAAAAATGTATTTATGGAATAATATAAAAGATATATATGCTACTCATTTAATAACACTAACCTGAAGAAATATTCCATACTCTTGGACCTAGCCTTTCTTACCTTGCCCTGTTGATCTGTCTTTATCTCCCATCCTCGAGGCAGTTCTAACTGTGTATCTGCAAACATGTTCAGGAAAGTCACCAAGTCCCTGTTATGCTGATACCGCTCAAAATTCCGGGCATCCTTGCGGATCTTCAGTATCATATGCTTCAAGCAAGTACTATTGGTAAATATTCGATAGGCACTCTGCGAATGGAAGAAGTTGTTTGAGCAGGTCTGTTATGCTGCTTTCTGAAGGCAATAGTAAATTATTGCTGTGGTTTACTGTAAAATCATGTTCATGGTCCAGAACATAACAGATGCTTAGGAGTGTATTATGTAGAGTACGGAGTGTTATATGGTAATAAAAGTAATATGCTTTTAAAAAGGTAGAGAAAACTTGCATTGACATACAGACCTTCATGTTATCATGTTTCCCCAAATTGTTTTACAACCATTTAAGTACTTTTGTAGCCACTGTTTTAATACAGCGAATTGTAACAGCCAATTTATACACAGCAATGTGATAATGAGCAGATAATACAGTTTCTTGACTTTGGCTAGGGGTTAAATGCTGGTCAAGACACAGGAGAATTCATATACACCCTTTTTGAAAAATGCTCTTTCCATCTAAAAGAATATAAGGGCTTTGATTTAATGCCCCATCTAGAGTCAGCTGAAAGATAGTGCAGCACTATCTCAGTATGGTACTCAAGTACAGCCTCGGTTATGTGCTCAAGGTTATCAACATCTGGGCAAGAATTTTCCCGTTGGCGAGCGGGGGCAGAGTGCTTCGCCGTCGCATAAAATGATGCGGAATGATGTCGGGCAGAACTCCCGATCTTATCCCATGTCATCTGCATTTTCAGATCAGCGGGGATGCAGCCGAGTCAGCTCATGTGACATTGTCACAACAAAGGACATGGATGTTAATGAAATTTTCGAAAGAATAACTTTTTCCCTTTGGGAACCGATCTCCCTGAGGCAGCACTTAGTCTCAGGGAAAGAGTGCACTTCTGCATTTGCCATTCCCCACCCCCACCTGCATGGGGAGCGCACAGCGCTTCCGTGCGTGGGCTTTAATTGGCCCGCCCATGAAAAATGGCAGCGTGCCCACACCCGCTCACACACTTCTCCCCCTGACGGGGAGAAAATTTTGCCCCTGGAGATGTGCTGCTGCTTGAGTTCCCCTCACTGGTTCTGCCTTGCATAATATAGTACCCATGAAGTTCAGTGAAATTCAAGCTGCAGACTTACCATATCACAAGGTACAATGCAGAGCATATGTATCATGTGATTCACGGTACTGAGGTACTGTACTACATGATTTATATTGCAGAATTACCAATTTGTTTGCATTGAAACATTGATTATGTCACACTTTGTTTATATCATGCGGGGAACAGTAGATGGTAGGTATCAAGTGAAATAAAGTGTGAGCAGTTTCTGAATGTTACTGAGTCTGGTGGTATGTTACAGTCTCAAAACTCTGTGTTGTTTCCTATTCCACTTGATATATGTGACTAACAGATATGTTGCTCTTGGCTAATGAGATACTGGTGGAGAATATGACTAAAAGTGAATACCTGTCAGGAACTAACTGGGCACAATGGGAGGTAGCAATAATCTGAACATCATAGTGTGGGATGGGATTAACTGTGCTTTGTCATAACCTAAGCCCGCCATACCATTTGTGGTAAGTGCCCATGGAATGGGAATGGGTTAATGTTCCAGTAGCCCTTGATTGGAGCTCAGTGCAGGGCAGTGGCAATCAGCAGTGATGATGGCAACCTTGTACACACATCTATAGGTTTAAAGTGGTCCGCCTAACACTGGATTTTTGCCCTCAGCGATACAGCATTGCAGTCATTTTAGAGAAAAGCACCAGGAATTACATTTATTTCTCTTTTTTGAAAACAAACACTTCTTTCTTATGTTGTATTGTGTGAGCGGACTTCCCATCGTAGATGTTACAGCAGAATTAAAACACTGATGGAAGTAAAATTTAAATACTGATTCACATCTATTAAGAATCAATGTAACACAGCAAATAAGCAGATAAAACCAAATTGTACTCAAACTCATCTTGGATGACAGTTGCATTTATTAATACTACAGTGCAATGTGTACAATGGATCAGTTCAATGAACTCAATTCATTTTATTTTCTTGAGCAGGGTTTGCCTTGTTTGTAATGTTGTCAAACTTATTGGATTATGTTGGAGTATCCCAGAATTAAAGATAAATCTCCCAGGGATGACTGCGAGCAATCCAACAGAAAAAACACAATGGCCAGAATTTCAAGCTCCACTGCTGGGGAGCTTTTAGGCGGGTGAGGGTGGGGGCGGGGAGGGCTGGGGTAGTGGAAATTGAAGGAACAGAATTTCCACTGGGTTTCTGCCTGCCCCGACCACACAGCGATTTCACACTGGGGCAGGCAAGGCCTCAACGGGAAGCCTGCCCCTGCCCCAAGTGAGACACTAATTGACCGCTAAAGGGCTGTTTCTCACCCAACCTCAACTTTTAGGCTGGCGTGGGGGAAACCCATAAGAGACCGGCCTAGGTCTCAGGAAGAGGGGGGGGGGGGGTGTAATGGACGCCTCCATCCGAAGCCCCCTCTGACTGTGGGTGGGACCTCCAATTTAAGGTTTAGTAGTCGCTGGACTACCTTAGCACACCTCCCCCCGCCCCAGCCTTTCCCTCAACATCCCAGTTGCTCCTTTTGCGCCCTGACCAGGCCTCCCCTGGGACCTCTTAAACCTACCTTCACCTCTGGTTCTGGGACTCAGGCTCAGGCATGTTGGTGAACTTCCTCTTCAGTCCACTGCAGTTCTTGTTGCTGGGGCTGAAGTCCCGCCTGCAGCCACTTAACGCTCACTTGAGTGTGATATGGCTGCGGGGCACTTGGAGTCGGAGGGGGTACGTTCCCCATCGTCTCTTCAGATGGCACTGCCATTCGGAAAATTCAGGCCAAGAATATTTTAATTTTGTTTTTCACTCTGGCCAGACCCGCAATAAACAGCAGGTCTGCCATGTGTCCAAGATGTAATGTAGCCCTGGAAAAACCACACGATGTGGAGTGGTTTCTGGAGTGCAGAGGATTCTGGGCATTTTGGTTTCCATTATTGATCAATTGCCATGAGACTGCAACCAATGGCAAATACAATGGATTGGTTGGAGGGGGAGGTCATGTGATGAAATCTCCTGAATTACAGCCCAATTGGAATTGGCAACCTGGCCTATTTAGTCTACCTGATACCAATGTCTAAAAGGCTTGTCAGGAAAATATGAGGCAAATTAAATCATATCTCAGAGGGTGTGATCAGATTGGCCCATCTTCTGATCAGTAATGGAGCAGGAGTACATACACACCACTGACCGTGTTCAAAACTGTGGCCGTATCTTTTTTATAATTCATTCATGGGATGTAGGCTTCGATGGCTAGGCCAGCATTTATTGCCCATTCCTAATTGTCATTGTTCAGAAGGCATTTAACAGTCAACCACGTTGCTGTCGATCTGGAGTCACATGTAGGCCAGACCAGGTAAGGGCAGCAGATTTCCTTCCCTTAATGAACCAGATGGATTTTAACAACAATTGACAATAGTTTCATGGTCTTCATTAAACTTTTAATTTCAGATTTTTATTGAATTCAAATTCCACCATCTGCCATGGCAGGATTTGAACACAGGTCCCCAGAGCAATACATTGGGTCTCTGGATTACTAGTCCAGAAACAATACCACAAAGTTCAGGGAATTTCACTGTTTTAAAATGTGCCTGTTATCTGCTTTAAACTCTAGGTCGCGCCACTACACCCGACACTGCTCACCCCCCCTCCCCGACACTGTTCGCCCCCCCAGGCACTACTCACTCCCTCCCCGAACCTGTTCACCCCTTCCCTGACACTGTTCAATCCTCAACAACACTGCTCACCCCCTCCCCAACACTGCTCACCCCCTCCCTGACATTGCTCACCCCCGTCCTCGACAATCACACCACTCCCCCTCACTGACACTGCTCGCCATCATTGACACTGCTCACCACCTCCCTGACGCTGCTCACACCCCTCCTCGACAATGCTCATCACTCCCCCCCACTGACACTGCTCACCCACCTCGGCACTGCTCACCCCCTCCCCGACATTGCTCACCCACCTCCTCGACAATGCTCATCACTCCCCCCACTGACACTGCTCACCCCCCTCAACACTGCTCACCCCCTCCCCGACACTGCTCACTCACTCTCTGACATTGCTCACCCCCTCCCTGACACTGCTCACCAACCCCACCGACACTGCTCACCCCCTCCCCGACACTGCTCACTCACTCTCTGACACTGCTCACCCCCTCTCTGACATTGCTCACCCCCTCCCTGACACTGTTCACCACCCCCCCGACACTGCTCACCCCGCCCCCGACAATGCTCACCCCCTCCCTGACACTGCTCACCCCCCCCGCGACACTGCTCACCCCCTCCTACACTGCTCACCCCCTCCCCAACACTGCTCACCCCTCCCCCGACACTGCTCACCCCTCCCCCGACACTGTTCACTCCTCCCCCGACACTGCTCACCCACATCCCGACACTGCTCACCCCCTCCCCGACACTGCTCACCCCCTCTCCGACACTGCTCACCAACCCCACCGACACTGCTCACCCCCTCCCCGACACTGCTCACTCACTCTCAGACATTGCTCACCCCCTCTCTGACATTGCTCACCCCCTCCCTGACACTGCTCACCACCCCCCCGACACTGCTCACCCCGCCCCCGACAATGCTCACCCCCTCCCTGACACTGCTCACCCCCCCGCGACACTGCTCACCCCCTCCTACACTGCTCACCCCCTCCCCAACACTGCTCACCCCTCCCCCGACACTGCTCACCCCTCCCCCGACACTGTTCACTCCTCCCCCGACACTGCTCACCCACATCCCGACACTGCTCACCCCCTCCCCGACACTGCTCACCCCCTCTCCGACACTGCTCACCAACCCCACCGACACTGCTCACCCCCTCCCCGACACTGCTCACTCACTCTCTGACATTGCTCACCCCCTCCCTGACACTGCTCACCCCCCCGCGACACTGCTCACCCCCTCCTACACCGCTCACCCCCTCCCCGACACTGCTCACCCCCTCTCCGACACTGCTCACCCCTCCCCCAACACCGCTCACCAACCCCACCGACACTGCTCACCCCCTCCCCGACACTGCTCACCCCCTCTCCGATACTGCTCAACACCTCCCCGACACTGCTCACCCCCTCCCCGACACTGCTCACCCCCTCCCCGACACTGCTCACCCACTCCCCGACACTGCTCAACCCCTCCCGCGACACTGCTCACCCCCTCCCCGACACTGCTCACCCACTCCCCGACACTGCTCAGCCCCTCCCCCGACACTGCTCAGCCCCTCCCCCGACACTGCTCAACCCCTCCCCCGACACTGCTCAACCCCTCCCCGACACTGCTCAACCCCTCCCCCGACACTGCTCAACCCCTCCCCCGACACTGCTCAGCCCCTCCCCCGACACTGCTCAACCCCTCCCCCGACACTGCTCAACCCCTCCCCCGACACTGCTCAGCCCCTCCCCCGACACTGCTCAGCCCCTCCCCCGACACTGCTCAACCCCTCCCCCGACACTGCTCAACCCCTCCCCCGACACTGCTCAGCCCCTCCCCCGACACTGCTCAACCCCTCCCCCGACACTGCTCAACCCCTCCCCCGACACTGCTCAACCCCTCCCCCGACACTGCTCAACCCCTCCCCCGACACTGCTCAACCCCTCCCCGACACTGCTCAACCCCTCCCCCGACACTGCTCAACTCCTCCCCCGACACTGCTCAGCCCCTCCCCCGACACTGCTCAACCCCTCCCCCGACACTGCTCAACCCCTCCCCGACACTGCTCAGCCCCTCCCCCGACACTGCTCAACCCCTCCCCCGACACTGCTCAGCCCCTCCCCCGACACTGCTCAACCCCTCCCCCGACACTGCTCAACCCCTCCCCCGACACTGCTCAGCCCCTCCCCCGACACTGCTCAACCCCTCCCCCGACACTGCTCACCCCCTCCCTGACAGTGCTCAATCCCCAAAACTGCTCACCCCTCCTACACTGCTCACCCCTTCCCTGACAATGCTCAGTCCATCCCCCGACACTGCTCACCCCCCTCCCCTGACATGCTGCGCACTCTCCCCGGCACTGTTCATCCTGTACCTCTCCCGGGTGTAGAGGATGTAGAGGAGGGAGCAGTGTTTGGGGGTTGGGCTTTGTTAGGGCTTTGGCGGTGTGGGGGGTGGGGGGGGGCTGTGTTGTGAGCACAGTCAGAGTGCGGGAGGGGTTGAGCAGTGTTGGGGGTTGAGGGTGAGTAGTTTTAGAGATACGGGCGGGGGTGAGCTGTGTTGGGGAGTGGGGGTGAGCAGTGTTGGGGGGTGAGGGTAAGCAGTGTCAGGGGGGCAAACAGTGCCAGGGATGGGGGTGAGTAGAGTCAAGGGTGTGGGCAGTGTTGGGGGATGGGACGTGAACAGTGTCGGGGGTGGGGGTGAACTGTGTCAGGGGGTAAACAGTGTCGGGGGGTAAGCAGTGTCAGAGAGTGGGGAGTGAACAGTGTCGGGGTGAGCATTGTCAGGGGCGGGGCTGAGCAGTGTCGGGGGCGGGGATGAGCAGTGGTGGGGGGTGGAGGTGAGCAGTGTTTTGGGGGTGACCATTGTCGGGGGTGGGGTGAACAGTGTCAAATGGCGAGCAGTGTCGAGGGCGGGGAAGAGCAGTGTCGGGGGTGAAGGTGAGCAGTGTCGAGGGCGGGGGTGAGCAGTGCTGTGGGGGGGGTGAGCAGAGTTGGGGGTGGGGGAGAGCAGTGTCGGGGGTGAAGGTGAGCAGTGTCGAGGGCGGGGGTGGGCAGTGTTGTGGGGAGGTGAGCAGTGTCAGGGGTGGGGGAGAACAGTGTCGGGGGTCAAGGAGAGCAGTGTCGAGGGCGGGGGTGAGCAGTGCTGTGGGGGGGTGAGCAGTGTTGGGGGTGGGGGAGAGCAGTGTTGAGGGTGAAGGTGAGCAGTGTCGAGGGCAGGGGTGAGCAGTGTTGTGGGGGGGTGAAGAATGTTGGGGGTGGGGGAGAGCAGTGTCGGGGGTGAAGGTGAGCAGTGTCGAGGGCTGGGGTGAGCAGTGTTGGGGGTGGGGGTGAGTAGTGTCGGGGGTGAAGGTGAGCAGTGTCGAGGGCAGGGGTGAGCAGTGTTGTGGGGGGGGTGAGCAGAGTTGGGGGTGGGGGAGAACAGTGTCGCGGGTGAAGGTGAGCAGTGTCGAGGGTGGGGGTGGGCAGTGTTGTGGGGGGGTGAGCAGTGTCGGGGGTGGGGGAGAGCAGTGTCGGGTGTGAAGGTGAGCAGTGTCGAGGTCGGGGGGGTGAGCAGTGTTGTGGGGGGGTGAGCAGTGTCGGGGGTGAAGTTGAGCAGTGTCGAGGGTGGGGGTGAGCAGTGTTGAAGGTGTGATTAGTGTCGGGGGCGGGGGTGAGCAGTGTCGGGGGCGGGGGTGAGCAGTGTCGGGGGCGGGTGTGATTAGTGTCGGGGGCGGGGGTGAGCAGTGTTGGGGGTGGGGGTGAGCAGTGTCGGGGGCGGGGGTGAACGTTGTCAAAGGGAAGAGCAGTCGGGGGTGGGGGAGAGCAGTGTTGGGGATGGAGCTGAGCAGTGTCGGGGGCGGGGGTGTGCAGTGTTGGGGGCGGGGATGACCAGTGATGGGGGGGTGGTGAGCAGTGTCGGGGGTGAGGGTGAGCAGTGTCGAAGGTGTGAGCAGTGTTGGGGTTGGGGTGAACAGTGTTGTGGGGGGGCTGAGCAGTGTTGGGGGCAGGGTTGAGCAGTGTCAGGGGCGGGGGTGAGCAGTGTCGGGGCGGGGGTGAGCAGTGTCGGGGGCAGGGTTGAGCAGTGTCGAGGGTGGGGGTGAGCAGTGTCGAGGGCGGGGGTGAGCAGTGTCGGGGGGGTGTGATTAGTGTCGGGGGTGGGGATGAGCAGTGTCGGGGGCGGGGGTGAGC
This sequence comes from Carcharodon carcharias, assembly GCF_017639515.1. Classification (NCBI taxonomy): domain Eukaryota; kingdom Metazoa; phylum Chordata; class Chondrichthyes; order Lamniformes; family Lamnidae; genus Carcharodon; species Carcharodon carcharias. The sequence continues at coordinate 83,663,699 of NC_054469.1, read as the reverse complement.
AGTGTCGAGGGCGGGGGTGAGCAGTGTCAGGGGCGGGGGTGAGCAGTGTCGAGGGCGGGGTAGAGCAGTGTCGAGGGCGGGGGTGAGCAGTGTCGGGGGCGGGGGTGAGCAGTGTCGGGGGGGGCGTGATTAGTGTTGGGTTGGAGATGAGCAGTGATGGGGGGGTGGTGGGGGTGAGCAGTGTCGGGGGCGGGGGTGAGCAGTGTTGGGGGCGGGGGTGAGCAGTGTCAGGGGCGAGGGTGAGCTGTGTCGGGGGGGTGTGATTAGTGTCGGGGGTGGGGATGAGCAGTGTCGGGGGCGGGGGTGAGCAGTGTCGGGGGGGTGTGATTAGTGTCGGGGGTGGGGATGAGCAGTGTCGAGGGCGGGGGTAAGCAGTGTCGGGGGCGGGGGTGAGCAGTGTCGGGGGGGGCGTGCTTAGTGTTGAGTCAGAGGTGAGCAGTGATGGGGGGGGTGGTGGGGGTGAGCAGTGTCGGGGTGGGTGATTAGTGTCGGGGGTGGGGGTGAGCAGTGTCGAGGGCGGAGGTGAGCAGTGTCGAGGGTGGGGGCGAGCAGTGTCGAAGGTGTGAGCAGTGTTGGGGGTGGGGGTGAACCGTATCAGGGGGTGAGCAGTGTTGGGGGTGGGGGTGAACAGTGTCAGCGGGTGAGCAGTGTCGGGTCGGGGGTGAGGAGTGTCAGGGGGGTGGAGGTGAGCAGTGTCGGGGGCGGGGGGGTAAGCTGTGTCAGGGGGTGAGCAGTGTCGGGGGCGGGGGGGTGAGCAGTGTCGGGGGCAGGGGTGAGCAGTGTCGGGGGCAGAGGTGAGCAGTGTCGGAGGCAGGGGTGAGCAGTGTCGGGGGCGGGGGTGAGCAGTGTCGGGAGCAGGGGTGAGCAGTGTTGAGGGGGTGAGCAGTGTCGGGGGCGGGGGTGAGCAGTGTTGAGGGGGTGAGCAGTGTCAGGGGTGGGGGTGAGCAGTGTCAGGGGTGGGTGTGAGCAGTGTCGGGGGTGGGGGTGAGCAGTGTCGGGGTGGGGGTGAGCAGTGTCGGGGGGGTGAGCACTGTCAGGGCTGGGGGTGAGCAGTGTCAGGGCTGGGGGTGAGCGGTGTCAGGGGTGGAGGTGAGCAGTGTCGAGGGCGGGGGTGAGCAGTGTCGGGGGCGGGGTGAGCGGTGTCGGGGGTGGGGGTGAGCAGTGTCGGGGGCGGGGGTGTGCAGTGTTGGGGGGTGGAGGTGAGCAGTGTCGGGGGCGGGGGTGAGCAGTGTCGGGGGCGGGGGTGAGCAGTGTCGGGGACGGGCGTGAGCAGTGTCGGGGGCAGGGGTGAGCAGTGTCGGGGGGGTGTTCAGTGTCGGGGGCGGGGGTGTGCAGTGTTGAGGGGTGGAGGTGAGCAGTGTCGGGGCGGGTGTGTGCAGTGTTGGGGGGCGGGCGTATGCAGTGTTGAGGGGGTGAGCAGTGTCGGGGGCAGGGGTGAGCAGTGTTGAGGGGGTGAGCAGAGTCGGGGGTTGGGGTGAACAGTGTCAAATGGCGAGCAGTGTCAGGGGTGGGGGTGAGCAGTGTCGGGGGCGGGGGTGAGCAGTGTCAGGGGCGGGGGTGAGCAGTGTCGGGGGCGGGGGTGACCAGTGTTGGGGGGGTGAGCAGTGTCAGGACTGGGGGTGAGCAGTGTCAGGGGTGGGGGTGAGCAGTGTCAGGACTGGGGGTGAGCAGTGTCAGGGGCGGGGGTGAGCAGTGTCGGGGGCGGGGGTGACCAGTGTTGGGGGGGTGAGCAGTGTCAGGACTGGGGGTGAGCAGTGTCAGGGGTGGGGGTGAGCAGTGTCAGGACTGGGGGTGAGCAGTGTCAGGGGTGGGGGTGAGCAGTGTCAGGGGCGGGGGTGAGCAGTGTTGGGGGGGTGTTCAGTGTCGGGGGCGGGGCTGAGCAATGTCGGGGCTGGGGGTTTGCAGTGTTGGGGGGCGGGGGTGAGCAGTGTCGGGGACGGGCGTGTGCAGTGTTGGGGGGGGTGTGCAGTGTTGTGGGGTGGAGGTGAGCAGTGTTGGGGGCGGGGCTAAGCAGTGTCAAAGGGGTGAGCAGTGTTTGGGGTGGAGGAGCGTAAGATGATGCGTGATGACGTTGGGGGAGCGTCCCAAAGTCATTGCGTACTTGTGCGATATTTCGGTCGGCAGGCGCGCGAGGGTCTTGGCAGTGTGCCCGCTGACAATTGACAGGCCTATTAAGGCCATTAAAAATCTAATTGAATTAAATTTTTCACTGCCCGTCCAGCCTTACAGTTGGCGGGCAGGCGAAAGAGATTTTTTGCGAAACCTCATCCACGGGCGGGATGAGGTTTCGATCTGTCATTAAAAAAAAAACATTTCAAACTAATTTCTAACATGTCCCTGCTCGTGTGACAGAGTCGCATGAGGGGGCATGTTTTTAATATTTTTAAATTCTTTCCTTTTTATTTTTCAAAATCTTCATCTCCGAGGCAGCTCTGTCTCAGGGAGCTTTTCCTGCGCGCATCCGCACGCATGCGCAAAGTTCCCCACTCGCCCTCCTCCCCTCTCACACAGCCAGCACTGAGCGCTGCAGCATTTAATTGGCCCGTCAGCGTGAAATCGAGGTCACAGCCCGATCGGGGGCAGCGGTCGGCTTCCTGACCACTCCCGCTCACCTCCGCTGAGCCCACCCAACGAGGGCAACATCCTGGCCACTATTTCTTTTCTCTCTGTTTTGCAGTGTGTTGCTGCAGAACTTGTCTCCCTCCCCTTTCAGTGCCTATAATTTATCAGAATTATTTGGTAGCAGTCATATTACAGCCTTTCACAAAAAGCATGTAAAGAGGAACAACATTTTCTGGAGTCTTTATTACAGTCTCCAAGGAAAAATAAATTTGGAGACAGTCAGGATAGTTTCATTGCATGCAGACCTAGGTTAGGCATCATAGTAAAAATGATAGGAAACCAGGCAAGAAAGAAACTTGCAACATCTCATTTGTCTTAACAAAGGGAGTACCTGAGAGGCCGCTTGTAAATCATTTCCTTATTGAGATTATGAGTTTGATTTTTAATTGCCCATGGGGGTGAGGTTGGATGCACTTTGAAAATAGTACACCCTGAAGATGGTCAGAATTTTTCGCTCGTCGGTTGGGCTCGGTGGGGGCGGGCAGGGGTGATCAGGAACCCAACTGTCGCCCGTGATCGGCTCTGCATTGCGATTTTACACAGGCAGGCAAATTAAGGCCCGCCCAGCGTAAGATGCGACAGCGGCAACAGCGAGAAGGGGCGGCTGCCTGATCTGACGGCAACATGGTGGCCGATTCACAAGCAGCTCAGGCAGCCCCTGGAAGACTGCCATGGAGGGACACAAGGTCATTATGATGGATCCGGTTGCTGGTGGACACGGCAGGCAGGAGGGCAGGTCGGCAGGGCAATCGGCCCCATGTTTCTCTGACGAGTGTCTCGCTGCCCCCCTGGAGGAGGTGGCAGCACGAAGAGAGATCCCTGTCCCCAGGAATGGGAAGAGGAGGCCCCCCCCCCCCCCACCACGTCACCAAAAGGGCCCGGGAGGAGGTGGCATCCAGGGTCAGCAGCCTTGATGTGGTGAGGCGCACATGCGTGCAGTACCAGAAGCGCTTCAATGATCTCCTTTGATAGGGAAGGGTGATTACCGTGTTGGCATGGGCCACTTAGCACAGCAGTTAAGAGATGCCCATTCCCCCCCTTGGACCTCACAGGTCTTACAGTCTGAGTGGCAAATGTCAAAGAGGAAGCATTTGGGCAAGAGGGTGATCCCTGGCTGCTTGGACTGAGTGTCTTGTGGCTCCACGGTCACGAATGGGCTGAGCCCTGCGAGGTGGTCCTCAGGTGGGGTTGGCCAGGCGGCAATGGCAATGCAGGTACAGGGCGGACTAATCAATGCTCCTCTGTCCCTTCAGGAGAAAACATCCCATAACAATGCTGAGAGGTTGTGGACTGGCAGGGGACCCCCACACCTACTCATCTTGACCCGATATGTGCAGGTGGCCATGTCGTTGGAGAGGTGTCATGCACCTACGTCAACCAGCCATGTTGAGGTTGGGGTGCCACAGGGAGGTAGAGTGCAGTGCACTGAGGTCAGAATGTCTGTCATTGCAACCATTCCATTGTAGTCTCTAAATTGATGTGAGCCTTGAACCTGTAATCCCTATTGATAATGGAAAACTGAGGGCACCATGATACAGATCTGTGTCTCATCCGGGTGCCAGGCATGCACAGTGTAATGACTTCAACTAATGACATGTCCTTGTTCTTCCTTTCATGGTCACCAGCAGCCCATCGAGCTGAGGAGACTGAAGGCCCACTACTGACCCCGGAGGACAGCACCCAACAGAACGCACCTGTGTCACAACGGTCTCTCAAGCAGGCACCAGCGTAGAAACCAGCACCCCGGTAGGCATTAGATCGGCAGCTAGTATTGTGGAGCATATTGATGAGGGCACTTCACACTTGCTTGAGGTGCAGGCAGAGGCAGAGAGTGCCCAGGGTGCCGCCAGTCGAAGGACTGCTGGGGACCAGGACTGCTCAGTTGGTGGCTGATGATGTGCCTCTGGAGTAGTCCCTGAGGCAGCAGATGCTGGAAGTCCAGCAGGGTGTGTGGGAGGATCTGGCAGGGATACTTGAGGGAATGCGTGCCATGGTCTATGTTGTGGAGGAGTCCTTGCAGAGCGTGAGCAATGCAATGACCCTCATGGCTGAGCACAATGCTTTATCCATGGAGAGAGTGGCGACTTTCATTGAGAGGCTCCTCCAGGAGCTGAATCAGGGGTTACTGGGGATGCACTCGGACCTGCAAGCCTTCACACAGGCAATGACTTCAGGTGGTCACTGTCAGTGTGGAAGGTGGATTGGACACCCAGTATCCAAGCTAGATGCCCGTCCATCAATGGTGAGCAGGTAGGTCCAGAGCGACTTCGTGTTGGTGCACGAGCTGCCTGCCATCTCTCAGGGCGCTCCAGGTGAAGGCAGCAGCTCCTCCACCCCTCTGCCAGTGACTGCGGCATCCGATGAAGCTGCGGCGACTGGGGAGATGGCAGCCAGGCCACTGGCCGCTCCCTCCCAGGTGGGGCCAGCACAGGCTCCACGGGCCAGTGGATGACCTCCAAGGTCATCAAGGCCAACAGGGCAGCAGAGGGAGCAGGCTGTCTCCAATGCCGGTGCCAGCGAGGGGGGAGCACCTAGACATAGCACCTGCAAACAAAAACTTCAAGCACCTTAATCACAACATGGCCTGTGCATGGATTATATTTGTGTTCCCTACTTTTAATTTAGTTCTTAATTGGTGTGATGAAGAACACCTCTGAATATCATTTGTTAACTTTATGCCAGGCAGCATATCATTAAATGTGTTTTTGCACAACAAGCCACTGGGTGCTTCATTAGTTCTGCAGGTGCAGGGTAACCCATGATGTTATGATGACTTGTTTCTCATTGAACTTTATTGAAATGGTACATAGTGCATGTTATTCACCAAGCAAATGTTCCTGTCAGGTATCAAGTATGGAGCCTACAGCCCTGGCATGTGTTGGTGGTTCTTATTTGGTAGGCTAGCTGAAGGAGCATTGGGTCAAAGTGTCCCGGGTGTCCCTGCCTCCTTAGAGGTTGCCCAGGTCAGCACCTATGCCCTCATCGTTCTCCTGAGCATGCCTGTCCTCGGACTCACTACTGGACTCATTGTCTGTTGCCTGAGCAGCTGCGTCTACATCTTCTTCCTCCACTGCATCCCCCCTTTCCAGCGCCAGATTGTGGAGAGCGCAGCCTGCAACCACTATCAGTAACACATGATCTGGGGGGTATTGGAGTGCGCCCCCTGAACAGTCCATGCATCAGAAGCGCATCTTGAGAAGACCGATGGTTCTCTCCGCCGCAGCCCTTGTGGAGGCGTGGCTCCTATTGTACTGCTGCTCAGCTTCTGTTCTTGGATGGCGGAGAGGCGCTATGAGCCACCTTTTGAGGGGATAGCCCTTGTCACCCAGCAGCCATCCATCCAGCCGGGCTGGAGCGCTGAAGAGCCCCGATACCTGGGAGCGTCTAAGGATGTAAGCGTCATGGGAGCTGCCTGGGTACCTTGCACAGACTTGTAGAATCAGCATCCTGTGATCACACACCATCTGCACGTTCATGGAGTGGAAGCCCTTCCTGTTGACAAAGGCACCGGGCTCACCCGCTGGTGCCTTGATGGCCACATGTGTGCAGTCTATTGCACCCTGGACACGGGGGAATCCAGCAATCACTGCGAAGCCTCTGGCTCACTGTGCCTGGCTGGCCTCATCCATAGGGTAGTGCATGAAAGTCAATGCATGCCTGAACAAAGCGTCTGTCACCAGCTTGACACAACTGTGGACAGCTGATTGGGAGACTCCACAAAGATCACCCACCGACCCCTGGAAAGAGCCGGAGGCAGAGAAGTTAAGGGGCCATCGTGACCTTCAGCGCCACTGGCATGGGGTGTCCACCCACACAGTCGGAGCTGATCTGAGGGCCGATCCTCTGACAGATGGAGGTCACTGTCTCCCTTGAGAGGCGGAGCCTCCTTTGGCATTGCACCTCAGACATAATGAGGTATGCGTCGCCGCCTGTAAAAACTGACAGCAGGATAGTGGCATCTTCTGGGGCCCCTTCCGCTTTGGACCCCCTGCTTTCCCTGCACCCCCCTGTGCCTGCGGCTTCTCCTCCCACAGGTTGCTCCCCTGGAGGCTGAATAGGGACACCTGTCCTCCTCCCTCTTCTGGCCCTCCCTTCCTTCTCAGGGGAGGTATCTCCAGCGGAGACCACAATTCCCAGTACCAGGGTAATGGAAGGCTATCTGATACCTGGAAGGCCCCAAGTGATATGAATCCTCCAGGGGCCCGGAAAACAACACTGAGTCCTGAACTGAAGCCTCCTATTTCTGTCAAAGCAGCTCTGAAGCAAAATGAAGGTGCCCTGTTCACACCAGCAAGCAGCAGCAAGTTATAAGCTGAAGTAGAAACTACTCGCATTAACAAGCCCACTCACCCCTCTTATCCCGCCCGTGGATGAAGTTTTTGAAAATGTGGCCTGCCCGCCTGCCCGTTTAGTCCACCTGACGGCCTGAAAATCGCACGAGCCACATAAACTCCGGGACAATTGGTGTCTCAAGAGCCTTAACTGGCCCATTAATTAATGGCAGGCGCACATCCGTCTTCATCATGCGCCCGCCTAGTGAAACACCGCGTGGGTGTGCGTTGGCATCAGCAAGCTCAGCCGACGTCAACGAGCTTCATCTCTGGGTCAGACGTGTCGGGCACGCACCCAAACTCCAACCTAAAAATTCTGTCCAGTGTGTTAGTCTCCCGACGCCTCTGAACACGCTGCTATTTTCAGAGCAAAGGTGGTGGGGACATGGGGGCTGGTGGTGCAGTGGTGGTTAGAACCAGCACTCACTCTCCTCCAAGTAATTGTCCATTAAGTTCCTTGAAGAGCTTAATAACTGGCTGGGGAGAGTCAGAAGGTGATTTTCAAATTGCAGATCAGGAAAAGTGAGCAGTATGGTTCACATTAGTGCACACAACTGTCAGGAGCAATGCAGAGTAATGTTTCTGCTGAAATAAAATTGTTAGGAAGAAGAAAGAGTTATTCACACAGAAAGGGCCTCATATTTTTTCAATGACTATATGGTCACTTGATTGTACTGAGAGGCTGCTGTCCCTCTGCTCTCCTGCCTGCCTCAATCTGCAAGGCAATCACACTACACTCTCACAGTGCCCAATACATTAATTGGGCGCCAAGCTCACCTCCGGTCCATTTAGGGAATCTGTATTTTAAAATAGCATCGCATGAGTGATGCAGACGTGATGCAGGGTCAGGACTCAGGAATGACCTAGGTGTCGGGTTCTTGACCCCCAATTGAAAATCCAGCCCTATAAGTCAACATAACTGGACACAAAAGCATAAGTAACCTCTAGGTCACGTTATTAAAAGAACAGATTGATAACAAAGAGTTTATCAACAGAAGTGGTTCGTCAACCATCAGAGAGCACAGGAAAGGACAGCATACGAGAATCCAGAGAAGAATGTAAAAAAATAAAGCACGCAGGTTCAGAAGAATAATAATGGGAACATAGCAAAGAGCAGAACAATGCAGAATGTATCATATTACAAAAGGTGCAGTAATGTAACAGCACAAAGATAATGTAAGTAGTAGAATAAAAGCACAGCAATTATAAAGCACAATGAATTGGAGAATACAAAAATGCAGAGAATATGGATATAGAATGGACAATACAGTGATTTTGGATTATATAAGAAAGGAAACCATAGAACAGTCTAAGAGAGTAAGGCAGAAATCATAAGATAATTATGAGCACAGCAATGCCAAGCAATGTATATGTAAGTATACACTACTTTTTAAAGATTTAAGTTACCAGGCTATACAACAATTTCAGGGATTTAAAAGGGTACTTACATTATTTGAATGTAGCACAGTGAAGAACTCAGGATTTGTGATAAATTTGACAGTTGGAGACTGCAATAACATGTTAACTTTCTGGGAACTCACTGGAGACAAAGAGCCTTCTCGTCTCAGTTCTAGCAAAATGAGGAGGCAAGATATTATTCCTTAAGTATAGCATCATGAAGAAATGTCTTGATTTTGAAGTTAAGAGAACTTTAAAATGATAAAATTGGACTACATTATATTTTAAGGTACTGAGTGTGTATAAGATAACCTAACTTTATATTTAGGTCATAGATGGGGAGTTTCTTGAGCAGTGAAAGGGTCATGGCTTTCCATAGAAGTAAAAGCAACTTTCATTTACATCAGAAGTGGGGAACACCAAATGAAGGCACTTTGTTTTATTGCTGAGGTTTCTTTTCCCTCAATTTTCACACACGTCATTCTGGTTTGCAGAAACTTAAAATTGGTGAATAATTTGCAATTACAGGTTGGACGTCCAAAATCCGGCTACCAAAAGCCAGAATTGTTCATAAACTGGACACTTTTGAAATGGCACTCTGGTCTAATTCCCGTGCTCCCAGTCAACATGAACAGCCGTTGACCCCAAGTGACCAGAACACCCCAAACTCCACCCATGCACTGTTAATGCTGTTGTTGTTTGTTCCCATACAATTTTCTCATACACTGAATTTGGCCTAGGATAGTCTGATTTTACCGTCCAAAATCTGTGAATATCCGAAACCGGCATGGTCTTGGTTCTGGGGGTGCTGGATGTCCAAGTTGTGGTAGGTGGGAAATCTGTCACTGCTCCTTTCATCTGAACAGAGCCTGCCTGTCCTCAACCTTCTACCATATTAGTTCAGTCAATGTAAGGAAGATGTAATTCTTAAAAGGAACCACACAAAGGTCAAGAGTGGTCTGTTTGCCGATGATTTCACATTGTTCAATTCCACTTGCAATTCCTTAGATAATCTCAGATAATGAAGTGCTCCATGCCCAAATGCAGCAAGACCTGAACTGGACAATATCTAGGCTTGGCCTGTGAAGAGGCAAGTAACACTCACACCACGCCCTGTTCTAGGAAAAGATCATTGCCAACAAGAGAGAGTCTTACCACCTCCATTGACATTGATTGGTATTACCATCACTAAATTTCCCAACATCAACATCCTGGATGTTACCATTGACCGGGAACTTTAAGTGATCAGCCACATAAATATGGTGACTACAGGAGTAGGTCAGAGGTAGGAATTCTGTAGCGAGTGACTCACATTCTGACTCCCCAAAGCCTGTCCACCATCTACAAGACACAAATCAGGAGTGTGATGGAATACTCTCCACTTGCCTGGTTGAGTACAGCTTCAACAATGTCCAAGAAGCTGAACACCATCAAGGACAAAGCAGCCTATTCGATTGACACGCTATCCACCACCTTGAACATTCACTCTCTCTACCTCCAGCAAACAGTGGTAGCAGTGTTTACCATCTACAATGTGCACTACAACAACTGGCCAAGGCTTCTTTGACCTTTACCACCTAGAAGGACAAGCGCATGGAAACATCACATCCTCCAACTTCCTCTTAAAGTTACACACCATCCTGTCTTGAAAGTGTATCACCATTCCTTCATTGTGACTGGGTCCAAATTCTGAAACTCTCTCTCTAACATCATTGTAGGAGGACCTACATATGGACTGTAGCATTTCAGAAATTTAGCTCACCACCTCTTTTTCAAGGGCAACTGAGGATGAGCACTTCTGGAAAAATCAAAAACATAAACGCATTGAAAACAATGCACACTGTACCAGATAAAACATTTGGTGGGTCAAGCACTTGCTACAGATGCCAACATAGTGTGATGTTTGGAGACCTAACTCCCTCATGAATATGCATCAACCCTTTGCAATTTAACATTTTTGTAGATGAGTTCTCTGCTCTTGTATCTAACACTTTTGTACCAATCAACATTCAAACACATTAATCATCAGGACATATGTTACAGGATTTAAAACAGCTCTGAAGCATCTGCGATGGCTGTAGTGATTGATTCCAACTGCTGCAGTTTCAGGCCTGTCAGTATATGCACTACCCCACACGAGGTACTAACAGAAACAAGCAGCTCACATTTCCCCTGTGATTACTTTGATCTTTTTTTCCATTCTGTTTCCAAGCCTATGGTTGTACTATTTTTCTTGATGACCTATCACTGACTTTTGGTAATTAACAAGGTTTTATTGAGTTCTTCACATGATCATGGATTATTTTTATAGAATAAAGGTTTGGGAAAATAAAGATAAAAGTGCTGTTAATTATGTCAAATGATCAAATGAAAGATCACAACAGCCGCAAGCAAAGGATCTTGTGAGAATCCAGCTGATGTTTCCAGGACATTTTAACTGTAATAATCATGTCTGAGGGAACAAAATATCTGGATGTTATGCTTGGAGTAGTGCCAAGGGTTTCTAAAGCTAGCTTTGTTTTTACAAATATATATCTGATAACTGTACAAACCTGTATTTGGTTGTGAGATCTCTGCAGTCACCTCATCTTCAGATCTGTCTGTTGCAATTGTCCTTTGGATGTTCTGATACCTGTTATCAAATCAGAATGAGAATGAAATGCTGAACGCCTAACTAAATAATATGTTATATCATGGAGTGAGGTGAGAAATAGTGTAATTGCAGTAACAGCTTAGGACATTGTCATGGCAACATTGCTAGCATTGTAAATCATAGATAGCGCTGGTGACCTGAAACAGTAACCATCATAGAAATATATTTTTCCGGTCACTGTATAAGTTATTTCTCTTGTCCTTGGCAGGCTGGGGACATGCTCCCAGAACTCTGCTTTTACCACTTTTGATTCAATTATTAAGGGGTGCACAACAGCAGTGCAGATATATATTGTCTAATTCCCCTCTCTCTTCTAGAAAGTTCTTCACCTCCTCAAAACTCCCTTCAGTTCATTCTGGTAATTCACTGTGTGGAATCAGTTCCTACCATTCAATCGCAAGCTGTGTTAGAATGCCTTCATATTGTGCCTGCCGGTTTCAGATAGGCAGTACCTTGTTACCAACACAGGGCTACATATATGCCAAACAGCCGAAGCAGCATGTTATAGACGGAGCTGAGCAATCCCATAACCAGTGGATCAGATCAAAGCTCTGCAGTCCTGATTGTCCACCCGTCCTGAATGGCGGGGATGGTCGGGTGGGAGAGGGGTGGAAATTAAACAACTAACAGGAGGACAAGGCTCTTTCAATGTCCCCTTCCTCAATGATGGGTGAGCCCAGCATATCAGTGCAAAAAACAAGGCTGAAGCATTTGCAATCATCTTCAGCCAGATGTGGTGAATGGATCGCTCCTTGATATTCCCATGATCAACATCCTGGGGTTAGCATTGACCAGAAACTGAATGTGACCAGCTATCTAAATACTGTGGCAACAAGAGCAGGACTGAAGCTGGGAATTCTGATCAAGTAGCTCACTTCCCCAAAGCCAGTCCACCATCTACAAAGCACAGGTCTCTCCATTTGCTTGGACCTGCAGCTTCAACAACACTCAAGAAGTTGGACACCAGCCAGGACAAAACAGCCAGTTTGATTGGCACCTTCCACCACCACCACTACCTTAAACCACATACAAGATGTACTGCAGCAACTCACCAAGGTTTCTTCCACAGCACCTTTGAAACCCCTGCCCTCTACCATCTGGAAGGATAAGGGCAGTAGATGCATGAGAACTACACCACCTGCAAGTTCCCCTCCAGGTCCCATACTATCCTGACTTGGAACCATATCGCCATTCCTTCACTATTGCTGGGTCAAAATCATGGGACTTCTTCCCTGACAGCTCTGAGGGTGTGTGTACCCCGTTCAGATGGACTGTAGCAGTTCAAGAAAGCAGCTCTCAAGTGCAATTAAGCATGGGTGACAAATGTTGGCCTTGCCAGTGACGCTCAAGAACAAAAAAAAAAATTACCTAGCTCGGGATTAAACTCCCACAGCTCATATAGGTGTGTAAAGCACGGTTCCTGGATTGTAATTTTTAAACGTATTTGTGAACAAGGGCATGAGTGTTTTGATACTCAACAACAACTGTGCATTAATCATAGTAAAACATCCCAAATTGCTAACAGCAAGTTTTTTAAATAAAATTTGACACCAAATCACAAAAGGAGATATTAAGGCAGGTGACCATAGGGTTGGACAAAGAGCAAGATTTTAAGGAGTGTCTCAAAGGAGAAGACAAGCCTAAAAGGTATAGGAAAGGGTTTGCACAGTTCAGAGAATTACACATAATGATGTCCATCAGTACCAGGGACCACTCTTTAAATCCAATTTGACATCACACTGGAGTAATATTTCATATAATGCCAAAGTCAAATACTCTGAGGTAAGCTCTCCCTCCTCTCCAAGAACTCAGGCCACAAACCAATTGAGAAGTTATGCTGAGTTCTGCTGTAGTACGTTACACCTATAATAACACAATTGACATACAATAAACATTAACATAGCAATAGGGGAAAATTCACCAATTACGTGTGAAGGGAGTATCAGTTGGAGATAGAACTACAAAATCCAGGTCGTCTTTACCAAGCAGTCTTTTGATCATTGATCCCTGAGGTTAGATTTAAGCAGGAATCATCAGAAGTGAAAGGCAGTGAGAATTTACGGTCCCTAAAGCACAGGATTTTCAAAAATTGAGTCCAGGTCATTCCCACCCACATTCAGGGAGGTAAATAATGTTTTGCTCCTCATTTTCTTTCATCTCTAGAGATTCAAGCTTAGATCAACCACAGGGCCTTGCAATGAAGGCCACATGTCACTTCCAAGGAGAATGAGCTTTGGACTTTTCCACTGAAATAAAGCCTTTTCTTTCTCAAAGAGATTGAATACTTAAAGACCTAGTAATTAATTAAAACATTGCCAAGCTGTTGAGTAGCATCCATATCCTTTAGTTTTTCCCTTGAAGTTTTAAACAATGCATGCTCATAATATAGATGAGTTGAGAAGTTCTGAAGTACAAGGGAGCTGAAGTAAGAAACACAATTGGTGTTGAACCATGAAACAAAAACAGAAAATGTTGGAAAAACTCAGCAGGTCTAACAGCATCTGTGGAGAGAAAGACAGAGTTAATGTTTCGATTTTATCTTGGTGTTACACCATGCTATGGTTTCTGGCTGTGTTACTGCTGGTGGAAAGTCAGCTTCCTAATAAGTATCCCCGGGTAATTTCTCTAAGCTAGCACTCCTGATGATATTGGCCAAGATATTATCACTCAGAGTCTTTCTAAGGGCTTTTGCATTTTTGCAGTGATTTGGAATCCATTGCAGCACATTCCCTACATAGAGGATATGCAAACTCTGTGAATGAGACAGGCTATGGTGTATCTGCCTAACTAATCAGATTGAAGAGTCCCCAATGAGGCACACAGAGACTGAACCAACCCGTGTACGTTAGAATAATTGATTCAATGCCAAAACATATGTAACAAGTGAAATGAAGAGAGGAAAGAAAGGTGGAATTAGGAGGAAGATAAGAGACAGAAAATCTTTATAAAAATTGGCATTTTTTAGATCTTCAACAAGTTAAAATCTTAAGAATTGAAACTGCACACTTGTAAAATATCATTTTCAGTGCCAGAGAAGTTGTGAGTAATTAAAACCTATCACGCTATTAAAATATTAACTTAAATGGACAAGTCCCACCATTTTCTGGCAGGTTTAGCGTGTATCTTTCATAGCATTCTCTCACTGTTCCATATGTTTCACTGCTGAGTCCCTCAGTGAGAGACCGAAACAGCAAGGCAATTCAAATAACTTCCTGATTGTCACATTTAACTGTGCATGCATGATCATTAGAAGGTATCCAATCTACACTTTGATAATGGTGAGTGCTGATAGCATCACCATAAATTTTACTGCAAAATTTGGGCCATTACTTGGCATTTAGTCCATTTTTTTAAAGGAAGCAAATATAGAAATGTACCGAACAAAAGAATTTAAGAGTTAAAATAATTTTCTACAGTTCCTTTCTTTTAAAGAAGGTGTTAATTTATTTTTGAGTTCCATATTGAACTCACCGCTTGGCCTGTCATTTCTGACATTCTCATCATACATCTAACTGATTTCTCACTAGGATTGAAACAAATGAGAATGATTCAATTTCCCCTAATTAAAATTGATGGATAGAACATTATGGACTATGCACCATAACTTCCTGTGATGCATTTCCTTTGAGTGCCACTCCCCAGTGTGAGCACGGGGGTAGGAAATTGGCCTTCGTATATCTATTTTTCTTTAAATAGCTCGATATACTATACACAAGTACACATCTAGAGTCACAATATATTATTTGTGCATTCATAACCCATTGATTATCCTTATCTGTGTACATATTCTGCCTATCTTACAGCTTGTAGAGTGACATATTCGCTAGTAACCTTGTTATATCTATAGGTCAGAAAACTCACTTACAACTCTAAGAGCAGATTTTGTCCCCAGGTGAGTGGGATTCACCAAGTCAGGAGATTTCCCAGCTCTGTGAACCTGAGCTTTAAAATTGTCTGCCTGATTTTCAGTCACTGTGGCTGGGGGTGGGGGGGATGCATGGGCGCAAGACCTGCCTCTGTGCCTCTGTGGTCCGGCACAATGTTTAAGCAAATAAAAATTAATAAAACAACAAAGAATATCACTTCAAATCTTGCCTCCCCACACCTCTCCCACACACCCTCTATGCTGCATTCATGCCAACCTGTGCCAACCCTTGCCTCCCACTCACTCCCCTGGCCCCTCACACTGTTTTGCCAAATTAGTGCCCTTCTACCCACCTCACTTCCCCCATGCCCCCTATGCCAATGGTCCCACCACCCATTGTCCTCACCCCTTCCTTGCCAACTCAATTAGTATCCTTGGGCAGTTCCTTGACATGATTGACACTTCTTGGACAGGTTCGACAGCATTGACAGGTTTGACACTTCCTGGACAGTTTTGACAGGCTTGACAGCTCTTTAACAGTCCCTTGGCAGCTGGACAATTCCTTGATAGCTGGTTTGTTCTTTGATAGTTCCCTTAACAGTTCCATGACACCTGGATAGTTCCTTGACAGCTAGACAGCTCCTTGACAACTGGACTACTCTTTAACAGTTTCTTGACAACTGGACAGTTCCTTGACAGCTTTTTGATAGCTTAATAGTTCCAATAAGTTAATGTGTAAAAATCACATAATCATGTTCACTTTTAACAGTCCCAAAGGATGCCTTACCTCTCCCAAAGGTGTCCCGAGACCTTATCCAAAGGGGCATCTTACCTCTCTAAAAGGTTACCCTGGCAATCCAAACACATTTGCCAATTTCAGACCTCCTCTTATCTGTTCTAATCTGCATACTCTGGGCTCCACACTCCTGTTCTTCCAAGACCCCACTTCAGTGGAGACGGCTGGTGATTTAAATGGCCAGCTGCTCCACAGATTGTTCATGCATGAATCCTGGCCCAACTCCAGTCCTGCCCCTGTGAAGATGAGAAATGCCAAGTTCAGGGGCAGGTTGGTCATTTCCGGGATTTTTGCCATGATGGAGAAATTCCGGGCCTCAGTTAAACCAAAGTTTTACAATATTCCTTTGTTAACCACAAAGCAAAGACTTAACTGTACCCAAATACCATAAAAAAATTTCTCGGAGATATCTTCACTGCCTTCTTCCTCAGTCTCTGCACTGAGCAACTTCTCATCATTGACAATTGCAAACTCCATCTCAGTTCATTGTGTTCATTTTCTCTCTAAGTTCACTAACCTCCTATCCTCCCTTAATCTCTCCCTCCACAAAAATAACCAATGCATATCCACCCTTTTGACCTTGCCATCTCACATGGCCTCACTATTCTCATCATGAAAGGGAAATCATGTTTGACAAATCCGTTGGTGTTTTTTGAGAATGTTACTTGTAGCATAGATAAAGTGGAACCTGTAGATGTGGTGTATTTGGACTTTCAGAAAGCTTTTGATAAGGTGCCACCCAGGAGATCAGTAAACAAAATTAGAGCACATGGATTGGGGGTAATATACTGATATGGATTGAGATTTGATTAACAGACAACTAAAAACAGTGAGAGGGAATAAATGGGTCATTCTCTGGACGACAAGAGGTACACCACAAGGATCAGTACTAGGGCCACAGCGGTCCACAATCTACATAAATGACTTGAATGTGGGGACAAATGTCATATTTACAAACTTGCTGACACAAAACTAAATGGGAATGTAAATTGTGAGGAAGATGCAAAGAGGCTTCAAGGGGACTTGGACAGGCTATGTGAATGGGCAAGAACTTGGGAGGTGAAATATAATGAAAGTAAGTGTGAAGTTATCCACTTTGATAGAAAAAAAGAAAGGCAGAGTATTTCTTAAATGGTGAGAGGTTGGGAAGTGTTGATGTCTTAAGGGACCTGGGTTTCCTTGTTCATGAGTCACTAAAAGCTAGCATGCAGGTGCAGCAAGCAATTAGGAAGGCAAATGGTATGATGGCCAAGGGAATTTGAGTTCAGGAGTAAAACTGTCTTGCTACAGTTGTATAGAGCCTTAGTGAGACCATACCTGGAGTATTGTGCACAGTTTTGGTCTCCTTATCTAAGGAAAGTTATACTTGCCATTGAAGGAATACAATCAAGGTTCACTAGTCCCTGGAATGGCAGGATTGTTTTATGAGGAGAGATTGAGGAGACTGGATATGTATTCCCTAGAGTTTTTAAGAATGAGGCGTGATCTCATTGAAACTTACAAAATTCTTACAGGGCTTTACAGGGTGGATCTAGATAAGGTGTTTCCCCTGGCTGTTGAGTCTAGAACCAGGAAGCACAATCTCAGGATAAGGGGCAGGCCATTTAAGACTGAGATGAGGAGGAATTTCTTCACTCAGAGGGTTGGATGTCTTTGGAATTCTCTGCTCCAGTGAGCCATGGAAATGCAATCATTGAGCATGTTGAAGACAGAAATTGATAGATTTCTGGATACTAACAACAGTAAGGAATATGGGATAGCCAAGAAAGTGGCGTTGAGATAGATGATCAGCCATGATCTAACTGAATGGTGGAGTAGGCTCGATGGGCTGAATGCCCTACTCCTGCACCTATATTCTATCCTATATCAATTACAGATAAGACCATCTCTGATCATTTCCTTGCATTACTCTCCACCCACATCCCTCTTCCCTTTCCCAACACTTCTGTGCCCACCCTAGAAAAACAGTGTCCAAATTCACTTAACAACTGCACTTACAAAAGCCCCACTGGGGCTTTGGCCTCCATTCACCACAACATTTCTGCAGCTATTTACCCGGGAGAGAGGCAGAAAGCGAACCTGGTTGGAAAATGCACAGGAAACAGCTGCTTCAGCTTAAGCTCTAGAATGCTGGGTTTGAAGAAAAAAACAAAAAGTAACATCACAGGAAAACTGTAAGTTCAGTGGTTGGTAAGAAACTGCTGTTAGGGATTGTCCTCAAATAGCTGTAAATTATTTTTTAAAGAAGTAGCTACTTGGATTTAAGAAACATTAGGAATAGTGTAGTAAATTTAAGTCAAGGCCATTAAAATAAAGTAATATAAGTAAACCAAAGTAAATTAAAGTTAACATAAGGAAAGTAAGGTTAAGACATGGCAGGGCAGCTCGGTTATGTGGAATGCATGTTCTGTAATATGTGGGAAGTCATGGACACTGCTGGTGTCTTAGACAATCACATGTGCAGCCAGTGCAGCCAGCTGCAGAAACTTGAGCTTTGGGTTTCGGAGCTTGATCAGCAGCTGGAGTCACTGTGGCGCATCTGCAAGGCTGAGAGCTACATGGATAGCACATTCAGAGAGGTGGTCATACCACAGATTAGTAGCATGCAGGCTGAAAAGGAATGGTTGATCATCAGGCAATCCAAGAGAAACAGGCAGGTAGTGCAGGAGTCCCCTGGGGTCCTGCTTGCTAATCAGTTTTCCATTTTGGATACTGGTGCGGGCATTCATTCCTCAGAGGAGTGCAGTCAGGGCCAAGCTGAGCCAAGTGGCTCAGCTGTAGAAATGAAGGAAGAAGGAAGGAAGAACAAAAGTGAGAGGGGATTCATTAGTTAGGGGAACAGACAGGCATTTCTGTGGCCATAGACATGACTCCAGGATGGTATGTTGCCTCCCTGGTGCCAGGGTTAAGAATGTCACCGAGCAGCTGCAGGGCATTCTTCTAGGGGAGGGTGATCAGCCAGAAGTCATGGTCCACATTCATGCCAATGAGTTAGTTAGGAAGGGAGATGTGGCCCTGTGATCAGAATTTAGCTTGGTCAAAAATGAGCAAGTAGGACCTCAAATGTAGTAATCTCTGGATAACTCCAAGTGCCATGTGCAAGTGAGAATGGAAGTAGGAGGATAAGACAGATGAATGCTTGATTGGAAAGATGGTTCAGGAAGGAGGGCTTTAGATTCCTGGGACACTGGACTGGCTCTGGGGAAGATGGTACAAGCTGGATGGGTTGCACCTGAACAGAACCGGGACTAAGCTCCTTGCAGATTCTTTTGCTAATATTGTTGGGAGGGCTTTAAACTAACTGGGCAGGGGTGTGGGAATGAGGAGAGGATATTAGAGAGGAATACCAGGGTGCACAAAATACTGGGAGAGACAGGTAGCACTAGAACAGAGAAAATTAAGTTAATAGGTGGAGTCAGAGTAAGGGAGAAAGTCATTGGGCAGAATCTTGCCCTTGGATGGCGGGCAGGTCCCACCAGCTTGATGGCGGGCGGGCAGCCGACCCCCGCCACTAAAATGGGGCCCACCGCCATTTTGAGTGGGTGGACCAATTAAGGCCCGCCCAGCGGTATCCCCGACAGGAAACGCTATGCGAAAGAGCGCACTTCTCCCTGAGGCAAAGTCCTGTCTCAGGGAGAATCCTGACAGTCGTAAAATCTTTAAAAATAGAAACGTTAAAAAATTAACATGTCCCCCTCATGAATAAAAAGCGTGCAATTACAGTGTTTGGTGTAGTCTATAGGCTGCCAGCTAGTGAAAAGGATGTAGAGGCACAAATCTGCAGGGAAATTATAGAGAAATACAAACATTATAGAATAATTATAATGGAGGACTTTAATTACCTGGATGTAGACTGGGACAATGGTAATGTAAAGGGTCGAGAGGGTCAGGAGATCCTAGATTGTGCTCAGGAGAATTTCCTACAGCAGTATGGGTCCAGTCGAACAAGAAAAGATGCACAGTTGGACCTGGTTCTTGGAAATGAAGTGGGCCAAGTAGATCAAGTGTCAGTGGGGGAACATTTAGGAGACAGTGATCATTGCATTGTAAGGTTTAGAATGATGGTAGAAAATCACAATATGCAGCTCAGAGTAAGAATAATTAGCTGAGGGAGAGCCGGCTTCAAGGGGGCAAAATTGGAGCTAGGTTGGATAGACTGAAACCAAAGGTTGGCAGTAAAAACTGTAGCTGAACAATGGGCTGCCTTCAAAGAAGAGGTGGTTCAAGCACAGTTAAGGTATCGCTCCCTCCGGGACACCCTGGTCCACTCCTCCATCACCCCCTACTCCTCAAGCCCCTCCTATGGCACCACCCCATGCCCACGCAAAAGATGCAACACCTGCCCCTTCACTTCCTCTCTCCTCACCGTCCAAGGACCCAAACACTCCTTTCAAGTGAAGCAGCATTTCACTTGCATTTCCCCCAACTTAGTCTACTGCATTCGTTGCTCCCAATGTGGTCTCCTCTACATTGGAGAGACCAAACGTAAACTGGGCGACCGCTTTGCAGAACACCTGCGGTCTGTCTGCAAGAATGACCCAAACCTCCCTGTCGCTTGCCATTTTAACACTCCACCCTGCTCTCTTGCCCACATGTCTGTCCTTGGCTTGCTGCATTGTTCCAGTGAAGCCCAACGCAAACTGGAGGAACAACACCTCATCTTCCGACTAGGCACTTTACAGCCATCCGGACTGAATATTGAATTCAACAACTTTAGGTTGTGAGCTCCCTCCCCCATCCCCACCCCCTTTCTGTTTCCCCCTTCCTTTTTTTTTTTACATCCTTTATGCTCTCCCCACCCCCACTAGAGCTATACCTTGAGTGCCCTACCATCCATTCTTAATTGGCACATTCGTTTAGATAATATCACCAACTTTAACTTTAACACCTATGTGTTCTTTTGTACTATTGTTGTTGACATCTTTTGATGATCTGCTTCTATCACTGCTTGTTTGTCCCTACAACCACACCCCCACTCCACCTCTCTCTCTCTCTCTCTCTCCGCCCCCTACACACACACCTTAAACCAGCTTATATTTCAACTCTTTCTTGGACTCGAACTCAAGTCCTGTCGAAGGGTCATGAGGACTCGAAACGTCAACTCTTTTCTTCTCCGCCGATGCTACCAGACCTGCTGAGGTTTTCCAGGTAATTCTGTTTTTGTTTTTGTTTTGGATTTCCAGCATCCGCAGTTTTTTTGTTTTTATCTCACAGTTAAGGTATATTCCCTCAAAAGGGAAAAACATGGAAAACAAATCCAGAGCTCCCTGCTTGAAAAAGGAGTTAGAAATTAAGATAAAGAAGAAAAGGTGTGCTTATAACAGGTGTCAAGTAGAAAATACAACTGAGAACCAAGCCGAATATAGAAGGTTCAGAGGGGAGGTGAAGAAGGAAATAAGAGAAGCAAAGAGGGATTATGAGAAAAAACTGGCAGCCAACGTAAAGGGGAATTCCAAAGTCTTCTATTGGCACATAAACAGTAAGAGAGTGGTAAAAGGAGGACAAGGGCCGATCAGAGACGAAAAGGGGGGTTTACACATGGAGACAGGGGGCTGAGGTGTTAGATGAATACTTTACATCTGTCTTAACCAAGGAAGAAGATGCTACCAAGGCCACGGTGACAGATGAGGAAACTCTATCACTAGAAGGGTTCAAAATTGATCAGGAGGAAGTGTTGGATAAACTACCGGTACTTAAGTTTGACAAGGCACCGGGACTGGATGAGATGCATCGAAGGATATTGAAGGAAGTAAGGGTGGAAATTGCAGGGGCACTAGCCATAATCTTTCTGCCTTCCCTAGACTCAGGGGAGGTGCCAGGGGACTGGGGAATTGCAAACATTATGCTTTTGTTCAAAAAAGGTTGTAACATAAGCCCAGCAATTACAGACCTGTCAATTTAACTTCAGTGGTGGGGAAGCTTCAATTATTCAGAACAGAATTAGTTGTCACATGGAAAAATGTGGGTTGATTAGGAAGAGTCAGTGTGGATTTATAAAGAGGAAATCATGTTTAACTAACTTGCTGGAGTTTTTTGAAGGGGTAACAGGGGGTAGATGAGGGTAATGCTGTTGATGCTGTACATGGACTTTGAAAAGACATTCAATACAGTGCCACACAGCAGACTTGTGAGACAAGTTGTAGCTCATGGAATAAAAGGAACAGTAGCAACATGGATACAAAATTGGCTGAGTAATAGGAAACAGAGGGGAATGGTCAATGGATATTTTTCAGGCTGTAGTGGAGTTCCCCAGGGGTCAGTATTGGGACCCTTGCTTTTCCTGATATATATTAATGATCTAGATGTAGGTGTAAGGGGACAATTTCAAAGTTTGCGGATGATACAAAACTTGAAAACATTGTAAACTGTGAGGAGGACAGTATAGAACTTCAAAAGGACATAGACGAGTTGTTGGAATGGGCAGATAGGTGGCAGATGAAGTTCAATGTGGAAAAGTGTGAGGTGATGCATTTTGGTAGGAAGAACATGGAGAGGCAATATAAAATAACAGATTCAATTCTTAAGAGGGTGCAGGAGCAGAGGGGCCTGGGTGTATATGTGCATAAAACATTGAAGGTGGCAGGACAGGCAGAGAGAGCAGTTAATAAAGCATTCAGTCTCCTGGGTTTTATTAATAGGTGCATAGAGTACAAGAGCAGGGAGCTTATGCTGAACTTATTTAAGATACTAGCGGACCTCAGCTGGAGCACTGTGTATGGTTCTGGGCACCAGACTATAGGAAGGATGTGAACGCATTGGAGAGAGTGCAGAAGCAGTTTACAAGAATGGCTCCAGGAATGAGAATCTTCAGTTACGAAGATAGTTTGGAGAAGTTGGGACTGTTCTCTTTAGAGAGGAGAAAGCCAAGAGGAGATTTGATAGAGGTATTCAAAATTATGAGGGGGCTGGAACGAGGAGATAGGTAGAAACTATGCCCGCTCATAAAAGGATTGAGAATGAGAGGGCACAGATTTAAAGTGATTTGCAAAAGAAGCAAATTTGATATGAGAAAAAACTATATCATTCAGCGAGTGGTTTGGATCCGGATGCACTGCCTGGAAGTGTGGTGGGGGCAGGTTAGATTGACGCATTCAAGAGGACGATAGATGACTTTTTGAATAGAAACAACGTACAAGGTTATGGAGAAAAGGCAGGGCAATGGCACTAAGTCGTAATGCTCATTTGGAGAGCTGACGCAGACCCAATGGGCCGATAATTATGTGCGTAATGATTCTGTGATTCTATGATTCTACCGATTTGCTCAATCCACAGAACTCCACTGTTGATGCCCTCAGCCCTATTAAAACCATTACTTTCTCTCAACCTGATCATTTCTCCAGTATAGCCCTAATTTCCACCTCCTTAAATCCAAGGGGACCACAAAACTGAATGGATATGATGGCTTTAGCCATTCACTTCCAGACCTGGACTACATAAGATAGTATCAGAATAAAAGCAAAATTCTGCAGATGCTGAAGATATCAAATAAAAACAGAAAGTGCTGGAAAAACTCAGCACGTCTGACAGTCATATTGGACTCAAACGTTGGGTGGAATTGTCCCAGATTTGCTCCAAGTGTGGTAGCAGATGTTTTCACGCTGTGTTGCCCCAAACCCACCACAATGCTTATGTACTCCTGGGAAACACAGTGTTTCCACTGTGGGTGGGCTCTCAATTGCCCACCCACCATCACTTTGCTGCTTCATCACGCCGGGCGCCATATTTAAAGTCCAGCCACAAGCACATATCTCAGTGCTTCCATACCACGACTGCTGCATGGAAGGCAGGATAGCCCCAAAAGGCAAAAAGACTGCAGCCCCCCCGCTTCAGCGACGTGTCTATGGAACGCCTTTTGGACACAGTGGAATCCTGGCTGCAGGATGGGCAGCGGCGTCACCAACTTGGCTTGGGAGGAGGAGGCAGCAGTGGTCAGTGCCAATGCCCTTCAAAAGAGGACAGCCACCCAGTGCTGCAAGAGGATGAATGATCTCCTCTGTTCCGCCAGAGTAAGTCACTCTTCTCATCACTCTCAACTCACACACTCACAAACCCAACCCACATCCACAGGGCCCTCACTTACTGCCAGCTCAAGAGACACCACTATTCACTCTCTCACACACAACTTCATTGTCCTCATCCCATCCAAAGGACCAATCACCACCTACACAGGCCAGGCGTACATCATCTGGCCTGGCAGGCATCCTGCTTACACTCTCCATCTCTATTCATGCAGGACAAGCTGGCACACACGGGAGGGAGAGGTCACAGACCAGTGGAGGAATGCCTAAGATCAAGGTCCTCACAGACTTTGAAAACAGAGCTATCCAGCTGGCCGGCAAGGATCTGGACCATTCCTGTGCCGACAGTGAGGTCAGCTTTGCTCTACCAAGTGAGGATCCAGCAGTGCAACATATATCAGACAACCACTCGGCTTGTAGAGCTGGATCTGCTGAGGTCACAGGAAGAGGGAACTAGGAAGGGCTGGACACTCCCAGAGTCACCTGGGTGGATGACCCCAGGCTGTACACCTGCGGATCCTCCTCCCTATGGGTGGCCGAGGGCCACAGGCTGACTCCGTAAGCAGAAGAGGTAGCTGGCATGAGATCAAGCTGCCCAGCACCCCTCTCGCGTACACACTGTTGGAGGCCAGTTGTGAGTGATGTGTTCTGTTTCACAGGCCACTACTATGTACTAACTTCTGCAGGCACATCTGGGAAACAGCTAAAAGAGTCCACGACAGCGCTCACCCACATCCTCTACCAGTACAGAGACACATACCCCGGTGGGATGTAGCTTTAGAGTAGCGTCGGGATCACAACCTGGTGAGCACATCACACTGTCTGATCCACAGCAGGCGGTGGCAGGGACTTCAAAGGTCCCCGGCACTTGGGGAATTGCTAGCAGCAAGAAATTTGCTGAGTCCGAGTCAGATGTTGAGACTCTGGACTCCACAGTTGTTCCAAGCTCAGGAACATCAGGAAGGGATGTTTGCTGCACTCCTCAGATTGCAAGGCGCAATGGATGAGTCCATCCACCTTCAGACTGAGATGATAGCGCCAGCCTGCCAATGCACCAAGGTCAACACTGGTAGGATAGGCGGTGTCCATGGAGCCCTTGGTCCAGGACATCTCTCCTGCACTGCTGCACAGGCTCAACTCCATCGCTGATGCGGTAGTTGGCCTCCAACAGTGTATGCGAGAGGGGTGCTGGGCAGCTTGATCTCATGCCAGCTACCTCTTCTGCTTACGGAGTCAGCCTGTGGCCCTCGGCCACCCATAGGGAGGAGGATCCACAGGTGTACAGCCTGGGGTCATCCACCCAGGTGACTCTGGGAGTGTCCAGCCCTTCCTAGTTCCCTCTTCCTGTGACCTCAGCAGATCCAGCTCTACAAGCCGAGGAGGGTGCCACTGCCACACACCAGGACCCCTAAAGCAGGCTGGGGCCATCCAACTCTCGGATCTTTGAAGCTCGCCTGCCAATGTCATCACAGACAGGGCGTTGCAGTCAGCAGGCTGTCTCCACCTCCGCTGTGGATGTCCGGGGAGCACCAAGGTGTAGTGACAGGGTTAGAACAGTGAAGGAGTATTAGCTGCACAACCTGGGCATGGGTATTAATCACTTGTACATACTGTTCACTATTGTCAATAAACTCCCAAGAATGTCTCCCTGCCAATGGCTCCTTGTTCTGATGAGCTGTGTTCATGTCACTCAGATGTGAAACCTTTCTGCACAAGATAAAGGCAGGTGTCTCAGTCCAGGGCCTCTTCTCTGTGCTCTGTGCAACCTCCGGACCAAAGTGATAGTCCGGCCTCACACACCCTGGAAACATTACTGATGTCTGCACCTCAGTGAGCTTGTCGTTGCTGCCAGAAGCTGTGGGCAGAAGTCACAAAGTTCTCTCATTCTCTCTGTGTGCTCTCAGCGCCTTTAAGGTGGGGCTGGACCCCCTCTCTTCAGCATCTGTGACTAGTGATGCTGTGCTTCTGAACAGCTCAGGTGCTGAAGGTGGACAAAGATCAGCTGCTTCTAAAGTTTTAAGGCTGCATTTCTATGATATGATGCTGATTACAGAGCGCAAGCAAGTTACCCTTGGCCACCCAGGAGTCAGACATCCTCACAGCTTGTTAACTCTCTCCACAGAAGCTGCCAGACCTGTTGAGTTTTTCCAGCACTTCCTGTTTTTAAAACACTATCAGGTCTTTGTTCTGAATTGTCTGCTGACACTGCTCATGATTCCAGGATCATCCCGGAATGCTAAGATAATGCAGGCTTTTTTTCTCTATTACAGAAGATTCTCTTAAACCTCATTCCCCTGTTTCTGCGCCTCAGCTCAAACTCCAAGCGTGAGGAACTCATGGACTTCTTTGTCACTAAAATTAAGGCTATCTAATCAGCTGCCTCTGCCACTTCCTTTCCTTCCCCTAACTCATCTAAAGTTTCTAATCTAATTCCTCTAAAGTTTCCTCTATGCAGGAGCCCTGAACTCATATCTTTCTGTAATTTCTCTCCTGTCTCATGCTCTCACTGAGCTCATCTGGTCCATTTCCTTGTCTCTTGATCCTTTCCTCATGAAACTGCTGATCACACAACTTCCATCCCTGGCTCCCATGTTAGCTGTTATTGCTAATGGTTCTCTCTATTTAGGTACAGCCCTCCTTTCCTTCAAATCTGCCATCAGCACTCCCTCCTCAAAAAATCCCTTGGTGCCTTTGTCGCTGTAAATACTGTCCTATCTTCAACCTCCCTTTCTTCTCCAAAGTCAATAAATGTGTTGTTGCCTCTCAAATGTGTGCCTGCCTTTCCCAGAACTCTGCATTAGAATCCCTCCAATCAGGTTTCTGCCCTGGCCACAAAATCAAGGTCACAAATGATATCATATGTGGCTGTGACAAAGATAAACAATTACTCTTAGTCTTACTCTACCTGTCTGCAGCCTTTGACACAGTCGACTTGTCATCCACCTCAAATGCCTCTCCATTGGTTGTCCTGCTGGGTGGGACTGCTGTCACCTGTTCCATTTTTATTTATTTAGTCATCTTCAGAGTATCACCTGCAAAGGTTTCTCTTCCTGCTCTTGCACTTTTAACTCTGGTGTACCCCAAGGGTCTATTCTTGGTCTCCTCCTATTTCTCAGCTACATGTTGGCTCTTGGCGACATCGTCCAAAAACACGTTTCAAATTCCACATGTACGTTGATGCTACCCTGCTCTACCTCACCACCACCCCTTTACCCCTCCACTGTCTCTGAATTGTCAGGCTGCTTGTCTGACATCTAGTACTGAAGGAGCAGAAATTTCCTTGAACTTAATATTGGGAAGACCACAGTTGGCATCTTTGCCCCCTGCCACAAGCTCTGTTCCCTAGTTACTGACTCCATCCAGGCTGAAACAGACTTTGGCATCCTATTTGATATAAAATGAACTTCAGACCACATATTCGCACCATCACTAAAACCGCCTATTTACACTTTTGGAACATTGCCTTTGTTACCTCTAGACCTGACTATTCCAATGAAATCCTGGCCAGCCCACACATTGTACCCTTCATAAACCTTAGGTTTAAAATTCTGCTGCCTTTGTCCTTACTCACACCAGGTCCCCTTCACCCATCATCCCTATGCTCACTGAAATACATTGGCTTCAAGTTAAGTAATGCCTCAATTTTAAAATTCTCATCTTTATTTTCAAATCCCGCCCTGGCTTCAACCCTCTCTATCTCTGTAATCTCCTCCAATTGTACAGCCCACTGAGATATCTGCAATCCTCCAATTATTAACCAAGCTTTTGTTCACCTGATCTAATATCTCCTTACATGACACAGTGATAATTCTCCTGTGGAGAGCCTTGAGACACTTTACTATGTTAAAGGCAGAATATAAACAAAAGCTGTTGTACAAAAAATCATACTTGTACCCAATAACTATTATTTTGGGCTTGTTGAGCTGTTGAATTAACTACGTAGGTTTTGATTGTTATTGGTATAAATGTGAGGTATTTTGACAGAGTAAATTTATTTACAAGATCTCCATTCAAATTTTCATAGAAACATGAGGATAACTGGAAATGTTAGTGATAAGTGTTTTATTTGTTAATTTAGGTAATTGCATGTCTTAACAATGTCCAGCACAGTTACAGATAAACTTAATTGTTCACAATTGGACTTTGATAAACTGACTTGTTTGAAATATTAGAAATTTGAATTTCATGAAAAGAAATTCATGATTTTGAATTTAGTCAGGATCACTCAACCCTCAAAAAGCCATCTGGGTAGGTTCCAAAGGACAGAACATGTCAGCTTTTCTTATGCATTTATACAGTCTGGAAATTATGTACTAATCTCCTGAGGAATTCTGAGATAGAAAGTACAAAAAGCAGTCTGGATCAGTTACAATTCACATAGACTAAGACAATCATTAATAGTCTTTACAATGGAATTCCACTGAGAAAGCAGGAATTCCACAAATTCTATGATTTGCTGTTCAATAGAGGAAGTGGGGAGTGGAAAATATGAGAAGCCAAGTGCTTTGTGACTAATTAGACCAAAGCTTCAGCATAATCTCTTAACCTGGAGAAAAACTTCCCACATATATAATGTTATATTTTTAACTGCGAGGAGGTTGGCTAGAGCTTTTAGGGTTATCACTTAAATTTAGGTTATTATTAAAGTTGTGCTTTTGATAATGTTGATTAATTATACAAATTTAACTCTGTCTCACTAATATTCTGTGATTCAAAGAATTTCTCTTAAGTTTTAGAATACAGCCAGTCTTTAGGCCTCAATTTGGGGTCCCTACCATACAGTAGTCGATTTTAGTCGTGATTGCAATTTTAGTATCATTTCAATTACAGTGCAAATACTGAGCTGGAAACTGTTCATGCAGCTTGCACTGGTCTGCATTGCCTAATCTACCACTTTACAACTTCATCAGAAAGATTAGTAACATGGTCAATCCTCTTAAATTGGTTTTGTTGTTATAAAATACATGAGACCTAAAGGTAAAAATCCCAGAAATTACTGATGATATTTAATGAGGGAAAAAATGCTTAATGGACATCTATGCAACTACTTTACTATTTTAGTGGAGACATCAACCTATTTGAAATATTCAGATTAACACTTGTATTAAAATAGTAGGCAAAGAAGCAGCATATGAATGCATTAAGCATTTGGCATCCAATGATGCCAACAATAATTCCTAGGCCTGAATTTTTCCCGTGTCAGGCGGGCTCGGTGGGAGTGGGCAGGGGCGGTTGGGAACCCGACCGTTGCCCACAATTGGGTCCACACCGCCATTTTACATGGGTGGGTCAATTAAGGCCCGCCCAGTGTAATGTGTGTCTCCAGCATCAGCGAGAAGGGGTGGGAGGGGGTGTGAGCTCAATATCTGCCGGGTCCAATGGCGACCGGGCGGTCTATTCAAAAACGGCACAGGCAGCCAGGCTGTCATTGACTCGGAGTACCATTGTCATGCAGAATGTCAGTGCTGAACACGGCAGGCGGGAGGGCAGGTCAGCGGGGCAGGCGGCCCTGTGGTTTTCTGATGAGTGTCTCGCTGCCCTCCTGGAGGAGGTAGCAGCACGCCAGGATATCCTTGTCCCAATGGATGGGAGGAGGAGGCCCCCCCACCTCACAAAAAATGCCTGGGAGGAGGTGGCATCCATGGTCAGCTCCCATGATGTAATGAGGCGTACATGGGTGCAGTGCCGCAAGTGCTTCAATGGTCTCCTGAGATCGGGAAGGGTGAGTACCGTACTGGCATGGGTCACTTAGCACAGCAGTTAGGAGCAGCTCTCCCCCACCCGGATCTCAGAGTTCTTATAGTGTGAGTGGCAAATGTCAATGAGGCAGCATCTGGGCAAGTGGGTGAGCCCTGCCTGCTTTGAATGAGTGTCGTGCGGCTCCAGCGTCACGATTCGGCTGAGCCCTGTGAGATATTCCTCACGTAGGGTTGGCCAGGCTGCAATGGTAATGCGGGTACAGGGTGGTCTAATCAATGCTCCTCTCTCCTTTCAGGAGAAGTCAGCCCACAATAATACTGAGAGGTTGAGGACTGCTGGAGGAGTGCTCCACCTTCTAATTCTGTCCAGATACGAGCAGGAGGCGCTGGAGCTGGAGAGGCGCCATGCACCTAGGTCAACCAGCAGCAGTGAGGTTGAGGTGCCACAGGGAGGTAAGAGTGCAGTGCACTGAGGTCAGAATGTCTGTCATAGCAACCATTATACTGTTGCCTCTATATTGATGTGAGCCTCCAACATGGGATCCCCATTGATAATGGAAAGACAGGGGCTCCCTGGCATGCACTGTAACAGTGGAATGACTTCAACTAATGACATTTCCTTGTTCCCCGGAGGTTTCCTGGGTCCGCGTCTATCCCCTCAGCGTTTTCCTGACCGTGCTCGTCCTTGGACTCACTACTGGACTCACCGTCTGTTACCAGAGCAGCTACGTCAATATCTTCTTCCTCCACTGCATGCCCTCTTTCCAGCGCCAGATTGTGGAGAGCGCAACATGCAACCACTATCAGTGACACACGAACTGGGGGGTACTGCAGTGCGCCCCCTGAATGGTCCAGGCATCGGAAGCACATCTTGAGAAGACTGATGGTTCTCTCTTTACCACCACCCTTGTGGAGGCGTGGCTCCTATTGTAC
Source organism: Carcharodon carcharias (assembly GCF_017639515.1). NCBI lineage: Eukaryota > Metazoa > Chordata > Chondrichthyes > Lamniformes > Lamnidae > Carcharodon > Carcharodon carcharias. The sequence continues at coordinate 83,633,384 of NC_054469.1, read as the reverse complement.
CACTGCTTGGCCTCTTGTTTTGGATGGCAGAGAGGCATCATGAGCCACCTTTTGAGGGGATAGCCCTTGTCACCCAGCAGCCATCCATCCAGCCGGGCTGGAGCACTGAAGACCCCCGGCACCTGGGAGTGTCTCAGGATGTAAGCGCCATGGGAGCTGCCTGGGTACCTTGCACAGACTAACAGAATCTGCAACCTACGCTCGCACACTATCTGGACGTTCATGGAGTGGAATCCCTTCCTGTTAACGCTGGTGCCTTGATGGCCACTTGTGTACAGTCTATTGCACCCTGGATGTGGGGGATCCCAGCAATCGCGGCAAAGCCTCTGGCTCACTCAGCCTGGCCGGCCTCATCCGTGCGGTAGTGAATGAAAGTCAATACCTGCCTGAACAGAGCATCTGTCACCAGTTTGACACAACTGGGGACAGCTGAAGACTCCACAAAGATCACCCACTGACCCCTGGAACGAGCTGGAGGGATAGAAGTTGAGGGCCACTGTGACCTTCAGCACCACTGGCATGGGGTGTCCACCCACACAGTTGGAGCTGATCTGAGGGCCGATCATCTGATAGATGGAGATCACGCTCTCCCTTGAGAGATGGAGCCTCCTTCAGCATTGCACCTCGGACATATTGAGGTAGCTGCATCGCTGCCTGTAAACCCTGGCAGCAGGATAGTGGCGTCTTCTGCGACCCCTTCCACCTTGGACTTCCTGTTGGCCCTGTCCCCCTGTGCCTGTGCCTCTCCTCCCACAGGTTGCTCCCCAGGAGGCTGAATAGGGACACCTGGCCTCCTTCCCATTCTGGTCTGCTCTTCCTCCTCAGAGGAGATGCCTCCAGCAGAGAGCGCAATCCCCATTCCCAGGGTAAGGGAAGGCTATCAGACACCTGGAAGGCCCCAAGTGTTATGACTCCTCTGGCGTCCTGAACTGAAGCCTCTTATTCCTGTCAAATCAGCTCTGAAGCGAAGTTAAGTTGTCCTGTTCACACAAGCAGCAGTAAGTTATAATCTAAAGCACTAACGTTCACCCCTGTTATCCTGCGCGTGGATGAGGTTTTTGAAAATGGGCCCTACCCGCCTGCCTGTTGCGTCCATGCTGACACCCTGAAGATCACATGGGCTGCGCAAAATCAAATGCAGCCTTAACTGGCCCGTTAATTAATGGTGAACACGCCTCCATCCTCATACCGCGCCTGCCTACCAAAATATCACGATGGTGTGCTGTGATGTCGGGACGCACGCCTAACATCATCGCGCGTCATTTTATGTTCCAGCGTGTCGGGCCCGCCCCCACACGCCGAAGGTAAAATTCTGGCCCTAGACTTAATCAGTGTCTACCTCTTAGCTAATTCTATAAGAAAAAAACTAAAGATTAATAGCCATGCCTATCATTGCTTATTTACATTTAACGATGATTAAATAACACTCATGTATAAAACTCATAATGTATGACCTCATCTGAGGCTAAAATTTGAGAAGGTTCACCTTACAAACAAGGTCATACCCATCTCAGGTTTCCTTGGTAAAGCACTTTTGCCGGAGAAGGTGATCCCAACAACAGCTTCATATGGGTGCATTCAAATTAGCCATTGTTGTTCTTTGTTGCTCTACCTCTCCAGAACAGTGATTTTCACCATAAATCGCAGCATATTAGTCTACCCATGTATAAGATGACCCCATTTATCCAGCCCCAGAAATCATGTTTTTACATATAGTTGGCATATAAATTGACCCCCTTTTCAGCCACGACATGCTATATTCACATTAGTAATCAGCTTCAATTTCTCAGCCCACAAATGCATATTTTACTTACCGGTACCTTATAATTGGGCAGGAGGTATTGAGTGGGCAATACAGGTTGTGTTGCGCAGATGTGCAAGGGTTGAAGACAAGCCCAGTCTTTTCATTGGATGCTGATGACATTTCAAACTGGCGACCCCCCAAATGATGGTTTACTTTTATATTCAGCATATACGTTGATTCCTGTTTCTGGAGGGATTTTTCGAGGCTTCAGGGGTCGATTTATATGCCAGCATCTAAGGTAAATGTTAAATCTCCCTTGCAACTCCTGACTTCAGTTCTAGCCTGAAGTCAGGGTAGATAGAAGGAAATGAGATTTAAGGTGTAATTTTCCGACTTTGTGCTACTGGTGAAAGGTTACACTCGCCTGGAGAAAGTTGGATGCATGCCACGCGTGATCTTCTGACCATTGAAAAATCACGTGTGGTAATGCCCAGACTGTTTCTATTTGCAGTGGGGAAAATCAATATCTAAGTGCAAGTTGTGGTGAATAGAAGCATTGTAATGTTAGCCTTCATACAAGAATCTTTTCTTTTTGAGTGAGAACTACTTAAGTTATTTGTGGGACCCCTTAACCGTAACCAAATACAGTTGTCCTGTGTGTGCCAGTGATGTGGGGGAATGTGTGCTGGTGGGGGAGGGAAGTAGGCTGCACACTCCAAGGCCCAGACTTTACATATGAACATGAAGTCAGGCCTGTCAACTGATTGGCTGCCAGGCATAAAATCTAGCCAACCAGCAGTATTTATCCACAATACCACAAGATCACAAGAGATAGGAGCAGGAGTAGACCATACAGCCCATCAAGCCTGCTCTATCATTCAATATGATCTTGGCTGATTTGGGTTTCAATTCCACTTTCCTGCTCACTCCCCGTGTCCTTTGGGTTCCCTGAGGGACCAAAAATCTGTCTACCCCAGCCTTAAATATATTCATCACTGGAGCATCCATAACCCTCTGGGGTAGAGAATTCCAAAGATTCACAACCCTTTGAGTGAAGAAATTTCTCCTCATCTCATGCTAAATGATTGCCCCCTTGTCCTGAGACTGTGCCTCTGTGTTTTAGATTCCCCAGCCAGTGGAAACAACCTCTCAGTGTCTATCCTGTCAAGCCCCTTCAGAATCTTGTATTTTTCAATGAGATCACCCCCCATTCTTCTAAATTCCAGATAATATAGAGCCAGTTAATCAGCCTTTCATCACAGGACAACCTTCTCATCCTGGGAACCAATCTAGTGAACCTTCACTGTACCTCCTCCAATCCACATACATCCTTCCTTAAAGATAGAGACCAACACTGCACACAGTATTCCAGACGTGGTCTCACCAAAGCCCTATACAATTGTAGCAAGATTTCTTTATTCCTGTACTTCATCCCCTTTGCAGAAAAGGCTAGCATGCCATTTGCCTCCCTAATTTCTTGCTGTACCTGCATGCTAACTTTGTAGTCCTTGTATTAGCACAACCAAGTCTCTCCAAACATCATCATTTACAAGTTTCATGCCTTTTAAAAAATATTCTGCTTTTTTCCCTTATGACCAAAGTGAATATCCTTGCTCTGAAAGCAACACATGGCTATGAGCAATAACCTGGATCAAAATTAATAATTCGGCTGACGAAGCTCTAGATGATCTGCTGCAGAACATCGAGCCAATTGTGGGAGGGTAGGCAGGGGATAGTGGGTACAGATCTTGCAAGTTCAGTAGTGCAACAAGGTGGTAGAGCAGGTCGTTGTAGTCTCTCTGGTTCAGCGGAACTGGGAGTAATCATGGGTGGAAATCGTCAGGCATTCATGTAAGTGCCAAAGTAATTCTAGTCTCTTTATATAGACATGCTACCGCTGCTGTACAACATCTACACAAATGACCAACCTATAGACGGTGTCACACACCATTTTATATATGCTGATGACTTATGTGTCACTGCCCAAAGCACTGATTTTAACACCATGGAGAAAACGCTTTCTAAGGCCTTGGAGGGACTAACATCCTACTATGAAGAAAACCACCTTCGCGCAAACCCATCAAAAACGCAAGTTTGTGCATTCCACCTCAGAAATGTGAAGCCAAACGCCAGCTTGAAGTAACCTGGTGTGGAGTAACACTGATGCATTGCGAGCACCCTATCTACTTAGGAGTTACCCTTGACAGATGCCTCACCTTCAAGAACAACATCAAAAAGACAAAGGCAAAAGTGAGCACACGAAACAACATCCAGAATAAGCTCACTAACACAAACTGGGGAGCAAGCCCAAAAACATTGCGAACCAGTGCACTTGCTCTTTGCTATTCCACTGCTGAATACGCCTGCCCTGCATGGGAAAGATCTACTCATGCTAAGAAGATGGATGCCGTTCTGAATGCAAGTTGCCGACTTATCACAGGTTGTTTAAAACCAACAGCCTATATATCCTGGTGGGTATCACTCCCCCTGATATAAGAAGAACCAGTAAGTATAAGTAGCCAGCAAGAAAGAGCTGTCAAACATCAGATGAGAGGCACCCTCTACATGGTCATACATCTACACCCAGCTGCCTAAAATCAAGGAAGAGCTTCATGAACAGTGTTGTTCTATTACAATCAACCCCATCTAAAGCCCACATCGCCTTGTGGAGAGACTGACTCGCCAGTCTCAAACAACCCCCAGAGATGGAAATTCTACTGGATGAAAGCTTTCCCCCAGGAGCTAATTGCAACTGGGCAACCTGGAAGTGCCTTAACAGATTTAGGACGTTCAAAGGTGTCACTAAGCAAATGGGGATATACAACCTGCCCGACAACTTGTGAATGTGGAACTGAGCCACAGACTCTGCAACATCTCCTGCAATGTCTATTGCTAGAGGAACCCTGCACTGTTGCAGATCTTGCCGAATTCAACAACAAGGCGCAAAAATGTGTCCAGTTCTGGCTGGGCCATGTATAGACTGTCCGTGGACACGATAAGAAGAAGACTTCATTCTCCACGGAAAGTTGTTACACAGGAGTTGGTGCTCTCAGAATGAGGGGAACATGTGGTCTTTCACATAAGGCACAACTGTACTGCAACATTTTCACACCTTTAACTAAATCCTTACATGCTTTGCTTTAACTTGGAATTGCCACCATAGAGACTATGCTACCTCATTTAGAAAGTGTTAGCCCTCAGAGGGAGATATTATGGTTATTTGATGCTGTTTGAGGGCTTATATGAGTTGCTGTAATGATCTTTCCTCATTTCTAATCAAATAACCATCAGACAGAACTAGAATAGTCAGTGAGCCTGAAACCTTGGTTCCCTGTAAGGAATGACTCACTCTTCCCACATTTCCTCTTCATGGGGAGTGAGTAGGAAAGTGGAGTTGAAACCCAAATCAGCCATGACCATATTGAATGGCAGAACGGGCTTGACAGGCTGTATGGTCTACCCTGTTCCTATCTCTTGTGATCTTGTGGTATTGTGGATAAATGCTGCTGGCTGGCTAGATTTTATGCCTGTATTCATTAAAGCTTCAAGAAGCAGTGTAGAATTCAGCCACTCTGACCCCGGCCAGGATCCCTTTAAACACAAATTATTCCTTTGTCATTGGTCAGAGGCAGGTTGCTAATGCCATGGCTGAGTTAAAGAGCCACAGCTTCTCTGACAAATGGGTTCATTACCTGCTGTCAGCCCCCTGCTAGCAGCACATCTATTTCAATAATATTCCACCCTTTACTTTGATTTATAAAACCAAAGACCACATATGACTTATTAACTGCTTTGTTAAGCTGCCCCGCCACTTGCAAATGTTTGTACATTATTACAATCCTGTTAGGGACCGTTAACATGAAAAGAAGAAATCTAACACCCAGCAATTAACTGACAGAACTACACCATTTAACATTTTTAACCTAAATACAATCTTTACTGCATATCAAAAAGAAATTAAACACATTCAGCACCATTAACTTAACAGAATAGCTGATAAAGATTAATGCTATAAGCTCAGTTCTATTATTTATTTTCCCTCAAGTGTTTCCTTATCTAGGTTCATTCACTTTTCCAGGGACCAACCTGAAAGTATGCCACAGCTCCCTTGAATTCATTTTAATTCTTCTCAGTGTACCAGTTATCCTCTGGGGTAAGATTCTATGGGGTCTTTTTGTTAGCATTTTTGGCTAAGCACCCCTCCACCTTCTCTTTACAGACCTCACAATTGTGGATGCCTCAGCTCCTATTTCAGGTTGCCTGCAGATACCCAACTGTCTTCTTACAGCTTCATGGTAACTCTGCTAACTGTTTTCTGCCACAAGGCTCTGTGAGCTTTCTTCCATGAGCTGCAAGTTAGAACAAACCTTCTAGCTGCTTTTCCCTCATGAAATCCAAACTGAGAGTGAGCCCTAGCCGTATTCCATGCAGTGAGCAATAACACTAGTATTTTCTCTATATGGAACGCAGGCCTAACTGACTAACGTTTCTTGTGACTCTCTCAATCTGGTGAGATGGAGTCTACATCACATCAAAATTGCAACTGCCTCTGTCTGTTCCCAAACTACTTCTGTCAATAAATGCACACAGAGAAATTAAACAACAGAACCCCTGAATCACTATCTCTATGATAACATGTTTTGGGATGGTTCAAATAGAAATGCAAACAAATTATTTTACCTTTAACACAACTCTTTGATTCTGCAACCCATATGAATAATTTCTTTCTCTAATGGAATTCTGCAACCCTCTTTCCCAAAATTGCTTGCTTTTAGCTTCTTCTATGTAGGTATCAACAGGTGCCCTGACTCTACGGAGAGGTCCAGAAATGGGTCATCTATTGTTCAGTGTTTACACTTCTGATGCTGAACTTGATGACAAACATACATTAGCTTTTAACTATGATTAACTCCAAGCTTGTTTGAATTGCATTTACTTAAGGGTTGTTGTCAGTTTCTCAATCAGATCCACCATTTATTTACAGTTAAAACTTTAATTCCTAAAACTAAAAGTTATATTCTAAAACATCGGGTGAAGGGTGCTCTGGGCGGTGGGGGGGTGTGGGGGTTGGCTAGTCAGTATGGGGGTGGGGCCATCAGGTGGTCAGTGGGGGTTGGATGGTCAATGGGAGGGTCAGCTTGTCAAGGGGCTGGTCATTGGGTGGGATCGGGTGGTCAACGGGAGGTCGTCAGTGGGGGGTGTAAACTAGTCGAGGATGCGGTTGGAGAGGAGGGGATGGGAGGGCAGTCAGGGAGTCCCTTGTGGGGGGGGTTAAGGGATCTTGTGGGAGATTAGGACTGTGGGGGAGGTCCTGTGGGGATTTGGGGTGTGGGTGAAGTCCCAGTGTGGTTAGGGAGCTAATCAGGAGTCTTGTAAGGGGTTGGGGATGTGGGGTTTCCTGTGGGGGTTGGGGGGGATAGTCAGGGTGTCCTGTGTTGGGGGGGTTGTCAGGAGAGTGTGGGGGGGGGGATCTTGTGAGGGTTTGGAGGGTATTTGGGAGTCCCAGGAGACTCAGGGGGTTGAGGGGAGTCCAGTGGGGTGTTGGCAGTCGGGGGGGGTGGGGTGGCGATCGGATGGTGGTCAATACCATAGTTACCCAATGTTAGAAGTGGTTTTGATTATTCTAACTTTTTCTGAGTAACTATTACTGTAAGACAGCTGGACCATTTGAAGTCTGGGATTTATATTGTACTATATTATACTTTCAGATGGTTCCCATTACAGGGCAATTGCCCATCGGAAGTTTGAACTTACTGGGCAACTGCCATGTAATCCTTATGTGGGGACCTCCGGTGGGGGGGTTTTCCCAGTACATCTTTGGGGTATCCCCCCAGTTACGATGCCTCAGAGCTCAGAGGTTACGCACCTATATGCTATTCGCAATCGGGAATATTTTCCTCTGAGCTGAAATGCCTGCGTCGACGTCAACCTCATCAAGACAGTGGAGAACGTCAATCATCAGTCAGTCATCGACGATACCAAACCTCAATCCCTCAAACTGTCCAACTGCACTGAAGATCTGGGTTGGGACTTCAGCGCTGATTTTTTGACACTCTTCACAGAGGTTTATATTCCAGCCTTTTTCCAGGAAGATGTCCAGAAGACAGAGTAAATGTCCTCTCACCAAAGAGGTAATGAACCAATTCAACCAACAAATATCTGAGTGTGATCATGACCCTTCATCACTTTGTGCATCGGCTGAGTAGATGGAATACGTATTCTATCTCTGCCTGGATAGAATACATTGTTACAATACCACATTCATCCAACAGTGGTGACCCCTTTGTAAGTGCATCCACACCTATCTATCCACCAAAAGTGGTAGCCAAGGATGCAAGCAGTCAAACAAATCCAGAATTAGTGACAGAAACAAACTTGACAATGCCCACCTTTTCCACGCAGGAGAATAATGACCTTACCAATGCAGGGTTACTGGAATTTAACGGAAGGCAAGACATTGATCAACTGCCTTCCATAGCTTCCTATCCTGTTTAAAAAATTGTTTCCAGAGGCAGCAGTCCAAGAGTTCACGAACAACAGGCTACAGGGAATCATCATTCCAGAGATAAAGAAAGACAGACAAAATGATCAAAAAGAACCAGGGGCGACTCAACAGACAAGGGTGGAAAACATATGAAATGCAAAGAGAGGGAGAAACCCACAAAATCCAATCATGAGAGAGAAACAATGGATCGGGAGCGGTATAACAGCAAGGAGAGAAAAGAAGAGGATCAAGTCTAGATTCAGATAGGAGAACCACCCATTAAACATTTGGGAAAACTAGATGTTGAGAATCAAATTATCAATTTTCCAAGGCTGACAGGAACACAATCACGGAGATTCATGAAACCTCCAGACCGATTAAACCTATGAAGTCAGAAACTTGGGGGCTGTTATGATCCCAGCTGATGTTAATACTGGACAAGTCAGAACCTGGCTTGATAGATCCTAACCTTTTTTTTTAAGAAACCGTGGAGGAAAGTTACTGAACAAATTCACAGGAGTCTGCTGATGACCTTATAACATAAAAATGTTTATTAAACAAGAAAAATGAACTATATTACACCAGACAAAAAGGTTGGAAAATCTCAATATAAACACACAAAAATAATTCAAATTACACTATTCCTTTACCCCAGCAATATCTTTATAGACACATATAAATTCAGATAGATAAAACAATTTACAATGTCTATCTTATACTCTAACAGTCAGGGTAAGGATGAGGTACATGTGAAATAACAGGCAAAACGTGGTCAGACACCCTACACTCCAAAGTAAATGACAGATGTAACCAAAGCAGATTCCATGGGTTTATCAACAGCCCGCCCAGACATTTGTCACATTGTGAGCCAACCAGTGTCATGGAAATTTTGTCTTGCTCATGAGTGTTTCTAATCTCCACATTTGAAGATCTCACCTTGGAATTCTCTCCAAACGTTGCTCCCACTCGAACAGCTTCTTCAAGGATCCATCTCCAGGGCTGCAATCTCGCCTTCTGAAACTCCTGTCCCCAGGATCTCTGAGTACATTCAAGCTTTATCTTCCAAGCAAACTTTCAGATCTTTCGTTGTGCCAAGCAGAACACCACTGCTCCAAAGGGCCCACAGTAAGGAGTCACCAACCTTTGGCTGCCTTCTCGGAACTTCAGGGCTTCTCTTGAGCGCACTTTGCTTCAAATCCACTCCCTGCAGCTCTGTCTTTAATTCAGAGTCTATCTCTCTGCTCCTCCAACAAATTTACTTATCAGGACCTATTTCTGATCCCTGTCTCTGTCCCTTACTTGGGATTTCTTTTTCTGAGACCGCTCTCTGATCCCCCTGTTTGTACCTGCCTGGGACTTTCTTCTGGGACCTCTCCTTGTCCCCTGCCCTTGTCCCTTGTCCTGCTTCTTCAGATTCCTTCCTCAGCCATGGCACTCTGGCGCAGGTCATCTGACCTGCTTTTCACGCCGTTTGACTTCCTCTCTTCTGCACAGGTGCATAGGACTGGTACCTGGCCTAAAGAACGTAAAGTCTTTTTTGCTCCCCTGCTTGAATGGCTTCCTGTATCATGGTGCCATGGCCAGTCAGCTTATCCACCTTGCAGACCTCGCTTTCATCCACACGTGTTGCGAGCACCTCAAATCTGTTTGACAATTGCAAAGTCTAAGCCTCCTCCACTGCTGTTTGCTCGGTCCCATAACCTGCCTCACTCATGGTCACATCCTCCTGTCCCTTATTGCAGAGCAAAACAGATGACCTCATTCTAAGAGGTGTGATCGCCTTCTGGAACAAAGTGTCCAGGTATCTCTTCCCCTTCCTTATGTTGCGCAGTGTCTGCAGTTCGGCTTCCAGATCAATAATCCTGATCCAGGATTCCTCTAGCTGCTTACACTTTCTGCAGACGTGTTTGTCATGAATCACCTTGGCATCCAAAAGCCCCCACATCCCACAACTGCAAGATAATGCCTACCCTGCCATTCCAACTTTTGTTATTTAGTTAATTTACTTCGGGGAGGGTTTTCCCCTCATTGGGTGATCAAGCCCTGACCGCGGATTTCATGCTGGCTGGCCAATTAATGGTCAGGCAGCATGAAACACGCATTGATAACCTCAGTGCTGCTGAGGTAGGGTGGGAGGAGCGCGAGCGCTGAAGTTTGCGCATGTGCTGGGGGGTGGGGGGGTGCGGTGAGGGAGTGGGGGGGGGGAGGGTGTGCATGCAATGAAAGCTCCCTGAATCCCTGAAGGCATAGAGCTGTCTCAGGGAGCTGAAGGATTGAAAAATTAAAAATAAAGGAAACATGTCCCAACATGTGACTGTCACATGAACAGGGACATGTTAAAAATGAGTTTAAAAACCTCTTACTGTTTTTTTATTCATTGTTGGAAACCTCATCCTGCCTGTGGATGAGGCTTTGCAAGAAATGCAAAAGCCCCCTGGCCTATTCACCTGCCCGCCAACCAACGGGCAGTGAAAAGTCCAGATTAATGAATGGCCCTCTTAATTTTTGGCAGGCACGCTGCCAACTCTTGCGTGTGTCCGCCGACTGAAATACTGCACGCCTTTTTACATTCAATCGTGTCAGGCGTGTGCCCAGAGACTGAGCTGGAAATTCTGCACTTTAATTACTTTCTTCCCAGGTATGCTACAATTTACTGTGCTTATTGAATGCCAGTACCACAGGCAACTAAAAGTCACACGCTTCTTAACTACACAGATACATGTTTTAGATGTTTGTTTTAATGATTTTATTTTATTGTTTTATTTTAATTTTAAAGTTTTGTTTTTTTTATTTTAAAGTTTTAGTTCTTTTTATTTATAGATCTACTTTAACTGCCGTGTCCTAAGCTGGTTTTTCACACACTGTCCCTTAAACTGAGCACTTACTGGCCAGTCAACTTACTACCTTCCTGTGACATCCCGGTTGCTTTTATTTCATACCCACCCCTGTCTCACCGCAGCTGAAATGTTGAAATGGTGCGCTGCTTAGCTCCCAACTGTCTCCCGCAGCTCTCAGCTGATTCCCAGCAAGGGAGACAGTCAGGAGCTGAGGAGCACGCTGTTTCACCATTTCAGTTGCCGTGAATATTAATGGTATGCAAATACATGGTAAATAGGTTCCCACTACTGGGCAGCGTGATGGTCGGGAAATCAAGGGCGGAATTTTACACTGGCGGGATTTTACAGGTCCCGCCAAAGTCAATGGAGTTTGGAATGGCTGTCCACATTTATGGGCCTGTCTCAGTGGGGGCGGGACCATAAAAAATCTCTCCCAAGGTTTTGGCTCCCACGTAATTAAGCACCGTCGTGATTCCTCTACCCATGCTCTGGCCACAGGAGGGGCAGCAACATCATTAATCCAGCTTGGGAGGCGTTGGCAGCGGTAGTCATTGCCAATGCCCTGCAAAAGAGGACAGCCACCCAGTGCCAAAAGAGGACGAATGATCAACATCAACATCCTGGTGGTTACCATTGACAACCATCACCAGCAAGTTCCCTTCCAAGCCACACACTAACCTGGCTTGGAACTACATTGTCGTTCCTTCACTGTCCTTGGATCAAAATCCTGGAACTCCTTTCCTAACAGCATTGTAGGTGTACCTACACCCCCTGATTCAGTGACCCATCCCTGGGATGCCTTTGGACACTATGGAAGCATGCCATGATGTCCTCTACCCACGCTCTGGCTACAGAAGGGGCAAAAACGTCACCAATCCAGCTTGGGAGGCAGTGGCAGCAGTGGTCAGTGCCAAAGACCTACAAAAGAGGACAGCCATCCAGTGCTGAAAGAGGATGAATGATCTCTTCCATTCTACCAGGGTAAGTCACCCTTCTTATTACTCTCAACTTACACACTCACAAACGCATCACACATCTGCAGGAACCTCACTCACTGCCAGTTCAAGAGACATCACTTCACTCTCTCACACACATTTTCATCTGCCCTGTGGACCGTCTCCTCATCCAGTCCATGGCACCACTCACCACCCACACATACCAGGCAAACTTATCATCTGTCCTGCTTACACTCTCTCCATCTGTATTCATGCAAGACAAGCTGGCACACAACAAGAGGAAGAGGTCACAGACTGGTGGTGGAATGCCTAAGATCAAGGTACTCATAAACTTTGAAAATAGAGTCACCCAGCTGGCCGGTGAAGAATTGGACCATTCCTTTGCTGACGGTCAGGTTGGTGGTGCTCAACCAAGTGAGGATCCAGCAATGTAACATCCATCCGACAACCATGCTGTGAGTCAGTTCCCCTGTTCCGCAGTTCTCTGCCATGCGCTAATTATCTCTCCTTGCATTCACAGGCACATCTGTTAAACAGCCAAGGGAGTCCACGACCCATGTCCTCGACTCAAGCCCTGAAGACACCTCAGAAGAGGAATCTGCTGACACCCTCATTGAAGACCTATCACAGTGCTCACCCACATCCTCCACCGGCACAGACAGACACACCTCGGTGGGATCAAGCTTTAGAGTAGATTCATGGTCACAATCTGGCGGGCACATCGCACTGTCTGATCTGCAGCAGGCAGCGGGAGGGACTTCCCAGGTGTCCGCCATTCGGAGGGCTGCTGGAGGCCAGGAACCTGTTGAGTCCGAGTCAGATGATGAAACTCTGGGCTCAGTCATACCTCAGTTGCTGAAGCTGCAAAGGCAAGCTCGGGAACAGGAAGGAATATCCGCGGCACTCCTCAGATTGCAAGGCACAATGGAGGAGTCTATCCGCCATCAGTCTGAGGTGATAGCACCAGCATGCCAACGCATCAACACTGGTAGGATGGTGGCTGCCACAAAGACCTTAGTCCAGGACATCACTCCTGCATTGCTGATGCCATAATTGGCCCCCAAAAATGTCAATATGAGAGGGGTGCAGGGCAGCCCAATCTCACTCCAGCTACCCCTTTTCCTCAAGGAGTCAGCCAGGGACCCTCAGGCACCTATAGGAAGGAGATCAGCAGGTGCACACCCCAGGACTGTCCATCCAGGTAACTCTGGGAGTGTCTGGCCCATCCAAATCTCCTCTTCCTTTGACCTCAATAAATCCAGCTCCACAGGCCGAGGAGTGTGCCACTGCCACACAGCAGGACCCCAAAAGCAGGCCGTCCAGAGGGTGCCTGTCAAGGCCATCCATGCAGGGTGTAGCAGTCAGCAGGCTGTCTTCACCTCCGCTGTGGATGTCAGGGGAGCAGCAAGATGTAGCGGCAGGATTAGGAAAGTTAAGAAGATGCAGTTGCACAGCCTGGGCATGAGTGTTAATCACTTGAACAAAATGTTCACTTTGTTAATAAACTCCCAAGAATGTCTCCCTGCCTATGGCTCCTTGTTCTGAAGAACAGTGTTTGTGTCACTCAGATGTGAAACCTTGGTCCCTGTACAAGTTAAAGGCAGGTGTCTCAGTCCAGGTCCTCCTACCTGTGCTTTGTGCAGCCATCCCAGCGCACTGATGGTGAGCCTTCACTGTCGCTGTATACATCAGTCATGCTTCTATCTCAATGGGACTTCTCATTGCTGCCAGAATGTCCTGGGCTGGTGGCACAGAGTCCATCATTCACTCTGTGTGCTCTCAGCACCTTTGAGGTGTGATTGGCCCCCTCCATCTCACCAGCATCTGTGCCGGTGACAGTGTGGTCCTGAAGGTTCAACTTATGAAGGATACCATAGGATCAGGAGAAGCTAAGATTTCCCCGCTGCCTCTCCATGACATGACCCTGTTCACAGAGAGCAAGTGATCTGCTATCAGCCAGACAGGAGTCAGACATTCACATAAGCTGTGTGAGGATCTATGGTGTGTCCCTGCTGCATGTCATCATCATCCTTCTGGAATGTAAGGAGTATGGGCATCCGCTGTGTCTTCATAACAGAGGGTATGTGTGTTACCATCAGCCAGATAGGAGTCAAACATTCACAGATGCAATGTGGGGATCTATGGAGTCTCCTCACTGCATGTCGTCATCATCCTCCACGAAGCTAGCAGCTATAAGGACCCCCTGAGTATGCCTGCCTCATCTGGCCAGTGCAATGGCCTCATCGCCGTCATCCTCGCCTTCAATGATCTCCTCATCCTCATTCCTTTCGACGTCCTCCTCATTGGAGGAGACATGCAGCTCCTCCATCTCCTCCTCCGCCAGCTCCTCCCCCTGTTGCAGTGCCAGGTTGTAAAGGGTGCACCACGTGACGACGATGCGTGACACCCTTTGTGAACAATATTGCAGGGCTCCACCAGACCAGTCCAGGCACCAGAACCTCATTTTCAACATTCCATTTTCATCACACCAAGGTGCGAGTTGCAACATGAGCCTCATTGTAGCTTCGCTCTGCTGCAGTCTGCGGCATCAGCTACGTCCTCTGTGAGTAGTCCTTGTCTCCGAGGAGCCAACCCTGCAGCATGTATGGACCCGGGAAGAAGTCAGGGATCTGAGACCAACTTAGAATGTAGGAGTTGTGGATACTCTCTGGGAACCGAGCGCAGACCTGCAGGATGCGCTTGTGGTTGTCGCACACCAGCTGAACATTCAGTGAGTGGAAGCCCTTGTGGTTGATGTAGTTGACTGCTTGTTGCCATGGAGATCTAAGTGCCATATGAGTGCAGTCAATGGCACCCTGTACTTATGGAAAACCTGAGATCTGGGAAAATCCCAACGCTCTTGCACCCTGGATTTCCTGATCCTGGGAGAAATGCACAAAGTTGTGTGCCCTCGCAAAGGTGGTGTCCGTGGCCTCATGGATGCAGTTGTGGCAGCTGCGATATCCCACAGAGGTCACTTGTGAAACCCTGAAAGGAGTCACCGGCGTAAGAATTGAATGCCGCTGTCACTTTTACGGTCACTGGCAGTGGATGCCCTCCATGTCCACGAGGCGCCAAATCCGGCAACAGGTGGCAGATGTGACTGACCAATTCACTCATGCCTGCCATAATGTCCAACGTCAGCGGGCATGGAAAATTCTGCCCTAAGTGCCACGGAGTTAGTGGCATCTTTGTCACCAACTGCAGGGGAGCTCCAAAACAGTGAGGAACCAATCACTGAGCAATGTTCTCTTACAAGCTTGAAGAAATTGTGAACCCAGTTGCACAATTCCATCATTGCTGTATTTGAAAAATTAGGAGATGATTTGGAGAGAGCTGTGTTGATGCGCTTCAACCAGGTATAACATTGAATATAGACATCTTTTTGTGTTCCTGCTCCTCTGATCACATCACTGTGCTGATTTTTTTAGATGATTTAAATTCTAATTGTATTTACTGGAAGAGAACATGGACTAAAATTTTTGCAATTTTACCACTGACCACACATTTCCAGTCAAAATCCCAGAGGGACAGCCAAAGCCAAGACAAGAGATCAGGAGAATTCCAGTGGAAATTTTACCCCTGTGTGAATATCATGTTGCCATGGACCCAGAGATTCTGATTAAGCCAATTGTGAAATAATGTTTTCATTGAGATGTTGAAGCTGATAATCCTGAACAGAGAACTGCTATTCAATTCGTACTCATAATAGAGGTCAATTGTGGCCTGCCTCCTGTTCACATGCAGCCTTAATACAGCTTGTCATCCCGTGCCTGCTGGCGTCAGGCGTGTTTGCTGGCGTGAGCGGTCAATATGGCGAGAACGTCAAAAATCCGTTTCACGACATCGTGAAACCAGTTTGCGATCGTCTGCTCCGTCTGCCAACGGTGGGCTGTGCTATCCGCCGTCGGATGTCAGGAACCTCATTGTAATACATGTCATTATACGTCCGGTCCGCCAGAATTGTCCCCCCACCCACTGGATTGTCTTGAAAAGTGTGATGTGCAAAAGTCGAGACTTACCACCAGGGCTTTGCACACATCACAGACATCAGGGGAGCAGAAAATGCTGGAGCCTGACAGCAACAGGATCCAGGAGAACCGTCAATGGCATGCTGGGTGTATTCTCATGGACATGGTTCCATGGTGAAGAAACCCACAGGAGGTGGAAAGTCACCGTTGAGTGTCTGCTCACAATGGATAGTGGTCAAGGGAGTGGAAGGGGAAGGTCTAGAATCAAATGGGAGAGGAAGAGGTGTTGAGGGGGTGAGTTTGGGAGGGGAGAATAAAGGCGTCGGGTGAAGTTGAGGGGAGGGTGTATAGGGGGAGGAGGGGGTAACAGGGTAGAAGATGGCAACTGGGAGGTAGGTGTAAGGCAGGCGGAAAGTGAAAGGGAAGGAGTTTGGAGGGGGAGGAAGAAGTCCAGAGTGGGGAGGGAGTCCGGGGAGGTGGGAGGACTGGGGTGTTGGGGGAGGGCTTCCGGAGGGCGAAAGGCTTCCAGGGTGGGAAGAGGTTCCGGGGGGAAGGGATCCAGAGGGGAGGGATGTCCAGGTGAACGTGCAAGGGAGGGGTCTATTGGGTTCATGACTGCCTCCTGGGGAGTGAGCTGGGGGTGGACGTGATATGAGGGAATAGTGAGAATGACTGAGGGCACAGTGAGGTGGTAGGGTGGGAGGTTGAGGATTCAACAGTAGTGGTAGAAGGGACGACAAGGGTGTTTGGTGAGGACTCAGAGGCAGACACATACTTCTCCCTCTAGAATCACTCATTGAGCAGCTGCTTCCTCTATGGTGATAGAGGATGAGGTTGAGGGGGTCACAAGCAAAGGGGACTCGGAGGGAGAAGTGTTAGTGATATTCTCCCTTGAGGAGTGAGATCCCTGTGGATATGTGATGTGAGTGTGTGGGCTGAGGGTGATGAGAAGAGTGAATTACCTTAGTGGAATGGATGAGACCGTTCATCCTTTTTCAAATTACAAAACAAATTATATTGCTAAATGGAAACCATTGATTCTATAATCATAATTTATCTGATAGTGTTTTTGCTCTTCCTGTGAGAAGTGCCTAAACCTTTTGTATAACATTAAGTAGTAACCTTTGGGTAGTTGTCCTCTTTTGAAGGGCATTGGCGCTGATCACTGCTTCCCAAGCTACACTAGTGAAGTTTCTGTGGCCAGAATGGGTGTAGAGGACATCACAGTGGGCCTCCACTGTGCCTAAATGACACTGGAGGGACACATCATTGAACCTGGGGCCTACAGTCTTTTTGCCTTTTGGGGTCATCCTGTCATCTTTGCAGCAGTCATGGACTGGATGCACTGAGATATATGCACCTGGCTGAACTTTAAATATGGCACCTGGTGTGATGAAGTGGTGAGGTGTTGGCATGGCAGGCAAATAAGAGCTCGCCTGCCATGGAAACCGCGTGTTTCCTGGGAATGCATAATTAATGTGGCGGGTTTGGGGTGATACGGCATGAGAAGCTGCCAGTGCGGCCAAAGGGGAAAACACTGTTTTACCCAAATGCTACTGCACTTAGTGCAAATCTGGGATGATTCCACCCCTTGTCTCTGAGTATTTACATCCTGCTCGGCTACCAGATGCTGACAGATCTGGAATTCAATTCTGTTCCCTATCCTTCTCTTGCTCCCCAGTGAAAGTGAGCAGATGCTATTGGGAGGCAGTTGACTACAATATCTACAAAACAAATTATATTGCTAATTAGAAACCATCGATTCTATAATCATAATTTATCTGATAGTGTTTTTGCTCTTTCTGTGAGAAGTGCCTAAACCTTTTGTAAAACATTAAGTGGTAACCTTTGGGTGTAGAATCCATCATTGTAGAATTCATCACTCTGGTGCATATGAATGACCTGTAAACAAAATGCTGCATACATTGAAAGCCTCAAAAAACATTAGTGATTACAACAGCTCCCTCCACTCAGTGAAGGAAGCAATTGCCATAAATAGGTAGACACGGTTTCTTGACTAAAAGAACAATAAATACTCAAAATCAGTCATATGACAAGAATGAAAGACTTCCCTGTCTCATTTCTCTCTCTTAAAATATTCCATAGATCTAATGCCAATTTAGTTGGGTAGACACCTTTTGCCAATGCCCCAATTGAATGTCTTACATACCTCCGGTTAAGTTGTTCCATTTGCTGGATGGAGCTGGACCGGCGCAGACCATCAAGTGTAGCAGCTGCTGTAGGTCGCTGCCATGTTGTTGTACGGTTTACATGATCCACGTAAAAAACTCTCCCATGACTATCAATCCGTGCTTCCCAGTCTGGAATTCAACAATGTATATTATTAGCTTCCAACAATGGAAATCTATGGAAAGTAAAACCAAAGATCAAATAAAGATCAAATTAAACCAAATATGCCATTTTGTAAAAGTCTAGTTAGGTTGGAAATGTTGATATTGTAAGAAGTAATATTGAAAAATGCCAGAGAGCAAACATTATGATTGTAAAAAAAGAAGCATTTTTAATGGAGAAGAAATAATTTAAACTTGAGTCCATATTTTCCAATCGCTTTTATTAATGATTGTCATAACATATCAAAAAATTCATTGCCACTGTTAAAATTATGCTGATCAAAAGAATCTAGGCTCTCTTTTGACTAAGATATTAATTTAGTTAATTTGTTATTGGGGAAAGGTTTTAAATGGACTATTAACAGAGTGCATAGAGGCTCATTGGAGATGTACTTCTCGTGGCTGTGTTATTGGCTTTAAGTTGATTTATTTCATTGCCCCTTTTCTCCATTGTTGCGGTAATGTCCTTTGGGAGATAAAGCACAGTGGAATAAATCAGTGTCCTGCTAGAATCTTGTTGCAATCCCAGAAGGAAGCCTGGGAGAGGCCCGAGTACAGTATTGCAAATACACTTTCAACCTCATGATCCTTTCTTCTCACTCGCTCTGCTCTGCGAGAGCTGCCTGAAAAACTGGTTTCTAGAATGTAGATGCCAGAGGAAGACCCAGCATCTACTGTGG
Source organism: Carcharodon carcharias (assembly GCF_017639515.1). Classification (NCBI taxonomy): domain Eukaryota; kingdom Metazoa; phylum Chordata; class Chondrichthyes; order Lamniformes; family Lamnidae; genus Carcharodon; species Carcharodon carcharias. Next base: position 83,614,361 of record NC_054469.1, on the reverse strand, counting down.
GCAGAACTTGGCCAAAGGGAAGGGTTAGCCATTGTGGCACAATTACACACCTCTAGCAGGTTTCAAAGCAGGGTATCCACCATCTTGGCTGCAGCAAGTATTTGGCCTCAGGAAACTAGAATAAGGGTGCAAGAGCTAGGTAAGCAATTAGAAGGTAATAAATGCTAAATATGCATCAGTTAAACTAGATACAGGAACGTAAATCAATAGCACAGCTGTTAAAAGTTCACGGACGTCATTAATGAGTGAATTCAACTCTGTTAATTTGAATGGTCATTAAAAGCCATTTACTTCCATTAATACAAAAATACAAACAGTTATTAAATTCCGATTAGCCTCTTAGCAGCTTTATATACTGACTTCCACACAAGAAATAATCCAGTACTGGATTTTACAAAATACTTCAGGATATATAGTTCAGGTTCTTTCTGCCTAATTGTAGGTTAGGAATTAAACAGCTTTGTGCATGCCTTCTGAAAGATTAGTGTGGCCATTTGAATCAAAGCAGCAAAATGGTTTTGCTGTATTCTCATACTTGAGAAATAAAGTTCACTCATTTCCATTTGCAGGCATCACCCCTCCAACAAACCAGCATTTTTCTGACACATTTAATTCTGCAAATTTGATCATTTTGCTTAGCAGAAGTCAACCAAACATTGTGTATCTCCTCTAAGGCTCATCTTTATATTGTGAAGATGAAGTTAAACATGCTGTTAAATTTCAATTTTTTCAGAACAGACTGTCAGTAAAGTAATTAGAATACACAGTGAAGAAACACTTACACTGTGGGAAGATTAGGTTTTCTGAATGTGATCTTGTTGGATTATTAGAAAGAAGTACCATGATTTAAGGATTGTAGCCCAGGTAATGAAGAAATGGAACTGCAAATTTTGCATATGGACTTGATGCAAATATTTGAATTTAGAAGCTTAAGTATTTCTTACTTACTACTGAAAGTTATGCTTAGTTCATTACTGACACATTATTGTGCAATGATGTCCTAATCAAAGTACTTTTTTAAAAAAAAGTGCTTTTACCCAATTGATACGGTGAATGCCATGATAATACATTAAACACTCATGAAACAGTAGTAATAATTTAATTAAATTGATTCTGCCATTAAATTGCTTTAAGGAAAGAGGGCACATTGAGTAACAGGATCCACCGTGGCACTGGAAGAGAACCAACACAATTAAGCCCCTTCGAAAAATTCATGAAGACTTTCATCAACATAGAGGCAGTCAAAATCACTTCTCTTCAGGAGGCAGGAGGGAGGCACACGCCAGCTTGTATGTAAGAGGCTCATGCTATGTTCTCCATATTGGCAGAACAGTTAAGATGAATGTGAGAGGCTCTAATATAAAGCATCACAATTTTTCAGATTATTACTGTCCACTCAGCTGCAATAAGGAATTGGTTCATAAATGTACCTTCTGCTCTCTTTACAGACGATGAAGCAAGAACCAGGGATATGGAGTGAGATTCAGACCAGACAGTAGACTGGGGCACAAGTGTCATGACATACACTAATCTCCAGACCTGAAACTTGCATTTTGGAATTAACAAAGAACAATGGGCATAAGGAAGAACTTAATGTCATAAAGCAGTGGTAAGAAGTGGCAGAAGAGATGGGACAGACCAGGGCCCAGTGAAGTTTGGCGTGGGAAACAATAACATTGGCTGCAGCTGCCGAGGGTTCTCAGGCTGGAGTGTTTTATCTTCTTACATTCCAAAGAGTGTGACTTGAATACTTAATCAATGTGGAGATTCACAGATATATTAAATAAATAATAAATATAATTATTAAGTTATATTAACACATTAATAAATAAAGTAACAAGCACACATTGAAATTTCTGTAGGAATCATTGTCAACTCTTCAGTTGCTGATTCAAAGCCAATTTGGCCGTCACACAGAAAAGCCCATTTTGCTCCTGTCATTGATGGCATACAGCCAAACTGCAACATGGCAAACATTTTAGTGTGGAATTGGCCCTTGCTTTCTACTGCAGTAAATATGGAGAAGGGGAAATTATTGCAGCAAAATTATAAACATGTTGTTTATACACGTTTATGACTTTATTACATATAACAAATAGAAGAAATCTTCCCAGCATTTCAGGGTTATAGAGAACTCTTCAGAGGTCGAGATCAAGGAAGTATAAACATATTTCTCACAGTATATATTCTCAAATGGTATTTTTACTAGGAATTTAGCATTGCATTTAGATGAGCACAAACAGAGATATTGCACAAGTGAGTTACACTGACTGAAAAACAATAGATATGCTGGGAATCAATTGACATCTTCTGCCTTACATTTTGTTGCTGATTCTCCCATATGTTTGGAGGAGAATGATGCAGGCTGGGAAACTGCTGTTGAACACACACAGACAGAAGTTATTAGTCTATCTCACCGATTGAAGTGTAGCATCATAAAATTGTCAAAACTAAATTTATGTAGTTAATATTTGAGGTGAAGTGGACCAGAGACTTTGTAACATTGGATCACATATGGCTTGAGTCTCAGAAAACCTCCCACTGGGATCTTACAGATCTGGCCTTCAGTGCATTATATTAACTTTGGCAATCTCTCAAATATTCTTATTCTACAAATTTAGCTTCTTATACATTTGTTAGGTTCTAAGAGATTTCCGTGTTAGTAGTTAGTGAAGAAGGTTTATGATTATGATCTCATCTGGGCTCAATGGGACATGTTATGTTAAGGATTTGTAGATTCTTTCCACATACCTTAGCCATTAGGAGAACTGTAACTAGTTCCTTATGGTAATACATACTCTTGTACAAGAGTTTGTGACAAATTGCAAAAATGTTCCTTTAGCAACAGTACCACTGATCTTTTAGTAGCAAAGCAGTTAGAATGGGTTAAGAAATGCAGAGAACTAGTGTGGTGGGAAAAGGAGAACAACAGTGTTTTTGGAGGAGAGATAAAAGGAAAAAAATTCAAGTGTACATCTCAATAATTTTTCTATTGCATAATTTAATTTCTGTCACTGCAAACACCAGTAGCTATTCCCCAGTTGGTTTCATTAACAAATCACAAGTCTAGATATTCCAATCAAGTTAAGATTTATGCAACACCAGTTAATTTCTCATCGCATAGTGCATACCGTAATGCAAAACTATGCTATGTGAAAGTTAATATGTATTAATAATTATAGAGACCTGGCTCACCCCTAAGTATGAGTGGGAGCTAAATATTCTAGGCTACAGCATCTTTAGAAAGGACAGAGAAATTGAGACAGGAGGGGGAGTAGTAATATTAATAAAGGGCACAGTTATCAAAGTAGAAAAAAGGGATTTCAGTAACTGCTCAAGCAGTGGAAACAATAAGGGTAAGGTTAAGCAGTAGTAAAAAATGCAAGACTCTGGTAGGACCTGTTTGCAAATCTCTTCATGGAGTGATGTTTTGAGGGATTTTTAAGTACAGAGATCAGGGATGCATGTAGCAAAAACAACTTGGTTATAATTGGAGATTTTAATTTTCACATAAGCCAAGGAAAAGCAGAATATCTCAAGAAGTAAGGCAGTGAATTTCTAGAATGTATCCAGAACTGTTTTCTAGAACAATGTTTTAGAACCAACAGGAAAACATACTGATTTGAGTGAATAACAATCCAGAATCCATTAACAGTCTGACACTAAGAAAATGATATGAAAAGTGACTATGATAAGGCTGTATTTCATATTAGGTTCGAGAAGGAGAAGGGAGAGTCACAAACCAAGGTTTTAACTTTACAGTAAACTTTGACCACTGTAAACTGGGTTCACCTGTTAGTGGATAAAGCTACAAACAATGGAAAGTATTGGAATAAGTATTTGCTGAAATACAAAACCAGAACATAGCCCTAAGAAGCAAAGGTTCCACTTGTGCAATTAAGCAAGTATGGTCAACAAGTGAGGCAAAAGATAATATCAAACTCAAAGCAAAGACTTGCAGAAATGCAAAGAAAAATGGTAATCCAGTGGGCTGGGAAAGCTATCAAAGCAACAAAGGGATACAAATAAATGAATAAGAAATGCTAAAAGGGAATGTGGAAATAAATTAAAAGGGCATTTGATACAGTGCCACACAACAGACCTGTGAACCAAGTTAGAGCTCACGGAATAAAAGGGACAGTAGCGACAGGGATACGAAATTGGTTGAGTGACAGGAAACAGAAAATAGTGGTTGGCAGTTATATTTCAAATCGGAAAATGTTTATGGTGGAGTTCCCCAGGGCCAGGATTTTCCCATGGGCGAGTGGGAGGCAGGGCCCGCTCACCGATGCATAAAATGACACGTGGTGACGTCGGACGTAACTCCCAACGTCACTGCGCCCCATTTAAATTTTCAGGTAGGCGGGGACTCAGCCAAAATCACCAACTGAGGCCATTGACAGAGTCGTTAAAGTAATTAAAGGACCTGCCTGTCCAACCTTAAGGTTGGTGGGCAGGCCAGGAGCCCCGGCGGGCATTAGAAAAAGCATGAAACCTCATCCACATGTGGGATGAGGTTTCAAGTGGGTTTTAAAAAATTTAATTAAAGTGTTTTTAAAAGTTATGGACATGTCCCAAGTCAGTGTCACATGAGGGGACATATCGGAATTTTTTTTCTATTTTTAATATTTTTTAATGTACAGCTGATCTCCCTGAGGCATCCCTGAGGACGTCATGCTGGGCAGGCCTTAACTGATGTCTGCGCACCCACTCTTCAACTTCCTCCCCGATGGGGGGAAAATTCAGCCCCAGGGGTCAGTGTTAGGACCCTTAATGACCTAGACCTTGGTGTGCAGGGCACAAATTTAAAATTTGTAGATGATATCAAACTTGAAAGTATTGTGAACTGGGAGTAGGATAATGTAGAACTTTAAAAGGGCAGACAGGTTAGTGGAATGGGCAGGCCAGTGGCAGATGAAATTTAGTGTGGGGAAGTGTGAAGTGACTGATTTTGATAGGAAGAACGTAATAGAGACAATATAAACAAGAGGGTACATTCTAAAAGGGGTGCAGGAGCAGAGGGACCTGAGTGTATGTGTGCATAAATCATTGAAGGAGGCAGGACAGGTTGAAAGAGCAGTTAATAGAGCATATGGCATCCTAGGCTTTATAAATAGGGACACAGTACAAAAGCAAGAAAATTATGTTAAACCTGGAGAAAACGCTGGTTTGGCTTCAACTGGGGTATTGTGTCCCATCTGAGCACCACATTTTAAGAATTTGAAAGCATTAGAGAGGGTGCAGAAAAGGTTCGCAGGAATGGTTCCAGGGGTGAGAAACTTAGTCGAGAAATTGGAGAAGCTGCTACTGTTCTCCTTGGGGAAGAGAAGGCTGAGAGGAGAATTGGTAGAGGAATTCAAAACCATGAGGGGTCTGGACAGAGTAAATAGGGAGAAACTGATGCCACTGGCGGATGCATCGAGAGCAAGAGGGCACATAATTAAGATAATTGGCAAAAGAAGCAATGGCAATATGAGAGAAAACCTTTAAACGCAGCGAGTAGTTAGGATCTAGAATGCACTGCCTGAGAATGTGGTGGAGGCAGGTTTAATCAAGGCTTTCAAAAGCACACCAGAACATTATCTGAAACTGAAAAATGTACACGGCTACAGGAAAAAGGCAGGGGTGTGGCACTCGATGAGTTTCTCCTGCAGAGGGCAGGCACAGACACAATAGGCTGAATGTGCTGTAACCATTCTATGATTCTAGGGATGAATTGTTTTTCAGGTTCAGAGGCTTATTTCAGTGTGCAAATGGCCATACTTTGTTTTTTATTGGAAGAAATCCAATTTTCTGTCACATTCCCGACCCTGGACAATTTTCCTCTGCCCATTTTGTGGGTCGGGAATGCCTAGTTTACACACCCGCCCTGCTGAGGTCAAGTTCCCCACTTAGAATCAGATTTCCTCCCACAAACCAGTTTCAGCTAGTGGTGAGGAGTTTTGGAAGCCCATTAAAAGCACACCAAGCTTGACAGTTATTGAAAAAATATAGAAAGTCTGCTGTTGAGTCTGTAAGTGTAAACTGTTTTAACACCTTCAAATGTCACTATAAGGTGCTATATTGTAATGTAGTTGCATTTTAATGCAATGATTCAATATAAGGATCTGCCTTTAAAGGTAAGTTGACTTTTACTTGACCAGCCTTGTGTAATTGTTCACATGCATTACAGTGCTTTTACAATATAGAAAGCACCAAAATGCAACGAAAATGTTTCAAACTATTCTGTCATCTTTTCTACTGTGATTTAAATGGCTCTGGCTGATACAAAAAAAAGCCTGGTTTTGACATTTGAAAAAAGATCTAACCATCTGCTTCCTTACATTGATTGAAAAGTACTCTAATTTGAAATTGAAATGAGAACCTGTAGTTTGCTTCCGAGAGAGCTGTTTGGATAGCTCTGGCCATTATGAATGCTTGGCTGAGTTTCAAAATCTAAAGGGTTTGAGCACAATTCACCTGAGGATGAATAACAGTTTCAAGAAGTTGTTATAATAGACTGTGCTTTTGATTTTGTTTCAGGTTTGATTCTGGTTCTGGAACTTTAATTACCCAAATATAGACTTGGATAGTAGCAGTGTAAAGGACAGAGAGGGGCAAGAGTTCCTCGAATGTGTTCAAAAAAATTTTCGACAGTGGTATGTTTCCAGTCCAATGAGAAAGGAGGCACTGGTAGACCTGGTTAAAAACAATTAACTGAGGGAAAGACAACTTTAATGGGGTAAGAATAGATCTGGGCAGAATAAACTCACAGATGTTGGCAGGAAGAATGGTAGCTGAACAGTGGGCTACCTTCAAAGACGAGATAGTTCAGGAACAGTTAAGGTATATCCCCTTGAGAGGGAAATGTGGGGCCAACAAATCCAGAGCTCCCCAGATGACAAAAGAGATAGAAATTAAGATATGGGAGAAAAAATGACACCTGACAGGTGTCAGGTGGAAATTACAATTGAGAACCAGGCTGAACATAGAAAGTTCAGAGGGGAGGTAAAAAAGCAAATAAGAGAAGCAAAGAGGAAATGTGAAAAGAGGCTGGCAGCTAACATAAAAAGGAATCACAACGTCTTTTGTAGACATGAATAGTAAAAGGGTGGTAAAAGGAGAGTATGGCTGATTAGGGACCAAAAAGGAGGTTTACACATTGAGGCAGAGGGCAATGAGAAGTAGTTAATTAATAATCTTGTTGTGTGGGGTCCTTTAGGGAACAGAGACCATAACATGATAGAATTCTTCCTTAGGTTGGAAATCTAAAACTAGGGTCCTAAATCTAAACAAAGGAAACTACAAAGGTATGAGGTGCGAGTTGGCTCAGATAGATTGGGGATCTTCATTAAAAGGCATGATGACAGATAGGCAATGCTAATATTTAAGGAACAAATTTATGCATTGCAAGAATTATGTATTCCTTTCTGGTGCAAAGCCACAACAGGAAAAGCGGGCCAACCATGACTAACAAAAGAAATTAAGGATAGTATTAGATCCAAAGGGGAGTCATATAAAATTGCTAGAAAAAGTAGCAAGCCTGAGGATTGGGAGCAAAGGGTGCCAAGAGATTGATTAAGAGGCAAAGAATAGTGTATGAGATTAAATTTGCAAGGAACATAAAAGAGGACTGTAAACACTTCTCTAGGTTTATAAGAAGAAGAAGATTGGTGAAGACAAATGTAGGTCCCTTACAGTCCAAAATGGGAGAATGGAAATGGCAGAGCAATTAAACAACTAAACAACAGAGCAATTAAACAACAGAACAGTATAGGTTAAGGAGAACATTGCAGTGCTGGAAAAAGAGACAGTGGCATCAAGGACAGAACCAATTTGGCTAGATCGAAGGAATAAAAAGGGTGCAATGACATTGCTTGGTGTAGTTTTTAGACTGTCAACTAGTGGTAAGGACATAGAAGAACAAATCTTCAGGGAAATTGCATAGAGATGCATGCATTATAGAGTAGTTATAATGGGTGACTTTAATTACCCAAATGTAGACTGGGGCACTGGTAGTGAGAAGGGCGGAGAGAGGCAAAAGTTCCTAGATTGTGTACAGAAAAGTTTTCTGCAGCAGTATGTACCCTATCCAACTTGGCCCATCTCATTTATAAATCTTGGAAATGAGGTGGGCCAAGTAGATCAAGTATCAATGGGGGAACATTTAGGAGGCAGTGATCATTGTATTGTACATTTTAGGATGTGACAGAAAAGGATGAAAGACAATCCAGAGTAAGAAAAATTAACTTCAACAGAGCAAGAGCAGAGCTGGGCCAGATAAGGAATGAAAGATTGGTGGGAAAAACTATAGCTGAACAATGGGCTAGCTTCAAAAAACAATTGGTTCAGGCACAGTCAAGGTATATCCCATCGAAAGGGAAAGATAGGGCAAAAAAATCCAGAGTTCTATGGATGAAAAAGGAGATAGAGATTAAAGTAAAGAAGAAAAAGTGTGTTTTTGACAGATGCCAGGTAGAAAATACAGAAGATTCAGAGGGGAGGTGAAAAAGCATATTAGAGAAGCGAAGAGGGATTATGAGAAAAGACTGACAGCCAGGGGAATCCCAAAGTCTTCTACAGGTATATAAATAGGAAAAGGTTAGTAAAAGGAGGAGGAGGGTTGATTAGGCACCTAAAAGGGAATTTACACACGGATGAAGGGGCCATGGCTGAGGTATTAAATGAATACTTTGCATCTGTCTTTACCAAAAAGGTAGAAGCTACACGGGCCATGATGACAGATGAGGCAACTCTGTTATTAGTAGGGTTCAAAATTGATAAAGAGCAAGTGTTGAATAGACTGTTGGTACTTAAAGTTGACAAGGCACCGGGGTTGGACAAGACGCATTCAAGGATATTGAAGGGAGAGTAGAAATTGCAGGGGTACTGGCCATAATTTTTCAGTCTACCCTAGACTCAGGGGAGGTGCCAGAGGATTGGAAAATTGCAAGTGTTACACCCTTGTTCAAAAAAGGTTGTAAGGATAAGCCCAGAAATTACAGACCAGTCGGCTTAACTTCAGTGGTGGACAAGATTCTTGTAACAATAGTTCAGGATAGAATTAGTAGTCATGTGGAAAAATATGGGTTGACAAGTAATAGCCAGCATGGATTTCTAAAGGGGAAATCATGTTTAAATAACTTGCTGGAGTTTTTTGAGAGGTAACAGAAATGGTCAATGAGGGTAATGCTGTTGATGTGGTGTACATGGACTTTCAAAAGGCATTTGATACGGTGCCACATAACAGACTTGTGAGAAAAGTTATTGCTCATGGAATAAAAGGGACAGTAGCAACATGGATACAAAATTGGCTGAAAAATAGGAAGCAGAGAGTAATGGTCAATGGATATTTTTCGGGCTGGAGGAAGGTTTATAGTGGAGTTCCCCAGAGGTCGGTATTGGGACTCTTGCTTTTCCTGATATATATTAATAATCTAGATCTTGGAGTGCAGGGGACAATTTTAAAGTTTGAAGATGATACAAAGCTTGGGAGTGTTGTAAACTGCGAGCAGGACAGTGTAGAACTTCAAAAGGACATAGACAAGTTGGTGGGGTGGGCAGATACGTGGCCGATGAAGTTCAATGTGGAGAAATGTGAGGTGATGCATTTTGGTTGGGTGAAATTTTGAAGGGTGTGCAGGAGCAGAAAGACCTGGGTGTATATGTGCATTCATCATTGAAGGTGGCAGGACAGGTGGAGAGAGCAGTTAATAAAGCATACAGTATCCTGGGCTTTATTAATAGGAACATAGAGTACAAGGGCAAAGAGATTATGCTGAATTTATATAAGACACTTGTTAGACCTCAGCTGGAGTATCGTGTACAGTTCTGGCTGCCACATTAAAGGAAGGATGTGAACACATTGGAGAGAGTGCAGAAGAGATTTACAAGGATGTTTCCAGGGATGAGAAACTTCAGTTACAAAGATAGATTTGAGAGGTTGGACTGTTGTCTTCAGAGAGAAGAAGGCTGAGAGGAGATTTGACAGAGATGTTCAAAATCATGAGGGGGCTGGACAGAATAGATAGTGAGAAGCTGTTCCCACTTGTAAAAGGATCAAGAACAAAAAGGCACAGATTTAAGGCGATTTGCAAAAGAAGCAAACATGACATGAGAAAAAACTTTTTCACACAATGAGTGGTTCGAGTCTGGAATGCACTGCCTGGAAGTATGGTGGAGGCGGGTTCAATCGAAGCATTCAAGAGGGTATCAGATGATTATTTGAATAGAAACAATGTACAGGGGTACGAGGGAAAGGCAGAGCAATGGCACTAGGTCATAATGCTCATTTGGAGAGCCGGTGCAGACTTGATGGATGAATCACCTCCTTCTGTGCCGTTAAAATTCTGTGATTCTGTGAACTACTTTAGTTCTGACTTCCCGGAAGAAGACACAAATAATTTCCCAGAAATGCAAGGGAATTGAGGGTCTAGTGAGAAGGAAGAATTGAAGGAAATTAGTATTACTAAAGAAAAGTGCTGGGGAAATTAGTGGGACTGAATGCCAATAAATCCCCAGGGCATGATAATCTACATCCCAGGGTACGAAAGGTGGTAGCCATGGAAATAGTGGATGCGTTGGTTGTCATCTTCCAAAATTCTGTAGATTCTGGAACAGTCCCAGCAGATTGGAGGGTGGCAAATATAACCCCACTATTTAAAAAGGAGGGAGGGAAAAAACAGGGATTCACAGACCAGTTAGCCTAACATCAGTGGTAGGGAAATTGTTAGAGTCTATTATAAAGGGTGTGATAACAGGATACTTGGAAAATGTCAATGGGATTAGACAAAGTCAACATGGATTTATGAAAGGGAAATCAAGTTTGGCAAATCTCCTGGAGTGTTTTCAGGATGTAACTAGCGGATTAAATAAGGGAGAACCAGTGGATGTGGCGCGTTTGGATTTTCAGAAAGCTTTTGATAAAGTCCCACTTTAGAGGTTAGTGTGTAAAATTAAAGCACTTGGGATTGTGGGTAACATATTGGCATGGATTGAGAATTAGTTAGCAGACAAGAAACAGAGAGTAGGAGTAAAGACTAAATGGGTCTTTTTTGGAATGGCAGACGGAGACTAGCAGAATGCCGCAGCGATCAGTACTTGGGCCGCAATTAATCACAATATATGTCAATGATTTGGGTGAGGCAACCAAATGTAATATTTCCAAGTTTGCTGATGACACAAAACTGGGTGAAAATGTGAGTGGTGAGGACGATGTTAAGAGGCTTCAAGGTGATTTAAACAAGTTGAGTGAGTGGGCAAATACATGGCAGATGCAGTATGACATTGATAAGTGTGAAGTTATCCACTTCAGTAGGAAAAACAGAGTGGCAGAGTATTATTTAAATGGTTATATATGTAGAAATGTTGATGTACAAAGGGACCTGGCTGTCCTTGTCCACCAGTCACTGAAAGCAAACATGCAGGTGCAGCAAGCAGTTAAGAAGGCAAATAGTATGTTGGCCTTCATTGCAAGAGGACTTGAGTACAGGAGCAAGGATGTCTTACTGCAGCTGTACAGGGCCTTAGTGAGACCACACCTGGAGTATTGTGTGCAGTTTTAGTCTCCATACCTAAGAAAGGATATACTTGCCATGGGGGGAGTGTGGCGAAGATTCACCAGACTGATTCCTGGGATGGCAGGATTGTCGTGTGAGGAGAGATTGGGCCCAATAGGCTTGTTTTCACTGGAGTTTAGAAGAATGAGAAGGAATCTCATTGAAACGTATAAAATTCTTACAGGGCTGGATAGACTGGATGCAGGGATGATGTTTCCTCTGGATGGTGGGGTCTAGAACAAGGGGTCACAATCTCAGGAAATGGGGTAGACCATTTAGGACTGAGATGAGGAGAAACTTCTTCACTCAGGATGGTGAACCTGTGGAATTCTCTGCCACAGAAGGCTGTGGAGGCTAAGTCACTGAATATACTTAAGAAGGAAATAGATAGATTTCTAGGTTCTAAAGGTATCAAGGGGTATGGGGAGAGAACGGGATACGGCGTTGAGATTGAGGATCAGCCATACTCATATTGAATGACGGAGCAGGCTCAAAGGGCTGAATAACCTACTCCTGCTTCTATTTTCTATGTTTCTATAGCTAAATGTATCAAATGAATATTATGCATCTCTTTACCAAGGAAGAAGGTGCCACCTTGGTCACGGTGGAAGAGGAGGTAATTCAGACACCTGAAGGGTTTAAAATTGATAAGGAGGGGATATTGGATAGACTATCAGTACTTGAAGTTGATAAGACACCAGGACCAGGTAAGATGTATGCAAGGTGTCAGGAAGATCAAATATTTTTCATAATGTTATTGGAATGTATTGAAAAGTAGAGTAATAGTGGGGTCTGTGTTTTTGGGAAGAATTTTCGGGTTGGCGAGTGAGGGTGAGGCCTGCTCGCTGGCACGTGAATGACGCGTGGTGACGGTGGGCGGGTGTCCCAATGTCAATGGGCGTCACTTAGATTTTCAGTTCGGTGGGCGCGCAGACGACTCAGCTGTGCACCCACCAAACTGTCAAAGGCCTGTTAAAAATTAATTGAACTAATAAAATGAGCTGCCCGTCCAACCTTAAGGTTGGTGGGCAGGTGAAGAGCCCAGGCGGCCTTCACATTTTTCATGAAACTTCATCCACGGGCAATAAAATTTTTTTAAAAATTCATTTACATGTCCCAGCTCATGTGGCACTGTCACATGAGGGACATGTTTTAAAAGTTTTTATTTTCTTTATTTAGATGTTTAAAACTTAAAACAATCTCCCTGACGCATGCACGAAAGAACGCAGGCCCCAACTCAGGGATCCCCCCCTCCCCGCCTGCACAGGGAGCGCTCAGTGTTTCTGGGTGCACGTCATGCTGGGAGGGCCTTAATTGGCCCGCCCACTTAAAATGGTAGTGGGGCCCGTTTCGGCGGCGGCGATCAGCTGCCTGCCCGCCACCGAGCCGGTGGGACCCACCCGCCCATCAAGGGCAAATGTCTTTTTACTGTAGTCTTAATGGAGGTGTAACTGGGAGTTAGATTAATTAGGAGGTTCACAAGTTATCACAGTAGTAATTTGTAGATCTATGTATTTGCTTAGAATCATTTCTTCTATTAGTAAAGGTTTAATTTAGTTTTGTAAGAAACCTATAAGACTGGGTGGTCTTATTACTACTAAATTCAAGGCACGCATCCCGAAATAAATACAAATTGCAAAACAATTATGGAAACCGTTTCAAGTTTCCCTTTAGCAGCTTAGCATTTACCATCGGCTGTGCCATAACAAAAGATACTTAGGGAAGTGAGAGTGTAAATTGTGGAGGTGCTGGTCATAATTTTCCAGTCTTCCTTAGACTCAGGGGTGGTGCCAGAGGACTGGAGAATTGCAAATGTTAAACCATTGTTCAAAAAAGGGCGTAAAGGTAAGCTCAGCAACTACAGGTCAGTCAGTTTAACTTCGGGGATGGGGAATCTTCTAGAAACAATAATTTGGGAGAAAATGAAAAGGCACATGGACAAATGCGTGGACAAATATGTGTTATTTAAGGAAAGCTAACATGGATTTCTTAAGGGAAAATTACTTTGGCTAACTTGCTGGAGTTTTTTTGAGGAGGTAACAGAGAGGGTTAATGAGGGCAATGCCGTTGATCTGGTGCATGTGGACTTTCAAAAGGCATTTGCTACAATGCCGCACAACAGACTTGCGAGCAAAATTATAGCTCACGGAATAAAAGGGAAAATAGCAACATGAATACAAAATCGGCTGAGTGACAGGAAACAGAGTGTAGTGGTTAATGGATGTTTTTCAGGCTGGAGGAAGGTTTGTCGTGGAGTTCCCCACAGGTCAGTATTGGGGCCTTGGCTTTTCCTGATATATATTAATAACCTAGATCTTGTGCATGATACAAAACTTGGAAGAATTGTAAACTGAGGACGATAGCTTAGACCTTCCAAAGGTGATAGACAAGTTGGTGGAATGAGCGGATGGGTGGCAGTAGAAGTTCAATGAGGAGAAATGTGAAGTGATTTTGGTAGGAGGAACATGGAGAGACAATATAAAACAAAGGATACAATTTCTAAAGGGGATGCAGGAACAGAGGGACCTGGGTGTATAAGTGCATAAGTCGTTGAAAGTGGCAGGACAGGTTGATAGAGTAGTTAAAAAAGCATACAGCATCCTGGGTTTTATTAAAAGGGGCACAGAGTACAAGAGCAAAGAGGTTATGTCACTAGTTCAGCCTCAGCTGGACTCCACACTGGCATTGGAGAGAGTGCAGAAAAGATCCATGAGAATGGTTCCAGGGATGAGGAACTTCAGTTTTGGAGACAGGTTGGAGAAGCTAAAATTGTTTTCCTTGGAGAAAAGAAGGCTGAGAGGGGATTTGATAAAGGTTTTCAAAATCATGAGGGGTGTGGACAGAGTAGTTAGGGAGAAACTGTTCCCGCTCATGAAATGTTCAAGAATGAGAGGGCACAAATATAAAGTAATTGGCAAAAGAAGCAAAACTGATATGAGGAAAAACTTTTCCACAAGTGAGCGGTTAAGGTCTGGAATAAACTGCCTGAGGTTGTGGTGGAGAGCAGGTTAGATTGAGACATTCAAAAGGGAGTCAGGCCAAGATTTTTCAGCCCTGTCGTGACGGGACCCATAGTGGGACCCATTGGCGGCCTAGCCAAAAGTCCATTGGCATTCGGCAGGGGCTGACGGGGCCAGAAAATTCCACCCTGGGCTGTTATTTCAAAAGGAAGAATGCACAGTTATGGGGAGAAGGTGGAGGAACGGCACTAAGTAAGTTGCTCATTCGGAGAGCTAGTACAGAAACGATAGCTGAATTACCTCCTTCTGTACTGTAAAAATTGTGTGATTCTGTGATTTCACAGTGGATGAAGAGGACCAGCAGTGGTACAAGGGAACCTTACAGTAAGCTAAGGGAAAATATATATTCTGCTGAAAGGAAAGAACAAGTAAGCATGAATGCAACTCAACTGATGAATAAAGACATAAGGGGAAAATTGAGTGTTAGGAAAGAGGCATACATTAAATACATAGACAGCAGAGGAGTGCATGATAAGTGAGAATACAAACAGATGAAGAAAGAAGTAAAAAAGAACACAATTAGGAAGGCAAAGAAGAACTATGGAATTAAATTGTCAAAGAACATAACCCAAAATTGTAAAATAGTTTTTCAGGTGCATCAATAAATAAAGGAAGGCTGTGAAGGGAATAGGACCATTAAGGAATAGACAGGATAATACCAGAGGTAATGATAGAGGGATGGCAGGAATATTAAATAACTATTCCACTTCAGTATTTACCAGGCAGATAAAGTAGATTGATATGACATTGAATGATCAGATCAATAATGAGATAAACGCATTTAAAATTA
This sequence comes from Carcharodon carcharias, assembly GCF_017639515.1. NCBI lineage: Eukaryota > Metazoa > Chordata > Chondrichthyes > Lamniformes > Lamnidae > Carcharodon > Carcharodon carcharias. The sequence goes on along the minus strand of NC_054469.1, from coordinate 83,599,014 downwards.
AAAAGGGATGTACTGAACAAATTAAACAAACTCAAAGAGGATAAAGTCGGTGGTCTGGATGGATGTATCCACACATTTTAAAAGAATCTGTGTTAGAGATAGCAGAGGCATTAATACTCATTTTTAATACTTGATTAGAAAAAGGTATAGTGCCAGAGGATTGGTGGATAGCTAATGTAATTCCATATTTAAGAAGGGGAAGAGAATATGGTCCAGGGAATTATAGACTAGTCAGCTTACATTGGTGGTAGGAAAAATAATGGAACCCTTACTAAAGAAGAGAGTAAAAGAACATCTGGAATTGAAAAATATAATGATAAATAGCATGGATTTCAAAAGGGAAAGTCTTGCTTGCCTGAATTTTTTGAGGAGGCATTAGAGAGAGTAGACAATGGTAATGCAGTGGATCTAATTTATCTGGATTTTCAAATGACTTTGATAAGGTGCCCGTAATAGACTAATGAATAAGGTCACAGAATGTGGAGTCAGGGGACAAGTGAGAGACTTGTTAGTTGGTTTCAAGACAGAAAGCAGAGAGTGGGAGTAAAGGGAGGTTATTCAGAATGACAGGTGTTGGAAAGCGGTGTTCCACAAGAAAGAATGCTGGGTACACTGCTGTTCACAATTTACATTAATGATTTGGACTTTCAAATGAAAAATACAATTTCTAAATTTGTAGCTGACACCATATTGGTGGGGGGGGGGGATTGTCAACACTGAGGAGGACTGCAATAAATAACAGGAGGATATTAATAAACTTGCAGAATAGGCAAATAATTGGCAAATGAAATTCAACACAGATAAATGAGAAATAGTATATTTTGGCAGGAAGATAAGGAGGTTGCTTGTTACTTGGAAGGGTCAAGTCTAGGTGGGGTAGAGAAACAAAGATGTTGGAAACCAAGGGCAGAATTTTGCTGTCGGCGAGCTGGGGGTGGGGCCCACTTGCCGAAGCATAAAATGACACGGAAACCCCGACGTCACCCTGCCCCCTTTAAATTTTCAGGAAGGCGGGGGCACAGCAAAATCAGCTGCGGGCCCACCGACCTGTCAATGGCTACTTGCAGCCATTGACAGGATCAATTAACCAATTAAAGGTCCTGCCCTTCCAACCTTAAGGCTGGCAGACAGGCCAGGAACCCCGGCAGCAAATAGAAAAAACATGAAACCTCATCCACCGGCGGGATGAGATTTCATGTAGGGTTTTAAAAAGTGTAATAAAGTTGTTCTGTAAATTATGAACATGTCCCAACTCATGCTACATTGCCACATGAGGGGACATGTAAGGGTTTTTTTTTCCATTTTTAATATTTTTAAAAGTCCAGGCGATCTCCCTGTGGCTACACTTAGCCTCAGGGAGGTGTGCGCTCTTTCGTATGCATGCGCAAAAGAGCGCACTCTCGATTTCAGGGATTCCCCCCCACCTGCACAGGGAGCACATAGCTGGTGGTGATCGGCTCCACGCCCGCCAGCGATTGGGTTGGGCCCACCCACCTGACAGGCAGAAAATTCTGCCCTAAAATTTGAGCCACAGGTTAGTAAGGCATAAAAGAAGCAAACCAAGCACTAGGCTTTAGTTCTAAAGGGAAGTTATGCTAAATCTGTATCAAACTTTGGTTAGACCAGACTTACAGTACTGTGTGCAGCTCTGATCTCAATATTATAAAAAGGATATAGAGGCACTATATATATATATTTACAAGGATGATACCAGAAATGCATGCATATGCATATCAGGAAAGGATTGATAGGCTGGGTTTCTTTGCACTTGAAAAATGAAGACTGAGGGATGATCTGATAAAAGTCTTTAAAATTATGAAAAGTTTTGATCAAGTGGATACAGATACAATGTTTCCTCTTGTGGAGAAGAGCATAACTAAAGGTCATCAATATAAGATAGTCACGAAGAAATCCAATGGCAAATTCAGAAGAAGCTTCTTTACCCAGAAAGTGTTAAGAATGTAAAATTCACTCCCACAGGGAGAGGTTGATGAAAATTGTGTAGATGCATTTAAGAGGAAGCTTGGCAGGCGTTTGAGGGAGAAGGGAATAAATGGCTACGATGCTAGATGAGAAAAGATGGAGGAGGCTCAAGTGGAGTATGGATTGAATGGGCCAAATGCCTGTTTCAAAGCTGTATATCCTATGTAATCCAACTATTAGGAAAGTTCCATTACTGTTCCTTACCTCGATCAAACTGTCTTTTAATTGTGGCATTCATCTATAAAAATGTAGGAATTCTCCATCCCCGTAGCCCTGCAAGTTTACTTCCTTCAAGTGTCCATACAATTTCCTTTCAAAGTCATTGATCATCTCCACTTCCACCAACTCCGTAGACAGCAAGTTCCAGGTCATTATCACTCACTGCCTAAAAGAGTTATTCCCACATTGCTCCTGGTTCTCTTGCCTGAAACCTTACATCTGTTTCCTTGTACCATCAGCTAATGGGAACAACTTTACCTTATCAACTTTACCTTACTTTATCACTATCTGCCTTACCTAAACTTGTCATAATCTTGTACACCTCTACCATATTTCCCCTCAAGCTCCTTTGCTCCGAGGCAAACAACCCCAGCTTTTGTAACCCACTTACTGCTGGACAAAGGGAGTTAAAATTTCCACTTTAACCTCAGCTGAACAGAAGGCAGTGGAGTAACTCAGGGTATCACCCAGGCACTCATCATTTCAATTTCCCTCACCCCAGGTGGATTAAGGAAAGTTTCACGATTCCTGCTGTTTAAGCAGTTTATTAGCTGTTCAAGGTGTGTGGTATGATTAGCCAATTTTCGGTTGTTACTACTTAGGAATTCAGAAGTGAATCATACAAAAGAGCAAAATGATTGGTAACCTTTTTAATTCATAGCTATTAAGCTAACAGATTAAAAACATGGCTTTTCTTTAAGAACGAAGCACTGCCAGAGGAAATCACTGGGTTTCAATGAACAACTGTTATAGTAAGTAAAGTGATTTGTAGCTTAGAAAGATGAATGAAACAAACTACCTCTTGTTCAATTTTTTTCCAACTATTAGGAAAGTTCCATTACTGTTCCTTACCTCGATCAAACTGTCTTTTAATTGTGGCATTCATCTATAAAAATGTAGGAATTCTAATACTGTGATTTTGCTGACTGCAACCATGGCAACAAACAATGTATCAATAACTAAATCTTTTTAACCATGATGTAATATAGCAAAATTATCCTCCATCAGATGGAATATGAATCAAAACTTTAGTTTTAGATTTGTATCAACATACGATTGCAAAAGCAGATCAATGAATAATTTAACATGTGTAAAGGTATGAAAATGATCTCATAAACTAGGAAATGATGCAAGCACCAACTGCACTTCCAACCTCTCCCAGTTCACTGTGCAATGCTACTGCAGCAAAAACACAGATTATTGAATGTTGAGGACTGTCACTATTGTTATGGTTTGCAATAATAAATTGTACTCATATAGCAGCTTCAATATGGCAAAAGATCCCAAGGTGCTCCACAGGAGCAGTAGCAACCAAAATTTGACACTGACTCACATAAGGGGAAATTAAGATAGATGACTGGTCAAAGAGGTAGGTTCTAAGGAGATCTTAACTGAGGGAAAAGAGGCAGACAGATTTAAGGAGGGAATTCCAGAGCATAGGCCCTGACAGCTGAAGGCACGGCCGCAAATGGCAGAGAGATTAAAAACTCAGGATGCTGAAAGATGCCAGATTTGGAAAAGCGCAGATACCTCAGGGGGTTGTGCGGCTGGAAGAGATTACAGAGATAGGGAGGGGCAAGGTTGTGGAGAGATTTGAAAACAAGGATGAAAATTTTAAAATTACATCACTGTTTAACCTGGAGCCAATGTGGGTCAGCAAACATTGTGGGGATGAGTGAATGAGGCTTGCGGCAAGTTGGAGAATAGGTACCAGAGTTTTGGATGACCTCAAGCTTATGGGAGATAGACAGTGGGACAATGGCCAGGAGTGCAGTGAAACAATCAATTCCAGAGGTAACAAAAGCATAGAGGATGGTAGCAGCAGATAGCATGAGGCAAGGCGGAGTCAGGCGATGTTAGAGGAAGAATGAGCAACCTTAGTGATGTGCAAGAAGTTCATTTTGGCATCAAATAGGACACCAAGTCTGCAAACAGTCTGATTCAGCCTCAGATCATTGCCACGACAAGGGGCAGGGTCAATGGCTAGGGAACAGAGTTTGTGGTGGTGACTGAAGACAATAGCTTTGGTCTTCCCAATATTTAGTTGGAAAAACTTCTGCTCATCCAGTAGTGGATATTGGAGAAGCAGCTGACAGTTTAGAGGTAGAGGAGAGGTTGAGAAAGACGGTAAGGAGGTGGTAGTGAGGTAGAGCTGGGTGTCATCTGCATGCATATGGATACTAACGTTGTGTTTTTGGATGATATCATCAAGGAAAAGCAGCATGTAGATGAGAAATCAGAGGGACCCAAGGATAGATCCTTGGGGAACACCAGAACCAACTGTGCAGGAGCAAGAAGAGATGCCATTGCAGGTGGCTCTCTGGCTATGGCTAGATAGATAAGAATGGGACCAGGTGAGAGCAATCCCGCCCAGTTGGACAACAGTGGAGAGGCATTAGAGGTAATGGTGTAGTCAACTGTCTCAAAGGCTGCAGGCAAGTTGAGAAGAACGAAGAAGGAAAGTTCACCTTTGTCACAGTCACATAAGATGTCCTTTGTGACTTTGATAAGAACTGTTTTGGTACAATGGAAGGGGAGGAAACCTGTTTGGAGAAGTTCAAACATGGAGTTCCAGGAAAGAAGAGACTTTGGAGAAAAGAGAAAGGTCGAAGTTTGCGCAGTAATTTGCAAGAACAGAAGGATCAGGAGGTTTTTCTTTGAGGAGAGGGGTGATAACAGCAAATCTGGAGGAGAGAGAGTATCTGGACACAGAGAACTATTAACAGTATCAGTTAACATGGGAGCAAGTTGAATATTATTGTGCTAAGCACAGACATAATCCAATACTGGCTAAGACTCTAGTAGCTGTTTCTTAGTTCTCCATCCTGGTCATGTGCACCTTACCTGTACTGTGAGTGCCATCTGCAACATCACCCTGGCTGGTCATGTCTCTGCTGCTCACCATGCAGTTTGTTTCTGAATCCTCACTGTAGCTGAGATCTTTACCAGATAAGATTGTCTGGCGACTTAACAGTGCTAACAGGAGACAGTGTGGCATATGCACGGACACTGCATACCTAATCAAAATACTGCAGACCAGCAAAATACGGCATACCTTATTAATGAAATATTTAGCAGAGATGGGAACTGAAGATGCCCTCTGGTGGATATAAATTGTCAGAACACTTTTGTTTCATTATTAACTCCAGCGCTCAAAAAGTATACAATGGAAGCAAATGTCTAATTGATAAATGGAGGAGCATGTACGGCTAGCGGTGCTAACTGGCTGTATTCAGTGTTCATATGCAAAAGTATTAATGCTGCTGTCCCAGTTAAATTATTTGGACAGCTTCTTCCCTTTGCTAGTCTTTGACCCTAAGTAAAGTAAAATGGGCCTCCTGAATTATTTCTGGATTTTCAAATGGCAGTGATATTGGTGGGGATAACTATAACTGTTGGATAACTATAAACTGCACGCTCGCAGGAAAGGGGTTGCTCAGTGGTGAGCATTGCGTGATCAGTGGAACATTATCTGCTGAGGGATTTTCTGTCTTTGGAAAGGGGCACATCTCCAGCAGGGTAGAATATTTGTTTTCCACAGACATGTGCCCCTGATGCTGACTGATCTTTTTGCTTCAGTCCCAGCAGAATCCAGCCAGGTCAGTGCAGGGCTTTCCTGCTGGATATCTTGGAAACAAGTGTGTTGGTACAAGCAGTCTCTGGGCAGAACTTAGCCCTTGGCTGGCGGGCGGGCGGCTGTACCCCACCGCTGAAACGGGGCCCGCCGTCATTTTGAGTGGGCAGGCCAATTAAGGCCTGCCCAGCGGCCTGCCCGACAGGAAGCACTATGCACTTCCTGTGCAGGGGTGGAGGGAATCCCCAGCTGTCAAAGTGTGCTCTTTCGCACATGCGCACGAAAGAGCACACTGCTCTCTGAGGCAAAGCCAAAATCTAAAAATAGATAAATATTAAAATTAGTAACACATCCCCCTCATGTGACATTGTCACATGAGATGGGACATGTTAATAATAAACACATAAAATTTATTAAATTTTTTAAAAAAGGACATGAAACTTCATTCTGCCATTGGATGAAGTTTCATTAATAATCTGCAGCCCACTGGGGCTCCTGGCCTGCCCGTCAGCCTTAAGGTTGGCCGGGCAGGGTGTTTAATAAGGTTAATTAGCCTGTCAATGGCCTTAATTGGCCATTGACAGCTCGGTGGGCAGACAGCTCATTTTGCTGTCCGCCTGCCTTCCTGAAGATTTAAAAGGACTGGGATGACGTTGGGGGTTCCTCCTGTCATCCTGCATAATTTTCCCCTCGGCGAGCGGGCTCCACTCCCAAATCGCCGAGGGGAAAATCCTGGCCTCTGTTTTTGTTTTTGGCCAGAGCAACCCATTGCTCTGCTTTTTAAAAACTATAAAAAAAAATCACTGGTGCCATGGCTCTGCAATCAACTGCACAGGATTTTGTGATTTTAAAAGTAAACACATCCTACTACTGGCCAGGTAATGCTGGGTGAACCAATGAGCCTGGGTCTAGGCCTCTGGATTACTAGTTCAGTGACATTACCACTCCGCCACCATCTCCCCATGGATTATATACAACATTTTGGTAACTGGATGCTTATGATTTGAGATTTGTTATAGTGTTGGCTGCATGAACATCATTGTTGTGCCCTGTACAACACCTTTTAACGCAGAAAGTTTGCACTTCAAAGTGTGCGGAACATAAATGTTGCTATATGATCACTATTTATTGTGTGAAGATTACACAAAGTATTTTTTTAATTGAGCTGGTTGCTCATTTTTAAAAAAATCATCATTGGCATGTGGGCATTGCTGCCATTTATTGCTATTCCTTTTTGTCTTGAGAAAGTGATACAGTGATCATTGTATCATAGGGATTATTATGATGGTAGAAAAGGGCAATGTGCAACCCAGAGTAAGAATAATTAACTGGAGAGCTGACTTCAATGGGGCAAGTACGGAGCTGGGTCGAATAGACTGGAACCAAAGGTTGGTGGGAAAAACTGTAGCTGAACAATGGGCTGCTTTCAAAGAAGAAATGGTTCGAGCACAGTCAAGGTATATTCCTTAAAAAGGGAAAGGTGGGACAGACAAATCCAGAGTGCAAAAAAGGTTGTAAGGATAAGCACAACAAATATAGACCAGTCAGTTTAACTTCTGGAAACAATTATTCAGGATAGAATTAGTAGTCACATGGAAAAATATGGGTTGACTAGGAAGAGCCAGCTTGGATTTATAAAGGGGAAATTGTGCTTGACTAATTTGCTGGAGTTTTTTGAAGGGGTAACAGGGGGTAGATGAGGGTAATGCTGTTGATGCCGTACATGGACTTGCAAAAGACATTCAATATAGTGCCACACAACAGACATGTGAGAAATGTTATAGCTCATGGAATAAAAGGAACAGTAGCAACATGGATACAAAGTTGGCTGAGTAATAGGAAACAGAAGGATATTTTTACACATGGAGGCAGGGGGCACAGCTGAAGTGTTAAATGAATACTTTGCATTTGTCTCTACCAAGGAAGCAGTCAATGGATATTTTTCGGGGTGGAGGAAGGTTTGTAGTGCAGTTTGCCATGGGTCAGTATTGGGGCCCTTGCATTTCCTGATATATTTTAATGATCTACATCTTGATGTGCAGGGGACAATTTCAAAGTTTGGGAATGATACAAAACTTGGAAGAATTGTAAACTGAGAGAAGGACAGTGTAGAACTTCAAAAGGACATAGACAGATTGGTGGAGTGGGCAGATAGGTGGCAGATGAAGTTCAATGCAGAGAAGTGTGAGGTGATGCATTTTGGTAGAAAGAACATGCAGAAGCAATATAAAATAACGGGTACAATTCTTAAGGGTATGCAGGAGCAGAGGGACCTGGGTGTACATGTGCATAGATCATTGAAGGTGGCAAGACAGGTGGAGAGAGCAGTTAATAAAGCATACAATATCCTGGGCTTTATTAATAGGAGCGTAGAGTGCAAGAGCAGGGAGGTTATGCTGAGCTTATATAAGACACTAGTTAGACCTCAGCTGCAGAATTGTGTACAGTTCTGGGTGCCACACTATAGGAAAGATGTCATCGCATTGGAGAGGGTGCAGAAGAGGTTTACAAGAATGGTTCCAGGAATGAGAATCTTCTGTTATGAGAATAGATTGGGGAAGTTGGGACTGTACTCCTTGGAGAGGAGAAGGCTAAAAGGAGATTTGATAGAGGTGTTCACAATCATGAGGGGGCTGGACAGAGTAGATAGGGAGAAACTGTTACCACTCATCAAAGGACCGAGAACAAGAGGGCACAGATTTAAGATGATTTGCAAAAGAAGTAAATGTGACGTGAGAAAAAACTTTTTCGCACAATGAGTGGTTCGAGTCTGGAATGCACTGCATGGAAGTGTGGTGGAGGCAGGTTCACCTGAAGCATTCAAGAGGGCATTAGATGGTTATTTGAATTGAAACTATGTGCAAGGGGATGGGGAAAATGCAGGAGATTGATACTAAGTCATGATGCTCATTTGGCGAGCCAGTGCAGACGTGATGGGCCAGATAGCCTCCTTCTGCACCGTAACAATTCTATGATTCTGTGAAGTGGTGGGATGGTTGTGGAGGTGGGTGGGGGGCTTCTTCTTGCTGAAAGTAAATTGATGCCAGTGAATGGTTTGCTTAGCTTCACCAGAGGCAGTTAAGAGTCAAACTAAAATAAACACAGAAAATGCTGGAAATACACAGCAGGTCTGAAAGATATGCCACAAACCTTGAAAAATTAACCTCAAAAATCTTTGTTAGATTAAATAGATTAAGCACATCTAGCAAACCCCACCACATTTAGCAGTTTAACTCCATTTTAAAAAAAGTTTATTAATTAACATGCTTAAGTTATAAGCAACAGAAAAATTGGTCATTAGCACCTAAACAAAAAGGCTTGTCACACTGATTTCCAAAAGGATTTGAGCCCTAACACTTGATGAGCTGAAGGCACTGAAACAGCACTAGGTTACTGCTATGTCATCTGGTTCCCATAAATTAGAAATTATCACATTTTAGACTCAAAATGCTGGAGCTTCACCGAGTATTTTTCTTTCAGCTCTCCATTTGACTGGTAGACTGATACTTTGCTAAGTGGCACATGACTATGTGGCACCCTGGATATACATTCCCATAACAATTAGTTTGTATTTCTTTACAAATAATATAACATTATAACAGTTACTAGACTATTTTCACACCTAGACAAAAACGCTTGTAAAAAACTTAACACATTGATTGGGAAATAGGAATTAAAAGTGGACAAATCTCCAGGTCCGGATGAATTATGTCCCAAGCTGCTGAGGGAGGCAAGGGAGGAGATTTCAGGGGCTCTGACCCAAATTTTTAATTCCTCTCTCGCCATGGGGGAGGTGCCAGAGGACTGGAGAACAGCTAATGTGGTTCTGCTATTTAAGAAGGGTTGTAGAGATAAGCCAGGGAACTACAGGCCAGTGAGTCTCACGTCAGTGGTAGGGAAACTATTGGAGAAAATTCTGAAGGAGAGAATCTATCTCCACTTTGAGAGGTGAGGTTTGATCAGGGATAGTCAGCACGGCTTTGTCAGAGGGAGGTCATGCCTAACAAATTTGACTGAATTTTTTGAGGAGGTGACCAGATGAGGGCAGTGCAGTTGATGTAGTTTATAAGGATTTCAGCAAAGTCTTTGACAAGGTCCCACATGGGAGACTTATAAAGAAGGCAAATGCACACAGGATACACAGTAGTTTGATAAGGTGGATTCAAAATTGGCTTAGTTTAGGAGGCAGAGGGTGATGACAGAAGGATGCTTTAGTGACTGGAAGCCAGTGGCATACCACAGGGATCTGTGCTCGGTCCCCTGGTATTCGCCATTTATATAAACGACATAGATGTCTATGTGGGGGGTAGGATTAGTAAGTTTGCGGATGACACAAAGATTGGCCGGGTGGTTAACAGTGAGGTTGAGTGTCTTGGGCTACAGAAAGATATAGACGGGATGGTCAAATGGGCAGATAAGTGGCAGATGGAATTTAACCCTGAAAAGTGTGAGGTAATACACTTTGGAAGGGGTAATTTGATAAGGAAGTTGCCACCGGGGCTCCTGGCCTGCTCGCCAACCTTAAGTTTGGATGGGCAGGTCCTTTAATTGCTTAATTGATCCTGTCAATGGCATCAATTGGCCATTGACAGGTCGGCGGGCGCGCAGCTGATTTCGCTGAGCCCCCACCTTCCTGAAAATTTAAATGGGGCGCGGTGACGTCAGGAGTTCTGCCCGACGTCATCCCGCGTCATTTTGCACATCAGCTAGCGGGTCCCGTCCTCCGCTCACCGACGGTAAAATCCTGCACTATAAGTTCCTTTCATACACTTTGGCCAGAATTTTTAGCTTGGCTGGCAGGCGCATGCCCAACCCGACCGAGTGTGAAAGGACGCATGATGACATCAGCTGAGAGTGCCGATGTCAACACGCAGTTGCGCGATAATTCGGTCGGCGGGCATGTGACAATTAAAAGGCCATTAAGTTATCAATTGTCATTAATTTTTCACTGCCTATTCAACCTAATGGTTGGCGGGCAGGCGATAAGGCCAAGTGGTCTTTGCATTTTTTTGGAAACCTCATCCATTGTTCTCTTGTTTACTATTTTTTTAAATCTCTCATTTCCCTGAGGCCTCAGGGAGTTTATTCAGTGCTCTCCTGCGGGCATGTGTGAAGTTCACGCTAGGCTTGCTCAGTGCCACTGCTCATGTATCACACTGGGTGGGCCTTAATTGGCCCGCCAGTGTGAAATCATGGTGTACTGCCGATCGCGAGTGGCAGTCGGCTTTCTGACTGCTGCCCCTGGCCGCCCCCGACGATCCTGCACGCCAAGGGCAAAATTCTGTCGTCTGCCTTTTAGCTGTTTTAATCACTGCACATACATTACTTTGCTTTAGAAATAGAATTTGCCTCATGACTAGCATACAATATAAGAAGCTTGCTAGTAATTTTTGAAATTCCTGGCGGCTTCAAGTTCATTTCTGTGTATGTGAAAAATTAAGCAGCTGAGAAAATTGAAATGGCGGACTGACAGATATCTAGAGATATCTAGTGAAGAATGGTCCAGAATTTGCTGGAGAGGGGCATTTCATGGCTTGCCACATTAGTTAAATTTATTTCTTCACCCTCCAGCTCAAAAATTTGGTGAATGATGTGAGCAACCATCTGCCTCCTTAAGAAGTGAGATTTAAGCATTGATGAAAGAACAGAGGCAGAGGAATGAGGGAGAAGGAAACAGGGTGGATTACAGTCTGATACTGAAAGAGAAGTAAAGTGGGGGAAAGATATCTTGGATTAAGAGAGATAAAAAAGAGACTGTCTCCCAAAGCTACTTTGGCTCCACTTCCTCCCATGATTTTATTGCATTCTCCCAGTTTCTTCAGCTCCACTGAATCTGTTCCAACATACTAAAGCTTTTGATATGTCTTCCTTTTTCCCCAACTGAGACTCCCCCTACACGCACCCCCCTCCACTGTAGTTGAAAGGGCCCTCAACTGTGTCAGTTCTATTGCCTGCACTTCTATTTTTATCCCTTACCTCCTCCCAGAGGCAAGACAGGGTTAATCTTGTCCTCACCTTCCACCCACCAGCTTCCACATTTAACAGATCACCCTGCACTATTTCCTCCACTTCCAGTGTGATGCCACCACCAAACAGATCTTCCCTCCCCTCTCCTTACAGTATTTCAAAGGGACAATTCCCTATGCAACAACTTGGTCTACTCCTTTCTCATTCCCAAACTGCCCGCCCTCCCCTTCCTATGGCACCTTTCCATACATGAGAAATGTACACCTGCCTTTTTACCTGCTCCCTCCTCCTTTCTCACCATCCATGGCCCCAAACATTTATACTAGGTGAAACAGCAATTTACTGGCACTTTAAAAAAATTTAGTGTACTGTATTTGCTGCTCATCTCTACATTGGGAGGAGTAAACGCAGATTTGATGATTGTTTTACAGTACACATCTGTTCAGTTCACAAGCATGAACTCGAGCTTCATTTTAATTCTCCATTCCACCCCCACTCTGACCTCCCTGTCCTTGGCCTCCTACACTGTTCCAATGAAACTCAAGCTAAACTCGAAGAACAGCACTTATCTTTCAACTAGGCACTTTACAGCCTTCTGGACTCAACATTTAGATCAATAATTTCAGCGTGTAACCTCTGTTTTGTGTTTTTTGTTTTTGTTTTTGGATGGCAGCTGTTGGTAATGATTTACTTTCCCATTAACACCTCTCTTGTCACATCTTTTGATTCTTTACTTGTCCCGCTATCACGTCCTTCTGCCTCACATCATCATCTGCTGTCATTCAGTCTATCTTGACTTCCACTTTATCACAGACCTTCCATATTATTCTATCTTCTCCTCCCAACAAGCAAGTATAGCAGACCCCCCCTCACACCCGCCGCTCCCCACCCCCTCACCCCCCCTCCACAACATTCTCTGCTGCTATACTTACTCTAAACCAGACACATCTCTCATTCTTTCCAGTTATGGTTAAAGGTCACGACCTGAAATGTTAACTCTGTTTTCTCTCCCTATGCTGCCAGATCTGAGTATTTCCAACATTTTCTATTTTTATTTCAGATTTCCAGTCTGAAGAAAGCAGTGTTTTGCTTTTGCATTAACCTTAAACTTTGTGCATAACACAGTGTAATGTTGAACTTGGCTTTTCTCTGCTTCTGTCCTATAAGAGTATCTCTTCCAAACAGCTGTAGACTTGCATTCTTCTGTTCTGGCTAGATATCATACTATTTTAATAGTTTTTAAGTTCTTTGCCTGGATAATTCAAGCGATGTACTTGCTGGCATCTCCATTCCCTTTCTAATCATCTGTATTCATTTAATTCCATTAATTCTTAATATACGTCCCACTTTTTTTAATCTATGTGCAATGTCTTACATTCATTTACGTTTACTCAAGTGCACACTCAATTTAAATTCTTTAGCTGCATCATTTACTCAGCATACCTCAGCAGATAAACAATGCCACTGCATTTCAGTCTTCCCATTCAGCCGGTATGCCCATTACTTTAATAAAGTGTGACTTTCTCGCTTCTGTCTCTTACTTTTGCTCTAGCCCCATGAATGTTTTACAACATTTTATGCATTCTTTATTCTTGGCTGGATAAGTGACCCAGAGGCCTGGCTCCCCACTCTCAAATGGCTCTGGCTTTATGCCACAAATGTGAGGACTTAAATGAATGCTGAAGGTTTAACCTGATAGCTTCAGATTACACGTTTTATTCTAATCCCCAGAAATCCTATTCAAGGAATGAATTTTTTAAATTCTCAAGCTTTGGATTTCTGAGGTACAGCTGCAACAAGCACCCTTGTGCAGTTCATACAAAAACCATCACATACAGGAAACGTATTTAGAAGGGGACAGAATTAAATAAGATAAGATAAAATGTCCGCTTGAAATAAGATTAAAGGGATGTCAAAGAGCCAGAGAACATACAAAGATCATAAATTGAATTTTTAGGATTATGTCCTTGTGAAGAACAAAAAACTGACAAACTGCTTAATTTATACATAGGACATAGCTGCCTGTGTCAAACCAAACCAAAAGCTTAAAGCAATTATTTGTTTTTGTGGTAAAATAAAGAGGAATAACTGGAGACAGATGTAGTGAGGAGTCAAGGGATACAAATACACCATCAAAAGTATGTGTCAGCTACAAATTTCTCCAAGTTACTGATGAGATGGAATTTTATAGGGCAGATTCTTGCCCTTGGTGGGTGAGTGGGGCCCACCGGCTCGGTGGCGAGTGGGCAACTGACCCCTGCCGCCGAAACGGGGCCTGCCACCATTTTGAGTGAGCGTGCCAATTAAGGCCCGCCCAGCGGCCTGTCCGATGGGAAGCGCTATGCGCTTCCTGTTCCGGGGTGGGGGAGAGGGAATCCCCAACTGTCAAAGTGCGCTCTTTCACACATGCTCGCAAAAGAGCACACTGCTCCCTGAGACTAAATGCTGTCTCAGGGAGATTAGAGACAGTGTAAAAAAACTCTAAAAATAGAAAAATAAAAACATTATTAACATGTCCCCCTCATGTGACAATGTCACACGAGATGGGACATGTTAATAAGAAGCACTGAAACTTTATTAAAGTTTTTAAACATGAACAAGAAACCTCATCCCGCCAGTGGATGAGGTTTCATGTTTTATCAGGAGCCTGCTGGGGCTCCTGGCCTGCCCGTCAGCCTTAAGGTTGGATGGGCAGGGTCTTTAATGATCTTAATTATCCTGTCAATGGCCTCAATTGGCCATTGACAGGTCGGTGGGTGGACAGCTGATTTCGCTGTCCACCCACCTTCCTAAAAATTTAAATGGACCAGGATAACGTCGGGGGTTTCTCCCGACGCCCTCCCGCGTCATTTTTCCATCGGCTAGTGGGCCCCCCCACCAAATCGCTGATGGGAAAATTCTGGCCAGAGTTTAGACGAATATTTACTTTCCAATAGGTCGGATCCCTGAGAGCAGAAATAATTTTAATATTAAGCAGAATCTGATCAAAAGTAGAGAAAGAATCAGAAAAGGCAGGGGGAAGGGATAATTTTAGCTTTGGGTGATAGTATAAAATAGGAGATATCCAATTTGCCTACCTGATACACGAATCATCCTTTTAAGCTGTGCAGTGCATGGCCATGCAACAATCCAGAACATACCACACATGGAAAAATAGCTGGCTACTCACAACCATTCCCATTAAGATGGGCAGCCATGAAGCACTATTAAAACAACTAGTAATGCAACATACAGGCTGCACACAGCAAAGAGAAATTAGTGGGAACAAGACTCTTTGAGAAGGTTGCATCATGCATGACTAAATAAGAAAGTTAAGGATAGTATTAAATTGAAAGAAACACTGTAAAATCCGCAAAGATTAGGGGTGGGTCAGAAGAATGGTCGAATTTTAAGAACCATCAAAGAATGACTAAAAAATAAAGAGGGAGAAAGAAGCATATAAGAGAAAGCTAGCTAGTAACAGCAAAGCAGATAGTAAGAGTTTCTACAAGTATTTAAATCAGTGCTGGTTCTTTAGAGAGTGAGTCTGGAAAATTGATAATGGAAAACAAGGAAATGGCACAGACATTGAACAGGTATGTTGTGTCTGTCTTCACTGTAGAAGACTTTGAAAACTTCCCAAATATACTTGAAAATCAAGAGGTGGATGGGATGGAGGGACTTAAAATAATCAGCATCACTAGGGAAAAGGTACTGGGAAAACTATTAGACCTAAAAGCTGACAAGTCCCTAGGGCCAGATGGCCAAAATCCTAGCATGTTAAAAGTAGTGACTGCAGAGATAGTAGATGCATTGGTTATAATGTTCCAAATTCCATAGATTGTGGAATGGATTGGAAAATAGCTAAAGTAACACATTTTTTCAAGAAAGGATGGGGGCAGAAAGCAGGAAATTACAGGCCAGTTAGTCTAATATCTGTCATAGGAAAATTGCTAGAATCCATTCTCAAGGAGGTTATAGCAGGGCACTTAGAAAATCATAACATGATCAGGCAGAGTCAGCATAGGTTTGTGAATGGGCAATCATGTTTGACTAAGTTATTAGAGATTTTTGAGGAAGTAGGAAGCCAGTTGGATAATGGGGAACATGTAGATGTGATGTACTTGGATATTCATAAGGCATTTGATAGGGTGCCACATCAAAGATTACTGCACAAGCGAACATGATGTAGGGGGTATCATATTAGCATGGATAAAGGATTGGTTAGCCAACAGAATGCAGAGGGTTAGGATAAATGAGTCATTTTTAGGATGTCAAGCTGTAACTAGTGGACTGCCACAGGGATCAGTGCTGGGGCCTCAACTATTTACAATCTATATCAATGACTTGGATGAAGGGACCAAATGTTATGGTAGCTAAATTTGCTGATGACACCAAGATAGCTAAGAAATTAAGTTGTCAAGAGGAGGTAGAGATTCTGTAAAGGGAAGTGGACAGGTTAAGTGAGTGGGTAAAAATTTGGCAGATGGAGTATAATGTGGGAAAATGTGAACTTGTCCACTTTCGCAGGAAGAACAGAAAACTATTTAAATGGAGAGAGATTACAGAACTTGGTGGTACAGAGGGATCTGGGTGTCCTGGTACATGAATCACAAAAAAATAGTATGCAGGTACAGCAAGAAAAAAAAATTAAAGATATGTCCCCTCATGTGACAGTGTCACATGAGCTGGGGCATATCGATGAACTTTAATGAAAAACTTTAATTAATTTACAAACCCTTCATGATACCTCATCCTGCCCGTGGATGAGGTTCCATGAAAAATGCGAAGGCCACCTTAAGGTTGGATGGGCAGCTTTCTCAATAGGTTTAATTAGTTAATTAATAGCCTTAACAGGCCTTTGACAGTTCGGCGGGCACACAGCCAACTCGGCTGCCCGCCCGCCGGACTGAAAATCTAAATAATGCACAGTGACGTTGGGACGCAGGCCCGAAGTCATCCCGCATCATTTTACACCAAAAATTCTTCCAATAAAAGATCCTGAGGGGATTTGATAGGGTGAATACTGGGAGGATGTTTCCATTTGTGGAAGAGACTACAACCAGGAGACATAGCTTAAGAATAAGAAGTCTACCATTTAATACAGAGATGAGGAGAATTTTTTTCTCTCAAAGGGTCATTAGTATGTAAAATTCTCTTCCCCAGAAAGCAGTGGAGTCTGAGTCATTAAATTTATTCAAGGTAGAGTTAGACAGGTTCTTGATAGACAAGGAAATCAAGGGCTATGGGGGGACAGATGGCAAAGTGGAGTTGAGACCACAACCGGATCAGTCATGATCTTATTGAATGGTAGAGCTGGCTCAAAGGGCTAAATGGCCTACTCCTGCACCCAAGTCCTTTGTTCCTGTTGTTATATACACCACCTGATTTGCCCAATATTCATTTCAATTGAAAGGAAATCTAGTCTGATGTACCGTGGGCAGTCAATTTGATATGGTAATTTTATACCATTGCCCAGAGTTTATATTAACCACAAGGCCTTTGGCTTTTAGGGAAGTCTGTGCTGAAATTGCTTATACCCCACTAAATGGGGTAACATTCTTGAGTCAGTGGATAACAGTCTTGTCCCTGATTCAAGAAGATAGTGGACTGAAATCCCACTCAGGACTTGAGCACATTGGGAGGTCAATTGGGTAGGGGGTAAAGTCCCCTAACCAATTCAGCAGGGTCAGGGATGGCATCTTAACTTACCCCTTGCCATTAGGGATACATCTCAAATGTCTGCCTAGCCCAATAGAAGACAAGCTTTGGAGCAAGTGTGCTGAATTGGAGGGGTAGGATGGCAGGGGGGGGGGGGGGGGGGGGGGGGGGGGGGGGGGGGGGGGGGGGGGGTGGTGGTGGTGGTGCTGGTTGTGGTGTTGTTGGTGTTATATCCCCATGAAGGAATTCACTTTGTCCACTTGAGTAATTTTAGTAGGTTTAAGCCTTACCATGATTGAGAACTGGAATTTAGTCTTTTTTCTGCTTTTTTTTACATAAACTGAATTAAAGAAGAACTTTGTCATTAAGATTTAATGGTTAAGATCCACAAGTCTGTTGTAGTGAACTTTGTTGGACTCAAACTCTGCGAGTAGCCACATTTTTGGTTATATTGTTCTCATCCCTGAAGTAAATTTCAATCTTTCATGTCCCTTTGTGTCAGTTTAAAAATGTTTGCTGCATGATTTTTAAATGAATTTTCTTTCCTAATAAGCTGCACAAAGGAAAGTTAACTGAAAGAATATAGTGTTCTAGAGTTGTTAGTGGCTGTTAGCTGGTTTGCGTAAGTTTGTGAGGGCAAAAGCACAACATTAAACTCTCACAGCGAATCGTTTTGTGCTGGCAGAGATATCAAACATGAACATTTGACAAAGGCAATTAAACATCAAACAATATTTCTGAGTGGGATTTCCGCTGCATGAATAGAACTTCAATTTAAAACGTGAGGATGTAAAATTCAAAAGAACTCCCACTCAGTCCCAAAGAAGACACTTATGGAATGTATTCTTCCCATACATGCCGACTTACAAAGCTCAAAATGATGCAGAAAGTTCCAAAAGAAGGCCAGTTCAAAAAAACATAATGCACAACCAACAAACAACCTTGAATATAGCACTATTCAGGAATCACTGGCGTCAGGGAGGGTCCCAGAGGACTGGAAAATTGCTAATGTAACCCCCCTGTTTAAGAAGGGAGTGAGGCAAAAAACGGGAAATTACAGGCCGATTAGCCTGTCCTCGGTCATTGGTAAGATTTTAGAGTCCATTATTAAGAATGAGATTTCAGAATATTTCGAAGTTCATGGTAAATTGGGCAAAGTCAGCAAGGGGAGGTCATACCTGACAAATCTGTTAGAATTCTTTGAGGAAGTAATGAGTAGGTTAGACAAAGGATAGCCAATGGATGTTATCTACTTGGACTTCCAGAAGGCCTTTGACAAGGTGCCGCACAGGAGGCTGCTCAGTAAGATAACAACCCATGGTGTTAGAGGCAAGATACTAGCATGGCTAGAAGATTGGCTGTCTGACAGGAGGCAGAGAGTGTGGATAAGGAGCTCCTTCTCAGGATGGCGGCTGGTGACTAGTGGAGTTCTGCAGGGGTCAGTGTTGGGACCACAACTTTTCACTTTTTACATTAATGATCTAGATTAAGGAACTGAGGGCATCCTGGATAAGTTTGCAGATGACACAAAGATAGGTGGAAGGACAGGTAGTATTGAGGAGGCAGGGAGGCTGCAGAAGGATTTAGACAGGCTAGGAGAATGGGCAAAGAAGTGGCAGATGGAATACAACGTGGGGAACTGTGAGGTCATGCACTTTGGTAGGAAGAATAGAGGCATAGACTATTTTCTAAATGGGGAAAGAATTCAGAAGTCTGGAGTGCAAAGGGACTTGGGAGTCCTAGTCCAGGATTCTCTTAAGGTTAACTTGCAGGTTAAGTCGGTAGTTAGGAAGGCAAATGCAATGTTGGCATTTATTTCGAGAGGACTAGAATATAAAAGCAGGGATGTGCTGCTGAGGCTTTAGAAGGCTCTGGTCAGACCACATTTAGAATATTGTGAGCAATTTTGGGCCCCGTATCTCAGGAAGGATGTGCTGGCCCTGGACAGGGTCCAGAGGAGGTTCACGAGAATGATCCCAGGAATGAAAGGCTTAACATATGAGGAACGTTTGAGGACTCTGGGTCTAAAATCGATGGAGTTTAGAAGGATGAGGGGGGATATGATTGAAACTTACAGAATACTGAAAGGCCTAGATAGAGTGGACATGGGGAAGATTTTTCCATTAGTAGGAGAGACTAGGACCCGAGGGCACAGCCTCAGTAAAGGGAAGACCTTTTAGAACAGAGATGAGGAGAAACTTCTTTAGCCAGAGAGTGGTGAATCTATGGAATTCATTGCCACACCTGTGGAGGCTAGGTCATTGAGTCTATTTAAGACCGAGATAGATAGGTTCTTGACTGGTAAGGGGATCAAAGGTTACGGGGAGAAGGCGGGAGAATGAGGTTGAGAAGCTTATCAGCCATGATTGAATAGCAGAGCAGACTCAAAGGGCTGAATGGCCTAATTTCTGCTCCTATGTCTTATGGTCTTATGGTCTTATCACTTTAAGGCAATTGAATAAGTTAAATTCATTTTAATTACATTGCATTTCAAGATTTGTTAGTCTTTTGGGATCACACTTCACAATTCAGTTTGATTTCTTGTGGAAGACTGAATCCCAATGGCCTCACAATTGACATCTGAAAAGAAATAGGTACAATGGGGGAGGAGATAAAAACAAAAAACTGCGGATGCTGGAAATCCAAAACAAAAACAGAATTACCTGGAAAAACTCAGCAGGTCTGGCAGCATCGGCGGAGAAGAAAAGAGTTGACGTTTCGAGTCCTCATGACCCTTCCACAGAACTTCCACAGTTCTGTGGAAGGGTCATAAGGACTCAAAACGTCAACTCTTTTCTTCTCCACCGATGCTGCCACAATGGGAGAGAAGTCTGACTCATCTTGCCTAACTTACAGGTATGCTAAGTTTTATTATAGGTTGAGAAAAAGCTAAGGTACAGAGAAGTTAAAATTTCTGCATTGTCTTGTACAAATGTAAATTTAGAAATCTTTGAAAAGGAAGTGAGCATGCTTCTCTGCCCGCATTCCCAGCATACTTTGTTTTTTACATGTTTCAGTACACTTTTCAGCATTTTGTCTTGTACTAAAATGCTGCCTTCGAAGCCAAAAATGATGCTGGGTAGAGCATCCAAATCTAAGAGAATGTTTGACAGCAATGCACCATTTGCGACAAGGAGCTCATTTCAGATATTCCCAAAACTCTGAGGTTTTCCCTTACAATGCATTTAATATATGATTGGTGAATATCTTGAATAAGATGGGTGCAAATTTTCTGGCCTCCTCTACCTCCAAAGCCCCCTCCGAATCTTTTGGAAAACTCCCCCATTAACTTTGTTTCCCTCTCAACAGATGCTGAGTGTTTATAGCATTTTCTCTTTTTATTACCTATATATTGACCTGAGAACTGGAGCAAGCGTGCCATAAGAAATCCAAAATTTGGCCACGTGTTCCCACATCTCCCCAGGATGTCCAGGAGAACTAAAACCTTACAAAAGCCAATGAGGATATTCTGAAGTAATGTTACTGGTTTCCTGAGCCTTATGACACTCTATAATGTCATACAAAATAACAACCTGCCCTGTATATTCCCTAATCTTACAGTTAGATATTGGTCGGAATGGACACATCTCTCAATGTGCAACATTTAGAACACTTATGTGCGTGACCGGTGGTTTTGTAATAGGAGATGTTATATAATAGCTTTAACAGAGTTGTGGCTTTGCTAGGCAGGACCGAGAACTGAATATATACAATTCTTCAAAAGTCGAAAAAAGTTGACAAAACTATAAACAAAAAAAGGATCCAAGGCTTTTGTCCTGGTGGACAGGACAAGTGTCATGACTTATATTCCGACTACACCCAAGACTTTATAAATATGGCCACAGAATACAAAACCAAAGAGGTAATGCTAATCCTACACCAAGCATTAGATAGGCTCAGTGAATATTGTAAAATCAAAATACTGCAGATGCAGGAAATCTGAAACAAAAACAGTAAATGCTGGAAAAGCTCAGCAGGTCTAACAGCATCTGTGGAGAGAAAAACAGATTTAACATTTTGAGTCCGTATGACCCTTCTACAGAGCTGAAGAAGAGTCATACGGACTTGAAAAGTTAACTGTCTTTCTCTCCACAGATGCTGTTATACCTGTTGAGCTTTTCCAGCATTTACTGTTTTTGTTTCAGTGAATATTGTGAACTTTAGGAAGGATGTCAAGATTATGGTAATAGAGTGCAGAGGAGAGTCAAATAAGATCGTACCAAGAAAGGAAGGCTTTGGCTATGAGGAGAGACTAGAAAATCTAAGGGCAGGATTTTCCAGCCCCACCCTGGGATCATCCAGTCCTGCCAAATCGCCCATGGCAGGTCCTGCCAGGATGGGGCTGGAAATTCCTGGCCTAATGCTTTTTTTTCAGAACAAGAAGGTTAATAGGAGAGGTTTTGTTAAGGTAATTTGGGAAAAATATTTCCACTAATCAATGAGTCATAACTGGAATGGATGGATTTAGATAATAATTAATAAAAGAAAGGGGTATTTAAAGAGACATTTTAATACACCATGGATTGTCAGGACATGGAAAGGTCTTCCAGAACAATAATGGAACCAACATCAATAAGAGCTATGGATAGGAACTGGATAGATTTATTGAGCTGAATTTTATGGACCCCGGGGACAGGTTGGCAGGCAGGCAGGCAGGGGGAGACTCGACCCTGGCGCCTACTTTGCCCCAATTTTACCAGCAGCGGGGAAAGGGTCAGGTGGCCCACCTGCCTGTGGTCCAGATGAGGCCCTTACATGGACAATTCGTTTTGGTAGCTGTCGGACTGGTTCAGTGTCATTGACTTATATTCCAACTACACCCAACATTCATAAATAATATGATAGGATAGAGACTGCAGTACAACAAGGTGCATGCTGCATACTGCCAGTTTTTAGCCTTTTTTGTGGCACTATTAGCACCATTTGTACAGCATCTACTAAAATAGCCTTTCCAATTCCGCCTGACTGTCATGAATGAAGGATTTCTGATACATAGGAAAATGTGGGTAATTATTATGACACAGCAGTTGGTAAAGGCAGTTTTTTAAAATCCCACACAGAAACTTTAAACTACTGTCATAACCTATATTTTCAATTGGTATGTTTGAGATGTAGCTCTAAATTCAGGAATAAGAGCACCAGTTCTCAAGAGTTTTTATATCAAACTAAATGAGACACTTATTAATTTACAACAGTGTATTAAACACATACACATGGCTACAAATTATTACTATCATAACTTTTTAACAAATTCCCAAACTAATCTCCATGAAGGCAACAACAACCCATAGACTTTAAGCAGACACCAGACAAAGCATTTTCACATTACAAATTCAAAATGACGTTCCTTTCAATTTAATTCCTTTGCAGACAGTTGTAGGCTTACAGCTGCTTTGATGTTACATGCCTCTGCTCTGCACACACAAAACTGCTGTCTGTTATACCCAGCATTTCTCATTGAACGTAAATTCTCATTGTATCACCAGGCCCTTTGAACTCCTTTCATAGTACCAATTTTATTAGTAATATAAACATTGCTTGGTCTCTCCTAACTAGGTGCAAGATTTCACTCCCAGTCTTGAATGCTCTATTCAACAAAATGCAAATGTGCCACTACCTCCGTTTATATCTTAAAACTACTATACATCAAAGCACCCAGACCAGCTGGCTTTAATCTAATTACCATACACACAGACACACCCACAGACTAACTCTCTCTTTTAGAATAATAATTTCTAATAACGTTACATACATTAATAACTTCATGACAAATACAAGTCAAAATGAGTCTGCATTTTAAAATGTCAAATGTTGGATGGCAGCTGCTCCATACTCATGCAATCCTGTGAAGCAGTGGTGACTGCTTAGCCAGGATTATAGATGCATGGTGCTAATCAATGGAGAGTGAGGTGGAGGAAAGTATAAGGCAAGTAAGAGTCACAGATGGTAAATTAGCACAGCCCGTGGAAAACTAACTAAGGCCTGGATTGTCGCTCTCCATCATGGCGAATATCCCAGAAATGTCCAAAATTTCTAAGTCCTGCCCCAAAACTTGGCATTTCCCATCTTCGCAGGGGTGGGACTGGAGTCCGGCCAAGATTTGTGCATGTGCAATTCACGGAGGCAGCTGGCCATTTAAATCATCAGCTGCCTCCACTGAAGTGGGATTTTGGAAGAACAGGAGTGTAGAATCTGGAGTTTGCAGATTACGACAGGTAAGAGGAGGTCTGAACTTGGGGGAAGCATTTAGATAGCCAGTGTACCCCTTTAGAGAGGCTACGTACCCGTTTATATAGGGTCCCGGGACAAATTTGGGAGAGATAAATTACCCTTTGGGAGAGGAAAGGTACTCTTTGGGATTGTTAAAAATGAACATGATTATGCACTTTTTACACTCAAATACATTGGAATTGTCAAGCTATCAAGGGACTGTCCCGCTCTCAAGGAATTGTTAAAGATCTCTCCAGCTGTCAAACCTGTCAAAGCTATTGTTATGACCAGGTGAGAAATGGTGAACTGGCTCCCTCTATTCAACCTCCTCAGTTGGTCACAACAAAAGTTTAAGTTTCTTTTTTTGAGGATATGCGTTTTCCAAACCAGAATTAAGCTTTGAGCAATAAGGAGCCAATCAAACAAGGCTTCCTTGAGTCAAAGAAAGAGCAAATTTAATGACCCCCAAACATAACAAAAATAATAAAAACATGACATCAAGCCTTCGGCCCTCATTCAGTCATTTGGGCGCACACACACACGCACATGCACACACACGCACACACACGCACGCACACGCACGCACTCACACGCACGCACACACACGCACACACACGCACATGCACGCACGCACACGCACGCACACGCACGCACACACACGCACACACACACAGGTATTAGAAATAAGGGGATATAGAGTCCAATGAAAAAAGGTAAAAGAAAATACGGTTAAGTGTCCTTTGATTGTCCTTAAGGCGTAGATTCGGTCAGCTGGTTTCTTGGATGCAGTCAGATGTAGAAAATGTTGCAATCATTATGAGATCTCGGTTCACTGATAACTGTCTGGTAGAGTTGGTTTCTCAAACCGGGTGACACTCTTATTCCAAAAGAGGGAGAGGGAGAGGGAGGGCAGCTTTCAGCTGTTTCCTCTGCTGAATACTTTCTTGACACCGCCTGTGTCACTTACAATCTCTCTCATGTGGCTGGGCAGCCTTGCCTTGAAATACTTTTCCCATTGTGTATTTCTAAGAGGTTTTGAGTATGTTGGTCTGTGGCAGACATTGATTCAATATCCAGTACTTTGCAGTTTTAATGTTTCTTTCTTAGGTGTCAGGATTATAAGAAATTGCTCTCATCACATTCCCAAAGGTGATTTGGTTGTTTCTTACCTTCACCTTAGAATGTGACCTTGTATTTTTAAGCAGTTTGCTCTGTGTCAGTTCAAATTGCAAACTTTCCAGTCATTTGAAAGTTGAAATATCATATTTTCAAAAATAAAGGAGCACAACCTTGTGACAGACACTATCCAGGAAGTGAAAGCTATCCATGAAGCATGAAAGCTGTCAAGCAACTGTCCAAGGATAGTAGGTGTGTGGGCATGGAGGAGATAAGGGTAAAGGCTGGGGGCATGGGTGACATGAGTTGAACTAAGGTGGTATAATGGTATAGGGGAAATGTGGGGTGGGTAGAGGGGCACTAAGTTGGCATATGGGGTATGGGGGCCATGGGGTTGGGTATAGGTGCACGAGGTTGGCATTGGGGACATGGGGCCATGGGGATGCCTAAAGGGGCACTAAGTTAGCATAGGTGGTATGGGACCATGGGGGTGGATGGTGGGGCATAGGTTGGCATGGTTGGGACATAGGGGTGGATGGTGGGGTAAGGGCTGGAAGGATGCTTTTGTTTTATTATTATTATTTTATTTATTTAAACACAGTTCCAGAGTGCAGAGGCAGGCTGGCGGACGCCAGCCTGTACATTCATTCTGGGGTCACTCACCCTAACTCCAGTTTCAGCACCCTCCCCTCCCCTCCCCCACCCCCTGACAGAAAATCCTATCTGTGGGTGGCCATTTTTAAAGGTCAGGTTTGCCAAGTTGGGAAATCACCCAACTCTGCAAACCCAACCCAGAGATGAAAATCTGGGCCTGAGTGAACCAAGCCTAGGGATGCAATTAGAGACAAGGCAGGACAATGAATGTACCAAGCTAGTTAATAATCAACAAAGTAGTGAGTCCAAGATTCAAAGGATGAATCATACAATCAGAAATAAACTCATTCATGCTGCTTTCCCCGAGTACATCTCTCAAACTTGTAATAAGCCTTGCAGTGAAATGAAAATATATTTCATATGCCTTCACCACATGGTGATCTAAGCAAACTATTTCTATTCTAATGATCTCTACCGAGTAAGATAAATTACCAGCTAGTCTTCTAACGTCTGAAGATTCAGGGCCTGAGTAATGCTCTGCTGGCTAGGGAACAGAGGACTGTTATGAATTGTATTCATTGTTGAACTCCAGTGGCCTGTGTAAATGTAATCACCGTGTAATGCAGAACAGACTAATTCATCTTGTGTGTACAATTTTTCACAACTTATCAAATTGTCCAGTTTGAAAATGAAACAGCCACTTTGGCGCACTATATTCATTTTATTTGTGAAAATGTATTGCTGTTTGATAAAGATACAATTTGATAACCTGTGCATAACACACATCTTCATATACCTGATATTCTGTCCTATTTGTTGAAAGAAATGGAGGATCTTTACTAGACTTTGGTCTTTGCTCAAATCTATCTCTCTTGGAAAGAGCTGCAAGATGTTTTCTTCCTTATTTTCTAATTAACCAGTTCAATCATCTCTCGATTTGCTGATTCTAAACTAGTAAGATCAATATGTTTCCTACACTGATAATACAACAGCATGATTTCAAATAAAACAAAATCTTACTGGGAGGAAGGGGCTCGTCGATGGTAGGGTAACGGTTGGTGTCTTGTCTCAAAGAGGGCAGCTGACTTATTGTCTGAGCACAGTGTGGTAAAGGGTTATCACCTACAAGAGGAAACATGTATTTAAAACAAAAACAAATCATTTTGTTTGACATTAGAGAAATAAACTGTTCGAAATTTCCTCTACCCCACTAATGTGCAAATGCAAAGCTGGGAAGCCATATTTATGCTGATTTCTTGCTAACATTAGTGAGCAAAGGAAAACATATCCCAACATCTTAAATTGACAGCATTTTAATTTTTATTGTTTTTAATAGAACTTCACAACCACCGATGAAAGTATTAAACAACCACTTTGCAGACATACAGGGTGAAGAGTGTCCAGGACAGAAGCCAAGAAAATAAAGCTGTAGCTAGTGTAGGTGGGTGTGAAGAAGGCTTGGAAAAGTTAATTGGTTTATATGCCCAAGAACAAGAATGGTTGGCAACAGCTATTGAGATTCATAGGGCTGAATTTTCCCAAGTCGAGACCCCAATATCGAGACCATATGCAGGTCCTGAGCCAGTGCATGGCCTCAGTGTGCCTGCAGGAGCAACTTTACCATAAGTGGCCTCCTAGATAGCTGCCTTCGAATTGGCTGTCCAATTAATTTCAACATACAGACCATGGAAGTGGGAGTCTCAGTATAAGGGCCCACAACAGTGTCCAGGTTTCAGGGCCATCGGAAAAGGTGACCATTACTGGAGAACAGGGACACCTATGGGCACCTCACAATGCAGGCACTCACAAAGTCCTCCCTCTTCAGCGGTGAGAAAGAGATCAAAGTACTGTAAGGAGCCTAAAGGTACTGGGTCGACCCTGCAGAAGAGTATTTGCAGCCACTCCTGGACCCATGAAAGTTGCTGCCCCTGATGCATCCAAATTAATTCAGCCACCCATGGCCCACTGACCTCCTGGCAACAGACTGCCTCTGCAACATTGCTTGGTTCTCAACACAGCAGGCGGCTCCTGTGACACTGGGAAAGTTGCAATGCTGGGGGAAAAAGGCCCCAATTAGTTTTGTTGCCTGTCCATCGCTGTGGAGCGGGCTGCCGATTCCCATGGCAGTCCAGCCCTGGGGAAGTAGCACTGACGTGGGACAGTACTTGGGAGCCATCCCGACTAATTTTCTTGGTCCATTGCCCTGCCACCACTAACCCCAACCACCTCCAAACCCATCTCAACTGGGCCAGAAAAATTCAGCCCATAATCTTAGAATTAGGGACAATGGACAAGCAAACTTATATACAGTACAAGCACTGATAATCACAGCACACATTACATTGGGACAAAGTCAATAATTTATTATTGGCCTAAACCTATTCATGATGATCAAATTTTCTACTGCTCCTGCTGATCCACTGGGCTTTGCATATAGAAAATCAGGTGATTATCAACCTATTAATTTTCATATACTGTACCACTACCTGACACCGATAGAGGACGACTTGTAACTTAGCTGCCTATGGCCTCTTTACAGGAAGATAGTCTTTGGCAGAGGAAGACCAAATGAAATTTTATTGATTATCTGAACAATATAAGTTTAGTTCGTAGTCTAAATTTAGTGGCTTTACAGCTTGCAGAGACAAGAGATATACAAGTTATTTTTAGTTAAAAAAACAATTATTTTCATGTGTCAGCACACTCATTAAGGAAAGAAAGACTCGAATGTATACAGGGCCTCTCATGACCTCAGGTCTCAAAGTGATTTACAGCTAATTAAGTTTTTTTTTTGAAGTGTGGTCACTGTTGTAATGTTGGAAACATAGTACCCAGTTTACACACAACAAACTCCCACAAAAAGTAATGTGATAATGATCAGATCACCCGTTTTAACGATTTCGGGTAAGGGATAAATATTGGCAGGACTCCACAGGTTCTCCCCTTCTTCTTTGAATACTATCATGGGAACTTTTACATCACCTGAGAGGGCAGACAGGGCCTTGGTTTAATGTATCATCCAGAAGATAGCCATCACAACAGTGCAACACTCCCTTAGTGTGGCACAGAAGTGCTAATTTAAGATTATGGGCTTGAATCTGTGGATTGGGATTTTAACTCACAACCAATTGTTTCAGAGGTGAGAGTCCTACCATTGGCCCATTGCTGATACCTACAATAAGGTGAGGGCTGTTAGTGCTGGTGCCCTGATGTGCACAGGCACACCCCAAAAGGCATACACGCCCTTCCTTCCCGCCTTTCAACCAGTTGAGTTAAAAAAAACAGCCTGCCCGGACCCGTCCATCTACCATGCCTACCATATTATGGCGTGAACAGTGTAACATTCAGGTCAATTGGCTTGTTAGCACCAACAGCTTATTCAAAGTCAACAAGTTACTTAGTCCAAGTGGGATTACTGGAGGAAATTAGAGAGCAAATAGCAGAAACTCTGACCACAATCTTTTAATCCTTCTTGGATGTTGGTGTGGTGCCAGAGGACTGGAGGATTACAAATCTTACAACTCTCCAAAGCCACCTCATGCTCTAAAAAAAGAGTGGGATAAACTTGGTAACAGCAAGACAATTAGTTCAACATGGGGAAACTTTCACTCATTCACTCAAACATTCACTCCCTCCACCACCAACGCACAGTGTGTACCATCTACAAGATGCAGCAGGAATTCACCAAGACTCCTAAGACAGCACCTTCCAAACCCACGACCACTTCCATCTAGAAGGACAAGGGCAGGTGGGAACACACCACCTAGAAATTCCCCTCCAAGTCACTCACCATCCTGACTTGGAAATACATCGCCGTTCCTTCACTGTTACTAAGTCAAAATCCTGGAACTCCTTTCCTAACAGCAACTACACGACATGGACTGCAGTGGTTCAAGAAGGCAACTCACCACCACCTTCTCAAGGGCAACTAGGTATGGGCAATAAATGCTGGCCCAGCCAGCGAAGCCCGTATAATGTGAATGAACAAAAAAAAACTACTAAAGAGCATTATCAAGTGAAAAATTAATTCTCACTTGGAAAAGCATGGATCAATAATGCACAGTCAGCATGGATTTGTTAAAGGCAAATTGTATTTGATTAACCTGATTGAGGTCTTTGCTGAAATAACAGAGAGATTGATAAAGGTAGTGTAGTAGATGTTGTATATAGAGACCTTCAAAAGACAATAGAAGATAAAGTGCCACATAACTGGCTTATTCTTAAAATAGAAACACATCAATTAAAGGGATGATGATAACATGGGTACATAATTGGCGAAGGGATAGGAGCCAGGGAGTTGTGGTGAATGGATGATTTGGAGGAATATGCAGTGGGGTCCTCCAGGGGTTGGTATGCATTTCATTTCATATATCAATGACCTGGACTTGAGAATTGGGAATTCAAAATTGCAATTTTGAAGTTTGTGGATGATACAAATAGCAAATAGTGAACAGGATAGCAGCAGACTTCAGGAGGACACAAACAGACTGGTGAAATGGGCAGACACACGGCAGATGCAATTTAATGTGGATAAATGTGAAGTTGTGCCCTTTGGGAGAAACAACATAGTGAGGCAGCATAATCTAAATGGGACCATTTTGAGGGAGTACAAAAACAGAGGGGCCTGGGGTGCACATTTATTAAGTCTTTGAAGGTGGCAGGGTAAACTGATAAGATGGCTAAGAAACCAATACTTGTTCAGCCTCAGCTGGAGTATTGTGTTCAGTTCTGGGCACCACACTTTAGGAAGGACAATAAGGCCTTGGACAGGGTACAGAGAGCTTTATGAGAAAGATAACAGGGATGAGGGAATTCAGTGATGTGGAGAAATTGGGGCAACTGGGATTATTCACCTTAGATAGAGAAGGTTAAGGGACGACCCAATAGAAAATAATAGATATCAGAAAATAATAAAGACTTTCGATAGAGCAAGGAGAGAGTAACCGTTTCTTCTGTCAGTTGGTAACCGACTGTTACAGATTGAAACTAATTGGTAAAAAAAAATTAGAGGGAAAACGAGAAGAACTTTCTTCATGGAGAGAGCCCTAGACTTTCAAATGCCCATGGAGGTGAGGTCAGGTCTAGGTGAACTTTGAAAAGCACCACTGGGAGGCTTGTCAGTCTTCCCATGACTCCAGAACACATTGCAATTTTCCAAGTGAGGGTAGGTGGGGGAGAGAATTAGCAATTGGCTTACCTCCAATTAATTGTCTGTGAAGCTCCTGAAGAGCTTCTTATTGGGTTGGAGAGGAGAGGAGGACATTTTCAAAGTGGCGAATGGAAAGAGTTGGGGTACGTTAGTGCATACCTGTTGAAGCACAATGGGGAGCCATAATGTGATGTTTCTGCTCGATTAAATTATTGAAAGAAAACAGTTATTGAAACTGAGGTGCTCAAGTGATGCCACAAAACTGCCATCGCTTGAGCAGAGTGGGTCAAGTACCTTGTGAGTGACTTGTATGCAACTCGAGGCCACTGTCACTCTGCTCTCCTGCCTGCTTCAGTCCACAAGGCAATGGTAAGCCCAGTCATGGCTGCCGTTTGCCTTGGAGCATTGCACCCCAGAACCTGCTTCACCTAAAAGACGGCATCCGGCGCCTCTAATTGAGCAACAAGCTTGCCTCCAGCCCAATTAGGGGCTTTGCAAATGAAAATAACAGCCTCCTTCTGAGCTCTAAGGACAGAATTTTCTGGCTGGCGGGGCAGGTGGAACGTGAGTGGGTAGGGGATGGGCTCGGACCCGATCGCCACTCGCAATCGGGTCTGCGCTGCCATTTTACACGAGCAGGCCCAGCGTACTTCACGACTCCCATACATAGTGGGAGTGGGCGGGCGGCAGCAGGTGCACTCAGCCCGCCGGGTCCAATGGCGACCCGGCGGCCTGTATAAAGGAAGGCCTGGCAGCCTTAGAAAGGCTGCTCTCAATGGCTGGGTGAAGGGCTCTGCACAGGGGCAATGGAGGATTGCCAATCCGGAAGGTAGGCCATCAGAGCAGGCCAGGCCGGAAGGTAGGGCAGGGGGGCCAGTGTTCCCGCATTTTTCCAATGACTGCCTTGCTGCCCGCCTCGAGGAGATGGCAGCACAGCGAGAGGTGCTGGTTCTCCAGGAGGGGAGAAGGAGGCCCCGCCATATGACAAAACATGCCTGGGAGGAGCTGGTGGAGGTGGTGAGCTCCTGCAACATGGTGCGGCGTGCCTGGATCCAGTGTCGCAAGTGCTTCAATGACTTGTTGCGCTCAGGAAGGGTGAGGACAATAATGGCATTGATTACTTAACCCAGCAGGTTGGCTTTCCCCCCTGCTGCTCCCCGTCCCCCAAGTCTGAGTGTAGTGACATTGAATCATTGATGGCATGTGTCGTTTGCTGGGTGGGCCAGCAGATATTGCCCACGCTCAGCTTGAGAGGGTGGTGATGAGATGGGTTCTGCGCCCACAGCATGTGGTACACTGAGACCCACATGACTGTTTTGGGGGCAATCTGGAGAAGCTGCACCTAGGCACTGTATTTGAACTGCAGGATATGTCCAAGTCAGGGTGATGACATGCTGGGAGGGAAGATTCAAGATGGCGTGGCAATGAACCATTTGCTGCCCTCTGCACTACACGTGCTTGTGCCTCCTTGCTACGGAAGGATATACTGTGTGGTGCCTAATGTGATGTAGGCAGCAAGTGTCCAAGGGGAGTGTGGGGGGGTGGGGAACAGGCCTGGCACCGTTGTGTGAGTGTTTGGCAGCAGCGGGGTGAGGAGGCACTGGAACCCTGATATGTCCCACTCTGGTTGGGGTGGGCCGTGTACAAATCAATGCTCGTCTCTCATTTTCAGGAGAAGAATGCCCATAATGCAGTCGAGTGTGTGAGGACCAGAGGTGGCCAGGCGCAGTTAGTGATTCTCAGCTGGTTTGACCAGGAGGCCCTGGATTTGGAGAGGCGCCATGTGTCCAGGTCCACTGGTGTCGGTGAGGCTGGGGTGCCACGGGCAGGTATGTTTGCCCAGCAGTGAAGTCAGCATTGTTCTCCCAACAGCTATGGCAGTGCTGAATGTTCAGCGATTTAATTTTGCAACATGGCTTAACCATTGCTGATGGAAGGATAAGCACATAATGATCCGGGGGACAGGGATGCACATTGACATTGTCTCCACGTTAACTGATCCAATGTCCCTGTTCTTCCTTCCAGCATCAGCGGAGCAGGGCCGGGAGGAGGAGAAGCAGAGGCCCCCTCTCACACCTGAGGGCCCTAAAGTCTCACCAGCATCACACCATCTGCGCGAGGCAGGCACCAGCGCAGGTACTAGCACCTCAGTGGGAATTAGAACATCGGCTAGTGTCCCAGGGCACAGCAATGAGGGCGCTTCACAGTCGCTGGAGGAGCTGGCAGAGGCAGAGAGTACCCATGACGCCAGCAGTTGGAGGACTGCAGGGGACCAGGCACATGCTCAGTCGGTGCCTGATGATGTGCCTCTGGGGTCGTATGCGACGTACAAGCGCAGGAAATGCGGCTGGGTGTGCAGGAGCATCTTGGTGTCCGTGGTGGATGAGTCTACACGAACGCTCGCCGAAGCAAAGAGCCTCATGTCCGAGCGCCATGTGTCCTCCATGGAGAGAGTGGTGACTCTCGTGGAGAGGCTCCTCCAGGAGACCCATCAGGGCTTCCTGGGAATGCGCTTGGACCTGAAGCCCTCACATCGGTATTGACCTCAGCTGGTCAGTGTCAATTTTCCCAGCTCGGTGCCCATCCAACCACGGTGAGCAGGGAGGTCCGATGTGACCTCACGTTGGCACAACAGTTGCCTGTCATCTCTGCGGGGTCCTCTCAGGGCGCTCGGGATGAGGGCAGCAGCTCCTCCGCCCCTCTCCCAGTGACCATTGCTTCCGATGAGGCTGCGATGACTGGGGAGATGCCAACTGTGAAACCGGCAGCTCCCTCCTAGGCGGGGCCAGCACAGGCTCCACGGGCCAGAGGACGACCGCCAAGGTCATCGAGGCGAACAGGACAGCAGAGTCAGCAGGCCGTCTCAGATGCCGCTTCCAACGAGGGATCAGCACCAAGACGTAGCACCCGGAAATGTAAACATTAGGCACCTTAGGCACACCATGGGTTTATCACTGGTGCTTTTGTGTTGGCCCAAGATGAGGTCTTTATGATTTGCTTTGAATTGGAACACCATTGTCATTTTGTTTGATAAAGTTGCTTTGTTTGTGATATTAAATTGGGACATGTGAACATGGCTGAGGGTGCCTCTTCACCAGCTGGATGTTTTACAAAAATGTTATGAGTGATTTGTGGGACATTCAGCTTTCTTAACAAGGCCCTTAGTTAATGTTCCTGACCTGGCAGATTTTGCACTTAGGTATCGAGTATGGAGCCTGCAGCCCAGGTTTGTCCAGGAGGTCCAAATGTGGTGTGCTAGCTGAAGGTTTGTTGAATTAAAGCTTCCTGGGTGCCCCTGCTTCCTTGGAGTATGCCCAGGTCAGTGTCTGCCCCCTCAGCATTTCCCTGTGCATGCTCATCCTCGGACTCACTGCTGGACTCGTCGTGTGCAGCCGCAGCCACTGTATCGATGTCTTCATCGTCCACTGCCTCACCCCTTTCCAGCGCAAGATTGTGGAGGGCGCGGCATGCAATCACTATCACCGACACATGATCTCGGGGGTACTGGAGTGTGCCCCCTGAATGGTCCAGGCATCGGAAGCGCATCTTGAGAAGACCGATGGTTCTCTCCACCACAGCCTTTGTAGAGGCGTGGCTCCTATTGTACCGTTGCTCAGCCTCTGTTCTTGGAAGGCGGAGAGGCGTCATGAGCCATCTTCTGAGGGGATAGCCCTTGTCACCCAGCAGCCATCCATCCAGCTGCGCTGGAGCACTGAAGAGCCCCGGCACCTGGGAGTGTCTGAGGATGTAGACATCGTGGGAGCTGCCTGGGTATCTTGCACAGACTTGTAGAATCAGCATCCTGTGATCACACACTATCTGCACACGTTCATGGAGTGGAAGCCCTTCCTGTTGACGAAGGCATCAGGCTCACCCGCTGGTGCCTTGATGGCCACATGTGTGCAGTCTATTGCACCCTGGACATGGGGGAATCCAGTTATTGCTGCGAAGCCTCCGGCTTGCTCTGTCTGGCTTGCCTGGTCCCAACGGAACTGGATGAAGGTCAATGCACACCTGAACAGAGCATCTGTAACCTGCTTGACACAGGTATGGACAGTTGATTGAGAGACACCACAAAGACCACACAGCAACCCCTGGAAGGAACCAGAGGCATAGAAATTGAGGGCAGCTGTGACCTTTAGAGCCACTGGCTTGGGGTGTCCACCCACACAGTTAGCAAAGATCTCAGGCCCAATCATTTGACAGATATAGTTGACTGTCTCCCTTGAGAGTCAGAGCCTCTTTCAGCACAGCACCTCAGACATATTTTTTTAACAGCTAGAATCTTCATTTTGCGACCTCCATTAGCTGCTGAACAAGGGAAACATGCACAGTAGCTAAAAAAAAGGGAGGCCCAGGTCTTGTTTCTGCCTGAACATATACTTATTAACCCCATTAATGGGCTGAATGGAAGACAGATGATTTAATGAATTTGCTGCAATCTAGTTTTTGAGGTGTAACTGTAGAGACTGGGGACTTTCTCAGTATATTGAACTTAATAGGAGCCACAAGGCAGGTGGACAAGGAGCACTTGTAGAAGGTACAAGGGACGCAGTCACAACCCCACCCAAGGGTGAAAAGGGATATGCAATTCTCATTGGTTATAGTGAACAGCTATTCTATCACGATATTAATTTGTACTTAGACTTAAATAAGTGTCATAACTGTTACCAATATGGAGTCAATTTGGAATCATAGACAGTCCAAGGAGATGGCAAAAATGATTACAGATTTGTCAATATCGACATGGGTGCTGCCAAAGTTTAATAAGGTAACTCCACCTTGACCCTGGATAGCTCAGTAGGGTCAGAAATGGGGGGGGGGGATTTCTCCCTCCTCAGGCGGGCATGGCGGGCAGGCCAGGTGGCGAAACTGTCCGCTGCCCGTGACCGGGCCACTACCATGATTTCACATTGGCTGGCCAACTAACGGCAGAGAGCTGAAGAGTGTTAAAATGAAAAATTAAGATTTGAAAAATAAGGAAAACATGACCCCACATGTGACTCTTTCAGATGAACAGGGACATGTGAAAAATGAGTTTAAATTTTTTTTATTGTTTTTTTCAGTCATTGTTTGAAACCTCATCCCACCCCCGTGGATGAGGTTTCGCAAAAAATGTAAAGGCCACTTGGCCTATTCACCCGCCCGCCAACCGTAAGTGAAAAATTCATTTAAATTAATAGATTAATGGGTTTAACAGCCCTCTTAATTGTCAGCGGGTGTGTGCCGACTCTTGCATACGCCTGCTGACTGTAATATCGCGCGTTATTTCAGCCCGTGCCTGTTGGGTGAGCCCCCGCACACCCAGCTGAAAATCCTGCCCAGGTTGTCAGGATCCACATGTGCTGGCAGAGTAGACCCAAGGATGTTTCAGCCCTAGTGACTACCATGCCTGTAAGGAATGGGAAAATTCACACCTCAAGTCATTATAATTAAAAATCTCTTATCATACTTCCCAAATGTCAGCTACATTTATAAAAAAGTGACAAATCACAATAAAACACTATCACCAGAATGATAATTGCACCAAATGACTAAACAAGTAAGAAAGCTGCCAGCGAACAGGAATAAGAAAGTGAAGCGGATGGAAAGAATTTAAAACAAAAATTATTTACTCATTCATGGAATGTGGGTGTTGCTGGCTAGGCCAGCATTCATTTCCCATCCCCAATTGCCCTTGAGAAGGTATTGGTGAGCTGCAGTCCCTGTGGTGTAGGTACACCCACAGTGCTGTTAGGGAGGGAGTTCCAGGATCTTAACCCAGCGGCAGTGAAGGAACAGTGATATATTTCCTAGTCAGGATGGTGAGTGGCTTGGAGGGGAATTTCCGGTTGGTGATGTTCCCATGTGTCCGCTGTCTTGTTCTTATAGTGGTCGGGAGTTTGGAAGGTGCTGTCTAAGGAGTCTTGGTAAGTTTCTGCAGCGCATCTTGTAGATGGTACACACTGTTGCCACTGTGCGTCGGTGGTGGAGGGAGTGAATGTTTGTGGATGTGGTGCCAATCAAGTGGGCTGCTTTGGCTTGGACAGTGTCAAGCTTGTTGAGTGTTGTTGTAGCTGCATTCATCCAGGCAAGTGGAGAGTGTTCCATCAAACTCCTGACTTATACCTTGTAGATGGTGGGCAGGCTTTGGAGAGTCAGGAGATGAGTTACTCACCACAGAACTCCTAACCTCTAACCTGCTCTTGTAGCCACAGTATTTATATGGTTAATTCAGTTTTTTCTGGTCAATGGTAACTCTCCAGGATGTTGATGATAATAGGGGATTCACGATGGTAATGCCTTTGAATGTCAAGGGGCGATGGTTATATTTTTTCTTGTTGGAGACGGTCATTGCCTGGCACTTGTGAAGTGTGAATTTTACTGCCACTTGTCAGCCTAAACTTGGATATTCTCCAGGTCTTGCTGCATTTGGACATGGACTGTTTCAGTCTGAGGAGTTGCGAATGATGCTGGACATTGTCCAATCTTCAGTGAACATCAATACTTCTGACCATTCATGAAGCAGCTGAAGATGGTTGGGCCTAGGACACTACCCTGAGGAACTCCTGCAGTGATGTCCTAAAACTGAGATGACTGACCCTCCAACAGCCACAGCCATTTTCCTTTGTACTAGGAAGACTCCAACCAGCAGAGTTTTCCCTCTGAATCCCATTGACTCCAATTTTGCTCAGGCTCTTTCAAATGCTTTGCTCGGTCAAATGC
The DNA here is from genome assembly GCF_017639515.1 of Carcharodon carcharias. Classification (NCBI taxonomy): domain Eukaryota; kingdom Metazoa; phylum Chordata; class Chondrichthyes; order Lamniformes; family Lamnidae; genus Carcharodon; species Carcharodon carcharias. The sequence continues at coordinate 83,561,857 of NC_054469.1, read as the reverse complement.
ACCTTGATGTCAAGGGCAGTCACTCTCACCTCACCTCTGGAGTTCAGCTCTTTTGTCCATGTTTGAACCAAGGCTGTGAGGTCAAGAGCTGAGTGGCCCTGGCAGAACATAAACTGAGCGGAAGTGAGCAGGTTATTGCTAAGCAAGTGCCACTTGATAGCACTGTTGATGTCCCCTTCCATCACTTTAATGATGATCAAGAGTAGACTGATGGGGTTGTCTTTAGCTGGGTTGGATTTGTCCTGCTTTTTGTGTACAGGATACACCGGGGCAATTTTCCACATAGTCAGGTAGATGCCAGTGTTGTAGTTGCACTAGAACAGCTTGGCTAGGGGCGTGGCAAGTTCTGTAGCACAAGTCTTCAGTACTATTGCTGGAATTTGCCAGGGCCCATAGTGTTTGCAGTATCTAGTGCATTCAGCCGTTTCTTGATAACATAGAGTGAATCGAATTGGCTGAAGACTGGCACCTGTGATGCTGGGGATCTCCGGAGGAGGCCGAGATGGATCATCCACTTGGTAATTCTGGCTGAAGATTGTTGCAAATGCACTGACGTGCTGGGATCCCCCATCATTGAGGATGGGGATATTTGTGGAGCCTCCTCTTCCAGTGAGTTGTTTAAATGTCCAACATCATTCGTGACTGGATGTGGCAGGACTTCATAGCTTAGGTCTGATCCATTGGTTGTGGAATCACTTAGCTCTGTCTATAACTTGCTGCATATGCTGTTTGGGACGCAAGTGGTCTTGTGTTGTAGCTTCACCAGACTGACACCTCATTTTTAGATATGCCTGGTGCTGCTCCTGGCATGCCCTCCTGCATTTTTCATTGAACCAAAGGACCAAATAAAATCCACACAATAAACAACTAACAAGGAAGAAATAAGTAATTGATAGAAATATTCAAAATGTATTTTGAAAATGCTTCTAACCATCCATCATTGTTTCTCAAGAACCGAAGGATAAAATACTAGAGGTGGTGCCATAGTGGTATTGTCACTGGACTTGTATTCTGGATCCTCATGGTAATGCTCTGGGGATCTGGGTTTAAATCCCACCACAGCAGATGGTGGAATTTGAATTCACTATAAACCTAGAATTAAAAGTCTAATGATGACCATGAAACCATTGCCAATTGTTGTAAAAACCCATCTGGCTCACTAATGCCCTTTAGGGAAGGAAATCTGCTGTCCATACCTGGTCTGGCCTACATGTGGCTCCAGACCCACCAGCAATATCCTTGACTCTTAAATGCCCTCTGAGCAAGGGCAGTTAGGGATGGGCAATAAATGCTGGCCTAGCCAGCAATACCCGCATCCCATGAATGAATAAAAAAATTCTAATACAATATAGACAAATTATTAAATTTTAAATCTGTGTAATATTTGTTTCTTTCTCAAAGGCCTGAAACTTGCACTTTGCTATGATCCCAGAGCTGGTATCGTCTTCCCTGTTGATATCGAGACTCAACCAGTTGGTGACCACAGGTCTCACTGTCACACTCGCTACAGTTCCCGGAATGTACCACTGTCAATCTACACAATTTCAAAATTTGTAGATCACGTAGGATGCATGGCTCATATGGCAGAATCAGCTCAACCAGTCTATGCTGCTTATGCTCCACCCGAGACTCCTCCCATCTTTCCTCATTTAAATCTATCATGTATCCATATTATTTACTCAAACCATTTGCTACAATAGGGAGTTCGACATTATTGCAGTTCCTGGGGAAAGAATTTCTTCTGAATTCACTATTGGATTTCTTGGTGACTATCTTATATTGATGGCCTTTGGTTATGCTCTTCCCCACAAGAAAAAAAAAAATTGGGCAGGATTTTTCAATCAGCGTGCGGGGGCGGACCCAACACACTGACATGTAAAATGACGCATGATGATGTTGGGCGTGCGTCCCAACGTCATCGCACAGTTCTGCGATATTTTGTTCAGCAGGCGTGCACCAGAGTCGACTGCATGCCTACTGAAATGTAAATGGCCTATTAAGACCATTAACAAAGTAATTATTGCAATTGTTAATGCTGCCCATCCAACCTTAAGCTTGGTAGACAGGCGAACATAGCATTTTTTAGGAAACTTCATCCACGAGCAGGATGAGGTTTCCTAAAGCTTCCAATAAAAAAAAAATTCATATATATAAAACATGTCCCATCTCACGTGACCGTGTCACATGAGGGGAAATATTTAAATAACTTTTAAAATCCTTTATTTAATTATTTTAATATCGATTCAATCTCCCTGGGGCAGCTCCATGCCTCAGGGAAATTGAAGCGGTCTTTCACACGCATGTGCAAAAGAGCGCTGGCCCTGACTCTCCTTCCTCCCCCTGCTTGCACAGATAGTGCTGAGCACTACGGCATGTGTATTACAGTGGGAGGGCCTTAATTGGCCCGCCCATGTAAAATGGTGGCGCGGATCCAATCATAGTCAGCGATCGGCTCCTCAAATGCCCCTGCCGCTCCTGCCATAAAAAATTCAGGCCATTTTCTCTTTATTGACTCAATCAAAACCTTTTGTGATTTCAAAGACCTCTACTAAGTTAGTCCTCAGCCTTAATTTTTCAAGAGAAAAGAGACCCAGCCTGTCAATCCTTTCCTGATATGTACACCCACGCATGTGGTATCATCCTTGTAAATCTTCCCTGCACCGTCTCCAGTGTCTCTGTATCGTTTTTATAATATGGTGACCAGAACTGGATCGAGTATGTGGTCTAACCAAGCTTCAATACAGGTTTTGCATAACTTCCCTACCTTTCATTTTTATCCCTAGAAATAAATCCTAGTGCTTGGTTTGTCTTTTTATGACCTTGCTAACCTGTGGCTTTTAGTGTTTGGTGCATTTCTACTCTGAGATCTTATTAATTATTAATTCCTGATTTTACTAATTGAATTTAAATTCCATCAGTTGCCATGGTGGGATTTGAACCTGTGCCCTCAGACAATTAGCCTGGGCTTCTGAATTACTAGTTCAGTGATATTACCACTATGCACCATCTCCCCGCAAATTGTCTTGACCTTATCGATGATCTTTCGAAAATCCAGATAAATTACATCTACTGAATTACCACTGTCTACAACAGAGACGACACAAGATGTGGAAGTATTGTGAACTGTGAGGAGGAAAGTGATAAACAAAGAAAGAATGAGGAAATAAGACAATACAAAATAAAGGTTACAATTCTATAGGGGGACCTTAAGTGCACAAATCATTGAAGATGGCAGGTAGGCTGAGATGACAATTAAAAAGGTATACATGATCCTGAACTTTATAAATTGAGTCATACAGTACAAAAGCAAAGAAGTTATGATGAACCTTTATACAATTCTGGTTAAGCCTAAACTGGAGTACTGTGTGTAATTCTGGGCACCACACTTTTGAAAGGACATGAAGACATTTGAATGCATGCAAGAAAGATTTGTAAGAATGGTTCAAGGCATAAGGGATTTCAGTTACGTGGATAGATTGAAGAAGCTGGGTCTGTTTGCCTTAGAGAAGGGAGGGATCTAGAGAGAATAGATAGTGAGAAACTGTTCCCATTGGTAGAAGGTTTGAGAACCAGAGGGTACCAATATAAGGTGACTAGCAAAAGAAGCAACGGCAACAGGAGGAGAACCTTTTCTGACCAGCGAGTGATTAGAATCTGGAATGCCTGAGAGTGTGCTGGGGGAGGGTTCAATTATGGCTTTGAAAAGCAAATTGGACAATTATCTGAAGAGAAAAGGTTTGCAGGCTACAGGGAAAAGGCAGGGGAATGGGAAGAGCTGAGCTGCTTTTGCAGAGACCCAGCTCGGATACAATGGGACAAATGGCATCCTTCTTTGAGTAACTATTTCATGATTCCAACTTTCAGCATATACTACATTCACTCAACAGTACAAAACCCATAATGCATCTGTTTCTTTGAAGCCTATCCCCCTAGTGACAATAATGCTCAGAATGCCTTAAGGCATGTGCCACATTGTGCTCCACCTGGACAGGGCACACGATTTACAATCATGAAGATAAACTACATTTTTTTCAGATGTAAGACGCATCTTGGAAAGACGAATAAGATACCAGAGGGCAGAATTTTTCCCTTGATGGTCGGGCGGGCCCCACCGGCTTGGCGGTGGGCGGGCAGCCAAGCGCCGCTGCCAAAACAGGTCCCACCGCCATTTTAAGTGCACGGGCCAATTAAGGCCCGCCCAGCCGACGGGAAGCACTATGCGCTTCCTGTGCAGGGGCGGGAGGGGGGATTCCCCAAATGCCAGAGTGTGCTCTTTTGTGCACGCACACAAAAGAGTGCAATCTCCCTGAGACTAAGTGCAGTCTCAGGGAGATCGCTGAAAGTGTTTGAAAGTTTAAAAATAGAAAAATAAAAAAATTAACATGTCCCCCTCACGTGACAATGTCACAAGAGATAGGTCGTGTTAATAAATATCACAGAAACTTTATTAAAGTTTTTTAAAACTGACATGAAGCCTCATCCCGCCGGTGGATGAGGTTTCATGTTTTTTCAGAAGCCCGCTGGGGCTCCTGGCCTGCCCGCCAACCCGCAGCTGATCGTGCTGTCCCCCCACCTTCCTGAATATTTAAATGGGGCGGGATGATGTCTGGGGTTCCTCCCGATGTCATCCTGCGTCATTTTTGCGTCGGCGAGCGGGCCCCGCCCCCAACTCAACAACGGGAAAATTCTGCCCAGAGTTTTTTGTGATTAACAGCAAAACAGTTATTTGTAGGCCACCCGCTTGTAGGTGTTGCTCCCTATTCGGTTCAAATTCATGGACTACATAGTGGGAAAACCATCAAAATATTTAAATTAGCTGATCTCACTTAATGGGGCAATGCCAGCTTGGAGCGCCACAGTTACACATGCCAAAAAAATCACACTGTCAACCTCCTACTTAATAGAAGCGTTTTTCAAAAGGATTTGTTTGGGACACAAGTCAAATACTATCCTTTGTGTCAATGGACATGTTTGTGTGTGCATATAACATATATAACATAAAAATGCAATGAATAATACTGATCTTATAAAATACCAGATTCATCAGCTCATTATGAATGGCACACAGATGTACTTGTTTACAGTGTTAATATATGCACTGCACAAGATATCCACTCCTGGCCGCAGGGTGTGGCTCACATGATTTACACCTTCGCTATACCACAAAATATTCAAAGGAAAGAGAGTGCAAATCAGAGATTGCACATTCCCTCACCTGCATTGTCTACCAATGTGGCCTAACTTTGGGAGCACAGGAGTTCTGAATTTACTCTGTTTACAGACTATGAGTTCTAAAAGTCTGTGATGGTCCCTCAATATGTTCAGCTGGCATACTGTGTTCAGTTCTTGGCACCACGCTTTAGGAAAGATGTGAAGGCATTGGAGAGAGTGCAGAAATAAAGCTAACATGCAAGTGCAGCAAGCAATTAGAAGGCAGGTGGTATGTTAGCCTTTACTGCTAGGGGATTCGAATACAGAAGGAGCTCTGAAGTACCGTTTGCAGTTTTGGTCTCCTTACCTAAGGATATATGTCAATAGAGGGAGTGCAACAAAGGTTCACCAGACTAATCCCTGGAATGGCAGGATTGTCCTATGAGGAAAGATTGAGGAGACTGGGCCTGTATTCTCTAGAGTTTGGAAGAAGTGACCTCATTGAAGTGTACAAAATTCTTACAGGGCTTGACAGTTTGGATACAGGAAGGATGTTTCCCATATATGGGGTGGTCTAGAACCTGGGGACACAGTCTCAGAATAAGAGGTAGGCCATTTATGACCAAGATGAGGAGGGATTTCTTCAGTCAGAGGGTGGTGATTCTCTATCCCAGAAGACTGGAGGCTCAGTCATTGAATATGTTCAAGGCAGAGGTTGATAGGTTTCTAGCTACCAATGACATTAGGGGATACGAGGATAATGCGGAAAGATGGCATTGAGGTAGAAGATCAGACATGATCTAGTTGACTGGCTGGACTAGCTAGAGGGGCCAAATGGCCTACTCCTGCCCCTAATTTCCTATGTTCCTAAATGATTCACAAGAATGGTTCCAGGGATAAGAAACTTCAGTTATGAAGACAGATTGGAGAAGTTGGCATTGTTTTCCTTGGAGCAGAGAAGGATGAGAGGAGATTTGATAGAGGTATTCAAAATCATGAGAGGTCTGGACAAAGTAGGTAGGGAGAAAATGTTCCCACTTGTGAAAGGATTGAGAATGAGAGGGTGCAGATTTAAAATAATTGGTAAAAGGAGCAAAAGTGACAGGAGGAAAAACATTTTCAGGCACGAGTGGTTGGGGCCTGGAATGCAATGCCTTGAGAATGTGGGGGAGGCAGGTTCAATCGAGGCATTCAAAAGGGAATTAGACTGTTACTTCAAAAGAAAGAATGTACAGGGTTATGGGGAGAAGGAGGAGGAATGGCACCATGTGAATTGCTCATTCAGAGAGCTGATGTAGACCACGATGGGCTGAGTGGCCTCTTTCTGTACTATAACAATTCTGTGATTCTGTGATATGAGGATTTATTTATTTCAAATTATTTTATATATATGCACTGGAAGACCCCAACATGTGCTGGAGTGCCTGAACAGTGCTCCAGTTGTGCAGTACCTGCTTGGAATGGCCATGGAAGTGGAGTTCTCATTTAAAAAAATAGAAGTTTTTTTTTGTTCTGTGGCCCATACCCACCCTTCCCTTTCCCAGTCTGCACCACTTTCCCTTTGCTCTAGGTTAAAATGTTGGTGTTTCATGGGCAGCCAGCAGCACCTTACTGGTTACTGGTACCTAAAACTCTAACTCCTGGCTTATGGCTTTCACAGTGCATCATGAGCTGCACATCAATAAAAAATACGCATGCTATTTAAGGGGCAGTAGCCTGACGGCATGCACTTTGTTGTGATCTGTTCTGGACTCCTTCATCAAAGAGCAATTTTCTTCCTACGAAGAGGGCAAGTTATTTCTTTTAAATTTATAAATAATGGTGTTTGCAATTCTACAGTGAGAGTGCCAGACTTGAGAAGTATGGCCAGGATTTTACAGCCCCTCCCACCCGGGGGGATATTACAGTCCCGCCAAACGGAATGGAGATTTAAATAGCTCGCCGGGGGGAGGACACACCGCGGTGGGGCTGTAAAATCCTGGCCTATGAAATATATTGAGTTGAGGTAGCATATGGGAAGGCCATAGGCATCTCTTGGGACTTAAGTCATTGGTGTCAGCTCTTTCCTCGCTATTCCTGTATCTTTTATCCTGTGCACTATTAATAAAGATCACTTTATTGTTATTTGGGCAGAGGTAGCTACTTGCCATTTACCAACAACAACCTCCAATTGTAATTCTAACCATTTAGTAACTGGTCAGTTGAGTTACAGGTTATCTACTCGAGAACATATTAAACATAGCTCTCTGCATCCTACTAAAAAATGCTGCATTATTGATAAGAGGAAGAGGGAAAAAAAGAGAAAGAGATGAAAATGTGTTTTTAATTCACAGATGTATAAGCTGCTCCTTATTGTTCAAACATAAATGGCCAGTGTTAGCATCAAAATGTTACTATTCAACGTACATATGCTGTATAGCTGACTCTAACCTTCGATGCTGTTGCTCTGTCCTGCAGCTGACTCTTCATTTACCACAGTCCTTTCCGATGCTTGGGCTGCATGCTCTCCTGGCCACTGAATAATGCTGTCTACTTGCTCCCTCTCACAGTACTCAGGGCTATGTCCTGAATCTGGCGCTGACTCAAATGCACTGTTTTCATCCTCCTCTTCTTCTTGTGAAGAGAAAACTGTACTTTCAGACAACCGTGCGCTGTCAATTGAGGAGAACCTTGTATGGTTTGAGGAGAAGTGATTTGTACCATCATAGCAGGAAGTGCTTTGGTAGGAAGTGCTGTAACAAGAGGTACTGTAACAGGAAGTGCTGTAACAAGATGTACTGTAACAGGAAGTGCTGTAACAGGAAGTTCTACAACATGGTGTATTACAGATGTCCCATTCATTATTTACCTGCTGTGCAGTATTTGTCTCAGTCTCACTTTGATTTCTTTGTTGATCTTTCTCTAGAATCTGATCTAACTCAGAAAGATGTTCAACTGATGCACTGCGAGGCAACATCCTTCGCCCGACATTGCTGGGCTCACTTGAGACACTACTAGTTTCAGGCTCTGGTGTATCTCTTTCACTAGGTGCATTTTTGTCCTCAGGTTCTTTTTCCAGTGGCTCCAAGGAAGCAAATTTGTTATTTATCTCTTCAGGTGCATCATCGCCATCTAGCTGAGCAGAAGGCAAGCTATGCAGCAGGCGATGCAGTGTAATGTAGTGGGTCCGAGGAGTTTCTGGCTCCCCTGAACCACAAGCTGAGGCAATCACAGATTCCAGCTCGGACACCGGCAGCGAGAATGGCCTAATTTTCCTCCTTACTGTTCTTCTCAATATCAATGTACTGTCTTCCTGCCGAGGTAAAGCTTCGCTATTGTCAACACCAGTTTCATTCCCTTCTACTTGACAGATATCTTCAGCAACAGCTTCGACATCAAGTACTGACTCACCAGAACACACACCTTCTACTTGAGTGACAGTGGTATCCTCTACCCTTTCAGTCTCAGAACTTCCATCCAAAACAGAGTCAGCTTGAGGTTGAGATAAATCAGTAAGGGAAGGCTGAGAAACTTTTGGTATAGACTCCCCGAGATCCAATGTATCTATTGGGAAAGGATTCTCTTTGTCGTGCTCATTAACTCCATTCTCATTCTCAATGGTTTGATCTAATTCACTGACTGGTGAACTCACAGCATTCCTACTGTCTGGACTCTTTAAATCCATGCCATTCATATGGCTTTCACTTTCATTCAATTGCTCAACCACTTCTGTTGCCAAGTTTGTAGCACCAGCTCTCTGGGACTCACTGCAAGCCTGCTTTGTTAAGTCCATCATCTGATTTTCCTGCTGTTCAGCTGATCCTGCTTCGTTACTGGCTGAAATATCTTCATCATCTAGCAAGTGTCAGATACAAAAATTAGCAAACAAAAGCACCTCAACATAGATTGTCTGTATACTTACATTTATTTTGAAAACAACAAATGCTGGAAATATTAAGTACTGGTAAAAAGGAAAGACAGATCACAAGGGTGATTAAAGAATACTGCCTACACTTCTCAGCAGCACATAGTGTTCCACACATATTTATTCATTTCTACATCTATCCCTATAACCTATAAAATCAATACTTAGGCCTTTAGGACATGGGCCCAAAGAAATGACTGAAATCTACTCCCTACCACTTGGCGTTATTAGTTCACAGTAATATTCTTTATAGAGAGAAGGTGGTCAGCTCTACGGAGGGGAGATGTGTCTCTGAATGAACAACCTTTGAGGATTAGGAAGTAATTATGCAGTAATTTCATCAGGACAGAAGCATAATTAAGTCTAAAGAGTTGGAGAGATTGTTGGGAAAGAATTGCTTTAGCTGGAGTGAGGTGTGACAGGCGGCCACAATCCACAGTCCAAAAATTTTGGATGAAGGAAGGAAGGGATTGGCCTCATCCCCTCCCCATTGGCTCATGAAACAGTTGGATTAGAGACCACATTTTGGTTTATGGTTCTGCTCCTCCTGGCTCCACAAAAACGCTTCCACAAAGCATCCAGGGTCTTTTCATGAGTGGCCACCACATCTCATGCATTTGTACATGAAAATTACAAACAAGGTGCTACAGCTGGTACAGGACTCCAGTTTAAAACCGGCCTGTCGTGTGGAACATTTTCAAAGATGGTTAGAAGCATTTGGTGGCAGTTAATTTGGCAGCTACAGGAATAGGGTGCTGAGTACTAACCAGGCCATCTAATCATCACACCTATACATACTAGTTTTGTTCTATTTTAAGAACATAGGAACATTAAAAAAGCATAGAACAGGAAAAGAGCATTAAAGCTCTTCCGCCACCATGTATACTCAGCTCTCTCATGGATTCTACCCAACTCGTTCACTCTTCTGATCGTTATACTGATTACAGATGATTCTCTGTTTTGATTCCTGAGAACGTGCTCTGCAGATTTATGCCCAGAATTTTATGGCCCTGTCACGGTGGGAACAGGGCCATGAAATGTGGCGAGCCACTCTAAACTCGATTGACTTCGGCGGGACCATAAAATCCAGCCGGGTGTAAAATTCCGCCCATAAAGTGATGGGCAGATCAAGCAGAACCCAGCCAGTAACACACTCCAATTCCACTCGTTTATGAGTACTTCAACAAAGTTCTTTCTGGTTTCGTCAAAGTCAAACTAAATTAAATTAAATTACTTTCTCCCAACAGTGACTGGATCTATTGTGATGTCTTTCTAAAATATCCTGCCAAAATCAGATGAATCTCTGTAATCAGATTTTGGTTTAATGTGTTAATAAGTAAACAGCAACCTTGATGGATTGAAGATGTTATCTCAAATCGAAACTGCAGCTGTCCGCTAACATGGTCTGTTGGCAGCCTTCGACCCAATGTATAGCTCACCACCCTGTCCCTGAAAGAAAACAAACATGATTATAGGACTCTCCCCACATGAATAATAAAGCAGGATGTTGGCATTTTACTACATCAGTTTGAAACTTGGCCAATGACTTTTTTATGCTTGAAGCATGCAGTAGGGAAATGTAGCACATTCCCATGGAATGTGTTTTTTGGTAAACGTCGGGAAGGTACTGGATGGCAAGCAGTTGCATAAATGGCACTTAAAATTCTCCTTTGTTTGATAGCTATCAAGTAAGCTCAACCAATTAAGCAGATGGGCTACATTATTCACTTGATAGGTTTCTTGTCAGTGAAATTCACAGAGAAAAACCCCATTGTCATTTTTTTTTCTTCTATTACTTGACAGATATGTAAAATGTCCTCCATGGACTGTGCACTGCATCAGCCATTTTGCACTTCCATTTGGGCCTTGCACTTCCACAGATAGCACTGCAACCAAAAGGGAAAAATTCAACAGTTGGTCCTGAGGGCGGTGAATGTTAACTCACAACATATATTTGGAAAGTTATATTTGTATTTCTGTTTGTAATTTAAACAGTTTATGCTTAATTAATATATACGTGATTGCATGTTGAACAGGTACCTAAAATAAAAATAAAAGCAAAAAACTGCAGATGCTGGAAATCCAAAATAAAAATACCTGGAAAAACTTAGCAGGTCTGACAGTATCTGCGGAGAGGAACACAGTTAACGTTGAATCCGTATGACTCTTCAACAGAACAGTTCTGTTGAAGAGTCATACGGACTCAAAACGGCGAGCGGGGAAGCAGGGCCCACTCGCCGACATGTCAAGTGAAGCAGGGTGACGTCAGGCTGAACTCCCGACGTCATCCCGCCTCATTTCAATTTTTGGGTCAACGGGGGTGCAGCCAAATCAGCTGTGCGCCCGACGACCTGTCAACGGCCAAGTGAGGCCATTTAAAAAGCAATTGAACTCATTAAAGGACCTGCCCGTCCAACCTTCAGGTTGGCAGACAGGCCGGGAGACCTGACAGGCTTCAGAAAAAGCATGAAACCTCATCCAAGCGCGGGATGAGGTTTCATGTAGGTTTCTAAAAATTCAACAAGAGTTTAATTTTTAAAGTGATGGACATGTCCCAACTCATGTGACAGTGTCACATGAGGGTTCATGTCAGGGAAATTTTATTTTTCTATATTTACCATTTTTGAATTTGGCGCCAATCTCTCTGAAGCAGCACTTAGCTTCAGGAAGATGAGTGTGCTCTCGGCTTAGGGAATCCCCCCGCTCCCTGTGCATAGCGCTTCCTGGCAGACCTGGCCCGCCCACATAAAATGGCAGCACGCCCCCAACTGGGGGCACCGAACAGAGGCACACCCGCACGTGTCCACACCTGAACTTCTCCCCCAACGGTGGGGGGGGGGGCGGAATTCTGCCCTATCGGTTTTTGAATTACATGAGGTTATCAAACTAACTGATTACAGTAACCACAGCTGAAAGATAGGAATGAATACAAAAGTACAAGAGTTATAAATATTACTAAGAAATCAAAATGCATGTGGATTTTGTGTCACGTGATATGCAAATTGTGAGCACTCAACACCAGATAGTTGAAACTTCTAGCTATCATTACTGTGGAAAGATTACCACATATTCCACAACAAACTCTGCTGACTGCTTTGAGGTACCTGACAGACTTACCCCTTTCTCCACAACCACGTAAGAGACAGGTTGCTTGTGTTACCAGATAAATTGATCTAACCTTGTAACTGTATAAGTTTATAGCCAATTTGAAGAACAACTCTCAGAAGCTATCTACAGCTTTTCAAGCTTTACGCAAAATGTCTGCTTCATTCTTGGCACACATGGTGGACAAAATTCAACGCCCACCCCTGGTAGTGGGCTAGGAAAGTTGGGGGGGAGCAAGGAGGGGTGGTGACAGGTGCCATTAAGTCATCAGGGAAGGCCTGGGGTGGAGAGTTTTGCTTTCCCAACTCTCCCCCTATAAGGCTTTTAAGTGGCAGGTAGCCAGATTGGCCTGAATGTCATTTGGCAAGGTGACCCAGTTAAAGCTGGCAGCCTTCCTGTGGGCTCAGGGGCTCTCCTGATAGGGCACAAAGGGCACCCACAGAATACGGCCACCCCTGCTAAAAGAATCTCCCTCAGTCCTCCACAACAACCAGCCCACCCCCAGGTTCTGGTGAGCCCCACCAAATTACCTGCACTCTGGGGCTTGCTCATTGCTGGTTGGTCCGGGTTTGGCTGCAATCCCAACAGTGGCCACTGTTCCTGCTGGTGCTGCTGGGACTGAAGACCTGATGGGCTCTGATTGACCAGCAGTTCTTGGATGCAGGATCTTTGCCTTTAAAGGCATGGAAGCCCGCATAGCAGGCAGCTAATCGTCTGATATACATTTAATGCCACCGGGGGTTTCCAAAAGTGGCCCTGGTTGGGTTGCTCCCAGCTTTCTAACCGGAGGTCAGTGCCACTGCTGCAGCCATTAAATTCAACTCAGTGTTTATATATCATTACTGACCAGATACATTGTTAATAAATCATCACATCTCCTCTTCTTCCAGGAAACTTCATTAAATTAAACTCAAAATTCAACTAATTGCAAACATTAAATATGGGAGTCATTATTATATAACCATTTTAGGACTATGCAGACTTGTTTGTGTGGAGGGTAAATGCTAACATGCACTGTAGCTTCTACATATTGCATTGTTGTAAGTCTAATCTACCAATAAGCTTATGGATTCTGCCATCGTATCTCCATTCTGGTTCGTTCAGCTTTAGTTTGTTTTGTTTCACTATCCTCAGGTGAAGTCTGTTGTTCCAGTGTTGTTTTGTTTCTTCAATTGGCTCTTCTTCCGCTGGCTTCCTTTTCCCAAATAAAATATAACCCAATGAGGAAGAAAGATGGTAAGAGGGGGAAAAAGCATCCATGGCTAAGCAAGGAAGTTAAAGATAACTTAAAGGCAAAAACTAAGGCATACCAAATTGCAAAGGTCAGTGGCAGGCTGGAAGATTGGGAAACTTTTAAAGATCAACAAAGGGTTACTAAAAAATAATAAAAAGAGCAAAGGTAAATTATGAAAGAAAACTAGCGCAAAATGTAAAAACTGATAGCAAAACTTCTACAAGTATATGCAAGGAAAGAGAGTAGCTAAAGTGAATGTCGGTCCCTTGTAGGATGAGACTGGAGAGTTAATAGCGGGGAACACAGAAATGGCAGAGACGCTTAATCAATATTTTGTCTCAGTTTTCACAGTGGAGGACATTAGTACCACCTCAATAGTAACAGATAGTGCAGAGGATATAAAGAAGGAGGAATTTAGAACAATTACCATCACTAGAGAAAAAGTACTGAGCAAATTATTGGGTTTAAAGGGTGAGAAGTCCCCAGGACCTGATGGCCTACATTCCAGGGTCTTAAAGGAAGTGGCAGTGGATATAGTGGATGCATTGGTAATAATATTCCAAAATTCCCTGGATTCTGGAAAGGTTCCAGTGGATTGGGAAAATGCTAATATAATGCCCTTATTCAAAAAGGGGGCAGGCAGAAAGTAGGAAACTATAGACCAGTTAGTTTAATATCTGTCGTTGGGAAATTGTTAGAAACCATTATTAAGGAAGTAGTAATGGGGCATTTGGAAAGTCAAAATGCAATCCATCAGAGTCAGCATAGTTTTATGAAGAGTAAATCATGTTTGGCTAATTTGCTAGAGTTCTTTGAAGATGTGACAAGCAAAGTGGATAATGGGGATCCTGTAGATGTAGTATAGCTGGACTTCCAGAAGGCCTTTGATAAGGTGCCGCACAAAAGATTAATACACAAGATAAGATCACACGGTGTGAGGGGTAATATATTAGCTTGGATAGAGGATTGGCTAACCAACAGAAAGCAGAAAGTTGGGATAAATGGGTCTTTTTCTGGATGGCAAGCTGTAAATAGGGGGTGCCACAGAGTTCGGTCCTTGGGCCCCAACTATTTACAATCTATGTGAATGACTTGGATTCAAGGATAGAAGGTGCTATAGCTAAATTTGCAGATGACACCAAAATAGGTGGGAAGGTAAGTTGCAATGAAGAAATAAGAATTTTACAATTGGATATGGACAGGTTAGGTAAATGGGCCAAAATTTGGCAGATGGGGTTTAACGTGAGGTTATCCATTTTGGTTGGAAGAATAAAAAGGCGATTTATTATTTAAATGAAGAGAAACTTCAAAACGATTCAGTGCAGAGGGATCTGGGTGTCCTCATGCATGAATCACTGAAAGCTAGTGTGCAGGTACAGCAGGTAATAAGGAAGGCAAATGGAATTTTGGCATTTATTGCTAAAGGAATAGAGTAAAAAAAAGGGAAGTGTTGTTGCAACTGTACACGGCATCGGTGAGACCGCACCTGGAGTACCGTGCACAATTTTGGTCCCCTTACTTGAGGAAGGATGTGGTTGCATTGGAGGCAGTTCAGAGGAGGTTCGTTAGATCGATTCCAGGGATGCAGGGCTTGTCTTATGAGGAGAGATTGAGCAGTTTAGGCCTATACTCGCTAGAGTTTAGAAGGATGAGAGGAGATCTAATTGAGGTGTATAAGATTCTAAAGGGGAATAGACAAAATAGACGTGGAGCAGATGTTTCCCCTTATGAGGTATTCTAGAATGAGAGGCCATAGTTTTAGGCTAAGAAGTGGTGGATTTAATCAGAGATGAGGGTTGTGAATCTATGGAATTCACTATCTCACAGTGCAGTGGATGCCGGGAAGCTGAATAAATTTAAGGAGGAGGTAGACAGATTTTTAATTAGTAATGGGCTGAAAGGTTATGGGGAGAGGGCGGGAAATTGGAGTTGAGGCCGAAATGAGATCAGCCATGATCATATTGAATGGCAGGGCAGGCTCGAGGGGCTGAATTGCCTACTCATGCTCCTAGTTCTTACGTTCTTATGTTCCTCCTTTCTATGTTTCGATGAGGTAGTTCCTTCTCGATTGTAATGTAACTTAAGACATTAGCACCTAACATTTATACAGAACAATTGCAAGTTTCCGTTCACTGTGCTCAGGTAAATGCAGGCTTGCTGGATTTCCAAGTAGTATTTTTTAAAGGATCAAATCCTTGATCATAGTACTTTGCTTAGTTACTGACATTTAGATCAGTTGCCAATGAGTCAAAGGTTGTGGGGTCAAGCTCCACTCAAAGACCTCTGTGTATAATCTGTATAGTACCGATGGAGTGCTGCATTGACAGAAGTGCCACCTTTTAGATAAGATGTTAAACCAAAGCCTGGTCTCCCTACTCAGGTGAATGTAAACGATTCTGTGCCATTATAAGTAAGGGGTACCCCTAGAATCCTGGCCAATGTTTATCCCTCAACCAATACCATCAAAAAATTAGGATTACCTGATGTTTACTAAATGTAAAGTAATAGGACTTTGCAAATTGGCTGGTGTGTTTCCTACAGGACAACAGATTATTTCAAAAATAGTTAATTGGTTGTGAAGTGCTTTGAAGATGTGAAAAGCCTTACATCAATCCATTCCTTTAGTTTATTTAAGCTGTTGTAAAACACCTTACATAATTTGTAGCTAATGCAGTACTGAAGTGGGAAGTGTAGTTGGCTCTCTATGGGACATCAACAATCGCACTCATGACATTGCAACTTTCTACCTCTCCTGAGCACTTGGCATTTACATATCATTCCATCTCTGACCACTAGATGGCTGCATAAAACTTCTGTACATCATTCCACTACTAAAAGGCTGCACTCCTCGGTGATTGAGACTGAACATTGCCTGTTAAGGCCCGAAACATTGAACTGTACTGTTTATTTTCATGATAGACAGGAATGCGTGACTTATTATGAGCTGAGTGTAGTAGATGTCACTTCATCAAGTCTTTTTCCTAAGGATTAGCCAACAGCACTTTAACTCTAATTGGAAACTTGATGATGATTTGGGACTGGATTTTACCACCTTCCATCCCACCTCTGAGCTGTCCCTGAAGTTGGCAGCCCGGCTGCCATTTTGAAATAAATAATTAACCATCAATTGAGCTTGGTACCACACCAATTTGTGGGGAGATGGTGGCTTAGTGGTAATATCACTGAAAGCGTAATCCCAAGGCCCAGGTTAATGCTCTAGGGGGCACAAGTTCAAATCCCATCACAACAACTGGTGCAATTTAAACTCAGTGAACAAAATTTTATATAAAGGTAGTCTCAGTAATGATGACCATGAAACCATTGTCGATTGTTGTAAAAACCCATCTGGTTCACTAATGTCCTTTAGGGAAGGAAATCTGACATCTTTACCTGAAATGGCCAGGGAAATGAGAGATGGGGAATAAATGCTGGCCTTGCCAATGATGCCTACAATGTAAGAACGAATAAATGAAAAAAAATTTGATTGCCTATACTATAATACATACATGGGCAGGAGGGCGGGAGTGGGCCAGCTGTTTTTTTAAGCAAAGCCATGGCTGTCTTTACGAAGGATCTGGTACCTAAAGGGTTAACATGAGACTGAGCATTGTACCACTCACACAGTGATGTGACAAGGCACATGACCTAGAGCTAGGGTCAATCTAGAGACGAGTAGCAATGTGTAAGGACCTAATACGAAGTTCTCTCCATATCTACTATAAATATGTACATAGTTAAGTATTTTTAATAAAGATTTCCTTGTAACTTATCCAAGACTGCTTCATGGGATCCAAGCAGTATCATTCTAGCATAGCGACAACAGAATATGTCATGGTAACAGCAGTAGAATCCATCAATCACGAGGTCCAATTGCAGTCCCAACTTCTGGCATTGTTCGCAGAAGGAAAAAAAACAGTTCGGGCCAGTGCTCTTATTTCCCAATTTTTGCTGGTTTTCCATTTTAAGGTATACAAGCCCAGTTTGGACCAGTATTCTTATTTCCCCATTTTGACTGTTTTCTCGTTCTGGGTTGGGGCTGCCAGTGCTGCGGAGACAGCTCTTGAGGGTGGGATTTCCTCTCATTGAGGTACGGAAGTCCCACTCTCACCTCGTTCATGCCACTTATAGGCTGTTAATGTGAGCAGCCCTGTATAACGTAGGTCAGCTGGTGTCTAACATTACTTCCGGTGCAGGGGCAGGGGTGACCCCCACCCCTCCCCCCAACTACCGTAAAATTCAGGCATTGATTTCCACAGAAGGCTGGTAAACCTCTCCCATGGATGGAAGAAACATGATAAAGTATTACTGAAAAATCAAACAATTTCTTCTCCTGCTGGGGATCATTTGTACAAAAGTACCATATTTTTAATATACTTCTGCATTCATATTATTTGTCAATAGGAGAAAGAGAAAGATTGTGTTTATAATTGGATCATTTAGTCAAAGAATGTGCTTAATCATGTTATAACCCTCACTGGACTGTACTGCACTTTGCTGTCTCACACCTACAAGGGATGTTGGATTCAGTCTTATTGCTTCAAAAACCACTTGCTTACCCTACAAACAATTCTGTAGAGGTGAATTAAGAAAAAATACTGTATGGATGTTCTCCTTGGCTTATTCCCCTTTTACGTGGCAAGTTCAACTGGTGTGGAAAAATGAATTCTAGGAAAAGAAATCTACCTGATATGCATGGGAGCATTGTACACAATATGGATATTACTGAGGGGGAGGAACATATACTGTGATTTTAAAAATTGCAGTTCTGATTTCTTAGGCTAGTCCCCACACAGTGTCCAAAGTAAGTCATTATGGGCGGTATTAAATGTAGGCAACGAGAATTTCCCCTGCTGGCTGGAGAGCTGGCAAGAGACCCTTGCCACCTCTTTTAGGGAAAGCCTGCCATATTAGGTGCCACTCAGACACTTAACTAGAAAGTGACAGGCCTTCCCTGGGATCAAGGACACTGGTAGTGCACATTCTGCCCCCCCATGAGCTGCCAGCCAATCAGAGGCTGGCAGCTCTATTGCATGGCAGAGCCTCGGGGGAGAGGGTGGCTGTTGCCGGCATAACACCTACCCAAGGCTTAGTATCAACGCTGGATCCCAGGCCACAGGTGAGCGATGATGGGAAAGGGTGGGGGGGCCGCATGGTTGGGGTCACAGGGCAGGGGGCATGGGGTCAACAGCAATGTTAAGGGGTGGCCCTCACTGGGTTCCCCCCCCCACCCCTTCCCAATGCTGGGTCCCCAATCAGGCATTAATTGTCCACTAATGGGACTTTATTATCAGCGGAGAGGGAAGGCTGTCCATGGGCCTTCTGCAATGGACTTAATTGGGATGGAGGTGGGTCTCCACCCACAACCCTCCCACCTAAGAAGAGTCATATGGACTTGAAACGTTAACTCTGTTCCTCGCTCCACAGATGCTGTCACACTAGTTGAGTTTTTCCAGCATTTTCTGTTTTTTATACTTTTTGGTAGGCCCAGTTAGGTTATAAAGCTTCTGTGTTCAGAATAAAATATTCTTAACATGCAAATATTTTGCTCACAATGTCATTAAAACTGAATGAAATATTAGAGGCAGTCTCTTAATCCAATTATGAAGACTGCATGCATTCATCCACTTATATTCAGACGATATCAATGATCTAAAACAGACTTTGGGAGGACTTTTAGAAATTCTAAACCAGACACTAACATGCTCACTTCCAATATTAACAAAGGTAAGTCGAGGGTGGTAATCAATCCACTCGCTGGAGGTGAGTCAGTCAGTAAAAACATTTAAGGAGGTTGTATACTTTTATTTTATCAAAGTTTTTATTTTTAGCCGATGGAGGTCATTTTTCCCTGGGTTTGTGAATCCTGGAAGGGGTAAAGGGTGGTGAGAAGGGCCAGATCCTTAAGGCAAGTGCATTTAGCACTGATTGTGGCCCATAAAGAGCAGGAGTTTTTCCTCCAGAACATTGATAAGGTTACAGCAAACACAATGGGGGACATTTATCCCTCCAAAACAGGTTCAATCATTTTATGCTAGCGATAAAGCAGCATGAAATATGCAGAAAGAAAACAATGATTGCAAAAAAAACAAAGTTGAGTAAGGCTACTAAGTTCCCCCTTTACACTAGAAAAACCTTAAAATCCCCTATTACAGCATCAAACTATTTCTTCAATGAAATCAAATTTTCACCCTCACTATCTTACAGATAAATCTATTCCACATAATGATTGCTCCGTGGACAAACATCTGGATAGTGTACTAAATTTAATTTTTATGAGTTTGGACCTTGCCCTATTCTCATCGCCTGGTTAGGAGTATCATTCTGGGTTTACCTTTTTTAATTACAGCCTTATATATATTTATACAATCAGCTCTCCATCTCCTCATTTCAAGGAAAGCCCAGATTTCTCTATTTTTTTCTGATAATTTAACCCTCTAACAATAGGGTCGAGTGGCATATTACCTAACATATCCTTTAAAAACTTCAACTTAGCTATTGGCAGTTAAAAACTGTTGTTGTAAGCCCAGCTGAGACCCAAGAAAAGACCCCAGAACTCTTGCAACCAAAGGTACTCAAGCCTAGATTGAATCAGAAAAACACCCCACTGACTCCATGGGGGCTCTGAAGATTTAAAAATCTCTCTTTATCTTTGGGCCTGTCTCTAAATTTCATGCTGGCCGTTCCGAACAGGCACTATTGATGGGCCATCACAAGAGCAGGCCACTCGCTCCAAATAAACAAATCACTTGGTTGCTAACGCAACCTGTGATAGGATCTGGAGCTCCTGATTTAGGCAGGCTTGGTGCTACTGCCAGTGGAGAAGCCCTTTGGATTTTTTGAGTTCTTTGCTTTTATGTTGAACTAATTTAAAGCTACTTAAATGGAGAACTTTTCTGCTTCTTGGGCATTTTTTTCAAATATCAGAGAGCTTAATAAAATCAGACACAATGGGGCCAATTAACATATTAGCTGCCACCCATTGGGCTGACGTTGTTTCTCAGTTATGGAACATGGAGGTCCTTTGTGAACTTTCAATCACAATGTAGGCAGCCAGCCTGTAGTAAGCTGGCATCCCGTGCACAAAGCGTGTAAAAGCTCATGAAAGACTGTCAATATATTTAAATTGGGAACCACTGCATAATGTGAACAGAGCAACCCTGTACAACACAGCAACATAAAGTAACCCAGCAGTAGCTCAAAGCGTTATGAAAATTATGACATCGTACAGGTAGCCAATAGCTTTCACTGGTCTCAGCAATCTGCTACTCCCAACATATTGGGTAGTGTTCCCTGCAGGTGTACTAGATTGTTTAACTGAACCACGGGAGCTTGTTGTGTGCATTTTGACTGTTATGTACCCTATATTGTAACAGTGACTGCA
Organism: Carcharodon carcharias; assembly: GCF_017639515.1. Classification (NCBI taxonomy): domain Eukaryota; kingdom Metazoa; phylum Chordata; class Chondrichthyes; order Lamniformes; family Lamnidae; genus Carcharodon; species Carcharodon carcharias. The sequence goes on along the minus strand of NC_054469.1, from coordinate 83,541,082 downwards.
TTTCAAAAGTACTTCATTGTCTGTAGAGCACTTTGGAATGTCCTGAGGCTTTGAAAGGTCCTATTTAAATGCAACTCTTTGTTTCTTTCTTTCTTTTGAATTGAACTCAGTTTATGGGGTGAGATCAATTCATTCAGACACAGCCACCACCACAGCAGCAGTGATCCCAGTGAGCAGTGCAGAACATCTGGAATCACATTTTGCTTTTAGACAATTTAAGATACGTTAAAGCAAGTACAGTGAGCATTTTTACTGTACAATACATTTAGACTACTTATTAATTCAACACATAGCATTAGCATAGAGCATTTACATTACACACAACTAAATATTTGCATCTGTCTATTGGAAAATTCAGTATTTCAGCATTATCCACCTTTTTCTCCTTTGCAGGTGGTGGTCTTTAAGCTAGATATTTAAGCATGGTTCAATTTTTTACAAGGAGTCCAGTGTGTTTATCTGAGGAATGGTGACTGTCAATACTGCTCATTTTTATCATGGTCCTGGCCATATTATAGCCCTTGCTAATTTTTATTATGGTCTGGCCCTGGGTACACCTACTACAATTTAGATTGCCACATTGATTTTAAAAATGTTTAATCGATTTATAAAAGATATTAAATAAGAACATAGGAAGTAGTGGCAAAAGTAGGCCATTTGGCCCTTCATGCCTGCTCTACCATTCAACAAGATCATGGCTGATCTACTACCTTAATTCTATCTTCTCCGCATCATCTTAATATCCTTCAATTTCACTAATACACAAAAATCCATTGATCTCTGTCTTGAATATACTCAATGACTGAGCTTACACAGCTCTCTGGGGTGGAGGGTTCAAAATATTCACAACCCTTTGAATGAAGAAATTTCTCCTCATCTCAGTCCTTAATAGACAACCTCTTATTCTGTGACTGTGATTTCCCTTGTTCTAGACTCCTCCCAACATCAATCCTGTCAAGTCCCATATATCTCAATGAGATCACCTCTCATTCTTCTAAATTCTAGGGAATATGGGTCTAGTCTACTCAATCTCTTCTCATTGCGCAATCCCTTCATCTCAGGAAATGGTCAAGTGAACTTTCATGGCCCCTCTGAATATCAACATTTCTCAGCCTTTCACCATTTCAAAATATTTTGCTTTTCCATTTTACCTACCAAAGTGGACAATGCCACACTTCTCCACATTTTTTTTCCATCTGTCACGTTCTTGCCTACCCACTTAACCTGCCTCTATCCCTTTGCAGCGTCTTTCTGTTCCCCTCACAGTGTACTTTCCCATGTAACGTTGTATCATCAGCAAACCTCAATACATTACATCCTGTCTCCTCATTTAAGCCATTGATAGAAATTGTGAATAGTTGAGTCCCAAGCACAGATCATTCTTCCCCATTCTTCCCAAGAGCCTGCCAAAATGACCTGTTTCCTGCTTTCTCTTTTCAGTCTGTTAATGCAACCTCAAACCATGCTAATATATAAGGCCAATACCATGAGCCCTAATCTTAGGTGATAACCTCTCATGTAACATTTTATTGAATGTTTTTGAAAATTACATAACCTACATCTACTGGTTTCCCCTTATCTACCCTGCTCAAAAAAGACTAACAGGTTTGGCAAACATGATTTCTATTTCATAAGTCCATGTTGACTATGCTTAATCATATGATTTTCTAAGTGCCCTGCTACCACATCCTTAGGACTAGCTTTGAGTGCATTCCCTACTACTGGTGTCAGACTAACTGGCTGTTGGCTGTTTCCTCCCTCCTTCCTTTCTTGAATAGTAGAGTTACATTTTCTACCTTTTAATCCATGAGAACCATTCTAAAATACAGTGAATTCTGTAAGATCAAAACCAAGGCAGTACTATTTCTGTAGCCATCTCTTTTAAAACCCTAGGATGTAGGTCATCAGCTTCTAGTTCCATTAATTTCTGCAATGCTATTTCTTTACAAATACTAATTTAACTGTTTCTCATTACTTCCAAAATATTTTTTGTGTCTTATACCGTGAAGACAAATATCAAGTTTTGTTTATTGTCTCTGCCATTTCCTTATTCCCCTTTATAATCTCCCCTATCTCTGCCTGTAAGAGACCCATATTTACTTTCACTAACATATTTCTTTGTACATACTGACTGAAACCTTTACAACCTGTTTTAAAGTATCTTTCTAGTTTGCCCTCTTATTCCATTTTCTCTCTATCAATTCCTTGGTCATTGTTTATTGAATTTGAAAGTTTTCTCAATCCTTAGGTTTGGCAACATTTAATCATTTTTTTTATTCGTTCATGGGATGTGAGCATCACTGGCTAGGCCAGCATTTATTGATCATCTCTAATTGCCCTTGTTCAGAGAGCATTTAAGAGTCAACCACATCGTTGTGGGTCTGGAGTCACATGTAGGCCAGATGTAAGATGTAAGGATGGCAGATTTCCTTCCCTAAAGGACATTAGTGAACCGTATGGATTTTTACAATAATCAGCAATGGTTTCCTGGTCATCATCAGACTTTTAATTCCAAATTCCTATTGAATTCAAATTTCACCATCTGCCATGGTGGGATTCAAACCCAGGTCCCCGGAGCATTAACCTGGGTCTCCAGAATACTAGTCACTGACAATACCACCACCTCCCCTAAATACTATCTAATACTACTTTTAGCTTCTCGTTAACCATAGCTGACCCACGTTACACATATGTTCTTTTATTCCTTAAGGAAATACTTATTTGTTGCAAATTACGAATTATACCTTTAAATGTTTGCCCTACTACTATCATATATTTTCATATGGGCTGGGATTTTCCGGCCCTGTCGTGGGCAGGACCCGGTGTGGGTGAGGCAGTGCCCCAGCCATTGACTTGTGGTGGGACCAGAGGATCATGGCAGCGGGCAGGTGCTTTCCCAATTTACCTTGGTTAACTCATTCCTCATACCTACATTGTTCGCTTTGTTCAGATTTGAGGCCCCAGTTTTGAATTTAATTAAATCATTTTTAAACTCAATATAAAATTCTATGACATTTTCATCACTCATGCCTAGAGACTTCTTGACTACAATGTTCTTAATTAACCCTGTCTCATTGCACAATACCAGTTCTAAAGTAACCTGTTTCCTGGTTGGTTCTTTAACATATGGATCTGTAAAATTACCTTGAATAGAATCCATGAACTCATTTTTACTATAGGTTTACTAGAATAATACCTGGAATGGGTGGGTTGTCTTATGAGGAAAGATTGTACAGGCTTGGCTTGTATCCACTGGAGTTTAGAAGAGTAAGATCTTTAGGGGTCTTGACAGAATTGATGTGGCAAAGATGGTTCTTCTTGTGGGAGAATCTAGAACTAGGGGTCACTGTTTAAAAACAAGGGGTTGCCCATTTAAGACAGAGATGAGAATTTTTCTCTCTCAGAGGGTTGTGAGTATTTGCAACTCTCTTCCTGAAAAAGCAGTGGAAACAGAGTCTTTAAATATTTTTACGGCAGAGGTAGATAGATTCTTGATAAATAAGGGGGCGAAAGATTATCAGGGTAGATGGGAATGTGGAGTTGAGGTTACAATCAGATCAATTGAATGGCAGAGCAGACTCGGGGGGCCGAGTGGCCTACACCTGCTCCTAGTTCATATGGTCCTTCTCCACACTATGACTGCAAATTTGGTTTGCTCAGTCTTTCTGAAGATTAAAGTCCCTCATGATTAGTGTATTACGTTTGTTACATGTACTTCTAATTTCACAATTTATATTATGCTTGATACTTCAATTACTCACAGGAGGCCAATAAATTTTGCCCACCAATGTTTTCTGTCTCTTATTTTTCATAGTTTTACCCAAACTGAATATGCTGCTTGATTTTCTGAGCTGAGATCTTTTCCCTCTACTGTCTTTATCCCAGCATTTACTATTTAGGGCTAATTGTCCTCCTTTTCCATTTTCTCTATCTCATCTAAAAGTCAAATATGCTGGAATATTTAGTTCCCAACCTTGATCACTCTGAACCCACCTATCCATAATGGCTATTAGATTAAGCCCATTTATTTTTATCTTTGCTATTAATTCATCTATGATGTTGTGAATACTTCACACATTCAGATATGGTGCCTTTAACTTTAACTTTTTTCTATTTTGCCCTGGTACCTCCTTAGTCTCTAACACCCTATTATCTTTGTTAAGCTCTCTGTCCCTTCCTGATGTTCTCTGCTTATTTTCGACCAAATCACTACTCTGATTAACTTATTCATTTCTATGTATAGCAAAGATGGCTGGGAAAAGACCATTAAATCTGTAAGCTATATTTCTGGTGAACCTGAAGCTTAAGAAACCTAGCATTGCAGAGCACAGTAGCTCAGTGGTTATCATATTATACTGAAGAGCCAGAGGTTAGGAATTGAAGTCACATCGTACCAAATTGTGAAAATGAATTTGTAATTTATGGGTTATACCATAAAAAATGACAATGAAAACCACTGACTTGTCATAATAACCCAACTGGTTCATTAGTACCCTTCAGGGAAGGGAGTCTGTCACCCTTCCCTAGTCTGGTTGACATATAACTCCAATCTCACACTTCTCTACTAATGTGTTCAGGGCAACTAGGAATGGGCAATAAAATCCACATCCCAAGTGAAAATTAAAATTAAAACAAGGTAGAAGCTTTTCTCACAAGCATTGGGATACAAACACAGGCAGCATTTGACCATATTTTGGCAAAATCTGAAAGCATGTATTGTGACTAGCAGCTACAGCATGTCACAGCATTTGATGAAGTAAAAACAAAAGTTGTGGAAACGTATGACAGGTCCACCAACATCTGAAACAGAGAAGCAGGCTTACAATAAAGGCTCATTGGGATACTTCACTGGTTATTTCAGATTTTGGTTTACCTGCCACATATTTACATCTTCATCCATTTTATTTTTGATTTCCTGAATATACTGTTTATTTTTAAAAATCAATATTTAACAATGTAAATTCACATTGAATTGTCTTTCCCTGATACAAAATTGAGGCTTTTACTCCACATAATATTAAAGTATATTCTTCAACACAGGAAATATACACAGTTCTATTCTCATGGAGAAGATATACAAAGACTTACCCTATTGCATGTCTTTCCAATAATCGTTGTACAGGCATTGACAGCTTTCCTAGAAAGCGCTTTATAATGGGGCGACTCTTTGCAAACTTGTCCTTGACCTCAATTTCAAGAACATCCGTAGGGAGAGAAACAAAGCTGTGCTGCTGCAGGAGAGCAAGAGAAAGAGAGAAAAAGATTAACATGTTAACGGCATGGTACTTGCAAAATTTAACAAATAGCCCAGCCTAAACTTCTAATGCACCCTGTGACTAATATACATTATCCACTGCTAAATCATTATTTCATTGAACAGCATATGCCCTCTAAATGGATCCAAACTAGCTTGATTCTCCTTTTTCTCCTTGTTTGACACTGTAACAGGATATCAAAAATGTATCGATCATGGCTAAGCACTTTTTACAATAGTTTCACAGTGTTGCAAAATATTTAAATAGAAAACTTCACACAGTTAAAGCTTAAAGGAAAAGAGTAAATTATTTACAGCATAAAAGTCTGAATATGAAGACTCCTGTCTCCAGGGTAAGGTTGTGCTGCAGTATCCACGACTGCACTGTAAATATCTGGAATCTTCTTTTTAGTTTGAAGATCATATTTGCAATGCTTTGTAGGTGCAGACATGATAAGGATGATATACCATTGATGTATTATTTATTAAGCTTGTAAAGAAACTTTAAAGGTTTCTAAGGAGACAACAATATTCATTTCAGTCTTTGAATCCTTTCATTGAGCTATTAGTGTTCTCGACATTAAGTAGAAGTCATTAAATAGAAAATAGTGCTACATATGGAAAATAACATAGCATTCAGTAATTTCATGTTCGTTCTAAAGAATGCTGTTCAGTAACATTTGATACGTGAATAGTGGGGAGTAGTCCTTTTGGATGGCATATCACAAGATATTGTGGGTGGACAGGCTGTGATGTTCCTTCCAATCATTTTAATAGATGGTAAGTTATGGGCTAGGTGCCCTTGATGTGCTCCCTGTGAGCACCACAGCCTGCTCAGAGCTGGTCCCAACATTGCTTTGTTTACTAAGGGCTGGCACTACCTAGAAAAACTACGCCCAGATACCCTTCCAACCTGGTATAGTTTGTGTACATCATCAGCTTTATAACAAAGTAATTAATAAAAATCAAGTACAGACGTAAGGGTATATTTTTAAATGAAACTCTGCTCATTTATGAATACAGGAATAACTAGGTCACTACTTTATTGTTTTTATGGGAAGAGTCCCAACCCCCAAAACACAGATAAAACTCCTGTGTAATAACAACACATTTCACTTATTCAATCCCGCTGATCAGTCGCCTTGATAAGTCATTGCACATTAAATAGGTGAGAATTTTCCCCGTGTCAGGCAGGCCGTGGGGGAGTGGGCGCGGGCCCGATCGCCGCCCGTGATCAGGTCTGCACCGCCATTTTACGTGGGCAGGCCAATTAAGGCCCGCCCAGCGTATTTATCAACCCCCGAAGATCGCAGGAGTGGGCGGTGGGCATGCACAGACCGCTGGGCCCAATGGCGACCTGGCAGCCTGTTTAAATGAAGGCCAGGCAGCCTTTTGCAAGGCTGCTTACAATGGCCGGGAGAAGAGCACAGCAGAGGGTAACTGTGCATCATGCAAGTCTGGAGGGTAGGCCAGCAGATCAGGAAGGCCGGAGGGTAGGCCAGCGGGTCAGGCCAGGCCGGAGGGTAGGCAGGCGGGGCAGGCCAGGCCGGTGGGTAGGCCAGCGGGGCAGGCCAGGGCAGAGGGTAGGCCAGCAGATCAGGCCAGTCCGGCGGGTAGGCAGGCGGGGCAGGCCAGGCTGGAGGGTAGGGCAGCAGGGCAGGCATTTCCGGACGGTAGGCCAGCGGGGCAGGCTAGTCCGGAGGGTAGGCCATCGGGGCAGTCTAGTCCGGAGGATAGGCCAGGCCAGAGGGTAGGGCAGCGGGGCCGGCATGTCCAGAGGGTAGGCCAGCGGGGCAGGCTAGTCCGGAGGGTAGGGCAGCGGGGCAGGCTAGTCCGGAGGGTAGGCCAGCAGGGCAGGCCAGTCCGGAGGGTAGGGCAGCGGGGCAGTGTGCCCCTTGTTTCTCTGATGAAAGCCTAGCTGCCCTCCTGGAGGAGGCGGTGGCACAGCGGGAGGTCCTGATTTCGAGGGATGGGAGGCGGAGGCCTCCCCACCTGATCAAACGTGCATGGGAGGAGGTGGCCGAGAGTGTGAGCTCCCAGGAAGTGGTGCGGCACACATGGGTCCAGTGCTGTAAAAGATTCAACGACCTCCTGCGCTCGGGAAGGATGAGTACCATGTTGGCTGAGGTCACTTAATGCAGCCGTCAGCCTTTCCCCCCAGCGACTCCCCCCCACCCCTTCTCACAACTCTAGTACAGTAACGGCATTGAATCCTTCACGGCATGTATCCCACGCTGGGTGGGCCAGCAGATATTGCCCATGCCTAGTTCACCCTGAGAGGGTTGAGCTAGGATGGGTTCTGCATCCCCGGCATGTGTGACACTGACACCCAGAGTATAGAATGCGGGTGAAAGTCAAGGATCTGCACCTAGGGCAGAGTGCTGGAACTGGGAAGCATGTCAAAGTCAGGGTGCTAACAATGCTGCAAGAGGAACTTCCAGTTGGCGGGGCACCAATCCATCTGCTGGACTTTGTTCTCCACACACTTGTGCCTTATTGCTTAGCAAAATTACACCTTGTGGTGCCACATGTGAAGGAAGCAGCATTTGGGCAAGGGGGGCAGGGTGGTCAGCCCTGGCTTCTTGGTGTGAATGTGCGGCAGCTGCAGGGTAACGAAGAACTGGAGCCCTGCAATGCCCCACTCTGGCTGGGTTGGCAGGGATGCGATGGGAATCCAGCTACAGGGTGGGCTAATCGATGTTTTTTCTCCTTTTCAGGAGAAGACTGTGCACAATTCTGCAGAGTGGGTGCGGACTGGCGGAGGTTAGGCCCAGTTGGCGATCCTGACACCTATTGAGCAGCAGGACATGGATCTGGAGAGGCGCCATGCGCACAGGTCCACCAGTGGCGAGGGGGCTGGGGTGTCACAGGGAGGTATGTTTGCCGAGCACTGAGGTCAACATGTATGTCCCAGCAGCCATGGCACTGCTGAATGCTCAGTGATTGAAGTTTGCAACATGGATTGACCATTGATTATGGAAGGATGAGCGCATAATGGTCTGGGGGACCGACATGCAAATTGACATTGTCTCCACTTTAACCAATTGAATGTCCTTGTTCTTCCTTTCAGCATCACCGGTGCAGGGCCGGGAGGAGGATGCAGAGGGGCCCCCTTTTCACACCTGAGGTCACAGTGGAAATTGACTCACCAGCATCACACCATCTCTGCCAGGCAGGCACCAGCGCAGATACTAGCACCTCGGTGGCAATTAGATCTTCGGCTAGTGTCCCGGGGCATGGTTGTAAGGGCACTTCACACTCGCTTGAGGTGCGGGCGGAGATAGAGAGTGCCTAGGCCGCTGGCAGTCGGAGGACTGCTGGGGACCAGAAACATGCTCGGTTGGTGGCTGATAATGTGTCTCTGGAGTCGTCTGTGAGGCAGCAAACACTGGAAGTGCAGCAGGGTATGTGGGAGGATCTGGCGGAGATACATGACGCAATGCGTTGCATGGTGCCCGTGCTTGAGGACTCCAAATGGAGCATCACCAATGCATTGAGCCTCATAGCCGAGTGCCGTGCTTCCTCCATGGACAGAGTGACAACTCTCATGGAGAGGCTCCTCCATGAGAACAATCAGGGCCTCCTGGGGTTGCGCTCAGATCTGCAAGCCCTCACAGCGGCATTGACCTCAGCTGGTCTTTGCCCATGTGGGAGATGGTTTCGGCACCAAGTAACCCAGCTCGGTGCCCATCCATCCATGGTGAGCACGGATGTCTAAAGCGACCTCATGTCGGCGCAGCAGCTGCCTGTCATCTCCGCGGGCTCCTCTCAGGACGCTCTGGATGAGGGTACCAGCTCCTCTGCCCCTCTGCCAGTGACCGTAGCATCCGATGAGGTTGTGGCGACTGGGGAGAAGCCAGCTGTGGAACTGGCCGCCCTCTCCCAGGCAGGGCCAGCAGAGGCTCCATGGGCCAGGGCCAACAGGACAGCAGAGTGAGTAGTCTGTCTCAGATGCCAGTGCCAGCGAGGGGACAGCACCTAGACGTAAATTTAAGGCTCCTTAGGCACACCAAAGGTTTCTCATTGGTGCTTTTATGTTGGCCATAGTAGTTTATTGAAGAATTAGTATGATGTCCAACCACCTCTTTTTTTGTTTATGAAGTTACACTTGTTCTCTCAATAAATTTTGATATGTTGCCATGCCTCAGGGTGATTCTTTCCTTCTGCAGGTGGATTGGAACCCATGATGTTATGAGTGAGTTGTCTGACATTGAGCTTTATTGACAAGGTCCTTAGTTAATGTTACTACCCAGACAGATTTCGCACTCAATAATCAAGTGTGGAGCTTGCAGCCCTGGCGTGTGTTGGAGGCTCATCTGTGTTGGACTAGCTAAAGGTTCCTTGGATTAAAGCCTACCGGGTTCCCTGCCTCCCTGGAGCATGCCTGGGTTGGCATCTACCCCCTCAGCGTTCTCCTTTGCGTTCTCATCCTCGGACTCACTGCTGGACTCATCGTGTGCATTAGGAACAACTGGGTCTACGTCTTCCTCATCCATTGTGTCTCCCCTTTCCAACACCAGATTGTGGAGAGCGCAGCATGCAACCACAATCAGCGACACATGATCTGGGGGGCATTGGAGTGCACCCCCTGAGCAGTCCAGGCATTAGAAGTGCATCTTGAGAAGACAGATGGTTCTCTCCACTGCTGCCCTTGTGGAGGTGTGGCTCCTATTGTACCACTGCTCAGCTTCTGTTCTTGGATGGCGGAGAGGCGTCATGAGCCACCTTTTGAGGGGATAGCCCTTGTCACCCAGCAGCCATCCATCCAGCCGGGCTGGAGCACTGAAAAAGCCTTGGCACTTGGGAGTGTCTGAGTATGTAAGCATGTGGGAGCTGCTTGGGTACCTTGCAAAGACTTGCAGAATTTACAGCTTGTGATCATACACTATCTGCACGTTCAAGGAGTGGAAGCCCTTCCTGTTGACAAATGCACCAGGATCACCCTTGATGGCCACATGTACAGTCGATTGCACCCTGGACACAAGGGAAGCCAACAATCGCTGCAAAGCCTCTGGCTCGCTCAGCCTGGCTGGCCTGGTCCAATGGTAGTGGATAAAAGTCAATGCACACCTGAACAGAGCGTCTGTCACTTGCTTGACACAAGTGTGGACAACTGATTGGGAGACTCCGCAGAGATCAGCCACTGACCCCTGGAAAGAGCCAGAGGCATAAAAGTTGAGGGCAGCTGTGACCTTTAGTGCCACTGGCATGGCCACACAGTTTGCAGAGATCTCAGGGCCTATCATCTGACAAATAGAAGTAACTGTCTCCCTTGAGAGACTGAGCCTCCTTCGGCACTGCACCTCAGACATATTGAGGTAGCTGCTTCACTGCCTGTATATCCTGGCAGCAGGATAGTGGCGTCTTCTGCAGCCCCTTCCACCTTGGACTTCCTGTTGGCCCTGCACCCCTTGAGCTTGTGTCTCTCCTCCCAAAGGTGGCTTCCCTGGAGGTTGAATGAGGACTCCTGGCATCCTCCCCCTTCTGGCCCTTCCTTCCTCCTCAGAGGAGGTGCCTCCAGCAGAGAGCACAACTCCCATTCCCAGACTAAGGGAAGGTTTCCTGAAACCTGCAGGCCCCAAAAATAATCTTTACTGTAGAATCCTGACCTGAAGGCTGCTACTCCTATCCAAGCAGCTGGTATGAGTTTTGAAGTATTCCTGCTCACATAGGCAAGTATCAGTAACTTTCACAATTAAGTATCTGACAGATAACATTCGTGACCCCACTCACCCCTCTTACTCCGCCCATGGATGAGGTTTATACAAATGTCTCCTACTCGCCTGCCCATTGTGCCCATGCGATGTCCTGAAGATCACACGGGCCCCGAAAAGTAGCAGACAATGGCTGCCTCAATGACCTTAACTGGGTGATTAATTAATGGCGAGAACATGGTGCGCCCTAAATATCGCAATGGCACGCGGTGACATCGGGACACTCGCCCGATGTCACTGCGCGTCATTTTACGCGTCTGCGTGCGGTACCTGCCCCTGCACGCCAACGAGAAAATTCTGGCCATAATTTCTATAAGACAGCTTATCCTCCGAATAACAGTGAGAAAAGCCATATATACTTATGTAAAAATGTTTTGAGACACATCTGTCACACTTCATGTATGACATGGGTTAAACTTGTGTTATACTTAAAATAATTTTCTTAAAAAGAGGCGGAAGATTAATCATTTCCCAGTTACAGGAAAACTTTCCAGCCAACTGAAAATATGTTCTCTTAACAGGACTCGGTTGTAGCTATGAACAATTGGTTTCTAATTGATGTAAGGAACTTCGATCTTATGGCATTACAGGAACAGGCCAATGTATACACTGTCACCCCTTAGAGAGAATGGAGAGAAGAACTGCATTTCTAAGTTATTAAAGAAATTGTTTCACTACATCAAGATTTTGGAGTTAAGATTTTCTTCTTTATATACAATGGCCTAGAGCTTCTGGTCTCCAGATGGTCACAAGAACACAAGAAATAGGAGCAGGAGTAGACCACATGATCCACTGAACCTGCTCCACTAATCAATATGGCCATGGCTGACTTTAGACTTCAACTCCATTTTCCCGCCCGCTTTCAATATCCCTTAATTCCATGACCCCCCCCACCCCCAGGCCTTCCCTACCCTCCCTGCCCTAGGACCCCTGCCACTTACCCATCCTCTGGTTCACGGGTCTTAGTGCCTCTTCTGGCCACTGCAGCGCTGTGCCTGGAAGGGCTGGAGAGCTGCCGGCCAATCCTATTGGCCAGCAACTCTCCAAGGTGGGACTTCGTCCCAAGTGTAGGGGCGGAGTTTCCACTTTCTGCCAATCAATGCTTGTTGGAGCAAAATACAGCACTGGGGCTGAGGACTCTTCAAATGGCAGGGGCTGAACCCCCATCATCTTGACAATTCAGGTCTATGTTTTTCTAATCTCACTGTTAAGACTTCTTTCATAATAGATTCCAGCATTTTCCCAATAACTGATGTTAGGCTAACTGGCCTGTATAGTTCACTGCTTTTTCTCTCTCTCTTTTCTTGAAAAGCAGTATAACATTTGCCAACTTCCAATCTAATGGGACTGTTCCCGAATCTAAGGATAGAATTTTCCCCCAGTCGGACGAGTGGGGAATTGTGCAAGGGTGGGCATGGGTGGGCGCGGACCCAAACGGCGCCCCCAATCAGATCCGCACCGCCATTTTATGTGGGCAGGCTAATAAACGTCTGCCCAGCAAGAAGTGCACCCAGAAGTGCTGTGCGAGTAGGTGGGGGGGATTCCCTGGGTCAGGAGCGCACTCTTTTGCGCATGCGTGCAAAAGAGCACAGGAATCTTCCTGAGGTACAGAGGTGCCTCAGGGAGTTCACTTTCATTTATGAAATATTGATTAAAGGTAAACAAAAATTTTAAGGACATGTCCCCTTATGTGAAACTGTCACATGAGCTGGGACGTGTCCATTAATTTTGTTAAAAAGTTTTAAAACACCTTAAAATCATTTATGAAACCTCATCCAGCCTGTGGATGAGGTTCCATGAAAAATGCGAAGGCTGCCTGGGCTCTTCGCTTGCCCGCCAACCTTAAGGTTGGACGGGCAGCTCAGTTTGTTAGTCTAATTGATATTTAAATGACCTTAATAGGCGTTAGACAGTTCAGCAGACGCACAGCCGAGTCGGATGCACGCCTGCCGAACTGAAAATCTAAACGGCACGCGGTGACGTCGGAACACACACCCAACATCACCGCGCATTATTTTACGCCTCTGCGAGTGGGCCACACCAAGCCGAAGATTCTGCCCTAAGAAATTTTGTAAAATCAGGGCCAGCTCATCCACTATCTCTGAGCTATTTCTTTTGAAACCCCAGGGTGTCATCAGGTCCTGGGGATTTGTTGGGTTTTAGTCTTTTCAGTTTCACCAATACATTTCCTCTGCTGATATTAATTTCCTTAATTTCCTAACTCGTTTTAGCCCCTGGGTTACTGTTTATTCCTGGTGTAAAACTTATGTCTCCTACTGTGACGACAGATAAAATATTTGTTCAATGCCTCTGCCATTTCTTCATTCCCCATGATAATTTCTCCTGTATCTGCTTCTAAGGGAGCAGCATTTACTTTAGCTACTCTCTTCCTTTTTATATTTCTGGCTAGTTTTCTCTCATTCTATTTTTTGCCCTTTTTATCAACTTTTTGTTAGATCTCTGCTGGTTTCTAAATCCTCGGATTTGCTACTCTTTTTTGTAACATTGTAAGTCTCTTCTTTTAATCTTATCCATCCTTTATCTTCCTGAGTGAGCCACAGATGAGTTTTCTTGTTGAGTTTTTGTTTTTCATTGGAGTGTACTTTTATTGAAAATTTTGAATTTTTCTTTAATTTTTTTCCCACTGTTCATTTACCACCATACCTTGTAGTCTATCCAATTAATCATAGCCAGTTCTTCCCTCATACCTATGCTTTAAGTTTAAGTTTTTTGTTTGTGATTGGAGTATATCACTTTCAAATTAACACGGAATTCAATGGTATTATGATCACTATTTCCAGTAGATCTTTTACAACAACATTACTAATTAACCCTGGCAGCATCCCTAGCACCACAGATGCCAGTTTTCAGCCAATTCAATTCACTCCAAGCGATATTGAGAAATGGCTGAAGGCACTGGATATTGCATAGGCAATGGGCCCTGAAAATATTCCGGCAATAGTACTGAAGACTTGTGCTCCAGAATTTGTGGCGCCCCTAGCCAAGCTGTTCCACTACAGCTACAACTTGGGCATCTACCTGGCAATGTGGAAAATTGCCCAGGTATATCCTGTCCACAAAAAGCAGGAAAAATCCAACCCAGCCAATAACCGGCTCAGTTTGGGTTCCGCCAGGGTCATTGAGTTTCTGACCTCATTACAGCCTTGGTTCAAACTTGCACAAATGAGCTGAGCTCCAGAAGTGAGATCAGAGTGAGTGACTGCCCTTGACATTAAGGCAGCATTTGACCAAGTGTAGCATCAAGGAGTCCTAGCAAAACTGGAGTCAATGGGAATCAGCAGCAAAACTCTTCACTGGTTTGAGTCATACCTAGCACAAAGGAAGATGGTTGTGGTTGTTGAAGGTCAATCATGTCAGTGCCAGGACATCACTGCAGGAGTTCCTCAGGGTAGTGTCCTAGGCCCAACCATCTTCAGCTGCTTCATCAATGACCTTCCTTCCATCATAAGGTCAGAAATGGGGATGTTCGCTGATTATTGCACATTGTTCAGCACCATTCATAACTCTTCAGATACTGAAGCGGTCCATGTCCAAATGCAGCAAGACCTGGACAATATCCAGGTTTGGACTGACAAGTGGCAAGTAATATTTGTGCCACACAGGTGCCAGGCAATGACCATCACCAACAAGAGAAAACCTAACCATCGCTCCTTGACATTCAATATTATAACCATTGCTAAATCCCCCACTATCTGCATCCTGGGGTTTACCATATACCACAAACTGAACTGTACTAGTCACATAAATATTATGGCTACAAGAGCATGTCAGAGGCTAGGAAGCCTGCAGTGAGTAACTCACCTCTTGACTCCCCAAAGCCCGTCCACCATTTACAAGGCACAAGTCAGGAGTGTGATGGAATACTTCCCACTTGTCTGGATGCCTGCAGCTCTAACAACACTCAAGAAGCCTGACACCATCCAGGACAAAGCAGCCAGCTTAACTGGCACCCTTACCACAAACATTCACTCCCTCCACCACCAACAAACAGTAGTAGCTGTGTGTAGCATCTACAAGGTGCACTTGAGAAAATCACCAAGGCTCCTTAGACAGCACCTTCCAAACCCACGGCCACTACCATCTAGAAATACAAGGGCAGCAGATACATGGCAACACCGCCACCTGGATGATCCCCTCCAAGTCACTCACCATCCTGACTTGGAAACATATTGCTGTTCCCTCACTGTCACTGGATCAAAATCCTGAAACTCCCATCCTAACAGCACTGTGAGTGTACCTACACCACATGGACTGCTGCAGTTCAAGAAGGCAGCTTACCACTGCCTTCTCAAGGGCAATTAGGGATGGGCAATAAATGTTGGCCTAGCCAGAAATGCCCAAATCCCATAAATGAATTTAAAAAAATCCTAGATCTAAGGTAGTTTTATCGGTTCCACAATGTATTGCTCCAAGAGTTTGTCACAAAAACATTCTACATACTCATCTTCTAGACCATTTTTGCCAATTTGATTGTTCTAGTCAACATGAAAATTAAATCCCCCACAACTATTGCATCTCCTTTGTTACAAGTTCCAGTAACATCTTGTTTAATGCTCTGCTGAAAGGTATAACTACTGTTAGGAGCGCTATAAACTACCCCCACCTGTAGTAGAAGGACCTGTAACATACAAAGTTAATTTGGGACTGAGTACAGTAACACCAACATAGTAACATAAGAAGACATCTGAAAGAGAGCCAGGGTCAGTCTGGAGATGGACACAGTTGGGTTAAGACCTAGGATGAGGTGAGCTCCATATCTGTACCTTCTCCTGTAACAATGTAGTTGTTAATAAAGACTTGCTGTTGACATACTCCAGACTGGAAGCCTACATCAATGCGCCTGAAGCAGGATTGTTCATGGTGGCAGCCTCGAGGTTAAAACCCCCATCTTCACAAGAATGCTGACAAACTAAGGAAAATGACCCCTTCAACGGAGTTTGCACTGAACCTAACTCTAAACTGAAGCTCCAGATGCTTAGGAAATACACTAGAAAGTAAAAGCTCCAGAGACTCAAGAGCCTGGAAGCAGACAAGAAATGGCAAAGTTTTACTCATGCAGAAGATCCCTTTGCATCCCTCTCAGACGTCCAGCTTCAGCAAGCAGTGCTCACTGCCTACAGGGGTGAGATAAAATGTTTAAAATTCCAGGCCAGCTAGCCCTGAGAAACCCCTTTTAAGTCCTTCAGTCAGAATCGCTGTTTGAAAGCAACTCGTTGCTAAACCAGACTCCAAGTCTCAGCACGTGACTCCCAAGTCCAGTGAAAAAACAAAATCATCACTAATAATTTATTTAATCCGCTCCGGGTATCTCACGGCTGTCCAAGTTCGGAAACAGCAAGCCCGCGGTTCTTTTCCGAGAGCGTCGACTTGTCACGCGATATTGCCAAATCAGTTAAGTCGGCAGCCCTTCTTCTTTAGGCAGAAACATGCCACCACCATTTTGAAATGCCCACCAAAAACCAGCAAGTGTGGCAAGGTCCTTTGTTCAGCAGTAACTGGCAACGCCATCTTGAAAGCCTGTAATCTCTTAAAGCTGTACCCACACTTTTTAAAATCTTAAAAAATAGATTGCAATTCCACACTTCCAGCTCTACTGGGATTCACCCATGACCGAGACCAGTCGCACAATTGGAGTCTTTGGAGGAAAAGTTTTTTTTAAGATACAGCATTGCTCCAGACTTCAGGAAAAATTCTGCAGACCTGCAAGCTAAAGGCTGTCTTACCCTAGCCAAGGCAATCCAACTACTTAGACTGTTTGAGCTACATGAGCAATATGGGATCAACCTGAGGGCCAACAGCACTTAGGAACATAGAACATAGAAACTAGGAGCAGGAGTGGGCCATTTGGCCCTTCGAGCCTGCTCCACCATTCAGTATGCTCATGGCTGATCACCCAACTCAATAGCCTGCTCCCGCTTTCTTCTCATACCCTTTGATCCCTTTCGCCCCAAGAGCTATATCTAACTCCTTCTTGAAAACATACAATGTTTTGCTCTCAACTACTTTCTGTGGTAATGAATTCCACAGGCTTACCACTCTCTGGGTGAAGAAATTTCTCACCATCTCAGTCCTAAATGGTCTACCCCGTATCCTCAGACTGCGACCCCTGGTTCTGTTCTCCCCCACCATTGGGATCATCCTTCTTGTATCTACCCTGTCCAGTCCTCTTAGAATTTTATAGATTTCTATGAGATCCCCTCTCATTCTTCTGAACTCCAGTGAATATAATCCTAATTGACTCAATCTCTCCTCATATCTCAGTCCCACCATCCCAGGAATCAGTCAGGTAAACCTTTGCTGCACTCCCTCTATAGCAAGTACATCCTTCCTCAGAAAAGGAGACCAAAACTGCACACAATATTCCAGGTGTGGTCTCACAAAGGCTCTGTACAATTGCAGCAAGACATCCCTGTTTCTGTACTCGAAACCTCTCGCTATGAAGGCCAACATACCATTTGCCTTCTTTACTGCCTGCTGCACCTACATGCTTACCTTCAGCGACTGGTGTACAAGGACACCCAGGTCTCATTGCACATTCCCCTCTCTCAATTTATAGCTGTTCAGATAATGCTACCAAAATGGATAACCTCACATTTATCCACATTATACTGCATCTGCCATGCATTTGCCCACTCACTCAGCTTGTACAAATCACACTGAAGTATCTCTGCATCCTCCTCACAGCTCACCCTCCCACCTAGCTTGTTGTCTGCAAATTTGGAGATATTACATTTAATTCCCTCATCTATATCATCAATATATATTATGAATAACTGGGGTCCTAGCACCAATCCCTGCGGTAGTCCACTAGTCACTGCCTGACATTCGGAAAAATACCCATTTATTCCTTCTCTTTGTTGCCTGTCTGCCAACCAGTTTTCTATCCATCTCAATACACTACCCCAATTCCATGCGCTTTAATTTTATACGCTAATCTCTTATGTGGGACTTTGTCAAAAGGCTTCTGAAAGTCCAAATAAACCGCATCCACTGGCTCCCACTCATCAACTCTACTCGTTACATCCTCGAAAAATTCCAGTAGATTTGTCAAGCATGATTTCCCTTTCATAAATCCATGCTGACTCTGTCCGATCCTGCCACTGTTTTCCACGTGCTCAGCTATTAAATCTTTTATAATGCACTCTAGAATTTTCCCCACTACCGAGTCAGGCTGACTGGTCTATAATACCCTATTTTCTCTCTGCCTCCCTTTTTAAATAATAGGGTTACATTAGCTACCCTCCAATCTGTAGAAACTGTTCCAGAGTCTATAGAATTTCGGAAGAGGACCACCAATGCATCCACTGTTTCTAGGGCCGCTTCCTTACGTACTCTGGGATGTAGATTATCAGGCCGTCGGGATTTATCAGCCTTCAATCCCATCAATTTTGCCAACACCATTTCCCTACTAATACTGATTTCTTTCAGTTCCTCCCTCTCACTAAATCCTGAGTTCCCCAACATTTCTGGTATGTTATTTGTGTCCTCCTTTGTGAAGACAGAACCAAAGTATGTATTTAGTTGGTCAGCCATTTCTTTGTTCCCCATTATAAATTCCCCTGTTTCAGACTGTAAGGGACCCACATTTGTCTTCACCAATCTTTTTCTCTTACATACCTATAGAAACATTTACAGTCAGTTTTTATGTTCCCTGCAAGCTTACTCTATTGGTCCTCCTTTGCTGAATTCTAAACTGCTCTCAATCCTCAGGGCTGTTATTTTTTCTGGCCAATTTGTCTGCTTCTTCCTTGCATTTAATGCTATCTCTAATCTCCCTTGTTACCCATGGTTTGGCCACTTTTCCTGTTTTACTTTTGCGCCAGACAGGAATAAACAATTGTTGCAGTTCACCCATGTGCTCTTTGAATGTTTGCCATTGCCTATCCACCGTCACCCCTTTAAGTAACGTTTCCCAATGCATCATAGGCAACTCACGCCTCATACCATCGTAGTTTCCTTTAAGATTCAGGACCCAAGCCTCAGAATCAACTATGTCACTTTCAATCTTGATGAAGAATTCTATCATATTATGGTCGCTCATCCCCAAGGGGCCTCGCACGACTTGATTGCCAATTATTCCTTTCTTATTACACAATACCCAGCCTAGGATGGCCTGTTCTCTCGTTGGTTCCTCAACATATTGGTCCAGAAAAACATCCCGTACACACTCCAGCAATTCCTCCTCTATGGTATTGTTACTTATTTGATTTGCCCTATATGCATATTAAAGTCACCCATAATTACAGATGTTCCTTTATTATATGCATCTCTAATTTCCTGTTTAATGCCATTCTCAACATCACCAATACAGTTTGGGGGTCTATATACAACCCCCACTAATGTTTTTTGCCTCTTAGTGTTTCTCAGCTCTATCCATACAGATTCCACATCATCGGAGCCAATATCTTTCCTCACTATTGCGTTAATTTCCTCTTTAACCAGCAATGCAACTCCACCACCTTTTCCTTTTTGTCTGTCCTTCCTAACTACTGAATACCCGTGGATGTTCAGTTCCCATCCCTGGTCACCCTGCAGCCATGTCTCCGTAATCCCGATTATATCATACCTGTTTACATCTATTATTTCATGGAGCAGAAACCAGCCCTTAGTCTACTGTATCAGGTCACTAAAATGCAGTGAACAACCAAATCAGGGAACGCAACCCTGAACCATGCAGCAGAGCGACCTTGCCAGCAATGCAGTGTGAAATGCCCTCACAGGAAAGATCAGTAGCCTGCGAGCACTGCCCAATGCTTCCACTGCAGCAGACACACTTTGGTAAACTGTGCAAGTCAAAATCCCAGTAGTGCACAGACATCCCAAAGATAATCCATGAGGTCGACACAGAAAGCCCAGAAATCATTCTTCTTGGATGAGATCAAAGGGAGCGGCACTTTGATTTGGAATGCTGATATCCTTGTAAATGGCAACTTAGCAAATTTTAAATTAGACTCAGGTGCCTCGGGAGTCGTTTATTACTCATACACTTGTCCTGGAATTTAAGGGGATTAGAAATCCAAAACAGCCCAGCGCCCTCTACCAGGGATGTAGGCATGTATAAACAGGACAAGTAGCTGTACCCCTCGGTTGAAGTATTCTAACTGAGGCACACGTAGTCTGAACCAGGAAATGTAAGTCAGAATGTTTAAATCAATGTAAAATCATGTACAAAGAGTGAAATTAAGAGGGGAAAAGAAATATAGAATTAAGGGAAGAGTTAAAAGACACAGAAAGAAAAGGGAAGATAAATCATTTACATTTTTAAAAATGTTTTCAAATCTCTAACTGTATTCCAAACCTTTAGGAAACCAACTGCATGGGCTGAATAATATGCTTCGGTGGGGTGGGCGGGGCCTGCACCCGGGAAGTGATGGGCCTGACGAGTTCCAGGCCCGCGGTCCAAAGACACCGAATAAACGGTAATTAGGCAAAGTGGAAGCGGGGGTCAGGTTGAGGCCCAAAGGCATTGTGGATTCTGCCCAATCAGTGCTGGAGGGCAGGACGTCCAAGATCGGAGGTTGTTGACTGTGACCTTGGTTGTGACCTGAGTCTGCGGTGGTCAGCAATGCTGGGCTAGTCCGGCATGTTCAGACTCAATGCCAGAAGAGGCTCAGTGATCTCCTGAGGTCAGCAAGGGTGTGTAAGTGCTCAGCATATCTATTCTAATATCAGGAAGCTACAGGGTAGTGTTGCGAATGCTGGAGGCTTGTGAGATTATCTGGAGGTCCAAGGTAGCATGATGCAGTAAAGGCATTGGTGTTAGCACTGATGTTTGTGTGTACTTATTGCTTTGGTCCAGGTGGAGGATGGGGGTTGGGAGCCTGTGCAGGTGAGGAAGGTGGACAGCATCTTGGATGCCAATCATTGTGCTGATCATATGTAGGTGGGATAACATCAAATAATTGAACAGTGTTAGTGATTGCAATGTTACACCAAGTTTCAGAAGAAGTGTGCCCACAATGCCCGGGAGAGAGGCAAAATTGGAGGGGGTGTACCTGACCTTGATACGCCGTTTGAAGAGGAAGTTCTCATGTTCTCTACATCTGAATCCTCCAGATCGATTGGCAGACATGAGATTGGAGGAAGGTGTGGGCCTGGTGAGACTCCAAATGGCTAAAAGCGGGAGAAAGGGGGATAGGGCAAATGGGAGTTATGTTCTCGTTTAGCAGGCTTCAATGAAAGACATAAATCTCGGCCCTATGCTAAAACCCAGGGAAGCTTCTTAATCAAAAGCTTTTGATGTTGCTACAAGTTTTTGGGTTGTGTCATATATCTAGTGGTGCACATAACAGTAATATTGCTGAGCATTGTTACCTTGCACCACACTGGAAAGGTTTTTGAAGACGACTAATGCCCATCCTACTGTCTCTCTGGCACTGGTGAAGCCTCTTACGTGGACCAGAATGTTGATGCCAGCCTGTCATTTCGCTCTGGGGATGAGGAAGAACCCTCAGAGGAAGCTTCTCTCTCTGGCCTAAATGCCAGTGCAGATAATGGCAACCCAGCAGGGATTAGCACATTGGGACAAGGGGAGGCACAACCTGGTGAGGGCACTTCACATTCGCATGTGCAGTTGCCAGACAGTTTGGTGGAGCAGGCCTCAGAGGAGTGTCTGAGGTGATCCAGAGACTAATTCTGAGTCGGATGATGAGCCTCTGGAGTCGTCTGTGAGGTGGCAGATGCTGGATGTCCAGAGCGAGGTCCATTGAGATTTGAATAAAGTACCAGAGGGATCATGTGCTTTGGCCCAGACTGTGGAGGTGTCCATCCAGGCCATGTACACTACAATCATGCACTCCATAAAGCGCTAAGCTTCCTCCATGGATAGACTGGCGACTGTCCTGGAGGGGCAAACTGAACATATTGCAGATGCAATCATGGGTATGTGCCCTAACGTGCACATTATCACCCTGGCTCTGAGCTTAGGGGCCCAGAACCAGGGGGACTGGGAGTCTGGGCACCGAGCTGGCTCCTGGGACCTCATGGAAATGGAGGGAGGACCAAGTGGACCTTGTGGCAGAGGATGAACTTCAGCTGCTACCATCAGGAAGCATTCTCTCAGGTCTTCTAATGTGCAGGGCCCTCAAGGCCTTAGTTGTATAGAGGACACCCGCCAAAGTCATCCAGGGTAAGGGAAATAGCAGATCAGCAGCCTCTCTCCAGTGCAGCTTCAAGCGAGTGGGTAAGACTGTGCCGGAGCACTAGGAAACACATCAAGAAACTTCACAGTAGTCACCAAGTAGGTCACCTGGTTGCATTTCTTTTTTTTTAACTCATTGACAGGATGTGGGCTCATTCCTAGTTGCCCTTGAGAAGGTGGTGGTGAGCTGCCTTCTTAAATTGCTGCAGTCCCTGCAGTGCTGTTAGGAAGAGAGTTCCAGGATTTTGACACAGCGACAGTGAAGGATTGGCGATATATTTCCAAGTCAGGATGGTGAGTGATTTGGAGCGGAACTTCCATATGGTGATGTTCCCCTTCTATCTGCTGTCCTTGTCCTAGATGGTAGTGGTCATCGGTTTGGAAGGTGCTGTCTAAGGAGCCTTGGTGGTTGTTAATGTCATGTCTCATCATTATTATGTCAATAAAACCTGACCTCATTGTCCCTCATGCAGAAGTTATTTCAGTATGTCATTGATGTTGAACTTCTCTAGGGATATAGAATTAACTTTAATAGTTTGAGGCAGGGTAGGATGCATTGAGTGTCAATAACTGGACAAGGTAATCAGGGTCGCTGAATAGTTCTGACAGCTGTGAGTTACGCAGGATGAAGGAGTCGTGGCTGCTGTCCTGGTACCTGGGGCATACCTGAATTATCCATTGATAATGATCACAGACCAGCTGAATGTTCAATGAGTAGAAGCCCTTCCTCTTATTAAAGGTGCAGGACTATCCAGCTGGAGCCTTTAAGGCAACGTGCATGCAATTGCTGTAAACCCTCTGGCTCTTTCGAGTTGACTCTGGCCGTCCATTGTGAAAGAAATGTAATTTCTTGCTCTTCTGAACATTGCA
Source organism: Carcharodon carcharias (assembly GCF_017639515.1). Taxonomy (NCBI): domain Eukaryota; kingdom Metazoa; phylum Chordata; class Chondrichthyes; order Lamniformes; family Lamnidae; genus Carcharodon; species Carcharodon carcharias. Next base: position 83,518,083 of record NC_054469.1, on the reverse strand, counting down.
TCAGTGAGTAGCCTGATGCAGTGGTGAGCAGCAGGCTGTGTTATGCCACTGAGGTCTCCACAGGCTGCCTGAAAGGACCCTGTGATAAAGAAGTTGAGCACAACAGTAACCTTGATACCTACAGGCTTTGGATGATCCCCAGGGCAGTTGGACAAGATCTCGCCTGCCAGTATATCACATTTTAGAGAGCCTGAGTCTCCTCTTGCATTGTGCCTTGGACATCTGCAGATAGCTCAGTCTCTGCCTAATATGTGCCTCCGTTGGGGGTTCATGATGTCTTCATCACCCTCTGGTTCTGGTGCAGCTCTGCCACCTTCATGCACATAAGTGCATCCTGGATCTCCCGATGTGCCCTTCTTCCTCTCACTCTCCTCCTCATCCTCATCCTCCTGTACTCCTCACTGGAAGTTGTGTCTCTCACAGAGACTGCTATCCCATGCTTGGCCTAGTTTGAAGGCTAAACTGATAATAAGACCATAAGACCATTAGATGTAAGAACCGAAGTAGGCCATTCAACACATCTAATCTGCTCTGCCATTCAATGAGGTCATGGCTGATTTGATAATCCTCAACTCCACTTTCCTGCCTTTTCCCCATAACCCTTGATTCCCTTACTGATTAAAAATCTGTCTATCTCAGCCTTGAGCATACTTAACGACCCAGCCTCTACAGCCCTCTGTGGTAAAGAATTCCACAGATTAACTACCCTCTGAGGGAAGAAATTCCTCCTCATCTCTGTCTTAGATGGGTGACCCCTTACTCTGAGATTATGCCCTCTGGTCCTAGACGAAACAACCATGACTATTTTCAGCCCGATGATATAATTGGAGAATTTCTCACAAGCCCCACATGACTGCCAGAGCCTCCTGTATAACTGTATATCTCATTTCTGTGGCAGAAGGTGCCCAATGACTAATAGACACCCATTCAGTTGCTCTTGAAACATGACTGTCCCTAGTCCTGTAGAGGCGTTAGCTGAGATTGTGGTCATTAGGGATGGATCATAATAAGCCAGGATATCTGGTGAGAGCAGCATGTTTTTAATGGCATTACTATCATTGAAACCCCCACTATCAACATCCTGGGGGTTACCATTGACCAGAAACTGAACTGGGCTAGCCATATAAATACCGTGGCTACAATAGCAGGTCAGAGGTTAGGAATCCTGTGGCAAGTAACTCATCTCCTGACTCCCCAAAGCCTGTCCACCAGTTACACGGCACAAGTCAGGAATGTGATGGAATACTCCCCACTTGCCTGGATTGATGGTCAGAGTCTAAATGGACCTCTCTACTGGACAAATAAGGCCTCTAAGTAAGGAAAGTTTGAAATGCACACTCTGCTTCTTGTATGAAGCGTTTCCAGCATCCACAGTGCCCTGAACTGCTAAGCTGAAACTCAGGGCTCAGCTGGAGCCTTTAAACCCGCCCAACAAATTGCCTCATATAGGGGGAAACCCACCTGGCATGAAACACACTCTGCAAGCATTTTATTGCTCAAATGACCTTTTATTCCAGTCAGTTGGCTGACTAATGATCTTAATATGCCATTTAATGAGATTTGAGCAATGCAGGCGAGCTCCTCACCTGCCGTTTTATCTGGAACTGGCGTGATGACATCGAGAATGCAACCAGATGTCATCGTGCCTAATGATACATCAGTGCAGATGCGCAACACTCCCATTTTCATAGCGTACATATTCAGTCTGACATTTGTAAAAGTTATTCAAACCCTTTATGTATTCTAATGGCATCTCTCCTGGACAGATACTGTTATAAGAAAGCTTCTGGAGAAGTAGAGCAACTCAGACAGCAATTTCTTGATTTCCTCGTTTAACTCCCCCATAGCCATGTAATATTTTCCACCTTCAGGTATTTATGGTTCTGAGAGTTTGCTTTCATTGCTTTGGTAGAGATTTCCAAATATTTTGGAGGTCACGTCTGATCCCTTGGAGGTTTTTAGATTTGATCTGCACTTCCCAGCTGTCAGCATTCACAGCAGCATGAGGAGCAGCGTATGCAATTCTACCTCTGATATGGAACAAAAGAAGCAGCAATGTCAACAGCAGCAGGAGCAGCGCCAGTAACAGCATCAGGAGTCTTCTTCTCAATCCTGTGCCGCTCCACAGGGCAGGGTGGATGACCACAAAGCTTCAGCTCGCAGTTGGCGATACCCTTCAACACTGGATACACAGGCAGAGGATTCATTTCCTGGACATGACTGAGCACCAGTGCCTCAGAAGGCTCAAGTTTTTCTGTCAGGCTGTTGGTGACGTTTGCAGCTTCCTGGAGGAATATCTCCTGTCAAGTGGAACCAGTGGGCACACATTGACAATGGCAATCAAGATAATCAAAGCAGTTAATTTCTTTTCCTCTGCCTCCTTCCAGGGATCTGCTGGTGCGATTTGTTGAATTTCACAATCTGCTATCCAAAAGTCCCTCTCCCAGGTGATCGATGTCATGTTTGCCATAGTCAGCATTTACAAGCACTTTGTTACTGATGAGGCCAGTCAAGTGAGAGAACACTTGGATTTGCTACTTTGGCTGGATATCCACAGGTCCAGGTAGTCATAGATGGAACACATGTGGCAATTGAGATGAACCCATGTCACCCAGGAGTCTTCATAAACTAAAAGGGATTTCCCTTCAGCTGGTCTGCAACCACAAAAAGATCTTCATGCGTATCTGCGCAAGATTCCCAGGGAAATGCATGACGCATTCACCATATGCCAGTGATGTGGAGTTAGTGTACAACATAACCAGAGTTATAATTGAGCAGGATTTGAGATGCTAAAGATGTGATTCAGGTGCCTGGACATACCTGTGGGCATCCTCAGAATGCACCAGCCAGGGTTTCCAGAATGGCAGTGTTTGCTGCACCTTGTACATTACACAGCTGTGAGGGCTGGAGAACCAGGAGGAGGAAGGTGATGAGCACTCTAAATCTTCTGGGGTGGAGGTAGAGGAGTAGCCTGATGTGGCGAATGTATTTGCAGCCACACACTTCACTGAAAGGGGTGCCTGGGACAGACTCATTCAGTCGTCCAATAGTTAATCTGAGGCAGTACAGCCATTTAACATACCAGTTCTGAATTCACCTAGTTCCACCCTGCATCCCCCTCCCCGAGCCCAAACACAAAATAGCCCCACAGAAACAAGCATTGTGTGTCCATTTGCAGCAGGACCTGGACAACATTCAGGCTTGGGCTGATAAGTAGCAAGTAACTGTTAATTTATCCAGAAATGGTGAAGTAGAAAACCAGACACCAATCTTCCACTTAATAATGGATTTATTTAGAGAATGCATTTTACAGATATCTGCTTCCTCCCCAGCCAACACCTTATGTCCCAGAAGTCTTTCCTTGGACGTGCTGAAGCTACTTAACTAATCAAGGTCCTTCACCTGTGAATTCTTAAGCTTTATAATACAATTAACATATTATTAACAGTAACATTCACGCCACATAAATGCCAGGCAATGACCCTTTCCAACAAGATAGAATCTAACCATCTCCCCTCGACATTCAACAACATTATCCTCGCTGGATCTTCCACAGTCAACATGCTGGGGGTTAACATTGACCAGAAACTGAACTGGGCCAACCATACAAATATTGTGGCTACAAGAGTAGATCAGAGGCTCAGAATTCTGCAGAGAATAACTCACCCCCTGACTCCCCAAAGCCTGTCCACAGTCTACAAGGCACAAGTCAGGAGTGTGATGGAATTCTCTCCACTTGCCTGGATGAGTGCAGTTCCAATAACACTCAAGAAGCTCGACATCCAGGCCAAAGCAGCCCACTTGATTGGCACCTCATTCATCACCTTCAAAATCCACTCCCTCCACCACTGACACACAGTGGCAGCAGTGTATATTATATGCATGATGCACTGCAGCAACTCACCAAGGTTCTTTCGACAGCACCTTCCAAGCCCACGAACACTACCACCTAGAAGTACGAGGACAGCTGATGCATGGGAACGCCATCACTTGTAAATTCCCCTCCAAACCACTAACCATCCTGATGTGGAACTATATCCTCGTTCCTTCACTGAATCTGGGTCAAAATCCTGGAACTCCCTCCCTAACAGGTGGATATACCTACACCACATGGACTGCTGCAGATCAAGAAGTCGGCTCACCACGACCTTCTCAATGGAAGTTAGGAATGAGCAAAACTGCTGGCCCAGTCATCGACGCTCGCATCCCACGAAAAAATAAAATAAAACTCCTGCCGGTCACAGGCACCCATTGCTCATCTTTACCATTCTTCACAAGGCAGAAGGCGCATTTGGGGAGGATGGGATAACAGGGCTTTGAAATAAATTTTATGGTTCATAAACATGAAACACAAATGTGACACTGTAGCCCTATGTTAAACACCCAATACACTTATGCAACTACAAATCCTTTCTCTTCCTTTTTCTACTACTCCTATGTAGTGCAGCTGCTGAGACTTCAGCAGAGTTAGAATCAGGCTGCTTGTATCCCTCCTCTGACTGTTAAAAAGCTTATGGCTGGTATCCTTTGGGTTTTGGATTATGTGAGGGCTGCCTCAACTAGACCTGTGCAGAGGCAGACTCTGCCACCAGGGCAAAGAAGCAACATGTGGGAATATGATTTGGGGATGGGGGAAGTGGTGAGGAGTGTCAGTGCCTTGAGTAGAGTCCTACTTCCATGTACCCTTTCTGCACTTCTGTGAAACACTGAACGACTATGGTGAGGTTTACCTCAATCTTCACTTAAGTGACAGACCAGTCTCACTATTTTGCACATTTGATCTCCAAGGCTTAATTATATATTTTCCATTTTTCCCAGACCCTTTTTCTTTGTCCTCACATTCTTACCTCAAACCTTTAGCCTTATTTTCACAACTCACTGACTGTTGTATACCCTAACAAGGAAAGGACAGAAGTATTGAAGTAAAAGTACATCTGAGAAATAAAGGGATGGGTTCCAAAAATCATTTATTATAAACCTGCATCCTAAGGTGTGGTATACCTCATACTGTCTTTATTTGCCAGCTTTGATCCCGCGTCTATGATGAATTAGTTAACCTTGGACAGGATACAAATAATAGCCTAGAATCCCTGAATTGAAGAGGGGCAGAAATCAGGCAGGGTTCATTTCCAGTGAGTATGTAGACTGTAGGTGTGTAGTGTATTGAAAATTGCATTGTGAATTTTGTCCACTTAATGCTACCATACATGCTAACATTATGATTCGGAAGGAGAATAAAGGAATCCATGTTTTAACAACACGTGCAGTTTTGATTCTGAATGCTTCTTACTGGACGTTTCTTAATAAGAGCTTCACAATGGCGATGAAGATGGTGAGAAATAGGAAATGTTGCTTTCAGGTATGAAACGTTTGAAAGGTCTTTGTCCACTTTTTGCAGACAGCATTTTATGTTGGATATTTAAGGAACACATTGAGGCTAAAGCCTGGTATTAGATACTCTCACAAGGCACTCCAGCTTGGGATTAGCGACAGGAAAGCCTGCACAGTGTACACACACACACTGATTTTGAAAAAAAAAATTGGATCACTACAGTGAAGCTTTTCGCTGGAAGGAATGTGATCCTGGATCCTTGATCACGCAATGTCACTGCGTTACTGATCAAGATGTTGTTGTCTATGCCCAACCTATCATGTTTTGATGTGTATTCAGAGCTATCGTCTGTATTACCATTTGGCAAATGTGGCTGCGACATTTTGAAAGTGTGATGGCAGGTTTTGAAATCACAGATGACAAAAGAAAGGCCTTGCTTCTATACAGTGGAGATGAAGAATTGGAAGATATCTTTGAGACACTTATGCCTACAAAAGATGAAAATGACTATGACTCAGCAAAAAATACTCTACCAACCTATTTCATGCCCAAGAAAAACACAGTATGTGAAACAACTATCTTCCAGAGTATAAGCAAGAAGCAATCGAGACAACTGATCAAAAGTGCATGCAATCGAGGCAACTAGTGACCAAATGTGACTTCAGTGATACTGATATTGAACATGTCAAATGGGAAATCAAAACACAGATAACTGAAGTATGCCTGCTCAAGTTAACTAACTCTCTACTCGAGAAAGGCAGAAAAATGTCAGAGCTCCTGGAGTTAGCAAGATCACTACTGATTTCAGAGCCCAGAGCTACTGAATTTGAAGCTGCTAACAGTAATGAGCAAACTCAAAGTTCAACTCCTGTGAGCATTGTTCATCACTCACATGCCAGGAACCCACCTGCAAAGCAATAACAGCAGTCTCACAAACAGGGTTGTGACTTGTGAATTATTCCACTGTGGTGGCACTTATCCACACCAGACAGAATGTCCTGCTACTAGCAAACACTGTAAAGCTTGTGGCAAATTCAACCACTCTGCTTACGTTTGTCATTCATCAGTGAACTAAGACCAATACCACTAGATGAGTGCTATGTATGCATACCACAGCAAAAGGGTGAGTGAATGTAGCCAATGTAGAGATGGATGACCCTAAACATACTTTTCTGCTTTCTCGCAAGCACAGTAACCAGCCATGTGTGACATTGACCATTAACTGCTTGGATGTAGATGATCTCAACAGAAGCACCTGTCAATGTTCCAGGAGACAAAATGTTCAACAAACTTCAGGGTTGCTGCATTCTCTGCAAAGCAGGCAACTCAAAAGTTTTCCCTTACAACAATGACAGACCACCAATAGGTCTCGGGACTTTTGAAATGCCTTTCTCAATGAACAAATTACTGTATTCTGTCATTTTTGGAGAATGTGACACACACAATTTCCACATAGCAACAGATCGTCACATGATTTTATCGCATATGCGATTCCTAAACATTTTGAACTTCTTGATGATTGCTTCACTGGTATTGGCAAACTGAAAGGTGTTTTATACCAGCTATATGTAGGCCCTAATGTGTCCCAGTTGTGCATCTATGGTGATGAATGCAGTTTCATGTCAGAAAGCAGACAGAGAAGGAGCTTCAGAGCCTACTTGACCTTGACATTATTGAGAAAGTTGTGCATGACCCTACCCCTTGGATCTCACCCATACTTGTAGTCAAGAAACCCAGGAGCAAGAACCAGATTAGAATCTGCATTGATATGTAGTCACCAAACCAAGCCATATACCAAGAAAGACAGTTGACACTGGCAATTTATGATATCATAGAGAAAATTAATTGTATTAAAACACTTTGCTAAACTTGATCTCAATGCAGGCTACCATCAAATTGAGCTTACAGGAGATTCAAGGTATCTTACAGGTATGTTGAACATTAGTGATGACATTCTCATCTATGGTCACAATGAAAATGACCTTGAGACATGCCTATATGCTTACAATGCCTTAGAGAATGTAACCTCATCTTGAACAAAGACAAGTGCTTGTCCAATGGAAGGAGAATTAAATTCTTTGGTCATGTATTCAGCAGTGAAGGAGTATCACCTGATCCATGGAAAGTTGAAACTGTTTGAAACACTGCAGTTCCAACAAACGTGCAGTAAGTTTGGAGTCTTCTAGGGCTCATCACATACCGTGGTCACTTAATTATTGACCTCGTTATGTTATCTGCCTCCTAAGTGATCTGACAAAAGGGACCACCAAGTCGGAGCGGACTAGATCATACAAAAGGCTATGCACCAGATCAAACGATGGGCCTGAATTTTTAGATCAGTGGGCGGGCACAATCGGCAGGCCCAGGAGCAGCTGGGAAACAGACTGCCGACCGCGATCGGCCCCTCACCGTAATTTCATGCTGGCTGGCCAATTAACGGAAGCTCAGCACTGCCGGGGTGGGGGTTGGAGGAGGGCAGGTGCTGACAGAAAGCTCCCTGAAGACAGATAGCTGCATCAGGGAGCTGAAGACCTGAAAAGCATTAAATAAAGTTTTTAAAATCAGGTACAAATGTGCAAGCATCACAATCAGTCACCTGAGCACATACATTATAAAAATGCCGTCCATAGATTTTTCTTCTTCTTTCATTTAAGAACAGAAACCTCATCCTGTCCATGGATGAGGTTTCATGAAAAATTCAAAGTCTACCAGGCTAATTCGCCCATCAGCCAACCATAAGGTTGGATGGACCACGAAAAATCAGAGACAAACGCATCTTTAATTACCTTAATTGGCCTCTTAATTGTCGGTGGCACGTTTCCAACGTTTGCGAGCACCCGCCGACCGAAATATCATGCGAGAGCAGAATGATGTCAGGAAGCTTGCCCAATGTCATCTTGCACAATTTTGCATCTGAACAGGTCAGGCATGTGCTCACCCTCCCCACCCCAGAGCTAAAAATTCTGCCCATGGTTTCGGCAAATTGCACAAATGCCTACTTCGACCCTGAGAAGACCACCAAGATAGTTGTAGATGCAAGCTTGGTTGGCTTAGGAGCAGTTCTCATGCAGAACGACAAAACAGGTAATCCATCAATCGTTGCGATGTCAAGCAGATTACTAACATGTATAGAGCAATGTTATTCGCAAACAGAGAGATGCATTTTCAATTACATGGGGTAACTTACACTTTCATCTCTGCTTATATGGAATGAGTTTGAAGTAATAACAAGTCATAGACCATTAGAAAGCTTGTTTAACAATCCACATAGCAAACCACCTACATGAGAACATAAGAACATAAGAAATAGGAACAGGAGTAGACCATTCGGCCCCTTGAGCTTGCTCCGCCATTCAATAAGATCATAGCTGATCTTGTGTTTCGATTTCCACCCCTGATAACCTTTCATCCCCTTGCCCAACAAGAAACTATCTACCTTGCCTTAAAAATATTCAATGACTTCGCCTCCACCTCCTTCTGAGGCAGAGAGTTCCAAAGTTGCACAAAACTCTGAGAGAAAATATTTCTCCTCATCTCTGTCCTTTAAGGGTGACCCCTAACTTTAAAATAGTGCCCCCTAGTTCTGGGATTCACCCACAAGAGGAAACATCCTTTCCACGTCCACCTTGTCAAGGTCGTGCAAGATCTTGTATACTTCATCAAATCACGCCTCACTTTTCTAAACTCCAGTGGAAATAAGCCCAGTCTGTCCAACCTTTCCTCATAAGACAACCCACTCATTCCAGGTATCAATTTAGTAAACCTCCTCTGAACCGCTTCCAATGCATTTACGTCCTTCCTTAAATAACTGCACACAGTATTCGGGGTGTGGTCTTACCAATGCCCTGTAAAACTGAAGCATAACATCCTTACTTTTATGTTTAATCCCTCTCATAATAAATGATAGAGTTCCATTAGCCTTCTTAATTACTTGCTGTTTCTGCATACTAACTTTTTATTACTCATGTACCAGAACACCTAGATCCCTCTGTACCTCAGAATTATGTAGTCATTCTCCATTTAAGTAATATTCTGCTTTTTTGTTCTTCCTGCCAAAATGAACAACTTCATATTTTCCCACATTAAATGCCATTTGCCAGATCTTTTCCCGCACACTCAATCTATCTATGTCCATCTGCAACCTCCTCATGTCCTCTTCACAACATACTTTCCTACCTATCTTTGTATCATCTGCAAATTTAGCTACCATATCTTCACACCCTTAATCTAAGACATTGATGTAAATCATAAAAAGTTGAGGCTGCAGCACAGACCCCTGCAGGACTCCATTTGTCACATCCTGCCAATCAGAAAAAGACCCATTTCGCATACTCTCTGCTTTCTGCCAGCTATCGATTTCTTCTATCCACACTAATATGTTACCCCCTATACCATGAGGTTTTATTTTCCATAATAACCTTTGATATGGCACCTTATCAAATGCCTTCTGGAAATCCAAGTACAGCAGGTCTACAGGGTCCCCTTTATTGCTCCTTCAAAACACTCCAATAAATTGGTTAAACGTGATTTTCCTTTCACAAAACCATGCCACCTCTTCCCAATTGCCTTAAACCCTTCTATGTACCTAGCTATAACCTCCTTAATGATCGATTCCAACAACTTCCCCATGACAGATGTCAAGCTAACTGGCCTATAGTTTCCTGTTTTCTGCTTCCCTACCTTTTTGAATAGTGGGGTTACATTTGCTACTTTCCAGTCTGATGGAACCTTTCCAGAATCTAGCGAATTTTGGAAAATTAACACCAGCACATTGACTACCTCATTAGCCACCTCTTTTAAGACCCTAGAATGTAGTCCATTGGGACCCGGAGACTTGACAGCCTGCAGCTCCATCAATTTGCTCAGTACTGTTACCCTAGTGATTTCAGTTTCACCAAGTTCCTCTCTCCCTTTAAACTCCTGATTTGCAGCTATTACTGAATGTTTTTTGTATCTTCCATAGTGAACACAGAAGCAAAATATTTGTTCATTTCTTCTGTTTTTTTCCTTATTATCTACTATTAACTGCCTATTGTCACTCTCTAGAGGACCAACACTCAGTTTACTTACTCTTTTCTTTTTTGAATACCTACTCTTGCTCTCCATTTTTACATTTCTAGCTAGCTTCCTCTCATACACTAATTTATTTCTCCTGGTTAACCTTTTAGTCATTCTCTGCCATTCTTTATATTCTGACCAATCATCTGTCCTGCCACTCATCTTTGCAGAGCTGTATACTTTTTCCTTAAGTGTGATGCTTTCCTTAACTTCTTTAGTCAACTCCGGATGGTGGGTCCTCCCCTTAGAATTTTTCTTTATAATAGGAATGTACTTACTCTGAATACTCTGAAATATCCCCTTAAATGTCTGCCACTGCTTCTTTATTGATCTCTCCTCTAGTTCGCTTCGGCTGGCTCAACTTTCATGCCCACATAGTTGTCCTTATTTAAGTTTAAGATACCAGTCTTAGACCCACTCTTCTCCCTTTCAAACTGAATGTAAAATTCAATCATATTGTGGTCACTGCTACCTAGGTGCTTTTACTCGGAAGTCACTAATTAATCCTGTCACATTACAAGTCTAATATAACCTGCTCTCTGGTTATCAGAACATGCTGCTCTAAGAAAATATCTCAAAAGCATTCTAATAACTCCTCATCCAGGCTACTACTGCCAATCTGATTTTTCCAGTTTATATGTAGATTAAAATCACTCATGATCACTGCCGTCCCTTTATCACAAGCACATAATATTTTCCATTGGATACTTTGTCCTACATTATGGCGACTGTTTGGGGGCCTGTAGACTACTCCCACTAATAACTTTTTCCCTTACTATTCCTCATCTCCACCCAAACTGATTCTATATCCTGATCACCTGAACCAAGGTCATCACTAACTATTGCTCCAATACCCTCTTTGATTAACAGTGCTACCCATCCACCTTTTGCCCAGCCTCCTATTCTTCTTGTATGTCATGTACTCCTCAATATTAAGGACCCAATCATTGCGTCCTGCAGCTATATCTCCATAATTGCTATCAGATCATATTTATTTACTTCAATATGGGCCATCAACTCATTTACTTTGTTAGAGAGAGCCTTCGGTTTTGTCTTTTTGTTATCATTATAACATCTAGTCTTGACCTTTGCTGCTTTCTTAGGTTTTTTTTTCCCTGTCCCTTCCTGTCATTCTCTGACCCTCATTTCTCATATTACTATTTTGCTCTCCTGTCTTGACTTTACACCTTGAATTGCTACCTCTACCCAACCTTGATCCCTCACCCTTTTTGTTTAGTTTAAAGCCCTCTCTACTTCCCTAGTTATGCAATTTGCAAAGACACTCGTCCCAGCACATTTCAGGCGTAAACCGTCCCACCGGCACAGCCCTCACTTCCCCCAGTACTGATGCCAATGCCCCACAAACCGGAACCCACTTCTCCCACAGCAGTCTTTGAACCACGCATTTTATTTGTCCAATGCCAATTTGCACATGGCTCAGATAATAATCCAGAGATTATTACTTTTAAGGTTCTGCTTCTTAATTTGGGACCTAGCTCATCATACTGACTTTGCAGAACCTCTTTCCTATGTCATAGGTAACTACATGGATCACGACAACTGGATCCTCCCCCTCCCACTGCAAGTTCTTCTCCAGATGTCCTGAACAGATGTCCTGAACTCTGGCACGGAGCACGCAACATAGCCAATTGGGCTCTCGCTCTTTGCTGCCGAGAACAGTGTCAATCCCTCACTATACTATCCCCTACTATCGCTACATTCATTTCTGCTCTCCCCGCTTGAACAGCTTCCTGTATCATAGTGCCATGGCCAGTTGGCTCATCCACCTTGCAGACCTCGCTTTCATCCACACAGGTTGTGAGCACCTCAAAGCTGTTTGACAATTGCAAAAGGCTCCTTCACTTCTGTCCCAATTGGTCCCATTACCTGCCTCACTGACAGTCACATCCTCCTGTCCCTCACTGCTGACTAAATCAGATGACCCTATTCTAAGAGGTGTGACTGTCTTCTGGAACAAATTATCCAGGTATTTCTCCCTTCCCTTATGTTGCGCAGTGTCTGCATTTCGGCTTCCAGATCAATAATCCTGATCTGGAACTCCTCAAGCTGCTTACACTTCCTGCAGATGTGTTTGTCATAGATCGCCTTGGCTTCTAAAAGCTCCCACAACCTACAGCTGCAACATAACACCTGTCCCGCCATTCTAACTTATGTTTTTTAGTTAATTTACTTAATTACTGTCTTCCTAGGAATGCTACAATTTACTACATTGTTAAGATGCATTGGAGGCGGTTCAGAGGAGGTTTACTAGATTGACACCTGGAATGAGTGAGTTGTCTTATGAGGAAAGGTTGGACAGACTGGGCTTGTTTCCATTGGAGTTTAGAAGAGCGAGGGGTGATTTAATTGAAGTGTACAAGATCCTGAACGGCCTTGACAATGTGGATGTGAAAAGGATGTTTCCTCTTGTGGGTGAGTCCAGAACTAGGGGGCACTATTTTAAAATTAGGGGTTGCCCTTTTAGGATAGAGATGAGGAGAATTTTTTTCTCACAGAGGTTTGTGCAGCTTTTGAATTCTCTGCCTCAGAAGATGGTGGAGGTGGGATCATTGAATATTTTTAAGGCATAGGTAGATAGATTATTGTTAGGCAAGGGAATCAAAGGTTATCGGGGGTGGATGGGAATGTGGAAATCAAAACACAAGAAGATCAGCTATGATCTCATTGAATGGCAGAGCAGGCTTGAGGGGACAAATGGTCTACACTTGTTCCTATTTCTTATGTTCTTATGTTCTTACTGCGTTTATTGAATGCTAGTATCACTGGCAACTAAAGGTTAGATGCTTCTTAATTACAAAGGTATGTGTTTTAGATGTTTGTTTAAATTTCTTCAGTTTTTTTTATCTTTATTGTTTGATTTTAATTTTAAAGTTTTCAAATTTTGGCTTATTATTTTAAAGTTTTAATTCTTTTTATTTATAGGTCTACATTAACTCACCTGTCTTAAGTTGGTTTCTCGCACATTGTCCTTTAGACTGAGCAGTACTTGCCAATTAACTTACTAGCTTCCTGTGACGTCATAGTTGCATTCTTCTTTTCCCCCTGACTGCTGCCTCACAGCAAATGAAACAGTGAAACAGTAAAATAGCGCGCTGCTCAGCTCTTGACTGTTTCCTGCAGGTCCGTTCTGCTCTGACTCCCATCAAGATAGGCCTCACTCAAATTCCCGGTCTGTATTTATAGGTGCTGCTCAGCTCCCGACTTTCTGCCGCAGGTCCGCTCTTCTCTCACTCCCAGCAAGGTAGGCCTCACTCAAATCCCCGATCTGTAATTATAGGTGCTTTTAAGCTCCCACAGGTCCACTCTGCTCTGACTCCCAGCAAGGTAGGCCCTACCTGAACCCCCGGGGTTCAAGTAGGTATTTATAGGTGTTCCTCAGCTCCTGACTGTCCTGCAGGTCCGCTCCACTCCCACTCCCAGCAAAATAGGCCTCACTCGAATTCCTGGTCTATATTTATAGACGCTCTTCAGCCTCTGACTCCCACAAAAATAAAGCACTACATACTCAAGAACTACAAGAGTACGAGTTCCATGTTGAGTATCAGCCAGGCAAGCTCAACGCAGCAGACTATCTTCCATGACATCTGTTGTCAACAGCCAGTCTTACTAGTTATGAAGAAAAGGTTGCTAACTAACATCTTAATTATGTAAACCTAAATGCAATGCCAAATATACTAAAACTAGCTGACACTAAAGTGGCAACAAACAAGATGAGGCTTACAGCCATGTGTAATGGCTACGGCATCATAAAACTGGAAAGACAATCGAGAGGGTGTCTACAAATGAAATTGCTCACACACTACAAGGTTTTCACAATGTTCTAAATGAGCTAACTTTCAGAACCACAACTGGTCTTGTGTTACACAGCAACTGATTTGTTATTCCACATATAGTGAGAGAGTGTGTCGTATTTATAGCACACGAAGGTCATCAGGGAATTGTCAAAACCAAATAATTCCTTAGGGAAAAGGTATGGTTCCCAGGAATTGACTGCATGGTAGAGCACAGAATTATTTAGTGTTTGCCATGTGAGGCAACCATAATGTCAAATGTTCTTGATCCTCTCAAGATGTCTGAACTTGCTGAAGAATCATGGATAGACGTTAGTGCTAATTCTGCAGATTTGCACACTGGTTTGTTGTCGCTAATGATTACTGCAGATTCCCAGTCATGGAAAAAAATTACATCTACTTCAGCAGTATATGTCAGCAGAAAACAGTCATCCCAAAGCTTGACCAGATTTTCACTTTGGTTGGAACCCCTCAAATGGTGAAGAGTGACAATGGACCCACATTCAACTGCGATGAGATTAGTAAAGTTGTGAACTAACTGGGCTTCACACATTGAAAAATCACACCCCACTAACAAGAACTATTGGAGAAGCTGAGAGATTCATGTGTACCTTGAAAAAAGTGATACATACAGCTATAGCTGGAAGCAAGTTGTTGAAGCAAGAGTTGTATCGCTTTCTTCGCAATTACAGAGTGACTCCTCACTCAATTACTGGTAAACCTCCAGCTCCAGTCATCATTGCACATCCTATGCTCACATGTCTTCTCGAATTATCTCATAGAATTAATGATCAACGTGTACATGAATATGATAGAGAACAGAAGAATCGAATAAAAGCAAATTCAGACTGAAACTTGAAATTTAGAGCTGCAGCACTAAAGCCCAGAGATAAAATGCTTGTGAAATGCGATGGTCATGTTGGAAAGCAATTAACTAACGCTCTATGACATCCAACCGTTTCATGTGACCAACAGAAAAGGATCAATGATTACTGCTACTCATGAGAAAAAATGTCCACCATACTTAAATGATTATGTTATGAACAAAACTATTTTTAGCTGGTACACAAATCTTTTATCTCATTGTACATGACTGAATGCGTTGTTAAATTAATACAAACATTAGAATACAGAACACTAACATGTGAAGTTGAATGTTCAAGTTACGTTTAAGCTTATTGCTTTAACTTTTGGAATCAAACCACTGAAACACGAATGCTGTGCTTCTCATTTATGAAGTCAGGAATGGATGTAGTGTATTGAAAATTGCAACCTATTTAGCCTTAGAGAGAGAGAGAGAGAACCAAGCACAGTCACAACCTGTTCAACTTCATTTTGGATCATTAATACATTTCTTTTTCTGTATTTTTGTACTGCTATGGTAAATCTCACACTGGATCAATGCTGGTCAGAAATGATAATTACAAGAATCCACACTGCTGAGGGGGAACCTCACCCTTTAGTTGTGCATATTGAAAATGTTACCTTAATTCTGTTCCTCTCTTTATAGATGCTGCAAGACCTGCTGAGTATTTCCAGCAGTTTGTGTTCTATTTCAGGAAAGATATCATGGCTTTGGAAGAATTGTAAAGCAGATTCAACAGAATGAGAACTGGTTTGAGATCTTTAATAGCTAATGGTATGAAAGGTGTCAAGAAATAGTGATAGTTTAAGTAAATTATGTGTGCATAATTGTGTTAAGAATATGTGTGTTAAGAATAAGGTATTTCTTTAATGTTTAAGTTTGATTTGTATTTCTGTAATTGTGAGCTAAGAAAAAGGGGAAGTTGAGTTTTAGTTTCACTTTAAAGGATGCCTGCATTTTAATAAAGATTTTATGATTCTTGAAGGGAAGTTAAATAAACACAAGGTTAAAAAAACTGTGCTGTTGCCTAGCAACAGGGATACAGAGAGAGGGACCCACAGAGGCAGAGAAAACAAAAAAAAAGTTTCAGTTCAGTTGAAGCCAGGATTCCAGAGAGGCTGGAGAGCAGAGGGGCAGATAGCAAGTCCAAAATAAAATTGAATCCAGCTGCTAGGAGAAGCTGGGCAGGACAGGAAACTGCAGAATCAAAGAAGAGAGTCCTCAAAACCAGGAATGAAACAGGAGAGGTCCCAAGAGGACAGTCTAGTCAAAGGACAAGGACGGGAATCTGGAAAAGGTCCTGTTCAGTGGAAGTGAAAGTAAAGAGCAGAGAGGAAGGCTCCAAGCTTCAAGCTTATAGGGAAGAAAGCTGCAGGGCCCAGATTTAAAGCAATGTAGGAAGCCAGAAATTAGGAAACACTTCAACATGCAAAGGGTGGTAAAAGTTTGGAATTCTCTTTTCCAAATGTCAACCGATGTTGGATCAATTGTTAATTTTAACATTGAGACTGACAAATTTTTATTAACCAAAGATATTAAGGGATATGGGACAAAGGCAGATAAATGGAGTTAAATCGCAGATCAACCATGACCTCATTGACTGGCAGTGGTACAGACTCAAGGGGTTAAATGGCCTACTACTGTTACTAGGTTCCTATCAGCACCTTTCTATGAACACTTACTTTAATTACCTGATCCTGTTCCCTTCCAAGTAAACTTCAAACCAGCGGATTGCAAGTCCCACTCTTCCATACTTATGAGGGTCTATTTAGCTTTAGCTTCGCCAACAGACAGAGTTCGCTGGTCAGATGGCCATTCCATGGTTAAGTGGATGCCATGACTTAGAGATTCTGGCCTTATTTACATTCACCAGATGAACTGCTGGGTGCCAAACAGATGTTCTGACACAGCTGATAGGGTTCAACAAAGGAGGATGGGCAAGAGTTCCTGCCAGGAATCTAAGTTACAAGGTGGAGAAGGTTGGGGGGGGTGGGAGGCACAGATGCTGTGAACCCAGAGAGCAGGGTCCCAGAATGGTGGGACCCAGGTTGTTTTTGTGAACCCCAGAGGAACTTTTGTGTTCCTTTCAGGCCCACAAATATAATTCAAGGCTGGGCTTTTTCTCTTCCACCATCCCTGGAATGTTTTGAAGACACCTTCAGGCTTTGACTAGTTTTTACCTAAAATGGGCAATCATGGTTTATTTAAATAAGATGACCCCAATGTTCAGGTTAAATGGGGCCTGTCAGCTGAAACAGTGAGGTGCTATGGGGACGTAGAGAGAGGCCCCTTTCAAAATGGCATCCGTGGCATTGCAGGTGGTAAGAGAATGAAAGCTGTTACTTCCCGATTAATACCAAGCAAAGGCTGTGAAAAAGCAACCCCGTGGTGATGAAACACAATTGCAGGTATTTGAACTCTTTCTCTATTTTCTTGATGTTTTTCTGCTGTTAAATAAAACTCAAGTTATGATGACTTAGGTTTTGCATTAAGAATAATGGCGCAACTAATCGTGATCATTATTATTTGAAGTAAATTGGAGAGAAATTTCTGCACAATTAAACCTGGAAACACAGATTTTGCTGCCCAATTTGCTATGCTTCTCCACAGGCTGTGCTGTAATAGATTTTGCTGATAGACTTGGTAGTGAAATTAACATAATGGTGCAAAATTGTGAAACTTTTTTTACCGAATAAACATGGCAGAAATGTAAGACTGGTGTATTCAGGAGTAAGTAAATTTCTAATGGTATGAACCATTATAATTACTACTGAACAAATTCTGTGGCACTGAAACTTTAATTTTATAAGTGTTGAGTTTCATTCCTTCAGAATTTAACTAGTGTTGAAGATTTAAGAAAAAATAAAAATAAATCTTGTTGGAGAGAGTATCATGCTGGGATGGATCTCTAAGTGGCACAAGTTGTTGCTGAAAAGTTTGGTAAAAATTTGTGGCCATCTGTCAGTGGTGAGCACTGTTCCACTGTTGCTGACATCAACATTTAGGATAATATTATACGACTCATCATATGTTCTCACGTGTTCAAAACTGGGCATCCATGGGGCGCTGGGGATCATCAGCAACAGCAGAATTGCATTCAGCCACAATGTAATGTCATGGCCCGGCAATCCCCCGCTGTACCATTGCCATTAAGCCAGAGGATCAACCCTGGTTGAATGAAGAGTGCGGTGGGGGGTGGGGGGGGGGGTGGGGGGGTGGGGTGCATTCCAGGAACAGCACCAGGCATACCTAAAAATGAGTTGTCAACTTGGCGAAGCTACAACACAGGACTACTTGCATGCCCACATGCATCAAGACCCGAAAAACAATGAGCCTTGGGGTGTTAAGTGCCAAGTAACTTTTGCGCCACATGGTGCCAGGCAATGGCCATCCCTACAAAAGAGAATCTAACCATCTCCCCTTGACATTTAATGGTATTACCATCACCAAATCCCTCACTATCAACATTCTGAACTATCAACTATCAGAAACTGAACTGGACCAGCCATATAAATACTATGGCTTCAAAAGAAGATCTGAGGCTCAAAATTCTGTGGCTAGTGTTTTGGACAGGGATGAAAGAGCAATAAAACCCCGTTCCCTTCCCTTACCTTCCATAATCAGGGTGTTTTTATAAAAAGGAAGAGGTGTGCGTTTCTTAATCCCTGAGAGTGTGAACAATTCGAATAACCGACAGCAAGCTTTTCATGTGTTTAAATAAAGAGGATTATTTATTCACATATTCACCCTCAAAATATAATGCTACATCACACACACACACACACACACACACACATACAGATGAAAATACATTTAAAGAGAATAGTGCACATTTACAAGTTATAAACAAAAGAATAGTTCGTAATTCATGTGATTGGCTCATCTTGGAAAATGTATGGTGCAGGCCTGGTGAAGAAGAGGCTTTTCACTCCTAGTTAGTGAATTTAATAGCTGACGTCAAATACCAGAGACATTGCAAGATTCTCTTAAAGCTTTATGCAAGTCATGAAGTTAGTTACTTGTAGCTTTGTTACCAAGAGGTTGGTTTCCTGTATTGGTGGGTTTAAAAAAAGAACAGGTTTGGAAACCTTATGGTGTTGCAGCCCCAGGTCTTAAGGCATAGGTGTTGCTGCCCTCTCTGCTGTTGTTGTTTTTGCAGTTGTTGCTGTGTCATGTAAACACTTAAAGATTAAAAGGAAGACCAACATGGTTGCCTTACCATGTGCTTTCTCACAGTCGTCTTTTCCAAATATGCTGTTGTGCTTCAGTGGATCAGCCACAACCTGACATGCAGACATTCACCCTGGTGGTTTGAGACAATCATTGCCTTGGTTTGAGAATGACCTATTCAATTCAGGAAACACTTTTCATATGGTTTCAGCAGATGAGTAGTGACACTTCTTAGTCTGGGATGTGTCCTTTTATCCTTTTGAGACAGTGTGATAGTATAAATCCACAGACCAAGTGAAGTGATTCTTGGTGGCCATCTTTTGCAGCATTTTAACGTCAATTTTTAAAAATCAGTTCCAGGACATTCCACACTGATTACATCTAATCTTCTAAAAATTATGGATGGGACATGCCTTTACACTGCAAGACACGAGTAACTCACCATCTGACTCTGCAAAGCCTGTCCGCTGTCTATGAGACACAAGTCAGGAGTGTGAAAGAATATCCTCGACTTGCCAGCTCCAACAATACCAAAGGAGTGCAACATCATTCAGGATAAAAGAACTTGATTGGTCAGCATCCCATCCACCAACTTACACTTTCACTCCCTCCACCACTGACACACAGTGGCAGCATTGTATACCATCTACAAGATGCACTGCAACAACTCACCAAGGTGGCTTCGACAACACCTTCCAAACCTGCAACCTCTACCATCTAGAAAGACAAGGGAAGCAGGTACATGTGAACACCACTAACTTCAAGTTCCCCTCCAAGCCACACACCATCCTGACTTGGAACTTTATCGCCATCACTTCACTTTTTCAGCAGCACTGCCTGTTTACCTGCACAAGGTGAACTGTACCGGTTCAAGAAGGTGGCTCACCATCACCTTATTGAGAGCAGTTAGGGACGGGCAACAAATGCTGGTCTTTCCAGCAATGCCCACATCCACGAAGGAAGACAAAACAAAAAAAACATGCTGTGAAGTGTCAGGAAAATATAATAATTTTCACAATGTTGTTGGAATTTATTGTAAGGTAGGAGTAGTGTGTTTGTGTGTGTGTCTTAATTGAATTAAATACAGCTGGTCTGAAAGCTTTTATGTGTCAAGAGAAGCTAGGTTTGAAATGTTGAATAGGAAAACATGGCTGAAGCTTTCGAATGTGAGGTGTAAAAGAAAAGCTTGCATTTTTAGATAAACCAGAGTAATTTGAATTTCAAAACAGGTGGTGCAATGTTACACTTAGCCAGAAGAAGCCAAACAGTGTGTTTATTTTTCCCAAAGCATACTGATAAAATTAGTACAAGAAAGATTTTTATTATTAGGTAAGTAGAGTTAAAAAGACATATTGGGCTAAGGGGATTTACATCAAAAAGGGAGAAACCTGTATAAAGGAGATGAGGTTTTCCTACAAGAGAGGGGGTGGTTCTGGACTTAATTTTAGAGAATGAAGCCAGGCAGGTGGTAGAGGTATCAGTGGGGGAGCATTTTGCAGATAGTAATCCTAACTCCGTTAGATTCGAGGTTGTTATGAAAAAGGACAAGGATGGGCCAGAAATCAGAGTTCTAAACTGGGGGAAGGTCAATTTTAATAAGATCAGATATGATTTGGCCAGAGTGGTCTAGGAGCAGCTACATTTATGTAAATCTGCGTCAGAGCAGTGGGACTCATTCAAGAAGGAAGTAGGGAGAGTACAAGGCCAACATATTCCAGTAAAAATAAAGAATGGGACCAACAAATCCACGGAACCCTGGATGTCGAGGGATATACAGAATTGGATAAAGAGAAAAAGGGAGGCTTATGGCAGATATCAAGGGCTCAAAACAGCGGAAGCCTTAGAGGAGTATAGAATGTGTGGGGGGGGGGACTTAAAAAGGAAATTAGGAGATCAAAAAGGGGGCATGAAGAAACATTGGCAGATAAAATAAAGGAAAATCCAAAGTTATTTTACAAGTACATTAAGATTAAGAGGATAACTAGGGAAAGAGTAGGGCTTATTAAGAACCATAGTGGTAATTTGTGTGTGGAGCCGGAAGATGTAGGTAGGGTTCTAAATGAATACTTTCTGTCATTGTTCACAAGTGAGAGCGATGATGTAGGTATGGAAATCAGGCAGAAGGACTGTGATATAATTAAAGAAATTAGCATTGAAAGGGAAGAGGCTCTAAGTGGTCTGGCAGGCTTAAAAGCAGATAAATCTCCAGGCTCGGATGAAATGTATCCCAGGCTGTAGAGTGAGGCAAGGGAGGAGATAGCAGGGGCGCTGGCAATAATTTTCAATACCTCTCTGGCCACAGGATAGGTGCCAGAGGACTGGAGGACAGCTAATGTGGTACCGTTATTCAAGAAGGGAAGACGGGATAAATCAGGGAACTACAGTCCAGTCAGTTTAATCTCAGTGGTGGGAAAAACTATTGGAAGCAACTCTGAGGGACAGAATTAATCTACATTTGGAGAGGCAGGGATTAATCAAGGACAGTCAGCATGGTTTTGTTAAGGGGAGGTCATGTCTGACCAATTTGATTGAATTTTTCGAAGAGGTGACCAGGTGTGTAGATGAGCGCAATGCATTTGACGTAGTCTCCTTGGATGTCAGCAAGGCTTTTGATAAGGTCCCGCATGGGAAACTAATAATGAAGGTAAAATCCCATGGGATCCAAGGCAATTTCGCAAATTGGATCCAGAATTGGCTGAATGGCAGGGAGCAGATGGTGATGGTCGAGGGGTATTTTTGTGCCTGGATGCCTGTGTCCATTGGGGTTCCACAAGGATCAGTGTTAGGTCCCTTGCTGTATGTGGTATATATAAACGATTTAGACTTGAATGTAGGTGGGTTGATCAGTAAGTTGGCGGATGACATGAAAATTGGTGGGGTGGTAAATAGTGAGGAGGATAGCCTTAGATCACAGGAGATATACGCAATTGGCCAGGTGGTTAACAGTGAGGTTGAGTGTCTTGGACTACAGGAAGATATAGATGTGATGGTCAAATGGGCAGATAAGTGGCAGATGGAATTTAACCCTGAAAAGTGAGAGGTGATACACTTTGAATACTTACTTCCTTGTTAAATTACTCCTTCCAATGAATGACATGACACTAGGAAGTTCTGAGGAACAAAGGGACCTTGGTGTGTGTGTCCATAGATCTCTGAAGGTGGAGGGGCATGTTAGTGGGGTGGTGAAAAAGGCATATAGAACACTTGCCTTTATCAATCGAGGCATAGATTACAAAAGTAGGGAGGTCATGTTGGAGTTGTATAGAACCTTGGTGAGGCCACAGCTGGAGTACTGTGTGCAGTTCTGGTCACTACATTATAGGAAGGATGTGATTGCACTGGAGGGGGTGCAGAGGAGATTCACCAGGATGTTGCCTGGGATGAAACATTTAAGTTATGAAGAGAGTTTGGATAGACTTGGGTTGTTTTCGTTGGAACAGAGAAGACTGAGGGGTGACCTGATCGAGGTGTACAAGATTATGAGGGGCATGGACAGGGTGGATAGGGAGCAGCTGTTCCCCTTAGTTGAAGGGTCAGTCACAAGGGGACATAACTCAAGGTGAGGGGCAGGAGGTTTAGGGGGGATGTGAGGAAAAACTTTTTTACCCAGAAGGTGGTGACGGTCTGGAATGCACTGCCTGGGAGGGTGGTAGAGGCAGGTTGCCTCGCATCCTTTAAAAAGTACCTGGATGAGCACTTGGCACGTCATAATATTCAAGGCTATGGGCCAAGTGCTGGTAAATGGGATTACGTAGGTAGGTCAGGCGTTTCTCACCTGTCAGTGCAGACTCGATGGGCTGAAGGGCCTCTCCTGCATTGTGATTCTGTGATATAGATGGGCTGGTCAGATGGGCTGATAGTGGCAAATGGAATTTAATCTGGATAAGTGTGAGGTGATGCACTTGGGCAGGACAAACAAGGCATGGGAACACACAATGAAAGGTAGGACCCTGGGAAGTACCGAGAATCAGAGGCACTTTGGTGTGTATGACCCTTATGGTAGCGGGACAGGTAGATAATGTGGTTAAGAAGACATATGGGATACTTGCCTTTATTAGCCGAGGCATAGAATATAAGAGCAGGGAGGTTATGCTGGAACTGTTTAAAACACTGGTTGGGCCACAGCTAGAGTATTGCGTACAGTTGTGGAATCCGCAATATAGGAAGAATGTGATTGCACTAGAGACAGTACAGAGGAGATTTACCAGGATGTTGCCTGGACTGGAGAATTTTAGTTATGGGGAGAGATTGGATAGACTGGGATTATTTTCCTTGGAGCAGAGGAGATTGAGGGGGGATATGATTGAGGTGAATAAAATTAAGAGGGGCATATATAGGGTAGACAGGAAGGAACTTTTCCCCTTGGTGGAGGGATCAATAACCAGGGGACATAGATTTAAGGTAAGGGGTAGAAGGTTTAGAGGGGATGTGAGGAAGATTTTTTTTCGCTCAGAGGGTAGTGGGAATCTGGAACTCACTGCCTGAAAGGGTGGTAGGGACAGAAACCCTAATAACATTTAAGAAGTATTTGGATGTGCATTTGTGATGCCATCGCATACAAGGCAAAGGGCCTAGTGCTGGAAAATGGGATTAGAGTAGTTCGGTTCTTGTTTGACCGGCGCAGACCCGATACGCTGAACAATCTTTTTCTGTGCTGTAGACCTCTATGACATTATGACTATGACTCTATAAGGTTATGTGAAAGGGAAAGGCATTCTAAGATCTAATTATTGTGAAAAGCCTCCAGCCTCTAAGCCTCAAGTTGTTGTCTACATGAACTGAAGTGAAGAAAACTCACTTTGAATTCGACTGTTCAGGATATCGTGTTACTTTGCCAGGGCCTTTTAAAATCTACGAGCAGCATTTCCTCCGATCTGTGCAGGCGGGGAGCAGGGGTTCCCTGAGCCAGGAGTGCGCTCTTTCGCCTGCACGAGTGAAAGAGCGCACAGGTCGCCCTGAGGCAAGTACTGCCTCAGGGAGATAGGTGGAGGTTGTAAAAATTGTTGGAAGGGTAGAAAAAAAATTCCTGTCACATGAGCTTGGACATGTAAATTTATTTTATTTAAACATTTTATACACATTTTAAATCCCTCATGAAACCTCATCCCGCCCGTGGATGAGTTTTTATGTTTTTTCTGAAGGCCGCCTGGGCTCTTCGCCTGCCCGCCAACCTTAAGGTTGGACAGGTAGGTCCAATAATTGGTTTAATTACTTTTTTTTAAAGACCTTAAGTGGCCACCAAACTGAAAATCTAAATGACGCAGGGTGACGTCAGGACGCACGCCCAACATCATCCCGTGTCATTTTACGCATCGGCGAGCATGCCCCTCCCCCCACTCATGACCAGAAGATGAAGCCCCACGTATTTTACTGTTGTCTTAATGGAGATGTAACAGGGAGTTTGATTAACTAGAGGAACTAGGAGTTAACATAATAATAATTTGTAAACCTATGTATATTCTTAAAATCTTTTTTTTATTAATAAAGGCTTAATATAGTTTTGTGAGAAACCTATAAGACTGG
This sequence comes from Carcharodon carcharias, assembly GCF_017639515.1. Classification (NCBI taxonomy): domain Eukaryota; kingdom Metazoa; phylum Chordata; class Chondrichthyes; order Lamniformes; family Lamnidae; genus Carcharodon; species Carcharodon carcharias. The sequence continues at coordinate 83,493,323 of NC_054469.1, read as the reverse complement.
GTGGTCTTATTACTACTGAATTCAAGGCACGCATCCTGAAATTTGAACAGCTCAGCATTTACCAACCGCTGTGCCATAACAGAAGACTAATGGTGGGCCAGACAAAACCAGCAAGGGATGCTAAAATAAAAAAGGGAAAAATTAGTATTGGAGAAAATTAGCAAGAAATATGAAAACAAGCAGTAAAAGCTTCTATAAATTTATTTATAGGAGTAGCAAAAGTAAACATTGGTCCCTTAGAGGATAAGACTGATGATTAGTGATGGGAAACAAGGAAATACAAATATTCTATATTTGTCTTCACAGTAGAAGACACAAAAATCAAGAGACAAAACAGAGGGAGGAATTTAAAACATTCACAATCACTAGAGATAAAGTACTGAGAAAACATAATCATTTAAGGCTGTAATATAATCTTCAGGTTCCACTGGTATTCACATGCTGCTGCAGCTTTGCTCTGTGTTTCTGACTGCTGTTGTCAATTGAATTACTTCCTTGTAAAACATCTATTCTCTAATATTTATGCTGTCAGTAACAGTATTAACAATGATGGAGAAAGGAAGACTTATCTCACCATCACCAGATGACAGCACAAGGTAGTGCTAATGCTTTTACTGCTAAGAGCTAGGAGTGTCTGATAGATTACCTGTGGCAGTGTGACAACATTGTCCAGTCACCACTTCTCTGCAAACAATACCAAACTGGTCTTGTGACATTTCTTCCAACTGTAATGAATCACCAAATCTTCCAAGAACTTAGTTCTGATTACAGAATGATTCATTTAGTTTGTAAAGAGTGCCTGCCCTGTCCCCACCCCTATATCTCCTGATATGTATCTTCCTCTCCCTACCTCTCTCTGCCAGACAGGGTTGATGGTGTTAAAAGTAATCCCAGTGCGTTTCTCTTGCCCATGATGCGGTAAAACAGGGAAGATGCTGTGTTTTCCTGGCTGGATGGAAATCTTCAGGTAAGGATCAGGATTGAAGAACATCCCTTTCTTCAGACCAACAGCTTGAAAACCTAACCAAGGCAAACAAAATTATTTATAAATATATAAAGGCATTATATTTGTCCAAGAAACATCAGAATTTTACTTCAGTTTACTTCCATAGAGTAGGGTCAGCTGTTGTGAATTTTGAAATAAGAAATAATCAAGATGTTCACATAAACATCATTCACAAATTAGCATCATTGGAGAACTGAAAACATGCGCAGCATTTAGCACTGATGATCAATTTACAGTTCACTACATTTTAGAGTTTCAGCACAGTGAAACAGGTCTGAAGGAATTCTGTCTTGTTGACGAAATATTTGACAAGCCCTTTTTTCTGTGTATACAAACACATGGTAAGGTGATGTGTATATAGGATCTAAATATATTACTTGCCCATTATTTTTTGATTTAAAGAACAAGAATATAAGGACAACATGCCTGAAAAGGGATGGATGAAAACCATATTTGTTCACGTGATTTAAACTCAGGTTAGGAGATGACCAAGAACAGATGATGTCTATTCCCAAGCTGACAATTAGGGACTTTCTCCATGAATCCTGTCTGCTGGAAACATGCATTTCTGAACTTTATACATTCTTTTTTGCTCTGCACACAGGTCCTTTGCTAAAAGCCCAAACAGACAATACCAAGGAGATCTCTTTCTTAGCCTGAACGTTTAGGCCCTGCCGAGGTTGGGAGCAGGGACCAACGCAATCTGAAAATAACAGCGCCAGCCAGCATGCCGGTTTCTTGATTCCAGTCCTGGCCCCAACCATAACTACCAAGGCGGGTTTAGGGTCAGCAGGGTTATCTGCCCCACCAAGAGGCAGGTGCCAATTAAGCTCTTTAGGAAGCCGACTGGGATTTTCCAGTTTTTTTTTTACATTTACAGGTTGTGGGCATCGCTGGCTAGGCCAGCATTTATTGCCCATCCCTAACTGCCCTTGAGAAGGTGATGATGAGCTGCCTTCTTGAACCGCTGCAGTCCCTCCAGCTCCTGACCTAACCAGGGTGGGGGGGGTCAGTGAGGAGGGATGAGGGAGTGCAGTTTAGCTGCCTGGAGGTGGGGTATCTCCCTAGTCAATCAAATGGCTGGCAGCTCTCCAGCCCCAGCAGTGTCACCTGGGATGGGGTAGACAGGCTAGATGAGCAGGGGAGCCAGAGGAGGGAGGGGGGGTAACCTTGGCAGGGTTGGGGGGCGGGGGGGGGTGGAATCCCTCTGATGGGCACATGGGGCCTGTTCATAGAAATTACTAGGGCTAGTTCATATGAGTTACGGGTGCTAATCTATCCTATGAGCCATCCCAATTAACCCTCGTAAATTACCCTCAGTAACTCCTATAAATTACCTTAGCTCAGCACAAGGCAAAACATTAACCCATGCGATTTACAAAATTCAGATTACCCCTGATTATTTTAAAAATATTTTGCCTTCACCTTCAGAGAAATTTTTTCCTCCGAGCAGATTTTCCGAACTGATAAAATTTGGTAAAGCGAGCGAGCCAATGAGTTCTGCTTCTTCATTTCCATTAGGCCAAGCGCTCAAACTGAGTGGGCCCCCTGGATTCCCTAGTTATCCAATCAGAGCATTCAGACCAAATGGCCAATCAGGGGACTGAAAGGCGAACAAATCAGGGTAGCGAAAAGATTTCCACTACCAAACTCTTTTGGGAAAGAAAAGTTCACACCCAGGAGCAGGCTGAGGAGGTCTTCTGATCTGCCGACACTGCCCCTCACCATTGTACCGCCACCATCCCCCCTTCCGCCAAACCCCGCCCCCGGCCTTGGCAAAATTGGTTGGCATCAGGACGGGAGTCAGGAAACCAGCATGTTGGCTTGCTCATTATTCTCTCAGAATAAAGGGCAGGCCATTTAAGACTGAGATGAGAAGGCATTTCTTCACTCAGAGGGTGGTGAATCTTTGGAATACTCTGCCCCAGAGAGCTGTGTAATCACGGAGCATGTTCAAGACAGGAATAGATAGATATCTGGATGCTAATGACATCAAGCGATATGGTAATAGCACGGGAAAATGGTATTGAGGGAGATGATCAGCTGTGATCTAATTGAATGGTGGAGTAAGCTCGATGGGCTGAACGGTCTACTCTGCTCCTACCTTCCTATGTTTACACTGGGTTGTCAAAGATCAGGACTGTGGAGCTGAAGTGCATATAAAACTTGAGGAGCAGCCCCCGCAAATAATTAGAGGGGCTGCAACCTTGCACAGCTATGTACACGAGGAATATGAAATCCTCACGGCCTCAAAAAATGCAGATGGAGTGGGAGCTCGTGAACACACTTAACCTGTTATTTCCGGGGACAGCTCCATGCAACACCCTCCATGCCAAATCCCTGATGGAAAATGGGAGGTCTCCTGCATAGAGTGCCCTCCGCTGGGGACCTCACCTCCTCCGGATAGTAGGACAGAACACCACGGAGCAAGTCCGCTTTTTATATTTTTTTTTGAGTACAACAATTAAACAAATGAACAAATTAGCTAATTAACAGCAGTCCACTTTTTAATACCATCTTGACCAACAGCTAAAACAAATTAACTAATTAACTAATGATCAACCCCTTAAGGGGACACTGGAACTAAAAAAACAAAAGCTTCAACAGAAACTTAACAAATTAAATTAAAATGTATTTTCCGAGGTAGATGATGCTCTCCAGCCCTTAAGCAGGCCTGAGTCAACTTAGCTTCTGAGAAAAGATGAGACCGGGTGTTTTCAGGCTGTAGGTAGTCATTTTTTATATGCTCTTTTTAAACCAATAAAATAGACTAATAAACTAATTGACAGCCGCTTAAAGGGGCACTGTAACAAAAAGACAAAACTTTTAAGAACACATATCAAATTAAATTAAAATAATGTTCCTGGCTCTGCGAAGCACTCCAGCCCCTGTGGTGCCGATCGGACACAGAAGTCCTCAAGCATGCTGCTTGCTCCCTCTCCAGGGACACCTGGGCCTAAATGTGGCTGCCATATGACCCCATCCATGGCCCACTGCTTGAACTTGTTAATGGCCGCTTGGCTAGGCCTAGGAGCAGACCCATGAGAAGGTCCTCCAGTCTGTCCGTTCCCCTCTGCAAAAGTTAGCTAAAGATCAGGTGCGTGGGGCTGAAGTGCAGCCAAAAATTGAGGAGCAGCCCCTTCAAATAATCAAAAAGAGGCTGAGACCTCTGGCAACCTATTGCTCACTTTTTATGTGCTCTTTTGATGAAAACATAAATCAATAAAATAAACTAATAGAAGGGCTGACAACCCCAATGGGGCACTGTAAAAGAAATAAGACTTTAAAAGGAAACTTATCTAATCAAATTAAAATGGTGTTTCCAGGCCTGACGATGCACTCCAGCCCCCGCAGTTCCCACCTGTCACGGAAGACCATAAGTGTACCAGTGGCCACCATGTGCTCCCTCTCTAGGGCTAACCCAGCAACAATCAGAGCTACAGAAGAGGGTCAGACAGTCGGGCCAGACAACCCCCTCAACTGCTCACTGCCTAGGCCTGTTAATGGCCACCTTGGCCGGGCCCAGGAGCAGGCTTACAAAGATGTTCTCCTCCCTCCCCGCCCGCACCCCTCCCTCACCAAGTGACCAAAGATCAGGAGCGTGGGGCTGAAGTGTGACCAAAATTTGAGGAGTAGCCCCTTCAAATAATTAAAAAGGGGCTGCAACCACAGGCAGTCTCTTGTCCACTTTTTATATTCTCTTTTAAGAATAACCAATAAACAATTAAACTAATTTAAGGGGGCTTCAGCCCCTAATGAGGCACTGTAAGCAAAACAAAACGTCAAAATAAACTTAGCCAAAATATCATTCCCAGGGCTGATGAAGCATTCCAGCCTCTGCGGAGTCCACCAGTTGCAGAAGGCCACTCACATACCAGTGGCCACCAGATACTCCCTCTCTAGGGCCACTCTGCCGCAAACAAGGCCGCAGAAGAGGGACAGACAGTCAGGTCGGATGACTGCCTTGACCGCCCGCCGCCTGGACCTGTTAATGGCTACCTTGGCCAGGCCCAGGAGCAGGTTTACAAGGATGTCCTCCTCCCTCTCCATTCCACTCCATCCCGGGCAACCAAAGATCAGAGCCTGGATTTTTCAGGCGGCAGGTGGGCTCGGTGAGAGCTGGTGGGAATGGTTGCGGAGCCAATCGCCGCCCATGATTGGCTGCGCATCACCATTTTACGCGGGTGGGCCAATTAAGTGCCAATCTCAGGGAGATCGAATGGATAATGAAAGAATTAAATAAATAGGTCAAAAATGTATCTAAACATGTCCCCTCTTGTGACTGTATCACATGAGATGGGACTTGTTTTTATTTTTAGGGAAAGGTTTTTATTTATTGAATGAAAGCTTGAGGAAACCTCGTCCCCTCGTGGATGAGGTTTCCTAAAAAACGCGAAAGCTGCTCGGGTTTTTGCCTGCCCGCCAACCTTAATAATTACTTTCTTAATGGCCTTAATAGGCCCTTTACATCTTGGCGGCGTCGGCTGCGTGCCTGCCGAACGAAATATCGTGGGACTGCATGATGATGTCGGGACGTCATCTGCTGACTTAACATCCTGCCCCAGGAGCATGGCGTTGAAGCACAAGCAAAATTCATGGAGCAGCCTCTTCAAATAATCAAAAAGGGGCAGCACCCTCCAGCAACCTACAGTCCACCTTTTACATGTGCTCAAGGTACTTAATTAATCAATCAATACCCTCCATCTGTTTATCCTTAAGCTTAACAATGCAATTAACTTAACATTAACTGCTAGTAGGATCATAGAATCACAGAAAATTTACAGCACAGCAAGAGGCCACTTGGCCCAACCTGTCTGCACTGGCTGAAAAATGAGCCACCCAGTCTAACCCCACTTTCCATTATTTGGTCTGTAGTCCTGCAGGTCACAACACTTGAGGTGCATATCCAGGCATCTTTTAAATGAGTTGAGGGTTTCTGGTTCTACTATCCTTTTAGACAGTGTGTTCTAGGCCCCCACAACTGTCTGGGTGAAAAATTTTTTCCTCATCTCAATCTTTCTGCCAATCACTTTAAATATATGCCCGCAAGTCACTGACCTCTCTGCAAAAGTAAATAGACCGTTTCCATTCACTCTATCCAGGTCCCTCACAATTTTGTACATGTCAATCAAATCTCCCCTCAGCCTCTTCTTTTCCAAGGAGAACACCCCAGTTGATCCAATCTTTCTTCATAGCTGCAAATTTCCAGTTGTGGCAACATCCTTGTAAATCTCCTCTGTACCCGCTCTAAAGCGGTTACATCCTTTCTGTAATGCGGTGACCAGAACTGCACACAGTACTTAAGTTGTGGCCCAACTAATGTTTTATATATACAGTACTGGTGTCTTTAGAATTGATGTTACAATATTAGTGTGAAACATACATATAAGGCTCAAATTTTCAGTTTTAGTCAGTTAACTGGCAGAGAGCACTAGACACACATTCTCCGATCAGGGAGGATTGTCAAGCCTTTGAGCTTGATGCTCATTTTTATCTTGCCAGTAAGCTGCAAGTCCAGAACACGCATCCTCCCACAGTTCTGGGCCAGCAGGTAAATTCTTGGGTTGGGGTGGTGGCGAGCAATAGACAGGAAGCCCGGCCACAAATGATCGATAGTACTTTCACGGAACCAGGAGGCGCATTTCCACCAGAAAGTGGGGAGAAAATTCAGCCCCAAGGAATTTTCTTTTGAACAAATCCCTCACAGCCATTACCTAATATAATGAGTAATATTTGGCAACTAGATACATTGAAAAAATAAATGCTAGTACTTAAAAGCATGAGAAAGTCTGGAAAAATAAAAGGCTGTTTGGTTTACCATACCTACTTTTTGCACAGCCAGTGCATAATTTAACCTGATCATGGATTCTGCCACACTGTTTAACCTCCAAAGAAAAGTCCTTGAATACTTTTCTATAACTCTCCAAGCACATTGGGTGAAATTACACAAAATCAAACTACACTTCGTGCTCAAGCTTAGAATTATAGAATCCTAGCATTTTACTGCAAAGAATGCCAAGCCTCTGAAAGAAGATAATTCTATTCTCCTGTCCTTTTTTCCTGCCATATTAATTTTTTCTTTCTCAAATAATGATCCTTACATTATTGTCTCTCATGAGCCCTTCCATATCCTATTGTTATGTTTATTTTTTATTAATTCTGCAAACTTCATTCTTATAGAACCATAGAACACTACAACACAGAAAAACAGGCCAGCCGGCCCTTCCAGTCTGTGCCGAAATATTATTCCGCTAGTTCCATTGACCTGCAGTCCATACCTCCAGACCTCTCCCATCCATGTATTTATCCAATTTATTCTTAAGAGTGAGCCCACATTTACTACGTCAGATGGCTGCTCATTCCACACTCTCACCACTCTCTGAGTGAAGAAGTTCCCCCTAATGTTCCTCCTAAACCTTTCCCCTTTCACCCTAAAGCCATGTCCTCTCAAGTTTATCTCTCCTAATCTAAGTGGAAAGAGCCTACTCGCATTTACTCTGCCTATACCCCTCATAATTTTGTAAACTTCTATCAAATCTCCCCTCATTCTTCTACGCTCCAAGATATTAAGTCCTAACCTGTTTAATCTTTCCCTGTAACTCAACTCCTGAAGACCCGGCAACATCCTAGTAAACCTTCTCAGGACTCTTTCAATCTTACTGATATCCTTCCTGTAGTAGGCGACCAGAACTGCACACAATACTCCAAGTTGGCCTCACCAATGTCTTATACAACCTCACCATAACATCCCAACTCCTATAATCAATACTTTGATTTATGAAGGCCAGTATGCCAAAAGCTTTCTTTACAACCTTGTCTACCTGTGATGCCACTTTCAAGGAATTATGTATCTGAACTCCCAGATCCCTTTGTTCCTCCGCACTCCTCAGTGCCCTACCATTTACTGTGTATGTCCTACCTTGGTTTATCCTTCCAAAATGCAACACCACACTTTTCCGCATTAAATTCCATCTGCCATTTTCTGGCCCATTTTTCCAGTTGGTCCAGATCCCTCTGCAAGCTTTGAAAGCCTTCCTCGCTGTCCACAATGCCTCCAATCTTAGTGTCATCAGCAAACTTGCTGATCCAATTTACCACATTATCATCCAGATCATTGATATAGACAACAAACAACAATGGTCCCAGCACAGATCCCTGAGGCACACCTCTAGTCACAGGCCTCTAGTCTGAGAAGCAATCATCCACTACCACTCTCTATCTTCTCCCACACAGCCAATTTCGAATCCAGTTTACAACCTCTCCATGGATACCAAGTGTCTGAACCTTCTGAACTAACCTCCCATGTGGGCCCTTGTCAAAGGCCTTACTAAAGTCCATGTAGACAACATCCACAGCCTTTCCTTCATCTACTTTCTTGGTAACCTCCTCGAAAAACTCTACAAGGTTCGTTAAACACGACCTACCACGCACAAAGCCATGCTGACTATCCTTAATCAGCCCTTGGCTGTTCAAATAATTATATATCCGATCTCTCAGAACACCTTCCAATAATTTACCTACTACTGACGTCAGGCTCACTGGCCTGTAATTACCTGGTTTACTTTTGGAGCCTTTTTTAAACAACGGAACAACATGAGCTACCCTCCAATCCTCCAGCACCTCACCCGTGGCTAAGGACATTTTAAATATTTCTGCCAGGGCCTCTGCAATTTCTACACTAGTCTCCCTCAAGATCCAAGGGAACATCATGTCAGGCCCGGGGGATTTATCTACCTTTATTCGCTGTAAGGCAGCAAGCACCTCCTCCTCCTCTTTAATTTCTATATGTTCCATGACAACACTGCTTGTTTCCCTTCCTTTCTTATACATGAAGCCAGTTTCCTGAGTAAACACTGATGCAAAAAACATGTTTAAGATCTCCCCCATCTCGTGAGGCTCCACACATAGGTGACCACTCTGATCTTTAAGGGGACCAACTGTGTCCTTTACTATCCTTTTACTCTTAATATACTTGTAGAAAACCTTCAGGTTTACCTTCACATTATCTGCCAAAGCAACCTCATGTCTTCTTTTTACCTTCCTGATTTCCTTCTTCAGTATTTTCTTACATTTTCTATACTCTACAATTACCTCATTTGCCTCTTGTTGACTGTACCTACTATACACCTCTCTCTTCTTAACCAGATGACCAATATCCCTTGAAAACCAAGGTTCCCTATGCCTGTTAACTTTGCCTTTAATCCTGACAGGAACATGCAAACTCTGCACTCTCAAAATTTCACCTTTGAATGCCTTCCACTTACTGAACACATCCTTGCCAGAAAACAACTTATCCCAATCCATTCTTCCTGGATCTTTTCTCATTTCCACAAAATTGGCCTTTCTCTAATTTAGAATCTCAACACGAGGACCAGACCTTTCCTTATCCATAATTAAAACTAATGACATTGTGGTCACTGGACCCAAAATGTTCGCCTACACATACTTCTGTCACCTGACCTGTCTGGTTCCCTAATAGGAGATCAAGTATTGCATCCTCTTTCGTTGGTACCTCTATATATTGATTTAGAAAACTTTCCTGAACACTTATAGTGATACTCAAATTTATGACCCTTGTTAGTGACTCATCAACCAATGGAAATAGCTTTTCTTCACATTACCTCATCAATTGAAACACCTCTATCAGATGTCCTCTTAAACATTTAATGAAATGATTCCAGTTTCTTTAGTCTTTGCTCACAATTAAAGCCCGTCATCCCTGGTATCAACTTAATGAGTCTCTTTGGCACCTGCTTCGCAGTCTTGAAATGCAGGCTAAAGTAGTTTAGCCAAAACTAGACACAACATTCTACTTGTGGCTTAACCCGTAATTTGTAGAGGTTTAGAATCATCTCTTTGTTTTTATACTCTACCTCTTTTACAAAATCTTAGAGCCCTATTGCTTTTTCTACAGCTTGATCAATTATGGAGAGAAGTGCCATTTGAAACCTTATGGGGTGGTTGTCTCTGCCCTTTAGCAAGGCCCAGGAAAGGGTTCCATGCTCCGGATTATGAGCCATGACTACTGGTAGTAGCGGAGAACTAGAACATCGAGGGACAATGGTTGCTTTCAGGCAGAAGATACTTTGGGAAGAGGACTTGTTTTTCATTAACAGCACACATGAGGAAGGCAATGGGAAAACACCTCATGAATTCTTTCTCCTAGTCATATTGCTGATTTCTCATCGAAATTGAAAATGGGAGGCTCCTACGAGCAGCTGAAGAGGAAAGTACAAGATTGCAAGGTGTGGAGAGATGGATGAGCAGAAGACCTGCCTTTAGGCAGACCACCACCACTATCAACTTGTCCTCTAACTTGGAAGATTTATGTATTTTAATCCCTAAGGCTCTCTACCCCTCTACTGCTTTTAAGGTTTTATCATTCAGTGTGCACTTGCACTGCTTAATCTTCCCATGCAGCTTTGGGCTTCTGAAGCAGAAATATGTAAAGACTGGCATTCCAATATGTCTATTGACAAATAGCCTTCTACATTTCAGGCATGTTGCATGCACTCATGGGCAACAAATCCACTAATTAGAAGAATTTGGCCTAGCTTTTTCAAGTGATTATGCTTAGCAATAAGTATGGGTTTGATGAGTATAGGAAACTCTATCCTAAACCAGATAGCAGCTTCTTTGCAATAATAACAATGATAATATTAATAATTACAACACCTTACATTTGTTTGGTGCCTTTAAGGTAATAAAATAATGCAAAATGCTTCACAGCAACATTACCAACAAAATGTGACACCTAGTCAATAAGGAATGTTATGACAGGTGACCAAAAGCTTCATCAAAGGGGGAGGTTTTAAGGACTCTCTGAAGGAAGAAAGAAAAGTAGAGGTGGGGAGGTTTATGGAGGGAATTTCAAAGCTTAGGCCCTCAGCAGCTGAAGGAATGGATGCCAATACTGGAGAGATTAGAATCAGGAATGCTTAAGAGACTAGTATTGGAGGAAGGCAGATATCTCAAAAGATGGTAGAGCTGGGGGAGATTACAGAGATAGGGAGGCACTTGAAAACAAGGATGAGAATTTTGAAATTGAGGTGTCATTTAACCAGGATTTAACTCAGTCAGCAAGCACATGAGTGATGGGTAAACAGGACTTGGTGCAAGTTAGGACATGGGCAGAGAGTTTTGAGTAACCTCAAGTTTCTGGAGAGGAGAAAGTGGTAGCTCGGTGAGGAGTGCAGTGGAAGAGTCAAATCTAAAGTAACAAAGTAATTGATGAGGTCTTCAGCAGCAGATGAGCTGAGTAAGTAGCAGAGTGGCCAGCTCAACAGAGTACTGTTAGGCAGTGTACTGAACTTGGGAATTTGGTGAGTGAGGGAATTCAGAACAGTGAGGGAAGAAGTGCTGATCTAGTCGTTTACAGACCAAGTAGTTGTTTAAGAGAGGGAGTGGGACACCTGAGAGCTGAGTTCTTGAGACATTAAGTAGGTGAGATATTAATACTGTATTACATTTAAAGCTTAACTAATCAAACAACTCAATATAGCTACAAATTATCAACAAGTGGTATTTTTACACTTGAAACCCTAATTAGTTACTCAAAATAAAATAGAGATAACGGGGCAGCTGATGTGTTGCAGCTGTAGGATGTGGGGATGATAGACACCAGTTTGATGCACAACAACCACATTTGCAGTAAATATCTGCAGCTATCCGCTTATTATCTATGTTATCTCTGAACTCTCCAGCTCCGTTTCTCTGACTGTAAACTTTTGGTACAACACCTGTCCTTTCACCCTAGTATTGGTGATTCAGTCTTCAGCAACCTCAGTCCCATGCTCAATAATTCATGCTTGTCTCCACCCACTTCCCCTCCCTTAAAATCCCCTTTATAGCCAACCTCTTAGGCCAATATTTAGTCACCCCCTCCAAAATTTTCCTGCTTTGATTTGGTGCCATTTTTTTATTACATATGTGAAATGCTTTGGGATACTATTCTATGTTAAAGATGCTATATAAGGGCAAACTGGAGTTATTGGATGAATAAAATTAGCTGAATGCCTTCCTCATCTGTAATGCATTTGTGACCTGTTCACTATCCAAGTAGATGGTGTTACAATAGTGGAGAAGCAGAGTGCTAGATGAGAGAATTTTAAGGTCTAGTTTAATACAGGAATGTTTGATCACAATCTAAATTTGGACTGTAACAAGGATGCCTGGAATTTCCATGGGCTTCTCCTGATCTCCTACCTTGACCATTGTAGAAGCTCTGGAGAAATGACAGAATCAGCCATTTCCACCATTTGGCTGGATGGTTTGCCAAAAATATGGTGGGAGATTGGGAGAGCTCTGCAGAAATTCTACCCCAGAAGCTTTATCAAAGGTCAGATGTCTTTTGCGGCCACACACTTATTGTTCTATTACTCTCTAAGTTAGCTTTGCTCATGAATGTCAATCGACATCAGTTCTGAATAGTAAAAAACTACATTCCTCTTAGCATCTTCTTTACAATAAATCGTACAACTTCCACAAGAAAAATGTGTTCGCCTTTAAGTTTTAAAAATCTGAAACAGTAATGGAATCAGGTAAATATATTTTTCTTACTATTACTGACATGAGTTAAATTTGAAAACTGGGCTGAGTTCACAATTACTACTAGTTTGTAACTGGTAGAGCAAACACCCTTTTGTATTATTTTTACATTTCAAGACTAATGGCATATAGTACTAGAATGTAAGAAAGGATCTCAAGTAAATACTATTTCTCAACACTGTTATGTTGGAGGAACTAATCAAATTAAACAATGAGTATTTTACGGTGTACAATTAATTATAGTTTATTCTGAGTAATGCCTATGTGCAACTTAGTTGAAACAAATGTTCTCAACAAAGACAACCATTGCTTTGATTATGGATGGATGCACTTTTAAAGATAACCGTACCTGACAGAGTAAAACTGATCAGCCTCCGACTTCCCTGACCTTGAACAGCTTCTTCACTGGAAATAGTTTTAAAAACCTGCTCAGTAGGAAAAGAAGAAATAAAGATCAATAATGAGATTCTTCCTCAGGGTACTCAAGGCACAGAAAGTACCAAAAGCTCAGATAAATAGAAACCAGAGAAAAAAATCATTAGAGTGCTGTCATTAAGAAAGTATTGACAATGCATTGTATGTTAAATCCTGTCATACTAATGGAAAGAATCTCTTGACAAGGAGTTGCCTCAATAAAGAAATTGCAAAGATGATGAAATTCTTGGTAACAAAGATTATCTGAACAGAAACAACAAACAATGACCAGAATACACAAAGATCTGTTTAGCTGAAGACATGTAGTTTAACCTTTTACATGTTGTACTTAATTCAATGTTCAGAGGACATGTCAGGTTCAACCATGTAACTAACTCCACAAGACTCTTGTGTTGTTATAATGATATAAAGGCATCAATCATTCGTAAGGGATTGTGTAAACACATTGTGGGTTCATTTATTTAAACTAGGCACATGAGAACATATATACATGGATCAAAAGCTTGAAGACAGCAGCTGCAGAGCTGTGTGCTTTGCTCACAGGCCAGAGTGAAGCTGAGACTGGATCACATGACATATTTCTCTTCTAATGAAGGCATGCTGCTATTCCTTAAAGGCATTTTATAACATTCCCCTTTCTTTTTAAAGATAATTTATCCCCTTCCAAAGAAGTGTGACTATTTACAATACATGTTACTATTACATAAGTGTGTAGAACTGTTGAATCTATGAGTATTCTGCTGGTACACCCAGATCTTGTAATGGTAACTTTGCCTGGAAGCTTCTTTAATGGTTCACAGTGATCTGTGGGATTGTCATTTTTGGATGTTGTTCCTGGTTGCATTTGGGATCTTGTCCTAGATACAACAGGGCTGTATAATGGTTGAGGAGCTGGAATGGATCTGATTTGTCCTCAGTTACATCTGATTGTTGCACCTTTGTGTGTAATGGCTTCATAGGGCCTTGGTTTTGAACAAATCCTTGTCACCTCGATTGGTTGCTACATACCTTCTGTGGGATCCTGGATGCAAACTTGTTGTCCCAACTGTAAACTTGGCAATTCTGTACTCGCATTTTTATAGTGCGCGTTGGTTAACTTCTCCTGCAGTTTTAAAAATTGCTCTCTGGTTTCTGAGAGAGTAGAATGGGTAAGAGTGGGTAGATTGGTATGCACTGATCTGCCAAAAATAAGCTTTGCCAGTGATGGAATTGTTGCACCTAAATGTGTCACTCTCAGATGTACCATTGCAATGTATAGATCTTGCTTGGTCTATCTGCAATTGAGAATTAGGGATTTCACTGTGTGAATCATTCATTCAGCTAGACCATTAGATCTAGGGTGATGAAGAGAAGTAGTAAATACTCCGCTTCTCACACATATCCTGAAATGGCTTACCAATAAATTGTGTACTGTTATCTGTAATGATCTCTCTGGACACACCAAACAAACTGAAACTAGCATTTAGAGTATGTGCAACAGTTGTGCTTGATGTATTGTGCAAATGTCGATTAATGGGGTATTTTGTAAGGTAGTCAATGATGACGATGAAGTCAGTCCATGGACATCACAGAATCTTTACAGTACAGAAGAAGGCCATTCAGCCCATTGAGTTGGCACTGGCTCTCTGAAAGTGCATTCCACCTTGTCCCACACCCCTGCCTTACCCTCGTAACCTTGCACATTCTTTCTTTTCAGGAAGCAATTCAATTACCTTTTGAATACCTCGATCGAACCTGCCTCCACTACCCTTTCTGGAAGTTCATTCCAGACTGCAACCACCCTCTGGGTGAAAAAATTTTTCCTCACATCACATTTACTCCTTTTGCCAATTATTTTGAATCTGTGCCCTTTAGTTCTTGATGCTCTCTTGAGTGGGAACAGTTTCTCACTGCTTATCCTGCCCATCCCCTCAGGATCTTAAATATCTCTATCAAGTCTCCTCTCAGCCTTCCCTTCTTCAAGGCAAACAGTCCTAACCTCTCCAACCTATCTTCATAGCTACAGTTTTTTTCCCTGGAATCATTCTTGAGAAGCTCCTCTGTATTCTCTCCAATGCCTTCACACACTTGCATAAGTGCCTTATACAAGTTCAACATGACCTCCTTACTCTTGTACTCAATGCACCTATTAATAAAGCCTAAAACTACATGATTTATTAACTGCTCTCTGAAAATGCCCTGCCATCTTCAATGACCTATGTACATATACACAGAGGTCCCTCTGTTGCTGCACCTCCTTTCGAGTCTCTCCCTTTATTTTATACTATCTCACCATATTCTTCCTGCCAAAATGGATTACCTCACACTTTTCTGCACTGAACTTTATCTGCCATTTGTCTGCCCAATCCACCAACATGTCTATGTCCTTTTGAAGTTCAAGACTATCCTCATCACAGTTGACAACATTTCCAACCTTTGTATCATCTGCAAATTTTGAAATCATGCCCTGCACACCATAGTCTAGGTCATTAATATATATCAGGAAGAGCAAGGGTCCCAACACTGACCCCTGGGGAGCTCCACTACAAACCTTCTTCCAATGTGAAAAA
Organism: Carcharodon carcharias; assembly: GCF_017639515.1. Lineage (NCBI taxonomy): Eukaryota > Metazoa > Chordata > Chondrichthyes > Lamniformes > Lamnidae > Carcharodon > Carcharodon carcharias. The sequence goes on along the minus strand of NC_054469.1, from coordinate 83,477,786 downwards.
CAACCATTTATCACTACTCTCTGTTTCCTGTCACTCAGCCAATTCCTTATCCAAGTGCCTACTTTCCCTATTATTCCATGACTTAGAAGTTTGATCACAAGTGTATTGTGTGGCACTGTATCAAATGCCTTTAGAAAATTAATATACTCCACATCAACAGCGTTTCCCTCATCATCAGAGGTTACAGAGATCAGATGCGATTTTGGACCAAGGATGGTAGGAACTTCATGTGGAATGAGTTGTTCTTTGCGCTGACTTGGCATATGCTCTTGACGTGCCTTGCACTTCTTGGCAACAACTTCAGTGTCATTGTTCATACCCAGCCAATTGACTGTTTCTTTTGTGAATCTTCTTGATCTATGAGTGATGAAATTGTTGAATAATATCAGATTGCAAAGATTCCAATATGATGATCTGCCTGCCTTTAAAAATGACTCCCCAGGAGATGCTAACATGTCCCGGTAAGGCCAAAATGGTCGCACGTGTTCATGGACATGCTGAATTGAATCATGAAATCCTTCAATGATGGTTTTCCACAGTTTCTGCAGCGTGGAACCTTTCTCCATTTCTCCTTGTAGCTGTTGGCACTTGTGTTGTGCAAAATGTACCAGATCAGTTGATGGACTTGCATTCTCCTGTAAGCATAATGTTTCAACTCCCTTGAAAGTGTTAATTTTGTTGAAACTTTCTGGATATTGCGATATTAGGTCATAAACTGAGGTGATGGGAGTAGTTTCTGAGGTCGATCTGCCTTGTGATGTCCAACTAATTCCAAGAATTGTGACTAGTGTGAGGTCAGAGCATGCCGGTAGGCTTAAAATAGCTTGGCTATTAGTCTCCACAATGTAGAACATCTGTGATGCCCACAGGAGGATTGACTGCACTTGCACTCCAGGACTATGGATCCTGGATATATCATTAGTGAACTGTTGTTCGGCAAATGTTACCCAGTAGTAGATTTCGCCATGGCCTTCCTTGTCTGTGGATACATGTCTTCTAGAATCCGCAGAGGTCAGATGTTGCTACTTGCCCCTGTGTCAATCTCGGCCAATAATGAGTAGTTACCAACTTTCCTATGGCAGAAATAATTTGAATCTTGACAAATACTTTGGATGGTGTGGTGGTGCCTAAGCTTTCCATGAGATTGAGACATGTGCTCTTTGCCTCGTCGTGCACATTACCTTCATTTTCTGGTTTGTCAATCACCTCATGTATATGTTTCTGACAGGATAGCGGATGGTCATTCTTATTGCTTGAAGATACCCTTTTAAGGTTTTTTTTGGATCAGTGCACGTCTCTTTGTAGCTGCATTAGCCTTTGCTCTAGTGCACCGCTGTTGCCAATGGTCCTTTCTGCCAAATGCCTTGCAGAATTGCTGGAAAGCTGAGCATTTCCTTGATGCATACTGAAGGCCACGCCTTCCACATGTCTTGCTAGTTTTGGGTGTTCTAGTGAGTGCGTCAAAAATTGGGATTGTGCTTAGGACCTGCCAGCTTCACCGATCTACGAGGATCACTTCATACTGATGTACATTATTGAGGAGCTCTTCAATGCTATACATTTTGGGCTTGTCTAGCAGATCTTTCTGGCATGCTTCCATGGGAATGAGTGTGATCACCAACTCAACAATTCAGAATCACACGATCATCGAACTGTTACGGTGTAGAAGGAGGCCATTTGGCCCATCGTGTCTGCACCGGCTCTCTGAGCATTTTAACTTAGTGTCAAACGCCTGCCTTTTCCCCGTAAACCTGTACATTGTTTCTATTTAAATAATCATCCAATGCCCTCTTGAATACCTCAATTGAACCTGCCTCCAGCACACTTCCAGGCAGTGCATTCCAAACCATAACTACTCGGTCTGTGAAAAAGTTTTCTCACACCTTGCACTTGCATAAGAGACCCAATCCCAGGTACAGTTGAATGAACCTTCTCTAAACTTCTACTGAGTCTAACTTTACATTCCAGACTTTTATTAATTGAATTAAACTCCACCAGCTCCCATGGTGGGATTTAAACTCATGTCACCACAGCATTGGCCTGGCTCTCTGGGGTTACCAACCCAGTGACACTATCACTATGCCACCTTCCTCCCTCTGTCTATTAGTTCTGTGTTTGAAAAATCACCCTTTTCTCTGCCTCTGCTGATGAAATGGTCCATGGATTTTAAAGCATGGTGTCGAAATTACATGAACTTTAGTTGATGAATACAGAAGTTTAACCTGATTCTGAACTGGTCTTCCAATGTAGTCAATGGCCTGAGTTTCATGCACCCCCACTGGTTGGATTTTAGGTAGGGGGCAGTGTGAAATAGAACAAATGGGCTTCCCACCTGCCCTGACCCCTCAGCGATTTTACACCGGGGTGGGCAAAGCCCGCCCTTGCCTCAATTAAAGCCTTTAAGAGTCCAATTATTGGCTGCTTAATGGCCGTTTCCCACCCAGCCTCCATTTTTAGGCTGGCAGGAGGATTTCCCTGGCATGGGGGAAGTCCAGAAATGATTGGCCTTAGGCCTCGGTCAGGAAGTAAGAGGTGGGGGGGGGGGGGGGGGGGGCGCCTCCATCAGAAGCACTCTTCTTGAGGCCTCCCCTCCTTAAGGTCCGGTGGCCACTGGATCTCCCTCTCCCCACCCCGGCCTCTCCCCCAACACCCCACTCGCCCACTATCCATCCCCCCAAAGGCCTTCTCTACCCTACCCACCCTGAGACTCCAAAAACTTACTTTTCCATCCAGTCCTGGGACTTAGGCTCCAACATCTACAGGAAGTTCCTCTTCTGTCCACTACAGATTCTGTTACTGCAGGGACCAGAGAACTGCTGGACAATCAGATTGGCCGGCAGCTCTCGGACTTCCTCCCGAGTGAGAGGCTGAAGTCCTGCCTGCAGTCAATTAACACTCATTCGAGCGTGAAATGGCTGCGGGGCAGGAAGAGTGGTGGGGATGTGTTCCCTGCTGACTCTTTGGATGGTGGGATGGGAAACCCTACCATCCGAAATATCCTGGCCCATATCCTTTGGGGACCCTTTAGCTCTTCTGCTGTTAATCCTGACATGTTCAACCTGTGTAGACCTGATTCAAGAAACCATAGCTTCTGTACACTGTTTAAACGTTTTGAATTCAGAGAGTAGGTCAGCTGCATCCCAATTCAAACTGGGGAATTTTGTGGACGTTTTGAAACCCATCGGCCTTCCTCCTTATTTTATTCAATTTATTGTTCAGCAATCAAGCTACCCGTTATAATCGCAGCCTTCTCTGGCCCGATTTTTAGGATGATTTTGTTTGTTTTTTTTGTTTCACTCTCCTTCGCTCACTTTCGAACCAGCCCACCCCTGGTCAGCCGCCTTTCCTGACTGAGCTAACCTGGTGTTGGTCCTCTTGACGCACTGTCCCACTTACTGAACTGACAAGCTATCCACTGCAGTCTCACCACGAGGGATCCATCTGCTTACCAGCTCTTTGTTTAAGCACTAGTTCACTGTGTCTTCAAAGCTTTTCTGTGCAGTCACCACGCTGTGTTCTCAACACTCTCCAAGGCTGCGACTTTTTTGTGGTCTGACCAAAACATCATGCCATGCAGCACAATCTAAGACTGTTCACCATGTCATATCTGTATTTAATTGCGCTGCCACCCTGTTTGACAACCGCTGAACAATATGTTGTGTTTTTATTATGATATAAAGGCACCAATCTCTCATAAGGGATTAGGTAAACACATTGTGGGTTCATTTATTTAAATTAGGCACATGAGAACATACATACATGGGTCGAAAGCTAGACTTCAGCAGCAGAGCTGTGTGCTGTGTGCTTTGCTCACAGGCCAGAGTGAAACTTAAACTGGATCACATGACACACTTCCCTTCCAGTGAAGGCATGCTGCTATCCATTAAAGGCACATTACAACAAAGACTACTTTTATTTTTACTGCAATTGGTAGGGTGGGGTGAAGAGAAAACATAATAATGGAAAGTAAAATGAGGTGGAAGTAAACAAACTCTTGACCTTGACAATGGGTTTAAGGGGTAGATAATACAGAGACAATTCTTACAAAATTTAAGCAACTTGCATTTCTGTAACATCATTAATATAAAAATTGTTTCAATGTTGTTCATGGATCAGTCAATGCCAAACCAAGGAAGGGGAAACTTGGAGGACTGACTCAAACCTGCATTAAAAAGATGGGGTTGGGTTGAGGTTTTTAAGGTGTGAGGTGGAAAAGTAGAGTGGCTTAGTGAGGAATTCTATAATTTAGGATCTAAGCTACTGAAGATTCTGTTGCTATTATTGCAGTGAAGGTGGCTGGGGGGGCAGGGAAGTGAAGAAACCAGGTTTTAAGGAAATATAGAGCTGAAGGGGTTTGTAGCAATAGACTGGGTGAGGCCAATCAGACATTTGAAGAAAAGAATGGGAATTTTAAATTTGAGGTATTGGTGGACAAGGAGCCTGTATAGGTCAATGAAGACAGGGATGATGTGCCCCCAGGATTTAGTCCAGGCTGGATAAGCTGGAGTATATGGAGGATGAAGTTTCAGAACATTTTTTCCGAAAGCATAGTAGAGATGTGGAAGATGTGGAGATCACTAATTTCAGGTCTACTGGCATCTTTAAAAATAAGCTTGATTATTATCTATTGAAAAATGGAATTGTGAGTTCAAGGTATTATTATGAAGGTCAGGGAAATAAATTAATATTTGCTAAATTAAGAGCTCAGTAAGTGATATGGCTTGAGAGCCCACATGGGCTGATTTAAGAACATTAAAAAGAGGAACAGGAGTAGACCATAAGGTCCCCCGAGCCTGCTCCACCATTCAATATGATCATGGCTGAGCTTCTACCTCAATTCCACTTTCCTGCCCACTCCTTATATTCCTTGATTCCCTGAGAGACCAAAATTCTGTCCATCCCAGCCTTAAATATAGTCAATGATGGATCATCTTCTGGGATAGGCAATTCCAAAGGTACACAACCCTCCGAGTGAAGAAATGTCTCCTCATCTCAATCCTAAATGATCGACTCCTTATCCAGAGGTTGTGTCCCATATTTTAGATTCTCCAGCCAGGCGAAAAATCCTCTCGTGGTCAGATTTTCGAGAAGACAGAATGATTCCAGAGCTGTTTGAAAATGGCAGGCTGGACCTGATTCCCAAATCCCTGCCTCCATTCCCGACGCTGGCAATTTCCACAGGCATGGGATAAAATTGTGGGTAGCAGGCCCATACCCTGCACTCCCAACTTCCTCTGCGGGGGCAGGCATTTCCTAGCTCCCACAATGGTCATAGAGTCGAGTCAGCTTCTCCATGACGTAGTTCACGGCTCCTCAGAGGGAGTCATTGACCATAGTCTGAATTCAAGAACCTTTTGTGTACATTGAGAGTATGCAGAGTGATGGGGAGTGGGTGAAGGGCATGAGTTGGCATTAAGTTGTGATTCAGGAAATGAGGGACTATGGGGAATGAATGGGGGCTGAGGAGGGGTGAGTGAAAGAAGGCCTTACTGCTTTTATTACAATGGGGACAAAGTCCCAGAGAACCAAGGCAGGTCTTCTAACTAGCACGGCTCAGCACTCACCCATCCTCATGGTGACTTAGGATCTGCTTCCGGGGTGGGTGTAAACAACTGCATCCCACACCTCCCTCTTTGCAGCAAAAATCATGGGCAGAATTTTCTGCCTGTTGGGCGGGCAGACCTGACCCAATCTCCGGCGGGCGGGGAGCTGATCCCCGCTGAAGAAGTGGGCCCCGCCACCATTTTAAGTGAGCGGGCCAATTAAGGCCCGCCCAGCGTGACATCCGGCGGGAAGCGCAATGCGCTTCCTGTGCGGGCAGGGGGAATTCCCCAAATGCGAGAGTGTGCTCTTTCATGCATACGCACGAAAGAGCGCACATTTCCCTGTTGGCCAGGGGTTGAGCTGTACTGCTGACACAGGCAAAAGCAACTTTTGACCTGAAGTAACCTGAGTTCAGTCACTGGCCTGAGCAGCTTTTGAAACCTGAGTCCAGTCACTGGTCTGGGCAGGCTAGAACTGGTTTTGAAGTAGCTGAGTTTCTTGATGAGATACAAGTCCTTATTTAGAAAAGGAGGAATGAGGTGATACTGCTTAAGTCTTGGTACAGAGCCAATGAGAATATGCCACAGATCAAGCAAGCAGGCCTAAACCAACGGGAGAGAGACAGCACAGTTTGGAGAGATAAGATTTCAGAATAAGACTGGAAGGATTTCGGGTGTGGAGCAGCAAGACTCCGGAGACCAACCATCGCAGAAGCGGAAGAACCTACGTCAGCAACGTAGTGACGCAAGAAAGAGAGAACAGAACGCCTGGCCAGCGTCAGCTCTCCATTTCGTGTATTAGCTTTTATATTCTGTGACCACTCAGGGAGTGTCAGAGAAACCTAGTGGGTGTGCGTTTAGATCCTAATTTTGGGTATAAAACTGCATAACCTGCTGTAAACTGCATGTTTATATTTAACCAGATGTATAAGCTACATGTAGATGATCTAACAACGTAACTAAAGCGAGTTTAGAGTTAAGAGAGAATTGACTCTTCTCCTCTTTGTACTAAGCCAACAACTGTTACCGGTGAACCTCTGGCAACATCCCTGAGGCTAAGTACTGCTTCAGGGAGATCGCTGAAAGCTTTATAAACTTTAAAAATAGAAAATTAAAAAAGTCTTTAATATGCCCCCCTCATGTGACAATGTCACACGAGATGGGACACGTTAATAGATTTCACTGAAACTTTAATAAAGTTTTTTAAACCCTACATGAAATCTCATCCTGCCGGTGGATGAGGTTTCATGTTTTATCTATTTGCCATCAGGGCTCCTGGCCTGCCCACCAACTGTAAAGTTGGACAGGCAGGTCCATTAATTGTTTTAATGATCCTGCCAATGGCCTCAATTGGCCATTGACAGGTCGGCGGGTGGACAGCTGATTCAGCCCCATGTGATTCGGGGCCCTTAAAAATGAGGCAGGTTTGCTGATTCAGGAAATATCCTGACTTGAGCTACCCACCTCGGTAACAAAAAATCTGGCCCAATCTCCCTCTCACTCCAAAACCACCTTTTCTCCTGCTCTAATGCCCAATCTCTTTCAATTTCACACCTGTCTGTCAACAGATAGATCCCGAGAGTAAGTCCGAATATGGTGGAATCATTTGGATAGATCCTTTGGATCTAGTCTTGGGCCACGTTTGGGATTGTTAAAGGTAAACATGGTGCAGGATTTAGGTCCCGTGGGCAGGGCCCGTGCCCAACCTGACCAGGTGTAAAATAGCGACTTCGGGCAAGTGTCCCACTGACAATTAAGAGGCCTATTAAAGCCATTAATCAATTAATTAAAAGCTTTTTTTTGCTGTCGGTCCAACCTTACAGCTTGCAGGCAGGCAAATCAGCCAGACAGCCTTTCGATTTTTTGGAAACCTGATCCACATGTGGGATGAGGTTTCCAACTTTAAGGGCAGAATTTTGCCCTCGTTGGGCGGGCGCAGCAGGCAGGCCCGGGAGCGGCCGAAAAACTGACCGCTGCCCGAGATCGCAATTTCACGCTGGCTGGCCAATTAATGAAACGCACACTGCAGCGCTCAGTGCTGCCGGGGTGGGTACGGGAGGAGTGCGAGCACTGAAATTCGCACATGCACAGAGCTGCCTCAGGCGGCTGAAGATTTTTATCAGCATAAATAAGGATATTTAAAATAATGAAAATGTCCGCTCATGTGACGGTCACATGAGCAGGGATATGTTAAATATGAGTGTAGAAAGTTTTATTTTTAAATCACTGGGTCAAAACCTCACCTTGCCCGTGGATGAAGTTTTGCCAAAAATGCAAAGGCCACTTGGCCTTTATGCCCGCCTGCCAAATGAATGGTTGGACGGGCAGTGAAACATTCCAATCAATTAATTGATTAAGGGCCTTAATAGGCCTGTTAATTGTCGGCGGGCGTGCTGCCAAATCCCATGTGTTCCTGCCAACTGAAATATCGCGTGAGTGCGCAATGACATTGGGGCACTCGCCTGACATCATCATTTTACACTCGAGTGGGTGGGACGCACACCTGCACACCGAGCGAAAAATTCTGGCCTAATCTTAAAAAATTAAAATGTTTTGACGGCATTTTTACTACGTCCTTGTTCATATGAGTGAGTCCAATGTGGGGGCATGTTTTTCACATTCTCAAAATCTTTATTCTTGATTTTACAATTCTTCAGCTGCCTGAGGCAGCTCCCTGCCTTCAGGGAGCTTTCAGTGCGCACTCCCCCACGCATGCGCAGACTTTTGTGCTCGCTCTCCTCCCTCCCCCACCCTGGCAGCGCTGACCTTCTTAGCTCGCCTTTCACGCTGGCTGGCCGTTAATTGGCCAGCCTGCGTGAAATCTTGCTCGGGGGCCAATCGCAGGCGGTGGACTATTTTGCGGCTGCTCCCAGGCCCGCCCACCATGTTTACCTGATGGCCTGAAAATCCTGCCCATGATTGTGTGTAAAAAGTGAATAAACTCATTGGAATTGTCAAGCTATCAAAACCGTCAAGGAACTAGATGAGTCAGTACGGAGGGGATAAGGGAAAAGGGTGCTCAGTTGACATTAAGTTGGCATAGTGACTTTAAAGTGCCTTAGGGATGTGAGGTGCATAGGGGTATGAGGGGTCATTGGGAGTGGATGGGGGCATTAGTTGGCATAGGGGTATGAGAGGCTATGAGGAGTAGGTAGTGGGGCATGTGATGGCATATGGAGAGTATGGGGGCCATGGGGGTGGGTAGAGCAGCATGGGCTGGCATAGAGGGTATGGGGGTCATGGGCAATTAGGTGGGAACATGAGTGGCATTGGTTGGCATGGATGGGGCATTGGGAGTTTTTAAAATTCATTTACAGGGTGTGAGCATCACTGGTTAAGCCAGCATTTATTGGTCATCCCTAATTGCCCTTGAGAAGGTGGTGGTAAGCAGCCTTCTTGAACCACTGCAATCTCTGTGGTGTAGGTACACCCACAGTGCTGTTAGGGTGGGAGTTCCAGGATTTTTACCCAGCAACAGTAAAGAAAAGGCAATATATTTCCAAGTCAGGATGTTGAGTGCATTCCATTCCACCTAGTCCTACTCCCTTGCCTTATCCACGTAACCTTGCACATTTTCTCTTTTCAGGTAGCAATCCAATTCCCTTTTGAATATTTCATTCGAACCTGCCTCCACCACCCTTTCAGGAAGTTTGTTCCAGACTCCAACCACCCTCTGGGTGAAAAATCTTTCCTCACATCACATTTGCCAATTATTTTGAATCTGTGCCATCTAGTTCTTGATGGTCTCATGTGGGAACATTTTCTCACCATTTACCCTGTCCGTATCAAGTCTTCTTTTCTCCAAGGAAAAACAGTCCCAACATCTCCAATCCATCCTCACCCCAGGAATCATTCTTATGAATCTCCTCTGTACTCTCTCCTTTATACCTTACCCAAGTATGGTGCCCAGAACTGGACGCCTAGCTAGTATCTTTTTTTAAAATTCATTCATGGGATGTGGGCATCACTGGCTAGTCCAGCATTTATTGTCCATCCCTAATTACCCTTGTACAGAGTGGGTCTGGAGTGACATGTAGGCCAAACCATGTAAGGGCAGCAGATTTCCTTGCCTAAAGGGCATTAGTGAACTAGGTGGGTATTTACAACAATCAGCAATGGTCATTATTAGACTTTTAATTCCACAATTTTTTATTGAATTCAAATTCCACCAGCTGCCATGCTGGGATTTGAACCCAGGTCCCCAGAGCATTATCCTGAGTCTCTGAATTACCAGTCCAGTGATAATACCACCACACCATCATCTCCCCTTTATACAAGTTCAACATGACATCCTTGCTCTTGTATTCAATGCCCCTATTAATAAAGCCTAAGATACTATGTTTTATTAACTGCTCTCTCAACATGCCCTGCCATCTTCAATGACCTATGTACATATACACCAAGGTCCCCCTGTTCATGCACCTCCTTTAGAGGCTCTCTCTTTATTTTGTACTGTCTCACCATATCCTTCCTGCCAAAATGAATCACCTCACATTTCTCTGCATTGAACTTCATCTGCCACTTGTCTGCCCAATCCACCAACATGTCTATGACCTTTTGAAGTTCAAGACTATCCCCATCACAGTTGACAACATTTTTAATCTTCGTATCATATGTTCGTATCTGTGGGATGCCATCCGGTCACCATGGAGGTCCGCCGTGGTGTCCTCTACTCCCACTCTGGCTGCAGGAGGCTCATCAGTCTCATCACTCCAGCTTGGGAGGTGGTGGCTGAGGTGGTCAGTGCCAACGCTGCACACAAGAAATCGGCCAACCAGTGCAGAAAACGGATGAATGATCTCATCCATGCTGCCAGGGTAAGGCAACCATCTTATCACTCTAAACTCTCACACCCACAAGGCCATCACACATTCACGGGCATCTCACTCACTGCCAGCACAAGGGTCATCACCACTTACTCTCTCACACATACCCTCACATCTTCATCTTGCTTCATCTCCTCTGGAGACTGCCTCCTCAGCCCTCACCCTCTTGAGGCCACTTGCACAAATCAACATGTTCCCCAGAACAGCCCTCACCCTGCAGCCTCTTCCCTTGCCTAAGGCCACTTATCCCCCTTCCCCAAGGAAGCCCTGGCCCTGCAGCCATTGAAAAGCCACCCCTACCTTATGGCTGGTCTGGTAGGTAGAGACCTACCTGTGAGCCCCCCTAAAAGTGATGTGGTGCTGTCCGCGAAGCCTGGTGTTGATATCCGCGAGTGCTGCCCAAAGGAAGGTAGGCAAACAAAGCTCAAAATCCCAAGTGAATCACAGCTTGCCAGGCGCATGTCGCTTATGGACAGTTGTGATACACATCGGCATGATCCTGGATTCAGCATGGGGAGGAATGATTCCGGCAATCAGGGCTTATAATGAGATTCTAAAGTATTGAAATTAGGCAGGAAATTAGTGCGAAGGCAGGAAAAGCGGCCTGCCATTGATGGGTGGAGCGGATGACCACAAACTGATTTCACGATGGTGTGAAACCGATTTTTGGCCTTCTCGCCATATTACTCCTACCACCATGATGTCCGACACCAATAGGGCTGGAAAATTCCAGCCTAAGATTCTATAATTCCTCTCTCTGCACCTTTCTCTCCCCTTCCCTCTCTACCTGCCTTCTCTCCCACAGCCCTCGTATTCCCTTCCCATCTGCATCCTTTCCTGAGTGGGTGATTCCAGCCACTACCCCTGTTTTTTCTGAATGCTGCACTTGTTTCTGATTCCCCATTTGTAATGCCACCAGAGATTGGCTGATGATAATAGAAATGGCCAGCTATGGCAACAGTGGTGGAGCCTGGTGAGATGCTGACATCAAGGACCATTGACAAATGGCAGTATAAACCCACATCAAAGAATTCAACTGAGTCTGATTACCAATGCCAAATTTACATTCTGATGTAAAAATTGAAAAAAAAATATAAAATATATATATTTTAATATCCACAGAAGCACACTACAATTAATTTCTCAATTTAACTGTTAATTTTGACCCAATGAGTTGGAAGTTGGTTACGTCTTGCTTTCTACATCCATAACCAATGGTGTGCAAACACAGTGTGCTGCAAACTGGGAGAACCAAGGCCAGCGCAAAACTGGCCCTATTGTGCTGCACGGACACCTTGCACATTTCTCCAAGAAGAGCTTTGGGCTGTCTGCCTCACTGGCACTGGTCTGAAACCTGTCTGAAGTAAGTCCCAAGATTTAGGGGTGGTGCAGAAATAGCTGGAGCAGCATCAAGTGAGGATGGGGCAGGGAGTGAAGATTGAGAGAGCTATTGTGATAGTCTAATCATTAGTATATTAAATATAATCATTGGATTATATGTTTATGTTAATATGTATGTCACCACAGGAAGTGATGCAATACCACACGATTCAATGCTTTGCACAGTCAGTTAGCATGTGCAGACTGAAGCAACAACCAAGTCTCCATTAAATCTCTGTATTCAACCTCTATGCCTGCCATTCAACTTCATTTGTATTAATCTGGAAAGAGATAATTCATGAAGTAGTCTTAAATTGTGTGAGCATTCCAGCTCTTCCTGGCTCCACAGGAATGTTTTTGTAATATATATTTATGCAAAACACACCTTTATGACAGCAGTCACCACTCTGCAGTTTGCCTGAAACAGGCACTAGACCACTTATTTACATATAGGGGCTTAATACACAATCACCCAGAGCGCCTATAAAACCAACTTTACCAATATGGTGGCACCCAATACAGATTCATTTTTCACCAGAGCTGTGGTCTTTTCTGTTTAATGCATCATGTTTGACATTCAACTAGCAAACAGTTATGATAGTTTTCAGCAATGAATAAAACATAAGTGTAATTCGGGGTTGAATTTTCCTGGCCAGTTGGAAACAGACTGGGCGCCTGGAGGGCTGGCAATATGCCGGGGGAAGGCATCATGAGGAGAATCCGACCTCTTCTTGCTACTTTGGAATACTGTCAGCAGCAGGAACCCTAGTGCTGTACCTGCTCGCCCATCACTTACTGACCTGATTAACAGCCACTCCTCACCCTGTGTGCATTTTACTTGGTTCAAGAGGGCCCACCATTGTGTGGGGACAGCACCAGGTAAACTCTGGCAACCTCTCAATGGGTTCCTAGGGGAGGGATCCCTGTGGTAATTGCTGACCCACACCCAAGATGTCACCGCTGCAATAAATACTGCCCCCTGCAAACGCCCCTCCCTCCCCTGCTCCCGCCACCCCCACTCCAAAAACATGCCCAACGGGGAATGTAAAATACAGCCCGGTATAAATTTATACAGGATATAGGAACGGAGAGACCTAGGGATATATGCACAAACCTTTGATAGAACAAGTTGAGAAGACTGTTAAAAAAGGCTTCTTGAAGCCTTAGCTTCATTAATAGAAGGATGGGATAGAAAAGCAAGGAAATTATGCTAGAATTATGCTTTGTAAAACACTGATTCAGCCTCACTTGAGTATTGTGTTCAAGTTTGGCATTGCACTTTAAGAAGGATGTTAAGACCTAGGCCAGAATTTTTAGCTCAACGGGCGGGCAAGTGCCTGACCTGACAGCATTAAATGACGCACGACAACACCGGCCGAGCGTGCCGACATCAACGAGCAGTCACAAGATAGTTCAGTCGGTGAGCGCGCATCAGATCTGGCAGCGTGCCCGCCGACAGTTAAAAGGCCTATTAAGGCCATTAAGTTATCAATTGTCGTTAATTTTTCACTGCCTGTTCAACCTAACGGTTGGCAGGCCGGTGAAAAGGCCAAGTGACCTTAGCATTTTTTTGGAAACTTCATTTATGGGCGGGATGAGGCTTCCAAAAGCAAGTACAAATAAAATGAAAAATTTATTTTTTAATTAAAAACATGTTCCTGCTCATGTGATAGAGTCACATCAGGGGATATGCTTTATTACATTTTTCTGCTGTTTATTGATTATTTCAATACCTTCATCTCCCTGAGGCAGTTCCGTGCCTCAGGGAGATTATTCAGCGCTCTCTCGCATGCATGCGTGAAGTTCGTGCTCGGCCTGCTCGCCCTCCTCCCCCCACCTGCACAGGCAGCGCTGAGCACTGCCGCTCGCGTATCACGCTGGGCAGGCCTTAATTGGCCCGCTAGCATGAAATTGCGCTTTCGATCGCAGTCGGCGGTTGGCTTCCCAACTGCCCCTGCCTGCCCCTGCCGATCCCACACGCCAAAGACAAAATTCTGCCCCAAGAAAGGATGCAGAACAGATTTATTACAACTCCCTGAAAGTGGGGTGGAAGTAGATTCAATTGTTTTCAATAATTCAGTAATTTTCAAATGGGAATGGATAAATATTCCAAGGTGGAAATTATCCAGGACAATGGCTAAAGAGGAGAGTGGCACCAGACGGTTACACTACCCAAGAGCCACAACAGGCACAATGGACTGAATAGCTTCCTTCTGTGCTATATCATCCTATAATTCAGCAATAATTGAAATCTATAACCCAGCCATGCTGAGAAAAGCTGTAAACACAAGCCTGTCACATTGGTATTGTTAGCTGAAAATTGCTCTGCTACATATGGCTTTTTACCACAAGGCAACACCCTGCCAGGATTCAATGCTAACGTCGGAAAACATTAATCCAGGAATTCTACAACAATGTATATGTGAGTGTTTAAAAAACAGACTGGTACAAAAGGGATAAGAGTTTTTGTCTCTGAGCCAGATTTGTTGACACGGACCTGAGCCAGAGAAGGGAGATTCCCTTCTGCAGCCCCAACCATTCATTATCAAGTCATGTTCACTAGCTACACACCACAGATAAAGGAATGCAGTAAGACAATGGCCCCAGTTTTAACTTTGGATAGGTGAATAGTGGAATGGTATCAGTGTGGGAATTTTAACTCCCAAGTCTCATTATGTTCACACAGCTGGGTGTCCCCACTGACTGGCTGACACAATGAGGAAACCCATCCACTTTTCAAGCAGGCCAGTCTTTATGGAAGATTGCACTTCGGAGTAGTGGAGGGGGAAAGTGCTGAAAGATGAGTTGGAGCAAGCCCCAGTTCAGTGTAGCCTCTCTGGACCTCTTACAGAAGGAAGTCATGGTAAGAAGGAAATTTTCCTTTCCAGCCAGTGGGAGACGGATCACAAAACATCAGTTACACCTGGCATGGAGAGAACTATGGAGATTGTCAGCTTCAGGAACATTTGGACATGGATGCAATGTAGGATGAATTTTAATTACCTCACAAAACTAGCAACTCTTCATTTCTTCATATCTGTCAACAGCAACAGTCCTTGGCTTCCTCCCCAACATCCTCAACAATTCTCTCCCATCTACAACATCCTCCAGCACTCAGCCCAAGACCATATTCATTCCAAACACACACTCACCTCTATCTAGCACTGTCACTAGCAACATTCTCTATTCACTAGCTATATTTTGTATAATCAGTAACTCCTCTAATGGCAATTTTCTCACTTCAAATTCCAGACATGCATATTCCATTCAAAACATCCTTATCCAGATTCCATTTTGTTTCCTCTCATCTCGGCATCTGCACAATAAACAGAAGTCCCACACATCTGTACTTGCCCTCTTGGGGGATACTCACCAACAATTACCCTCTCTTCCTGCAGAATAAGATGTCACACAGCACCAGGGAGCAGAGTAAGACTACCAGTAACATCTTGAACCTCTCTTGAGCTGAAGCAGAAAGCACTGGAAATCAATTATTCTTCTAGAATAATTGAGGTGAGGGCTTCACTGGCATACCTTCCTGAACCTTTGAAAACATACACTGCATCAAACTGCACTGTGATGCCTGTCAACCCACAAACAAACACACCTCAGACTAGGTGACTCCTTCTGAGGAGGCATGGTCACAAGTTGAATCATTTCCAATCACCAGAGCAGAGACTGGAATTCTGGCTGTGTTAACGCATGTAGTGAAACAGCCAGCAGGTACTGGTGGCAGGGACAGCCCAAGAGACATATTGCCAAAGGGTGAACAGCTTTCCCAGCTCTGCTGAGAAAGATGGAGGTATGAACTTTGTAAGCCCAGCTGGAGATGAAAACCGTTTACTTCACACATGCAGCTATATCAAGTATTTCAAGGCCTTCCAGGGAATTTCAGCATCATGGCTGTAATTATGGAGGAGCTGTTCCAATCTGTGTGATATCATCTCCCATGGCATCAGCACTCTGCAATCTACCCTGGAGAATGTGACCATCTCCATGGTAGATGCAGCCAGGCTCTCACAACATGAGTCAATGTTCAAAGTCTTTGCAGCTTTGATAGAAGCTGCAGATAGAAATGACTTGGTTTCTTTCACTTTTTGTAATGAAAGATATGTTCATTTTCACTTGCTCATGTTAATATAGACAATTAAACGGTGATTTTTCCTAAGTACAATAAAATTCAAATTGTTTGACAGCTAACATTTCCAAGTCCCTCTGTAATGTTTCAGTTACTATAGGAATTGGCACAAGTTATCTTAAGCTTGCCTGAATCAGTTCCTGTATCATTTTCAGCTCAGCTTTCACATGTTTCAGGAAATATGATAAATTGATGAATAAATTGAACAAAACTGAGCTAAAAGCAAATTACCATTTAGCTTATCCAACAACTGATACATTATTGGGTTTACTCCCCCACATATTGGTGCACATTTTGTGCGATTTAAAAACAATTCGAAAAGCTGATTAAATATATCTATCACAGCAGTGATGTACAGCACTAATAGTTATGGCTGCCGTGGGCATGTTTTCACTTTGCTTTACACAGAAATGTAGAGCATTGTTTTTCTTAACAGTCAGGAACATCAGCTTTACCAGTGGCAGTTTGAGCAAAAATCTCAATACTGGCCAAACCTGGAATCACCCCTGTCAGTTAAAGACTAATTTTATTAGGTTATTTCACACCCAATGAATATCATAAAGGCCAGATTTAAAGACTGCAGTCAACGCATTTGGTTGGTTTGTAGACAATTTCTCTTTTCAGGAGGGGGAGAAGACGGGGAGAGTGAAAAGCAGGAATTTGGATCTTCCAACAAAAATAATTAAACACTGAAATCATGAATTGCTAAGGAAAAGGTACAGAAAGGCATTCATGATTATTATGAAATGGGAAGATCAGCTGTCAGTTAGCCTTTCCCTGGATATAGTTGCACTGGAGATGGTTCAGAGGAGGTTCAAGAGATGCGGGGCTTGTCATATGAGAAGAAATTGAGCAGTTTAGGCCTATACTCGCTAGAGTTTAGAAGGATGAGAGGAGATCTAATTGAGGTATATAAGATGCTAAAGGGGGTAGACAAAGTAGACGTGGAACAGATGTTTCCCCTTCTGGGGTATCCTAGAATGAGAGGCCATAGTTTTAGGCTAAGGGGTGGTAAATTTAAATCAGAAATGAGGAGGAATTACTTTTCTCAAAGGGTCGTGAATCTGTGGAAGTCAATACCTCAGAGTGCATGGATGCTGGGACGCTGAATAAATTTAAGGAGGACCAAAACAAAAACAGAATTACCTGGAAAAACTCAGCAGGTCTGGCAGCATCGGTGGAGAAGAAAAGAGTTGACGTTTCGAGTCCTCATGACCCTTCAACAGAACTGATCTTTCTTTACAAGGAGAGGAAAATATAAGCTGGTTTAAGGTGGTGTGGGGGGGAGAAGTGGAGGGGGGGGTGTTAGGATAGGAGCAGATCATCAAAAGATGTCACAGACAAAAGAGCAAAAGAACACAGAGGTGTTGAAGTTGGCGATATTATCTAAATGAATGTGCTAATTAAGAATGGATGGTAGGGCACTCAAGGTATAGCTCTAGTGGGGGTGGGGGAGCATAAAAGATTTTAAAATAATGGAAATAGGTGGGAAAAGAAAAATCTATATAAATTATTGGAAAAGTAAAAAAAACAAAAGGAAGGGGGAAGAAATAGAAAGGGGGTGGGGATGGAGGAGGGAGCTCAAGACCTAAAGTTGTTGAATTCAATATTCAGTCCGGAAGGCTGTAAAGTGCCTAGTCGGAAGATGAGGTGCTGTTCCTCCAGTTTGCATTGGGCTTCACTGGAACAATGCAGCAGGCCAAGGACAGACATGTGGGCAAGAGAGCAGGGTGGAGTGTTAAAATGGCAAGCGACAGGGAGATTTGGGTCATTCTTGCGGACAGACTGCAGGTGTTCTGCAAAGCGGTCGCCCAGTTTACGTTTGGTCTCTCCCATGTAGAGGAGACCGCATTAGGAGCAATGAATAGAGTAGAATAAGTTGGGGGAAATGCAAGTGAAATGCTGCTTCAATTGAAAGGAGTGTTTGGGCCCTTGGACGGTGAGGAGAGAGGAAGTGAAGGGGCAGGTGTTACATCTTTTGCGTGGGCATGGGGAGGTGCCATAGGTGGGGGTTGAGGAGTAGGGGGTGATGGAGGAGTGGACCAGGGTGTCCTGGAGGGAACGATCCCTACGGAATGCCGCCAGGGGGGATGAAGGGAAGATGTGTTTAGTGGTGGCATCATGCTGGAGTTAGCGGAAATGGCGGAGGATGATCCTTTGAATGCGGAGGCTGGTGGAGTGATAAGTGAGGACAAGGGGGACTCTATCATGTTTCTGGGAAGGAGGAGAAGGCGTGAGGGCGGATGCGCAGGAGATGGGCCGGACACAGTTGAGGGCCCTGTCAACGACCGTGGGTGAAAAACCTCGGGTAAGGAAGAAGGAGGACATGTCAGAGGAACTGTTTTTGAAGGTAGCATCATCAGAATAGATGCGACGGAGGTGAAGGAACTGAGAGAATGGGATGGAGTCCTTACAGGAAGTGGGCTGTGAGGAGCTGTAGTCGAGGTAGCTGTGGGAGTCGGTAATGGATATTGGTGGAAGTCTATCACCAGAAATTGAGACAGATAGGTCAAGGAAGGAAAAGGAAGTGTCAGAGATGGACCATGTGAAAATGATGGAGGGGTGGAGATTGGAAGCAAAATTAATAAATTTTTCCAAGTCCCGACGAGAGCATGAAGCAGCACCAAAGTAATCATCGATGTACCGGAGAAAGAGTTGTGGAAGGGGGCCGGAGTAGGACTGGAACAAGGAATGTTCCACATACCCCATAAAGAGACAGGCATTGCTGGGGCCCATGCGGGTACCCATAGCCACACCTTTTATTTGGAGGAAGTGAGAGGAGTTGAAGGAGAAATTGTTCAGTGTGAGAACAAGTTCAGCCAGACGGAGGAGAATAGTGGTGGATGGGGATTGTTCGGGCCTCTGTTCGAGGAAGAAGCTAAGGGCCCTCAGACCATCCTGGTGGGGGATGGAGGTGTAGAGGGATTGGACGTCCATGGTGAAGAGGAAGCGGTTGGGGCCAGGGAACTGGAAATTGTTGATGTGACGTAAGGTGTCAGAGGAATCACGGATGTAGCTGGGAAGGGACTGGACAAGGGGAGAGAGAAGGGAGTCAAGATAACGAGAAATGAGTTCCGTGGGGCAGCAGCAAGCTGACATGATTGGTCTACCAGGACAGTTCTGTTTGTGGATTTTGGGTAGGAGGTAGAAGCGGGCTGTCCGAGGTTGGGCGACTATCAGGTTGGAAGCTGTGGGAGGAAGATCCCCAAAGGAGATGAGGTCAGTGACAGTCCTGGAAACAATGGCTTGATGTTCAGTGGTGGGGTCATGGTCCAGGGAGTGGTAGGAGGAAGCGAAGCCCAACGCAAACTGGAGGAACAACACCTCATCTTCCGACTAGGCACTTTACAGCCTTCCGGACTGAATATTGAATTCAACAACTTTAGGTCTTGAGCTCCCTCCTCCATCCCCACACCCTTTCTGTTTCTTCCCCCTTCCTTTTGTTTTTTTTTTCTTTTCCAATAATTTATATAGATTTTTCTTTTCCCACCTATTTCCATTATTTTTAAGTCTTTTATGCTCCCCCACCCCCACTAGAGCTATACCTTGAGTGCCCTACCATCCATTCTTAATTAGCACATTCGTTTAGATAATATCACCAACTTCAACACCTCTGTGTTCTTTTGTCTGTGACATCTTTTGATGATCTGCTCCTATCCTAACACCCCCCCCCCTCCACTTTTCCCCCCCCCCCCACCACCTTAAACCAGCTTATATTTTCCTCTCCTTGTAAAGAAAGATCAGTTCTGTTGAAGGGTCATGAGGACTCGAAACGTCAACTCTTTTCTTCTCCGCCGATGCTGCCAGACCTGCTGAGTTTTTCCAGGTAATCATGTTTTTGTTTTGGATTTCCAGCATCCGCAGTTTTTTGTTTTTAAATTTAAGGAGGAGCTAGACAGATTTTTAATTAGTGATAGGTTGAAAGATTATGGGGAGAGGGCAGGAAATTGGAGTTGAGGCCAAAATGAGATCAGGCATGATCGTAATGAATGGTGACACAGGCTTGAAGGGCTGAATTGCCTACTCCTGCTCCTAGTTCTTAGTTCTTATGTTCTACTGATGGTAGCTCAGCCTGTGAGAGTTAAAGTTAGCCACATGCAACTATAGGTTTCATCCTTTTGCCGTTATCATCTATCTCTGCCATAACCCCTTCCTGGTCCTCAGTAATAACAAGGGCCCTAATATTAATACATTTTTACCAACAAAAATGCCAGCAGCATTGCCTCTGGTTTTGAGCTGTAAGTAAATCAATCTCATATTACAGTTATGCTATGGGAAGATCTGAGTTTTTTTCCCCAATAAAGGATTGACCATGAAATCCATTGCTGCATAAAACTTACATTTGGTCCAACACTCTAAGAGCAGAACCAGTATGACAATGAATGAGATTATTATAATGCAGACATTTATTGATGACACTACGAAGAGCTTTATAGCACCAATCGCTCCTGACAGATGTTTAATTTCCAACATCCAAGAAAAAGGATTGTAGCTAAATGAAATAAGTGGTAGTGCAGAGCTGAGGGAGTGGTGCACTGTCAGAGGGGCCACCTTTTGGATGGGAAGTTAAACCAACACTCTACATGCCTGCTCAAGGTGATGTAAATTCTCCATGGGGTCCTGTCCAACACACAGACCTCAGGCAATACCATCAAAATAGATTATCTGGTCATTTATTTCACTGTGTGCATGTCTGCTGCCATGTTTGTCTACATAACAGGAACTCTAGACAAAAGAGTAATTTAGGCCTTATAAATCGCGTTGAATTGTGCCCAAAATGGGAACAGTGCTATATAAATGAAAGTTTCTTCTTCTTTCTTTTCAATAAAACCTGAGGAAATTATAATCTTTCAATAAGGTTTAGTTTACATTTCTTATTGCATTTATTTCTGATTGCAACATAGGTTCATTCATCAGCTATAAGGTGGAGTGAGCTTCCTGTGTGACTTTGTTTGTGAATGAACCCTAGAGATTATGGATGGGCTAGAAATGCTGGCCTTGCCAGCAGCATTTCCATCCCATGAAACAATTGAAAAAAAATTGAGGGTGTTTGCATTGTTATACATGCCATCATAAATTCTTAGAGGAAATGGAGAAAGTAGGGAATAGATCTCATGTTAGATATGAGGATGGAGAGAGCAGTCAGAGCTAAACCATAGATTAACAAGAAATCATGGTAGATTAAGTGAAGGACTGGAAGTTGGTCCAGGCCAGGGAAAAGAGGGGGATAATGTAGGAAGAGCTGCAAGGATTATCTCAATCATAGAGATGAAGCATTTTATCAGCTTTTCACACAGGGTTAAAAGTGATGGTGAATGGGAAAGCTAAAAGGGCTTTCTCAAATTGGAAGGGTGAGAATAGGAGCCTTGGTTTGTTATTGCCTTAAGAGAGGCTCTTACAGGACCAAGATATCAACAGGCTCCTCTAAAGCGATGGCTTTTCTAGAAAGTGAGTCAGGACTCGTGATGGTGGTGCAGACCACAAGGCTAACTGTTAATTCACTGGCAGGTTCGGATGGGGGGAATAGTAAAGAGGAATGTGGTTTAGGTTAGGGAGCTTATTCCCCAAGAATGGTTTCCAGAAACTAAAGATTAGAGCTCTTGGGGCTGAAATGATCTGACAGCATCTGTCAGGTAGGAACAAATTTAACTGGATTTTCATGGAGCAGGGGAGACCTCTGGAAACCTGTAAAAATAGTGGATGGACTTGATTCTGGGATTCACACATTCATTCCCGGCGCCCCTAATTTTTGCTGGTGCACCCTGCATTCCAGACCTGGCCAGTTCCAATGCAGGGGTAGGCATCTCCTAGCCACCCCCTGGCAATTTTTCTGGAGTCAGGCCAGTTTTGTGGTTCGTAGCCTCTCAGAGGTGTTGTAAACCATAGTCTGGATGCTGGAACCTTCTGATAGATAACCTCAAAAGGTCTTAACTATGCCCCCCTCCCCACCCACCCCTGTACCATTCATCTAGCACGCATAATGAGGCTTGGCTGAGAGCCTAGAATTCCATTAGTTTCTTGAAAAAGATGCACACAAGGGAAAGCAATGCTTCATCGATAGCTTTTCATCTTAGATCTATTTTGTCAATGGCTCAATGTTTATATATGCAAGATAAAAAGGTGTCAAGCGCTGTTATAGTTTCTTTTATTTATACTTTAAAAGTCTTGTTGATTAAGGCTTTTATTGGGTTGTAGGACAGCAGTTTTTGTCAAGTAAGTCATGAATGGCTGCTTTTTAGGCTTTTCCACACATACCATTGTTACTAGAGAGTTTATTTGTTCTGAACAGAATGTATAATGGGTAAATGGGTATGGAAGTGCTATTAGTTGGCATGAAGAGTATGTGGGACCATTAGGGGTGGGTGGAGAGCATGGGTTGGCATGCAGGGTGTGTGAGGCATTGGGGGGGTGGGTGGGGGACATGGGTTGGTATGCAATGGCATGGATGGGACATGGTGAGCAGGCGGGGGCAGTGAGGGAATGTGAAGGATGAGGGCTAGAGGGCCTAATATTTAACCAAACAACTGGGACAAAGTCTCAGAGAACCAAGGTGTGTCTTTTAACCAGCCTGCCTCGGCACTCGGCAGCCCTTGTGGCTGCGTCCAAAGTGTTTCCGGGGCTGGCCTGCACCCGCTCCTTTCAAATGAAAATTGTGCCTTTCAAGGCACAGAGTGGACACGATGGGCCGAATGGCCTTCTTCTGTGCTGTAAATGTCTATGAATCTAAGGCACTTTTGAGGTGGAAGTACTGAGCCAGAAAATTTCCCACCTCTAACATGAAAATCCAGCCCAACATTACAGGTCAATGACCTTTCATCAGAACTGTGAGGTGTTAGAGATGAA
Source organism: Carcharodon carcharias (assembly GCF_017639515.1). NCBI lineage: Eukaryota > Metazoa > Chordata > Chondrichthyes > Lamniformes > Lamnidae > Carcharodon > Carcharodon carcharias. The sequence continues at coordinate 83,455,056 of NC_054469.1, read as the reverse complement.
CATTTTTAAAAAGGTCTAGAGCCTTTGGGAGGAAAAGAATGAAGCTAAAGATCTTTGAGAGGCTGAAGGCAGGAGTGATTATGTAACATATGGGAAGATGGTGCAAGGGAAAAGGAGATAAGATTGGGGCAGGTAACAAAATAAAAGATGTGTGCAGAGGAGGTGTAAGTCACAGCTGAAGAAGCGTTGATGGGGAGGGAAGGATAGAAAATCTGTCAAGGTTCCCGTGGCATGGGAACATAGCGGGGAAAGTGCACCATACATCAATAGTGGAACCCTACCTCAAACACTAGCCCAAACATTCACATCTTTCTGTGGCTGAGGTGGAGCCCTCCATTGGCACCCACTGTCTCAGAAAAAGTTGTTTAACTCAATGTTAAGGCCAGAAAGCTGTTAAGTGCCAACTGTTAAAGTTTGAGTGAACATAAACAGCCGCAAAATCAAGCACCATAAGCGCATGTAATTTTGGCGGTCTGGGTGCTGTTTTAGTAGCAAAATAGCACCTGCACTGCACATGCACAATTTTGGTGCAGTCCACTCTGAACATCATCATGGCATTAGCATGGGTATGAAGTGTGGGCACCAGAAGTATGCAGAGTGGGCAGATAGTGATGTCAGTCAACATATAATACTAATGACAGCGTTCTAATTTGCAACTTGATCATTCCAGCTAACACCCTCTCTTAAACATGCACAGCTGAATATATGTTTAGTAACAGTAAGGATCCTTCCCCACCCACTCCTCCACCCAGATAGTGGGCAGAATTTAAGCCCATGTTGGGCGGGCTCGGAGCGGGTGGGCGGGGGTGGTTGGGAAGCCAACCGCTGCCCACGATCGAGTCCGGAATGATTTCATGCTGGTGGCCAATTAAGACCTGCCCAGTGTGAAATACGAGTGGCAGTGCCCAGTGCTACCTATGCAGGTTGATGGGGGGTGGGGGGTGGGAGGGGTGGTGGGTGCGGTGGGGAGTGCGAGCGGGAGGAGCACAAACTTCGCGCATGCGTGTGAGTGCGCACTTCATAATCTCCCCGAGGCACGGAGCTACCTCAGGGAGATGAAGAGTTTTAAAACAAAGAAATTAAAAATGTTATAAAACATGGACCCTCATGTCACTCTGTCACATGAGCAGGGACATGTTACTAATTAAATTTTAAAACTTTTATTTTATTTTTATTTGTTTAGGAAATCTCATCCTGCCCATGGTTGAGGTTTCCTAAAAAGTGGAAAGGCCACTTGGCCATTCACCTGCCAATCAACCGTAAGGTTGGATGAGCAGCAAAAATCTCTTTTAATAGCCTTGTTAATGGCCTTAATAAGCCTTTTAATTGTCAGCAGGCGCGCTGCCAACTCCGGAACACGTCCGCCGAACGAAATATCGCGCGACTATGCGTTGACGTTGGGATGCTCGCCCGACGCCCATGTGCATCATTTTACGCTCAAGCGGGTTGGACATGCGCCCACCTACAGAGCTAAAAACTTTCCCAGTGTTACTTAAAGAGATCATCAATTCCTTTTAGGTTAGTTGCTGATTGATTTCCACTGCAAGTGCCTGAGTTTGTACAGCTGCTGTGCATCTTCTACTGCTGTTTTAAATCAACAATGCTGCACATGGAGAAGGCCTTGCTTCCTACTTCAAGGTTTCCAGTCAGACCACTTGCTCCCAATCATACCATCTACCTTGGTCTGCAGCATGACAGGGAGATTGAGTAGAGACAGCACAAGGAGGACATGCGGCTGAAATAGGGAGGATATTGAGGAGGGGGAGAAGGGCTCTCCACAGAAGGCTTTTCCCTACACACTCATGGTCTTAAAGGAAACTTTTTCTTACCTCTACCTAAATCAAGAAGAGTGGGGGGATTTTCTCCATGGCCATGGAGGGTTTGGAAATGGAGTAGCCAGGAAAATCAAGGAAAAGTCGGCAAGGTGTTATCCTAACATGAGCTGCATTTTCTGTTTTTATTTCAGTAACAGAAAGATGTGTTCTCAATTGGGAGGAGAGAAGTCCCATTATCCATGAATGAATCATGGAATTTGCATGTTTAAAAACTTGCTGAACCCCCTAAGGCTAGTCTAATTTGCAGAAATGTTCCCTTTACTGGAGGAATTAAGTCATCAAAGGAATCCTGGGTGAAGAATAATGCTATTGGTTGTTATGTAGCAGCAGGAGATGAAATAGCTCTATGTGCTAAAGCCCAGTATCACAGATGAAAGTGTTTACAAGTAGAATTAGATTTTCCACTCATGCAGTAAACAGCTTTTCCATCAGCTGGAGTGTCAGTGCAAAAACTGAAATTGAACTTTAGTTCAGACTTTGGGATCAGCCTAAACCGAACACAGAATAAACGAGTGGAAGCATTTCTATAATCAATCCATTGGAGGGAGTGAGGGTGTATAACCTTAACTTCCACTGCCCTGCAGAAATCGAGCATGGGGAGCGGGGGATGGGCAGCCAAAATGGTCCGAATGACCTACTCCATTCCTGATAGGTTGTGCTTTTAATATGTTGGATTCTACAGACATATGAAGTGCCTGAATGAATCAAACAGCAGCATCAGATATTTAGGAAATTGGGATCCAATTGCTTCAATAGGATCCTGACAACATCTTAACCAGGACATCAACAAGGCATCCTCAGCACCGGTCCGACAGGAAGAGTGTGGTCTTACCACAATGCGACCTGGTAAGGCATGATCTTCCCTTGTAGGGCCATGTAGAATAATTCTCTGAGGCCCTCAAGTGAAGCTTCCTAACCCATTCATCGCACCAGGACTCTCATGTTCCCACACAACTGGAGCCCAATGGACCCCGCCAGGTTGCTTCATTTTCCACCACTTCCCTTTGGACATTTTGGCTGTGTTGGTCAGGAATTTATGAAGGGTTCTCAAAATTCCCACATTTTTCATATCATCAACAAGGATATGACTTTTGGACTTTTATGGCAGAGGACCCAACTGCTGAGTTAAGTGTAGAACCCTGCAGACAGGAGGCTAGGCCCATGAAGGCCTGGGACTGACAAGCCCGGGCTTGTTGAGTGTAGTGTGGATTGTTGCCTGGAATCAGACGATGAGAGGAGACAGGATACGCATTCTTCCCTTTAAAACAACCAACCCAAAGAAAGACTTCATCTTACACAAAACTAAAGTCCATCAAAATCTTGCATAAATAATCACTACTGACTACTAAGGCAGGAAGGCAGCTATCAACGCAATTATGTGAACCCATCAATACTCCACATATACAATGGCTTTCAGTTCAACATTAGTTACGGGGACAGGAAGACAACAATAAACATCATGCGAGCCCATTAAAACAATGAGACAACAATCATCTGAAGAAGCCCAAATCAGACAAAGAACTAACCTTGATTTGGTTTCAGATAAGAAATTTGAAAAAAAAAACAGTATAACTGGGCTACTAATTACGAAGGGAGGGTAAGCAGTTTTTGGAAGGGTTGAAGCAGTGTTTAAACAGGGAGAGGTAGCTGAGCCAAGCGGAGGAAGGAGATCTGGAGGTTTGCAGGCCTGCAGGCAACATCACGGTGAGGGGCACGGGGTGGCTGGCTCAACCGAAGACAACAAGGCCTCAACCGCAGCCCTCCACGAAGATTGACCACCCACAACTGCGCCTTCCACCCAACTGAAGAACCTTCATAGATTCCACAGACCAGGACCAAGTGGGGACGGCAGGCCCCAGAGGACACAAAGAGCGTACCCCAAAACTGCAACCAGCTTACCTGGCTGGATTTCGAACTGTCAAGGAACCCTGGTTGGTGAGCATGATCCCTGACCTCTCCTAGTTCAATTTAGTTAGGTTTTTGGGGTGGGACAATGGTAAGGGGATTAATAGCGTGAGTTTCCCTTGTTATGCCGTGTGTTCCCCATTCTTAACTAAGTGTACTTTGTAAGTCTGCATAATCCCAGTTATATTAGTTAATCCTAATGTTATAAGTTCATTTGTGACTTCAATAAACCCAGTTTTATTTTCTTGCACCAAAACCAGTTGTCTGCTCTACTTTGTCACAACCCCCAAATAAGTTCAAGGTCTAGAACCCAGGGAGTGGGAGCGATTCAGACCGCTCAGAAATCAGAGGTGAAGATGATACACACCACCACCCCCTATATAATGGTGACCGTGACAGGACCTTGGCAAAAGGGATGCGATGCAGTGGACACTAATTAGGAAGAGAGAACTGTAATGGAAGAGAGGATTTCAAATTATGTGTTCAATGAGGTGAATATGGAAAAAAAATGGGTCACTAATCTGTTAAAGCCTGGGCGCCCGGTAGATGCTGCAGCTAAATGTACAGAAGGGAAGGATCATAAAAAATCCATAGAAAAGGCCGTCTGGCTGATCTGTTTCAGGAAACAGATGCAGCTTTTGGACTGGCCCGTTGAAGCACAGGCAGCTGAGATTCGGGAGTCAGCTCTGGAAGTCCAAACAATGGCCCTAGCAGGGGAGAAGTTATTGTTAGCATTGCAGGCTCTGAACCAGGAAAGTGTGCAGTTATTGGGGGAGCATAAGACCCAGCAGGAATATTTACAGTGTCAGGTCACGAGGCCAAGAACAATGAGCTGGGGTTGCGGGAAAAGACAAGTAAGAGAGCAGGAGGAGAAAGTAAAAGGCTTACAGGCAGCCTATAAGATAGTGAGCGCACAGAGGTTTGAGGATGCAGACCATGGCCCCTGTCAGAAGCAGATAGAGAGTCTGAACCTTGTTCTAAGGACGGCAAAAGGCATGGTGTGCCTCATAAGCCCTAGTGCAGCCCAGGTCGACTTCACAGGGAACCTAGGGAGGACGGTTCAGACACCACAGGTAGTGCCAAGGGACTACCCGGTTGAGGAGCAGGAGGGCCCATGACCACCACCCGTAGCGCCAAGCTTTAGCAAAATCTGGCAGGGGGTGGGAGGGGGGGTGGAATTAGGGGCAGAAGCTGAGGAGGAAAACCCCCAGCAAGAGAGTCTGGGATCGGGGCTGATGTGCCCGGCCCGGCAGCAAAGGTTCAGCCCGCCTGCTAATAACGGGGATGAGGGCCTCCTCCAAAACCTGTTCGTAGTTCCCCATGGCAACCAACAGCTTAGGGCCATGGTAAGCCATTTAACTAAACTTGGGGCAAACGGCGATCCCTCGGTTCACTTCAGGGAAGTGGAACAAGTAGCAAGCATCAAAGAGTGCAGTGATGCTGAACAGGCCAAAATGCTGCTATTCTCCCTGGAGAGTAAGCTCTTCCAGTGCCTCTCTGATCAATGTAAGATGGGACAGTGTGATTATGGGGAGCTCAAGGAGGAAATTCTTGACGCCATGGGGATGAATGAGTGAAGTCCTTTCTCTTGGGTGGAAAAAACAGTGCAGCTCATTGGCGAACCCCCGCAGGCTTTTGCAGACAGGTTGTGGCCAGTGTATAGGAGCGCATGCAGTGGGACGCCTAACCAGGCTAACCTGTACCAGGATCAGCGGGCCCACTGGCTCCGTTGCCTGGTGGCAAACAGCTTGCCACAGGTCAAGGCCGCAGCAGGAATGTGGTTTGACCCAAAGAATCCCCTGACTACCAAACTCACAGTGATCAGACAATTGACCATAACTTACCATAATGGTAAAGGAACCGATGCACACCCATCTAAAGGGAAAGTGCATGAAATGAAACCCAGCCAGGGTAGGAAGGAGTGTCATCAGGAAAGGAAGAACCCTTCCAGCACAAAAGTCAACTGTTATGGGTGTGGGAAGAATGGACACTGGAGGAAGTAGTGTAAGAATCATTGGAAAGATAACAAGGGAAAGAATTCCTCAACCCCAGCCCAAAAGGCAGAGACCGGAATCCCTCCCGCCACGGTCAAGTCATTTTTGGACGCCATGAAAACCCTATTGAGTGGCCCAGGGAAGGTAGCAGCCACCACCGGTGCGCTGACCCCATCAGCCCCATCTAACCCACAACCCTGACTAGAGCCAGCGCAGCCTGTTTTCCTGTGTTCCCTTACCTACGACTTATGGAAGAGACCCCTCATTGAGATGGAGGTAGAAGAGGTAAAGGGGATCTATCCGTTGGACACGGGAGCATCATGTACCGTGATCCATTCAGCTAACCCTACCACCTCACCTCTATCTAACAGGGTCCCATACAGTCTGTCAGGATTCACAGGTAAAGAACAGGCTGGCTCATTTTCCATCCCGCTGACTATTCGTTTAGGAACACTCTGCTCTAAGTGGACCTGTATCCTAATGAGGTGGGAAGTGGAGGGTGGAAAAGGGATCCTGAGAGCCGACTTTATTGTAGCCCACGGGGTCCTAGTGGATTTGAGGAATCACTGCCTATGGGAGCCAAAAACAGGAAAGGAAGGCAGAGTAGTAGTCATCCCAGGGAAACAGGGGAAGGGGTCCCTGTGCACCATGAAGCCTAAAGAGGGTTGTAACCTCGAACTCATGGTCAGTAATACCCCAAGGGAGTTCCAGGCATTTGTGTGAGCCCACCTAGCCACATTTGCCACACACAAACACGACTGTAGGAGGGTCAATGGGTTCGAGGTCAGTGTAGATGAGGACCCTATGGCCTGACCACAAAAGCAATATAACTTCCCCAGGGAAGCGGAGCCAGACATGGAAGCAGCCATGTCCTCCTTAGTGCAACAGGGGGTCCTGAGACCGCTAGCCACCCACGTGAACTTTCCACTGTGGTTGTTTAGAAAACCGGACAACTCCTGGAGTGCCACAGTGGACTACCGGGTGCTCAACAGTAACATCCCAGCCTGTGCACCCATGGTAGCAGCAGTTGCTGACCTGATAGGAAGTATCTGAGCATCCGTGACCACTTTCACAGTGCTGGATATCTCCAATGCGTTTTGGTCCATCCCTTTAAGGAGAGAGAATCAGTACAAGTTTGCCCTTACCTTTAAAGGGCAACAGTACACCTGGAACTGTCTGCCTCAGGGCTTCCACAATAGCCCCAGCATTTTCCACCAATGCACGGCAAACAGTTTAAAGGGCTTCAGCCAGCCCAGGTGGCTGGTACAATATGGGGATGACCTGCTCCTATTCACTGATTCGAGAGAGGAGCATGACCCACTTCTGGCCAAACTGCTGGAACTGCTCGGGCAGGAAGGTTTTAAAGTGAACCCAAAGAAAGTGCAGATTGGCCAGCAGGAGGTGAAATTCCTGGGCCTGACAATACACACTGGGGAAAGGGCTATAGATAAAGCTAGACAGGAAGCAGTACAGGAGTTACCGGTCCGCAACACAGTCACGGGAGTGAGATCGTTTCTAGGGCTAACCGGGTACTGCAGAGACTTCATTGAGGACTATGCGGCCACAGCAGCCCCTCTGCTCCGACTCCTGCATAAGGGAGTGGAGTGGGTTTGGGATGAGGGCTGCCAGGCAGCATTTGTCAGGCTCAAGAAAGATCTGCAGACAGAACCAGCTCTAGGAGCCATAGATGGAGGGAAAGTGTTCTTCCTGGAGGCAGCAGCCAACGAGGACAGCCTGAGTGCTGTGCTGCTCCAAGAGTGGCATGGCAAGCTGAGACCGGTGGTCTTCTCCTCCAGGATACTCACAGATGTGGAGAAGAGCTACTCCAATTGTAAAAGGCACCTCTTGGCCACACATTGGGCTGTGAAAAGATCGCTGATCTTCACAGACACCTCTCCCATCACCCTCCTCACCCATCACACGCCCACCCAGATGCTCCTGGACGGGAGAATCAAGGATGGGACAGTGAGCAGTGACCACATTGCTCGCTGGACCCTGCTTCTCTCACAGATGGACCTAAAAGTAAAAGGGCTCTGCAACCCAAAGCTCGCAGCTAACCTGGTATATCTTGGAACAGCCATGAAATCTATGTATCTGCTATGTATCTATGTGAAATCACAGTATCTGCTGGTGAGCGACTCACGGGGTGTGGAGTTTATGACCCAGTGACAAACCTTGCCCTGGCAATTAAGCTTCCCAGCACCATGAGCGCCCAGCAGGCTGAACTCTTCGTGGTATCGTACGTGGTTACACACCCTGAGATCTTCCCCACCCCATACACGATTTGCTTGGACAGCATGTTCACATGCAATTCATTTACGGAGTACCTGGCCATCTGGTCCCGCCGCGGATACACCTCCGCTGCCGGGAGACCCCTCACTGTGAAACCCTTGCTGAAGAAAATCTTAGCAGCAGTGGGAGAGGAAGGGGAGGTTTTCATCCATAAGGTGAAAGCCCATTCCTCCGCAGAATCCCGGAGTGAGGACAACCGGCAGGCCGATGTGCTAGCTAAGGAGGGTGTCCGCACAGGCATTTTATGGGACCCATATGGGTCCTGTCCTATAGCAGCAGTCATGGGTAGGAATGGGACATGGGGGAGTGCAGGGGTAGCTTTAACCCCAGACCTTAAGACAGTCCAAACCCAAGACCCGTCCTCAAGGCAGCCCTCATTGCAGTGGCAGAAGGGAAAAGGGTAGAGGGCCCTTACAGCACAGCAGCGCTCTCTGTAAAGGGAGGCATGCTGTTTAAGGGAGACCAATGGGTAGTATCGCAGCAGCACAGGAGGGAATTCCTTCAACTGGCCCATGAGAGTCCAGGAGTGGGGCATCCCAGGCCTGAGACCACTTGGCCGTGGGTGGAACAGGCAGGATGGTGGCCAGGACTCAGGGAAGATGTCCACGAGTTCTGGGCCAGCTGTCTGGTGTGTGCTGCTAACAACCCTGACCCACACAAAAGGAAGGTACCTATGGGACACATCAGGAGGGTAGAGGGACCATGGCAGTCGATCCAGGTCACCGCCCAGGGAGGCTATAAGCACTGCCTAATTCTGGTGGATGTGTTCACAAAGTGGGTAGAAACCTTCCCCTGCCGAACAGCCACGGCTCTGTGTACAGCCAGGATCCTGGTCAGGGAGGTGTTCTCACGATGGGGGCTACCACAGTACGTGGAGTCCAACCAAGGGAGCCACTTTACCGGGCAGGTCATACAGAATACCCTTATGGTACTCGGCATAGAGGGGAAATGGCACGTTGCACACAACTCACAGTCCCCAGGGATTGTAGAGAGGATAAACAGAACCTTGAAAGAAAGGCTGAGGAAAGAGACGGTAGACTCACCTAGAAAGTGGGTAGAAGTCTTACCGTTGGTCCTAATGGGGATCCGACCCAGCCAAAAAGCACGGGATATTCCCCACACGAGCTCATGACTGGTAGGGTTATGCGGACCCCCACCCATGTGCTAGCCCCAGTGCTCACGGAGGATCAGCTCAGAGAGGTGAACCGGGACAGCTTCGTCAGGAATCTGTGAACACCTTAAACAGGTTTACTGGCGGGCTGCTAGCAACATGGGAAAACAGCATCAGAGTAACCGACTGCTGCTAGAACCCCATACGCACCATGAGTGGGAGATAGGGGATTAGGTTATGGTTAGGAATTTTGTTCGGGTAGGCAGTCTAGAACCATTATACATGGGGTCCTACAGCATTGTAGATAAGGCAAGCCCCATGGTATACGCCATAAAGCTGCCTCGACGCACCAAATGGTTCCACATTAACCAATGTAAGTTGTTTAAATCTGAGAGAAGGGAACAGCCAGTTGGGGCAAGGTCTAAGGATAAAAATACTCAGCCTGCAGCAGGAGTAAACTCATAGACTGCATAAGCAGGTGCAGTGGCTTGTTTTAAGGGAGGGGCCATACCATCCACCGTTTGGGACACTGCCCCGCTCATCTGGGACTCAGACAAGGTGAGACCTGAGGGCAGAGAGTTACCTGCCCCTGACACAGGTTTAGAAGAGGTACAGCCTAAGGATAGAAATCCCCAGCCAGCGGCAGTGGAGATTCCACAGACCACAAAAGAGGGGACAGTGGCTCGGGTTGAAGACCCACCAGCCAGAACATCCCCACCAGCCAGAGTCCCTAGAAGGTCCCACGAACGCCACAGCCAAAGAAACCATGGTCACCAGCTCCCCAGTTTAAAAGGGCAGCCCCTCAAGTGAGGGTCGATCTGAGGACAGAGGTCCCCAGCCAGCAGCCGCAGGCTGCTAGGGACCAAAGGTACGGGACAGGGCGGCCACACCGAAGGGAGTAGTGTGCTGTAGCCTGAACAGGGATTAACCTGAGCGCCCGGGGACGGGCAGTGGATGTACATAGCTTCTGTTATTTAATTTTGAGATTGTTAAGTTTGGGTGTTTTAGTTAAATTTTAAATAAGGTGGTTGAAAGTTTAAGTATTATTGTTTAAGAGTGTTTGTATTGAGTCGAGGTCGCAAGACTCGACTATGCTTTACCCAAGCCAACGAATCTGTTCTGGATCTGGCTTATGCTCTTATGTCTCCCTACAGAAAGGATTTCGATAGGATGGGGGGCATACTCCTACTCGCCCTGATAGGAATGGCCACTGGGAGGCGAAGTGACGTGGAGGACTCCCACATTTTTGGGTGCTCAGGGGAGAGAGCACTGGTTGTGACTGCGATGGGCAGCGAAGGTAACGTGGAGAAGATCACTACCTATTCCCATGTGGGAAGATTGCCAGGGTGGCTGGGATCTAACTCCACCCGATACTCCAGTCAGACCGGGTTCACCTACGGGGAGGCCTCCCTCCCCTCCCAGGTTGTGGCCACACGGGTCAGGGTTACTGAGGGGAAATGCATGTGCCTGACCTGCAGAGGACAGATTCCCCTGGGAAGGTGGTGGTGGCTCAGGAAGCTGAACAGAAACTTGGGGGATGGTACAGCTGACTGGGAGCGACTGGGGAACGACACCCATCGGACCATTACCGGGAACCATGGGGGGTGAGCGTGTGCTGGGACAAGTGGTGGAAATCGGAACAGGGAATCTATATCTGCATGTGGGATTGTGGAAGACCTGCCCCACGGGCGTATCCATTATCTTTTCCGCAGCATGGCTGGACAAGGGAAAGGGGGTGGAATGGGATTCCCACTTACATACTTGCATAACCCCATCTTCTCCAGCCTCAGTTAAGGGCGTTGAATTCGTGGCACACGCCCAAAAGCCCCTGCCCACGGCCCCAACAGTAAGGACACATACGGAGAAGTGCCCTGCCATCACCAAGGGACCAGGGAATGGGCTGGTACTAGTGCCAGCCGAAAAGGTGCTACACCAGGGGGTACACTATGCGGTAGCTTCCGTGATTCTAAACCTCACAGAGGTACACTTACCTGAGTGGTGCCCCAAGGAGACAGAACAGCTATACCAGGCCCTGTTAAGAGAAATGTTCAGGAAATTCTACGAGTTTAATTTTGCCAATGTCGACAAAACAAAACTGTACACCACCCACACTGAGTACGTTAGCAATGCGGGGAGACAAAGAAGGGGAACCTGGAATGATGTTTTCACAGCATATAATCCAGGATCCTCTGTGATAAACAATCTGGATGACATAGAATTGCAGACACAATAAAGTCTAAAAACACAATTAGGAAAAATCTTAACAGAGGAGAACACAGTGATAGGCTCAGAGCTACATGAGGACCAGGCCATGATGGTCCATTTAAAGGAGATTATTACTGAGTGGGAAAGGCGCGCCAAAACAGTGAATGCATTCATTCGAGAGGATAGGAATGCATCAGACCAGGCTGCACAGAATGAGGTGTGCGTGCTATATGGGGCATGGTTGCTGGGCGAGGGCCGCAGGAACCTGGAGGATTTAAAGCAAGATTTAGTCCCCTCCTGGATCAGCAACAAGCACCTCGCAGCCCTCCACCCATTTGAGAATTCACTAAGCCTGTGTCAGTTCCACCTAGCCTCTGAAGTCTACCCTGTCCCAGTAGATTGTGGGCGCTCCAACCACACCATCATGGGTATAGTAGTGAGGATGCCAGTCATGGGTGGGACAGCCCGACCTGCGCCAGTATATAGGGTGGAGAACATTGAAGTCATTCAAGGGGGTGCACACGTCCGTTCCGCAGCAGTCTCACTTTACGTCATAAAGTGGGAGTACATGAAGACAGGTACAGACCTCTCTGGGTGCTGGAGCCAGGGTGCATACGTAGTACTGTGTCCCCAGCACTTGAACGCCTATTCCAGACCACAATGCGGGTTTAAAACTGCTGATGCACGGCCTATAAACTGTACCATGGAGGCAATAGCACAAGGCCATGTTCCCCCACAGGTAGCATATATAGGGGGTGAGACATATTGTGTCACCATAAGAGCGCCCCACTACCAGCTTGGACAGCACATCCGGTGTCCGGTAAGTGACAGCACTTTTTGTTTTAAACCCGAGGCAGAAGTTCAAGTGGCCCAGGAATGGATTGTCCACATTCCTGAACCCTCCACTGATTACCTCACTGTTAGGGAAAATATTACCAACCTGCAGAGCTCTGTCACACATTTCGGTTACAAAATTCCCCCTCTACCAGAACATCTTACTAAACTACTAAAAGCTGTAGAGTTATCACAAAAGTATTTATATACTTTGGAACAGAAAACACACGAGATAGAGGGAGATATTCAAGGTATCACAGTCCCACCCTGGTGGGACATTTTCAAAAACATAGAGGTCCCTTCATGGGTCAGAATGGCTTCCCACATCCTTGTGGTTTACCAGCTGGGAAAAGTGTTGTACCTGTTGTGCTCTCAGTGCAAGGGAAAAGGCAAAATCCTAGAGTTCCAAAACGAAAGGACCTGGAAGAAGCATTATGGTAAGGAGGAGAGAGATACACCTGTCTGAACCTTTCATATATATTTTTTTCTGTGTTCCTGAATAAAGATTGTTGGGTTTTTTTGTGTTCGGTTATTTTTAAGAAAGACTTTTACGTGTTGTTTTCTTTTAATAAAGATGTATGTGCACCAGGTAGGGTGTTGGACCTCCTAAGTGTTTGGATGTACGTAAATAATTGTATTTTGCCCATGCATACTTATGTACACCACATATTATAGAATGGGGAATGTATGTGTTATGAGATTTTAGATAGGTAATTATAGAAGAAGATTGACTATGGAGGGTTGGGAATTTTGTTTTTTTTCCCAGTATGATACTTGAAGCAAGGTTTAAGTATCACAGGGGGTGGGGGAGGGGTGGGGGGGTGGGGGGAGGGGTGGCGGCTGAAGCGTTCTCAAAATTTCCACATTTTTCAGATCATCAACAAGGATATGACTTTTGGACTTTTAGGGCAGGGGACCCAACTGCTGAGTTAAGTATAGAACCCTGCAGACAGGAGGCTAGGCCCATGAAGGCCTGGGACTGACAAGCCCGGGCTTGTTGAGTGCAGTGTGGATTGTTGCCTGGAACGAGACAATGAGAGGAGACAGAATATGCATTCTTCTCTTTAAAACAATTAACCCAGAGAAAGACTTCATCTTACACGAAACTAAAGTCCGTCAAAATCTTGCATAAATAATCACTACTAACTACTAAGGCAGGAAGGCAGCTATCAATGCAATTATGTGAACCCATCAATACTCCACTTATACAATGGCTTTCAGTTCAACATTAGTTACGGGGACAGGAAGACAACAATAAACATTATGCGAGCCCATTAAAAACGAGACAACAATCACCTGAAGAAGCCCAAATCAGATAAAGAATTAACCTTGCTTTGGTTTCAGATAAGAAATTCGAAAAAAAACAGTATAACTGGGCTACTAATTATGAAGGGAGGGTGAGCAGTTTTTGGAGGGTGAGCAGTTTTGGAAGGGTTGAAGCAGAGTTTAAACAGGGAGAGGTAGCTGAGCCAAGCGGAGGGAGGAGATCTGGAGGTTTGCAGGCCTGCAGGCAACAACACAGCGAGGGGCACATGGTGGCAGACTCAACCGAAGACAACAAGGCCTCAACCGCAGCCCTCCACGAAGATCGACCACCCACAACCGCGCCTTCCACCCAACTGAAGAACCTTCATAGATTCCACTGACCAGGACCACGTGGGGACGGCAGGCCCCAGAGGACACAAAGAGTGTACCCCAAAACTGCAACCGGCTTACCTGGCTGGATTTTGAACTGTCAAGGAACCCTGGTTGGTGAGCATGATCTCTGACCTGTCCTAGTTCAATTTAGTTAGGTTTGGGTTTGGAACAAGGATAAGGGGATTAGTAGCATGATTTTCCCTTGTTATGCCATGTATTCCCCATTCTTAACTAAGTGTACTTTGTAGGTCTGTATAATCTCAGTGTAATCCTAATGTTATAAGTTCATTTGTGACTTCAATAAACACTTTTTTTTTGCACCAAAACCAGTTGTCTGCTGCACTTTGTCACAACCGCCAAATAAGTCCAAGGTCTTGAACCCAGGAAGTGGGAGCGATTTGGACCGCACAGAAGTCAGAGGTAAAGCTGACACACACCACCACCCCCTACATTTAGCCAGTGCCATGTTAATGAGGCCTAACTTAAAATTGCCTGGACTTCCATTGATGTTACTGGGCAGGCAGGGCAGTTGCTGCGCTGCTTTCCTACCTTGCAGTTAAAGTTCCCATCATCGAGATTGTTGCTGATCATTCACACTTTTAAGTCCATGTCCTGGGATCCAATTCAAAGGATCATCATTTTGTGTAAATTCGCTCACTTATTGGAGAGCTTTTGAGAGATTCTTTAAAATTGTCATTTCAAAAAAACTAGCGGATCTCTCCTGGCAGTAAATAGGATGAATTACAGGATACACCTCATTATAATGATCAAATAGACACTATTATAAAATACAGTTACCCTCTTGTACCATTGCGGTCTGTCCGCAAGAAAGACCCAAACCTCCCTGTCGCTTGCCATTTTAACACTCCACCCTGCTCTCTTGCCCACATGTCTGTCCTTGGCTTGCTGCATTGTTCCAGTGAAGCCCAACGCAAACTGGAGGAACAGCACCTCATCTTCCGACTAGGCACTTTACAGCCTTCTGGACTGAATATTGAATTCAACAACTTTAGATCTTGAACTCCTTCCTCCATCCCCATCCCATTTCCGTTTCTTCCCCCTTCCTTTTGTCTTTTCCAATAATTTATATAGATTTTTCTTTCCCCACTTATTTCCATTATTTTTAAATCTTGTATGCCCTGCTAGTCTTTCCACCCCACCCCGACTAGAGCTGTACCTTGAGTGCTCTGCCATCCATTCTTAATTAGCACATTCGCTTAGATAATATCACCAACTTCAACACTTCTTTGTTCCTTTGTCTGTGTCATCTTTTGATTATCTGCTCCTATCACTGCTTGCTTGTCCCTACAACCACACCACTCCCCACACCCCCCAACTTCTCTCCCCCCACCCCCCACCCCCATCTTAAACCAGCTTATATTTCACCCCTCTTCTAATATACAATCAGTTCTGTTGAAGGGTCATGAGGACTCAAAACGTCAACTCTTTTCTTCTCTGCCGATGCTGCCAGACCTGCTGTGTTTTTCCAGTTTTTGTTTTGGATTTCCAGCATCCGCAGTTTTTTGTTTTTATCTCTTGTACCATTGCTCCTGGAGAAAACCAATTTGTCTCCAAATCTTTTTCTTACTCTGTCTTTCACTGTTTGTGGAGTATGTCTTTAATGTGTTTTCTTTCTCTTCTGTACCCCTTCCAATCTATCTTTATGGCCTTCGCCAATGTTCTTATATTTCTTTTAAAGTTTGCAGTAATATAGTAGACAAATTGCACTAGTTTGGATGTTGGCGCTGAGGTGGGGCTGTCTGGGGGGTGGTAGAGCACATGCAAGTAAGAGAGAAAGTGGAAAGTGAGAAGATTTAGGAGCCTGTGTGAGTTGGCACCATTTGGTAAGACTGATTCTGGGCTGGATGGGAGAGTGGTGGTTGAGAAGGCTACAGCGTCTGCTGTCAGTACTCTGTAGAAAGGCATTCTGATGTAAGCGTAATGGAAGAGCCTTAGAGAACTGAAAATGTGGGATTTTGGAGAATGGGGCTTAGGGGCTGGCAGACTGTGAAAGGGCCTGTGTTTGGCCTCTTAGAGAAACATGAGATCTGTATCACCCACTAACTGGCCCTCTCTCTCTGCAGCTGCCACAGATCTGCTGAATAATCTCAGCATTTTCTGCTTTATCTGCTTTCTGATCCACTGGTCACAAGTCACTGGCTGGGATTTTCCATGCCCACCGGCGTCGGGCGTGTTTGTGGCATGAGCGGACAATATGGTGCAATCAGTTTCACAATGGCGTGAAACCAGTCCGCTCAGCCCTCCATCATTCCCGCCATTGGGCGTCGGGAACCTCATTGTAATACATCAGCATATTATTATAAAGCCAGCCAGCCGGACTCACCCCCCTCAGCTGGATTGATCACCCACGTCGGTGGGAAAACATGCTGACGTGTTTCACAACAGCACATAAGTGACGTACACTCGGTGAGTTTTGCTTTGCTTGGGACTTCAAGGTTTGCTTGCCTACCTTGCTTCGGTCAGCACTCACAGTCATCAGCACCAAGCTTCACAGGCTGCACCACATCACTTTTTTTGATGAGACATTAAACTGAGGGCCCATCTGTCCTCTCTGGTGGACATTAAAGATTCCATAGCACCAGTTGGAACAAGAGCAGGGAGTTATCCCTGGTGTCCTGGCCAATATTTATCCCTCAGTCAACATCACAAAAACATTATCTGGTCATTATCATATTGCTGCTTGTGGGAGATGCTGTATGCCACTTGGCTGCCGCATTTCCTATATTACAACAGTGACTGCACTTCAAAAAGTACTCCATTTGGCTGTAAAGTGCTTTGTGATGTTGAATAGTTTTGAAAGGCATTAGGTAAATGTAAGTTTTCTCTTCCTTCTTTCTATAAAATCCCACTTTCCTGTCTGCCCTCCATAACCCTTGACTCCCTTGCCTAACAAATCACACCAAATCCCAAACACATGTCCCAACATAGATGCAAAGCCAGGAACCTCCAAATATTCACCCCCCTGGTGGCATTCCACAGGGATCGTTCCCTCCGGGACACCCTGGTCCACTCTTCCATCACCCCCTACACCTCAACTTCCTCCCACGGCACCTTCCCATGCACCTGCCCCTTTACTTCACCCCTCCTCATTGTCCAAGGGCCCAAACACTCCTTTCAAGTGAAGCAGCATTTCACTTGCACTTCCTTCAATTTAGTCTACTGCATTCGCTGCTCCCAATGCGGTTTCCTCTATATTGGAGAGACTAAACGCAGACATGTGTGATCACTTTGCCGAACACCTTCGGTCTGTCCGCAAGCACGACCCAGACCTCTCTGTCGCTTGCTATGTCAGCACTCCACTCTGTTCTCATACCCACATGTCTGTCCTTGGCTTGCTGCAATGTTCTAATGAAGCTCAACGCAAACTGGAGGAACAGCACCTCATCTTCCGACTAGGCACTTTACAGCCTTCCGGAGTTAATATTGAGTTCAGCAACTTTAGATCATGAACTCTCTCCTCCATCCCCACCCCCTTTCCGATCCCCCTTTTTCCAATAATTTATATTTTTTTATATTTTTTTAATATATATTTTTCTTTTGCCACCTATTTCTATTATTTTTAAATGTATTTCCATCCATTGTTTTATCTCTACCTTTTAGCCTATTTTGATCCCTTCCCCCCACCCAACCCCCACTATGGCTATCTGTCACTTGCTCATCCTGCTTTCTACCCTTAATGTTATCATTAGCACATTCCATAGCTAATATCACTACCATCAACACCCCTTTGTCCTTTTGTCTATGACATCTTTGGCAATCTCCTCTTTGCCTCCATCGGCCCTCTACCCAGCTCTACCTGTCCCACCCCCCTTCAACCAGCTTGTATTCCACCTCATTTCTATTTTTCTTTGTTCTGATGAAGAGGCGTACAGACTTGAAATGTTAACTGTGTTCCTCTCCGCAGATGCTGTCAGTCCTGATGAGTTTTTCCAGGTATTTTTGTTTTTGTTACAGATTTCCAGCATCCGCAGTATTTTGCTTTTACCTCCAAATATCTCTCTGGCCTCAGGCCTCAAGTCACACATCTTCAACACTCACTTCCAGCCAGCTCTCTCCTTCCCACTTGCCCCCAGCTTGACACACATTCTCTTCCATGGTGCAACAGCAACACCTTGCTTCTTCCTGTCCATCCTTCCATATGCCCCATCTCATCTCTCAACACCCATCTAAGACTTTTCCAACAATGTCTCCCTGACCCAACTCCTACTTGCTACATGCAGAATCCCATCTTCCTATGTGCTTAAAGAACTGGTGAGAAATATATTGAGCTCATCAAGCAAATTTTAGAACCATCCAGTTATTGGACCAGCAAAGAGGAGGAGAGACGTACAGAAAGAGTGAGACAGGTACAGTGAGAAAGAGAGTCAGCCAGAGCAGTAATGAGGGGAGAAAAACACAAAAGAAGATGAAGGAAGCAGTGAGACAGCCAGAGGAAGAGAGATTCTGCATTATGATCCTGACATAAAATAGCATATACTCTGACTCACTGTGAGCAACAGCATGAGGGATTTAGCATGTTTATATGCAGTCACAATCTGCCACTCCAAACATTTTCCTGCTGTTAACAATTGAGCACATGTACAAGCGTTTATTGTATCTGATTCATCATGAAGATTTGATAATTGCTGTAATCACTGTGTATAATTCTGGAGCTACATTATATAAATAAGCAATGACCCCACGTAAAACTGCCATGAACGGTAGCTAAATTAAATGGCTATAGTGGCCATTTAAGCTACACTTGGATTAACGCGGATAGCACCCAAGATCAGATATGAGGAATGTGATGCCCGATAAACCCGGAGGTCAAAATAATGTAGGCAGCATGCAAACTTGGTGCTGCCTTATATTGTAATGTTTGTGACATACAGTCCAATATTGAACACGCTGCTAAGTGGCTGCACAACTTAGCAGGGGTCCAAAGCACACGTGATGTTAACAACATTTAAAGCTAACCTGCAACTCTTAAAGGCAAGGTGAATTCTGGCTGCAGCAAGGGCTGGAATTGATTAAAGAGTAGTTGAAATCAGAAAGCATGCACCAAGGTTTTTGGACAACACACTGGAGGCAGCACTCAGGAGGAGAGAGAGATCCTCTTCCCTCACAGGTCAGGAAGCCTTCCAGACAAATGCCGAGCAGGTACTTGTAACAGATAGTCTTCACTGTCAATGCAAGCAACCTAACCTCAAAGCCTTGGACACAGTATTGGAAGAACTTTAATGACCTTCACCGAGTGGTCAAAGCCAGTGGCTGCATCTTCACATCCTGCCACATTGACTGCTCCATTCACCACAGCTCCTTCACTCACCTACCAACAATCTCTATCAACCATAACTCAAACATCACATTTATAACTTCACCACACCCTCACTGCTGCAAACTGCACACACACACGTGTCACAGTT
This sequence comes from Carcharodon carcharias, assembly GCF_017639515.1. NCBI lineage: Eukaryota > Metazoa > Chordata > Chondrichthyes > Lamniformes > Lamnidae > Carcharodon > Carcharodon carcharias. The sequence continues at coordinate 83,435,816 of NC_054469.1, read as the reverse complement.
TGCATGCACTGCCAGCTATTCAACTGTGGCAGGCACATCACCCAAACAACTTCATCATACTCACTGACACACTTCTCTCTCCCTCTGTCTCTGGATAAGGTGGTGCACACCCAAAAGCAGCAGCAGCTAATCAGGGAACGGGGTGGGTGCCGGCATGGCTCTATGTACTCATCTGTACAGAGGAGATTGTTCTGGCCATCATTGGAGCAGCCGTCATTGAGGTAGTTCCTTCTTAATTCACCTTCTCAAAACCCATTTCTCTCTCTTCCAGCAAATTGTCTTGATTTACAATCTGCAGATGGTGGAAACACGCACCTCATTTCACCCATTTCCCCCCCACCCTTGCCTCACCCCAACCCTGCCCTTCCACTTTCATGCTTTCAGATACCCTGGTCAGGCATCGGGGCAGAAGGCTGAATCTTTGAAGAGCAAAATATTGATGAAGAAGAAACGCTATTGCTCAATCTGACACTTGCAGCCACCAGCTCAGATTTTGGCACTGTGTGAACTTTCAAGAGTAGTTTGGAGGCATGATCAGCATGTGGTGAGTCATCGAGTTTCAATGAGTTGCAGCCAGTCCAAAGGGGAAAGGATAGGTTCAGTGTCAACTTCCCAGACAGCCAGGTTGCATATAAGTTCTGCTACGGAGGTCTCAGATGGGGATTCTGGTGGGGCAGAATATAGAAAAATGCTGATGGGCATGCACACAGAGATGCTTGATGCATTGGCAGGCCTGCCAGAAAATCTGATATCACTGCCAAGGAGCATAGTCCAGCTGCAACTTGACCTGGGACCCAACCTTTCCAGCCTGGAAGTGTGGCAAACTCCGTGAGGGCACTTGCAGCTTCTGATGACTGAAGTATCAGCTTCCATTACAGAAGAAGCAGAGGCCATGTAATGTCTCAGTGCTGCGATGGAAACACAAACTGAGATAATGATATCTCTCCTTGCTGCAGTGCAGGTTCAGGCTGCAGTAATCATGGCTGAGTAAATCAGTGCTCAAAGGGGCTTTTTTTAAAAATTCATTTACAAAATGTGGACTCTGATAGCTAGGCCAGCATTTATTGCCCATCCCTAATTGCCCTTGATAAGGTGGTGATGAGCTGCCTTCTTGAACTGCTGTAGTCCACGTGGTGTAGGTACACCCACACTGCTGTTAGGGAGGGAGTTCCAGGATTTTGACCCAGCGGCAGTGAAGGAACAGTGACATAGTTCCAAGTTAGAATGGGGAATGACTTGGAGGGGAAATTCCAGGTGGTGGTGTTGCCATGTGTCTGCTGCCCTTGTCCTTCTAGATGGTAGTGGTTGTGGGTTTGGAAGGTGCTGTCTAAGGAGCCTTGGTGAATTCCTGCAGAGCATCTTGTAGATGGTACACACTGCTGCCACTGTGTATCGGTTGTGGAGGAGTGAATGTTGGTGGATGTGATGTCAATCAAGCTGACTGCTTAGTCCTGGATGGTGTCAAGCTTCTTGAGTGTTGTGGGAGCTGCACTCATCCAGGCAAACGAGTGTTCCACCACACCCCTGACTTGTGCCTTCTAGATGGTGGACAGATTTGGGGAGTCAGGAGGTGAGTTACTTGCCACAGATTCCAAGCCTCTGACCTGCTTTGGTAGCCACAGTATTTATGTGGCTAGTAGAGTTCAGGTTCTGCTCAAAGATAACCCTCAGGATGTAGATAGTGGTGGATTCAGCGATGGTAATGCCATTGAATGTAAAGGAGTGATGGTTAGATTCTCTCTTGTTGGAGATGGTCATTGCCTGGCACTTGTGTGGCACGAATGTTACTTGCCACTTGTCAGCCCAAGTCTGAATAGTGTCCAGGTCTTGCTGCTTTTGGACATAGACTGCTTCAGTATCTGAGGAGTCGTGAATAGTGCTGAACATTGTGCAAACATCTGCAAAAATCCCCACTTCTGACTTCATTGATGAAGCAGCTGAAGATGGTTGGGCCTTTGGCTTGCAGGCTGTCATAACAATCCAGCAGATTACTAAGATTGCTGAGGTGCTGATCCAGGTGAGTGACATCGGACCTCTGGAATACAAGACTGGTGTCTTCTCTCAAGATGATAATTTTCATGTTTCAACTACTGCCACTCCATCAACGTGTCAGCTATTACATGCTAGCCAGCCAGCCAGGCCAGGCTGCTGCCACCCATACCAAGGTGGTGCAGTCTGTTACGGCCATGTCATGCCCATAAAGCTTACTGGGAGATGGACACTACTTTTAAAAAGCATCGTGGAATACGGACACCGTGCCTTCACAAAATGGACTCAGAGGGTCAGGTGGCTTCTTTTGTAATATCTGTACAGGCAGAGGCAGACATTTCTGAACATCTCTGGGAAGTTACTTAAAATGCAAATGACCTTCCCAGGTGCTGATTGACTAAGGCTCACCATTTCAATGGAAGACACAGGGAAGCAGTAGCGTAGTAGTATTGTCACTGAACTAGTAATCCAGAGGCTCATGGTAATGCTCTGGTGACCTGGGTTTGAATCCCAACACAGCAGATGGTAGAATTTGAATTCAGTAAAATAATCTGGAGTTAAAATTCTAATGATGACCATGGTTTCCCATTGCCAATTGTTGTAAAAACTCAACTGGTTTACTAACACCCTTTAAGGAATAAAATCTGCCATCCTTACCTTGTTTGGCATACATGTGACTCCAGATCCACAATAATGTAATTGATGCTTAACTGTCCTCTGAAATAGTCTAACAAGTCACTCAGTTGTATCAAACTGCTAAAAAGTCAATAAGAGCCTATACCACATGGACTGCAGTAGTTCAAGAAGGCAGCTCACCACCACCTTCTCAAGGATAATTACAGATGGGCAAAAAATGCTGGCCTAGCCGGCGATGTCCACATCCTATGAATGAATAAGAAAAAATGACAATGGCTGTTAGAATTGCCAGCGCCATGAATATGGAATTTCAAATAATGAGATTTTGGAGGCTGATCACAGCTGATGAGATAGAAAACACCCTCCATTGTGTAGCAAATTGTTTAGCTGTCAACCCATTGTGTGGACAATGGAAAACATTGATACTGGTGCCACATGACAGAAACTGACTTGTGATAAGAAACACCTGGAAGTTCCTTATTAATCCACAAGATCAGGTCAGGGCAGGTCTGTCTGAGATACAAAGACTAGAGGGAAGCCCAGAACAAGTGGGGAATCTGCCTCAGAGGTCATCTTAGGCAGAGAATTGGGGTTTATTCATTTTACCTGCAAGATTATATTTCTCCACTACAGAAGCTCGACCACAACTTCAAATGAAAAGCCAGAAATATCCAACCTTCTTTGTCTTCAGTGAACCAAGAGAAAATCTTTCAGGCCTGCAATGTTTCAACTACTATCTTGAGGACTGGTTAGAAATTACTTTTTTTGACTCTTTACAATAGCTAGGTGCAGGCTACATCTTTCGAAATCTTTTTTGTGTGCATCTAGTTTGTGTGAATAGTGGGTGTTGTAGAAATAAATGTTTATCCTTTCTTTTGATTTAAATTTACAAGAGAGCCCGTTTTGTGTCTGTTCTTTACAGTTGCAGCACTCAAGGGTTAAAACACTCCTCAAGAATACATCTTATTGCAGTGAGCTGAGAGGTGAGAAAAGGAGGAAATTACCTTACATCTCTCCCCAACTGTAACAAATACAAAGGCCTAGTCCCAGGGATGCTTGAGGATAAAAGGCATCCGCAATGCAGCCACTGAGGGAATGCACTAGGATAATTAGTTGAGTAATGGAGGGTTTGTTGGATAAAGTTGTTACAGAATGGCTGTTTTGTGGCGACCTTTATATTAGGATCATGGCCAAGACAGGGATGATCTGTAATTGAGGGATGGTATTGTGTGGGCTGTTGAAAAATTGAGATCTGAAGTTTTATTCAAGTGAATCAGAGGCAAATAACACATTCACAGACAGCTCATCTGGAACATGGATGTGCCACTGTCTCCTTTCCTCCTCTGCCTCGTTTTCCTGAGGTGCTCACCAAATCCATGCTGGAAAGGGCTGTACCCTCTTGATGGCCATGTTGTGGAGGATGCAGCACATCATCATGAATCAGGACACCCACTCCTGCAAGTACTGGCGGGCTCCTACAAAGCAGTTGAGACAGCGGAACTGTAGCTTCAACATCCCAATCATCTACTCAGTGATATTACTCATGGCAGCATAGCTCTCATTGTATGATTGCTGGCCACGTGAAGCTGGGTTGCAAAAGGGATTCATCAGCTACATATAGAGTGGAAGCCCTTGTTGTCAACCAGCTGCCCTCTGGTTCGATGTTGTGGCTCAAAGATGGCTGGAACAGCACACTGGCCAAAAAATTCCAATCCTCCTTAGATACAGTAGTGGTTCAAGAGGGGAGAGTTGCAAATGTTACACCCTTGTTCAAAAAGGAGTGCAAGGGTGAGCACAGCAGCCACAGGCCAGTCAGTTTAACCTCAGTGATGGGGGAACTTCTAGAGATGATAATTTGGAACAAATGGGCATTTGGGCAATGCAGATTAATTTTAAAAAGCCAGCATGGATTTGTTAAGGACAAATTGCGTTTAGCTGACTTGTTTGAGTTTTTTGATGAGGTAACGGAGACGGTACTGCTGTTCATATGGTATACATGGATACCCAAAAGGCATTTGATAAAGTGTCACAGACTTGTTAGCAATGTTGAAGTCCATGGTATGAAAATGGACAGTGGCAGCATGGATAAGAGATGGCTAAGTACAGAGCATAGCAGTGAATGGTTGTTTTTCGGACTGGAAAATGGCCTACAATGGGATTCCTATGGAGTTAGTAATAGGATCACTGATTTTCTTCATCTATACTAATGGGCAAGGCAACAGTTTCAAAATTTGCAGGTGTCATAAACCTTGGAATTATAGAGAACTGTGAAGAGCACAGTCATAGACTTCAAGAGGACACAGACAGGCTGGTGGAATGGGCACTTGAAATTTGATGCAGAGAAGTGTGAAGGGATACATTTTGGTAGGAAGAATAAGGAAAGCCAATACAAAGTAAGGGTGCAAGAGCAGAGGGCTTGGAGGTATATATGCACAAATCATTGAAGATAGAGGGCAGGTTGAGAAAGTGGTTATAAAAGCATAAAGTTTCTTGGGCTTTATAAATAAATGCATAATATACAAAGGTTCAATTCGATAATTGTGTCCAATTCTGGGCACCACATGTAGAAAGGATTTGAAAGCTTTAGAAAGGGTGCAGAAGAGGGATAAGGGACTTCAGTAACATGGATAGCTGGGGTTGTTCTCCTTAGAGAATGGTGAGAGGAGATTTGTTAGAGGTGGTTATTAGTGGTCTGGACAGAGTAGATAGGGAGAAAGTGTTCCCATTGGCGGAAGGGTTGAGAACCAGAAGACATTGATTTAAAGAGATTGGCAAAAGAACCAAAAGCAACATGGGGAAAAGCTTTCTTAAGCAGCAAGTTGTTAAGATCTGAAATTTAAGAGTGTGGTGGAGGCAGATTCAAAAGTGATTTTCAAAAGGGAATTAAATAATTATCTGAAGAGAAGACATTTGCAGGGCTACAAGGAAAAGGCAGGTGAGTGGGACTAGCTGAGTTGCTCTTGCAGAGATCTGTCATGGACAGGACAGTCAGAATGGCCTCTTTCTGTATTATAACCATTCTTTGATTCCCAAGAGGAACTGTTACTATAGCCCCTATTATGGGGCGCAAGTGGTGTGCTCAAGCCCTTGTAGTCATAAGCAGAAACTTCCCATATGCTGCACCACTCCCTGCAGGCTTCACCAACCGTTATTAACCCCTTCAAATATCAAGACTTCCACAAGCTCAAACAGCATCAGTAGGAAACAAACAGTAACTAACCTGAAAGTTGTTTAGGATCCCTTTAAATAGTGTTGGTGGGAATCCTTCATGAGGTTGAACACATGTTCCACCATGCATGTTTAAGAGAGGGTGCTAGGGAAGCAATGTCCAAAATGGCAATGCAGGCATCAAATCAGTATTAATGTCATGAACTAGTTACTCTGCATACTTTCAGCACATGTACATAAAACACGCATTAGAGGTCTCACCATTATGTTGTTTGTTGCGGGTCACACCTGAAGTGGGTGGAAGTGGCATGGATGTCATTTTGCTACTAAACTGGCACCCCTAGTGCCAAAACTACTGCCGCTTCAAAGCTGAATTTTGCATCCACCATTCAAAAGAAGAAATTTGGGATCTATTTAAACCTAAGACCCCCAGTTGGAAACTAATGAGATCAGATTGGAAACCCAATTTACACACCGCCCAACTTTACTTCCCATATTGCAGAATATATAAATTATTTGGCTATAACTCAATCACAACTACAAGAGTTTCCAACTTTTCTCCATATCTTGGATATATCATTTATATCATTTAAAGCATCAAAAAGAACTGCATTCTTTTCTTTATTACAAATTACCTAATATTGTGTCAACAGTGATTTATTACAATCTGTACATATTAGAAATAGGAATAGTACTTCAAGGTATTTGATCTTGTTGTTAAAACTACTCCTTATTATTAAAATGGCTCAACAGTAAATTGGGTGAATGAAATATTTTCAGGCATCTACTCTACCATATAACATTTACAAGAAATGATCAGCTCCGTACTTACGAGCTCAATTTATGAATTCTGCAAACTGAATATTCAATTTCAGAAAATTAATACCATACTCTTGATTTGTAATAAGTTTTCTTATTTACTATGTATCAAACACTATTTTTTAAATTTAGTAACAAGCAGTCAGTCTCCTTGGAGTTTTTCTTAAAAAAATACAAATTTAAAAGTGTCGTCGTGGCTCAGTAAAGTTATTCATAAATCAAACTAGGAAGGCCCTAGATTGATACCTGGTTTGGATCTGGTTTGCTGTTGTCAGCTAGGGCAGTAGTTGAGATCTCAGCGTCCTGGTATAAGGAGGGGAACAAATTAGCCTGTTGCAAATTGCTGATGACAGTGTAGATTTTGCCTTTGTGCAATAATGTATAACCAGTGATAACAAATAGGTAATCCGTTTTATATCTCTTTCGATTTTATTCCCACTGACTTCAATGGAAATAAAAATCGTGCTGCTGATTCACTACTGCCCATTTTGTACTATCACACAACGTACAGATTTGTAGCCATGAGGTGAGGAAAAAATTGAGCTTGACCATGATTCCCAAATAATGAAAATAATTTAAAGACTTCCAAATGTTGGAGCAATATTAATAACAGATATCTGAATGAGATCCCAGCAAGAAGAAAGACTTACACAAGAGCAGGAGGTAAAAATTGGCAAATAAAAGTCTGTTTAATGAAAAACAATTTTTCATTAACTATCTGATGAATGAATCTGACATTTCTTTGATCATATTTTAAAAATACAAAACACTATGGGACTAGTCTCTCCATGAAAATAAACACTAACTCGCACAGTCTCACAGTAGCAGGAAATATTCAAACATTTATTTCAGTATAACACGAGGATGTCTATGTGCTTTCATTAATAGCACTTTATAAATGACAGACAGGAATAAGACCCGAATGGAGCCTAATCTTAGGTTAAGGTACCATCTGTCCCATTATTTAAAGCATATAATTAAATGTTAAACAGTGTCGAATAAACATAAGTAGATTTTAAAAACACCATTAATTTGTTAGATTAAATGTGGAGATAAAGGTTTTTTCATTTCAAAAAGTGCCAAGGTACTTTGCACAGACCTCAATATGTGAAAAAAAATGTTTGGAGAGGAGAACAGTGCCATAATGGTGTGATTTGCTGCATTACAATTACAACACCATCTGTTGTCTTTCAGTGACTACAGACTGTGGTGAGAAAGAGGACAAATTCTATTTTTATTTTTACCTTTAATCACATCTAAGCTTGCCAGCACAGAACTGGAAAATTAATGTGAGCGGTTATCTAATGCTATCTTTATGTATATATAGTAAACACAATGCAGTAGGAACTCACAGGAACAGAAGGATTTCTCACACTGATGCTTGGGGTTGTTGCTCGAAGTGCTCCACTGGCTCCATGGTAATACTTAAAGCAGATTTTTGTTTCAGCTGAAAGATAGATTAAGGTCATATTAAAGCTTTAGGAAATCACTGTGTGAAATGTTATATTTTGTTCCTGTTGTTTTGCTATTGTGGTTTGTACCAAACAAGAGCTACATATTGATTAATTATAAATGTATTCTTCATTTTAGAAATGTAAAAACAACTTTCTTACCAGTTTTCTTCCCTCCAATCTTTTTTTAAAAAACTCACTTTATTTCCTTATGTGGAATGGTTCCACAAGCACCAGTCACCTTCTGGTACTTCACCCAAGTAGCCAGTATTCACTTGTGAACCTTGACAGCAAGTGTCAATGGAATATTCGACTGTGCAGGCATCACAGTCAAATAAAATGTCATTCTCATACAACATCGAGATACATGCACAACCAGCAAGATCATTAGGTAGCAGGAACCTTGATAATTTCCTCTCTCTAATCTCCAGCATATTTCAAAGAAGCAACAGCATGCCAATCACAAAACATAGTGAAGATACTCATTAAGCACAAAGGAAGAGCACAGTTTATTTGTAAATGTTTTTGTTTAAATCAATCACTTCTTGTGGCATTTGTTCATTCATCTTCCTAGAAGGTTGACTGCTATGAATCCCCCCCCACGTCTGTCCTGTGCCGCCCTTGTGACATTAAAATAACCTTTTATTTTCAGATCCATTTGCAAAACGTTGAACTTATTAAGTTACTCTTAAATGTGCTTCATCTACATAAAAATAGGATGCACAGTCACAATGCTTAATTGTAGCAAAATTCAACACCATACTTCCATTAGCCCACTCAGCATCAGGTCTGAGCTTAATCCAGATAAAGAAATTATATTTAGCTTAAAAAAACCTATTGAGAATACAGTTTATCCTTTTTAATCTTACAAGGATTGTTCCAGAACCAAGAGATGCTGCTGTATTAGAAGGGGATTTATGAGGGTACAATCCCATAAGTATGAGTTCCTGGAAAAAACCCACAAATGGAAAAGCAGTAGTACCGGGACATAGTCCTTCCTCAGCTGATTGGAATGAAGCCCTTAAATTCTTTTCTGTCCTTATTATTTTAAATTAACTTCTGACCCCAGTGGTAAAATCTTAGCATTAAGGATTACACTAAGCTTTTCACCTGAATCATACTTACTCAGTATCGATAGCTAATTCCCTTCATTCCCAGTAGATCAGTTCCATTACATAGATGGTCCTCTGCTACAATCACGATTAAGCCCACTGGCAGGTATGTAAAGTGTAGCAAGGAGTGTTCTACTTTCTAAACATATTGTATAGTAAAATATTCCTGTCATTTTCTCCTGACAGGATCAAAATTTTAGTTTGAAAGGTTACTTTGACTATTTTTAATTAAAGTTCCCCCCACCCAAGCCACACACTTTCCTCACTTGGAACTAGGTCACCATTCCTTCACTGCTGCTGGTTCAACATTCTGGAACTCTGTCTAACAGCACTTCTGGTCTATCTGCATCAGATGGACAGCAGAGTTCAAGAAGGCAGCTCACTACCACCTTCTCAAGGGCAATTAGGGATTGGCAGTAAATGCTGACCTTGCCAGTGATGACCACATTCCAAGAACGCAAAAAAAATTGACAAATGTGTTATTTATAATTGCAAAAAGAGCTTAAATTTTGTTTTAATATGGGCGAATGCAGCATACAATTTGCACATAACAAGGTCCCACAAATAGTAGTGAGTTAAATGGTCAGTTCATCAGCTTTTGCTGGTGTTGGTTGAGGGTTAAACATTGTACAGGACACTGCTTTTCATTGAAACAGTGCCATTGGATCTTTTACATCCACCTGGGTAGTTTAACATCTCATCGGTGAAAAAGCACCTCTGACAGTGCAACACTCCCTCGATATATAATCATACTCCTAAAAGTCCATATTTAGCATTCTTCAGTCTTTAAACTTTACTATCAAACATCTTTGTTAAAATCAAACTATTTCACTGAAAATTAATATAATGATAGACCTATTGAAATGCTAACGCGCCCAGTGTTTAACTGAAGTACCTTTCTCCATCAGTTATTCAGTCTTGCTGCAGTCCTAAATCATGGGCAGAATTTTACCCTTGGCGTGCACCATTGGTGGGGGTGGGCAAGGGCAGTCAAGAATCCAACAGCCATCGGCAACGATCCATGAGTTTATGCTGGAAGGCCAAATAAGGCCCACCTAGCTTGCTACGCAGCCTGGAATGTGTGCGAAGGAGTGAGCAGTGGGGGGCATGATGTCCATTGGGTCCAATGCTGACCCGGTGGCTAATTCAAATGTGGCCTCAGCAGCCCCTAGAAGGCTGCCATCGAAGGACGCGATAGTGTTGCCAATGGAGACTGTGGTGGGTGGACATGGCAGGCAGGAGGACAGGCTGGCAGAGAGTTGGTGCCGCATTTTTTAGATGAGTGTCTCACTGCTCTCCTGGAGGAGAGAGCAGTGAGGAGAGAAACCCTTGTCCCCGGGGACGGGAGGAGGAGACCCACCAACTCACCAAAAAGGCCTGGGAGGAGGTGGCATCCAAGGTCAATAGACACAATGTGGTGAGGCGCACATGGATCCAGTGCCGAAAGCACTTCAATGATCTCCTGCGATTGGGAAGGGTGAGTACCGTGTCGGCATGGGTCACTTTGCAGAACAGTTAAGAGCTGCCCATCACCCCCCGCTGTGGACCTCAGACGTGTTAGAGTGTGAATGGCAAATGTCAATGAGGCAGCATCTGGCCAAGGGGGTGAGTCCTGGCTGCTTGGACTGAGTGCCTTGCGACTCCAGCGTCACGAATTGGCTGAGCCCTGTGAGGTGTTCCTCAGGTGGGGTTGGCCAGGCTGCAATGGCGCTAAAGGTAGGGAGTGGACTGATCAATGCTCCCCTGTCCTAATGGTGTGATGGCAAACACCGGTCCATGTTAATTTCTGCTAATTTTAATATTCACAAGTAAATGAGATGTTATTTTGTGCAACTGGCCTCTGTATGCTTCATTTGTTCTGTAGGTGCAGAGTAGGCCATGATGTTATGATGGGCATGTGGCTCCTGAAACTTTATTGCAAAGGCACATAGTTTGTATTGTTCACCAAGCAAATGTTCCTGTCAGGGATCAAGTGTGGAGCCTGAAGCCCTGGCATGTGGTGGTGGTTCTTATTTGGTAGGCTAGCTGAAGGAGCATTGAATCAAAGTGTCCTGGGTGTCCCTGCCTCCCTGGAGGTTACCCAGGTCTGCTTCTTTTCCCTCAGGGTTCTCCTGACTGTGCTCATCCTCGGGACTCACTAATGGACTCATCATCTGTTGCCTGTGCAGCTGCGTCAACATCTTCTGCCTCCACTGCGTCCCCCCTTTCCAGTGCCAGGTTGTGGAGAGCACAGCATGCAAACACTATCAGTGACACATGATCTGGGGGGGTAATGGAGTTCACCCCATGAACAGTCCAGGCATCGGAAGCGCACCTTGAGAAGACCGATGGTTCTCTCTAGCACTGCCCTTGTGGAGGCATGGCTCCTATTGTATCGCGGCTCGACCTCTGTTCTTGGGTGGCAGAGAGGCTCCTTTTGAGGGGATAGCCCTTGTCATCCAGCATCCATCCATCCAGCCGTGCTGGGGCACTGAAAAGCCTCGGCACCTGGGAGTGTCTCAGGATGTAAACGTCTTGGGAGCTGCCTGGGAATCTTACACACACTTGCAGAATCTACATCTTGTGATCAAACACTTTCTGCACGTTCATGGGGTGGAATCCCTTCCTGTTGACAAAGGCACCGGCCTTCCCCCGCTGATGCCTTGATGGCCACATGTGTACAGTTGATTGCACCCTGGACGCAGGGGAACACAGCAATCATTGCAAAGCCTGTAGCTTGCTCTGCCTGGCTGGCCTCATCTGTACGGTAATGAATGAAAGCCAATGCACACCTGAACAAAACGACTGTCACCTGCTTGACACAACTGTGGACAGCTGATATGGACACACTACAAAGATCCCCCACTGACCCCTGGAAAGAGCCGAAGGTATAGAAGTTAAGGGCCACTGTGACCTTCAGCAGCACTGGCACGTGGTGTCCACCCACACAGTCGGAGCTGATCTCAGTGCCGATTCTCTGACTGATGGAAGTCACAGTTTGCCCATCTTATTCCAGGGCACTCTGCATTGCTGGTAGATCAAGGTGACTGCCCCAAGGCTCCTGAAATGTGGTGACTATGGGCTTGGGTTACACACATCTTCTCTCATGGTTGTTATAGCTGTGTTATTTCCTGTTCTATCTGGTTCCAAGAGCAGGACGAACATGATTAGCCAGCATTTGAAGCTGTGACCATGGAACCCCAGGACATGGGAACAGGAACAAAATGTTCAGCCCCTTGAGCCTGTTCCACCATTCAATTAGATTTTGACTGATCTTCTCTTGATTCCATCTACCTGTCTTGATTCCCTAACCCTCGGGGAAATGCCCTGTCGAAGAAAGATCTATCAATCTTAGTTTTGAAGTTTTCAATTGACCCTCCATTCCTTCCTAGGAGAGGGTTTTAGAAATTCCTGGTATGGAAGCAACTGTAACAGCTGGAGAACATGAGCTGGGCAGCTGCCCCAGTCAATGGTGAGCATCCTTCTTTGTTTTTCATCCCTCTTATCTTTGTTAGCTTACTTACCTTGCACAGGCACAGGCATTGTTGTACTGCAGCAGAACACATTTTTAAAAATTATTCATTCACGGGATGTGGGCTTCACTGGCTGGGCCAGCATTTATTGCCCATCCCTAGTTGCCCTTGAGAAGGTGGGGGTGAGATGCCTTCTTGAATCGCTGCAGTCCCTGTGGTGTAGGTACACCCACAATGCTGTCAGGAGGGGTCAGGATTTTGACCCAGTGACAGTGAAGGAGTGGCAATACATTTCCAAGTCAGGATGGTGAGTGACTTGGAGGGGAACTTCCAGGTGGTGGGGTTCCCATTTATCTGCTGCCCTTGTCCTTCTAGATGGTGGTGGTCATGGGTCCGGAAGGTGCTGTCTAAGGAGCCTTGGTGAATTCCTGCAGTGCATTTTGTAGATGGTACACACTGTTGCTACTGTGCATCGGTGGTGGAGGGAGTGAATATTTGTGGATGTGGTGTCAATCAAGCGGATTGCTTAGTCCTGGATGCTGTCCAGCTTCTTCAGTGTTGTGGGAGCTGCACTCATCCAGGCAAGTGGAGAGTATTCCATCACACTCCTGACTTGTGCCTTGTAGATGGTGGATAGGCTTTGGGGAGTCAGGAGGTGAGTTAATTGTCACACAATTCCTAGCCTCTGACCTGCTCTTGTAGCATTTATATGGCTAGTCCAGTTCAGTTTCTGGTCAATGGTAACCCCAGGAAGTTGATAGTCAGGGATTCAGTGATGGCAATGCCACTGAACGTCAAGGGGTGATGGTTCACTCTTGTTGGAGATAGTCATTGCCTGACACTTGTGTGGCACGAATGTTACTTGCCACTTGTCAGCCCAAGCCTGGATATTGCCCAGGTCTTGCTGCATTTGGACATGGACTGCTTCAGTATCTGAGGAGTCACGAATGGTGCTGAACATTGTACGATCATCAGTGAACATCCCCACTTCTGACCTTATGATGGAAGGAAGGTCATTGATGAAGCAGCTGAAGATGGTTGGGTCTACCCTGAGGAGCTCCTGCTGTGATGTCCTGGAGCTGAGATGATAGATCTCCAGCAACCACAGCCACTTCCTTTGTGCTAGGTATGACTGCAACCAGTGGAGAGCTTTCCCCATGATTCCTATTGACTCCAGTTTTGCTAGGGCTCCTTGATGCCATGCTCAGTCAAATGCTGCCTTAATGTCAAGGGCAGTCACTCTCACCTCACCTCAGGAGTTCAGCTTTTTTGTCCATGTTTGAACCAAGGCTGTAATGAGGTCAGAAGCTGAGTGGCCCTGGCAAAACCCAAATTGGTCATCAGTGAGCAGGTTCTTGCTAAGCAAGTGCCATTTGATAGCATTGTTTTACCATGTAAAATTCTATTTTAAGGATTGGCATATATTCTTCAGCTCCTCACAGTCCCCAACTGCATTGGGTAATTGATTCCAGTGAATCATCTCAATCAAAGCTCACACTGAAGACTGCTTCACTTGCAAGCACCAGTACAGCTCCTACTACACCAGGGGGCCAGTTAGTAAGCTGCAGGAGGGAATACTTGGATAAGTAGAGGCATGAACAAGGACGCGCAAGTACACAATGAAAACAGCTCCATTAACCGCTGAGCCCAGTGCCCCATTTCTCACAGGGTCTGCTGATGAACTTATGTTAGTAACTCAGCTGGGATTTGAAGTTATTTCAACCAGCCAAGTATAGTTTGGGAAATTCCACAACCCACAGTTGCATATTTTTGCATGCCTGCTTGATCAAGCTGCTGATCGCCATGATCACAGCGGCCTCTGAATTCACATGCTCCCTAACCCTCACCCTCCAGTTCAGACTCTTGATCAGTCTTTCATCGCAAATGTTTTGGCCACATAGCACCATCAATAAGTTCCGCCACTTTGGGGAATCAAGTCAGGCAGTAAAATGGTACGGCTACCTTGTTTTGCTCTATGCCTCCATGGGAAAGTAGATGAAGCAAATAGCTAGTGAAGCAAGACATCTGTAACTTGCATGATGCAACTGTGCAGCACAGATTAGGAGCATTGGCAGTTACAACCTGCTGTTGTTTCAAAAATCCGATAGCATAAATGATCAAAGCAGCTATAAACTTCACACTGACAAACAAAGCTAGCCGACTAAAAATTATTTTTTGAGTTTTGGCTACGTTGCTCCTTTTAGTGTTCTAGGCCCAGATTTTTGCAATAATGGAGAGACTCTCCATTTTGGCAAAAATCCCAGAAATGGCTGAAAATTTTTGTCTCATTCGACGCCTCAACAAGAAACTTTTTCTCTTTCTCTCAAGTGCTAAGGAACGCAAGCTCCAACAACTCATTGACACCAACGCCCATCCAGGACTCTCCACACCTGCCTGTCCCTCCGTCCCCACCCATCTTCCAATCCCAGCCCCAACCGTGTATTCACTATATCCCCTGACCTTCCCCTCTCCGACGCTGAACGTTCAGTGCTCAGCAAAGGATTTAGTTTCATACCCTTATGCCCTCACCTCAATGAATTTCGGGTTCAGCACAATGCTGAACTCTTCTTCCGCTGTCTTCGTCTCCAGGCTCACTTCTTTGGGCAGGAGTCCACTCCCCGTTCAATGGATCCTTTTACCCATCTCCAATATTCTCCCTCCACCTGGACCCCTCCCTCTGGATTCTTACCTTCTCTTGATCTTTTCATTGAGAACTGTTGGCACGACATTAGTCGTCTCAATTTCTCTGCTCCTCTCACCCATTCTAATCTCTCTCTATGTGAACTTACTGCACTCCGTTCTCTCAGGTCCAACACTGACATTGTCATCAAACCCACTGACAAGGGTGGTGCTGTTGTTGTCTGGCGCACTGACCTCTACCTCGCGGAGGCTGAGCGTCAACTCGCAGACACTTCCTCCTACCTCTCCCTGGACCATGACCTCACCACTGAACATCAAGCCATTGTTTCCAGGACTGTCACTGACCTCATCTCCTCTGGGGATCTTCCTCCCACAGCTTCCAACCTGAAAGTCGCCCAACCTCGGACGGCCCGCTTCTACCTCCTACCCAAAATCCACAAACAAAACTGTCCCAATAGACCGATCATGTCAGCTTGCTCCTGCCCCACGGAACTCATTTCTCGTTATCTTGACTCACTTCTCTCTCCCCTTGTCCAGTCCCTTCCCACTTACATCCGTGATTCCTCTGACACCTTATGTCACATCAATAATTTCCAGTTCCCTGGCCCCAACCGTTTCCTCTTCACCATAGACGTCCAACCCCTCTACACCTCCATCCCCCACCAGGATGGTCTGAGGGCCCTTAGCTTCTTCCTCGAACAGAGGTCCGAACAATCCCCATCCACCGCTACTCTCCTCCATCTGGCTGAACTTGTTCTCACACTGAACAATTTCTCCTTCAACTCCTCTCACTTCCTCCAAATAAAAGGTGTGGCTATGGGTACCCGCATGGGCCCCAGCTATGCCTGTCTCTTTATGTGGTATGTGGAATATTCCTTGTTCCAGTCCTATTCCGACCCCTTCCACAACTCTTTCTCCGGTACATCGATGATTACTTCGGTGCTGCTTCATGCTCTCGTCGGGACTTGGAAAAATTTATTAATTTTGCTTCCAATCTCCACCCCTCCATCATTTTCACATGGACCATCTCTGACACTTCCCTTCCCTTCCTTGACCTCTCTGTCTCAATCTCTGGTGATAGACTGTCCACCAATATCCATTACGAGCCTACCGACTCCCACAGCTACCTCGACTACAGGTCCTAACACCCCACTTCCTGTAAGGACTCCATCCCATTCTCTCAGTTCCTTCGCCTCCGTCGCATCTGTTCCGATGATGCTACCTTCAAAAACAGTTCCTCTGACATGTCCTCCTTCTTCCTTAACCGAGGTTTTCCACCCACGGTTGTTGACAGGGCCCTCAACCGTGTCCGGCCTATCTCCCGCACCCTCACACCTTCTCCTCCCTCCCAGAAACATGATAGGGTCCCCCTTGTCCTCACTTATCACCCCACCAGCCTCCGCATTCAAAGGATCATCCTCCGCCATTTCCGCCAACTCCAGCATGATGCCACCACCAAACACATCTTCCCTTCACCCCCCCGTCAGCATTCCGTAGGGATCATTCCCTCCAGGATACCCTGGTCCATTCCTCCATCAGCCCCTACTCCTCAACCCCCACCTATGGCACCTCCCCATGCCCACGCAAAAGATGTAACACCTGCCCCTTCACTTCCTCTCTCCTCACCATCCAAGGGCCCAAACACTCCTTTCAAGTGAAGCAGCATTTCACTTGCATTTCCCCCAACTTAGTCTACTGTATTCGTTGCTCCCAATGTGGTCTCCTCTACATTGGAAAGACCAAACATAAACTGGGCGACCGCTTTACAGAACACCTGCGGTCTGTCCGCAAGAATAACCCAAACCTCCCTGTCGCTTGCCATTTTAACACTCCACCCTGCTCTCTTGCCCACATGTCTGTCCTTGGCTTGCTGCATTATTCCAGTGAAGCCCAATGCAAACTGGAGGAACAGCACCTCATCTTCCGACCAGGCATTTTACAGCCTTCCGGACTGAATATTGAATTCAACAACTTTAGGTCTTGAGCTCCCTCCTCCATCCCCACCCCCTTTCTGTTTCTTCCCCCTTCCTTTTGTTTTTTCCAATAAATTATATAGATTTTTCTTTTCCCACCTATTTCCATTATTTTTAAATATTTTTAAATCTTTTATGCTCCCCCCACCCCCATTAGAGCTATACCTTGAGTGTCCTACCATCCATTCTTAATTAGCACATTCGTTTAGATAATATCACCAACTTTAACACCTCTGTGTTCTTTTGTTCTTTTGTCTGTGATTTCTTTTGATTATCTGTTCCTATCACTGCTTGCTCGTCCCTACAACCACACCACCCCCTTCCACTTCTCTCCCCCAACCCAACCCCACCTTCCCCCCCACAACACCTTAAACCAGCTTATATTTCAGCCCTTTCCTTGGATTCACTTAGTTCTTTTGAAGGGTCATGAGGACTCGAAACATCAACTCTTTTCTTTTCCACCGATGCTGCCAGACCTGCTGAGTTTTTCCAGGTAATTCTGTTTTCGTTTTGAAAATTTTAATTCCTGGCCCTGAACATGGCATGTTCCATTTTCACTGTGGTGAGAATGGAGTGGGCCAGGGTTTACATGTGTATGGTTTATGGAGGCAGTTAGTCGTTTAAATCACCTGCTGCCTCCACTGAAGTGGGATTTTGATAGGACAGGAGTGTGAAAACTGAAGAGAATAGACCAAGTAAGAGGATGTCTGAACGTGGTGGCTTCATTTGGATAGCCTTTGGATATGGTCCTACCACACCTTTGGGGAAGGTAAGGCATCTTTTGGGAGAGGTAAAGCACACTTTTAGAAAGGTAAGGCACCCTTTGGGATTGCTAAAGGTGACCATGATTATGCACTTTTTATGCAGAAACTCATTGAAATGATCAAAGAACTGTTCAGCTCATTTTCCTTCTTCAAAGCCTGCAGCTACAGACAAAAGACCAGAGGGACATCCATGCATTCAGCACAGTATAAAACATCTCTGGGGAAACAGACCAAGTGGCTGGATTTTGTGACTTCAGTTTGTATCTATCGCGCAAACACAGCAACTTCATGTCACTCATTGCTTGTCAATGGTGAGGCAGAGAGCAGGATGGCATTTTTGTGAAGCTAACAGCGGAGCAAAGCAACTCGGATAGCAACCTTTAGATTTCCAAGTTTTACAGCACTACTGCCCCTTACCTGAAGTTGCAGTGGCATTTTCTCATAATGAATGACAATACCACTAGGCTCAGTGTTATTTTAACAGCCAAATATTTGCAATCTTGGACTTCCTATTTGCTTTAACCAACATACATAAAATTGGATATTCCTTCTCATTCTGAAGGATCTGTTCTTAATCAATTTTTCCTTCCTAAACTGATTAAATATGTAGCTCATCTTTCTACACACAAAAGGATTAAAATCCGATTACTACTAGATCTAATATTCACTTATCTAATATTCATAATGCAACTATATGACCAGCTGGTGATAATAAATGTGCATAGCACTCCATAGCAGACATGGGATATGATGAAGCAATAAATGTTGACATATGATCTACCAAAAAAAAAAGAGAGTTTTTCAACATGTCATTGTAGCATCCTCAGCTAATCCCCATTAATACCTACGTTATCAGCTCGTGATAATCCTAGTAGTTTGGATACAGGAATGATTATACCATGAATCACCACGATCCTGGGCTGCTCCCGCTTCACCATTCTAATATGCAAGAAGTGTGATGAGAATCCTTTTTATACATGCGAACAGGATTTCCATTGCATTTCTGATGAAGTTAGGGAGGTGGATCAGGAGCGACTCTGACCTCTATTAGATCTAATACAGATTTCATTTGAGGCACATAACCGTAACTGAAAGTTACCAGACCTTGGGCAGCTTTGTGTTCCAATTGGTTCACTGTTCCCAATGTCAGTGAGGAACACCTCGGGATATGTATTAAAACGTTACTGATGAACGTTATTAATCACTTTCATGATATCATATTTCTCCCCATTAAACACTTGTGAACGTAGTTCTGTTTATTTTTCAATTGGTCAAAAATACTCACACTCCAAAGTTCCCTTTAAAATGTAGTTGCTGTGTACAAACATATGAACATATGAACAAGGAGCAGGGGTAGGCCATTCAGCCCATCGAGCCTGCTCCACCATTTAATAAGATCATGGCTGATCTGATAATAACCTGAAATCTGCATCCCACCTACCACGATAACCTATCACCCCCTTGCTTACCAAGAATCTCTTCAGTCAATACGTGCATGTACATGGTGATGCAAAAATTATTTAATGGGTCTATAAAACCTGTTTTTTTCAGTGCATAGACCCTTTAAAGATTTTTTGCATGGCCACATACATGCATTAATCATCACAGAGTTTACCTCTCAGGCTGCTGCATGGCTGGGCACCAACGTAGCTTAGCAGGAACAGTGATGATGTCCTTTTTTATACTAAGGATGGCATAATCAGTGTTTTCTTATTCTTGTGTAAAGCCTGCCATTAACATCACGTGTCAAATCAATGAAAAAATAACGAGTCTATGATAAACAAAAAAACTTATGATGTTTAATGGAAAATAAATGGAATAACAACTCTTGGGTGGGGGGTAGCTCTATCTCAGAATGATTCAGCAGATGCTGATGAAAAATAGTCACAGTACTTCATTATAGAGCAAGGAATAAAAGCTATAAATTGAACTGAAGATTTTATTCTAACTGTCTTCAGTGCTTAATCACTTCAACACACTTAAAAGAGGCTTTAGTAAACCTAAAGCCAATTGATACACAAAATGTTTAGAACAAAACTAAACTGCATATATTGTAAGGAAAAGCGAGACCCATAATTTAGATTTTTTGTGACAAAGATGGTCATAAGTCAGGAATGTCACCTGTACATAGAATTAACTAGAAAGTTGAAAATACGGCCCTGAACATTGATGCGCTGGTATTGTGTGCACCTGTGACATTGCCAGATAATGTGAGATCAGCTCATTTGTATAATTTTCTGCCATTCTGGGTGTGTTGCTTATGGGAGCACCAGGGTTAGAATCTCAGCTAGCAGAGATTGGTAAAGGGTTGCTGGTGCCCATCGTAGGCCAGGCAATTTGCTCCAGTATGTACAAAGGTCTCCAGGAGAGGGCATGGGAGGGAGGGGTAAAATGAGATTTTCTAGAAAAAATGTAACTCAGCCTCCTTTTCAGTTTGAATTAAGAAAGGTGCATTAGGGTGCTGCTCAGACACTCCATTATAGGGCAGCCTAATTCAAGTGCAAATCAGTGCAAGTTTTAAACATGGCTTGTGCAAAGCCATCTAAGGCAGCTTGCACTTGCTGATTGTGTTGCATTTTTTTTCCACATTCCAATGTATTGTGCTCTTCCCTTCTTGTGTCTCTTCTACGTAACCTAGCAATCCTTTTCAATGATAAAATGGCCTGGATTTTGCTGTTGTAATGACAACAACATGTTAGCGTTCACCACTATTATTTTTGTGAAACTGACAGCAATTTCCGGCACCCGCACATGCATAGTTAAATGTGGAGATCAAGATGCTGCTGACAGTAATTCCCAGTTCCTCCACAGAATGTACTGTTGAACTCCTTGCAGATGGAAATCACTGATTTGATGAGAACTTCCATTTTTTATACGATCAGTTGCACTTTTAAAACCCTTTAAAAAGTTACACTTTGTTGAATGAGGTGTAAATGGGTTTTTAACAGTATGCTGAGTCATGATTACTTTTGAACAGCATCTCTGGCCCTGATAAACTAATTTTATATTTGTAAAATGTCAAATTTCTACATACCATTCTAAAAATTCCATAGATTTTTAAAATAATGAAAGTTAATTCTTATGTTTGTTTCAGCTTCTCCTTTAATTCAATGTCCCAACTTTAATTTTGCTATCTGTGAAATTGTAAAAGGTGAATAGTATGGACTTCCCTGTGCTGTGTCAAACTATCAAGCTGTGCTTATAGCTCTGTTGTTCTGAGGCTGCATAGGCCTAACTTAGCAAGTCATCTTCCATAGCTCTTCCCTCAGATACTAGGGACTGGATCATACACTCCCCCCAGACAAGCTTGAAGGTGGAAGGGCATGTAAATACTAGTGGGCATTGTGCCTGGCACCTACCCGCCCCATCCTCATCGCAATTAAACATGGGATTGCAGAATTGTGGGGCAGCCTGGCCAACCTTGAGTCTATGAGACACTTAAGTGGCCAATTAATAGCTACTTACAGGCCTCATTCTGCTACTGCCAGATTATACTCATGACGAGGTGACGCCCATGCCAATTGGGAAGCCAGCAGCTTTAACTGCAAGCTTGTGTCAGCCACGGCGAGGAACCTGGGCTCATTAGAGGCACCCGCAACATTCTTTCTCCCCACCCCACTCTGGAAGGTCACCCCACTCTTTAAACCTCCCTTCAAGCTTCTCAAGTTCAGCTCCTCAAACCCCCAACTCCCTTGCCAGGGCTTGCTAACTTGGTGCTGGGGAGACCCTGGACTTCCTGTAGTGCCAATTCCATTGGCGTGGTGGGACTGGCAGTCCCAGCAGTGGCCACTGCTCCTGGTGATGCCGCTGGGACGACAGAACTGCCGGCCATCTAATTGGCTGGCAGCTCTCTAAGGTGGGACTTCCTCCCAACTTCCACCCATGGGTGTCATCCTGTGGATGACGCTAAAATTGGTGGAGTGGTAAATAGTGAGGAGGATAGCCTTAGATTACAGGAGGATATAGATGGGCTGGTCAGATGGGCTGATCAGTAGCAAATGGAATCTAATCTGAATAAGTGTGAGGTGATGAACTTGGTCAGGACAAACAAGGCACGGGAATACACGATGAATGGTAAGACCCTGGGAAGTACCGAGGATCAGAGGCACCTTGGTGTGCATGTCCACCAGTCCCTTAAGGTAGCGGAACAGGTTAAGAAGGCTTATGGGATACTTGCCTTTATTAGCCGAGGCATTGAATATAAGAGCTGGAAGGTTATTCTGGAACTCTATAAAACACTGGTTAGGTCACAGCTAGTGTATTGCGTGCAGTTCTGGAATCTGCATTATAGGAAGGATGTGATTGCACTGGAGCGAGCGCAGAAGAGATTTAACAGGATGTTCCCTGGGCTGGAGAGTTTTAGTTATGAGGGGAGGTTGGATAGACTGAGGTTATTTTTCTTGGACCAGTGGAGATTGAGGGTGGACATGATTGAGGTGTATAAAATTATGAGGGGCATAGTGGGGAAGACAGGAAGGAACTTTTCACCTTGGTGGAGGGATCAATAACCAGGGGGCACAGATTTAAGGTAAGGGGCAGAGATTTAGAGGGGATGTGAGGAGGAACTTTTTTGCCCAGAGGGTGGTGGGAATCTGGAACTCACTGCCTGAAAGGGTGGTAGGGACAGAAACCCTAATAACATTTAAGAAGTATTTGGATGTGTACTTGCGATGCCATCGCATACAAGGCTATGGGCCTAATGCTGGATAATGGGATTAGAATAGTTAGGTACTCATTTGACCGGTGCAGACTCAATGGGCTGAAGGGCCTTTTTCTGTGCTGTTGACCTTTATGACTCTATGACTATGACACTATGAGAGGGGCGGAAGTCCTGCAACCAATCAATTATCTTTGCTCCCAGCATTAAATAGTTGTGGGGCAGCCATCAGGATTGTGGGTGAGCTCCCCCTGACTTTTTAGCTGGGGGGGCGGGAACTATGGTGCAGTTAAATTCAGCCCTAGGAATTAGATTCCTTATTATTCTCTCCTGCAGCTTCCTGTCATAGATGTGTTAGACAAAAACCCCCCATCACTTGAGTTCAAAAAGGCCACTGATTGCTTAGCAAGCAGAAAGCCACCCAGCAAAGATGGAATTCCAGCTGAACTGCTCAAGCCTAGAAAGTTCCATCTACTGTCACACCGTCATGGCCTTTTCTTTCTCTGTTGGAAGGTAGGATCCATTCTACAGAAGACGGTTGACACAATAAGCATTACACTATAGATATCAAAGATGACAGAAGAGATTGCAACAGCTACAGGGGCATCTCTCTCCTTTGCATTATTGGGAAGGCTTTTGCCAGTGTCATGCTTAAAAGACTCTATTTACTTGCAGACTGAGTGTATCCAGAAGCAGAGTGCAGTGTCTGTTCTGGCAGAGCTACTGTAGACATAATCGTCTCCATATGCCAACTACAGTTGACGGAACGGGATATACCTAATT
Organism: Carcharodon carcharias; assembly: GCF_017639515.1. NCBI lineage: Eukaryota > Metazoa > Chordata > Chondrichthyes > Lamniformes > Lamnidae > Carcharodon > Carcharodon carcharias. The sequence continues at coordinate 83,412,372 of NC_054469.1, read as the reverse complement.
ACTGTTGTAGATCTCACTAAAGCATTCAAAACTGTCAGCAGGGCAGGACTCTACGAGCTTTTGGGGAAAATTGGTTGTCTACCAAAGCTCTTTATTCTCATCCGCTCCTTTCAGAACAAAATGTACAGTACAGAACAATTTGATGCAGTACTTCAGATGATTTCAGAATGAGGAATGGAGTAATTAGATCTATGCCCTATTTGTTTGGGATTTTCTTCTCGATGCTCCTGACCATTGCCTTCCTGCAGATATGGAAGGAGTTTACCTGCCTACTAGGTCAGATGGCAAGCTCTCCAACCTGAACGCAAAGACAAAAATACTGAACATCTCGATCAGAGAACTCTCTACACTGATAATGTTGTGCTAGTCACTCACAACAATGCAGCTACAAAGACTCATGGACTGTCTCTCCCATGTCTGTAACTAGTTCTCCCTGACTATATGTGTCTAGAAAACAATAGTTATGGTATAGGGTGTCATATTCCCAACTCTGATTACACTTAACAATTCCCACTGGCAGTTAATAAATTCTACTAACTTGGATCCACAGTGACAGACAATCTGTTTCTTGATGCAGAACTCGATACACGCATAGAAAAAACAGCTACTTTGGCCGAGTCACAAAAATGCATGGAATAACATTGAGCTGACTCTTCAGACCAAGATATTGGTTTGTGAGGCCTGTGTTCTCAGCACCACAGGCTGTGAAACATGGATGAGAAAATTAATGAACTCGAAAGAGCCCTCTTGCGGAATCCCAGTCCCACCAGAACCACCAGTCCCAACATTAAGCACCCCTCTCGCTTAATGGCAATAAAGTATGCTCTCTGAATCTTACAACTTAAGGTTGAGGGACTATCAGCTGCCAAGCAAAATCTCATTGGAGTGTTGGGTAGCAAGACATCCATTTACATCATTTGCATACAAGACACCCATATTGGAAGTGAAGAAGCAGGTCACGATTACAGCAAAGGCTTTGACCTAATGTGCTACTTTCCTCATGCTAAACATGGCATGCCACCTAGGTCCAATGTAACATTGTCGATGCAGCCACCTTGTCATCAACCACATTTTGTGACACAACTTTGGTGGGCAGTTTCCATACTGCGAATGTGCACAAGCCTCCAATTGCCAGCTTGGAACAACAAATCCTGCCAATACTGCCCATCCAGCTACCTACGTGGGAGACTTCAATAGCCCCCACATGGACTGGGGGTACTCAGCACCAGACAGTAATGGTGAACAGTAGTGGGTCTCCAGAAATGACCTCATTATGAAAAACAACCCTAAGCAACAAGGAATGATGTATTCAGCCAGATGAGGTCAAAATTATTCAGCTGACCTCTGCTGGGTCAGTTCCCTTGATGTCACCCCCAACCAGCACAGTGCTTAGTCCTGGATGACTTCCCACACAGTCAACACAGGCCATTGTTCATTCACAGTGGCCTTTGCCTTCCTGTCATCAACAGTGTAAAGAAGATGTGATAGAACTACTGTAAACCAGATTGGCCAAATTACAGCATGACCTTGGACTGTATCATTGTAACTAAACCTATTCATAATAATAGAAATAAAAACAAAAAACTGCGGATGCTGGAAATCCAAAACAAGAACAGAATTACCTGGGAAAACTCAGCAGGTCTGGCAGCATCGGCGGAGAAGAAAAGAGTTGATGTTTCGAGTCCTCATGATCTGTCATGATCTCATGATCTATTGAAGGGTCATGAGGACTCGAAACGTCAGCTCTTTTCTTCTCCGCCGATGCTGCCAGACCTGCTGAGTTTTTCCAGGTAATTCTATTCATAATAAGTGCTTTTGTGGGGTCATATAAGTGCTTTTGCGGTGCCATTCACAAAGCTGTTTGCACAACCATCCCTTGTGGCTATTGACCCATCTATGCCTTGATGCAGAGAGCGCAGCACTGCTGAAGGAATATGAATCATCTGTTGACTCTATTTTGCAGACCACCTCACTGAGCCTCTCATTGCTGCACATCGCACCATACAGGAGGAAACAACAGCAGGGCTCAATCTTACTCATTCCAGTCAGAAGAGCTGGAGCCTGATTTGCTGCCTTGGAGCAGCCCAAAAATCACCTAAACTAAATCGCCCTGAACCAAGTTGCCAGTCATCTGCTCCATGTAGTGAGGCTGCCACTGGAAAACAAAATAAAGCACATCACCTATAAAAACTGAAAAAGACAACGGCAGTAACATGCAGAACACGGCAGTCCTGATCCCTTCAAGATCACAGAACTGGAGAAAACATTAAGGGGCCTGAAATATGGCAAAGCAGCAGGATATGACAACATCGCACCAGAATTCCCAAAACAACTTGGCTCCTGTGCTTGTGCCTGGCTGACTCCATGCTCCACAAGAATCATCAGCTCAAACTCATTCCCGAAGGGCAAAATTCATTGCTATTCCCAAACCTGGAAAGGATCTCACGTTCGTGGCCAGCTATCGACCGATTTCACTACTTTCTGTGTGCTTTAAGATCGTTCAGCGTCTTATCCAGCAACGCATATCTCTGGAAGTAGAGACCATCCTTAATGTCAATGAAACTGGTTTCCATAAGGTGCTTAAAAACCATAAACCATAAAAACCATATCCCGTGTATTCCACCTCCACAATGCCGTGCAAAAAAGAATTGCATATCCACACGGGTGGCCAGAGGCTGAAGCAGGATCCCAACCCAACATCCACGGGAGTGACTCTAGTTAGGGCTTTGTCCTTCCGGGAACATCTGAAGAAAACAGCAGCAAAAGGCAAAACCAGAAACAACGTACTAAGCAAACTTACTGGATTTATATGGTGCTGTTGCCACAATATTCCAGACCTCAGCATTTGCCCTATCGTACACCGCAGCAGATTACTGTGCAACTGTCTGGCAAAGGCCATCACACACACACATCTTGCTGACATTCACTGAATGCAACAATGTGCTTCATAACTGGAAGTCTTGCTCAACACCCTCCCCTGGCTTCCTGTCCCCCACACATCCACTGACTGACAAAAACCCAAAAGCCGGTTGAAACCACCATGCTGTACCTCACTTTTTTAAAATTCATGACAGGGTAGATGCTGAGAGGTTTTTCCCCTTGTGGGAGAGTCTAGGACCAGAGGGCATAATCTTAGAGTAAGGGGCCACCCATTTAAGACAGAGATGCGGAGGAATTTCTTCTCTCAGAAGGTAGTAAATTTGTGGAATTCTTTACCGCAGAGGGCTTTAGAGGTTGGGTCATGAAATATATTCAAGGTGGAGATAGACAGATTTTTAATCAGTAAGAGAATCAAGGGTTATGGGGAAAAGGCAGGATAGTGGAGTTGAGGATTATCAGATCAGCCACGATCTCACTGACTGGCAGAGCGGACTCGATGGGCCTAATGGCCTATTTCTGCTCCTACGTCCTGTGGAATTATGGTTGTGGGCTTCTTTGGCTGTGCCAGCATTTATTGCCCATCCCTATTTTCCCATGAGAAGATGGTGGTGAACTGCCTTCTTGAACCGTTGCAGTCCATGTGTAGGCACACTCATAGTGCTATTAGGGAGGAAGTTCCAGGATTTTGACTCAGCGATAGTGAAGGAACAGTAATATATTTTCAAGTCAGGATGGTGAGTGATTTGGGTGGGGGGGGGGAGTTTCCAGATGGTGGTGTTCCCATCTATCTGCTGCCCTTGTCCTTCTAGACGGTAGCATTCATGGGTTTGGAAGGTGCTGTCTGAGAAGCCTTGGTGAATTCCTGCAGTGCATCTTGTAGATGGTACACACTGCTGCTAATGTGCGTTGGTGGTGGAGGGAATGTATGTTGGTGAATGTGGTGTCAATCAAGCGGGCTGCTTTGTCCTGGATGGTGTCAAGTTTCTTGAGTGTTGTGGTAGCTGCTCTCATCCAGGCAAGTGGGGAGTATTCCATCACACTCCTGACTTGTGCCTTGTAGATGGTACCACCTTACCACTTCATGATGACATGTTCAACTCTACTACTGTTCAGCTTTAATCTCAGTGCCCCATATGGAGCACCCATCCTGAGCAAGGTCTATCAGCAGACATCCTTTGGATCAAGGAATGGGAAACATGGGGAATCAATAACAAGTTCCTTGTGATAAATGGAAGGTTTAGGGCAGGCCAGAGCCCCTGTGCAGCCAGTCTCCATCGCTCGGGCCCCAGTACAAATCCCTTATGCACTTGAGGAAGGGCACAAACAATGTCGCACGTTACGGAGGAGTGTCCCCTCTACAGAGGAAGTGGCGGTCTAATCACCTTAAACTCAGCAAATGAGGAGACTATCGCTTGGCTTTAGCGATTTGCATTCGCTAAATAATAATAATGGGTGACTTACAGTTAATATGAAAGGAACTTCAGAACATAGGAACACAGAAGCAGGAGTAGGCCATTCAGCCGATCGAACCTGTTCTGCCATTCAGTACGATTATGGCTGACCATCCACTTTAATGATAATCACGTTATCCTCATATCCTTTTAAGTCATGGGGCAGAATTTTCCCATCGGCGACTTGGGGGCGGGGCCTGCTTGCCAAGGGGAAAATGACGCGGGATGACATCGGGAGGAACCCCTGATGTCATCCTGGTCCATTTAAATATTGAGGAAGGAGGGCAGACGGCGAAATCAGCTGTCTGCCCGCCGACCTGTCAATGGCCAATTAAGGCCATTGACAGGGTAATTAAAGACCTACCCGGCCAACCTTAAGGCTGGTGGGCAGGCCAGGAGCCCCAGCGGGCTTCTGAAAAACCACGAAACCTCATCCACCGGCGGGATGAGGTTTCATGTCCGTTTTTAAAAGCTTCAACAAAGTTTATGTGCTTCTTATTAACATGTCCCATCTCGTGTGACATTGTCACATGAGGGGGACATGTTAATAATGTTTTTATTTTTCTATTTTTAAAGATATTTAACCTGTCACTAATCTCCCTGAGACAGCACTTAGTCTCAGGGAGCAGTGTGCTCTTTTGCACGCATGCATGAAAGAGCACACTTTGACAGAGGGGTAATCCCTCCCCCCAAGCAAGAAGTGCATAGCGCTTCCCGTCGGGCAGGCCGGACCTTAATTGGCCCACCCATCAAAATGGCGGCGGGCCCCGTTTCGGCGGCACAGTTCGGCTGCCCGCCTGCCGCCAAGCCTGTGTGGCCCACCCGCCCATCAAGTGGCTCTAAGTGGCTTCCCCCTTATTTTTAAATTGTGTCCTAGGATTTTGACTCCACAACAAGGGAAAACATCTTACCTGCAACTACCCTGTCTATCCCTTTAAGTATTTTGTAGGTTTCAATGAGATCACCTCTCATTCTTCAAAGCTCTGGAGAATACAGGCCCGGTTTCTCCAATCTCTCTTCATGGGACAGTCCTGCCATCCCAGGAACAAGTCTTGTGAACCTCTGTTACTCTTTGTCTATGGCCAGTATATCCTTCCAAGGTAAGGGGACCAAAACTGCACACAGTACTTCAGGTGCAGCCTAACCAAGGCCTATACAATTGAAGCAAGACTTCACTACTCCTGTACTCAAATCCCCAAAGGAAGCTTAACAACTTTCATCTTTGCTCTTTTTGGCACTTCCTGAGCATCTCATGGAAGGGCAAAATCATAAATGTGGCAGTCCTCTCAAAGCCAAATCTCCCAAGTATGCTGGAACTCATCACGTAGACGTGACTTCATTGTTTCGGGCATGTTTACAGGATGAAAAATGATCATATACCTAAAGATTTTCTGTATGGTGTGGTAGCCGGAGCCAGATGATCAGTTGGATGCCCAAAACTCTGCTTTAAGATGCTTTAAGAATGTTTGCAAGGTCCTAAACATCAATTTTCACAGCTGGGAGACATTAGCCAATGACATGGGAAATAGCGACATCACCTGTGAGCCAGTGTGCGCCACCATGACAATCAGTGGCTATGGTGGCTTGGCAAAAGCACAAACACCAAAAACAACTCCCAACAACATCTGATAAATACTTCACATGTGTCACTTGTGGAAGAACCTGACTCTTACAGATTGGTCTCTTCAGCCATTAGCAAAGGTGCACCATATGAAGCTACTCCATCCTCAATGGGTTTGATTTGCTGCATGTCCATCATCTTATGTAGGTGGAAGGATGCTAACGACAGAATAATAAAACCTGCTTGTTACTTCCCTGGTTTGCTTACTATTAGATTTCTTCAATGTAAATAGATGTTTGGCCTGCTTGATGAGAACACTGTTTGTGGATATCAGTTGATGCCAGAATTAAAGTAACATTGGAAAAGTTGAAATCCACATCACAGAGATCACCAATTTTTTTGGGCAGTTTTCTTTGAGGTCAGCGACCCTTTGCTGCTTCCCACAAAATCTGCACCATTATATAAACAAAGTGATGAATTATATGAAGATATATATCCATGATTATTTTAGTAAAAGCAAGTGGTGAGATAAGCATTGGATAGGTTAAAAAGTGCACACAGACTATTTATCTGTGTTTAGCATTAGTCTTAGAAAAATGGGCTAATGAGTGTTCGCAACTCACCAGAAAAATATCCAGTTGTTACTCATTAAAGCCCATTAGGGTTTTTAAAGAGAAACTTATGCTTTTTATAAATAGGTTTATTATTTTGTTCCACATGACATTTGGCAATCTTCTCCTAACATGATTATCCTGCCACTGAGTAAGCATTTATATTTTTAACACTTCGTCTATTTCTGAAATTAGAGCAAAGCATTTTTGTTGATTACTTGAAACCAAGGCATTGTTAGTCTTGATGTGATAATTTCCATTGTAATAACAAAATTTCAACATTCATCAGTTTCCAATATATTTTACCCTTCCACTCAGAAACAGCAAATAAAATTCAAATCAGAAATGCAACTGTTGGACATGAATAGTGAAGTTAATTTGAGTTCTCATATGAACATATGAACAAGGAGCAGGAGTAGGCTTGGCCCTTTGAGCCTGCTCCGCCATTCAGTAAAATCATGGTTGATTTGATTTTAACCCGCCTATCCCTGATAACCTTTCACACCCTTGTTTATCAAGAATCTATCTACCACTGCCTTGAAGATATTCAAGGTCTCTGCTTCAGCCATCTTTTGAGGAAGAGAATTCCAAAGTCTCACAACCCTCTGAGAGAAAACAGTTTTCCTTTTCTCTGTCCTAAATGAGCAACCCCTTATTTCCCTAAAACTGCATTCTGTCATGGAGCAGCTTTTCACCTTTCATAATATTATATAAACATTTTGTGGTCCATATATGAATACCCTGTGACTAGTCATTAGTACCAATGCAATAATAACATATGCAAGCTGTTCCTGTGCCACCTCTAGATTGATTACAGGGCCAGTGGACTGATCTCTTCCATTTATCCGGATCAATATTTTATAACAGTGCAACCCTCTCAAATGAGATTTCCTTTTTGGTATACTTATTCCTATAATGTACAGTGTTCATTTTTAAACTATTGTGCGTGTCTCTGACCATAGCCCCTGTTATAAAACCATATTTTGTATTGAAAATGACTTTATTTATTGAGTGGGCTGAAACCACTGGATAACTTTAAAAAGATTGAGCAGCATCATTATAAGTGACTTAAACAGCAGCTCCTAAGATGGCTGAACACTCATATAGCTGTACCTTACAAACTACAAAATAATCAGCAAGGCGCTGGACTGTCTAGAATGACCAGAGACAATCAATTTAGGCAAATGTGCATGACCCATCTCTAGAACCATTCACAAAACATCCAGACATTATTGGTGTATTGGGTGTGGACCAAGCGATTAGACTCATTCAGCCATATTCTATTCATTTTTAAACAATAGACCTGGAATCAGCTTGATATGGCCATATTTGGGTAATTGGCCAGTTAGTAAAAGGAGATCGTGTGATGAACAAACTAACATTCTTAGTGTTTTAAAAAAATGTTTTTTTTTTTTCACGCCAGTTAGACTGAGGCTAGAAAGACCCTGACTTGGCACAGTCTCTCTCCAGCCATCCTGCAAACTTGTGCCCTGCCTGTTTTTTGACCAGCAACATGTTGCAGATAGCATCTTAAATATCAATGCAGCAGCTGCTGAATCCAGAATTAAAGACAGAAGCCATCCTTCAACATGTTTAAATAATCTTGATACAGAATCCAGAAAGACCATCGAGCCCAGTTTAAAACCATCCAAGCCATCGATGTACAGGATCTCTATATAATTGGCTTGTTTGGGCTCTTAAACATTTTAACCTAACCACCCATTTTGTAACGTACTTCTGTCAGTGTATGTGAACTCTTGAATGCATTTGTGAGTGAGAGTTGGAGCATTTTTATTAATTTATTTTGATTGGGTGTTAAGTACAATACATACTATTCCCTTTTCTTTTAAAACTTTCAAGAAAACCTTTCTTTGTGTGCCTTTTACAGTTCCAGCACCTAAAGCATGTAAGCAGACTTGAACAGTACACTTTTGACCAACCTGGCTATCTTTGTGAGTTTCTACATTATATTCACTGTAGTAAGATAAAAAGGTCAAGGTGCCATTTTGTATTAACACTAGGCTAAAGAAGCCATTTTGTATTCTGTACTTTATAATTACTCACATGTACTAATCAAGAATTATATACCGTTTAATTAGTAACTGGCAAGGAATAGATGACTAAATAAGTAGAGTCCCAATAATAGGTGATGAATAAATAACTAATCAAGTAGTTATTAAGGCTGGATAATATACTAAGGTTTGAAGCCTAAAGGTATTAATTTCTTGTAAGCCATATGTCTAAACATGCTGCCATTGTCCATGAGAACAGAGAGCACTCAGATACCAAACGGAACATGGGCCTCATTTGCTGTTCTAGGGCAGGTGAAGGAGAATGAATGAAGACTTGTCCAAATTCAGATAATAGGAAGATCATGAACCAGCTCATTGTCTGCTCCACGGAACAATGTGCACAAATGGCCAAATCCAATAAAATTAACCCAGTAACAATAAATGACCAATTGTCTAAGTACAACAGACCTAACTCGAGATGAGCTAATCCTAATTCAAGCATTAAAAAATGGGTTTGGGGAACCATCTTGTTGCTCTATATGGACTACAGGCATGGAGGTACTGAGTGCTCCCGGGCAGGATTTCAGGGAAATCGCTGCCAGTTGGAACCTGTAGAAGATTCATGCTTCTACCTGGGGTGATTGCCCAATTGAAGATTTAAAGGCCTTTTGTGTATTTGATGAGTATACATTTTTCTTTTAAATAAATTATGATATTATTTGCTATTTCAGGATCTTGTCTTGTCTTGTGGTCAAGTCTTGTTCAAACTAAAGCATTTCAGATGATCAATTAGGAAGATTATAATTTGGTACAAACTACCAAATTCAACTGTATCTAAACTTTAATTATACACCCCTTTAAAACTGACTACAGTTAAACATTCACTGAATTGGTAGGGTGGTCAACCAAAGGTGAAAAGAAAGGGAAGCCATTCTACCAGTTCTCACCAAGTCATTGCATCCCAAACCAAGTTATTAGTAATAGCCCTGAGTCTTAAATATTCACAATCTTTCAGATTATATTTACCTCTAATTTATTCTTTCAATGTGACATAAATCATCATTTTGTTACCCCTCTCTAGGTTGGGTGTCTTTTTTTCTGTTGAAAATTGCAAGATCTGAGAATTTTGTTTTATTGTTCTCTCTGCTGCCCTCTCTGTTGGGGAGGTGTAAATAAGGTTAGTTCAATAATGGCTGCCTGCAGTTGAGCATATATTAGCCTTACTCAATGTAGTGCATTTCCTAAGGACAGAGTCGAGACTTTGAAAATCTAAGTTTGGGGAACAACAAGTGTTAAACTGCATCCTAATACTAAGAAACAAATGTACATTGATATGCCACACTAAGAAGACTGGAAATCACATTAGGTGTCTCAAGTGCACATAGACCCAGGGTAATGCCTCATTTTTCCTTTCAATAATACCACTCACTTTTGCTTTTATTGAATCACTCTTGCCTTCCAACCTATCATAGACATTACCTTTGGTCCTTCCCTCCCCCCCTCTTGATGGCCTGAATTTTACACTGGGTGTGGGTTCCTAGATCCCACATAAAAGTCAGGGGAGGGCCTGCTCCCCCAACAACCATAACACGCCTGATGGCCCTTTAATTGGCTTAAGGCAGGAAGTCTGCCCTTCACCGAGAGAATGTCCCACCTCTGTGAGCTGTGCCAATAGGGCACTGGCAGCTCTCATATTCCAGCGGTGCCACTGGGAGTGGTGGCCACTGCTGGAATTGCAGCAAGCCGGAGACGGAAGCATGATCCGATGGAGCCAAACTGTGAGGTGAGTCTTGTGACTCACTGGCTCTAGTGAGTGGGAGGGTGGTGGGGGGAGCCTAGCACCAAGGCTCACCAGGTTATACTGGGTGGCCTGCTTACCAGGCGTGGGCCTCCCCTGCCCTGGGTAAAATCCCAACAGTGGTGGGAGGAGGCCCCCAAGTAAGTGACCATTAATTGGCCACTCAGGGACCGCAATTGCCTCTGGGAAAGTGGGCTGCCTGATGCTACTCCTGCTGCTGGTAAAAGTGCAGCGAGGGTGTGACCAGATGCGTAGGTGGTATGAGTGACACTATTGACATTATGCCCAATTTTGCTTCCCCCACCCTTTCACCTGCCATCCTGCCTCTAGGAGGACTATAAAAATCCAGCACATGGCTCTGTACTTACTTAAAACCCGTAAGGATTGCACAACAATTGTCTGGGAAGTGCAAATTCTATTGGGCAATTGTCCTGCACTGGGAACCATTCAAAAATGGTGATTTAAATCACGAGATTTGCATGGTTCCGACTGGGTTATATCTAAAGTTACCCAGAAAAATATTGAAGAATTAAAACCTCTTTCAGCTTCTGGGTTAACTATTGTACAGACTTACACTGACCCCTCAAGGGATTCCCACCACACCACTGAACCCCCAGGGGACTCCACCCAACCCCAAACTACCCATCCCCAACCTACTCCCTCCCTTCCCCCCTCCCTGCTGAGGGACTCCCTACCCCCATGGGACTTCCCCCATGCCCTGACTAACCTCCTCTCCTCCTGCCCTCAGGCCCAGCCTGACCTGACCTCTAGCCCCTCCCCAACTGCCCAATGATCACCACCCCCCCCCACCACCCCCCAACCAACAGCGCAACACCTGCCCTGACTGGCTGATACACCCCCAACCCCTAACTGACTGACACCCCACCCCCATGTAGAGAAATGGAAACTTTCACAGGACATCGTGGGTAAAGAGATTTACAAAAAGAAACAGCGAATAATTGGTCAGAGACAGATAATGAAAAGACAATTAAAAATGTGAAGAGAAGAAAAATAGAGAAAAAGATAGAAGGAGCACAAGATTTCCTGAAAGACTGACAGGAAGAATTCTAAAACAGGAAATAGGCAAGTTTCAAAAAAAGAGACAGAGTGGCCGGAATTTTAGCCCTGGCATTCTGTTCCCAATGACAGAACCACAAATGGGCACCATATTCGCTCTCTTGCTTTTTGCTTGTTCCCATGTGATTCTAATTAAGTGCCAGTGGTGAGCATGGGAGACACAAGTGGTCACGTGACAGGGGAAGCTTTTCAGTGGTGAAAACTGCTGTCAGTTCACAATGCAGAAGGAATGGGCCTTGACAAACAGGAGGGCTGTCATGGCCACAACAAAAAACTTACTGAGAGCACAAAGGTGGCTCAGCTGTTTTTCAAATTTAAATTTTACTTGTAAAAATTTCACATTAAAGTGTTTTCGCTTCATTCATGTGTGCATCATCATTCTTTATTCAGACAAGTTTAGTCAGAGAGCTAAATGTACTGACACACCTCGTGGTTGGTTCACTTTGATGGCTACAGTGGAGTTAGGGACTTTTTTTAAAGTGGAAGAAACAATATGGGCCCAGATCTTCCAGTGTCTGGATAGTCAGAGACCGGACATTCCCTGGAGGGTGCACTATGAGACCCTTCAGAGGTCCCAATGCAAGAACTCCATAAGAATAGCCGAGGAAATTTGAACTCCTGATGGGCAATGCCCCTGCTCTCTGATTTAGGTCAGAGACTTCAGACAGTTCCGATTTATTTACCAGAATAGTTACCTAGGAAATGTTAAACAGGAAAATCCTAACTCCTGGGTAATTATACAACTGACCCCCCAAATTACTGGCACTGACTCCCTGGACTACCCTCCTGAATCCCTGACTACTCGCTCTGACCCCTTGACTCCCCTCCCCAATCTGACCTGACTAGTCCCTGAACCGAGCTGGCTAGCCCCTACCACCTGACTCCGTCCTGATCCCTCAGTACCCCCCTTGCCCCTATCTGACTAGCTCCCAACCCAACTCCCCCGACCTGACTCCCCACAACCCAACTCCCCGACCCACCTACCCACTCACCCACCTGCCACCCTACCCAACTCACCCACCTAGCACCCTACCCCACTACCTACCTTTCCCATCTGCCTCCCAGCCCACATTACCCGCCTACTCACTCACCCATTTGCCACCCTACCCACCTCACAAACTTATCCACCTCACAGGCCTGCCACCCCACACCACCCCCCCCTTACGCACTCACTTTACCCATCCTACCTCCTTACCCACTTACCTTACACAATTACCTCTCTCTGTAGTTACCTTCAAAACAGCCTTGGGGCATTTAAACTACGGGAAAATGGCAGATATTGCTGTAAAAAGGGGGACATGACTTCCGCACCGGTTCTCTGCACTGCTCCCTACGAGATTTGTTGCAATGGGTCGGATGTGAGAGATCCTCTATCGGAAGGCAGCCCTAAAATATTGGTTAAAGGTGAGTGTGCATTTTTTTGTCTGATCAGGGTTAGAAATAGGGGCTGGAATCTTCCAGTCCCCCTGCAGCCCAGCCGCTAAGCCTTTGAAATCGCCTTTCACACCGGCGGGTTCGGAAGATCCCATCGGCATGAGCAGCGGGAAAATTCCAGCCAGGGTTTCTGATTCTGATCGGAATATCTGGGCTGTTGTGTTTTTGCATTCATTCTTTACTGAATATTCATGTTAGTGTCCATTGTTGTACTTGCCACTCTGTGAAACATGGCTGGCCCTCCCTTCCATGCAGTGTAAAGGAGTGATCATTCTCAGCGGGAATAATTGAAATGTTGTAGGTGAGCATTCATGGAATACAAATGTATTTCAAATAGGGGAGAAATTTTGGCTCAGCGAGCAGGGGCAGGGCCCGCTCGCTGAGGTGTAAAATGACGTGGGGTGACATCGGGCGTGCGTCCCAACGTCAACACACATCACTTAGATTTTCAGTCCAGCGGGTGTACAACCGAGTCAGCTTCATGCCTGCTGAACTGTCAAAGGCCTGTTAAGGCCATCAATTAACTTATTAAGGCTATTGAGAAAGCTGCTTGTCCAACCTTAAGGTTGGTGGGTAGGCGAAGAGCCCAGGCGGCCTTCACATTTTTCATGGAACCTCATCCATGGGCAGGATGAGGTTTCATGAAGGGTTTACAAATTAAATAAGTTTTTTCATTAAAGTTCATTGACGTGTCCCAGCTCATGTGACACTGTCACATGAGGGGACATGTCTTAATTTTATTTTTCTTTATTAAAATTTTTAAAGCTTAAAACTTATCTCTCTTAATTGGCCCGCCCACGTAAAATGGCAGCGCTGACCCAATTGGGAGTGCCGATCAGGTCTGCGCCCGCCCCTGCACAACCCCACCCCCTGCTCCCGCCCCCCCACCCCCCCCCCCGCAATGGGGGTGAAATTCTCTCCATTGGAGTCTGCCACAGAACAGCATGAAGCCAAAACTGCCAAAAGCATGTTGTTGACTTAATCTCTAAATTTGAACTCGCTAATGGGAAAGCAACTTTCTGCCCCTGCCTAATTAAGTCAGCCTCTGCCACTTTTCCTGCTTTTACACACCCCATAAAATACCTCCTAAGAATTCGTTTTTGGACTGAGCAATAGCAGGGGTGATCAACAAATGCATCTTAAAAATAGCTGCAATAGTACTCAAGTATATTAATAGGATTTAGCAAACTATTTTCAGTGGCTGTTATAGTTTACGTTTCTCCAAGGAAATAAAGAACACATTGCCACACTCCCAGATCCAGTATACAAAACAGTAACAGCAATATTAAAAGGTGAAATTCCAAGATTAACACAATCTGCTTGCCTACATTGAGCACAAATGGGAATCCTATAATTGAGCACCACAGGCCAATTTGTGGGACTCAAGAGTTGACATTTTTCATTACATTCTGTGACAGTTAAGCACAGTTGTTGAATGAATTACATGCAATTTATATTCACATTTCAATTCCTTTTAGTCTTCTCAGTTTCAATACCCGTTACAGAAGCAATTGAATGTTTTTTTGCAAGATGTAGACAAAAATAGAAGCTAATAAATTACCTTGGAGCAGTTGCAACACTTCCTATTGCCTATATTTTGTCGAATGCAAAGTCTACAGGCCAGCCTTTACCCCTGCCGGTGAAGCTTTTGCTGTATTGATAATGCGAAAAGTCATCAATTTGGAACATGGGCAGAGTTCCAAATATCAGAATTTTGGACTTCAAACAAACGTTTTTCATTGTCAAATGCAAAGAATCATTTCTTGTAACTGTCTTACATTCTCAAATTCATTTCCTCTCTTTCCATCCTTCTCATTGTCTTGTAGTCTGTCTATCTCCTTCTCAATGCTTCTGACACAATTTCTCTCATTTTCTCATGATCCCTCCGCCGCTGACTTTTTGTTCATCCCTTCTCTTTTCTTTTATAAATCTCTCCTTCTCACTCTCTTCTCTGTGGGTTTCTGAATCTCTTATTTACTACTTTCTATTATTTTCCTGAATAACAAATAGTAATGTTTAAATTCCTTGACTACTTGCTAAGGTTAATGGATCACAGCAGAGCAATGATTATTACTGTTTAGCATCTTAAGAAGTAAACAAGCCTTTTGATCCATATTAAAAAACAGTGCAGCTGAAATCATGTTTATTTTGTAATTCAGTATTTTCGTGCCAGTGCAAACTGTGCCAATGCAGCAGTCAGCGACTGCTCCTAAATATCCAATCCAACTAATTAGAATAAATTTGCATAACTGCATATATAGCTTTGCCCCAGTGCAGGTGTAAGTAAAATGCCTGTGACCAATGGTTCTAAATGAAAGAGATGTGTACCCTTAAGATAATACCTGTATATGGAAACAAACACTTATTTCATCCTTTATCAAACTGTGAATTGGATTTTAGATGCAAACCATAGTCAATTCTGGGAAAAGGGGGAAGTGTTCCAAAAAGAAACTGAAGGTGATGCATCAAACAGATTCTGTAGACAAGTGGCAGAGCGGTACAACACATGGCCTCCTATTTCAAGGATGATTAAATGGATATGGACGTTTATGAGGTGAGTGCAAGGAGGGTTTCCCAATGCGGCCCTTCAGGGATTCCTGCCTACAAGACAACAGAACAATGTTCCTCATATCACCATCCTGACTTGGAAATATATCGCCGTTCCTTCAGTGTCACTGGGTCAAAATCCTGGAACGCCATCCCTAACAGCACTGTGCCTACACTACATGAGCTGCAGTGGTTCAAGAAGCTGGCTCACAACCACCTTTCAAGGGCAATTAGGGATGGGCAATAAATGCTGGCATAGCCAGCGAAGCCCAGATCCCATGAATGAATTAAAAGAAATGGTAAAAAGGCTTCATTATATGTCCATGACCTGTGGGAGCTTGGAACAGGTGTTGAAGAACATAGTGTGAAGGTAATGCGAACTGGCACTGAACAATCACCAACAATACTCTTTATTTCATAGGTGGCAATAAGATTGTTTCCACAATGCACTGCTCCATATGTATGCGTTCCCTGTGTCAAGCTCTCTCACACTTGAAGCTCAGTCTTTGCATCTCATGTTAGCCCTTACCAGAGGAACATAGATCTACAAGCTGCATTTTACATTTGAAAAACTCCCATTGTTCAAAGCCACAGCACCTCAAGATATTTTAGAACAACCAAGCTTCATGAGGAACAAGCCTTTAAATTAACATGCATTTGGCTGCCATTGTGCTTGCACTCCTTCAGCATCCACTCTGTCAAGATGACTTTTCTGCT
This sequence comes from Carcharodon carcharias, assembly GCF_017639515.1. Taxonomy (NCBI): domain Eukaryota; kingdom Metazoa; phylum Chordata; class Chondrichthyes; order Lamniformes; family Lamnidae; genus Carcharodon; species Carcharodon carcharias. Next base: position 83,396,284 of record NC_054469.1, on the reverse strand, counting down.
GGACAATTAGATGCCACATTGAGAGCTCAGAGCCAACATGGAGAAAGGTTTAATCGAAATCCATGCACACCACATCAACATCATTACCCTCATCAAACCTCTCTGTTACTCCTTCAAGATTCTCCAGCAAGTTAAAATCTGGGCTGGCTTTCCTTAATTAACCACCATTTGCCCATGTGACTATTAATTTTGTCCTGAATTATTAATTCTAAACGTTTCCTCACCACTGAAGTTAAACTGACTGGGCTTATCTTTACACCATTTTTTGAACAAGGGTGTAACATTTGCAATTCTCCCGTCCTCTGGGACCACTCCTGAGCCTAAGGAAGACTGCAAAATTATGACCAGCGCCTCCACAGTTTCCACTCTCACCTCCCTTAGTATCCTTGGATACATCTCATACAGTCCTGGTCCCTTATCAACTTCAAGTACAGACAGCCTATCCGTTACCTGTTCCTTATTAGTTTTAGACTCTTCTATTGTCTGAATTTCCTTCTCTTTAACTATGGCCTGGCAGCATCTTCTTCCTTGGTAAAGACAGATGTAAAGTATCTATTAATACCTGGGCCCTCTGCCTCCATGCATAATTCCCCCTTTTGGTCCATAATCGGCCCTACTCCTCCTTTTATATGCCTATAGAAGACTTTGAGATCCCTTTTATGTTAGCTGCTAGTCTCTTTTTATAATCCCTCTTTGCCCCTTTATTTGCTTTTTTACCTCCCCTCTGAACCTTCTATATTCAGCTTGGTTCTTCAAATGTATTTTCTACCTGAAGAGATTTCTCCTCTTCTCAGTACTAAATGATTGTCCCCTTATTCTGAGACTGTGCCCCTGTGTTTTAGATTCCCCAGCCAGGGAAAACAAACTCTCTGTGTCTACCTTGTTAATCCACTTCATGAAATAGAATGGAAGGTCAATCTCCATTGTCACTTCATACAGTACCACCTCTACTTCAACAGCCATCAGCCAGGACATCAGGTGCTGGATTGAAGCAGCACTTCCCTTCACATTAGCTTTCATTTTCCCCTATTTTTCCATTATTTCTGAGTCCTTTCTGCTTTCTGCCTTTCTAATTATACGAATGAGCTAGCCAAGAAAGTTGCATGTGAATCCCATATCTCACTTCAGATGGGTATGACACACAACGCTCACCTTTCTACTGCATTTTGTATTCAATTATTTCAAAATAAGAGCTCTGTGGAACACCACAGGCCTTGATAAGATCAGCACGAAATTTGGATTGGTAACACCTGGTGCTTGGGTGCCACAGTTGCTGTTTGAGGACTAAAATGGGGTTCTTGGCATGTGTGCAGATGGACATCACCGGTCAGTGATGTTCCTATTCATTGACAGCTTAATTTCATTGGAGGAAAAATTGGATGACGTCCAAAAATGGGCACAGGTGTGATTAAACTGTGCACATTCCCCCCAATGTATGAAGCAAGCAAATTTGGTTCTGCTTCCTCATTATGGTGATTGAAACGTCCAGCCAGCGCTAAGCATAGAAACATCCCAGTAGTTGTGGAACATCATGCAAGGCTAGCCTAACCTCAAGCTAGCCTCTGCTACTTATAGCAAATCTATACCTCTTAAAGGGGTGGTGAATTTTGGCTGGAGCTGGTTGCATAAGTGACTTAAGGCCTGAGAAAGACACAGAAATAGCACAACATGTCAGAGAGTGTGCTCCAAGGTTATCCGGCAGAGCACTGGAGGCCTTGATTTGCCTGACTCAGTCCCTGCCTCAGCTGAACGTCTGCTGAAACCCTCATCTATACCTTTGTTTTTTCTAGACTTGACTCTTGATAGGCCTCCCACATTCTACAATCCATAAACTTGAGGTCATTCAAAACTCTGCTGCCCATGTCCTTAGTCTGCATCAAGTCCCATTCATCTATAATGCTTATGCTCGCTGACATACATTGGCTGCCAAAATTTTCATCCATGTTTTAAAATCCCTCCAAGTTATTACCATCCATATCTCTGTAATCTCCTCCAGCTCCACAATCTTCTGAGATATTTGCGTTCCTTGAATTCTGGCTTCTTGAGCATCCGCGATTTTAATCACTCCACTATTGGTGGCCATGCATTCAGTTGTCAAGTCCCTGATCTTTGAAACTCCTGCCCTTAAAGTCTCCCTGCCTCTATTTCTCTTTGACCAAGCTTTTGATCATCTGGCATAATTTTGCCTTATGTGGCTTGGTGTCAAATCTTTCTTTATAATGCTCCTTTGAAGCAACTTGGAAGTTTCTGCATATTAAAGGTGTTATATAAATACAAGTTGTTGTTGTTGCTATTGGCAGACAGGAGGTAGAAAGGTATTTTATTCGTAAAGGACCTGATGGCCCTCAACACAAGCAATAAGAAGGAAATGGGAGTGGGTCAATACTAGCAGAGTAGCCAAGAGGACCTGGATGCAATGCCGCAAGATGTTTAATGATGTTACACACGTGGTCAAGGTCAGCAAATACTTCAATTCATTGTACCCAATTGCTCACCTACTAGTCCCACTCCTGAGCCCTTTCCCTGTAGCCCTGAAAATATTTTCTCTCCACGTGCTTATCTAATTGCTTTTGAAAGCCATGATCAAATCTGCTTCCTCCAAACTCTCAGGCAGAGCATCCCAGACCCTAACCACTTGTTACGTAAAAACGTTTTTCTCATGTCATCTTTGGTTCTTCTGTCATTCACCTTCTTCTGTTGTTCACTGGTTTTCAAAACTTCCACCATTGGGTACAGTTTCTCCTTATTTATTCTGTCTAGTCCTCTCATAATTTTGAACACTCCTGCCAAATCTCCTCTTAACCTTTTCTTCTCTATGCGAACAACTCCAGTTTATCCATACCACCCACGGAACTGAAGTCCCTCATCTCTGGAATCATTCTTGTAAGTCTTTCCAGCACCTTCTAGAAAGCCTTCACATCCTTCCTATTCAGAGAATAACAAATATAACTCCCTACAATTCATGATAAAGTAAGAATAGACAGCTCTCAACAAAGCAGAAAGATATATGAGTTGGTTCCTGGTGCCCCTATTCTCCACTATCTTAGGGGTAGAATTTTCAGGTCAGCGGGTGGCCACGATCGGTGGGCCTGGAGCAGCCGGGGAACAGACCGCCACTGTGATTGCGCACTAGCTAGCCAATTAATGGCCAGCCAGCATGAAAGGCACGCTGAAAGGCTCAGCACTGCCGGGGTGGGGGCGGGAGGAGTGCTTACGTCAGCCCAGGTGCAGCAGACGTAGAAGGAGAGCTCCCTGAAGGCAGAGGGCTGCTTCAGGGAGCTGATGAATTTAAAATCAATAAAAACAGAATTTAAAACCTGGAAACAATGTTAACGGATCAGAATGAGTCACCTCAACATAGGCCAGGATTTCCTGGTCGGGGGGGCAGGGCCCACTCGCCAACACGTAAAATGGCGCGAAATGATGTCAGTCGGAACTCCTGACGTCACTCAGCCTCATTTAAATTTTCAGGTCGGCGGGGTGCAGCCGAATCAGCTGCGGGCCCGCCGACCTGTCAATGGCCAATTGAGGCCGTTAGCAAAGTAATTAACATAATTAGTGGACCTACCCGTCCAATCTTAAGGTTGGTGCCCTGGCAGGCATTGAAAAAGATGAAACCTCATCCACGAGCAGGATGAGGATTCATGTAGGTTTTTCAAAATTTAATACAAGTGTAACTTAAAGTGATGGACATGTCCCAACTCATGTGACAGTGTCACATGAGGGTACATGTCAGAGAATTTTTTTTTCTGTTTTTAAAATTTATTAATGTGGAGCCGATCTTCCTGAGGCTGCACTTAGCCTCAGGGAGATGAGTGCGTTCTTTTGCGTTAATGCACAAAAGAGCGCACCCTCAGCTCGGAATCCCCCCCCCCACTTGCCCACACAGGGAGTGCATAGCTTTTCCTTGCGTATGTCACACTGGGCGGGCCTTAATTGGCCAACCCATGTAAAATGGCAGCACGGCCCCGATTGGGGACGCCAATTGGAGGTGCGCCCATGCCTGAACGTCCCCCCCCCACAACGAGGGGAAAATTCTGCCCATACGGATGCTGAAAATTCTGTCCAAACATCTTAATCTTTTCTTAAATTAATCTCGGAAACCTCATCCCGTCCTTGGTTGAGGTTTCCAAAAGGCAAAGGTGAAATCTGGTTGATTCGCCTGTCCGCCAACCATAACGGTGGACGGACAGAGAAAACTCACCGTCAAGCACTACTTTAATGGCCTTAATAGGCCTCTTAATTGTCAGCGGGTGCGCTGCCAACTCTTACGTGCGCTCACTGACCGAAGTAGCCCGTGAGCGCGTGATGATGTCAGAATGCTCAGCCGACATCATTGCGTGCTATTTCACGCTCTAGCGTGTCAGGCGCGCATCCGCACGCCAAGGGAAAAATTCTACCCTAGATTACAGACTGAAATTTTTTCTTTTATTCATTCTTGGGATGTGGGCATTGCTGGCATTTATTGGCCATCTCTAATTGCCTGTAAGAAGGTGGTGGTGTGTAGCCTTCTTAAACCGCTGCAGTCATTGTGGTGTAGGTATACCCACAGTGCTGTTGAGAGGCCGTCCATCACCATCTCCCCTTATCTTCGAGCTGATCCATACAATGCTGCTGGTAAAACTTCTCTATATGTTACTATTGCAGGACATTTCTAATGTTAAAAGCTTGAGTCAGGTGCTTGAATATGTATAAGTACCATGGTAAGTGATGTGTATAGTTTTTGCTATGAGGTAGTATATCTGCAGAGTGGCAGCACAAGCCTGTATTTTCCTATCAGGTTGTCCACTCAGAGGGTTGGGTGGAGGCAAAATGCATGATCTCCATCTACTTTGCATCATGTGTTATTTCCAGTGTCAGAATGCAGACGGGAGGTATACTGCTTCAAACTGGCGAGGACTTCATTTAAGTTCTAGTTTTGGGGCGGGGATTTACTGAATGTCATCTCCCAGTGGAAGCAAGCCATCAATCAAATTCATGCCCGCACGTAAAGGGCATCCCGTGTTGGTAAAAAATAATCAGGATCAGTTAATTAAAATTGGACAATAAGTAAATTAATTTAGAAGTGATAAAGTCATTTCTTAACTGTTTTTCTTCATCTCTGTGTTTTTTTTATTTCTGCTGGCACTTCGGTTTATGTTAGATTCCAGCCCCCCTCCCACCCCCACCCCCCCACTCCCCTCCCATTCACCATCACAGGATTTTAAATTCCATAAGTCATTGCATTAAAGAAGAAGCAAAAAGGGCAGCCAGGGAGCCCTGATTGGCCACACCCAAAAGGGTGCCACTCACCTATCTGTAGGCCTTGGCACACATCGTTGCTATTTGATAAGGTGCCACATCAAAGGTAATTGTGGAAAATAAAAGCTGATGGTGTAGGCGATGACATATTAGCATGGATAGAAGATTGGCTGGCTGGCAGAAAACACAGGGTCATATTCTGATTGGCAGGATGTAACGAGTAGAGTTCCTGCAGGGGCCTGTGCTGGGGCTTCAACTTTTTAAAATTTATATCAATGATCTAGATGAGGGGAGCGAAGGCATGGTACCCAAATTTGCAGAAGACACAAAGATAGGCAGGAAAATATGTTGTGAAGAGAACATAAGGAGGTTGCAGACAGATATAGATAGGTTGAATGAGTGGGCAAAAATCTGGCAGATGGAGTATAATGTGGGAAAATGTGAAGTTGTTCACTTTGGCAGAAAGAATAAAAAAGCAGTGTGTTATGTAAATGGAGAATGACTGCAGAATTCCGAGGTGCAGAGGAATCTAGGTGTTCTCATGTATGAGTCACAAAAAGTTAGTATGCATGTAATCAAGAAGGCTAATGGAATGCTACCCTTTATTACGAGAGGGGTTGAACATAAAGGTAAGGATGTTATGCTTCAGTTATACAGGGCATTGGTGAGACCACTGGCAGAATTTTGCCCTTGATGGGTGGGCGGGCAGCCAATCGTCGCTGCCGAAACGGGCCCCTCCGCCATTTTGAGTGGTCGGGCCGCCCGACGGGAAGAGCTATGCACTTCCTGTGCAGGGAGGAGGGATTCCTCAACTGTCAAAGTGCGTTGTTTCGCGCATACACGCGAAAGAGCGCACATCTTCCTGTGTCTAAATGCTGCCTCAGGGAGATTGGTGAAAGCTTTATAAACATCAAAAATAGAAAAATAAAAAAATTATTAAAATGTCCCCCTCATGTGACAATGTCACACGAGATGGGACATGTTAATAAATATGACTAAAACTTTATTAAACTTTTAAAAAACATGAAACCTTATCCTGCCAGTGGATGAGGTTTCATGTATTATCAGAAGCCCGCTGGGGCTCCTGGCCTGCCTGCCAACCTTAAGGTTGGACGAGCAGGGCCTTTAATTAAGTTAACTATCCTGTCAATGGCCTCAATTGGCCATTGACAGGTGGGCGGGCAGACAGCTGATGGCGCTGTGCCCCCGCCTTTCTGAATGTTTAAATGGGGCGGGATGACGTCAGGGGTTCCCCCTGCATCATTTTCGCATCAGCGAGCGGGCCCCACCTCCAGCTTGCCAATGGAAAAATTCTAGCCCACATCTCAAATACTGTGTGCAGCTTTAGTCTCATTCAAGGGAAGATGTAAATACGTTGGAGGCAGTTCAAAGGAGGTTTACTAAATTCATACCTGGAATGAATGGATTGTCTTATGACAAAAGGTTGGACAGACTGGGCTTTTTTCCACTGGAGTTTAGAAGAGTGAGGGGTGATTGGATTGAAGTATACAGGATCCTGAATGGCCTTGATAAGGTGGATGTGGAAACGATGTTTCCTCTTGTGGGTGAGTCCAGACTAGGGGCACTGTTTTAAAGTAGGGTTCACCCTTTTAGGACAGAGATGAGGAGAATTTTTTCTCTCAGTGGGTTGTGCGACTTTGGAACTCTTTGCCTCAGAAGATGATGGAGGCAGGATCGTTGAGTATTTTCAAGGCAGAGTTAGACAGATTCTTGTTAGGCAAGGGAATCAAAGGTTATCAGGGCATGTAGGAATGTTGAAATCAAAACACAAGAAGATTAGCAATGATCTTATTGAATGGTGGAGCAGGCTTGAGGGGCCGAATGGTCTACTCCTGTTCCTTTTTCTTATGTTCTTATGTAATAACCAGAAGAAATTATCATCACAGAGTCTGGGTCATCAGAAGAGTTGATGTTATGACATCTGCTTCAAAGGGCACTTGTGGCAACATGAAACACAGCATTTCCAGTGGCAGTGATGGTCAGCTGCTGCCTGAAACTTGACTCCACTTCCTTGCAGGCACCCAACAATTCTGGCCTATCGGGATGGTTCCAGGGAGTGGCAAAGATAGCATTCCTCCTCACAACCACCTTTTTTTCATTTTGGCCTGTCACTGTGTTTCCCTATTGCCACTCCCCTTCCATCTATATCTGGACTTGAAACTGTGCATAATTATATCAAGCCAACCTCAGAAAAGCAGAATACTAGTCATGTCAGCATAATGTCAGTATCAACCACTTGATGTAAACTGCACCTATAATAGAAAATCTAAGTAGGACAATAGACCAAGAATAGTGGACATGTGGGAATGGATAGATATTTTGGGGTTTTACCTGATTATATTGTATGCAGAACTATTACTTTTAAATATGTGGCATAGAGATTATTCATGGTTTGCAGAAAGTCTGCACTTGATAGGCTGAATGGCTTAACCTAATTCCTCATTATTATCTGTATTATTCTTTCAACCTGTGCGTCCAATATGTCAACCAAATTTGATGAGGTAACATGCTTGTAAAATGCCTATGTGTATCCACATGACATCTGAAAGCATTCAGAGCTCTTGTGCTGCATGTTTGCTAGTGTGTGACAAGATTTTTTTGCATAACATCAAAAGAAAATTGTAGCTTAATGCTAAGGAATAGGTATTGGCATTGTGTCTAGCCAAGAAAGATGGTCTTGCACACCTGGACTATGCATCAGCTACGCTATAATGGCAGCCATTACACAGTCTTTTAATGACCAAAAGGAGGCGACAGAATAGTCGAAATCCATTACATCATTAAAAGTCTCATCAGTGGTAATAGTCTATGGACATTATGTTGTGTTTCCGTTTGAGTACCTGTGCATGGAACTCTGACTTCTTTCGCTGAACACGAGTATAAGAGTAACAGCAACTTTCTGCTAGCATAATTGCAGAAATACTGCATGACTTGATCTAGCACATTTTGGGGTGGTAGGCTCCAATAAATACTGCATGCAGGGACTTAGCTGTCTAATTTAAATGTAGTATATTCATCACAATGAATGATAACCAATATTTGCTGAAAAGGCAAACACTGTTAATTGAGCAGTATCATTTGAATTTTCTGGCTGTGAAACTTAAAGCTCATTTTTGCACAAATGTAATCATTGTTATCAATTTTCACAGTGCAACCTGTCTCACACTGTAATCTGAAAGGCAATAACAGACAATCCGAATTAATGTCCTTTTTACATGACATATAATTTAAGAGCTTCTGAGTTAAATCATGTTCTGAAATCTGCAACTCTAGCCGAGTAATGTGAACTGATAGAAGTTTGTGCCATTGGGACTGAATGAGCTTTGTAATTAAAAGCACAGCCCCCTGCTTTATTTCCCCATGAGGATTTACTATTTTCCCCAATGGGAAGTGAAAGCTTGGGGAATAGTTCAAGTAGCTGAGAACAACTGGCTGGCTTTGATTGTCCTGTTGTGGACTGCTGGAGTGCCACTGGCACTCTTAAATGGTAATTTTCCTATGTTGCTTTTCCATTGGGGAACCTCGCCTGCTAGAAGCCTATACCAGAAATATGAGAATGTGCAGCTCTTAATTTTACAGCTATTTAAATTAAATTAATTGTCAGATACATGCACACTGTGTGCCCAAATTTCCACTCTGTGCTCCAGGTGGACATCTTGTCCTACAGTTGTAAGGATACTCCTGTGACATTGTCAAAGTGTCTTTCAAAGGAAACCTGGAGGAGGAAACTCAAGGCCTAAAAAAAACCCAGAAAATGCTAGAAATGCAGAATAAGCTCATCAACAACTGAAAGAAAGAGATATATATAAAGAAAAAAACCTGCCAGTGCCAGGAACATGAAAGAAAAACAAAAAGCTGGACATAAACAGCAGGTCTGGCAGCATCATAAAAAGAAAAATAGGTTTAACGTTTTCAGTGGAGACCATCTGCCAAAACTTCAGGAGGGTAATTTTGATTTTGGATGATGATGTAAAACGTTTGATATCAGATACTGATTTTCATTTTCCATTACTTCATTGGAATATATATATTAGGAGAGACACCTTATGGGTGGTTGATCCAAAATTGCATGTTTTACACTATCATCTGAAGACAAAATTACCCTCAAGAACCCTGAAATTCCTGGGGAGTACATAATTCCTAATTTCTATTGGAGTGGGCATGGTTGGGAAGTGGTGGAGGAGTTTGGAGTGGAACTTGAGTACATTCTGATTCCTATTTATCCGCACTGGTTCTTTAAATTCTCAGAAGGGGGTCTGTCAGTGGATCATTCACCTGAATTTACTACCTTAAAGGGAATGATGCGGGAAGTTCACTTCCCAGGTGTAAGCAGCCCAGTCCTTAGGCCTTAGCATTACTAACATCTGCTGAAAGCTGGTGTAAATTATCACTGTGGCATCAGAGGCTCCTGGATGCAAATTTCTCCCCTGGGAGCAAATATCTCCATAGTTTACTTTGGCCCAAGAAGGGTTTATTTGATATTTGTGGGCAGATCAGGATGAACATCTGTGATGAGACTTTGCAAGTGTGATGTGCACACCCTAGTCATCCCAGCTATAATACTGAAAACTTGTGTTTCAGAACTAGCCACGCCATAGACAAGCTGTTCAGTACAGCTATAATACTGGCACCTACCTGATAATGTGGAAAATTGCCCAGGTATGCTCTGTCTCAAAAAGCAGGGCAAATCCAATCCAGCCAATTACCAATTATCAGTCTACTCTTGGTCATCAGTAAAGTGATGGAAGGTGCTTTTGACAATGCTACCAAGCAACACTTACTCACAAATAAGCTGCTCACCCACGGATATTTTAGGCTAGGCCAGGGCCACTCAGCTCCAGGCCTCATTACAGCCTTGGTCCAAAGTTAGACAAAATAGCCAAATTCCAGAGATGAGGTGAGAGTGACTGTCCTTAACATCAAGGCAGCATTTGACTGAATGAATCATGAAGGCACCCTAGTAAAATTCAAATCAATGGTAATCAGGGTAAAGTTCTCCACTGACCAGACTCATACCTAGCATGAAGGAAAATTTTTATGGTTGTTGGAGGCCAATCACCTCAGCCCCCTTGGCGTTCCTCAGGGCAGTGTCCTAAGCTGTTTCATTAATGACCTTCCCTCCATCCTCAGGTCAGAAGTGGGATGTTCATTAATGATTGCACAATGTTCAGTTCCATTTGCAACTGCTCAGATAATGCCTGGGCTCACATGCAGCAAAAGCTGGACAATATTCAGGCTTATCTGATAAGTGGCAAGTAACATTCACACCATCCAAGTGCCAGGCAATAACCATATCCAACAAGAGAGAATCCTCCCCTTGAAATTCAGTGTCATTACCATTGCTGAATCACCCACTATCAACATCCTGCAGGTCACCATTGACCAGAAACTAACGGGACTAGACATGTAAAAATGGGGCTACAAGAACAGATTAGAGGCTGGATATGCTGAGGCAAATAATTCACCCCTTGACTTCCAAAGCTGTTCCACCATGGACAAGGTACAACTCAGGAATACTTTCCACTTGCCTAGATGAGTGCAGCTTCAACAACAGTCAAGAAGCTCAACATCATCCACGAGAAAGCAACCAGTTTGATTGTCACCCCATCTACCACTTCAAATGTTCACTCCCTACACCACTGGTGCACCATGGCTGTAGTGTATACCGGTTACAAGATGCACTGCAGCAACTCGCAAAGGGTCCTTCGCAGCACCTTCCAAACTCTAGCCCTGTACTATTAATGGCCTTTAGGGAAGGAAATCTGTCTTCCTTACCTGGTCTGGGCTACATGTGACTCCAGACCCACTTGCTGTGATTGACTCTGAAATGGCCTAACAAGCTACTCAGTTGTAAAAAAAATGAAAAGGGAATGAAACCGGCTGGACCACCTAGGCACGGAAATGACAACGACAATCGCAGCATTGTCGACTCTGCAAAGTCCTCCTCACTAACACCTGGGGGCTTGTGCCAAAAGTGGGAAAGCTGTCTCACAGGCTAGTCAAGCAACAGCCTGACATAGTCATCCTCACAGAATCTTACCTTACAGATAAGATCCCAGAATCCACCATCACCATCCCTGGGTATGTCCTGTCCCACTGGCAGGACAGACCTAGAAAAGGTAGCGGCACAATGGTATACAGTCAGCATGGAGTTGCCCTGGACATTCACAACATTGATTCTGGACCCCATGAAGTCTCATGGCTTCAGGTCAAACATGGGCAAGGAAACCTTCTGCTGATTACCATGTACCACCCTCCCTCGGCTGATGAATCACTGCTCCTCCATGTTGAACATCACTAAGAGGAAGCACTGAGGGTGGCAAGGATGCAGAATGTACTCTGGGTGGGGGACTTCAATGTTCCATCGCCAAGAGTGGCTTGGTAGCACCACTACTGACTGAGCTGGCCAAGTCCTAAATGACATAGCTGCTAGACTGGGTCTGTGGCAGGTGATGAGGGAACCAACAAGAGGGAACAACATACTTGACCTCATCTTCACCAACCTGCCTGCCGCTGACGCATCTGTCCATGACAGCATTGGTAGGAGTGACCACCGCACAGTCATTGTGGAGAAGAAGTCCTGCCTTCACATTGAGGATACTTTCCATCGTGTTGTGTGGCACTACCACCGTGTTAAATGGGATAGAATTCGAACAGATCTAGGAATTCCAGACTGGGCATCCATAAGACGCTTTGGGACATCAGTAGAATTGCATTCAAACACAATCTGTAACCTCATGGCCTGGCATATCCCCCATTCTACCATTATCATCAAGACAGGGGATCAACCTTGGTTTATTGAATAGTGCAGGAGGGCATGCCAGGAGCAGCACCAGGCATACCTAAAAATGAAGTGTCAACCTAGTGAAGCTATAATAAATGACTACTTGCTTGCCAAACAGCACAAGCAGCAAATGACAGAGAGAGCTAAGTGACCCCACAACCAATGGATCAGATCCAAGCTCTGCAGTCCTGCCACATACAGTCGTGAATGGTGGTGGACAATTAAACAACTCACTGGAAGAGGAGGCTCCACAAATATCCCCATCCTCAATGATGGAGGAGCCCAGCACAACACTGCAAAAGATAAGCATTTGCAACATTGCTCATCCAGAAGTGCTGAGTGGATGATCCATCTTGGCCTCCTCCAGAGGTCCCCAGCATCACAGATGCCGGTATTCAGCCAATCCGATTCACTCCACATGATATCAAGAAATGGCTGAAGGCATTGCATAGTGCAAAGGCTACGGGTCCTGACAATATTCCAGCAATAGTGCTGAAGACCTGTGCTCCAGAACTTGCTGTGCCCCTAGCCAAGCTATTCCAGTACAGCTACAACACTGGCATCCACCCGACTATGTGGAAAATTGCCCAGGTATGTCCTGTACACAAAAAGCAAGACAAATCCAACCCAGCCAATTTCTGCCCCATCAATCTACTCTTGGTCATCAGTAAAGTAAAAGAAGGGTCATCAACAGTGCTGGCAAGTGGCACTTGCTTAGCAATAATCTGCTCACTGATGCCTAGTTTGGGATCTGCCAGGGCCACTCAGCTCCTAACCTCATTACAGCCTTGGTTCAAACATGGACAAAAGAGCTGAACTCCCAAGGTGAGATGAGAATGACTGCCCTTGACACCAAGGCAGCATTTGACCGAGTGTGGCATCAAGGAGCCCTAGCAAAACTGGAGTCAATGGGAATCAGGGGAAAAACTCTCTGCTGGTTAGAGTCGTACCTAGCACAAAGACAGATGGGTGTGGTTATTGGAGGTCAGTCATCTCAGCTCCAGGACATCACTGCAGGAGTTCCTCAGGGTGGTGTCCTGGGCCCAAACATCTTCAGCTCCTTCATCAATGAACTTCCTTCCATCATGAGGTCAGAAGTGGGGATGTTTGCTGATGATTGCACAATGTTCAGCACCATTTGCGACTCCTCAGATACTGAAGCTGTCCATGTCCAAATGCAGCAGACCTGGACAACATCCAGACTTGGGCTGATAAGTGGCAAGTAATATTCATGCCACACAAGTGTCAGGCAATGGCCATTTCCAACAAGAGAGAATCCAACCATCGCCCCTTGATGTTCAATGGCATTGCCATCATTGAATCCCCCATTATCAACATCCTAGGGGGTTACCATTGACCAGAAACTGAACTGGACTAGCCCTATAAATACTGTGGCTAAAAAGATCAGGTCAAAGGCTAGGAATCGTGCGCTGAGTAACTCACCTCCCGATTCCCCAAAGCCTGTCCACCATCTACAAGGGACAAGTCAAGAGTGTGATGGAATACTCCCCACTTGCCTGGATGAGCGCAGCTCCCACAACACTGAAGAAGCTGGACACCATCCAGGGCAAAGCAGTCTGCTTGATTGGCACCAAGTCCACAAACATTCAGTCCCTCAACCACTGACGCACAGTAGCAGCCGTATATATCATCTACAAGATACACTGCAGGAATTCACCAAGGCTCCTTAGACAGCACCTTCAAAATCCTTGACCACTACCACCTAGAAGGACAAGGGCAGCAGATGGATGGGAACACCACCACCTAGAAGTTCCCCTCCAACTCACTCTCCATCTGATTTGGAAATATATCACCGTTCCTTCACTGTGGCTGTGTCAAAACTCTGGAACTCCCTTCCTTACAGCTCTGTGGATGTACCTACATCACATGAACTGCAGCAGTTCAAGAAGGCAGCTCACCACCGCCTTCTCAAGGGCAATGAGGGATGGACAATAAATGCTGGCTCAGCCAGCGAAGCCCACATCTCATGAATGAATTAAAAAAAAACCTAGAAGAGCAATGGCAGCAGGTGCATGGGAACACTGCCAACTGCAAGTTCCCCTCCAGGTCACACATCATCCTGACTTGGAACTATATTGTAGTTCCTTCATTATCGCTGGGTCAAAATCCTGGAAATCTTTCCCGAGCAGCACTGTGCGTGTACCTACACCACATGGGCAGCTGTGGTTCAAGAATGCAGCTCATCACCATCTTCTCCAGGGCAATTAAGGATGGGCAATAAAAGTTGGCCTTGCCACAATGTCCTCACCCCATGAACCAAAAAAAGTACTTTAAAGGATTGTGTCCTCAATTTCAGTTGGGCATGATCCCATCTCCATTACACTTGTGCTGGTGGAGGAGACCCACAAATATTTCAGGATTATACAGTTTAACTTTACAGGTTGTGATGATCCTGATGTATAGTTTCATCATTTTCTGTTTTAGAGAAGATCCTTTTTCATACTTACATAGGGTAGGTATGCGAGCCCCTTTATAAAGTAGTCTAAACAAACAGGAAGAGAGAGCAGGTATAGGCCTAGAATCCATTAAAGCTAATTAGTCACACAAAGAAGCAAGTAATAACTATAATAATCTGTAAATAGATTACCAAATGTTGAGAAGAGATTTTATAGAATTGTATACTGTATATCTCTTCACTCAGGGATGTCAAAGTATCTTGATATTTCATCCTATTTATTAATTGCATAGTTAATGGAGACAGTTTGTCGATGACACAATGGCAGAATTATAAGTAGTGTAGATGAAAACGTAAAAATACAAGAAGATGTTGATAGGTAGCGTAAATGGCAAAATTGTGGCAAATTGACTTCAATGTAAGGAATGTGAGGTCATCCACTTTGGACCTAAAAATGATAGAACAGGGCACTTTCTAAATGTTGGAAAGGTACCAGAAAACAAGAACACAAGGAATAGGAGCAGGAGTAGACTACATGGCCTGTTGAATCTGCTCTGTCATTCAATACCATCATGGCTGATCTTGTGTTTGAACTCCACTTGCCTGCCTTTCCTTTCTTGACCACTGACTGCAAAAACCTCACATTCTAGCTTATTTTCCCCACGCCCTCCATCCAAGATTTTCCAGCTAAAATTTTCCATTGATATTTCAATGCCTTATTTTCTGGCTTCAATCCATTTCAAGAAGAGGAGCAGGCCTTTTAGCCCTTTGAGCCTATTCCACCAATCAATGATATAATGGCTGATCTGCAATCTAACTCTATTTACCTGCCTTGCCCCATATCCCTTAAAACATTTGGATAAGAAAAATCTATCAATCTCGGATTTCATATTTACAGTTGATCCAGTAATAACTGCCATTTGTGGAAGAGAGTTTCAAGCTTTCAGCACTCTTTGTGTATCTGAATTTCACCCTTGAAAGGCCTGGCTCTAATTTTTAGACTATGCCGCCTGTCTCTAGACTACCCAATCAGTAGAAATAGTTTATTTCTGTCCATCCTAGATTTTCCCCTGAATATCTTGAAAACTTTGATCAAATCACCTCATACTTATAAACTCCAGGGAATACAAAACTTGTTTGTGTAATCTCACTCACAAGTTAACCCTTGGACTTCAGGTATCAATCTGTTAAATCTATGTTGCACTCCCACCAAGGCTTCCTAAGATGTGGTGTCCAGAACTGTACACATTACTCCAGGCGTAGTGTCCCAGGGCTTTGTATTGATGTAGCATAACTTCTATTCCTTTCCAGTCATCTAGATATAAAGGCCAGCATTCCATTAGCCTTTTAAATTATTTTCTGTACCTGTTCATGACATTTTAATGATCTATGTACCTGGGTCCTCTAAGTCTCTTTGGGCTTCCACTGTTTCTGGGATGAAAATAGCTTCTAGTTCAGAGATGTTTAGCACGCTTATTTGGGAAGTGGGCTGTAAATGTACTGAGCAATGACAGCAGATGAATCTGGATTATTTGTAATTGACCTGCCTGCTACATTGACTGAACAAAACAACATCAGCACAAGTTAATAAACGTCTGAGCAATTTGGGGAGATGGTGGCATTGTGGTAATATCACTGGGCTGGTAATCCAGTAGGCCTAGGCTAATGCTCTGGGGACATGGGCTCAAATCCCACCATGGCAGCTGGTGGAATTTAAATTCAATTAATAAATCTGGAATATAAAAGCTAGTCTCAGTAATAGTGACCGTGACAACTATAATCGATAGTTGTAAAAAGCCTTTTGGTTCACTAATGTCCTGTAGGGAAGGAAATCTGCCATCCTTACCCAATCTGGCCTACATGTGACTCCAGGCCCACAGCAATGTGGTTGACTCTTAACAGCCCTCTGGAAGGGCCATTAGGGATGGGAAAACAAAAGCCAGCCTCGCCAGTGACACCCACACCCATGAAAGGATAAAGGAAAACAAAAGTGAAGCCAAAAGAGAAATTACCAAAGTAGAAAATCTGGAGCAGAAGAATTAGCCATCAGATTAGATGGATGCAATGGTCTGTGACTTAACCTATTGTGGTTATTACAAATGCTTTTCCTGTAGTTTGGAATATATTGCGTAATATTTACCAGTAGAAAGGTGAATATTTTAGGTGCATTTAGATAGCGACAGCAAAGGAAATTGGTGGAAAGGAAGAAAGTAGTTCCCGCCCTTTCATTTTGATTACAGTGAAACACAGAAAAAGGCATTCAGCCCAATGTATCTTTGCTGATGTTTATATTATATACCATGCAAGATTCCTCTCATTTAGGCCATCTCATCTCAGCCTTTTAGCATATCTTTCTATTCCCCTTTTTTCTCGTACTCGTTGAGTTTCCTTTTGAAGCATCTAAGTTATTTGCCTCAACCATTTCTTGCGATAATAAGTTCCATGGTCTAACCATTCTATGAGTAAATAAATTTCACCTTATTTCCTATTGGATTTATTAGTAACTATCTTGTATTTATAGCCCCTGGTTTTGGATTCTTGCACAAGAGGGAACATTCTCTCCACATCTAACCCTTGTCTAATCCATACTTAATTTAAACCTCTATCAGTCATATCCAAGTCTTTTTATAAAGAAAATGTCTCTAACCTGTTCAATCTTTCCTGATAGCTGCTATATCTCAGTTTTGATACCATGTTTGTAAAACTTTGCACTTTTCCAGTGCAGCTATATTCTTTTTATAGTATGGAGACTAGAAATGTGCACAGTACTTCAAACGTGGCCTGACTAGAGACCTATACAAGTTGAGCATAGCTTCATTATTTTTGAATTCTATGACCCAGAAATAAACCCCCATGCTTTATTAGCATTTTTAATTGCTGTGCTGACCTGCAATGCTGATTTTAATGATTTGTTCACCTGTATCCCTGGGTTCCTTTGCTCTTCTACCCCATTCAGTTTAAAAAAGGTGAAGTGATGTTGCTGTTTTTCCTATCAAACTACATCCACCTCACATTAACATATCTTTAAAGTTCATTTATCATTTATCATCAAAAAAGTGTGGAAGTTTTCTAATGTCTTCTTGTATTATGTTTCATTCTTTCTCCATGTTAGCTATACCTGCCGGCTTGGTACCATTTGCTAATATTAATATCCTTCTACTTATCTCTACTTCCAAATCATTATCAATCTTCCAAAATTCACAGATTCTGGTGATCTTCCAAAATTTCCTAAATTCTGGAAAGGTTCCAATAGATTGGAAAATCGCAAATGTAACACCTCTGTTAAAGAAAGAGGGGAGAAAGAAAGCAGGAAACCATAGGCCAGTTAGCCCAGCATCTGTCAGAGGGAAATTGTGAGCATTCATTATTAAAGGGATTATTGTAGAATACTTTGAAAATCATAATGGGATCAGGTGGAGTCAATATAGTTTTGTGAAAGAGAAATCATGTTGAACTAACTTATCGGAGTTATTTGAGGAAATAACAAGCAAGATGGATAAAGGAAACCTATAGATGTGCTGTGTTTGGACTTCCAAAACGCATTTCATAAGGTGTCACATCAAAGGTTAGTACACAAAATAAGAGCTCATGGTGTAAGGGGTTGCATATTAGCATGAATAGAGGACTGGCTAGCCAACAGGAAGCAGGGAGTAGGGAAAATTGGGTAATTTTTGCATTGACAAGCTGTAACTAGTGGAGTGTCAAGGGATCAGTGCTGGGGCCTCAACTGTTTACAATCTATCTCAATGGCTTGGTTAAAGGGACTGATTGTATTGCAGCTAAATTTGCTAATATCATGAAGGTGATAGGAAATTAAGTGGTCTACGAAGAGATATTGACAGGTTAATTGAGAGGATAAACATTTGGCAGATGGAGTATAAGTAGGAAAATGTAAACTTGTCCACATTGGCAGGAAGAATAGAAAAGCAGTATAATATTTAAATGGAGAAAGATTGTAGAACTCTGCGGTACAGAGGAATCTGGCTGTCCTGGTATATGAATCACAAGAAGTTAGTATGCAGGTACAGCAAGTGATTAGGAAGGCAAGTGGAATGTTGGCATTTATTGCAAAGGTAATGGAGTATAAAAGTAGAGAAATGTTGCCAAAGCTGTACAGAGCCTTAACAAAAACAGAATTACCTGGAAAAACTCAGCAGGTCTGGCAGCATCAGCGGAGAAGAAAAGAATTGATGTTTCGAGTCCTCATGACCCTTCAACAGAACTGAGTGAATATTAGGAGAGGGGTGAAATATAAGCTGGTTTAAGGTAGGGGGGGGGTGTGTGGGGGGAGAGAAGTGGTGGGGGGTTGGTGTGGTTGTAGGGACAAGCAAGCAGTGATAGGAGCAGATAATCAAAAGATGTCACAGACAAAGGAACAAAGAGGTGTTGAAGGTGGTAATATTATCTAAACGAATGTGCTAATTAAGAATGGATGGCAGGGCACTGTCCTCTGTACAGAGCCTTAGTAAGACCACTCTGGAGTACTGTGTACAGTTTTGATTTCCTTACTTAAGAAAGGATATAATTGCATTTGAAGCAGTTCAGAGAAGGTTTACTTGACTGATTCCATGGGATGAAGAGGTTATGAGAAAAGGCTGTGCATGTTGGGTCTATACCCATTGGAGTATAGAGGAATGAGAGGTAATCTTATTGGAAAATATAAGATCCTGAAGGACTTGACAGGATGGATGCTGAGAAGATGTTTCCCCTTGTGGGTGTTTGGGTTTTGAAATGCAACAGTATTACATGTCCTATCTGGCTTGCTGTAGCCATGAGGGAAGCTCTGTAAGCTGCCATCTTACAATCAGTTCAATAAAGACCTCTCACTGTGGCTGACACTGAGAAAACACTGCTGTACTGCTGTCTTTGAACAGTAGTTCAAATGGAAGAGTCCAGAATTAGGAGGCCCAGTATAAAAATTAGGGGTCTCCCATTTAAGACTGAAATACGGAGAATTTATTTCTCTTGGAGCGTCATTAGTCAATGGAACTCTCTTCCCCAGAGAGGGGAGGAGTCCGATCATTAAACATATTCAAGGCTGACTTGGAAAGATTTTTGATCGACAAGGGAGTCAAGGGTTATGACAGCAAAGTCGAGTTGAGAGCATAAGATTAGCCATGATCTTATCGAATGGTGGAACAGGCTCGAGGGGCCAATTGGCCTACTCCTGCTCCTAATTCTCTTGCCCTGTGTATTATTAATGTAAATTATGAATTACAGTGATCTCCACACTGATTCTTGTGGAATAGCATTTGTGAGGGGAAAACAAATGTGGTCAAGTTAAGATTAATGTTTGAAATCCTATTAAAAGCGTCACTTAGACAAGGAAAATGTAACGGATAAGTGAACATTTTTACATTGGAATTTCCAAGTGAGCTGGTTACACCATAATGCTATAATTTCTGTGGTCCACATCAATAGAATTGATTTCTGTCTAGGCCTTGTCCATTTCTGTCAGGAAGCAGTGGGCTGGCTGCAGCACAATTTAAAAGGATGTATCAGCTTAATTATGCAGCATCATCATTGCAGTTTTAGAATTTCAGAATGGTAGGTCATGTCTGCAGGATGAGAGAAAACCTCAGTGTCCATGCTCGGCCAGTGGAACTACCATAGACAGAAGACAGAGGTGCTTTGTCCAATGATTTTAATGGCAGAAGGTGGTCAGGGAGTGAGTCTCAGCTATACCACTCTTCATTCAGCCAGAAAGTGTCAGAAGTTAAAAGGAAGTTGGATATTTACCTGAAAAGGAAATATTTGCAGGGCTATTGCAAAAGAGCAGGATAGTGTAACAGATTGGACAGCTCTTTCAAAGAACTGGTATAGGTACAATGGACTGGTTGGATTCCTTCTGTGCTATATTATTCTAAATTTAATGACCTTACCAAAGCAGGCATGGTAAAAGAAGCACACCTACCTTTCAGGAATGCAATTTATCAAGCACAACTGCCACTTATAATGACCTGTTAAAGTTCTTTAACAGATGATTATTAATGCCCTCATGTCATGACCTTCATTTGACTGTGTCTCTTCACTCACATTCTACATGACTTACCTTACCAAAGTTTTACATGGAATGTGCTTTTTGTATGCATCTTCATTGCATCCATTCTGGGCTGCTTGAGTTTTCAGCCATGTTGCATTAGATAAGGGTAATTGTTATTTTGCATGTCTTTTCAAGAAGACGACAGACCATAACATCATAAAAAGAAAGAACTTGCATTCCTAGACCAATTCCTTTTAGGACCTTAAGAGATCTCAAAGTGCTTCACCGACAACTAAATACTTTTTGAAGTGTAATCATTGTTGAATTTAGGATCATGGCAGTCAATTTGTGCACAGCAAGCATCCAAAACCAGCATTGTGATAATGGCCAGGTAATCTTTTTTAATAGTGATAATTGAAGGATGAATATTGGTCAGGACATTGAGGAGAACTCCCCTTCTCTTCTTCAAAATCGGCCAAGAGATCTTTTATGTCCACCTGAAAGGGCTGATTCATCCAAAAGATAGTGCCTCTGACAATGCAGCACTCCTTCAATACTGCACTGCGGGAGAGTTGTAACAGTTAGTGGTCTATCTGAGGCTGACCCCAATGAGAAAATGGTGTCAATATGGGGAACAAAGTTTATGTCAACAGTTGGCATATGAAGAGTATTTACTTCATTTCCTTATCTTCATTGCGTTCTTCACTGTCAGTTAATTACGAAACCCTCATGTCAATCCTTCTCCTGTAAACCATATGTGAACTCTGCTCATTGGGAAACTGGAATCTATTATTAAGGAAGCGTTAGCAATGCACTTTGAGAAGCATAGAATGATTAGAACAAGTCAACATGGTTTTACTAAAGGGAAATTCTATTCAACAAATTTATTGGAGCTTTTTGAGGATGTAGGTAGTGAGGTAAATAAAATGGAACCAGTAGATGTAGTATACCTGGATTTCCAAAAGGCTTTTGATGAGGTACCACATGAAAGGTTATTAGGAATGATAAGTGCATATAGAGTTGGAAGTAATATCTTAGCATGGATAGAGGATTGGTTAACAGATAGGAAGCAGAAAGTGGGCAAAAATGGGATTTTTTCAAGATGGCAGCTAGTAACTAGTGGAGTAACACAAGGATCAGTGCTAGGGCCTCAGCTTTTGACAATCAACATTAAAGATTTAGATGAAGAGACAGAGGGTAATGTATCAAATTTTACTGATGATACAAAGTCAAGTGGAAGCTTTGGGAAGGACACAGAGAGGCTGCAAAGTGGACAACAAGATGGCAGATGGACTGTAATGTACGGAAATGTGAAGTTATTCACTTTGGTTGAAAGAATCAAAAAAGCTGAATATTTTTTAAAAGGTGAGAAACTTCTAAGTCTGAATGTTCAAAGAAACTTCAGTGTGCTCGTACAAGGAACACAAAAAGTTAACATACAGGTACAGCTAGCAATCAGGAAGAAGTGGGGAGTTAGTCGTAGATAATAAGGAAATGGCAGATAAAATGAACAAATAATTTGCTTCTGTCTTCACTACAGAGGAAGCAAAGAACATCCCAGTATTAGCTGTAAATCAAGAGGTGGAAGGGAGAGAGGAACTTGGTGAAATTACTATCACTAAGGAAGTGGTGCTGAGCAAATTGATGGAGCTGTGGGCTGACAAGTCTCTGGATCCTGAAGGACTTTATCCTGGGTTCTTAAAAGAGGTGGCTAATGAGGTAGTAGATACATTGGTGATATTTTCCAAAATTCACTAGATTCTGGAAAGCTTCCATCAGACTGGAAAGTAGCAAATATAACCCCTCTATTCAAGAAGGGATGGAGGCAGGAAACAGTAACTTATAAAAAATATTGGCAGGTAAAATAAAGGAAAATCCAAAGTTATTTTACAAGTACATTAAGAGTAAGAGGGTAACTAGGGAAAGAGTAGGGCCCATTAAGGAGCATAGTGGTAATTTGTGTGTAGAGCCGGAAGCCATAGGTAGGGTTCTAAATGAAGACTTTATGTCCGTGTTCACAAGTGAGAGGGATGACATGGGTATGGAAATCAGGCAGAAGAACTGTGATGTAATTAAAGAAATTAGCATAGAAAGGGAGGAGGTCCTAAGTGGTCTGGCAGGCTTAAAAGATAAGGCTCCAGGCTCGGATAAAATGTATCCCAGGCTGTTGAGTGAGGCAAGGGAGGAGATAGCAGGGAGGGATGCTGGTAATAATTTTCAATACTCCTCTGGCCACAGGAGAGATACCAGAGGACTGGAGGACAGCCAATGTGGTACCATTATTCAAGAAGGGAGGAAGGGATAAACCAGGGAACTACAGGCCAGTCAGTCTAACCTCAGTGGTGGGAAAACTATTGGAAGCAATTCTGAGGGACAGAATTAATTTACACTTGGAGAGGCAGGGATTAATCAAGGACAGTCAGCATGGTTTTGTTAAGGGGAGGTCATGTCTGACCAGTTTGACTGAATTTTTTGAAGAGGTGACCAGGTGTGTAGATGAGGGCAATGCATTTGACATAGTCTCCTTGGACTTCAGCAAGGCTTTTGATAAGGTCCTGCATGGGAGACTGATAACGAAGGTAAGAGCCCATGGGATCCAAGGCAATTTGACAAATTAGATCCAGAATTGGCTGAGTGGCAGGAAGCAGAGGGTGATGGTCGAGGGGTGTTTTTGTGACTGGATGCCTGTGTCCAGGGATCGGTGCTGGTCCCTTGCTGTTTGTGGTATATATAAATGTTTTAAACTTGAATGTAGAAGGGTTGATCAGTAAGTCCGCAGATGACATGACAATTGGTGGGGTGGTAAATAGTGAGGAGGATAGCCTTCGATTATAGGAGGATATAGACGGGCTGGTCAGATAGGCTTATTAGTGGCAAATGGAATTTAATCTGAATACATGTGAGGTGATGCACTTGGGCAGGACAAACAAGGCATGGGAATACATGATGAATGGTAGGACCCTGGGAAGTATTGAGGATCAGTGGGACTTTGGTGTGCATGTCCACCAGTCCCTTCAGGTAGTGGGACAGGTAGATAAGGCTGTTAAGAAGGCATATGGGATACTTGCCTTTATTAGCCGAGGCATAGTATATAAGAGCAGGAAGTTATGCTGGAACTGTATAAAATGCTGATTAGGCCACAGCTAGAGTATTGCGTGAAGTTCTGGAATCCACATTATAGGAAGGATTTGATTGCACTAGAGAGATTGCAGAGGAGATTTACCGGGATGTTGCCTAGCCTGGAGAGTTTTAGTTATGAGGGGAGATTGGATAGACTGGAGTTTTCTCTGGAGCAGTGGAGATTGAGGGGGGACATGATTGAGGTGTATAAAATTATGAGGGGCATAGATAGGGTAGACAGGAAGGAACTTTTCACCTTGGTGGAGGGATCACTAAGCAGGGGGCATAGATTTAAGGTAAGGGGCAGGAGGTTTAGAGGGGATGTGAGGAAGAATTTTTTCACCCAGAGGGTTGTGGGAATTTGGAACTCACTGCCTGAAAGGGTGGTAGAGGCAGAAACCCTCGTAACATTTAAGAAGTATTTGAATGTGCACTTGTGATGCCATGGTGTACAAGGCTCTGGGTCTAGTGCTGGAAAATATTTAGGTACTTGTTTGACCAGCGCAGGCTCAATGGGTTGAAGGGCCTTTTTCTGTGCTGTAGACCTCTATGCCTCTATGACTATATGCCAGTTAGCCTGATGTCTGTCATGGGGAAGGTGCTAGAATTGGTCATTAAGGAGCTTATAGACGGGCACTTAGAAAAGCTCAAGGTAATGGGAAGTTTCAGCATGATCTTGTGAAAGGGAAGTCACATTTAACCAATTTATTGGAGTTCTTTGAAGGACCAACTTGCCCCGTAGATAAAGGGGAGCCAGTACTGTATTTGGAGTTCTAGAAGGCATTTGATAAGTTGCCACATCAAAGGTAATTGTGGAAAATAAAAGCTGATGGTGTAGGCGATAACATTTTAGCATGGATAGAAGATTGGCTGGCTGGCAGAAAACAGGGAGTCATAAATGGGTCATATTCTGATTGGCAGGATGTAACGAGTAGAGTTCCTGCAGGGGCCTATCCTGGGGCTTCAACTTTTTAAGATTTATATCAATGATCTAGATGAGGGGAGCGAAGGCATGGTACCTAAATTTGCAGAAGACACAAAGATAGGCAGGAAAATATGTTGTGAAGAGAACATAAGGAGGTTGCAGACAGATATAGATAGGTTGAATGAGTGGGCAAAAATCTGGCAGATGGAGTATAATGTGGGAAAATGTGAAGTTGTTCACTTTGGCAGAAAGAATAAAAAGCAGTGTGTTATGTAAATGGAGAACGACTGCAGAATTCTGAGGTGCAGAGGGATCTCATATATGAGTCACAAAAAGTTAGTGTGCAGCTCCAGCTAGTAATCAAGAAGGGTAATGGAATGCTACCCTTAATTACGAGAGAGGTTGAACATAAAAGTAAGGATGTTATGCTTCAGTTATACAGGGCATTGTGAGACCATACCTAGAATGCTTATAGCACAGAAGATGGCCATTTGGCCTGTTATCTTTGTGCTGGATCTCTTGCAAGAATAACTCATCTACTCCCACTCCCCTAACATTTCCCCTGAGCCCTGAAAACCTTTCCTCTTTAGATAATTATCAATTCTCTTGTGAAGGCTTCAATTGAATCTGCCTCCACCACAGTCTCAAGCAATGCATTCTAATCCTAAAAAAAAATTGCATGCTATGCTAAACAATGCAGTGCAGATGGCAACTGAGAAGGAAGAATCCACTAACAGGTTATGCAGGGCACTTGAGGTGCTTTGAAACTCTCACTCTTCAGTAAACCTTGGACCATATGGTATAGCTTGTTAAGTTGACTCAGTTATTGCCTGTACAAGGTGGTCTGCGTATAATCTCTAGTACTGCAGAATTCCATAACTCCTAAAGTAGGGGAAACCATCTTGTAGGTGATATTTGTTCAATATAGGAACATAAGAAAGTAAGGGCCTAGAAATGTTTGGCGATTGCAGCAGATATTGTCCTGCAAGGACCAAGGCCCAGATTTTCACCATGAAAGAGAGGCCCTATGTTGCGGTGAAAATCCCAGAAATGGCTGAAATTTCTAAGTTCTGCCCCCAAGCCCAGCATTTCCCAGCTTTGCGGGGATGGGTCTGGAGTCGGGCTGGGGTTCATGCATGTGCAATTCATGGAGGCAGCTGGCTAGTTAAATCATCAGCTTCCTCCACTGAAGTGGTATTTTGGCAGAAGAGGACTTTGGAATCTGGAGTATGCAAATTAGAGCTGGTAAGAGGGGGTCTGAACTTGGTGGATTCATTTGGATAGCCAGGGGTACCCCTTTGGAGAGGCAAGACACCCTTTGGGAGAGGTAAGGCACCCTTTAGGATTGTTAAAAGTGAACATGATTATGCATTTTTTGTGCACAAACTCATCGGAACTGTCAAGTTGTAAAAGAGCTGTCCAGGATATATTCAGCTGCCCAGGAGATGTCTAGCTGTCTAGCTGTGAAGGAAATGTTAGGGAGCCATGTAACTGCCAAACCTGTTAAAACCAACCAGGAAGTGTCTTATCTGCCAGGTCTGCCAAATCGATCCAAGAAGTGTCAAAGCTGTCAAGGAACTGTCCAAGGATGCTAAGTGAGTTGGCATGGAGCGAGTAAGGCCAAAGGGTGTTGGGGGCATGGGTTGGTTGGCACAAAGTTGGCATAGTGGATATGGGGCAATGGAGCAATGGGGTGGGTGGAGGTGCATTAACTTAGCATAGGGATGTGACAGGCCATGGGGAGTGGGTAAAGGGTAATAAGTTGGCATAGGGGTGTGGGGACCATGGGGATGGGCAGGGCATAAATTGGCATAGGTTGGCATGGGTGGACATAGTGGAGGTGTATGGAGCGGGTGGAGGGTACTGAGGAGTGAGGTCTGGAGGATTGTTTTTTTGTTTCATTATTATTATTTATTTATTTAAAAACAGTGCCAGGGCACCGAGGCAGGCCTTGTACCCAGCCCACCTCCACAACCGGCAGCCTGCAGATTCGTTCCAGGGTCACCCACCCCAACTTCTGTTTCAACCGCCCTGAATGAAAATCCCACCAGCAGGTGGCTGTTTTTAAAGGATGGGTTTGCTGTGCCAGAAAATCACCCAACTGTGCACCCCCAAACCTAGAGACGCAAATCTGGCCCAAGTTCAAATATTCAAATGCAGGAAATCTAAAAGTAGGAAAAAAGAAAATGCTGAAAATATATGACAGCTCTCTCAGCATCTGAAAAAAATAACTGGTTAATATTTCAGATGTAAACTCTACATTTGAATTGAAAACTCGAAGACAAGAATGCTCATTTATAGAATAAAACAAAATGGTTGGGGGCTTTGAGGGTAACAGATAAAAGTGAAGTCAAGAATCTTGACTCCTGTCACGGAGAGACAGCTAATGAGTGAAATTGGAAGTGAACAGACTTTTAAAAAATTGGATGACAGTGAAAACTGTTGGATGATAGACTAAGATCATCTTAGAAAGACAGTGAAAAGACATTAACAACACGAGGATGAGAAAATAGCTAAGTGAATAGACTTGGGAAACAAACATAGGCCCAGATTTCTGGCCCAAGTTGGACAGTAGAAGTTGTGAAATTTCCCAGCTTACCACGGCCGCCTCAGGAGAAACTCACCTGAATGACTAGATCTTCGCTCTGAGGATGGGGGTTGGGGGGGAGGGGGGTGCGGTGGGGGGCTGGTGGGGGACATATGGAGGAGATGGGGGGTGGTGTGAGATGGAGTGTAGCCCATTGGCCCCAGATGCAGATCAGGGGTGGCCGAGTACTGAAGCAGGCTGGTTAAAAGTCCCGCTTCAGTTCTTTGGGACTTTATCCCAGTTGTTTTGTTAAATATTAAGCCCTTTAACTCTCATCCCTTTCACACATCTCCCAACCCACTCCCCATGCCCTTTCCATTTTAACTCATGCCAATCTATGCCCCCACCCACACCCCAAGGCTCCTCATACCCCGCATGCCAACTTAATGCCCTTAACCAACATGTCCCCTTACAACCCCATGCCAATTTAATTCCAACTCATGCCAACTCATGACAACCCAACCACTATCCTTTGTCCTTACACCCTCCATGCGAACTCACCCAGTATCCACCATGGGAAGACCTCAGGAGCCAAATGAGATGTAATAAAGTCCTAAATATCTATTATAGCTTTCACAATATTAAATAAACTCTCATTCATCAAATCCCATTCAAAACATTTACATCCCCTCAAATACTTAACCCCTTATAAAAACAGACTTGTATTCATAACCCCACATCAAAGACACCTAATGCTTTAATAACCTGTTTGAGTTGTCAATCAAAATGTGAACTTGGGATCCCCTGCTGAGATAATAATAGGTTGTTGAAAGCCACAAATCATTAATAATGAAATAATGATAACCCTTGGGGAAATTACAGCAAACTGCTATTCTAACTGTTAGACCAGTTGTTGTCAACTCTCACTGACATAGGCAGCCTATTTTTAAAAAAAGTTTATAAGGGGCTGAGCATTTAAATAACTTCACATCTTGATTTTCTCAATGACACAGGCAAGCTGTTTCTTTTAATTTTTAAAGGGTTGGGGATTTAAACAACTTCACAGCTTGATAGTTCTACAGAACAAATCGACCCTTCTAAATCATTTCTGACTATTCTAGAGATTCATTACTCCAAAACTGCAGTTTAAGGCCATTTCTACAGTGAAAATGGTATCTGTTTGCACTCAGCACAGAGTTTGGGTTTCCTTCATGGGCGATTCATGCCCTGCCCTATCCCCTACCTATGAAAATGGGTTCTGTCAGAAATGTTGACCCGGGTCTTGCCCGCTATTTTTAAAGGTCCTCAGAACTGTGGAGACTCCGTGAAACCTGGGCTATACCTATAAAAATGCAGTAAAATTAAATGAAAGGGAGGGGAGAAACAGGCAGGAAATGGGAAAGCAAAGTCTGAAATTGCTAAAATGGAAGTTCAGACCAGATGGCTGCAGAAGACAAAGCAGCCGATCTAAACATTTACCCCTCCACCACTAATGCACAGTGGCAGCAGTATGTACCGTATACAAGGTGTACTGCAGCAACTTGTCAAGCCTCCTTTAACACCACCTTTCAAATCCATGATCTCTACCGCCTAGAAGGATAGCAGATTCATGGGGATACCACCTCTTCCAAACCACACACTCTCCTGACTTGGAAATATATCGCCATTCCTTGACTGTTGTTGGATCAAAATCCTGGAACTCCCTCCCTAACAGCACTATGGATGTACCTACACTAGATGGACTGCATTAGCTCACCACCACCATCTCAAAGGATTTAGGGATGGGCAACAAATGCTGACCTTGCCATCAAAACTCACATTCCACAAGAATTAAAAATAAACAAATGCCCAGGAAAAATGAGGGTACATTTACAAATCCCACTCTCCCAGTGAGGGGACATGCTTGAATGGTGTGTGATTTTTTTTTATTTGTGGGATGTGGGCATCACTGCTGGGCCAACGTTTATTGCCCTTGTTCAGAGGACAGTTAAGAGTGAACCACATTGCTATGGGTCTGGAGTCACATGTAGGCCAGACAAGGTAAGGACAGCAGATTTCCTTTGTGAACCAGATTTTTTTTTTACAACAATCAGCAATGGTTTCATGGTCATTATCAGACCTTTAATTCCAGATTTTTACTGAATTTAAACTTTGGATTTGAACCTGGGTTCCCAGGGCATTATGCTGGGTCTCTGGAATACCAGTCCAGTGATAATACCAATACAACACTGCCTCCCCAAAGGAGGAATAGAAGGATTGGTGCTGTAGTGTTGAATCCATTATTCTGATGCATACGGCATCCAATCTGCATCTTCACATTGTACAGGATACTGTTCTAATAACAGCAAAGATAGTATCTTAGATTGGAGTAAGTACACATAAATTACCTTCTCCCTTGGGAGTTATGTTAAGACTCCTGCACAATGGTGCAGATAGAGGTGAATGAACAGGTGATGCATCGGCTGCAGTTGTCATAGGAAAATGTCAGGGAATTGCAGGCAAATGTCAGGTGATGGAAGAATGAATTAGGATCTCCCTGAGGGAATAGTCCCTACACAAAGCAGAAAGAATGGGAAGAATATTCACCATCTACACAAGCCCATTATTTAACCTGTCTATTGATACAAATTCCCTATTCCCTGCCTTCTCCTCTCCTCTTCCTTTCCCTTTCCTTTCTTCCTCTCCAATCCTTTCTTAATCACAGGAATAATTACGTATTTGATCATTGCAATTGTACATTTAACCTATAATCTTTAATCACACAACCATCAAACACTTACCCAGCCTGTTTGAAGCAGTTAAAATAAATTGCAACGTAAGCTTTGGACATGCTGAGCTTATTCTCGGATTTCGGATTTGTCTTACACATCTTGTTAGCCAACAAGACAACAAAAATTCATAATTTACTTACCTAATGATCTACAGTGAACAAATTGGGGACTTCCAAGCTGCTTATATGAACAGAAAAGCTTTTGTTAATGAAAGACTTCTCAATTTTAATGAGCAACATTACAGAGCTGCAGACCACATGCTGAGAAACTGTCTGTACCTAGTCATGTGATGCTGGAGCAGCTGCAATGTGAATTTCTACTCTATTAGGTATTCATATCAAAAGATTGTGAGTACTGAAGAAGCCAAAGGCAACTAAGGGCTGATACAGCATTTGGCCCCCAAAAAATGGGCTGTGCTCACAGTGCTTATGACACACTTGTGCCGGTCGCTCTGTGACAGAACACTGGTTGATTTTTTACGACTGTCATTTAGACAATTTAGTTACATTCCCTGTGTGTGTTCCATGTGAGAAGGGAACGCTAACCTCCAGGATCGGGGAGGCAGTGTGGGGAAAAGAAGGGTGCTGCCACATGTAGACTGAAGTGTAGCTTGGTTTTCCCAGAGACTGGTTATTGGAGTTGAAGATGATGGGACCTTTGTTACTCTGAAAAGATAGTATGGACTTCCTCCTAACACAGCTGTGGTTCTTGTGCTCGTGGTGCTCTCACAATGGTGGTAGAAAAAAAAAATCTAGACTATTACTATGCGACATGAAGCGAATCTTGCAGTTAATGGTGTTCCAATGTAATTGTTGTGGGCTGCTTTGTCTTGGATGGTTTCAAGCTTCCTTAGTGTTGTAGGAGCTGTACTCATCCAGGCAAGTGAGTATTCCATCATACTCCTGACCTGTGCCTTGTAGCTAGCAGCAGCTGTTGGAGAGTCAGGAGGTGAGTTACTTGCCACAGAATTCCCAACTTCCCACCTGCTCTTGGAGCCAGAGAATTAATATAGTTGGTTCAGTTAAGTTTCTAAGCAATGGTAATACCCCAGATATTGATACTGAGGAATTCAACGATGGTCATGCCATTAAATTAATAATGCTCAAAATAAAAGTGGAAACTTTAATCACGTGTGGCTTCCTTTAGGCTCATATGTCAAGGGATGATGGTTAGATTCTCTCTTGTTAGAGATGGTCATTGCCTGACACTTGTGAAATTGGAATGTTACTTGTTCAGGTCTTGCTGCATGTGCATTCCAACTGCTTTGTTATATGAGGAGTTGCAAATGACACTGAACAATGTGCAATCATCAGTGAACTTCTGAATTTATGATGGAAGGAACGTCATTGATGAAGCAGCTGAAGATGGTTGGGTCTAAGACACTACCCTGAGGAACACCTGTAGTAATGTCCTGGGGTTGAGATGATTGGTCTCCAACAACCATTACCATCTTCCTTTGTGCTAGGTATGACTCCAACCAGTGGAGAGCTTTCCACCAATTCCCATTTACTTCAAATTTGCCATACTCGGCTAAATGCCACATTGATGTCAAGGGCAGTCACTCTCACCCCGAAATTGAATTCCTTTGTCTATGTTTGGATCAAAGCTGTTTGAGGTCTGGAGTCAAGTAGCCCTGGTGGAACCCAAATTGAGCTTTGATGAGCAGGATTTTGCTGAGTAACTGCTGCTTGATAATCCTGTTGATGGAACCATCCATCACTTTGAAGACTGAGAATAAGGGGGTGGTAATTGGCCAGACTGGATTTGTCCTGCTTCATGTGGCCAGGATATACATGGGGAATTTGCCACACTATTTGGTAGATGTCGGTGTTGCAGTTGTACTGAAACACCTTTGCTAGCGATGCAGCTAGTTCTGGAGCATAAGTCCAGTTAAGTTTCTAGTCAATGGTAACCCCCAGAAAGTTGATGCGGAGCCATTGAATATCAAGGGGACATGGTTAGACTCTCTCTTATTGAGGCAGTACTAGTACTTATATGACACAAATATTACTTGTCAACATTTGAAATAAATTAAAAGATTTTACGATGTCTTAGTTGACTACTGCTGCTGGGATGTTACCAGAAATCATAGCCTTTGCTATATCTGGTGCATGCAGCCATTTCTTGCTATCATTTGGAATTAATTTAATTGGCTGAAGAAGAAGGTGAGATGGATTATCCACTTAGTACTTCTAGCTGAAGGCTGTTGCAAATGATTCAACTGTCTTTGTGCTGATGTTTTGGGCTCCCCATCACTGAGGATGAGGTTGCATGTGAAGCCTTTTCCTCCAGTTAGTTGTTTAATTGTTCATTACTATTCAGGACTGAATGTAGCAGAACTGCAGAGCTTTGATCTGATCCGTTGGTTGTGGGATCGCTTAGCTATGTCTAATTCATGCTGCCTCTTCTGTTTGGCATGCAAATAGTCCTGTGCTGCAGCTTCGCCAGGCTGGCTTCTCATTTTAGCTGCCATGGTGCAGCTCCTGCCATGCACTCCTGCACTTGTCATTAAACCAGGATTGATTCCCTGGCTTGATGACAACAGAAGAGTAAAGAATATGCCAGCTCATAAGGTTACAGATTGTGATTAAGTATAGTTCTGCTGTTGCTGGCCTGCAATGTCTCATGAATGCTCAGTTTTGAGCTGCTAGATCTGTTCTGTATCTATCCCATTTAGCACAATGGTAGCACCACACAACATGACAGAGTGTGTCCTCAGTGTGAAGATGGGACTTCATTAATGTTGAGGATTCAACATCTAATGTCCTATTAAATGCTTCGAGTGAAGCTGCCTCCATCACACTTCCAGGCAGCGCACTCCAGACCAGAACTACTCATTGTGTGAACATGTTTTTCTCACATCACACTTGCTTCTTTTGCAAGTCACTTTAAATCTGTGTCCTCTCATTCTTGACCCTTTTACAAGTGGGAACAGCTTCTCCCTATCTACTCTGTCCAGCCCCTCATGATTTTGAACATGTCTATCAAATATCTTTAAGGAGACCAGTCCCAACCTCTCCAATCTATCCTCATAGCTGAAGTTTCTCATCCCTAAAAGCATTCATGTAAACCTCTTCTACACTCTCTCCAATGCATTCACATCCTTCCAATAATATGGTGCCCAGAACTGTACACAATATTCCAGCTGTGGTCTAACCAGTGTCTTATATACATTCAGCATAACCTCCTTGATTTTGTACTCTATGCTCCTATTAATAAAGCCCAGGATACTATATGCTTTATTAACTGCTTTCTCCACCTGACCTGCCACCTTCAATGATCTGCGCATATACACCCAAGTCTTTCTACTCCTGCACCCCCTTCAAAATTTCACCCCTTATTTTATATTGTCTGTCCATGTTCTTCCTACGAAAATGCATCACCTCACACATCTCCACATTAAATTTTGTCTGCCACCTCTCTGCCCACTCCACTAACTTGTCTTTGTTCTCTTGAAATTCCACACCATCCTCCTTGCAGTTCACAACACTCCCAAGCTTCGTATCATCTGCAAACTTTGAAATTGTCCCCTGCACACCAAGATCTAGATCACTAACATACATCAGGAAAAGCAAAGGTCCCAATGTTGACCCCTGGGGAACATCACTACAAACCTTCCTCCAGCCCGAAAAATATCCATTGACCATTACTCTCTTCTTTCTATTTTTCAGCCACTTTTGTATCCACATTGCTGCTGTCCCTTTTATTCCATGAGCAATAACTTTCCTCACAAATCTGTTGTGTGGCACTGTGTCAAATACCTTTTGAAAGTGCATGTACACCACATCAACAGCATTACCCTCAATGACAATTTCTGTTGCCCCTTCAAAAAACTCCAGCAAGTTAGTTAAACCTGGGTTTGAATCCCACCACGGCAGATGGTGAAATTTGAATTCAATAAAAATCTGGAATTAAAAGTCTGATGATGACAAAACCATTGCCAATTGTCGTAAAAATCCATCTGGTTCACCAATTTCCTTTAGAGAAGGAAATCTGCCACCCTTACCTGGTCTGGCCTACATGTGACTCCAGACCCACAGCAATGTGGTTGACTCTTAAATGCCCTCTGAACAAGGGCAATGAAGGTTGGGCAATAAATGCTGGCCTAGCCAGCGATGCCCACATCCTCATGTTAGTGAGGAGAACTTTGGAGGCTCAATTGGGCAAAATGTGCCTTTGTGATTTCCGGTGCATCTGGTTCATCTGCTTTTAATCTTATTCAATTTTTCTCTAGTGGTTTAATACAACTGGGTGGCTTGCTAGGTCATTTCAGAGGGCAGTTAAAAGCCAACCACCTTGCTGTGGATCCGAAGTTACATATAGGGCAGACTTAGTAGGAATGGCAGATTTTCTTCCCTGAAGGACATTAGTGAATCAGATGTTATAACATTTCAGGAGTTTCGTGGTCATATAACTAAGAATAGCCTTTTATTCCACATTTATTAATTGAATTTAAAATCCTTCAACAGTCTTTGTGGTTTTGGAAGTCATATCTCCAGAGCATTAATTCGGGCCAAGTAACATTACTACTATGCAACCATTCCCTGCCCTCTGATGCAAGTGGCTGTTAAGCCTTATTAGTGCACAGAGAAGTAGCCTTTGGTTTAATGGTGGCATCTCTGGCTCTGATTCAAAAGGTGTGGGGTTTAAATCCTGCACAGATAGTATTGAAAACCAGATATGAGAGCTTTAGTTTTAATTTCTGTGTTGTTGCAAAATGAGATACTCATGGTGTGTGTACCCTAATCCCCTCTCATGTGATGGGCTTTGGTGTCCCATTAAACTCTCCTGTTATATAGAACTGACCACTCTGTCAGCTAGTACGAAGATAGCTATGGTCACGGTAGGAGCCTTCATTCCACATGTTAATCAGCCTGTGTATCCCTTCACTACTTCAAACTATTCTCCAAGGGATCGAAGAGCCTATGAAAACAACAGCTGTTTTGCCACCACCTGCTTTCTGAAGAAGTGCCACTGGTCTTGGTTTTTTGGCACATAAAAATCCATCTCGCGGTATTTTCCAAGTTATGTCTTCGTGTACCTGCTCAATGTGTCAGAAGAGACAATGAAGCAGATTTTCATCTTCACTGTTTGGACAGCAATCTGGCAGAGTGGGTTGTCCGCCCATTGTGAAATCAATGGATTGAAAATCAAGTGGGTTCTGCAACAGTAGGGCAATCCATTCAGTGACAAAAACAGAATTACCTGGAAAAACTCAGCAGGTCTGGCAGCATCGGCGGAGAAGAAAAGAGTTGACGTTTCGATTCCTCATGACCCTTCAACAGAACTGATGTGAGATTGCTGCCCAGGCAGTAAAGATGGAAATCTATCCCAATGTTTCATGGAATTGGGAGTGTTGCTCATCTCCAAAGATTCCTGCACAAATTAGTTTAGAAAAATGATTGTTGTGGAATAATTCCCACCTTTATAAGCTTTTTCAAGCTACAAAAAGGAAACAAAATAAATTAATTATATGTTCTGTGCAATGCAGTCATCATACGTTCAATTAAATAAATATGATGAATATGTGTCAGTGGATATGCAATGAGTTTATTGTCCTGGATGTATAATCAGTCTTGTCTACTTCATCAGCATTAATCTATTCAATAAACTAAGCAAAACACTTCCTGGAAGTTAGGGACTGATATATTGGCTTCTAAAGTTTTCCCTTTGTATACTCAGCAAAATGACTTCTCACTGCAATGCTCCAGGGCAAAGTGAAGTAAAGGCCAAACTCATCCAATTCCCAAGATATTTCAACAGCATTCTAAAATATAAATAAAAGTTGCCCATTAATTAAAATTCCAGAGCTCAGGATAATAGATAGCCTTATCTGATGTTCAAACTTAATTATTCCTTTCAGTAGGCAGATTTCATTGTCTCAGCCAAGTTGCCAGTGGGGGAACTTCATGAATTGAGAGGAGAAAAAGATTTACGTGGAGATTTGTCTTTACTTTGCTAAGTGATTGCTGCCCCCTATCAAATAATTAAGAACTGTCAAATAATAAACAGATGGTCAGGTTTATCTGAATTTACGAGTACCAGCTTAATTTGGATTTTTTCATTGGTTTGATTACCAAACTGAATACGTAGGCCTACCTATCCAACCTTTTGCTAGATCAACACAAATATGCTTGCAGGTTAAAAGGAAAAAATGTAGATATTGACAACATCTAAAACTACAGCAAATAATATTGATTATTTTTATGTGAATCATGCTCTAAGCCTCAATCATTATATCATAAAATAATATTCTTCCCTACTGCATGATCTTTATCTCACAGTCACAAACTGAATTATTTCCTGAGAATTCAAAATCATTTTAAACAATAAATAACGTAACATTCCACAAGGAAAGATTTGCATGGAAATTTTCTTGCTAACACTCATAATTTGTTACGTTATCATAAACCTGTCAACATGGCTTCCCCAAATATCAATTATCATTGAAATTTGTTTGAAACATGATTTACTTCACCACTCACACATTACAAAGGACCCGTGTCATTGAGTGTGGAATGGGAGTGTGCCTGCATTCTGCAGTGACTTCAAATAGTATTTCCAATATATGGCTGCTTGCTACAATTTGGCTGAGTATCATTTCATGCCTTATGCTGAATATTGTGAAGTTTTATTGTAAGGATATACCAGTCATCAACTTTTATGGGCTGCCACATAGGATTTTTTTTAGCCTTTCCTCATGTAAAGATGTCCAGTATTGCAAAACCTTCCCTCTCTTTAGTTTCATTCCTATGATTTAAACCAGCCCGTCTGAACTTGCAAAAACACATAAAACAGAACACACAGTATTACTGAGAGTCCCCAGGTGGCTATGCAAAAGATAAAATCCTCTTTTGTGAAATACATTCTTGCCTAAAAACTTGATTCCCCAACCCGCCCCCGCCCCCCATAACTTGAGTCCTTGCCAGGCCTGGACTCCACTGGCATACGCCTTTATGAAGGCTGTTACATCTTCAACAACTCAACACATAAACTCCACTGATAGATTGAGTCCTCATTCAGCACAAGGAGTGGGAACTGCTGGCTTAGGGAGACCCCACCTCCGGGACCACCCTTGGCCATTGTTTGCCTTATATGAAATGAAAATGGGTTCTGCCCTTTACAAATCAATCAGGAAACATCTGGAAATGAGAAAGATTATCAATCTGCTGCTGAAATTGTGACAAAACATGAATAGAAATCCTGGAATCCAATAATGAAAAATGAATTTAATTTATTCAGTGGCCTTGAGACAGTGCCATTTTACATCAGCCTTTATTCAGGATTGTTTTTCAGTTGTACATGTTTTTTGGGTGCTGTTCATCAGTTGTCCTGAGTTTTATAGGTGCGCATGTATGATCCAGCATTATCCTTTGCTTACAGTTGCTGTTAGGAACTGGAGGCAGCAAGAATGCTGTAGTTGGTGGTACAACTTCAGGAGTGATGAAATGCAGAGAAAGTAGCAAAAAAAATACATAAGCTCTCATACACAAAGTTCAGTTAATCAAGCCAAAAACAGTAGTCAAAATTTAAATCTCATTCAAATTGGTCCTAAATATTAGACTTCTGGATTGAATGTTTTGACTAGCCTCCAGTTCCCAATCTGTGCAGGAGTTCAGCAAATAAGAAGCTGTGCTACAAAAAATATTTGGTAAATTCACCTTAAGTTCAACCCTACCCTTCAAAAGGATGTTATAATGAGGCCAGCCTCTCTGTGGAATCAGAAGTTAAATGCGAGTGAGCTGAGGCATAGCTTCCTAGTTCCATGGACCCTGTGTGCGACTAATCAGAGGTTGATCACCAAGTACAACATTGAGGAATTGGTCCTGTGGATTCTGGAAAGCAGTCACAAAGTATTAAGTTATAAAGTGAAAATAGAAAGGGTTAGAATTCTCCATGATAGAATATGAAAGGAGACTGTGGATTCTGTAGTGACTGATCCTGAAAATTCATGGTCCCTCCGTTGCATACATTGCGCCTGTTTCAGCTAAACAAAATAAGTGACAGCCATTCACTGGTTCATTCCCCAGGGCAATGTCTTGACCAATCAAAGTCAAGCTGCGTTGTTTGAATTTCAAACAATGCTTGGCAATTAACTGTCAGTCACAATCAACTGGTGCATTCTCCATGACAACACCTCTATCAATCAGAATCCACTTGCCAACCAATCAGCACTCTCTTCTCATATAAGAGAAATATGTTGTTTCCCCTGACGTTGGTATTTCCTTGTGAATTGTCTTGACGAATGCCAGACGACAATTTTCGACAAAAAATGTCTCTTTTTTTCAGCAGTACTCAGGTTCTGTACTACAAACAACTATTACAAACATTAGATGTGGATCCATGATCGGGCAGTATTTGCTGAACAATCTTGAGCATGCTAAGAATTACACTAACAACCAATTTAAGATTATAAGTGGTGCTTGCAATGCAGCTCACTTATGCTTGCTAGAAGCTACATACTTGCATATGCAATGAACTGTCTTGTGCAGGAAAAAGAAATATGATCAGATATTGCACCTTTTTGAATAAACAAATCACGGGGGACAATAGTTCCCTGGTGCATTTGCCATGGCAATGTCTCCACCAATGAGAGCCAACTTGCCAAGCAATCAGCACCCCTTTTCTCATGCAGAACAAATTGTTGTTTCTTTTAAAATTTGGCTTTCCTGATGAGTGCAAGATGAAAAGCATCATCTCTTTTCAGCAATGCTACAGTTGTTAAGAGGTTTTTAAAAACTAGTTTTAAATCTTTCAAAACTTTTGATTGCTATTATAAGATTGCATAAACATTAGTGTAATTTAAATAAATGTGAAAGAGTACTTAAAATTAAATAAATGGTAAAGTACATTTTACAGTATAGCCTCATAAAAAAGAAACAATTTCTCATTTTTAAACAATTTTGATCACCTTTATATGTTATGAATTTGGACAGCTGCTGATAATAGGACATGCCAGTTCAAAATGCCTATACATAGGATAATGGGCTCTTAGATTCATTCTAGGGGAAAGGGTAGGGTGATCAGTGGGGGTGGCTGTTGATTGTTCTGCACGTTCGCTTTTGAAATTAGAGAAAGGCCTTTCCCATACTGCTTCCATGGTAAAGCAATTCCCACCCTGGTCCTACCCCTGTGATTAAAAGTTCTAGGCATTCTGGTATAATTCTCTGGGTAAGTTCAGGGAACCTATCCCAAGTTCTCTGACAGCAGGGTCAGTGTTGGAGGTATCCAGAGGGGTCCAGGCAGCATATCTCTCCAGAAGTTTAAAGTTCCTGCCTAAATACCATGCACGTGTGCACATTGGTACGTCCTCTGGGTCCTGATGCTCAATAGTGGCAAATGTCTAAATGTTCGCCGCCAGTCTGGTCAGATGATCTGGACAATAGATCGTAACTGATATTCCAAAATTCTCTCCCTAAGTCACACTGCCTTGTTACCTTCCTCACTGCCTTTGAAAACCTCCTAAAGGTGCATGTGCATCTTTGATTGTTCCTCCCCTGCCCTTAAAATTCCTGTTTGAAGTTCTCCCTTTTTGCCTTGTAAAGTCCTGAAAGACTTTCTTCTGTGTGAGGGGCACAACTTAAAAATAAACCATGCAAAAGTGTGACTCAGTTTTACTTAAAAAATACACCACACACTTCGTTGCAAATTTGTAACATAACAGACAGATGGACCAAGCAAACTGGCCTCGAAAACCCATTTATCATTAATTCTTGTATAAATGCCAGGACCTCTAGCACTGATAGTGACAAAGTATGCAAAGTCAGAGGGAAGTCATCTAATTTCTAGTGGCAGACCCATTTGTGTCTTTGGCTCCTGACTACATTGAAGGGCTCGAGATTTTGGGGTCTACGTTTTTGGGTGCATGAGGGATTCACCATCAGTTAACTTCCTTGATAGCTATCAACCACTTTTTACATGTTTGATTGTTAAAAGGAGGTCCTGATGACAAGTCTCTTGTTTTAAAACCTTGTTACAAAATATCAGCTCATCCGTCTTTAACAAAGGACCGCTGTCCCTTGAGGGCCCATTTTCTGGAAGATATGCTTTATGCCATCTCCCATTAAATCATCCCATTTACAAACTCCATCAGCCATCAGTGTTTGGTTGAGATACTTGTGAAGTTTGCCACAGTATCAGTAAGTCATAGAAATTCTCAGGCAAGGGGTAAATAATTATATTTATAATTATGTATATTCACAGACTCCAAGGGAAAATAAATCATATATTTGAAGGATGCACTGATTGTGCTTTTGTGACAATAATATAGATTAAATTTTCTAATTGGGCAAAATTTACCAACAGGCAAAATTTCACACATATACTTGTTAACAAAACAAGTATTTTCAAAAGCATATATGTCACCCTGAATCGCAGGCAATTTACAATTCCTGCAAAATTGAGTGTGCAGCACACACTCATATGGATCATCACACAGTTGACAGCACGTGCCAAATCTTGAAATTTAAGCAGAAATTGAAAATACTATGGATGTTGGAAATTTGAAATAAAAATAGCAAATGCTGGAAAACCTCAGCAACTCAGGCAGCATGTGTGGAGAGAAAAATTGAGCTAATGTTTCAGATCAATGACCCTCAGTCTTACAAGGCTGCAACTTACCATAAAGAGAGACGTTACAGTGGTAACACAAAACAAATTAATTATTCATAATGGCACAATGGAGGCATATGAGTAACATGGTCCTTTTAGATACTGACGAGTTGGAGGTCCAATGTGATGAAAATCTTTTCTTCTTTAATGTAAGGATCCTAAGTAATATCAGTTTTAGTCCATGTAATCCCAATTTTAATTGTGTGGGTCCACTTGACAATTAGCTTACATGTAGGATCTTTCAAAGGCTGAACTAAAGAATGGCTGGTGTGCGATATCTTATAGCAGTAGGGCTCTTGATCTGAAATTGATTTATAGTACTCCGTAAAACAAATTTTACTCTGTATCTTAACTCACTGTTATTGAGGCTGGCACCTCTTATCTGACAAGTACAAGGTTCTTGCAGCCTGTGTGGATGCAGAAAAGGTCTGCAGGGTGGATGAGCAATTGATTGCAGCACCGTGATGCAGGAAGCCATTCAAGTGGGGAGAGTGAATAGGAATGTGATAGTGATAGGGACCATTATAGTCAGGGAGATAGGTGATCACTGGAGGTGGCTGTTGGCAAGTTTGCTTTTTGTAAAAGAGAAAGGCTTTTCCCATACAGCAAGAGAGGGTGTCCCAATTTGGGGCTGAAGGCCATTCTCCAGAAAAAGCATTAATGTCAATTGAATCAGGGAAGCTATTGACTGGGTCACTCCAGTCACCCTGTTCCTTTGGATCTGGCTGTAAATGAAGAATTGTGTTAGTGTCAGGAGCTAGGTAAAAGTTCGATGTACTGCATGGGCTGTATTTTACTGCCCCCAGGGCAGTGGGCTGGCAGGCAGAAGGGGCTGTAAAACATCATGTCACAGTGCCCACCTGTCCTGGCCTCCACCTCAATTTTACCAGCAGCAGGAGAGGCATTAGGCAGAACACTCACTAATTGACTATTTGAGGCCCTTAAATGACCAATTAACGGTCACCTAAAACAGGACAGGCCCACACCAAACTCAACAGTTTTCACTGTGTGGACTGGTGGTGGACAAAGGAGAGTGTGCCTGCTTAATGGCACCCTGGGCCCATCAAAGGGCTCCCCCCAGGTCTTCCACCCATGTCAGTTCCCCTCCCTCCTGGCTTGTCTATTGCAGCACACAATTCCCCTTGCCCCACTCGCCAAGGCTGTCTAGCATGGCCCCAGGAATACCCCCAGTCTTACCTTCGGTCTTGGCTCCATGACTTCACTGCAGTACCAGCAATGGCTACCACTCCCGGTGGCATTGCTGGTACTGGAGGGCTGTTGGCCTCAGCTTTCTAAGGAGGGCTTCCTATTGCTGCGGGGAAAAAGTCCTGCCTCAAGCCTATTAATGCCCAGTTGCCAGTGCAAAACTCCAGGGGTGAGCCCATCTTCCCCAACCGAAGGTGGGCTCACCCCTGGATTTTGCACATGGAGTCCCCCCTAATGCCCCAACCCCGAACTAAAATCCAGCCTCTCACTTCCATGCATATTCCTTGTCAGACTAATCAAGCATTGCATAAGGGGTTACAACTCCACATGCTTAGCAAGGTACCATATTAAAGCATTGTACAAAGCTTATTGACATGTTCCTTCATTGCATTATACCTGCTTGATACACTTTGAAGGTGGAGGGTGGCAGGTGAGGAACAGCAAGCAGAGGCAAGAATGATCAGACCAACGTTATTAAGGGGTTTAGCAGTGGGCTTGAAAACTTTGAATGTAGAGGATGGTCCTGCTCCCACAAGAGCCTTAATCACAATGTTTCTTCTCTTTTCAATAACCCAGGTACTGTAAAGCATTACTTAATTAATGCATTATGCCTGCTTCCTGTGAAACAACCTCTGACAGACATGGTGATGTTTCCGGTGCTCAAATACTGCATGAACATTAATACAAACCTTTCTTTTCATGAAGACCATGGGGACCGGGTGATGACACCTGATGACAACATGGGTACCATCTGCAACTTTCTGCACTTGGTGCAACCGGTGCCTCCAATCCAAAAAATATACCATGAAAGGCTGACATCCCACAAATTACTATTAAGGCAGTGTCCCCACCTGCTTGAGGTGTCTGTTTCTACATGGGAGAGTGTGTCAGCATGTAATCCCGCTACATCTAAGTGGGACATTGAGTGATTTGTCACATCTGCCAATACTGTCAGTACTGCAATCCTGTGTCAACAGCTGATAGGAAAATTTGAGCTTAGGAGTGCTAAAATATTGAACTTCTAAATATTTTCTTTCTGCTTTTATACTCTGGTGTGACTGTGTCATTTAAATAAGGCCAATCAAACAGAAACATGGGAACTGCTAGATCAGAAAAGATCAGGGTCCATCTAGTTTGACTTCTTCTATCCTGCTGGTCGTATGAAGCAATGATAATAGAATTGTTGACTACTCATAGCAGTTAATTTCTGTCAATTACTCAACAACAGACCCAGAAATAACATAAGCAATGGAAATATATATCTGTAGTCAAGTATTTTTTTAGAATTCCCCAGCGTCTGCAAGAGCATATTCAGCATTTGCACCCACTGCATCAAAAAAGATGGGAGTGCAAAAATGACAAAATTAGCTCAGAATGCTGCAGAGAGTTAGGCCTTCGTATTAGCACAAAACTACATTCGCAACTTCCCTGTGTTCTTGGTGACTTGCAATCTGCCAGATGTTGCTGGTAATTTAGCAAATCTGACACAGCACTTATTGCTCCAGAAAACCATTCTGCACCTCACTGCATTCAGTTCCATGGTGTGCAGTGAAAACCTGCCTCTTGCCGCTGAAGTGATGACGATGTCCAAGAGGGTTGGGAGGCACACTAAGTTAGCAAAATACTTAAAGGAACGGCTTGCAGGTCTGGGGAAAAGTAGGGTTCATCAATGAATCGTACAGACATTGCTGGAGCCCCTGTTAAGCCATACAATTCTGCAGTGGCTGCCACCATCATTTTTGGTTCTGCTCATTGCATTTCTGGTTTTGAAGTATCATCATGTCCTGCAGAATTCAGCATAATTAATACTGCATCCCTGCTCTCATCAAATGAACTGCAGACTGTCTACATCCCTCCTACCAGACATATTATTATGAAATATGAACAGCCTAGGGAAACTCAATTAATGAATATGTAATGCAAGAGATTTTTTTCTATTTGATAAAGCTGAATTATTTAAAAAAAAACACGTTGACAGAAGAGAATTTAATCTTCATTTTTGTGGCAGCCTGTTCAGGCACAAGCAATCTAATGACATTTTCTATACATAAATGGCATCAATGTGCTGAAAGATCTGTAAACAAGTCAAAAATAATGATTATGCCTCTTTAAAATGGTCAGCATAGCTAGTCATTGTACTTACGCTCTACAAAGTAGGAACTTGGCTCAATTTTCCAAATGATCTGTCCTCGGTGTGAACCATTGACCCCACGGTTTTTGTAGTCCAGGAAATTTTCAGACAGAACCTCATCTGTGATTGAAAATAAAGCACAGAATTTACAAAGAGTTGTTATATGACTGAATACTTCAACTGCAGTGCAAGCCATGTTCAATTGGATTAAGAGAAATTTGCGAATCATGCCAGCTTCAGGTAGGGGACAAAGGAAGTGAATTTTAAAAATGAAAAACCGTAATCTAGTTGAGGGACTGAGATGACACCAAAATCCATGAGAATGAAATCTGCAGCAGCTCAGTTTGAACCCCAAGCTTAGATTACAGTTTGGAAGTCACCCTTTGATATCTTATTTCTAATACACACTAATCTGATAGCACGTGGGGTTGGGGAATTATTGGCCCAGAACTTCCAATCTCCAGTGAGGGGGTGGGGGCTTCTGGATACCTCAAAAGAAGATGCGCTAGGGGACCCCTCCTAAAACTCTCCACACAAGGACTGCACAGCAATTGCCCAGGAAGCTTACACGTCCGATGGGGAATTACCCTGCACTGGGAACCATCCCATGCTTTGAGTATATTGGGCCGTAACTTCCAACTAGCATCACAAAAGTGCTGGCCTGCAGAAATTAGAAAAAATATATACACACTCACCTGGTTTTGAAAATTACACCCACCCTTCCATTCACTAGAGCTGCCTGGGGCCTGCATTGAAAGACTCCTCGCAAACCCCAATGAATTGTAACTCCAGCGGATTCAGGGAGGCCACATCCCCTTTTTTACAGTGAGGGGGGCAGAAATTCA
Organism: Carcharodon carcharias; assembly: GCF_017639515.1. NCBI lineage: Eukaryota > Metazoa > Chordata > Chondrichthyes > Lamniformes > Lamnidae > Carcharodon > Carcharodon carcharias. The sequence goes on along the minus strand of NC_054469.1, from coordinate 83,351,703 downwards.
TGGGGAGTTGTGGGGGTGGTCCGTGGGGAGGTGGAGTCAGAGGTCCAAGGGTATCAGAGGTTGGGGAGGGGTGCTCTGAGATCAGGGTGGGGGTGGGTTTGTCGAAGATTGGTGGGGGTGTGAGGGATCAGAGCTAGGAGATTGGGGGTCGGGGTGTGGGAGTTGGGTGGGTTGGGGGCGGGGGGAGTCCCATTGGGGGTGTCGGGGGCATGGCGGGGGATTACCATGGGGTCGGTCTGGGTCTTTACAATAGGTACCCAGGAGTTAGTAGAGGTTTTAATTCTTCTAACTTTTTCTGGATAGCTATTGCTGTAACCCTGTCAGAACCATCTGAATTTTGTGGCTTAAACAGCACTTTTGGATGGTTCCCTGCAGAGCTCAATTGTCCAGAGGAAATGTGTACTTCTGGGAAATTGCTGTGCAAACCCTTCCCTGGGAACTTCCAAGAGGGATCCGATGCTGGGGAGCTCGGAAGTTATGGCTCCTTGCTACACATTATTGAAAAATAATCTTTGGTTGATCACCAGCGTAAACAATAACCAAACAACTTGCAGCACTTACCTCTGTGCGAGCAGAGACACGACTTACAATTGAAATAATAGCCTGAATCTTCCCATATGGGGAGCGGCGAATGACTCAACTTAAGTCACTGATGCACCCTGGGACCCTGAGGAAATCCCGATGGGGGCACATGGGTGGTATTTACAGAGGTGGTTTCAAATTTCAGGGCAGAATTTTGCCCTAGATGGGTGGGCGGGCCCGACCGACTCGGCGGCGGGTGGGCAGCTGATCGCTGCCGCCGAAATGGGTCCCGCTGCCATTTTAAGTGCCTTAATTGGCCTGCCCAGCGTGATGCCTGACGGGAAGCGCAATGTGCTTCCTGTGCGGGTGGGGGGGGGGGGGGTGATTCCCCAACTGCCAGAGTGCGCTCTTTCACGCATGCATAGAAAGAACGCACATCTCCATGAGGCAAAGTGCTACCTCAGGGAGATCGCTGAAAACCAGTGAAACTTTAAAAACTGAAAAATGATAAATTAATTAACATGTCCCCCTCATGTGAAGAAGTCACACAAGGTGGGACATGTTAATGAAATACACAAAAACTTTATAACAATTTTTTAATTCCGATATCAAACCTCATCCCGCTACTGGATGACGTTTGTAAAAAAAATCACTTACCTGCCTGCCCGTTGGGCCCATGCGCTGACTCGAAGTTCACACGGGCCTCTCAAAATCCTGGTCGATTTGAGAGTTAATGGCCTTAACAAGGCCTTTAATTAATGGCGGACGCGCGTCCTACTGCATAGCGCGCCCGCTGACTAAAATATCGCACGCTGATGGCGGGACGCTCACGCGATATCAGCGCTCAACATTTTAAACGCTGACGTGTGGACTCCGCCACCCACACGCCAGCCAGAAGATTATGCCCCCAATTGCTAGGTTTACCCTGCCTGGATTGCTGCAAGATTCCCTATCACGTTGGGATGAGATAACCTCATATTCACACAGATTTCGACTGTTTGCCCAATACTTACCTTGTTTTATACGCAGGTTTACTTAGAACATTTCCTAGGAGTGTAAAGCCTGCTGTGGAGCGCAGCTGAAAGTAAATCAGCTGGAGTGTCAAAGCCTCCAGCACAATGGCAATTGGCAACCCCAATACAGCTCTGCAACCTTCCAACAGTGCTCACTCCCTCCCCACAATGCTCACCTCCTTCCAACAATGTTCACCTGCTCCCCACAATGCTCAACCCCTCCTGACAATGCTCACCCTCCCTCCCAACAATGCTTACCCCTCTTCAACAATGGTCACCTCCCTAAAAATGCTTACCCCTTTGATAATGCTCACCCTCCGATAATGCTCATCCTCCTGATAATGGCTGAATGGCTGACTTCTGCTCCTACGTCTTATGGTCTTATGGTCTTGTTGACTTGTAACCATTGTCCAGTTCCCCACAAGTGATAGTACATCTGGCCTATCTCACTCAAGCAGTCATTCTTCACATCTGTGTTTGGCCAGTGACCAGTGATGACCTATTCAATCATGAGAATCAACTCAACTTCCTCCTCATCCAACACCCATCCTCACACTTTCAGCAAAGTTCAGCACTTTCTTTTCTTTAATCCAGAGATTTCAAATCATTTTTAATGCCATCACCACCAACCTTCCCTCTATTTTTGTTTTTGTTGTGTACAGTTTATTCACTTAATTGCGCAGACCTTTTTTTTTAAGCAGCTATGCATTTGCGGTAATTTAAAGGGACTGACTCATGGCTTAGCATGAGGGGGAACTTCTGGGTTGCTGCATGACCATGTCGATTAGAGGAAGCACTGCTCACCACTACACTAATTGATTGAGCGTAACCCGAGGAATGCTTTCTCATCTCCATGTCAGTTATACAGCACTAACCTTATTTAAGGGTGGCCTGTGTATTTATTAAAAATAAATATTTTAAACGTGGTGAATGTGGTTCTTCCGAATGTGACGTGGAGAGTAGAATTATGCCCTTTGCAACAGAAGTCATCTGCAAAGCAGTTCTGTAACCTCAGCCTTCCCGTCTAATTTTTGTTATGAAAGCATGGAGTGTGGAGTGGAGGGGGTGGCAGGGGTGCTGGAGGGGAGGTAGAGGGCGATGCCTGCTCTCACTAACATTGAAACGATAGCTTAGGGAAATTTTCAAAAATGTTCAAGTGATTCGACAGACATTAGGCCTTTTGACTACAGGCTGTGCGATGTTAACTTGAAGCAGCACCAGATGGGTTTCTCAGGGTGTTGGGGTTACATACCCTCTACTGAAGACGGAGTCAATTTTTGAGCTCAACAGTCAAATTGGAATCCAATTGATGGAACCACACCAGTAGTTATACATCAAAAAAACCATTTTTTTTTTATCCCCCGAGATTCAGTTTAGCTACATGGAAGCCATGTGGTTACAGCCTAGTGGGTAAAATTATACTCAACAGTTTAAAAAAAAATGTTAAGCATATTTTTAAAGAAGTGAACATTATTTGCAACAAACTTCAGTCACAGGTAAGTTGCGAGATAAAAGTATTAGAGATGTGCTGTACAACCATTTGAAAAGACTAAACGTTATTAAAGAATACCAATGAAATTTTCACTAATCGAATTCGAATTCATCGAATTTTTGATGAGCAATCCTAATAGCCTGATGGATATTGTGAACCTTGATTTCATAAAAATATTTGATTAAGTGCTGCAAAAAGGGCTGTTAAGTTCCATCCTGTGAGAGTAGATGTCAGTTTTTAAGCTAAATGGTGAAATGGTTGCATTTGCGTAGGCAGAGCTCAGTTATTAATAATGGCCGATCCAGTTACGAGTAGAGTTCTGCAGGTGTCAGTATTAAGTTGCCCTTTATTATCTTTATCAATAATGTGGATGAAGATATCAGTAGTTTGATTCTCCATTTTGCTGATGTCACAAAGATGTGTGTGGGTGTTAGACTTTAGATTAAATGCATAGATTGCAGCCTGATTGAGATGCACTGGAGAAATAGGCCGATGTGTGGCAGATGTCCTTCAATGTGGATGAATGCAGTGTGATGCAATTGGGCAAATGTAATTCCAGGCAGGTAGTATTAACAACTTCAGGTTGTAGAATAGAAGAAGAGCCAAAGGATAACAGTTCGTAAGAAATTGAAGGCAATGCCATGAGGCTGTAATGAAAGTGAACAGAGTGTTAGATTGCATACGGTCCAAGGCATGTGGACCTGAATGTATATGGTGGACAGCTAGTTGAGTCATTCATCGCCAGATCTGGCTCACCACTGAGTAAACGATTAGGTTCTGCTTTCCAGTGTCAAAGATGCTCACTATTCCAGGGTTATCCTGAAATACAAAGATAACCCCTGCTTCACTTCTTCACAGCAAACTATTTTCTTGGACTCCTTTCACCTGCAAATTCTACCCCCAACTCCAATAAAAAGTACAATGAAATTGTGGATCACCCATTCACCTGCATCTGCTGCTTTTTTCCCTTCCCTTGGCCCATTGCGGTCAAGCTTTCCCTAACATTCCTCCCTGTCCTAGCCCTGAACTTGCATCGTTCCCAACTTGCTATCTCATCTCATGCCCTTTAAGAGCTTATCTTTTCCATGAGACCCATCTCCTAGCCACTCAACCCTATTCTTACTAAACTACTGACCACCCAATTCTCCTTCCTGGTCCTTATTTCAGCTGATATTGTTAATTGTTCCTTCTGCTCAAGTTCCACCCACCTCCTTCAAATCTACCAACGTCATCCATCTCTTCAAAAAGATCCATCTTGACCTCTCTGTCCTCGTAAATTATCACCCCATTTCCAACATCCCCTTCCTCTCCAAAATTTATGTTGTCATATCCCAAACCCTTGTCCATTTCTCCCACAACATCATGTTTGAATCCCTTCAATCAGGTTTCTGCCCCGCCACAGTACTGAAATGGGCCTCATCAAAGTCACAAATGGCATACTATGTAACAATGACCAAAGGAAACTATCCCTCCTTGTCCTTCTCAACCTGTCTGCAGCATTTGATGTAGTTAACCACACTATCCTCTTTTAACATCACCCCTATATCATCAAATTGAGTGGCACCATTCTCATCTATCTAATCGAATGATCTGCAAAGGCTTCTCTTTCTGTTCTTTCATCTCTAGTGTGCCATGCCTTTTTTATCTGTAGTCTTGATGATTCCAATGCACTTCTGGCCAGCCCTCTATCTTCTACTCAATATAATTTTGTTTCATTTATTCATGGGATATGGGCGTCACTGGCTAGGCCAGCACTTTAATTGCCCATCCCTAACTGCACTTGAGAAGGTGATGGTGTGCTGCCTTCTTGAACCGCTGCACATGGGCAGAATCTTCCCTCCGTCGGGGGGTCTGCGGGAGCGGGTGCGAGTGGGCGGGTTCCCGATCGGCGCCTCTATTCGGGGGCACACTGCCATTTTACATGGGTGGGCCAATTAAGGCTCAACTAGCATGACGTGCGCCAGGAAGCACTATGCGCTCCCTATGCAGGCGGGGTGGGGTGGGGGGGGGATTCCCTGAGCCGGAAGTGCTGCCTCAGGGAAATCGGCTCAAGTTTCAAACATCGAATAAAAGTGAGAAAAAAAATTATTGACATGTCCCCTCCGTCACATGAGCTGAGACATATTAATTTCTTTAATTTAGACATTTCATATAAAGTTTAATACCCTCATGAAGCCTCATCCCACCTGTGGATGAGGTTTCATGTTTTTTCTGAAGGCTGCCTGGGCTCTTTGCCTGCCTGCCAACCTTAAGGTTGGACGGGCAGGTCCATTAATTAGTTTAATTACTTTTTTAATGGCCTTAATAGGCCTTTGACAGTTCGGGGGGTGCGCGGCTGAATCAGCTGCACACCTGCCGAACTGAAAATCTAAATGACACGCGGTGACATCGGGACACATGTCTGATGTCACCCCACGTCATTTTACATGTCGGCGAGTGGGCCCCCCTCCTGCGCGCCGACTGGAAGATGCAACCCCATGTGTTGCGGGTATACTCATAGATGTGTTATGAAGGAAATTCCAGGATTTTGACCCAGCAACAGTGAAGGAAAAACGATACAGCTCCAAATCAGGATGGTGAGTGGCTTTGAGGATAACTTCCAGGTTGGAAGGTATGTGGTGCTCCCAAGCATTTGCTTCCCTTGTCCTTCTAGGTGGTAGAGATTGCAGGTTTGGAAGGTGCTGTCAAAGGAGCCTTGGGGAGTAGCTGCAATGCATCTTGTAGATGGTACTGCTTCCACTAAACTCTGGAATTCCTCCCCTAAGCCTCTCCATCTCTCCCTCTCCCTCTCTCTTCTCCATTAAGATGGCACTTAAGTATACTTGTTTGATCAAATCTTTGGCCATGTGCACTAATATCTCTTTCTATGGCTCGGTATCAAATTTTATTTGATAATGCTTCCGTAAAATGCCTTTGTTCCTTTACTTTTTATATTAAAGGTGTTATATAAATACTGGAAGGATAATGTGACATCAGCTTTAAATGTATAAACCGAAAGCTACACTAGGTGACGGGGGTAATTCTTTTCACACCAAATCAACAATATTTGGGATAAATTGTCAGAACATTGTTAAGTATGGAATGGCTACAGACCCTTAAGAGGGGCTTGTACCAATGTGCATACTTCAACAACCTCGTGCCCAAAACTGGCAGATGTCCTGTTCTCCCAATCACAGACCCACTAGAAAACTGTGACCTTCCAGATGCTGCAATGGATTTTCCTACCACCACCGTCCAATGATTGAGTAATATTGCAGCAGCCAGTTGCCAAAAATAGCCAGGGAGCTTGCTCTACCAATATGTCCTGCCGCATTTATTGGTGGGCAAGGCCAATAGCAGTAGAAATGTCTCATCAAATGAGCCAAACCTTTACTTTAGTATTGATTTCAGGGAATGGCGGCATTGCACATTATAGGTAGAAAAGAGAGTTAGATTAAAGTGTAGGTAATCAGACTGGCAGGAAATGCCAAGCGGTGTCCCCCAGAGATCTATTCCGGAACCCCAGCTATTTGTTTGTTAGTGATTGGATTAAGGAATAGATCCACAATGAGACTAAATGAGGAGGCACAGTAAATTGTGTAATGGGAGTAGGAAGCTGCAAAAAGACATAGACTAAGTGATGGGCATAACAATGGCACATGGAGTTCAATGTGAGCAAATGTAAGCTCATCCACTTTGAACCTAAGAAAGATAAATCTGAGTATTTTCTAAATGGTGAGAAATTAGGAGCTGTCAAGGTACAAAGAGATTTGGGAGTCCAAGTACACAAATCAATTAAATCTAATAGACAGGTACAAAAGCCAAAAAGGCTATTGGAATGCGTGTTTTAATCTCAAGGTAGCTGGATTAGCAAGGGGACGAAGCTATGTTTCAGTTGTATAGAATCTTGGTTGGAATCCATCTGTAGTACTGCGTTGAGTTTGGGTACTGTACCTCAGAAAGGATATAATGACCTTGGAAGGGCTGCAGCACGGATTCACCATACATATAAACATAAGACCAGACGAAATAAGAACAGGAGTTGGCCGCTCGGCCCTTTGAGCCTGCTCTGCCATTCAATAAGATCATGGCTAATCTGATTTTAACCTCAACTCCGCATTCCTGCCTATCCTCGATTACCTTTCCCCCCCTTGCTTACCAAGAATCTATCTACCTCTGCCTTAAAAATATTCAAAGATTCTGCCTCCACTGCTTTTTGAGGAAAAAAGTTCCAAAGACTCACAACCCGCTGAGAGAAAAAAAAATTCTCCTCAACTCTGTTTTAAATGGGTGACCCCTTATTTTTAAACAGTGACCCCTAGTTCTAGGTTCTCCCACAAGAAGAAACATCATATCCACATCCACCCTGTCAAGTCCCCTCAGGATCTTATATGTTTCAATCAAGTCACCTCTTACTCCTCTAAACTCCAGCGGATACAAGTCTAGCCTGTCCAGCCTTTCCTCATAAGACAACCACTCATTCCTAGCTCTGAAGAAGAGTCATACGGACACAAAATGTTAACTCTATCGTTGCCTCCAGAGATGTTGTCAGACCTGCTGAGTTTTTCCAGCATTTTTTGTTTTTGTTTCAGATTTCCAGCATCAGCAATATTTTGCCTTCAATGCCCATTCCTGGTATTAGTCTCATAAACTTTCTCTGAACTGCTTTTAATGCATTTACGTCCTCCTTAAGTAAGGAGACCAACTCTGTACACAGTACTCCAGCAATGATACCAGGGCTTCTTCTCGAATTTTCTGCCCAAAGGTGGGTCCTAATTATTCGTAGAACCACGACAATTTGTCCTGAATTTTTACTATGGGTAGGGGCGAGCAGACCCTGTGCCTACCTCAGCCGGAATGGGAATCCAACCCCTACTGTCGGCATTAGTCTGATCCACAGACTCACCATCTAACCAACTGAGCTAACTGATCCCATAACAGGGTTTAGAGGGTTTAATTATGAAAATAGGTTGAAATGTACTCTCTGGACTATGGAATATTGAGTGCTGATCAGGTCAAGATGTTCAAAAACGTAAGAAATAGGAGGAATAGGCCATTCGGCCCTCAAGCCTGCTCTGCCATTCAATAAGATCATTTATGGCTGATCTGATTGATTCCTGCCTGCCCCCCATAACCCTTGACTCCCTCAATCAAAAATCTGTCTAACTCAGTCTTGAATATTTTCAATAACCCTGCCTCCACTGGTCTCTGGGGAAGAGAATTTCAAATGCTAATGACCCTCTGAGAGAAAAAATTCTGCCTGATCTCCATCTAAATGGAAGAATGGAAGACCTCTTATTTTTAAACCATGCCACCTAGGTCTAGATTACCCCATGAGAGGAAACATCATCTTAGAATCTACCCCGTCAAGCCCCCTCAGAACCTGTTTCAATCAGATCGCCTCTCATTCTTCTAAACTCCAATGAGTACAGTTCAAATCTGCTCAACCTTTGCTCATAAAACAAATGTTTCATCCCAGGAATCAGTCTAGTGAACCTTCTCTGAACTGCTTTCAATGTTATGTAAGGTGGCCAAAACTGTACACAATACTCTAGGGACAGTCTCACCAATATCTCCTACAGTTGTATCAAGGCTTCCCTACTTTTATACTCCAACTCCCTTGCAATAAAGGCCAATATTTCATTTGCCTCCCTAATTACTTGCTGCCTCTGCATGCTGACCTTTTATGATTCATGTACAAGGACACCCAGATCTCTCTGTGAACTGAAAGTCACTGTAGTCCCAGAAGACCATAGGTTGCTCTCTCATTACAGGGAGATGACTGGTGGTGAGTTTAACCTGAGGATCACCACACCTCAGGAGAGGGGCATGGTTGAGAAGGCAGGGCCTTCAGGGTGACCTCAGCCAGTACGGGATTGAACCCGCACTGTTGGTGTCACTCTGCATCACAAACCAGTGGTCCAGCCAACTGACCGAACCGAACGCTGCGAGGCTGCAGCATTCTGCAGTCTCTCTCCATTTAAATAATATCCTGCTTTTCCATTAGTTCTGCCAAAATGTTAAAATGATTCAATAGGGTAAATACAGAGAAATTAGTTCCTCTAATTGTGAATCAAGAACAAGAGGACATAATCATAAAATTAGGTCTAAACCATTTAGGAGGGACACCAGGAAGCACTATTGCACACCAAGCGTAGTAGAAATCTGGAATTCTCTGCCTCAAAAAGGTACGGTTACTTAGATGATTTGGGCCTTCAAGACTGAGGTCAATAAATCTTTATTAGGTAAGGGTATCAAAGAATGTAGAGCAAAAGCAGACAAATAGAAGTGAGGTACAGATCAGGCATGATCGAATTCAATAATGGAACAGACTTGAGAAGCTGGATGGCCGAATCCTATTCTGTTCCCACAGGTCTGGCATGCAGCAGCTTGACAGAAATAAAATGTCTGTTTGAAATGGGTGCCTGAAATTGCTGTGAAAGGGATGTAATAATAGAACAATAAGTGTGTTTCTTAATGGTAATCTTTTCCTGTTTGTCACTTAGGTTGTCCAGATCCTCTGTGCCGAATGATATAAATTATTTATCATCTCACCACTGACCCTCCCAGCTCCATACCAGCAGTAATTGGTTTCCAAGTGGTAATTCACCTGATGGTAATTTCTAGGAGAATCACAGGAAGGTCACGCTGCTAATGCAGAGTTGTTTTCTGAGGCTTTCCAAAGGCTTTTTTGAAATCCCACATTCTGACACTCTGGGGCAACTTTCAATGTCAATGGCAAGCAGTTGAAAATTTTAACAGAAAAATACTTGTTGCTCAATGGCCACCAGAGGCAAATTTACCAAGTTCTTGCTCCTGATTCTTTCTGAGAAATTCACAGTGTGGTCGATGGGAGAGGAAGCCGCAGGATTGGCTTCTATGTCTCAAAAATCAAACAATGCTAGATTCCTGTAGAGGACAATGACTTTTAAAAAGATATTTGAATTCTCAGTGACCAACTTAAAGGAATTGCATGACAAGATTTCAGGTCTTAAGACTCTTCCTGTAACAAAGCAACTAAAAGCAACCCATTAAACATTACCTAATAAGCAACTAATACCCTAAACTATAGAAAAGATATCCCCCTTAGCTTTTTTACCACAACCAAAAACCCCATGCAACAGTTATACTTTACATCCCACTCTCCGCAGACTAACAGTTTTTACAGGAACCATCCAACACCACTCCCAGCTTCCAACGGGTTCATGCCTCCCCACTTTGCCAAGTCCTAACATTGATTCACTACCAAAAGGTGCTTCTGTCTGTTTCTAGAAAAGTCCAAAACAGGATACCAGCAGTAAAGCCCACTCAGTAATCCTTTCCCTATTCCCCCATCCCAGTCCATGTCTGGATGAATTTTCTAGATTTCTTAGATTGCTATAGAATGTGCCTCTTCGATCTGAGACTGTCATCCTCCCCATTCTGGCTGGTAGTCTACAGGAAAGACACGCCAACCTCTCTGCTGACCACACAAGCTGTAGCCTTTCATTTTTCTGTGAAACCTCTCTCTCTCTCTCTGTCTGAAATTTTGGAGACTGAAAGTCTGTCCACAATCAGCCCCAGACGCTCTTGCCTTTGTTTCAGGTGTGAACATCTTGCTCTTAGTAACTCTTGACTTGGGCCTCCTGTCCCTATGGTAACCAAGTCAACTGGCCTGATGTTGGGCAGAATGCATAACAGGTCATATGACTGTCTTCATTACTTCATTTTACCTTCAAGTAAAGAGATGGTTTAAAACATGAACTACGCATTCACAATGGTAGCTTGTACAGATATAAGTGGAGTGATCTTGTGGGAAAAGTACTAGAGGAATATTTGTGATTGTGGAACAATCACTGTCTTTAATAGAGGGAAATTGTGTGAAAAGGAAGAAGAAACTGTATAGAAGTAATTTAAACATTCAAGGGAATATTCTACTTTGGTACGCCACAAAGTGGGTAGTGGCAGATCATATGCCCATTATCAATGGCTACTGTCAATATTGTGACCTATCGCAGTTGAACTTTACCCGATTCTTGCTCACCACCATGGTATATTAGGCATCAGAGAGTTTTTACCTTGCAGGGTTTTATAGTCAATAAATACATTTAAGGTATGATTGAATCATGCTCTTAATTATCCGTTTTTCCTCAATTAGGAGACGCTGCAATACTGAGCGCACACCTCCTTGGAGAGACCATGGTATTCCATCAGTAAAACATTGCTGTAATACTTCAGTGGAATATCCATTCATTTTCATTTGATCATGGCAAAACTCCTGACCGTAAGAATATTTCAGAGGTACTTGCTGTGAGTTATGAATGTTTCATACATATTTTATTATTTAATGTTTTGTCAGCTATGAACGTTTTTTGACCTGCTTTACTGCATGTATTTTTTCGTGAATAATATTGATGACATAACATAAAATAAATTAGAGTAAGAACATAAATATAAGCATTAGCTTGTTACAATGGTTAGCTATGCAGTTAATTAAAATCTAACATATTTCTAAATTTTATATTTCATTAATGAATCATAGCACCTGGTGTGCTGTTTATTGTCACACTTTTGCATTGTATTTGTATAAATGCAGATTCCTGTCTCTTGCTTGGACTGTTCTGTATTCATAAAGGAAAAACAAATCACAGCCCAAATGGAAGAAATGGACAAATGAAAGGCAGGTAACTTAGCTAGAAAACTACCAGTGAGAAACTACAAATGACAAATGAAAGCAACAAATCAAGGACTGGATTTTCAAGCACCCTGTTAGATTTCACCTCAGTGAACATTTGTGCAATTGATAAGGCTCAAGTTATCAATTTGTACTGCACACAAGTTTAGTGATGGAAAGTATTAATTTGTATGTACTATTAAGAAGTCTTTAAGTTGGCATCTCTTTAAATGTAAAATACTGTAATGTAACTTTACAGAGAAAAAACACAGAAGTGAACTGAGGCTGTAGTTGGGATACATGTTGCATTCGGGCTCCAATAAGTCCAGCATTAGCTGCAAACAGAAGCCAAAACTGGGGTACTGATTGGCTAAAAAGATGGCCTGAGGGATAAAATTGTAACAAAATTCTAAGAAAGGTCAAGGTTAGTTTGTTGTAGGGAAGTCATTAATACTTCTCCCATTGGTCGAGATTTGTAAATGCAGATTCCCGTCTCTTACAAATGTCTTTCACCTGTGCCCCCTAATGCAAGGAAGTCAATGAAAAAACTGTAAATTGCAGTTAATACGTTGGCATTTTTTTTAATGGCATTGTCATATTATCAGTGAGCAGTATAATTACCAGCAAATAACTTGTTTGTTTGCAAAATACTGTGGATGTTGGGACTCTGAAATATCAGAAGATGTTGGAAATACTCGGGTCAGGCAGCATCTGCGGAGAGAGAAAGTGAGTTAACTTTTGTGACTTGCTAATGTTTTAGGTCTGTGACATTTTTTTCTGTTCAGAGATGCTGCCTGACCTGCTGAGTGTTTCTATCATTTTCTGTTTCAGCGGTTATCTTGATGATATTGTAATTGTATAATCTAAAATGACATATTTCTAGCAAAATACATTGAAATAGTTTACAAAAAAATTTTATGAATAAGAAAGAAAATATGTTGGAAATCCCTAAACCAGAATGCCCTCCACAGAGTGCCATAATCGAATGGGCTTGGAACCTGAAATGTGCTTAATTCCTAGAGCTATCCTTGTGTACTTTTGCTTCCTCGAATGAATCAGTCCAGGTAATGAGCTCGAGTGGCCAGAATGAAAGAAACAAAAAATAGGTATTTATATAGTGCTTTTTATAACCTCAGCCTTTGGGATCCAAGGTAATTTGGCAAATTGGATCCAGAATTGGCTGAGTGGCAGGAAGGAGAGGGTGATGGTCGAGGGGTGTTTTTGTGATTGGATGCCTGTGTTCAGTGGGGTTCCACAGGGATCGGTGTTGGGTCCTTGCTGTTTGTGGTGTATACATAAACAATTTGGACTTGAATGGGAGGGTTGATCAGTAAGTTGGTGGATGATACGAAAACTAGTGGGGAGGTAAATAGAGAGGAGGATAGCCTTCGATTGCAGGAGGACATAGATGGGCTGGTCAGATGGGCTGATCAGTGGCAAATGGAATTTAATCCGGATAAGTGTGAGGCGATGCACTTGGGCAAACAAGGCACAGGAATACACGATGAATGGTAGGACTCTGGGAAGTACCAAGGATCTGAGAGATCTTGGTGTGCATGTCCACCGGTCCTTTAAGGTAGTGGGACAGGTAGATAAGGTGATTAAGAAAGTATATGGGATACTTCCCTTTATTAGCCGAGGCATAGAATATAAGAGCAGGGAGGTTATTCTGGAACTGTATAAACACTGGTTAGGCCACAGCTAGAGTATTGCATGCGATTCTGGAATCTGCATTATAGGAAGGATGTGATTGCAGAGGAGAGAGTGCAGAGGAGATTTACCAGGATGTTGCCTGGGCTGGAGAGTTTTAGTTATGAGGAGAGATTGAATAGACTGTGGTTATTTTCCCTGGAGTAGAGGAGATTGAGGGTGGACATGATTAAGGTGTAAAAAATTATGAGGGGCACAGATAGGGCAGATAGGAAGGAACTTTTCCCCTTGGTGGAGGGATCAATAACCAGGGGGCACAAATTTAAGGTAAGGGGCAGAAGGTTTAGAGGGGATGTGAGGAAGAATTTTTTTCACACAGAGGTTGGTGGGAGTCTGGAACTCACTGCCTGAAAGGGTGGTTGAGGCAAAAACCCTCATAACATTTAAGAAATATTTGGATGTGCACTTGCGATGCCATGGCATACAAGGCTATGGGTTTAGTGCTGGAAAATGGAAAAAGAATAATTAGGTATTTATTTAACCAGTGTACTCGATGGGCCGAAGAGCCTTTTTCTGTGCTGTAGACCTCTATGACTCATTTGTAAGTCGAGGTTAGGTTGTTGTAGGGAAACCATGAGCTTACTTCCCATTGGTCAGGAGTGGCAAATATTTGGAGAAAAAATTTAGTTGTATTTACACAGGTGCTCAGACTTGGGCTGAATATTGCAAAGGCTGTCTGAAAAAAGGTATAGAAACAGGGGAGCAGCACTGGGGTCTTTGCATTTGCTAAGGGGCAGCATAAGTTTCAAGAGACTTGTTAAAAATGGGCTCATGCCAGGGAAGAGTTAGGAGTTAGTAGTTGTGCCATTCGACAGGCAAGAGGGCTGGCCACAAGAAACCCAGAGATAAATATACGTTTAGGGTTTGCTGAAAAAATCCAGAACTGAGGCTAGGGATTGCCATAGAAATTCAGAAGGTTTGGGATTTTCCATAAGATGTCCGAAGTGTTAGTGTTATTTCAGCATTGGAATTAAGTATTAGGACAAGAGGTAGTATCGTCAAGGAGAAAGTGAAAGTAAAAGCTGCCTTCAGCACTGAGCGTCAATTGTAGACTAGGAGAGAGAGAGAGGGAAAGAGAAAGCATTCAGAAAACTGGCTGTGAAGTAGACTGGGAAATTAGAAGTTTTAAAGTTGCAAAGGGGTTTTTGTATGTATATTAGAATTAAGTTGACTAAGGTAGAATCTTCAAGACTTCATGAGTCAAGAGACTAGGTCCTAGGGGCCAAGAAGAGAAGGCCCCAGGTGTCTTGGGATCCACAGGAAAGATAGGCCTGGATTTTCTGGCCCTGTCATGGCGCGACCCGCTGCAGGAGATTTGGCAGCCCTGCCGAAAGTCCATTGACTTTCGACAGGACCAGGCTATCCTGGGGGCTGGCAGGGCCAGGAAATCCCGCCCATGGTGTATTGTGTCATGTTTTGACCAGTGGAATGGTAGGTATTAATCTTTGTTGTCCAATAAATCTTGCATTCTAAATTAGCGACTCTCCATTTGCCAGTAAGGCTGTTCCCCAACATGTATTTTCTTATTCTGGGGTTTAGTATTGAGTTCAAATCCCAACAACCCAATCAGGACCAAGTGGAGGCGGGACCAAAAAAAATGGCCACTAAGCAGGTCGGCTGGGGCTTCTGCCTCCATTTCTGCCCTCAGCCATTTTCACAAAGACAGGGAGGGATCAGGGCCCAGAACCCGCCCATTCCTATTAAGGGGTGCAGAGGAGATTCACCTGGACGTTGCCTGGGATGAAACATTTAAGTTATGAAGAGAGATTGGATAGACTTGGGTTGTTTTCGTTGGAACAGAGAAGACTGAGGGGCGACCTGATCAAGGTGTACAAGATTATGAGGGTCATGGACAGGGTGGATAGGGAGCAGCTGTTCCCCTTAGTTAAAGGGCCAGTCACGAGGGGACATAAGTTCAAGGTGAGGGGCAGGAGGTTTAGGGGGGATGTGAGGAAAAACTTTTTTACCCAGAGGGTGGTGACGGTCTAGAATGCATTGCCTGGGAGGGTGGTAGAGGCGGGTTGCCTCATATCCTTTAAAAAGTACCTGGATGAGCACTTGGCGCATCATAACATTCAAGGCTATGGGCCAAGTGCTGGTAAATGGGATTAGGTAGGTAGGTCAGGTGTTTCTCACATGTCGGTGCAGACTCAGTGGACCGAAGGGCCTCTTCTGCACTCTGTGATTCTGAGGCATGTGACAGTTTTGTGGGCTCCTTGAGATCCTGCCACTAGTAAGTTTTTTTAATTTTCATGGAGGCGGACAGAATTTAACATCTATCGGGTTCTACATCAGTTGCATGAAGCCATGGATTGGAGACAGGAAGTGTTTAAAAGTTAAATGAAATGGTTTGGTCTCCTTTACAGTTCACCATTAAATGCTAGAGCATGAGTTGTATCTGCATTCATTAAGGTGAGTCATGATAGTGCTGTCATTGGGAGACGTACTCATTGAACAACGGCCCAGGTTTTCACTATGATGGAGAGCCTCTCTGTCATGGCGAAAATAGTGGAACTTCCCAAAATCACGTTCCATCCCCATATTCGACACATCTCGTTTCTGCGAGGAACAAGAATGAAGGCATTTCACTCAAGCATATTTTATGGAGGCAGCTGGCCATTTAAACCATCAGCTGCCCCCACTCTAATCAGATTTTAGTAGCCTAGGAGTGTGAAAACAGAAGTGTGCAAGGTAGACCTGATAAGAGGAGAACTAAACTTGGTGCATTTCTTTGAATAGTCAGTGGACCCCTTGGGTGGGCAGGGGACCCCTGTAGAATTTGCTTTAAAATTTTATTCAGAGCCCCAGAGGTGGCACAAAACAAATTTCAATTGTCTTCCCTTAAACTAAGGGAACAGGAGGGTGGGACACAAAGTGCGGTAGCGGGTGCCGTATCATCCCAAACCTGCTGTATTAACAATGCACTCCCAGGAAACACACCATTTCTATGGCAAGCGAGCTCTCATTCGCCCTCCTTGCCATCACCTCGCCATTTCATTACACCAGGTGCTATAGTTAAAGTCCAGCTGTGTGCACACCTCTCAGTGCTTCCAGCCCATGACTGCTGCACGGAAGACTTGGCCCCGAAAGGCAAGAACACTGCAGCCCCCAGGTTAAGAGACGTGTCCTTTTCAAGGCCGTGGAGGCTCGCCGTGATGTCCTCTATGCCCACTCTGGCCGCAGGATGGGCAGCAGCATCACCAATTCAGCATGGGAGGTGGTGGTAGCGGTGGTCAGCGCCAATGTCCTGCAAAAGAGGACAGCCACCCAGTGTCACTACAGAATGAATGGTGTCATCCGTTCCACCAAGGTAAGTTACTCCTCTTATCACTCTCAATTCACACACTCACAAACCCATCACACATCCAAAGGGATCTCAGACCTCAAGGGACAACACCACTAGCTCTCTCACACACCCTCACATCTCCCTTAGGCTCATAGCCTCTCGAGCTCGCGCCCTCATCCTGTCGATGGCTCCATTCACCACACAAACATTCCATGCTGTGCCATGTGTCCTGTTCACACTCTCTCCATCTGTTTTAATGCAGGAGAAGCCTGCTCACATCAGCAGGAAGAGGTTCCAGACCGGGGGTGGAATGGCCCACATCAGGCCCTCACTCACTTTGAGGAATGTGCCATTGTGCTGACTGGTGAGGACAGGGACCCTTTGGTGACAGTGAGGTCGGCAGCGAACACTCACCTGAGGATCCTGCACCAAATTATCCCTCTCTCAATGCAACTGTGAACGTTCTCACTTCTGCTTTTGACTTTGCTGCCATGCACTACTTATCTCTACTTTGGTTCACAGGGAGCTCTGCCAAGTGACCGACACCCTCAGCCAGCCAGTCCCTCAGCTCCATCCATGTTATCACCTCCAGCCAAGAGGACAGCTTCTCCATTGAAGAGCTGGAAATAAGCAGCCTGGAAGACCCGTCCCAGCGCTTACCCACATCCTCCACCGGTGCAGAGACACAGACCTCAATGGGACCTAGATCTAGAGCAGGCTCGAGTTCATAATCTGGTGGTCACCACATGGACACATGTCTGCAGCAGCAGGAAATAGGTTCAGCCAAGCTCCCTGGCACTCGGAGTTCCGCTGAGGAAGAGGCATCTGTGAGGTCCGAATCAGATGACAAGCCTCTGAATTTGGCCTTCCAGCTCATCCTTGAGAGTCAGCAGAAGGAGGAGGAACATCACGCAGATGACTGTGTATGAAGGCCTCCATGGAGAGGATGGCGGATGCCATGGAGACCCTGGTCCAGCAGAAGGTGGAGATGTGTGCAGACCTGTATTCCAACACCGGAGCCATGGGTGAGTTTCTGCAGTGGCAACACAAGGGGGAAATAGGGCACCTCAACGCCCTTCCAGGTGCTCTTTCTCCTCAATGAGTCAGGCCGGGGCCCTTGGGCATCCAAAGGGAGGAGGAGCAGCAGCTGGACACCCCTGGGTCATCCGCTCAGGAATCTCAGAGACTGTCCTCTCCTTCTGAGTCCCCTTTGCCTGTGACCCCCTCAATCTTGTCCTCTGTTACCAGAGGGAACAGCCGGCCCACGAGTGTTCCTGGAGGGAGAAGTGTGTGTTTGGCAGGGCCTTTCGGAGCCTCGTGCAAGCACTCTCCCACGCACACGAGTCTTTCCTGTATCACATTCATCTCAATGTTGTGAGCATTTTCAATGCTGCCTGCTGATGTTCTCTTTCAGTTGTCCATCTGAGCTGACCTGCATCTCCGCCCACCCACTGATCACACTCTCATGCAGCCGCTGATCTCGCCCATCACGACTCATTTCACTTTCGATTTGGACTGCATGGTGCCAATTCGGTTTTACTTTTGCTCCCTTGGCCTTTGCCCAATTAGCAAGCTTCCCTCAGGTGCAGGTTGTTATTGATGGCACCCATATTGCCATAAAAGCCCCAAATCAACATGCGGACACCTTTGTCCTTCCACTCAATCAATGTACAGGTGCTTTGTGACCACCACAAGATTTTCCTTCAAGTGTGTGCAAGGTTCCCTGGCAGCTGCCATAACTCCTTCATACTAAGGTGTTCCCAACTCCCTCGGCCATTTCAGCCACCAACACAGATCCGTGGTTGGCTTCTAGGGGGAAAGAGCTACTCCTTAAGAACTTGGATAATGACTCTCTTTAGGAACCCACAAACAGCAACAGAGTGCAACTCCAACAGCAGCCATGTCATCACCAGGAGTACCTTCAGGCAGGCATTTGGCATGTTAAAGCTGCACTTCAGGTACCTTGATCACTCAGTTGGAACTTTGCAATATGCCCCAGCAAATGTGTCAAGAATAGTAGTGCAGGGCTGCGTGCTGCAAAACATTGCAGAGCAGAGAGGCTTACAAATTGATGATGACGAGGTCATAGGCAGTGCTTCAACCTCTAAGGAGGACGAAGATGAGTAGGAGGGGGAGGAAGCCCTTGTCCATTTGGAAGATCCTGAAACGGATGAGGATGGGAAGGCTGCCAAAGGCGGAGCAGCTGGAAGGCAGGCCGTGTAGCCAAGGCTGACTCCGTGCAGGAGAGGATCATCGCTAGATGGGTCCTTGTACAAAATAGATTCACATAACCACCTGCAATGTCACAATTGCCATCAGCCAATCCCTGGTGACATCCCTCCACATAAAGAACCTTGTACATTGACTCCATAATTACTCAAGGGACTACCCAACCCCCACAAGGGAGTGAGTCAACATCAATGAGCTGGACTCAGTCACATTCACATGGCTGAAAGCCTCACCATTATAACCAGGGGGCTCATCATATTGCAAACAAACATGGTAATAAGTCATTCACAAACTGGCTCCTTCACGTGAATGCCAATTACAGTAATTGAGGGGCCCATGCCGTCAAATTGCCCATAATCAATCCATGCCCGCAGTGCTGGGAGTGACATGACGTCAGAATTCAAACCCTATTCATGCTGACAGGGTATCACATTCATGTATGTTGTAGCGTATATGCAGTTAAGGCATCTCGTGCATGTGGAGCCCATAACTGTGCAACAACAGAATTTGCACATCGTCTGTTCTGGCTAATGCTCCAAGCTTGGATGGTCAATGAAAGATATAATGAGCATTTCAGTACTTGAGCTTTTGAACACTGGAATCTTACATGATACAGCTGAGATGGACCTCAGCTTGCTGCCTCATTATTTCTGGTAAGTACCACCTTCATAATGTTACCATTCTTTTCGAGCTCTCTAGTGTACAAACACAAACTGAGTCATGTAAAAGTGTAAGTAAATGTACTAAAGAAGTGCTCAAATGGGCAATATGCAATGTGAAAAGTGGAATCATGGTGAACCCATTTGTGCTCTAGGTGAGACAGCACCTTTCGTTCTCACACACACCTATGACATGCCGTCTATATTCCCTCAGAGAAGGTGGAGGCAGGCTGCTCACTCCTCTGTCTAAATGGCAATGAGCAGCGTGGTAGCCAGCCTTGTCATGAAGGCACCTGGAGGCCTCCTTCAGACTGGGGTCTCTGCATCTCTGCATGTACAGCCATGGTTACTGGCACATGTGGAGCAGATGAGGGCTCTGGCGGAGGGGCTGGGGAGGTGGAGGAAAATGAGGGTGCTGAGGAGCTCCTCAGTGATCTGTACAGCCCCGGGGTGGCCTTCAGGTGGGGTTGACAGGGCTGGCTGCTGGTGTGTAGCAATCGTCCATTCCAGCAACTGCTGTGCCAACGGTTCAACCTTCCTGTTGAGGATACGCAGCTCCTCATGTATTTCATGGATGTCAGCATTCATACTCTGAGTGGACTGATCTAGGCCACTGAGGGAGGCTTGCACCCTTTCCTGGCAGAGACGCTTTTCTTGCATCCACTCCAAGTGCTGCTGCGTGTGTCTCTCCATGAGATTGGTCAATCTCTTATGGCCAGAGCTCATGCAGTTATGCTCCCGGAACAATGACAGCGATGGACTCCCCCATTCACAGTCCAAGAGGTCCCACTGCCTCAGGGAACTCTGCCAGATGTCCACACATCTGCTACTGATTATCTAAATACTGTTCCCCAAAAGTTGACTCCTGATGCACCATTTTCCTGCTCACTGGAGCATCATTGTGACTTTCCCCTCTCCTTTGAGGCAGCTGTGCACAGATATCTCTGACTCTTCCTGAACTCGGGTGCACTGACTTCCACCCTGTGCCACTGGCTCTACATGCACAGTATTGCATCTCTTTAATGCTTGTATCTGAGTTCATGGAGTGTGGACTAGATATGACACTGCCTCCTTGGGCATCTCTTCTTCCCTTTGATACCTGAAAGATGATTTGGTGTGGGGGTGTGGGGAGAGTGAGGGAGCAGAGCTGGGACCTTTGTGAAGCACAAATTGAGTTATTTCGGCATGAAAGATTTCAACACCATCTTTATACCTGCTAATAGTGATTCGCCATCACCAATAGACAGCTGCTTAGGGAACCTGGCTACCTCCATGGCCATCTGTTCCACAGGATTTTGCATCTCAGCCAGGCTGAGCAACTGCATTTCTGGGCCATTTCGGGGGCATCCTTCACCCTTTTGGTCTGCAACAGCAACAAAAGTTTATGTTAGCCTGATATACTGTGAAAGAATATTGTTCTTCGCTGCATTTGTGCTTCACAGTGCTCATTCACACCCACCTATATGAACTGTGTAGACATACAAGTCTCAATGTTGAAGCAGGGTTTGTGCCATGTTTCGCATATTAGCTGCAGCATGCAGATATGAGCCTTCCATTGGAGCTCTGTGTGAATAAGCCAAGCTATTCACCATGCCGAACGCAACAGATCATTGAACCTTTTCCTGCACTGAATCTATGAGCGCAGATGGTCTCCTGCTGCACTCGTTGTAGCTGTAATTTGAATCCAGGTTTTCTTGGTTGCTGCAGGGTAGAGGACTGGTCTCCTCTTCTGGACCTCTTCCACCAAAACTTGAAGGTCCAGATTAGAAAAACATGGAGCAGTAAGTCACATCCCTTCCCCCTTGCCTCCTCTGTGTGACATTCTATGAATAAAAATGCAAGGTGAAAGGGTCTTGAGCCATTCACATTTCAATGCTATCATTCACTTTTGTGTGCTTACACACTAACCATTTTCACTATATCATTAATGATTACTGGTAAAGTTTGATGGAGAAAATTGCACTGTGCAAATTCTTGGTACCGTGTATGTTGTGACCATGACTCCAAGGTAGCATGGTGCATTCCATGACCACTGTCTTCCCTACTGGTTTCCAACCTCTTAGTCACTCTGTTATACCATGGCAGTATTCAGCTGTATGGGACCTGATCAACAGTTTGGGAGCTTCCTGATAGATGGGTGGCAAGAGGCAAAGTGGATGCAATAATGGCCATGGCACTTTTCATCATTTTCATTATTCATCCACCCACTGATTCTTGGCAGTTAACTACATGACTACATAACATCTATACCAGGTAGTGGTGACAAGACAATGCCATCTCCATAGTTATGTTTTGAGAATCCACTCCACAGTTTCCATGGTTCAGTAGCGTAGACTTTGATTAGGCAGCAACAATTAAAAATCTCCCATAGGGAAAGCCCATGATGTGCCATTCATTCCAGGGTCAGCTAACAATTAGACAACATTTATAGCGTAGACGCTCACCTGACAAGGTACAGGGACTTCACCATTGATGATCTACCTCTCAAATGGGCCTTTCAGAAGACACACTTTTTACCTATGTCTGAGTCGCCCAACCCACATTGTGCCCGGCTCCGATCACCTACTGCTTCTGGGGTTGCCCACCCTGACTTCTATTCTAGCCCGCCACCCACTCGCCTGCTACGATCCCGGACCGAAAATTGGAAGTTCGGGCAGACATTTTTGGATGTTGGGGTCCTGGAGCCGGGAGTTCTCCCGAGCGCACCGAACCCGGGAGCAAAAATCTGGTTCATTGTGTTTACCAGATTGTTAGTTCTGCCAACTGTCAGGCTGTCAAGTTAAATATCAGCATTGTGAATGTGTAGAAGTCTTCAGATCAGTTTAAGTAGTTCATTTAATGGATAAAAAGGTAGAGTGCATTTACACTATTGAATAATAGCCTCGTATGATAACCAAATGTAAATATTTCATATTTTCCCATTGCTTTTATGTATTCAGTCTAGTCATCTGCTGAAATAGCAGTTCTGAAGTCTCTTGTTTACTCAGAAGGCAGAATAGAATAGGGAAGTGGATGGTTTGGCATATTATCCCAGTCAAGTGTCTTGTTAACAAGCCCAATTGACCCTTGATTATTTATTTAAATATAGCAGGTGACTGCTGATTTTGGCGGCCATCCACCACCATCCCGCCCCCCCCCCCACCCCCCACCATACTATGGGGGTGAGCTCAGGGGTGGGCAGGAAGGTGCTGGGGTGAACAGCCGCCCTATTTTACATGCCCACCCACTGTCAAAAACATACCTGGCGGGGGCATGCAAAGTGCAGCCCAGGGAGTTTAATGGACTCTTGGCTGCAAACCAACTGCCTGATTGCTTCATATGTGATTGACATTGTTTGTACAGCTGCTTTGAAGAGGGTCTTTGTTTACTCATGGAGTTTCATGGGCTATTCATTGGCCAACTGTTATAATGGGGTTTGTGAATTCTGTTCATAAAATGGATAATGGATGTGGGGGTTAAGGGATTGAGGAAGTAAGGGTGAGAATGTGAGAGGGTGAGAGTGAGGGGGTGCTTAAAGTGGTCAGAAGATTCAACTTTACCAATATAGCTGTGCCACTGATTGCCTCGGGAGCATTGGGCTGACGCCTTTTGGAAAAGGTTTGAGCCTTTTAACCTACTTGCTCTGGACTTAGCCCACCTCCATTCCTGCCTTGAGTCTGCCACTGAAGGTGGCAGGCCCAGCTCCAGCAACTTAGGGCTTGGACCCCTGGAAGATCCTGCCTGCCGGCAGTCTCGAGGTGGAGGCAGGCTCATGATGGTGGAATTAGTTCCATCTCCCTATTCCCCCTTGCCAATGTGAAAATACAGCCCAGAGAGTCAAAATGGTCCACCAAAGAAAGAAGAAGGAAGCTGATGATACCATTCCACATATTTCCCAAATATGCTAAGGATTTATGACTGGAAGTAAAAGCATTTCAATTGATTAATTTAATCTTGTAATTATGGCATATATTTTTTTAAATTTCAGAATCCTTATTTTTGGATGTTAGGTATGTTTCAATTCCTGGTGGATTTTTTTTGAAAATGCATTTTGAGTGATTTGGTTGGTTTATCAACAAACCATGATGGTAAAAGTTGGCATTCAAAATTGAAAGGGAAACATTGACATATTCAATTACAATGTGAGATGCTGACACACAGCAAGTGTACCAAGAATCATCACATCAGGAAGAAGTGGTTAATGTGCAGAAAGTATATGATTTTTAATAACATCGTAAGATATTATTGTGTAGCATTGCACATGGGAAGTTAAGCCCAAGTATAGTCTTCAGTTGTAGAGGCTGCATATAATTGGTCCAGTGCATGCAAATATAGTTCAATCACCATTTCAAAGTCACATTTGTCTTTATATTTATATTTCCATTACAAATATTGGAATCTGCTTTAGTAAGCTGCAACATGTCCACTAGAGAGAATGTAACTACAGTGGGTGAAATTTTCCATGCCAGTTGGCGGCAGGCATGTGTGGACAAGATGGCCAGAAATCGGCTTCAAGGCGTCGTGAAACCAGTTTGCAATTGTCCGTTCTGTCCGTCAATGGAAGGCCGTGTTTCCCATCATCAGACATCGGGAACTTCATTGTAATACATCTGCATATCATTATAAATCCAGCTCACTAGAATCATCTCCCCACATTGGATCATCCACGCACTTAAGTGAGCATGTTTCGCAACGTACATAAGCGGTGTGCACCTGGCCAGCTGCTCCTCAAGCTTTGTTTGCCTACCTTGCTTCAGGCAGCACTCACAGTCATTAGCGCCAGCCTTCACAGACAGCACTACATCACTTTTAGGGGGGCTCACGGGCAGGCCTCTACCTACCAGATCAGCCATAAGGCGCAGGTGGCTTTTCAGTGGCTGCAGGGCTGGGGCTTGCTTGGGGAAGGGGAAGAAGTGGCCTTAGGCAAGAGAAGAGGCTGCAGGGTGAGGGCTGTATTGGGGAAGGGCGGGGTATTCCAAAGTATGTGTAGTGGAACATGTTGATCTGTGCGTGTGGCCTCAAGATGGTGAGGGCTGAGGAGGCAAGAGGAGATGAGGCAAGATGGAGACGTGAGGGTGCATCTGAGAGACTGAGTGGTGATGTCCCTTGAGCTGGCAGTGAGTGAGATGCCAGTGAATGCATGATGGCCTTGTGACTGTGTGAGTTTAGAATGATGAGATGGTTGCTTTATCCTGGCAGCACAGATAAGATCTCTTTCTGCATTGGATGGCCAACCTCTTGTATGCAGCATTGGCCCTGATCACCCACTGCCATTGTCAACCAAAGTGGAGTGGTGAGATTGCTAGACCTCCTGTGGCCAGACCAGGGGTAGAGGACATAATGGCGGGCCTCCACAGCATCCAAAAGGCATTACAGGGATGCATTACTGAATCAGGGTGCTGCAGTCTTCTTGCCTTTCAGGGCCATGTCTTCTGTGCAGCAGTCCTGGGCTGGAAGCACTGAGAGATGTGCGCATGGTTTAAATATGGCACCTGGCGTGAGGAATCGGTGAGGTAACGGCGTGGCAGGGAAATGAGAGCCCGCCTGCCAATGAAATGGCATGTTTCCCGGGAATACATGATTAATGATGTCAGATTGGGATGATATGGCCTGAAAAGCATCATTGCGGCCGGCAGGTAAAATGTTCCTTTTCCTGCCTGTTACTGCACTTAGTGGAAATCTGGGATGATTCTGCCCAGTGTGATAAGTTCATGGAAACAGGTGCAGACCTAAGAATTTATATGGGAAAAGTTGACAGAAAATGCATGTTGTGAAAGATTTTTAGCACGCATGCACACACTTATGCTTATATAACAGTGAATGTCATCAAGCTGCAACTCTCCAAAAATCCATATTGGCAGGTTTCACTGCCATCAAACTTTGTATGTCTTGCTGAGCATTGCACTTAAGAGTCCCTTATGGCTGCACTTAAGAGTCCCTTATGGCACTCAAGAGAGAATAAATTAAATTTATGCTTTAAGTGGTTGCTCTGAGTCATTCCATTACTTGATGATGCTACTTCAATTTTATATTAAACTAAATGAAAAGACTCATTTTATTTTTCAAATAACTATTATTTAAAATAATAAGGTCCTTTCTTGGGCCAAGCTTTGCTTGGAGCCAGGGACTTTCATCAACCTAGGAACTGGTCTGGGTTCCCCTATTTACTGTGGTTTTACATTCAGCTATTTAACATGAACATAGAAGTCAGCACAGTTTTGGCCAATATTCATCTCTCAATCAACATCATCAAAAACAGATCTTTCTCTCATTTCTGTTTGTGGAAGCTTGCTGAGCATATCTTTGGCTACCAAAGTTCCTCCAATACACTACTCTTTATAAATACTCCTTATATTGAGGATGCCCTCCATCCTGTTGTGTGGCACTACCATCGTGTTAGATGGGATAGATTTTGAATTGATGTAGCAACTTAAAACTGGGCATCCATGAGGTGCTGTGGGCCATCAGCAGCAACAGAACTGTATCCAACCACAATCTGTAACCTCATGGTCCAACATACCCCCAACTCTGCTATTACCATCAAACTGGGGGATCAATCCTAGTTCAATGAAGAGTACAGGAAGGCATGCCAGGAGTAGCAGGAGGCATACTAAAAATGAGTTGTCAGCCTGGTGAGCTACAACATAGGACTACTTGTATGCCCAACAGTGAAAGTAGCATGTGATAGACAGAGCTAAGCGATTCTACGACCAATGCATCAGGTCTTAGCTCTGCAGTCCTGTTACATCCAGTCATGAATGGTGGTGGCATAGTGGTATTGTCACTGGATTAGTATTCCAGAGACCCAGGGTAATGTTCTGGGGACCTGGGTTTGAATTCCACCAAGGCAGATGGTGAAACTTGAAGTCAATGAAAGTCTGGAATTAAAAGTCTGATGATGACCATGAAATCATTGCGGATCATTGTAAAAATCCATCTGTTCACTAATGCCCTTCAGGGAAGGAAAAATACCATCCTTAACTGGCCTGGCCTACATGTGACTCCAGACCTGGGTGTGGTTGACTCTTAAATGCCCTCTGAACAAGGGCAGTTAGGGATAGGCTGGCCAACCCAGCAATACCCACATCCCATGAACGAGTTTAAATAAAAATTAAACAACTAACTGGAGGAGGAGGCTCCACAAATATCTCCATCCTCAAGGACAAGGCTGAAGCATTTACAACCATGTTTAGCCAGAAGTGCTGAGTAGATGATCTATCTCAGAGGTCTCCAGTATCACAGATGCCAGTCTTCAGCTAATTCGATTCACTCCAAGAAACAGCTGAAGACACTAGATACTGCAAAGGCTCTGGGCCCTGACAATATTCCAGCTATCGTGCTCCAGAACCAACTGCCCCCTTAGCCAAGCTGTTCCAGTATAGCTACAACACTGGCACCTACCCAGCAATATGGAAAACTGCCCAGGTATGTCCTCTCCACAAAAAGCAGGATAAATTCACTCTGGCCAATTATCACTGCATCAGTATACTCTCGATCATCAGCAAAATGATGGAAAGGACCACCGGTAGTGTTATCAAGCAGCACGTACTCACCAATGACTGCTCACTGATGCTCAGTTTGGGTTCTGCCAGGGCCAGTCAGCTCCTGACTTCATTACAGCCTTGGTTCAAACATGGACAAAAGACCTGGACTCAATAGGGTGAGGTGAGAGTGACTGAACTCAACTTCAAGGCTGCATTTGACTGAGTGAGGCACCAAGGAACCCTAGCAAAATTGTGTTCGGTTGGAATCAGGAGGAAACTATGAGGAAAGATTGGATAAGCTGGGGAAGTGAGGAGGCTGAGGGGTGACCTGCTTGAGGTGTACAAGATTATTGATTATTAGGGGCCTAGATATGTTCCCATGCATCTGCTGCCCTTGTCCTTCGAGTTGCTGCAGTGCATCTTGTAGATGGTTTAGAAGGTGCATTGATGGAGTCTTGGTGAGTTGCTGCAGTGCATCTTGTAGATGGTACACACTGCTGCCATTGGTGGAGGGACTGGATGTTGAAGGTGGTAGATGGGGGTGCCAATCAACCAGGTTGGTTGGAGTCATATCTAGCACAAAGGAAGGTGGTTGTGGTTGTTGAAGGTCAATCATCTCAGTCCCAGGACATCACTGCAGGTGTTCCTCAGGGTAATGTCCTAGGCCCAACCATCTTCAGCTGCTTCATCAATGACCTTCCTCCCATCATAAGGTCGGAAGTGGGATGTTCACTGATGATTGCACAATGTTCAGCACCATTCGCTGTTCCTCAGTTACTGAAGCACTCCATGCCCAAATGCAGCAAGGCCTGGACAAGATTCAGGCTTGGGCTGATAAATGGCAAGTAACATTCATACCACACAAGTGCCAGGCAGTGACCATCGCCAACAATACAGAATCCAACCAACTCCCCTTGACTTTTAAAGGCATTACCATGCTGAATCCCCCACTGTCAACATCCTGGGGGTTACAATTGACCAGAAATTGAACTGGACCAGCCATATAAATACTATGGCAACAAGAGCAGGTCAGAAGCTAGGAATCCTGTGGCGAGTAACTCAACATCTGACTCTACAAAGCCTGTCCACAGTCTACAAGGCACAAGTCAGGAGTGTGATGGAATAGTCTCCACTTGCCTGGATCAATGCAGCTCCATCAATACTCAAGAAGCTCAACATCATCCAGGACAAAGTACCCGGTTGATTGCCACCCCCATCTACCACCTTCAACATCCACTCCTTCCACCAGTGGCAGCAGTGTGTACCATCTACAAGATGCACTGCAGCAACTCACCAAGACTCCGTCAAGCACCTTCCAAACCCACAACTTCTACCACCTCGAAGGACAAGGGCAGCAGATACATGGGAACATATCTAGGCCCCTAACATTCTTGTAAACCTCATTCAGGTCACCCCCTCAGCCTCCTCACTTTCCCAGTTTATCCAATCTTTCCTCATAGGTACAATTTCAAGCCCTAGCAGCATTCTTGTAAATCTCCTCTGTACTCTCCCCAGAGCAATTACATCCTTCCTATAATGTGGTGACTGGAACTGTACACAACATTCCAGCTGTGGCCTCACCAACATTTTATACAGTTTCATCATTACATCCCTGCTTTTGTATTCTATATCTCGTCCAATAAAGGAGAGCATTCTATATGATTTCTTCACCACCTCCTCCACCTGTCCTGCCACCTTCAGTGACCTGTGGACATGCACGCTGAGGTCTTTCACTTCCGCTACCCTTCCCAATATCCTCCCATTTAATGTGTGCTCCCTAGTTCCTTTTGCCCTCCCCAAATGCATAACCTCACACTTCTCTGGACTGAATTCCATCTGTCACTTTTCCGCCCACTCAACCAAACCGTTGACATCATCCCAGAACCGACAGCTATCCTCTTCCTTATCAACCAAATGGCCAATTTTTGTGTCATCTGCAAATTTCCCAACCATACCACCCATATTTAAGTCCAAATCATTAGTATATACAACAAACAGCAAGGGACCCAACACTGAGCCCTATGGAATGCCATTGGAAACTGTTTTCCATTCGCAAAAATATCCATCAACCATTACCCTTTCTTTCCTGTCACTGAGCCAATTTTGAATCCAACTTGCCACATTCCCCAGTTTTACATGGGCTTTTACTTTTCAGACCAGTCTGCCATGCGGGACCTTGTGAAATGCTTTACTAAAATCCATGTAGACATCATCCATACACTACCCTCATCAATGCTCCTTGTTACTTCCTCAAAAACTTTGATTAAATTAGTAAGACATGACCTTCCCCTAGCAAAGCCATGCTAACTATCTCTAATTAATCTGTTCCTTTCCAAGTGACAGTTTATTCTGTCCATCAGAATTGATTCTAATAATTTGCCCAGTCAGACTGACTGGCCTATAATTATTTGGTCTATCCCTCACACATTTTTTAAATAATGGTACAACGTTCGCAGGCCCCCAGTCCTCTGGTACCTTGCCTGTATCTAGTGAGGATTGGAAAATGATCCTCAGATTATCCATTATTTCCTCCCTGACTTCCTTTTACAGCATGGGATACAATTCATCCAGTCCTGGTGACATCACCACCTGCAGGTTCCCCTTCAAACCACTCACCTTCCTGACTTGGAACTATATTGCAGCTGGGTTAAAATCCTGGAACTCACCCTCTAACAGCACAATGGATGTACCAACAGTGCATGGATTGCAATGGTTTAAGAAGGCAGCTCACCACTGCCTTCTCAAGGACAATTAAGTATGGGTAATAAAAATGCACGGCCCACATCCTGGGAAATAATTAATAGAAAATAAAAAAAGTAGGCAAATTTCTGAGCAGTGCATAATAGTAGGGGATTTCAACCACCATAATATTAACAGGGATAGAATCAGTAGAACGGATGGAGGGCACAGAATTCTAAAATGTATTCAGAAGAACAATTTGAGCCAAAAAAGAAAGCTTATATCAGATGCCGAGTGCTCAATATTGGAGGAAACCTAAAGGAGTATAGAAAGTGCAGGGATGAAAGTAAAAAGGAAATTAAGAAAATAAAGAGAGAGCATGAAAAAGTATTGGCAAGTAAGATCAAGAAAAGCCCAAAGATGTTTTATAAGCACATAAAGGGTAAGAGGATTGCTTATTGAAGAGCAGGGCATATTCAAAAAGGTAACATGTGTGTGGAGAAATAAACATATGAGCAAAAGAACATATGAATTAGGAGCAGGAGTAGGCCATTTGGCCCCTTGAGCCTGTTCCACCATTTGATAAGATCATCTGATTGTAGGCCTCTTCTCTATTTTCCTGTCTACCCAATATACCCTTTGACTCCCTTGTCAATCAAGAATCTATTTAACGCAGCCTTAGAAATATTCAGTGACCTAGCCTCCATTGCTCTCTGGGGAAGAGAATTCCACAGGTTAACAATCCTCCAAGAGAAAATTTCTCCCCATCTCCATCCTAAATGGGAGACCCCTTATTTTTAAACTGTGTTCCCTGGTTCTAGTCTCTCCCGCAAGAGGGAAGCATCCTTTCAGTATGCACCTTGTCAAGCCTTTAAATGTTAAATAAAAATATTTAAATATTTAAATATCAGGGGGTGAATATTCCCTGCCCCCTGGAGCAGGCTGACGAATCTTTTATGTTTTAATCAGAGTAGTTCTCATTCCTCCAAACTCCAATAGATACATTTTATATCTTGAGGCTATGAGTTCGCTAGTCAAGTAAACTCGAATTGCACACCTTCATATACACCTCTTAGTTGATGCTCATTATCAATAACGGAGAGAGACTGACATAAGAACAAAGTGTGATTGTTTTTGCAACAGAAGGCAGAACAGTAAATCCTTGCATGCTCCCCAAACCACCTCCAGCTCAAGACTTGCAGGTAACCAGTAACCCGTGCCGTACAGTGATTGGTCAGTACTGTCACATCGTTAGTCCACTTGCATTCTCTTAAAGGTACATGGCACTCAACTTTACCACAATACAGGCCCAACCTGTCCAACTTTTCCTCATAAGATAATGCTCCCTATCCCAGGTATTAGTTCAGTGAACCTTCTCTGAATTGCTTCTAATGCAATTATATAATTTCTTAAATAAGGAGACCAAAAATATACACAGTACTCCAGACATGGTCTCACCAATGCCCTGTGCAACTGTAGCAAAGCTTCCTTACTTTTATATTCCATTCCCCTTGCAATAAATGACATCACTCCATTTGCCTTCCTAACATTTGCTGTACCTGCAGACTAACTTCTTCTGATTCATGTACCAGGACACCCAGATCCCTCTGTACTGCAGAGTTCTGCAATCTCTCTCCATTTAAATAATATGCTGCTTTTCTATTTTTCCTGTCAAAGTTTACAAGTTCACATTTTCCCACATTATATTCCATTTGCCAATTTTTTGCCCACACACTTAACACACCTATATTCCTTTGCAGACTCCTTACTTCCTCTTCACAACTTACTTTCCTATTTATCTTTGTGTCATTGGAAAATTTAGCAACCATACATTTGGTCCATTCATCCACGTCATTGATATAGATTGTAAATAGCTGAGGCCCCTGCACTGATCCCTGTTACACTAGTTACAGCTTGCCAACCTGGAAATGACCCATTTATCCCTATTCTCTGCTCCCTGTTTCAGCCTTGTAGTTCCGTGACAGGCCCATGGAGAGCAGGCTCCTATTTCCCTCTGACCTCTTGCTGGGGTGAGGCCTGTGCAGCACTAGCAAAGTTGCTACACAGTGATAAAATGGCCCTTAAATAAGGCCTTAATTTGTCTTGATTGCCTGTCCACCTCGGTCAAGTGCATTGCCTATTCCTGTGGCAGCCATCACAGCAAACTAGCCCGTAGCTGGGACAGCATAAAAGAGCTATCGTGCTGGAATTTTCCGCTAATTTTCTGGCTTCATCAGCCTCCAAGCCCGCCTCCAGGGGGCCGGGAAAATTCACCCGCCCCCAGTATTTAAGTGTTTAAGGCACCTTGCTACTTTGGTCAACTGCCTGCCTTCCCATCTCAGTTAAAGCCAGACGTGGGTGAGTTGGAGGCAGATTTGAGTTGGGATTTTGACTTTCAAGATTTTAAATTCCAACGTGACCCAGATCTTCCCTATTTCGGTTAAAACTCAGTTGGCGCTTTATGATTAATTTAGAATTTGTTAATTGTAATTAATTTTACATGTAACGATCACGAGCAAACATTTAACACATTGATATTAGATGCTTTACATAAATATGGTAACATCAAGCAGGTGACAAACTTGCTTGAAAATAGTAAACATCTTTTATTCCAGTCATGTGTCCAATCAGGTTCTAGCAATTATATAATTTGCAGATTTCATATAAATATTGAATGTCATACAACCTCGCATAATTCAAGAAAGATTGATAAGTGAATTGCTATCCAATGTATTGCCTTCTTCATTATACACTGGCATAATCATTACACTGCATAATTTCATAGTTTTGAGGAACCAAAGGTTTTTTAAAAAAATGTAGATACATTTGATTTGACTTTCATGAATTTGCATTGACTAATTTTGAAGTAAAATGATGACAGTTTGAACTTCTTTGACATGTAGGTTTAAAAAGGTGTCATAATTAGTTGTTCACAAAATCCAAAGTCAAAGCCACAGGATGGCAGGGGATTTCATAATGAATGGTGATAATCACCCATGATCATAGTTACATTGGGTCCTGCCAGCTCAGACATGTATTGCTTATCTGCTCACCAGGCAATGGGTGAACATATAGCCTTAGGTCACTAAGTAATGCCTATCAAGACTTAGTTCATGCAGATAAGATTGGACAATGACATCTTTCTGAAAGGGGCAGGTGGATGGAAGCCTAGAAATACCCAATTCAGGCCACTGAAGTTTTCAATTCAGCTCACAATATAATTTTCACAATTTTTACAATTTGACTTTTACCAGTTAATTATTATGAAAGATTAAGAACATGCCCATTGCAATGCTG
Organism: Carcharodon carcharias; assembly: GCF_017639515.1. Classification (NCBI taxonomy): domain Eukaryota; kingdom Metazoa; phylum Chordata; class Chondrichthyes; order Lamniformes; family Lamnidae; genus Carcharodon; species Carcharodon carcharias. The sequence continues at coordinate 83,318,721 of NC_054469.1, read as the reverse complement.
TCAGCGACTCTGTAGAAGCCATTAACCATCAGGCATCAATCTTTAATCCAACTAATTTGTGATCAAGGCACAGTAATGTGGAAATTAAGTGGTCTGCTCTACTTGTGGATGACACTCCAAACATGGCTGATGCCAAGTAAGCAAATTGAATCATTGAAAAGGAAAAGGATCTACCTACAATAAATAAGTCTTACTGTAAAGCAGCAGAGTTAAGCAATGGGATTATAAACTCTGACAAAGCAATCAGTGTTAGAATTTCCTCAAGGGTTTCCCAATCTCCTGCCTTAATTTTAGCAGAAGATTAGTTGAAAGCCCAGAGAAATTGTGTAAGCCGCCACTTTCACTATTTCCCCAGAATTTTGGAGGAAAATCTCATCAATTCACTTATCAATCTTTCTTGAATTATGTCATGTTGTATAAAATATGCAAATTATATGATAGCTAGAAACTGATCAGACACTTGACTGGAATAAAAGATGTTCACTATTTACAAGCTAGCTTGTCATCTGCTCAATGTTACCATGTTAATGTAAAGCATTTGGAGTGTTTGCATGACATGAAACTTTGCAATATTTAAAATAAATTATCAATAACTATAGACACTACATGTAATTAATAGACTAATTCTCCAGGTAAATGATCAATGATTGGAAACCGTCTTACCTACAAGATACATTCCAATCCAGTCCCCAGCATCTACCTCCTCCTTGATGTCCCAACAGATAATAAGGTCCTGTGACTGGCCAATGGTATATCGGGAACTGCTGACCATCAAGGTGGAACGACTCCCTGAATTCACCAGGTTTGTGTCGCTGTTTGCTCTTGGGATGGTGACAGCCATGTTGCGAAACTGCTCAGGATTGTAGCTGTACCTGAGGGGATCTTTACATCGACGGCGGTTCTGAGAGTTTCTGGAAGGCGATGCCATAGCTGCCAAACCCAGAAACCTATTCTGGTATAAATTCTGAAATAATATAATTAGATTTTTAATACCATATCAAGGTTCTGAACCCAAGTTGTCATGCTTATCTACAATAACTATAGTTATGAATAAATGAATGATGATAGCATGAGGACCAATATGTTTATCAAACACATTCTGCAAAGTTATTTTAGTCGCCACGATCAATCATTCGTACAATATCTTGTTAATTACCATGTTTCAGAACAAATAATTATTATTGATAAAATGGAAGTGCAACACTCATGAAGTACAATGGAATTAGGCAGCATGCTGCTTTAAGCATTTCTCCTCACTAAAATCATTTAAAAATTAAGAACGGTACCCTAGGTTATTACAGAAAGATGAAGAGTTGAAGAATCTTTCAAACTGTATTTATTGTCATAAAATGTGCTCATTTCTCACCTTTCATGTGCTTAATGGAGAAATTAGCTTGTTTCAGAAAGTAAATTAAAATTTATTCATTAAAAACATTCAATGTATGTCTTTTAGATAAATTCATGTTACCGTATATTCTGACATCCTTTCCACCACAGCAGTTCAGTTCCATCCCCCCTGACAATGCTGTCTGGGTAAAATGATTTTGGACAGCTATAGCACATAACTTTACTTGGAAACTGGTGGAAATGTTACCTGTTAATCATGCTAACGGAAACCTCAGTTATAAAAAGAGACTTCGACTTCAAGCTTAGTTATTAATTGTATCTTAATCACAGGTTATTTTAAAATGATCTTTCAGAAGATTTCACAAGGAAGCAAATTTTGTTGTTATTGAACTGTAGTACCAACATTTTTTCAGAATTTGTTAATTATTTCCCAGTGCGCCTCTTCCAAAAAGACTATCAAAAGGCTCACACAGACAATCCTCTGCTTCCTTCCTACACAAGCCACAATTAAAATCAATACTGATAGGACAGCAAGATAATTTAACAGCTGGCCTACTTCAAATTACTTCTGAAAATGTATTGAACATACACACCAAAAATTCACACTGACATTTCACTGTTTCTGCAGTAGTTTTAATGAGAGAAATGGTTTTCGATGCCCCCAGACATGTGAATGAACCGCCAGTGAGTTTCTCTCAAGTGACAGCTAGGCAGCTGAGGTGATTTGAACTAAAGACCTATCCATGTGCATGTGTTTTTGTCCCTTATGCCAGGTTTAATTTATTGTAAGGGAGGCGTCAGATTCAGACAGAGAAAAAGTTACATGAGGGTTTAAACTAAGAACTAAGTGGACTCAAGCATCAGCTCTGAAATGAGACAAACCTCTCATCTTTCACTAAAAATAAATGGAGTAAAACCATGCCATAAAACCAATCAGCCTTAATTTGTGAATTGAAAATAACTTGTGATTCTAAACTCTTTAAAAATTTATCCAAATTCTTGTCTCTTAATCTGAAATTAACATTTTTCTTCAAGTACATCTGCAAACCAGTGAAGGGAGCTATCATGACCAAAATCAATATGAGGTTACAACAATAAAAATGTCAACTAAGTGAAACAAAAAAGGCAAATCAAAAACACCAAAGGTATGAAATTAGGCCAAAATAAAACCAAAGGTGGTGCTACTTTTCCAGAATGTAATATTTCAGTATACATTTGCAGTTAGATAATAAAATAGACTTATGTTCAATTGGCGATTATTTTAACAGTTATACACATATAGTCATGCTTCCAAATAACAAAACAGACTGAAAACCAGCCAGTCCACAATGATATTGGCCAGCCCAGATAAACTTGCAGCAAGCAGAAAAAAGATAGCCATCCCACTGGGCAAATGTTCATGGATATAAATGAATCTCCTTCACATGGTTTAGAAAGTATGACAGAGCCTGTGTTGTTGAATGAATCACTTTTTTTAAAAACCTGTGTTTGTAGTGTAAGAGTTTCACATAAAAGGGGTGAACTTGGGACTGAGTACAGTACTGCCCATGCTGCAATGTAAAAGAACACATGTCCCAAGCCTAGCAGGCAGTCTTGGCCTGGACAGAGACATGTGCAGAGGCAAGCACGGAGACAACACCTAGCTTAGACCTTATACTGTATATATGTATATATTTACTAGCAGTCAATGAACACTTGCTGTTAAACTATTTAAGACTCAGAACCTCTTCATGAGTCCTACCGAACTACATACACCATCTTACAACATGGTGGCAGCTTTCAGAACAACCCAGAACCTCAGAAGCTGGAGAAGAAATTTAAAACCTGGAAGATTGAAAAAACAGCATTCTGACCTCATTAAAAACATCAGAAGCAAAGGTGCAGAAGGAGATCATCAAATAAAAGCACCAAAGCAGAATTGGAAGCGGAGGCAGAAATAAAACTCCACACTGAAGCAGAAGACACTATTGAATCCCGTGGAAGCCCAGCTTCAAATATCCAAAGAGCGCAGAGTCAGAAGACCTACTGGGGTGAGCTAAAACATTAAGTTCTTGGCCAGCACAAGTTTAAAAAAGCTTTTAAGTCAGCAGCAGTCAAAATTGCCATTTTAAAATGCATAACGAACAGCCTGAGTCCCAAGTAGGCACCTGAGCACCTGGTGGCCGAGCTCACTCCGAACAATACATAAAGATTTGGCATTTTAAACCCAAGTAAAAGCTGGGAATCAATGGTTTCAAGTCCTCAGGTAATGCGGGGAAGAGCCATAACAGTCACCCAGAGAGTCACTGCTGAAAACTTTAAACGAAGAAATCACGAATGCCATTACTGCAGGAGTCCGCCAAAACTCACAAGTGCAGGAAACTTCATTGAGAAGAAGTATATTGCAGTGCCATCTCGGATTTCCTTACAGCATTTAAAGCTGCACACAGATTCAAAATTTAATAACCATGGATCAAAAAACTACATTACCAGTCAGGTTTGGACTCATCCAAGGCCTAGGCCAGTCACAAAATTGGGGACATTGTGGAAAGAGATTCCTTAGATACATGATTGCTTCAGGTCTAGATAAAAAAGGCAGAAGCAGGTTAACACACTGCTTTATTCAGTAGGTCTAATAGCTAACAATATAATAGATAGACAAGGAATCAATGAATCCTCAGCAAAATCTGATGAAGTTTTAAAAACATTTGACACATATTTTAATCTGAGCAGTAATATGATCCTGGAAAGAGTAAAGTTTAACAAACTTGTCCAACAGCCAGGAGAACTGGTTGACTCCTTCATTAATGAGCTGCACAGGATGGCTGAAGACTGTGACTACAGCGAACTGAAATCAAAGCTAATTAGGACAGAATTGTTGTCAGAGTGGCAGTTGATGTACTCTCAGACATGCTTCAAGTTAAGGAAGATTTGATTCAAGAAAAAGCCATTCAGATGGTCAGGCAATCCGAAGTCTGTTTACAAAACAGACCCACCTTAAGGAGCGAATGCAAGCCATGGTACAGAAAACACCCACTGTCCAGTAGTAACCAGCAGAGGAACAGGGACACTCCAGGCCAAGGGAAGCAATACCCTACCCAATCACATTAGAGGGTGGGTGACCATCCCAGTGCTGTGGAGTCAACCCCATCTCCTCCACCCCTCACCGCCACCACAGGCATGACCAATGTCTAGCACACTCAGCACAGTGGGCAGAATTTTCTGCCTACCGGGCGGACAGGCCCGACCCAATTTCCAACAGGTGGGGAGCTGATCACTGCCGGAGAAGCAGGGCCCACCGCCATTTTAAGTGGGCGGGACAATAAAGGCCCGCTAGCGTGACGCCCAACAGGAAGCGCTATGCCATTTCTGTGCAGGCGGGGGGGGTTTCCCCAAGAGCGAGAGTGCACTCTTTCACGCTTGCCCATGAAAGAACGCACATCTCCCTGAGGCTAAGTGTTATCTCAGGGAGATCGCTGACAGCTGTATAAACATTAAAAATAGAAAAAAGAAAATCCTTAACATGTCCCCCTAATGTGACAATGTTACACGAGATTGGAAATGTTAATAAATTTCACTAAAACTTTATTAAACTTTTTTAAACCCTACATGAAACCTCATCCCACCGGTGGATGAGGTTTCATGTTTTTTCAGAAGCCCACTGGGGCTCGTGGCCTGCTCACCAACATTAAGGTTGGACGGACAGGTCCTTTAATTGTTTTAATGATCCTGTCAATGGCCTCAGTTGGCCATCGACAGGTTGGTGGACAGACAGATGATTTGGCTGCGCATCTGCCTTCCTGAAGATTTAAATGGGGTGGGATGATGTCGGGGTTCCCCCCAACGTCATCCCGCATCATTTTACGCGGTGGCAAGCGGGCCCCGCCCCCTGCTCGCCAACGGCAAAATTCAGCCCAGGGTTTCAATTGCAACCACATAGGACACTTCGGAAAGCTATGCAAATCCAGTACAACCAGAAGCACAGAGCAGACGCACAAGGTCGAGGTACCACAACAAAGGGTCACATAACCATGCATCTTGGGTGAAGTCAATGAGCAGGGATTTTCATTCTGGAAAGCAGACATCTCAGTTACTGGTCATCTCACAAAGTTTAAATTGGACAAGGGAGCCAGTGTTACGGAACTGTCGAAGAAGGAATTGTGGCTGAGAGACATCTGGCTATGAACGACTGACGCGCCACTCAATGACTCCAGAGGAATCTATCTTCCGGTTATTGGAATTATTTTGAAACCACTGAGGCATGGCGGAAAGCAAATATTTGAAGTCATGTGCATCCTCCGTAAATAGTCTTTTTCTCTTCTGAGCAGAAGAGCCTGTGTAGCCCTGAGTCTTCTTAAAACAGCGGAAGACATCAGTTCTACCTTTGCTGTCAATTTCACAGAACTGCAAGCTCCTGAGAGCCCCAACAGAAAAGATACTCTCAACTGGGACTTCAGCCCTGAATTGTCTTCACTCTTTGCAGGGCTGATTTGTCCGTTTTCTTTGCAGGTGCCAGAAGCTCCTCATTGGTCAGACCAGCCAACGACTCAGGTGATCATATGGACTCAAAACGTTAACTCTGTCTTTCTCTCCACAGATGCTGTCTGACCTGCTGAGTTTTTCCAGCAAATTTTTGCTTTTGACTCAGATAGTTACCATAGTGCCTGGAGCGGAAGACAGACAAGAGAGGAAACAGCAGCAAGAATAGCCTCAATCTCCGGCTCCAACATCTGTTGGGAAGATACCTCAAGGCACCTTGACACAGATGCTGCAACCTCCAGCGAGTACAACCATCAGCCAGATGATTTGGAAACAGAGAAGTAGCAATCAGCTGATTACAGCATAGCTCAGTAAAGCAAGGAAGCAAATCAATGAGAACATTGTTGCACAGGAAGCTAAACTACAAGGTGAACCCATTGATATGACCCACCTACACAATAGGAAGAGACACCTTCCACTTCAATGTGCATCGTAGCAAATCACACGAACATACACTGTGCACTGTAGATGAGCTGAGAGTTTGTTCTCCCCATAAGGAATGGGATAAACCAATGACCATCAATAACACCAGATGGGAGTTGAGAAAAAGTGGTTCAACTCCAAAGAATGAGAAAAAGTGGATTTGGATCGACCAACCAAATGCCAGAGTGACCACATTTAAATCAACCTCTTATTTAACAAGGTTTTCCCACTGCAACAGAGCCTATCATTCCCACAACTGCTGTAAAGACAAGATCTGGAAGGATTGTAAAGCCTTCAGACCACCTGAACCTGTATACACAGAGACTTGATGGGGGGAGAAAGGATAGAAGAAGTAATGTAAATACATTGGATATACATGATTGCATTGTAAATATGTTGGGTAAAGAATTGGGGGCAGGTGTAGTATAAAGGTCTGGCATAGAAAGGGTTAACGCAGGACAGTGTACAATGCCGCCCACACTGTGATGTCAAGGGACACATGACCTGAGTCTAGAGGGCAGCCTTGGACTGGACAGAGATGTGTTGGAGGCAAGCATGGAGACAGCTCCTAGATTAGCCTTTTATTGTATATAAGTACATAATTACTAGTCATTATTGTTAAACCATTTAAGATTCAGAACCTCTTCATGAGACCCACCAAACTATACACATCTTACAATACTGTTCTCCTTTCACTTTCTTCCACACATTTTCTACTACTTGCCATCCAATTTTTTAATAAAAGTTTCTAATCTTTGCTTAGAAGCTCCATTCTTACCTCGCTCCCTGATGGTGCGAAAGTTCCACTGTGGAACGGGACCTTGAGGCCACAGGTTGATCAACTCGATTCACACAACAGAACTCTGAGTCCTGCCAATACAATCAGCAGGGAGAGAGGTAAGTATGGAACTTGTAAACATATTATAAAAGCAGTGCTTTATCATTGTAAGTCTGTGGGCTGGATCCATATTGGAAAGTAGCTGCATAATGACAACTCTGAAAGGTGCAAAGGATTGAAATACTGCCCTTTTATCTCTGGATTTAAGTACAAACCCAGTTCAGACTGATGGATGGAAAGCCTCCTCTCTGCCAGTCAGCTATCACTGCTTGAAGTGAATTTGAGCAGCTTTAATCGAATTAATCAATAAATAATTAAAATAGTGGATCTATATCCATGGCATGACACTGGCTATAACTGCATCAGTTGATGTCCTCACTTAGCAATCACTGTGGTAGGAAATGGAAACATTCACAAGGGGTTTTCTCAGGGTCAGCCAAGGGGTTTTACTGTTTATGTAATCCCGGCTACACATGACAGGGGTGCAGCAGAATACTGTAAGTGAGACAGTGTTTCTTTTCCTTGAACTGACATTCCTCAACTTTAATGAGTGCATTTCTTTTTAAAGATTGCCTGGTGACCTAGACATTTGATCAAGAATGGAGTGAGATAATGGCTTATTGAAATGATTTATTCCACTCTAGCTTTTTGATGAATATTGCAGAGCATGGTATATGTGCTCTGCCTGAAGGCAGGTCTTTGGTTCATTGTCTGCTGATGCTTCATCTGAGCTATCTTCAGTAGTTGTTAGTGGTGGTTTGCCATTGCCTTCCACTCTCAGGAGCAGGGAAAGGAAGCAGTCCCAAATCTACTTCAGCCAGAACAGAAATTGAACCCATGGGGAAGGATTTTTACGTCAGTGTGTGGGCACAATCGGTGGGCCCGGGAACAGCCAGGGGATGGACCACCGCCTGCGCTCAGCTCCCGACCGCGATTCCAAACAGGCTGGCCAATTAACAGCCAGCTAGCGTGAAACGTTCGCTGAAATGCTCAGTGCTGCCAGGGTGGGGGTGGGAGGAGGGAAGCGCTGACGTAAGCGTGGGCACAGGGAGTGCGGAATGAAAGCTCCCTGAAGGCAGAGAGCTGCCTCAGAAAGCTGAAGCATTTAAAAGCAATAAATAAAGATTTTAAAATCCAGGAAAAAATGTCCGTGCATCAGAATCAGTCATCTGAACATATATATGATGAAAATTCTGTCCACGCATTTTTAAAAATTTAATAATGGAAATCCCATCCCGCCCTTGGATGGATGTTTCATCAAAAATGCGAATCTGTCTGGCAGATTCGCCCGTCCGCCAACCATAAGGTTGGACGGACCATGAAAAGTCTGGGGACAATTGGAACTTTACTGCTGTTGGTATTATTGTGAACCACATGCTAGCATTCTAGCCAACTGAGCTAACCACCCCCTATTGAGTACATTTAGGAAAATATATGAAAATACTTCAAATCTTTAAATTACTTGTACTTTGTACAATACTTTAGTAGCAAGGTGCTTTGCTAATCCTCAAACTAAATACTGTAAAAAACATAACAAAGAGGTGCGCTGACTAAATTAAAACAGAAAATGCTTGAAACACTCAGCAGGCCAGACAACATCTGTGGAGATAGAAAGAGAGTTAATGGGCGGAATTTAATCTAGATGATGGAGATCTTGCCAGCTGGTTGGTTGGCTGGCAAGCTGGCGAGAGCCCTGCATCACTTCTGTCAGGGAAGCCCTGCTAAATGTGTGCCTGACTGGCCAACGGCAGGCCTTCCCTGAGATTTAAAACCCTGGGGTAGATATCCCACCCCGCTCTCCATTGTCCAACAGTGCTGCCCTTACCAGTGGCTGCTGCCAGCAATGCGCAATTCAGAGGCTTAGGATTGAGGAAGGACCTAGACCACAGTTAAGTGAGGGCAAGAATGGGGTCACGGAGAGGGGGCCACTGGCTTAGGGTAGGGTTGGGGAGTCAGAAGAAATGGCAGTGGGTGGCTTTCAGCAGGCCTTCCCTTAACTCCATGCTGGGTCTCTCAATCAGAGATTAAGTGTCTTTGAACAAGAGACCCCGGAGTTTGGGTTTGATTTTCAGGCTTTCCATCTGGCTACTCCCTGGCCCAGCACTGTTTAAATGCCAGCAATGGTGTGCTGAGATCCTTTAGTTGGCCTTCCCACCCCAGACTTAATCAGGTAGAGGCTGGAAGGTGGCAGGGTCCCTACCCCACACCCTTATGCCCGATTAAATGCCCCACCTCCAAAATCACCATCAGGTGGTGGTGGGGGGTGGGGGGCGTCGGGGAGGTGCTTGGAGATGGCAGGCTGGGCATTAGATTCTGACCAAAGTTTCAGTTCTGTGACCTTTCATCTGAGGGATGGTCATGGATCTGAAACATTGGCTCGTTCTTCTCGCTGACCTCAGGACCCTGATGTCAGGACCAAATGTGGGTCCCAAGACCACACTTGCCAGCAGAAAGACTAGCAGTGCAATATTCTGGGAGCCAGCCTCCTAACTGGCTGCCTCCGAGCTCGAGGGTGGTGGATGCGCTCTCGATGCAGCCGTCTCAATCAGAGGGCTGACAGCTTCGGAGCCTTGGCAACCTCACCAGGAGAAGTGGGTGTTGCTAAAGCAGGTTGGTGACAAAAAGGGCACCTTACCATGCAGACACTCTTGCTGGTCTGCACACCAGTGCTGAAATTAAAAGGTTCAAGGCCTTCAAATCCACTGGGATCGACAGGAAACCCATCTGCTGGATCAGGATTGGCCGCAGCTACAACCTTTCATGCTTGAGATATGGAGCCCCTGGCTTCAATGTAGCCCAGCCTGCCACAGGAGACCATCTCCATTGAGTGAGCAGCCTCTGCATGTCCTGCTGGGGGCAAAATCCTGGGGCGATTGTAAAATTGCCCCTAATTGTGCTCTCAATCATCTGTTTGCTGTCTGTCTCCATGGTGTGGGCAGTTGATCCCTTTCTTAACCTGCTCTTTCGAAACTTCCCTAGCAGAAGGAATAAATCATGGAGCCATCCTGAAATGTCTCCCTCCTGGCGTACTGGTCACCCAGCCTACAACCACAGGGCCAGTAAAATCCTTAACTCTGATTCTGTTCCCACAGGTACTGCCAGACTAGCTGAATATTTCCAGCATTTTCTGTTTTTATTTCACACACCACCCTGACTTGGAAATATATCGCCGTTCCTTCACTACTCGGAGGGTCAAAATCCTGGAACTCCCTCCCTAACAGCACTATGGGTGTACCTACACCACATGGACTGCAGTGGTTCAAGAAGGCAGCTCACCACCAGCTTCTCAAGGGAAATTAGGGATGGGCAATAAATGCTGGCCTAGCCAGCGACACCCCATCCTATGAAAAAAAAATTTAAATTTCCAGATCGGCAGTATTTTGCTTTTGCTCTGGTGAAATTATTCTGATCATTCTTTTCTGCAACTTAGATGGATGATAGTCACAAATTAAAACTAACATTTTTATAGTTGTTTGGTAATATAGAACTTGAGTATTGCTTAAAAAATAGACATGTCAAAATTTTTTGTTTTGAACTCATCAGGACACTTTGCAAGAATACTAATGTAAGGGGAAAACAACAATATATACTGCATGTGAAGAGAGTGCTGATTGGTTTGCAAGTGGATTCTGATTGTTCGAGGTGTTGCCATGGAGAATACGCCAGTGATGGTGACTGACAATTAACTGCCAAACATTGTTTTAAATTTAAACCAGGCAGCTTGACCTTGATTGGCTAAGGCAGTGCCCTAAGGAATGAGTCAGCGAATGGCTGTCACTTATTTTGTTTCACTGAAACAGGTGCAATGTGTATACATGTTCTTACTGCCTGCAAGGAATAGGGCCCTGTGTATTAATATATGTGGCTTCCAGTACGTGAGAATGCACCACACCGCGAGCCCCATTGATAATCTTAAATTGGTAATCAGCATAATTCTTAGCACATTGAGGAATATTTAGCACATGTTGTGCAATCACGGAATCACATCTAATGTTGGACACTGTGTTTTAAGTGTTGCAAGCATAGGCTGGTTGGGTACGGTCTGCACCTTGCCCATTGCGAACGGCAGCTGGGACATGCTGTTTGATACATTCTGCCAGTCTTTGAGATGCACGGCCTACATACCTAGCATCACACTGGCAGACAAATTCATATACCACTTGTGTGGTGGCAGAACGTCTTTTTGGCTTGATGGCAGCATCCTGTTAGTGGTGAATAGCACTCGTGTTGTTAATCCATAGTGGCAGTGTGAAACAGCTTCACCTGTTGCTCAAATCTTTGAGATACCTTGCCCTTCCAGGGTAATCTGAAGTAGACTGGACACTTTTCAGGACTGAAAGTGATGGCCTTAGGCCCATTCATGAGTTTGCATGAGATACAGCATGAAATGATCTGATTAGGGTAGCCATTATCCTGCAAGATACCTTTGATGCACCCTATTTCAGCACCAGCTTGCATAGTGAGCAAATGGCTTAGGCCCTATTTATAAGATTGCCGACAAGACCAATCTTATAGCGCATGGAACTGTAAGAATCCCAAAATGTATGTTGGCCAGTGAAGGTAGGCTTGCAATAGACAGTGGTAGAAAACTCCCTGGCAGATTTCTCAACCAGTACGTCTAGGAAGGGCAACGCAATTAATGACACCATTAAACACATAACAAACCGCTCTGATCACGTATTCTCAGAAAGTGAAGAGTTTGTTCTTGCGCATGGTTTCAATCTATGTATGCCTTCATCCCAAATCAAACGGGAAGAGGTATTTGCTGAGTTCAAACTCTTCTACTCCCAACTCTCCCTCCACAAACCAACACCCAATGAAGACACTGAATCCTAGCTGATCTAGCGAATGCATATTGTGTGATTCCGAATGGCCTGTTTAACTTTCACATGCAATGTTGTGAGGCCCGAAGACCAAGCTGGACAAGCTCATCAGTAAACCTGACAAAGTGAAGGGAATAGTCATCCTTAACAAGCGTGACTATTGCTGGGATCTTCTTTGCCTGCTGGCATCAAGCCTGTTCAGTGGTGAGTGGGAAATATGGCGAAAGGGCCGGAAATTGGTCTCATGATGTCGTGAAACCAGTTTCCGATTGCCTGCTCAGCCCGCTGATGGCGGGCCGTGTTCCCCGCCATTGGATGTCAGGAACCTCATTCCAATATAGCTGCATATCATTATTAGGCCTGCCCGACGGACTCTTTACCCCCACCATCCCCCATGCCCCTGCTGGATTGTCTGCCCACGTCAGTGGGCAATATGTTTCACAACAGCATATATAAGGCATGCATTTGGCGGGCTGCACTTTGGTCGGGACTTCAAGGTTTGTTTGCATACTTTGATTTGGTCAGCACTCGCAGAGCTAGGCTTCGCAGACTGCACCACATCACTTTTAGGGGAGCTCACAGCAGGTCTCTACCTACCAGATCAGCCATATGTGGGTAGCTTTTCAACAGCTGCAGGGTAAGGTCTTGCTTGGGGAAGGGGAGAAGTGGCCTCAGACAAGGGAAGAGCCTGCAGGATGACAGCTATACTGGGGAAGGGGGGTATCCCAAGATGTGTGTGTGGGGCACATGCTGATCTGTGCAAGTGGCCTCAAGATAGTGAGGGCTGAGAAGGTAGTCTCCAGAGGAGATGAGACCAGATGGAAATGTGAGGGTATGTGTGAGAGAGTGAGTGGTGATGTCCCTTGAGCTGGCAGTGAGTGAGATTCCAGTGAATGTGTGATGGGGTTGAGTGTGTGAGAGTAGAGCTGCCCTTCCTGTGGCCAATGTGGAGGTAGAGGGCATCACAGCGGGCCTCCACGGTGTCCAAAAGGTGTAAGAGGGCTGCAGGCTTCTTGCCTTTCTGGGGCCATGTCTTCTTTGCTGCAGTCTTGGGCTGGAAGCACTGAGCGCAGCTGTATTTTATGTGGTGCCTGGCGTGATGAAGCGGCAAAGTGATGGCGTGGCGGATGAATGAGAGCCCACCTGCCATAAAAATGATCATTTTACCCACCCGCTACCACACTTAGTGCAAATCTGGGACGATTCCGCCATATATCAACAAAATACATGCCATTCTTAATGACAGGTATACATTTGTATCCATTGGACCTGTCGCTATTTTAAGTGGACAGACCAATTAAAGCCCACCCTGCGGGCTGCCCAATAGGAAGCGCCATGCGCTTCCTGTGCTGGGGGGGAGGGATTCCTCAACTGTCAGAGTGCGCTTTTTCGTGTATGTGGAAGAGTGCAATCTCCCTGAGATTAAGTGCTGCCTCAGGGAGAGCGCTGAAAGTGTTTGAAAGTTAAAAAATAGAAAAATAAAAAAATTATTAACATGTCTCTCTCATGTGACAATGTCACACGAGATAGGTCGTGTTAATAAATATCACAGAAACTTTATTAAAGTTTTCTAAAACCAACATGAAACCTCATCCCGCCATTGGATGAGGTTTCATGTATTATCAGAAGCCCGCTGGGGCTCCTGGCCTGCCCACCAGCCTTAAGGTTGGACGGGCAGGGCCTTTAATTGGTTTAACTACCCTCTCAATGGCCTCAATTGGCCATTGACAGGTTGGTGGGTGGACAGCTGATTATGCTGTGCCCCCGCCTTCCTGAATATTTAAATGGGGTGGGATGATGTCAGGGGTTCCTCCTGACCTCATCCCGCGTCAGTGAGCAGGCCCTGTCCCCAAATCACCAACGGAAAAATTCTACCCCATGAATTGGCCAAATAGTTGGGTGAATTATTACAACCAGCTTTGACCAAGTTTTCCACGTACACAGTGAAGGATTCCTTCACATTTGCAAAGGCCATGCAGGACTTGCACATGGATAGCAATGCAGTGTCCATTTGATATTGCTAGCCTATTCACCAATGTCCCACTTCAAGAAGCCATAGATATTTGCACTGCAGAACAATATCATGGTGATCTAGACCCGTCACCATTACATGAATCAGTATTAACTGAACTTACAAACTTGGCAACTTGCGCAGTTGAGTTCAGTTTTAATGACACTATGTATGCCCAAATAGATGGTGTTGCCATAGGATTCCCCTATAGGCCCAGCTCTCACAATCTTCTTTATTGGGTTCCATGAGAAGTATGTCTTCGATGGAATGACACTTAGCTTCCTACCCCTCACATATTTTCGATATGTGGATGAAATGTTCGCTATATTTAAATCAGCAACTGCATGTAACAATTTCCTCTCATGTCTGAATGGGCTCCATCCTGCACTCAAATTCACCTTTGAAATGGAGCAGTCAAATGAACTCCCTTTCCTTGATATACTAGTTGAGAAATCTGCCCAGGGGGTTCTCTACCACGGTCTATTGCAAGCCTACCTTCACTGGTCAAAATACGCATTGAGATTCTTCCAGTTCCACACGCTATAAGATTGGTCTTGTTGGAAATCTTGTAAATAGGGTCCCAGCCATTTGCTCACCATGCAAACTTGATGCTGAAATAAGGCACATCAAAGGCACCCTGCAGGACAATGGCTATCCTGATCAGGTCATTTTGCACTCTATATCATGCAAACTCACGTCTGTCATTTTCAGCCCTGAAAAATGTCTAGTGTACCTCAGATTACCCTGGAAGAGCAAGATATCTCAAAAATATGAGTATCAGGTGAAGCTATCTGTTTCACGCTGCTACTATGCAGTAGCAACACGAGTGGTATTTGCCACATACAGGATGCTGCTGTCAAGCCAGAAAGATGTTCTGCCTATCACACAAATGAGTAATGTGGTATATGAATTTCAGTGCCTGTGTGATGCTAGGTATGTGGGCTGTAAGTATCAAACAGCATGTCCCATCTGCTGTTCACAGCGGGCAAGGTACAGACCGTACCCGACCAGCCCATGCTTGCAAAACACAAAACACAGTGTCCAACATTAAATTTGATTCAGTAATTGGATAATGTCTGCTAAATAATCCTCCGTGTGCTAAGAATTACACTGACAACCAATTTAACATAGTCAGTGGTGTTCGCAGTGTGGCACATGTGCATGTACTGGAAACTACATATATTAATACACAGGATCCTGTTCTTTGCAGACAGAAAGAGCATGTACACAGGAGTAATAGCCATTTTCTGACTCATTCCTCAGGGCAGTGCCTTAACCAGTCAAGGTCAAGCATCCTTGTTTAAATTTCAAACAATGCTTGGCAGTTAACTGTCAGTCACCATCACTGGTGCATTCTCCATGGCAAGGCCTCTAACAATCAGTGTTCACTTGCCAACCAATCAGCACTCTCTTCATTTACAGTATAAATTGTTTTTCTCCCCTTCCATTGGTATTTTCTTGTGAAATGTCTTGATGAGTGCAAGACAAAAAGCTTCAACATGTCACTTTTTTCAACTATACTAACATATTTGATAGTATTGAAAAATTAGAAACTTAAATAAATATTTTTACAATAAGTTTCGAAAATAATAGCCACTGCAATGTAATTAAAGCCTATTAGCATGTGTTTGTGCCTCATTTACAGTTGGGTAGGTTTTAACAGTCCAACGTAGGTCTTATGATAGTCTTAATCTAAACTACATTCTGTTTGCTTCTTCTTTATTTTGTGTTTTATACTGAATGACATTTTTTATTCATCACATTGCTGCCCAAGTTTTGCTATGGTAATATACATTACAGGGAGAAGACAAGGTTGTTCTGCTGTAACAGATATGTCAATGCTCATACCATCAAACCCTGATTATAGGGACAGTCACTTCCTTCTGGTTGATGTGGCTGAATTTTTGATCAGGAAGACCACTTTTACCACATATAGTGACTTTTGCCAGCTGATAGTAACCAACATTCATTTAAAAGAATCCAAAAGCCACTTGCTAATGAACTTCTGAGAAATTCAACATATTCTAATTAATATTTTGCGATGACTATAATCAATAATTCTAAGAATATGTGTGGTGTATGGACTGTAGGATACATTACATATACTTAAAAAAATCAAATAAAAGCAAAGCAAAGGAATCACAGGATTTAGAACAAGATGTACCAAAATAGCTCCATGCAATAAAAAGCTAAAGAGTTATCAAAAGGAAAGTGTTTGTTACAGTCAACATAAATATGTATGCAATGCAGCCAGGCCTAGTTAAGATGTTGAAAAAGGCAAAAGAGATGTTGGTCTTGTATTTACAACTAAGCTGCCTGTGAGAGAATCTTGTAATTTTCTAACTGTTATTCATTATGAATTCAAATCATAAATCTAGGACTGTATCTATCAAAGGGAAAATTTTACAGGAGTATCTGCAGATAGCAGTGGATTATGGCTTGATATAATGGCAACTTAAGTGGGAGATCATGCTTTAGCAGCTACCATTATGTAGCAGAAACTGTTCATGTTTTACTTCAATATTCCAGTGACTTATTCTATTTGCAATGAAAAGCACCAATTGTTTACTTTTTCAATCGGAAAAAAAATGTTCTGAAAATGCCACTGTTTTCTCAAACTTATTTCCATCAGTAGTACTGACTAAATAATTCATAAATGTCATAGCAGCTAATGACTTTGTGATCAATACCGAATAATGGAAAAAAAACTTGATACAATACAGGGTCACTTTTGTAAACTGTAATTTTAATGTTAATATTAAAGTTAATGCATTCAAAACTGAACCAATGCTATAGGTTAGCAGTGACAGTGATAACCCTGGAGACAATGTGGACTAAAGCTGGAATGAGCAGGGTAGTTTTCAAAATTTTGAAACTACTTGGGAGGTGGGGAAACTGAATAGTGTTGAAAGATAGCCAATTGTGCACACTTCTCAGGGCAAGTAAAGCACTGTGTTTCGGTTGGTTCTGTATACAGAGGCACACCATTTTTAAAAGTAAATGGACATGTATGAGTCAGTTAAAAGCTCTTCACATGTATAATAAATGGACAGAGTATTTCACTGCTGAGTGTATGTAACCTATATATACTTGATATATGCCAGCAAAATTACTTGATATTTAGCATGGGCATTATTCCAGTCAGCTCAATATCCCATGGTGAAGATGTTTCACACAAATGAGTTAAAATAAGATGGCTGTTTTTATTTGATTATTTCCTGTTTTTTAAAAAAATGGATACTGAATTAAATGTCTAAATTTTCTGAAAAATTAATAAGAGATATTGTAAACATGTGCACAATTCATTTTTACCACTGCAAATAAAGATATAGAGCACTTAGGAATTAGAGGAGTAATTGTTTATTCCTGCAAAAGATGCAGAAAGTGAGGTGAAATGTAGAGTACAGTAAAGGTGTACGATAGTATAAAGCATCACTCTCAAGGAAGAGAAGCTTTTTCTTTTACCAGGTTGCCAATCTCAATACATTTTATGTTGGTGCTCTCTATATACAAGGAAAAAGCAGGGGGAGCAAAACAATGCAAAATTTGTTAAGCAATCTAGAACAAAGCTCACATTAAACGTCATAGATTCCAATGGACACAGAAAGCTTTTTGAAGCCATGAGAAAAATGCATTATAGTGCATTAAGCTCAATGGAGCCAAATTATTTCTAGAAGCTCAGTTTATCAACTGCTGATAATAAGATGGCACATTTACGTTAGCCTATAGAGAACATTGGTAAAATTTACATAATCAGTAGCATCAGTACTTTACTTCAAAATATAAATTTACTAGCTGCTACAAAATTAGCCGGATATCTGCAAGAGCTTATGTACATAAACCGGGCATTTAATTATTAATTGAATATGGAATCCATCCTAAGAATATGTATCATTTACAATAGCTCATTTAGGGGAGGTGATTTGCTGACGTTTGTAAATCCCATCTGCAAAACATTGTTTTCCTTCTTGTTGGAAAACTATCAAGAAAGCGGTTGCACTCTTTTAGAGAGACTCTTTGAGGAGATCACAATATCTTGCCCAATTGCTCCATTAGAAACTTCACTCTCCATTTGGATTGTAGCCATTCAGACCAGGCAGTTTCCAGGTTCAAACTCTAGTCTACGCTGAATAACCAATGTCAGCAAATGACAGCTTCAGAGCACTACATTTGACTTAGGGACAGGAATCTTGGCCGATTATTCCCTTTTTTAGTCCATCGGTGTTTCCAAGTCAATTGTTACCTAGCATTTCTTTTTGGAAAATGCAAGTGGAAATAGGATCAGCCATGATATCCTCCAATGTGAAATAGCCTACAACACTCGCCAGGGGATCCAGAGCAGGTAACCATAATCTAGCAGGAGTCAAAGCTATCAGGAAAAAAAGGAAAATTGGAACAAGAAGCAGCACCACCCTAATAATTAAATAGCTGGCATGTTGGATAACTAAGAGATTTAAAAATGTATGGGCTATATGCAAATGCGAGCAATAATTGGGAAAATATATGTTTTAAATTAAACAGAAAATGCTGGAAAAACTTAGCAGGTCTGGCAGCATCTGTGGAAAGAGAAACAGACTTAACATTTTGAGTCGCTAACTCTGTTTCTCTCTCTACAGGGGCTGCCAGACCTGCTGAGTTTTTTCAGCATTTGCTGTTTTTATTTTGGATTTCCAGCATCTGCAGTATTTTTCTTTTATCTTAAAATATACGTTTGTTGGATATGGATAAACTTTGGATATACTGGGAAACTTCGGGGAGAATTGTAACCTAGGGCAGGATCTTCCGCTTAGCGAGCGGGGGCGGGGCCCACTTGGAAATGCATAAAATGACACAGGATGACGTCGGGTGGAACTCCCGATGTCACCCTGCGTCATTTCCATTTTCGGGTCGGCAGGGGCGCAGCCGATTCAGCTGCGCGCCCCCCGACCTGTCAACGGCTCATTGAGAAACTAATTAAAATCATTAACAGATCTGCCTGTCCAACTTTAAAGTTGGCGGGAAGGCTGGTAGCCCTGGTGGGCTTCAGAAAAAGCATGAAACCTCATCCACAGGCGGGATGAGGTTTCATGAGGGCATTTAACTTTTTAAGAAAGGTTTCAGTTAAATTTATGGTCATGTCCCAACTCATGTGACAGTGTCACATGAGGGGACATTTCACAGAAATTTTTCTATAATTTTTATTGCAAATTTTAATTTGGAACCAATCTCCCTGAGGCAGCACTTAGTCTCAGGGAGATCAGTGTGCTTTATCACACGCATGTGCGCGCAAGAGCACACTCCTGGCTGAGGGAATATCCCCCCCACCCGCACAGGGAGACGTCACACTGGGTGGGCATTAATTGGCCCGCCCATGTAAAATGGTGGCACGCTCCCGATTAGGGGCACCGATCTGAGGTGCACCCGCTTGTGCCCGCTCCCACGCTTCCCCCCAACAGGGGGATAATTTTTCCCCTAATAAATGATGGAACAATTCTAAGCAAGTTCTGTCGAAGGGTCATGAGGACTCGAAACGTCAACTCTTTTCTTCTCCGCCGATGCTGCCAGACCTGCTGAGTTTTTCCAGGTAATTCTGTTTTTGTTTTGGATTTCCAGCATCCGCAGTTTTTTTGTTTTTAATTCTAAGCAAAGTTGGCCAGTAAAGCAAAGCCTCCTGGACTAAGACATGAAGGGACACATACCATTTTTAAAGAAACCATCAGTTAGTAAGCATCAAGCATCTTGCATAAAATGCCAATTTAAGTTTTCTTGGTTTAAAGGGATGTACGGAACAAAGTATTATTCTAAGTCTATGGTCATTTTTACAAAACTAACTGCTGGATGTGAAGTCGTGAAGGGCATCTTCTCAAACTCCTGGTGAAACTTCCCACTGTGACTTGTAAGACTAGTTCATATATATTTCAGGTGATATCCATTTTAAGCCAAATGAGTAGTAACATTGAAATTACTGAACTAAACATAGAAAATACTGGGAGTCAGCACCCAGCCAGTGCCTGAAGTTAGTACTTCAGGGAGCCAGCGAATTCGTCTGACTCATTCAGATGCTGATTGTCTATTGCTAACACTTTCCATTTTGCTTAAGATTTATGGCATTCACTATTTTTCTTCTTATCTCTGATTATCATCTTAGTTAGAAATAGGAATGGTTAACCCAACCATGTCTCATCCTATTTACAGAACAAAGACAATATGGGAATAAAGGGTTTACTGTTTAGGAGGGAGTTGCAAAGATTTTTTTTTCTGTCACGGTGTGTTTAGTATGTGGTATTTGCTTCCTCAGAAAGCTGTGGAGACTGGGTCATTGAATTTATTCAAGGTGAAATTAGACAGATTTTTGGTAGCCAAGGGAGTCAGGGGTTATGGGGGGTTGGGGGGGGTGGGGGGCAGAAAGCAAAGTGGTTGAGACCACAACCAGATCAGCCATGATCTCACTGAATGGCAGGGCAGACTCAAAGGGCCAAATTGCCCCCTCCTGCTCCTAAGTCCAATGTTCCTATGTTCCTATGTCAGGAGCTGAGTGGCCCTGGCAGAACCCAAACTGAGCATCAGTGAGCAAGTTATCCCTGAGTATGCGCTGCTTGATAGCACTGTCAGCAACACCTTCAATCACTTTGCTGATGATCGAGAGTAGACTGAGGGGGCAGTAATTGGCAGGATTGGGTTTGTCCTGCTTTTTGTAGATAGGACATAACTGGACCATTTTTCAATTTAACTGATCTGCCACATTCTTCAATCTATTTTTCAGAGCTTTCATCTGTTTTTCACATGTAAAGTAATGCTCCAAGTAATAGGGAGGCTATTTGCAGTTAGCTTAGTTATGCAATAAATTGTACAGCAACTTCCAGCACCACACATGGGTAATTAAATGTGAAAATGAGCAAGTTGCTGTCTGAGCTGGTCTGGTCCTTTAAAAGCTTCACTCTAACAGCATCTCACCAAGAGACCTGGCATTCACTTACAAGCAAGATGTGGCTTTGTAGTGTTTACCTACTAAATACTCACCAAACATGCCAAAAAAATGTTTATGTTTTGTCCATTCAAGTGCAAGTAATTTTTAATGGCCTGCTAAGTAACAATTACTGCCAAACAACCTCTCTGGCACTAAAAGTTTACTTTTAAAAGAATGGGGTTTCATTACTTCAGATTTTAATTATTGTTGGCGATTTTAAAAGTTAATAACATACATTTTTTGAACTGCCTTTTTCCATCCCTTGTACTTCACTCTCTCAGTGACATCTTTCTTTCCCTCTGTTCATTTTGCTTTCTATACATGATATTATATTTAGAACCATAGAACCATAGAACACTACAGCACAGAAAACAGGCCATTCGGCCCTTCTAGTCTGTGCCAAAATATTATTCCGCTAGTCCCATTGACCTGCACCTAGTCCGTAACCCTCCAGACCTCCCATCCATGTATCTATCCAATTTATTCTTAAAACTTAGGACTGAGCCCACATTTACCACGTCAGATGGCAGCTCGTTCCACACTCTCACCACTTTCTGAGTGAAGATGTTCCCCCTAATGTTCCCCCTAAACCTTTCCCCTTTCACCCTAAAGCCATGTCCTCTCATGTTTATTTCTCCTAATCTAAGTGGAAAGAGCCTACTCTCATTTACTCTGTCTATACCCCTCATAATTTTGTTAACTTCTATCATATCTCCCCTCATTCTTCTACGCTCCAAGGAATAAAATCCTAACCTGTTTAATCTCTCCCTGTAACTCAACTCCTTAGGACCCGGCAACATCCTAGTTAATCTTCTCTGCACTCTCTCAATCTTACAGATATTCTTCCTGTAGTTAGGCAACCAGAACTGCACACAATACTCCAAAGTTGGCCTCACCAATGTCTTATACAACCTCACCATAACATCCCAACTCCTATACTCAATACTTTGATTTATGAAGGCCAGTATCCCAAAAGCTTTCTTTACAACCTTGTCTACCTGTGATGCCACTTTCAGGGAACTATGTATCTGGACTCCCAGATCCCTTTGTTCCTCTGCACTCCTCAGTGCCCTACCATTTACTGTGTATGTCCTAGCTTGGTTTGACCTTCCAAAATACAACACCACACTTTTCCGCATTAAATTCCATCTGCCATTTTCTGGCCCATTTTTCCAGTTGGTCCAGATCTCCCTGCAAGCTTTGAAAGCCTTCCTCGCTGTCCACAACACCTCCAATCTTAGTGTCACCAGCAAACTTGCTGATCCAATTCACCACATTATCATCCAAATCACTGATATAGACAACAAACAACAATGGTCCCAGCACAGATCCCTGAGGCACACCACTAGTCACAGACCTCCAGTCTGAGAAGCAATCATCCACTACCACTCTCTGTCTTCACCCATACAGCCAATTTTGAATCCAGTTTACAACCTCTCCATGGATACCAAGTGTCTGAACCTTCTGAACTAACCTCCCATGTGGGACCTTGTCAAAGGCCTTACTAAAGTCCATGTAGACAACATCCACAGCCTTTCCTTCATCTACTTTCTTGGTAACCTCCTTGAAAAACTCTACAAGGTTCGTTAAACATGACCGACCACGCACAAAGCCATGCTGACTATCCTTAATTAGCCGTTGGCTGTCCAAATAATTATATATCCGATCTCTCAGAACACCTTCCAATAATTTACCTACTACTGACGTCAGGCTCACTGGCCTGTAATTAACTGATTTACTTTTGGAGCCTTTTTTAAACAACGGAACAACATGAGCTACCCTCCAATCCTCCGGCACCTCACCCGTGGCTAAGGACATTTTAAATATTTCTGCCAGGGCCCCTGCAATTTCTACACTAGTCTCCCTCAAGGTCTGAGGGAATATCATGTCAGGCCTGGGGGATTTATCTACCTTTATTCGCTGTAAGGCAGCAAACACCTCCTCCTCTTTAATTTCTATATGTTCCATGACACTACTGCTTGTTTCCCTTCCTTCCTTATACACTATGCAAGTTTCCTGAGTAAATACTGATGCAAAAAACCCATCTCGTGAGGCTCTACACATAGATGACCACTCTGATCTTCAAGGGGACTAATTGTGTCCCTTACTATCCTTCTACTCTTAATATACTTGTAGAAACCTTTCGGGTTTACCTTCACATTATCTGCCAAAGCAACCTCATGTCTTCTTTTTGCCTTCCTGATTTCCTTCTTTAGTATTTTCTTACATTTTCTATACTCTACAAGTACCTCATTTGCCTTTTGTTGACTGTACCTGCTATACACCTCTCTCTTCTTCTTAACCAGATCGCCAATATCCCTTGAAAACCAAGGTTCCCTATGCCTGTTAACTTTGCCTTGAATCCTGACACGAACATGCAAACTCTGAACTCTCAAAATTTCGCCTTTAAATGCCTTCCACTTACTGCACAAATCCTTGCCAGAAAACAACTTATGCCAATCCACTCTTCCTAGATCCTTTCTCATTTCCACAAGATTAGCCTTTCTCCAATTTAGAATCTCAACTCGAGGACCAGGCCTATCCTTATCCATAATTAGCTTAAAACTAATGACATTGTGGTCACTGGACCCAAAATGTTTGCCTACACATACTTCTGACACCTGACCTGTCTGGTTCCCTAATAGGAGATCAAGTATTTAATTAAATATAACATAAACCTCCTTGTTTAGCAAGTGGAATTTTACTTCAATTGGCCCTCACACAGTGGGGAGGCTTGCAATGGGTCAAGAGCTCATCGGTCAAAGAACTGGACTTTGCCGTGCTCTTTAACTGAGGAATGGCATTAACATCCCACTTCAAGATTTCCTGACCAGGCTGGGTGGATGAGATGACATGTCAGATCTGTCAAAAGAAAGCTTTCCAATTAAAGGGACAGGGCAGGGTCAGGATGACTCGACTGGACATGGATTCCAAGATTGCAGAACCTCCAGGAATGGAGAGGAGATCTGAGAAGACTGATTGCTGGATCTCTCATTCTTACTTAGAGGTCCTGCTGTGGGCTCTGAGGTGCTGTAGTGAGGTGATCTCTCCCCAGGGTGGGAGGTAGAGGACAGCCTCTCAAACCAAAGCAGTGTGGGTGGAAGTGGCCAAGGAAGAAAGCAGCAGGAGTGCGGTCCCTCGAATGTGGATACAATGCATCAAGAGGATCCAGGAGCTCAGGAGAGTGGGAAAGGTGATCGGCAGTACACATTCAGTTGCAAGCCCCACACTCTAACTTTCCCAGCATTCTCCAGGCCAACACTCCTCAGAACAACAGATTGTAGCTCCACTCATTCCTTTTTCTCCAGGCATCTTCCCAAATCTCCTTCCGAGCAGCCAACACTCACACTCACCATCCTATTGCCCTCTCACACCCATACCTCACAGTCACCATCCACAAATGTTGTCCTCTCTGCCTTTCCACATAAGTTTTTTTTAACACGTAACTTTCTGCTTTCTCTTCTTGCATGAGAAGAGAGCACATGACTTTGGGAGAGGTCGAGATCCAGATGAGTAAAGGCTGGACACTGGGTGGCTCTCCAATGACAGGTTACTTGACAGTCATTGGCAATGTGTGCCCACCTTGCCCATTGGGAAGGAAGTCTTGTTCCTGGAGACTGTAGATGTCAGCAGTGACCTGCCATGAGAGCCTGGTGAGATACTGGTGCTTAGACATAAACAGAGTTGATCCTTTGCCTCTGGAACTTGTTTTGGGGGGGGCCTCCCCTCCTTGGAGCTGGATCTCTGTGTCCATCCCCTCTGCCCTGTGGAGGGCCATGTGACTGAGGAGAATGCAGCATGTGCTGCCGCTGTTGTTACTCGTCTCATTCCTCATCAGAGGTACAAGGCAGAGCTGCATAAGTTGCTCTCATGTTGTGGTGAAGGCAAGTAGCAGGGAAGCACTAGAGGGAAGTGCTAGAAAAGTGAACTGGCTTCCAAGAAGTTGACAATTACCTGTCAAGCGGTTGAGCACAATCTCAGAAGAATCCTGAGCACCAGCGTCTCACCTAGACATGGCTGCAGCACTTCCATTTCACAATTCAAAGGCTTCCCTGAAGAAGCAGTTCTTACTGTGCACTCAGCTGCTTGACCCAGGCAAATTGCTGACAGCTCAGGAAGTACATGTGCTGGCCATCAAAGCTAGAATGGTACATTTAAAAAGAAATTAATTACCTATATACATATGGCAATTATGTACCTGTCAGCTTGAAGGGGGTTCCCCACTCACCTGCAAGCCTACCCAGATAAATCCCAGGAGTGGGCAGGAAGGTTTCTGGATCCTGACCCAATGGCATTTTTTGGGGCTTTGGTGCCACTGCTCATACCCAAACCCACTTCTTGGCAGTTAAGTTTCTGCCCTGTGTGTCTCACCTGTCTAACTGATTAAAGAAACACTCCATAGCGGCCCTGTTCACAGGGGCCCAAATCCCCTGTAGAGGATGCCACGACATTCCAGTTTGCTAATTACTGCAAATTGCAATAGAAAAACCCACAGAAAGTTGGGTGCAAATGTAATGAACATTGACTGTTCATTCACTGCTGACAGCAAAATCCAGGTCAATGTGCTGGAAGCTGGAAGGCTTCACTCAAACTCTTAATTGTTCATATCTCTTCCTATTACTTTTTCTATTTCCCACCCTTCAACAGCTTTATAAACCTATTTAATATTTATCTTACACATGCTCTTTACTTCTGAAAACATTTCATCTATATGTAAGCCTGGAAATTGTTAGCATATGATACCACACATTGTGTTATTATATGTTCTTATTGTACAATTGCTATCACATTGTTTTTGTGTTATGTTATTGTGTTATCTTATTACCCCCACCATGGAAGATGGGTAGCAGTGTTGTTTTTGCCTCTGTTAGTCTGTTTGTCTCTAAGCAATACATCTCAAAAATTAATGGATGGCTTTCAAGGAAAATTGATACCTAGAAAAGGTATGGCCCAAGGAAAAGCTCACTAGTTTTTTGGGGATGATTTGGATCTGGGTCCTGGGCCAAGATTTACCAGTCATCGGGCAGGCTCGGCGGGAGCGGGCTGGGGCGGTCGCGGAGCTGACCACCACCCACGATCAGCTCCGCACCACAATTTCATGCAGGCAGGCCAATTAAGGCCCGCCCTGAGTGGATCGCGAACAGTAGTGCTGAGCGCTACCTGTGCGGGCAGGGAGAGGAGGGAGAGTCGGGTCCAGCATGGATGAGATTTCCTAAAAAACGTAAAGGCCACTTGGCCTTTTCGCCTGCCCGCCAACCATAAGGTGAGCATAAAATTCAACTTAATTACCTAGTTAATGGCCTTAATAAGCCTTTCAATTATTGGCGGGTGTGCAGCCAACTCCAGTGCACGCACGCTGAACAAAATATCGCGCAAGTTCACAGTGACGTCAGGACATGCGCCCGACGTCATCGCATGTCAATTTACATCCTGATGTCAGGTGCGCACCCACACGCCAAATGTAAAATTCCGCCCCTGGAATTTTTCAAAGGATTCACTAACATTGGAGGATAAGATGAATTGACTTTTTCTTTTAGAATGCTGTTGTTTCTTTTAGAATGTTATGGATTGTCTCAGGTGTAGTGGAAATTGTCACAGCTGTCAAAATGTGAGCAGAGTTTTTGGAGCAGGTTGTTGGATGTGGATTGGCCTGAAGTCTCCTCAGTAAGGAAGCTCTTAATAAAAATATTTCTTTTCTCAGCTTTGTAGTTACAGGGCATCAACTCAGGCAGGGAAAAGCCTCAAGGAAGAACTGCGTAATTGAGTTAACACAGCATGATGGAGGTATGTGCTTCATCCCTTGTTATATATTGTTATTGTATGTTATATTATTATGTAATAATACAGTGTTATTATTGTAATCATTTGAACACATAACATGATCCAATCAATTGCCTCTCTCCAGAGGAAATTTATTTTAAGGAGGTTAACATCATTTAAAAGTAGCAGATTCAAATGGCGAGTTAAAGTTGACACAAATTGAATCAGCACTAATAAGTCAAACTGGGGTCGGAAGACTTAGCACCCTGTTTAAGGACAACTCTCTGATCTTTGCCAGAGTTACAGGGGCCTTCCATTGGCTGAACAAAGCACCTGCCGATTTCAGGCTGTAGCCACTTTTAACATGCATATCATGGAGCTCAATTTTAGGACAGATTTGGTCAGAGACAGTGCCAGTAATATAGCAGTGATACCAGGAGACATCAAATTATTTGTATTTGATAGAAGGAACAAAAGTGTTCTTCCAGGTCCAACAAAATAATCAGGACCATTGCCGCCCTGGACACCTAATCCTCAGTGATGTGACTGCTTCCCCTGCAGCCCACTAGTTCTATTTAAGTGAGACCTGAGCCTCAAAATGGCTCTGCTTCTTCCCTGCCAGATGGAGCACACAGCTAGCTCAAGCTATATGTCATCCTTCCAGAAGTTAAAATCTACCCAATTAAGTGCTCAGACATTAACACTGAAAAGAGCAATATTCAGGCTATATAATCCTTAATACTAAGAGAGGAGTCAGATTTCCATTGTGGCATTTATTTTTAAAATAATTATTTGTCCCTCCAATTCTTTTATTCTTTCATGGGGTGTGGGCATTGCTGGCAAGGTCAGCATTTGATGCCCATTCCTCATTGCCCTTAAACTGAGTGACTTGCTAGGCCATTGCAGAGAGCAATTAAGAGTCAACTACATTGCTGTGGATCTGGAATCACATGTAGGCCAGGCCAGGTAAGGACAGCAGATTTTCCCCCTTCCTCTTCTGTTGGCATAGGCTTGTGCTGAGTTATAATTTGACGGGCACTACCATCTTTTTCTGCCTTGGCCAGATGTTAAATCTTTATACTGGAGGTTGGCCAATGATTTTGAAAAGGATATTCAAGAATGGGAGAATAATAGCTGAGGCAGGTCCTATCCTCACACGATTCTCACACAAAAGTGGGCACTGGATAACAACTAGGATGGAAACTCTGGCTGATTTTTCATTTTTCAGGCGTACAGAGAACAACTGTGAAACTTCATTTAAGTCAGCATAGACTAGGCTTGACCTTGAGCCTTTCTGTTCTACATCATTTAATTTCACACTGTGTGGCATACATATCAACTGAGCCATTTGGAATCATTACTATAGAATTTAAGAACTGCTTCCATATCTAGGTGATACCATCAATAACTGGCTATGACAGAAAATGCCATTCAGCCTATCATGTCTACTTCCATGTTTTGTATCCACATAAACTAAAAGTCTGGATTTTCCAATCTGCTGTTTTAACATCAGCTAACGTGCTGTCAACACCGAAATAATCTTGATCTGAAAATCCAGTCTAATTCAACTTTCCTGTCCCTATTTCCCTTTTTTTTTCTATATCTCATGTGGCTATCCAAAAGTTTTTTGAAACAGTTTAGGGACTGTGATTCATGTAACAATTTAAGACAAAGAATTCCAACCACCCTTTGTACAAAGGATTTTCTCTAACTCCCCTTTAATTCTTTTACCATTACCTGAAATTTGTTCCTTCATGTAATTGCCAATTAAATCTAATTGGTGATTGACTATTACACGGTAAATGGAACTGCTCTGAAGCCATGTCAAAAGGCTTCACTGAGAAATATTGAGAGAGTCTTTGTTCAGACTGTCTGCCTTTTTTGTGTCTCCTGAAGCACCCGTTGCTGCAAGTGTCACGTGTGACTGCAGGAGATGATAGTTCTGAGAAAAGCAGAATGATGCAATTGGTAACTGAGCCTTTCTTAGCCGCTTGTGCATTTATTAAATCTCGTTCTCTCACTGCTATAGGATTCTTTCAGATGTTAATAAAAGATTGAGGTTTCAATTGATGTCAAGGCAATGTTTTTAATTTAAATATATTTTCTAGTTTATTTTCACATTAAAAAGGAGTATGTTTTGCCACATAAGAAACTTTGTATCCATTTTAATGGCAGATTCAGTCAAGTTACATAGGGCAGAATCATCCCAGATTTGCACTAAGCGTAGTAGCAGGCAGGAAAAAGAATGTTCACCTGCTGGGTGCAATGGCGGGTTTTCACATTGTATCATCCCATTCCCACCTCATTAATTATGCATTCCTGGGGAAACCACCAGCCACTGTGGGGTGGGGGGGTCGTCCTCTGATTTGCCTGTTCCTATGTCACCTCAGAATTTCAGTAAACTGGGCGTCATATTTAATGGCCTTCCCTGCAAAGAGCTAGCACTCTTCAGAAGGTAGGCAGCTGCTGGGAACTGATGGCTGCCAAAGGGAGGAAACCTGCTGCCCCCAATTTAGTGACACCTCCCTGAAACGCCTTCTGGATGCAGTGGACGCCTGCCATGTTGACCTCTGCCCCCACTCTGGGCGAAGGCCACCAAGCAAGGTCACCAATCCCACATGGGAGGTGGTGGTAGCGATTGTCAGTGCCTACGCCCTGCAAAAGAGGACAGCCATCCAGTGTAGGAGGCGTATGAAGTGTCTCATCCATTCCGCCAGGGTAAGTCATTCTTCTTATCACTCACAAACCCATCACACACCCACAGGGATCTCACACCTCAAGAGGCAACACCACTACCTCTCACACACACACTCTCATCTCCATCAAGTCACTCCATGTGATATTAAGAAATGGCTGAAGGCACCGGATACAGCAAAGGCTATGGGGCCTAACAATATTCTGACAATAGTACTGAAGAGTACTTGCACCCCAGAACTTGCCGTGCCCCTAGCCAAGCTGTTCCAGTACAGCTACAACTGTACAGCTGGCATCTACCTGGCTATGTGGAAAATTGCCCAGGTATGTCCTGCACACAAAAAGCAGGACAAATCCAATCCAGCCAATTACTGTCCCATCAGTCTACTCTCAATCATCAGTAAAGTAATGGAAGGGGTCATCACCAGTGCTATCAAGTGGCACTTGCTTTGCAATAACCTGCTCACTGATGCCCAGTTTGGGTTTCACCAGGGCCACTCAGCTCCTGACCTCATTACAGCCTTGATTCAAATATGTAAAAAAGAGCTGAACTCCTGAGGTGAGGTGAGAGTGACTGCCCTTGACATCAAGGCAGCATTTGACTGAGAGTGGCATCAAGGACCCCTAGCAAAACTGGAATCAATGGGAATCAGGGGAAAAACTCTCCGTTGGTTGGAGTCATACCTAGCACAAAGGAGATGGTTGTAGTTTGTTGGAGGTCAGTCACCTCAGCTCCAGGACATTACTGCAGGGGTTCCTCAGGGTAGTGTCCTAGGGTCAACCATCTTCAGCTGCTTCATCTTCCTTCCATCATAAGGTCAGAAATGGGGATGTTCGCTGATGATTGCACGATGTTCAGCACTGTTCATGACTCCTCAGATACTGAAGCAGCCCATGTCCAAATGCAGCAAGACCTGGACAATGTCTAGGCTTGGGCAGACAAGTGGCAAGTAATATTCGCACCACACAAGTGTCAGGCAATGACCATCTCCAACAAGAGAGAATCCAACCATCGCCCCTTGGTGTTCAATGGCATTACCATCATTGAATCTCCCACTATCAGCATCCTGGGGGTTACAGTTGACCAGAAACTGAACTGGACTAGCCATATAAGCACTGTGGCTACAAGAGCAGGTCCGAGGCTAGGAATCGTGTGACGAGTAACTCACCTCCTGACTCCCCAAAGCCTGTCCACAATCTACAAGGCACAAGTCAGGAGTATGATGGAATACTCCACACTTGTCTTATTGAGTGCAGCTCCTACAACACTGAAGAAGCTGGACACCATCCAGGACAAAGCAGCCCGCTTGATTGGCGCCACATCAGCAAACATTCATTCCCTCCACCACCATCACACAGTAGCAGCAGTGTGTACCATCTAAAAGATGCAGTGTAGTAATTCATCAAGGCTCTTAGACAGCACCTTCCAAACCCATGACCACTACCATCTAGAAAGACAAGGGCAGCAAGTAGATGGGATCACCACCACTTGGAAGTTCCCCTGCAAGTAACTCACCATCCTGACTTGGAAATATATCGCAGTACCTTCACTGTCACTGGATCAAACTCCTGGAACTCCCTTCCTAACAGCACAGTAGATGTACCTACACCACATGGACTACAGCAGTTCAAGAAGGCAGCTCACCACCACCTTCTCAAGGATACTAGAAATGGGCAATAAATACTGGCTTAGCCAGCAAAGCCCACATCCCATGAATTAATTTTTTAAAAAAATCAGGTTCATATCGTCTGGAGCTCAAGTCCTCATCCCGTCAATGGCTCCACTCACCACACAAACATTCCACACAGTGCCATGTGTCCTGCTCACACTCTTTCTATCCTAGAGACCCCAGGTCTGGGGAGGCGTGGCCCACGTTAGGCCCTTCACTCACTTTGAGGAGTGTGCAATTGCACTGACTGATGAGAGCGTAGACTGTGCCTGTGGTGAAGGTGAGGTCAGAAGCGAACACCCTCGTGAGGATCCTGCACCACATCATCCCTCTCTCAATGCAACTGTGAGTGCTCTCTCTCTCTCCTGCTTTTGACTCTGCTGCCATGCACTACTTATCTCTACTTTGGTTCACAGGGAGCTCTGCCAAGCGACCGACACCCTCAGCCAGCCAGTCCCTCAGCTCCATCCATGTTCTCACCAAGAAGACACCTCCTCCATTGAAGAGTTAGAAATAAGCAGCCTGGAAGACCCATCACAGCACTTATCCACACCCTGCACCAGTGCAAAGACACACACCTCAGTGGGACCTAGATTTAGAGGAGGCTCGTGTTCACAATCTAGTGGTCTCTGCATGGACACATGTCCGCGGCAGGAGGAGGCAGGTTCAGCTGAGCTCCCCAGCACTCAGAGAACTGCAAGGGAAGAGGCATCTGTGAGATCCGAGTCAGATGACAAGCCTCTGGATTTGGCTTTCCAACTCATTGCGTAGAGTCAGCAGAAGGCAGGGGAACAACAAGCAGAGGTGTTGGAAGCCCTCAACAGAGCGGCATGCAAGTTGAAGTAGTGTGTCCACCTGCTCTCTAATGAAGTTGTCCCCACATATGCTTGCATGGAAGTCTCCATAGGAAGGATGACAGATGACATGGAGGCCCTGGTCCAGCAAAACATGGACATGTGTGCAGACCTGCACTCCATCACTGTAGCCAAGGGTGAGTTCCTGCAGTGGCAATGTGAGAGGGAAATGGGGCACCTCAATGTCCTTCCATGTGCTCCTTCTTCTCGAGGAGTCAGGCCAGGGCCCTCGGGCACCCATAGGGAGGAGAAGCAATAGTTGGACTTGTCTGGATCATCCACTCAGGAAGCTCAGAGGCTGTCATCTCCCTCCAAGTCCCCTTTGCCTGTGACCTCCTTCAACTTCGTCCCCTGTCACTGCTGAGGGAGCAACTGGCCCACAGGAGGACAGTCAAAGCAAGCCCAGGGCCCACAAGGCATTGGCTCTGCAGAGGACACACGCTGAATTCATGAGATGCAACAGGGACAACCATTCCACAGGCTGTCTCCACCCCTGCTGCAAATGTCAGGGCAGATCCTAGAGAAGTGGTAGGGCTAGAAAAATTAAGAATTTTTGATCACAAGTGGTTGCACAGATGAATATATTTTGTCACTTTATAATTTGAAAATATATTCACTTTCACTGAATAATGTGTAATGTTGTCTTTCAGCTTCATGTATAGGCTTTGCGAGTTCTCCCCCTACATTCCCCCACTGCACCCCCTCCTCCCCTACAACCAGCAGTTCAGCTGCACACAGCCGGCCCACGGGTGACTCTGGAGGGAGAAGTGTGTGTGCAGGGCCTTTTGGAGCCTTATGCAAGCACTCTCCCACACACACAGAGCCTTGCTCCATCGCACTCATCTCACTATCCTGAGCATTTTCAGTGCTGCCTGCTGAGGTTCTCTTTCAGTTGTCCATCTGAGCTGACCTGCATCTCCACCCACCCACTGAGCACACTCCCATGCAGCACCTGTGTCTGTCCAACATGAGACTCTGCCCACTTTCAATTTTAGAAGCATGGTATTTGCTAATTATGTCCCCTGTCCTTACCCCTCCCACAATCACCCATGTCCTTTACCCCATCACTGTGGACCTTCCCCACCGTCACCTACCAGCCCGAACCCTTTTCTTTCCACGATGTCCAGATGAACATGCACATTCTCTACCTTCCTGAGAATTCCACCCCCATCCACATTGACCACCCCATCCTCCTCCTTCCCACCACCAGGGTCCACGTCTGCCTCTGAGTCCCCACCAACCACCCTCGCTGTCCCTTCTACTGCTACCCGCACAGCCTCACCCTCCCGCCCTACCAGCTCTCTCTGCCCGCTCTCATTTTCACCATTCCCTCCTACCACGCCTACCCTCATTCCTCTCTCCTGGAGGCAGTCATTGACTCCACGGACCCCTCCCTTGCATGTTCATCTGGACATCCCCCCCCTTACTCCTTCCTCTACCCTTACTCCTTCCTTCCTGTGGACTTCTTCCTCCCCTTGGACTCCGTCCCCCCTCTGAAGCCTTTCCTCCCCCTGGACTCCTTTCCCCTCCGAACTCCTTTTCTTACACCCTTATACCTACCCCCCACCACCTGGTACACCTTTGTCTCCCAGTCAAATCTAGACATTCCTCTCCCACCCCACCCCGGTACACCTTCCTTTCCACCCCCTCAACAATCATCCATAGCAGACCATTGCCAATGGTGGTTCCGAGTGAGGCCAACATGTAAGCACTCCGCCTACATTAGTAGTACTGTGCTATTGTCACTATATAAATGTAAATTGTTCTTGTATCACCTCATACATACACAGCACTGTGTGAACAGTGGCTGAGCAGAGTAGGCTTATAAAGGGATAAGGATGGCAGGGGAATGCAAGAAGAGAGTGGGAAGCAAGAGCACAGGGAGGGAGGGAGTTTTGGGACAATGGTTCGATGGCAGAAGAATGAGATACGTCGTACTGCTCCTGAGGCTGCTGGGCAAAGAGAGACAGAGAGAGACTGAAACAGATGTATGGCAGCATTGGTATAGAGAAGGGTTGGTTAAAAAACAAATCAAGGAATAAACTAAACTTAAGTGATCAGCAGAAGAGAATGCTACGAGAGGGAATAATAATCAGAATCACAGAGATTGAGTCTGACAGAGAGAGAAATTAAGGAAAGCAGCCTGAATAACTTATGTTGGAACTTGACCAACTTCAAAGAGGATGCCAACTAATCAGGTCACTATGTCATCAGATAGTAGGGACAATTTGTGCTATTTGAAACCTGCAGATGTGGAGAGGAGTGGGGGAAGAGAAGGGGTTTATCTTGCCTGGAACTATGGTATTTTGAAGAGGAGCTGTGTATAACTTTGTAAAATAAATTGTAATGATCAAAGCAATGATATAACAAGGCTGGAATTTTACGGCCCTGTCAAAATGCAGCAAGCCATTTTAAACTACGTTGACTTCAGCAGGAATGTAAAATCTCGCTGCTGTAAAATTCCACCCCAAGAAGCTGTACAATAATATACTGAGAATTAAATCCATTACAGCCCTGGACACGAATGTGATTCGGATCAACCTGTGTTCAGCGACATTATCAGCACATGGTCTCAATCACTAGGTGGCGAGAGGTATTAATAGCCATGGAAACAGTAAATGACCCTACAGGTTATACACTAGTATTTTTTAGGTCATATACATTTTTGTGGCAATTTCAACAAAGGCATCAGAGCAAATCTTTGTTATAGCAATTAATGATATACTATGAATTCACTCAAAATTAGAAAGATTTGTTAATCTTAGTCTTTGAAACAAAAGCCATTGTTAACATATTATTGATATTGCACAGGAATGGAAACTAATAACACCAGCAGGGAATTTAGTAGAGTTATGCTCAAGCTACATTGTAAGGGTGTACCTATGTAACTCCTTTTGAAAAGCTGTGCAATTGGGTTATTTATGCTGTGGCTGTGATACATCTAATGAATTGCATCTTTCACAAACAAAAAAAGGAATTTAAAATGTCATTTGGCTTGGCCCACTTTCTCCACTTATTTCTTTTCCTGCAGCAGTGTTTCATATAGATTACTCTGTTTCCATCTCGCCTGAGCAATGAATCTCTATCCCACTTTAATCAGGAACTCGTCCATTTCTTTCTTAAAAAGAGTCCAATGATTCTGCATTGCCTGTATTGCAAAGCCTCTTTGCATTAATCAGTGGACACGCATTAGACGGCAAAGGGATTTCTTGATTTTTTTTAATCAAATCAAAGTTGCTTTGAAGTTGCAAACAATCTGTGATGTTCCCAGAAATGAATAAATCAGTAGATTCATGGCTTGGATTTTAATAGCTCAGGAACTTGTGCCAAGTAAGCACACCTTCCACAATATCTGTTTAGGTGGAACATATCTGATGCCTGTTGGAATTTTACACATTTGCCTTTTTGCTGTATTGCATGCATTGACTAAGCTCAGTGAATTGTCATTATCAGTACATGCTACCATGATGTGATGCAAATTTAAATGCTTTTATAAGGAAACATGATGCATCATTGAAAAAAAATTCTTGCATGTACCTACCTGTGGTGTGCATACCTTTAAATATCACAAAGCTTTTATTTCACACAAAAAAATGTGAAAATTCTTAACTATCAATATATTGGGCTGCATTCCATTGTCAATGATGGTGAATGTGTAGTGGATAGTAATGAGTGACAAAAGCAGGAAAAAACACTAACCTTAACACTACACAGATGCAGCAGCATAATGACTCACTAACTGCAAGCACATCAAATCCTGGGAAAAGGTTAATGAAATTACTTAGCATTGGTTCCATGACACAAATTATAGAAATTACATTTATAAGCATCTTGTTGACATAATTCAAACACAAATTGCTTTTAAATTTGTAGTTTTGCAAAACACATTTACAATGAATAAGCAATAAAATTAAACTCCCAAATTTAACACTCCAGGCATCCTATTTCTCATTAGAACAGTGTTCCACAGAAAGCAGCCTTGTCCCACAGGTGCAGGAAAATTACATAATTGCTAATTGAGTTTCTTGCCGTTAGACTGTCCCCCGAATATTTAATCATAAATAAATAAAACAAAGTCACTGTGATTCTTAATTTCAACACATTTTTGTAGCATGCCATAACACAGGAAGCTGCGCCACCTTTAGAAAGGGCCAGTTCCTTTTGAGAGAAAAAAATGATTGAGTGAGGATGTGGGCTCCAAATAACGATACAGAATATCTAAAGTAAATGCATTTGTTACCAACTTTATGGTGTCCATGCAGCAAAGGATTAACAGAATCTCCTTTTCCACTGATTTCATCCCTTAATTTTCCTATTAGATGGCTAGAAATCTGCTTTTGAAAAATTAAATTCTCTACTTAAAAAGATAAGACACACCTGAGGGCCAGTTTCATCGCTCATTTTAATATTTAAAAGTGTACTTTAAAATTAAATTCCCCACAATTTTTCAATTTCACTCAATCGGATTTACAATAGCCTGTTCATATTCATTAAATGACTTATGACAATATTGAAAAATAGCTTTATAAAAAGAAGGCTCTAGCCAATTTTATTCCATAATATCAACTTTGTATTTCACAATACATCATCTAGTTGTTTCTTAAATGAGTCCAGAGCTTCAGTATTTAATTATTGATCCAGGAATGTGTAATTCTTGTGTAAAGAATATTTTCTAAAGTTTTTCCAAATGTCCTCTTCACGGTTCTGAACCTGTACCCGCTTGTCCTGCTTCCCAGTGTATTTGGAAGCAAAACATAATCGTCTTTAATCTGTTCAAGGTCCAGCCTACCAACCATACATTACACTGATTCCAATGTCCTTAACTTTATACTATAAGAATATTGACTGCCAAAAGCGTAGGTGAGGGAAAATTTAACAAAACGCAGGATTTCCTTCAAATGTGCTTCTTTGTGTATCTCCTTCACATTTTGTCTAGATGTCACTCTTGTACCGAAATTGCTGAACTTTTCCTGTCCCCCTCATCTATCCACCTATCCATCTGCCCCCAGTCTGCTCACCCACCTCTTCCCATGATCTGCTCATCAATGTTTTTATCCCCTGCCCTGTGTGCTCATCCCCCTTCCCACCTGATCTGCTCTCTATTCCTCCAAAGTGCTTCTCCCTTCCCTCTCCCAGTTGGTTATCCAACCTGCTCCTATTCTTCCAACTTACCATCAACATTTACCTGACCTGCGTGTCTATTCTTCTTATATCTGATTTGCCTGCCCATCCATCTTCTGCCTGTCTACCCACATGATCTTGAGCCTGCCTATGTAAATGCTTGCCAATTCTTTCTCATCCATGAGTCATGCTGCTGAAAGGCAAGGCTACCCCAGAGATGAAGATGTTCATTGTGAGACTGGGATAGTCTTGCCATTTCTAATTCATGACTTGCTGTGAGAAAAGCATTAAACAGGCAGGTCTGGAGGTGAAGCTTGAAGAAGTGGGAGAGAACCAAATCAGGCATAGGGACAGGGTGGGGAGGAGCAAGTTGGAAAGATTGGGAAAGAAGCAGCAAACTAGTTTGTTAAATGGACGAGCTCTCCAATATTTTTCTCAAACACTTGTGCAAGAGAGAAATTGCTGAAAGATCAAGAATATGCAAAAATTCAGTGATATTGAAAGAGACATTAACAATGTTAAAACTTGCAGCATGCAGAAGGATGCCTATTCCTAAACTGAGTTTATCCATTCAGAAATGAAGCACATGGTCATCTCTTGTGTATTTGCTCTAGAATCCTTGATTCTAAAAGAAGTGACACTGAAGCAGAAGCATAAAGAGAAGACAATGTGATTATGTCACGTTTCCATAAACCATGAAGGGGTTTATGGGTAAATCTCCCATTGTTATTCAGCCATTTTGCACAAATACTTAACACCATATATCTAGGTACCAAAATATGTCATTATTATAAATGTGATGTGAATGGACATTTTTATTTGCCATGCTTCCAAATGAAAGAGCATTGTAAAGTGTCACATGTTTAAACATATTGAGCTTCTGTCACTTTGTCAAAAGCTGTAATAATTAAAATAATTAAAAGTAGTTTGTGTCTTTTTTTGAAAATAAACAGACCCATATAGTCCAAGATTTCAATTCTCAGTTCCTTTCCTTATCTATTTTGTTTCCCTGCATTTCAGTTTCCCGATTTATACATAGGATCACTTTTCTTTGTAACAGGTTTGTTAACTCTGTCTATAGTCTATATTAATTTGTTTTCTTGCATCAAATAAAAACTGGAATTTTAAAAAATCAATGCTTTATAAGTTGATATTTATAAATGTAAGCACTCATTAGTTGTTTTTTAACTTGATTTTTTCAGAGAATGATAGACACGCTATCTGATGAAAGTAGCATGTGAATTTCCCCCATGGGTTCCTTATCATCCTCACTCAGCCTTCTGCAAAATCATAATTAACTCTGTTCCACTGAGTTAAAACACTGCCTTTTGGTTATGAGATCTCAGTTTAAATCTGGCCAAGATTGGATAGGACAATGTTCCTGCTGTCTGTTGGCTGCAAGGATCCTCCATGAAATGAGTTTAGATAACATCAGGCAAATTATTAGTTAGAAGATTCACAGCACAACATAGTTCACGGCTGGAAAGGATTAGTGTTTTCAACCAGGGAGGCTCAAGGATGGCTACTATTTGGAATACAAAAGAAATCCCATAAATGTGCAGTGGAGTTGTCTTTCATATGTTGAGGTGAAGAGATAATGTGGGAGCTGATTACAGGGCATTTTACTCTGCATTTGGCACTGCTGCATCTGATCTGGCTAATGGTGACACCAGTTGGCTAGATTTTTCTCCAACAGATCATAGTAATGTGTGATAGAATCTGTGATTTCAAAGATGGCATTTTTTGAGACAGGCCTTAATTGAAAAGGGAAACTGAGAAAGGAAACAGACCCTTCCAGTTGCTAAGGAAACTGAGACGGAAACTGAGATTGGAAACCCAAACTTCTGATTGAAACTATATAAAAGGAGACAAAGCCATCAGAACTCAGATGATGAGTCAAGTGGGGCAGTATAGGCAGGCTGAAGAAAACAGAAACTAGATCCAGAAGCTGAGAATAAGCAAAGATATAGTTGCGGCACTTGTTTCTGTTACTTGAAGATAACATTGGTGGGTCTTACACCATCCAAACCATTGTGAGCGAAGTTGAGGAGGTTCTGCAGACATGTGATATTTTTAGTGAAGACCGTCCCTGTGGAACTCAGGTTGGTTGTTCACTGCTGTCAGCTGAGGATCAAGTTAAATCTTAGAAGAAGAGGAGTTGAAATGCTTTGTGAAGAAGATGGAGCTTTGAAGGACTTTGTGACTGAGATTGATGACATTTACGCTGGATAGACTGCTGAGCCAATTTGTATGACCTATCCTAGTTGTATCTGCAAGTTAATGTGTAATTTATAATCAACTGCAATTTACCTGTTAATTCATGTTTAACTTATGTTGATTCTGGGTCTTAAAGAATAGGGGGTATAGATAGTATTTAGTGTTTGCTTTGTTTGACTCTTGTATGGTAAAAATTCTTTTGTTTAAACTGTGGGATCTTGTGGCTTCGTTCTTTCAGTAAAAAACTGGGATTTCAGATTTCTTATTTTTAAAAAAATCTTACTTGTCTCAACCAAGACCATAAGAATAGCAGTGGAAGATGAAGAAAAATGGCAGTGACACGTACTGTCCCAACCACCACAAAGGGAAACTGAAAAAGGAAACAGACCCACCCAGTGGCTAGGGAACTGAAACCCCCTACCCACGGCCCCACTTTAGCAATTAAGATGGTTGGCTTGTTACCTCTTGACCATCACATTTAAATGATGTTGAGGACACAGGGCCTGATAAGCTGACCAATTCCCTCCTCACTTTTGCTGTCATTAGGTGGCAGCATATCTTGAGGTAGTGACAGCGAGCCTGTGATTCCAAATGTGGAGTTGAGGCCAAGATTAGATCAGCCATGATCTTATTGAATGATGGAGCAGTCTCAAGGGGCCATATGATCTCTCTCTGCTCCAATTTCTTGTGCTTCAATGTTGAAGATAGAGGGTCCAGGAATGGCCACCTCTCCCTTCCTTCAGCCCCTTATCTTGTCCTGAAGATATGTCAACAAGACTGTTCTGTCCTCTCTATAAATATCCTGTGTAGTGTATTGAATATTGCATTTTGTATTTTGTCCACTTAAGGCTACCGTACTTATATACTAACAAAGGGAGTCTTGAAGGAGCATAAAGGGATCCATGCTTTAACAGCACGTGCAACAGTTCTGCTACTTATTGAATCTTACTATTTCTTCCCAATAACTTCACATTTTGGTTCTTCTTTTCTCTCAGTACAGGCATCGCTGATGTAATTGCAATCCTGCTGGGGGTCCACCCGACACAATTAATGAGCCCCAACAGCCCAGGATATTCTGCCAAGATCTTCTTTTAGCACGTTATGTTAACACACACATAAAAGACAGCCAACATTTATTGTACACTATGTGGGTGTATTATGTTACTGTAAATATTCTGGTGGAGACCACACAGTTATAATTTAAACTGAGTGAGTTTAATTACATTACACTACATGCTAGAGTCAACATTTATCCCCCAGTCAGGTATGAGCACATTTTTAATGGTGGGAACCATCTCCTCTCCTAAATTTTAAAGAAACTATATAAAGCTTCAAGAGGTCAAACAGGCCTGTGGACATTTTGAGATGTGTTTTTTAATCAGACTAGAGAATTACATTACCTGGAAAAACTCAGCAGGTCTGGCAGCATCGGCGGAGAAGAAAAGAGTTGACATTTCGAGTCCTCATGACCCTTCAACAGAACAAGTCATGAGGACTCGAAATGTCAACTCTTTTCTTCTCCGCCGATGCTGCCAGACCTGCTGAGTTTTTCCAGGTAATTCTGTTTTTGTTTTGGATTTCCAGCATCCGCAGTTTTTGTTTTTATCATAGAGTATTACATTACCTGATGCAAACAACTTAATGGACTTAATTTTACATCTAATACATCAGCGATCAAATTTGGGGTAAACCCCAAAAATCACAGTATCAAGGGCTGAATATTCCCCCCGTTGGGGGGGGGGAAGTTGAAGGGCGGGCGCACACAGGCGCACTTCCGATCGGCACCCCCGATCGAAGGCTCATCACCACATCGCCAATTAAGACCCGCCCAGCATGACATCTGCACAGAAGCACTATGTGCTCCCTGTGCGGGCAGGGGAGGGGAATCCCAAAATCGAGAGTGCGCTGTTTCATGCAAGCGCACAAAAGAGCACACTCATCTCCCTGAGGCTAAGTGCTGCCTCAGGGAGATCATCTCTAAATGTAAAAAACCTAAAAATAGAAAAATAAAATTTCCCTAACAAGTCCCCTCATGTGACAATGTCACATGAGTTGGGACATGTCCATAATGTTTACAAAACCTTTATTAAAATTTTTAAAAACCTACATGAAACCTCATCCCATCTGTGGATGAGCTTTCATGTTTTTTCTAATTCACACCGGGGCTCCTGGCCTGCCCGCCAACCTTACGTTGGACGGGCAGGTCCTTTAATT
This sequence comes from Carcharodon carcharias, assembly GCF_017639515.1. Taxonomy (NCBI): domain Eukaryota; kingdom Metazoa; phylum Chordata; class Chondrichthyes; order Lamniformes; family Lamnidae; genus Carcharodon; species Carcharodon carcharias. Next base: position 83,277,285 of record NC_054469.1, on the reverse strand, counting down.
ACTTAATTGACCCTGTCAATGGCCTCAATTGGCCATTGACAGGTCAGCGGGCACGCAGCTGCTTTCACTGTGCCCCCGCCTTCCTGAAAATTTAAATGGGGCGTGGTGATGTCGGGAGTTCCCCCTGACATCACTGTGTGTCATTTTACACATCGGTGAGCAGGCCCCATCCCCGCTTGCCAACCCGTAAAATCCTGCCCCAACTATTGCTATGGTGCAGAAGGAGGCCATTTGGCCCATCGTGTCTACACTGGCTCTCACTTGCTTTTGGTTTAGTGGCCATGTGGCTCCAGTTTGCAATGATAGGAAAGTGTACCAAGGCAACAGCCTAGGAAGGAAGACATTGGTGCATATATTCAGACAAATGGAACTATTTTTACTAAATTGAAAGAGAATGCAAGTGGATGTATTAATGGACATTCCATTACACAGTTTCTTGATTTAACATGCATTGCCACTTGAAGAATGAATGCTGATCAAATCTCCACTTTGTAAATCTTACACTCCATGTACTTTAGTATAAAAATTTAGACTTAAAGGGACACAGAAAGGACAGCTAGAGTTCCATGTCTTGCTATTTATCTGAATATTTAAATCTAAACAAAATGTGATTATTTTAAAATCATTTAAAATTTATTTAAAATGCTTTAAATCAAGGTGGGAGTGACAGAGCAGACCAAGAAAGATTGAAAACAGGGTGACAGAGGTAGAAAAGATACAGAAACCATGGCCAGAATTTTTTGGCTGTCTTGGCGTCAGGCGTCATGGCAGGTGGAGGGGGGAGAATTTGGCATGTGGGGTAGAAATCGGTTTCACACTGGTGTGAAGTCACAGCAGGATCATCCGATGGTGTCCGCCATGGTGGAACACGAATCCTGCTGGAGGCCGGCGTGAACCCGCTTTGCATCCCGGTAAATGGGATACAAGTAAGGCCTGACCGGAATCAGCCCCCTACGTCCAATTTACTGGTAAGCCAGCAGGAAAGCACACCCACCCAGAACACGTCTGGCTAATGTGACATGCAGAACTCAGCTTTACGGCCTTGCTCAGATCGTGGTCACCTGAGGAGAAGAAGATGCTGTAGCCCTGCAGCTACCAGACCCTGGAGGAACACGTGCATTGCATGCTGGGTGGATTCTCATGAACATGGCTCCATTGCGAAAGAGCTCATAGAAGATGGAAAGTCTCCTTTGATGCTTCGGGTCTGCTTCAGAACATCACAGTCCTGGCTATGGACTACTATGAATGATCTGTGGGTGGGGGTGGGTGGAGAGGAAGATCTAGATGTGAAGGGGAGAGGAAGGTGTAGCAAGGTGGGTGGGAGATGAAGGTCTAGGTTTGACTGGAAGGGGAAGGAGTACTGGGGGTAGTGAGGTTGGGGGGTGAACAAAGATGCTGGGGAGGTGAGGTTGGGAGGAGAGACGAACGTGTTGGGGGGGTGAGGTTGGGAGGAGGAGGAGGGAGTATGGGGGGAGGAAAATGAGCAGAGCCTTGTGTTGAATGGGCACTGGTGCTGCACGGGAGTGCGATCTGTGGGTGGGCGGAGATGCAGGTCAGCTCAGATGGACAACATTGGAAATGTTCAGGACAGTGAGATGTGTGCGATAGATGAAGACTCTGCAGGTGTGGGAGAGTGCTTGCACGAGGATCCGAAAGGCCCTGCTATACGCACATTTCTCCCTCCAGAATCACTCGTGGTCCGGTTGCAAGCAGCTGAACTAATAGTTGGTGGGTGATGCATTGGGAGGACCTGCGAAGCCTGTATTGAAGCTGAAAGACACCATTATACATTATTCAGTGAATATTTTCAGATCATAAGGTAAGAAAATGTGTTCGCCCATGCAACCACTTGTGATCAGAATTTCTTAGCTTTTCTAGGCTTACCATTTCTTCTAGGTGCTGCCCTGACATCCACAGCAGGGGTGGAGACAGCCTGTGCAATGGTTGACCTGTTGTCTTTGATGAATTTGGTGTGCGTCTCTGGAGAACTAAGGCCTTGAGGGCCCCAGCTTGCTTTGGCTGTCCTCATGTGGGCCAGCTGCTCCCTCAGTGGTGACAGAGGATGAGGTTGAGGTGTTCACAGGCTAAGAGGGCATGGAGGGAGCAGACAACCTCTGAGAATCCTGAGTGGACGCACCCAGGTGTTCAGCTGCCGGTCCTTCTCCCTTCAGCGTGGCTCCTTGAGGGGAAGGCGCATCTGGAGGGATGTCGAGGTGCCCCGTTTCCCTCTCGCATTGACAATGGAGGAACTCACCCATGGCTACTGCGATGGAATGCAGGTCTGCATGCATCTCTGCGTCCTGCTGGATTAGGGTCTCCATGGTGTCTGCCATCCTTCCCAAGGAGACCTCCATGCGCGCACATGTGGGCACCACTTCATCGGAGACTGGCTGGATGCATTCCTCTGGCTCACGTGCCACTCTTTTGAGGGATTCCAACAGCTCTGTGTGGTATACCCCTGCTGATTTTTCACGCTAAGTTGGAAAGCCGAATCCAGAGGCTCGTCATCTAATTTAGGGACATCACAGATGCCTCTTCCCCACCAGTCCTTCAGGTGCCGGGGAGCTCAGCTGAACCTGCTTCCTCCTGCACCAGACATGTGTCCGTGCGGTGACTACCAGATTGTAAACCTGAGCCTGCTCTAGATCCAGGTCCCATCGAGGTGTGTGTCTCTGCACTGGTACAGGGAGTGGGTAAGCGCTGCGACGGGTCTTCCAGGCTGCTTATTTCCAGCTTTTCAATGGAGAAGGTGTCCTCTTGATTGGAGGTGACGACCTGGATGGAGCTGAGGGACTGGCTGGCTGAGGGTGTCGGTCGCTTGGCAGAGATCCCTGTGAACCAAAGTAGAGATAAGTAATGCATGATAGCAGAGTCAAAAGCAGGAGAAGGGCACTCATTCATCCTCTTCCTTGCACTGGATGGCTGACCTCCTCTATGCTCCAGTGGCGGTAACACCACTGCCACTGCCTCCCAGGCTCTGGTGGACCTCCCGTTGCCAGAATGGAGATAGAGGACATTGCAGCGACCTTCCACCGTGTCCAGCAGGCACCACAGAGGGTTACCACTAAATTTGGGGGCTGCTGTCTTCTTTGTTTTTGGGGCCATCTGTCACTTGGAGCAGTCCTGGTTTGCATACGTAAAGTAGGCGGCGCTATGGTGTGCTTTAAATATGGCACCGTGAGCAAGGAAACGCTGAAGTCACAGCATAGCAGGCAAATCCAAGCCTGCCCACCAGCAATCGGGAGGGTTTCCCATGAATGCATTATTAAAGAGGTGGGATGTGCCAAGAATGGGATGATGTGGTGCAAAAACCCACCATTACGGTCAGCGGGTAAAACAACTTCTTTCACGCCTGCTGCTGTATTTAGAGCAAATCTGGGACGATTCCACCCTACGTGTTTGGTTCAGGGACAGGGCTTATAAATAAGAATGCTTCAAATACAGAAACTTACACAATATGTATGTCTGTGCCGTATTTTACTGTGCTGTCTTTCTGTCCTCCCCATTTTCCTGGGTCAGGATTCATTTTCCATCCAGGAAAGTCTGTCGAGGGGATCTCTGCCGATAAGAGAGGGTGTGCAACTGCTGAGGAGGGAAACTCACTGCCGCTTCCCACCAATTTCAGCAACAGAATAATGAAAGACAGGCACATGGCAAAAAGAGCCCTGAAGATGCAAAGAGCCAACTTTCTTCCTTGGATGGAACCATGGCTGAAAAATGATAATATTGTGAGATAAAAACAAAAAGCTGCGGATGCTGGAAATCCAAAACAGAATTACCTGGAAAAACTCAGCAGATCTGGCAGCATCGGTGGAGAAGAAAAGAGTTGACGTTTCGAGTCTTCATGACCCTTCAACAGAACTAGGTGAATCCAAGGAAGGGGTGAAATATAAGCTGGTTTAAGGTGTGGGGGGTGGGGGGGAAGTGGTTGGGTGGGGGGAGAGAAGTGAAGGGGGGATGTGGTTGTAGGGACAAGCAAGCAGTGATAGAAGCAGATCATCAAAAGATGCCACAGACAAAAGAACATAAGAACACAGAGGTGTTGAAGTTGGTGATATTATCTAAATGAATGTGCTAATTAAGAATGGATGGTAGGGCACTCAATATATAGCTCTAGTCGGGGTGGGGGGAGCATAAAAGATTTAATAATATTTAAAAATAATGCAAATAGATGGGAAAAGAAAAATCTATATAATTTATTGGAAATAACAAAAGGAAGGGGGAAGAAACAGAAAGGGGGTGGGGATGGAGGAGGGAGTTCAAGACCTAAAGTTGTTGAATTCAATATTCAGTCCGGAAGGCTGTAAAGTGCCTAGACGGAAGATGAGGTGCTGTTCCTCCAGTTTGCGTTGGGCTTCACTGGAACAATGCAGCAAGCCAAGGACAGACATGTGGGCAAGAGACCAGGGTGGGGTGTTAAAATGGCGAGCGACAGGGAGGTTTGGGTCATTCTTGCGGACAGACTGCATGTGTTTTGCAAAGCGGTCGCCCAGTGATAATATTGTGAGGCTAGGGGAGAGGGTCAGGTGTTGCCTATTAGATCCGCTCTCTCCAAAAAGCATTCACCAGACCTTATGCCAAGATCCACTGCCATCCCTCTCTTGGTATTTCCTGGGGTCAGCAGCAGTAAGAAAGGATGGCGGTGAAATCAGTCATTTACCCTCAGTGGAGTAGTGAAAGCTTGGCAGCAGCCTTCGGCGCTGGGCAACAAACGGAAACAATAGGCCACACTACCTATTTTTTTCTGCCACCGTACAACCTGCTTTGAGGTGGTATAACACAGAACAACCAATCCTAGGAGTCTTAAAAATAAATTGGGTGAGCTGGAGATCCTTACTGTAGAGGGAAGCAATAATATTAATACAAAAACATGGCTCAACAATGACATGGGTTAGATAAACGTACAGAGATACAGGTTCCTTGTGTATGGGTATAAATAACAAACTGGGATGGGTGTACTCCTTTAGGGGACGATGGGGATGGATTCTTCTGATCCAGGTTTGGATAAGGTGGACAACATGAGGAGAAGAAAGCTAAACCCAGGCATCTGTTTGAGGCCACCAGTTTAGGAAGTGGGATTGGATCAAAAACTTTTATCAACAAATTAGGGAAGTGTAGACAGAAACAGTGACATTAATTTAGCAGAGATAGGCTGGAAAATATATAGAGAGTGAATGTTGCTCAGGCAGGCACCTGGATCCAGGAGGTGAGTATGAGCATGAAATGTTCACAATGGGGTGAGATTTTTAGCCTAAAAGAACAGGCTGTTGTGTGTGGAGGGGCTGGGAGGTTAAATTCTCAATGATTTGTTTCCTGACCCCCTCCAGCCGGCCCACTTCAGGCTTTAATTGAGGTTGGGAGCTGGCTGAGCAGCCAACAGGCTCCAAGGAGGCAGGTTGTTACTTTAAAAATGATATTGAGCTACTAATAAAGCCTTATTGTCATCTAGCTTTTCAACTTTAACTCTGGTTGTCAGGCTTTCTCAGCCTTGGGAAACACAGCAGCTGTACTCAAGTGATAGCTTGGCCAATCCAAAAAGTGAGTGCCTTTATACTCACTTCCTGGAGCCAGGGGCCTGCCTGACTAACGTTTGCAATCAGGCAATCCCTCCTGACCTCAGCCATAAGGCCTTTGTTATTCCTATGCCCCAGGCCTCCAATCCTCCCAACAGGCCTCCCTCAGGCCTCCAATCCTCCTTCAGACTCCAGATCTTCCCACCCACTGCCCATAAGCCTGCCTCCTGCCCCTGAGGAGCCCGACAAGACCCCTAAACTTTCAATTTGACCCCTTACTTGACCTACCCCAAATGAGGCTTCTGATCTTAAACACACACACATACACACACACACACACAAACATACAAACACGACCCCTGCACCCCCCTCCCCCCCGCCCCCCCGATTGCTGGCCCACCACCCCCCACTCCAATCGAGCCCCTCAAAGGATTGGATCTCTTATCCTCAATGAGACCATTGTTCCCACGCATCACCACCCTCACCCCCGCCCCCCACCAACCCGCACACCCCCAACCACCAATAGCATGGACTTAGCTGGTTTTTCAGCCTTCACCAACAGCCCCTCACCCTGTTGCAAGCCCTGCTTGACTTCCAGGTGGGAAGCTATGTCGGAAGCCTAATACCCCACTCCTGACAAGTCAGATAAGTCTAAATTCAACCGAATCTTTTCAAACGTAATCGTTTCAACACATTATTTCTCAACAGTTGTCACGATTTTCAGCCCCACCTCCTTCAATGCAAGGGGTCAACTGAGACGATCTATTTGATATGTTCAGAAAACAAGACTTGTCTTTTGGGAAATCTTCTCAAATCCTTTTTGTTAACTTCAGAAAGTGCTATGCGTAGCAATCTGCACAGTTTTGAAGTGATGTCATTAGTATTCAAGCTTATTTTTAAGGCTCTCCTAAATCCCAGGAAGACCCAGGCACTTAAGAAATTAATAAAGTAAGTTCAGAAAGAGAAAATAGACAGGCCTTATGAGAAACGTAAGAATAATAGAAAGTAATCAGCTCCCATGTGGTAATCTTGCTTGTCAAATCCATTGGAATTATTTGAAGGCTGATTTTGCTGGTTCCCCCAACACTCTGATCATGAAACCTTTAATTGCTCTTCTTCACTGAATTGGTGAAACCTCAAACAACAGAATAATAACTTATATTTAAATAGCAACCTTTAAAAACACTCCAAGTGTCTTCACAGAAGTATTATAAAAATTATACATCACCGAGCCACATAAGGAGATATTAGGGCAGATGACCAAAAGCTTTGGTCCAATAGGCAGATTTGAAGGAGTGTCTTAAAGGAGGAAAGCAAGATAGAGAGGAGAGGAGGTATAGAGAGGGAATTCCAGAGCTTAGGGGCCTAGGTAACTGAAGACATGGCCACCAACGGCGGAGCAAGTTATACTTGCTCCATGACACCTAGCTCCCTCCCTTTTCCTGTTTCTTTACCTTTACCGTCCCCACTTCCTCCCCTCTTCACTTCCCTCCCCTTTCTCTCCATACTCATATTCCTAAATAGAGGCGAAATAATTCATTACCAGATGTTGGACTTGGTCCCACTGCTCACTCATGGGCCTCAGCCCAACTTTCTGCTTAGAAGCAAGTTTATGTTTACAATTCCATTTTGTCACATGCCTCTAGTGGCAGTAACAGCATGAATATGTTTCACATATCTAAAATCCTGAAACAGCAATTAAAGGATTGATCACATCAACGTCACAAGTCACAGGATACAATAGGTGATAAAAAGTAATTTAAATAGAATAGAATAATTTGAAAAAACATAAACAAATGACTTGTTAATTTTTTTCACTATCATTCTCTATAGGGAGACAGAAACTCAAAATACACTTCACAAATTATATTTTTTGTAAGTTTTTATGAGATATGTGGTGAAAATGTTATTATTTTCCATTTATCCGCTGCGCACAGTTGTAGCACACATACTGGTCTTGGGTGTATGAGTTTATTATCCACTTCTTCACATTATTAATGTAATCATTATTCAGCTTGGAGTTTTGAAACTACTGTCACCTCCTGACATCTATACTCAGAATCCATCACAAATACAAATACACTTAGATGCACTGGTGAAACACAGATCTGATGTGAAGCTTCAGTTCCATAAATCAGTTTAAACATCTCTTCTTTAAGAATATGTGCACTTACACTTCATATCAATGTGGCCGACAAATGCAGTCCTAATACCACAGAAAACTCACAACACCAGTGTCATAATTAAGGACTTGTAATACAGAAATGAAGAATGAGCACATATTTTATTTTTGTGCTGTGTTAGCAGTAACATGGATTAAATGTTTGAAGTTTTTGTATTGATATCACTTTATAAAGTTGTGTTCAGAATAATTCTGTGACTCACTATCACATTGTATTTGGAGCTCAGAGACAGAATTTAAGATTAACTCCTGGTGAGAGCCTTTTTAAGGTGTCAGACAGTCATGCCTGTGAAAGGGAAGGGCAACTCAGCTAATCCATTGTGAATTTGGATTGGCCTTCGCACTGCTTTCTGCATTACGTCTCACTAAGGTTGAAAAAGATAGTTAAGTGTACAAAAAACAGAATAGTAAAATCTTGCTTATGGGCTGAGCAGAACAGCATTTGTATAGTACCTTTAACATAGAAAAACATCCCACGGTTCATCCCAGAAGCGTAATCAGAGAAAAATGAATGCCCAACCAAAAAGCAGATATTTGGACTCATGACCAAAAACCTGGTCAAAAACACTCCAAAGGAGATGAAGAGGTGGAAATGTTTAGGAAATAAATTCCAGAATGATAACTTTGGTGCTTGAAAGCAACGGTAGGGCAAAGGGAGAGGGATGCATAAGAGACCAGAGGCAAGAAATATGAAGTCATAGCAGCTTGTGGAGCTGGAGGAGGTTTCAGAAAACAGAAAGTGCATGGGCATGAAGGGATCTAAACTTGAGCAGGGAATTTAAAATTGAGGCCCAGGAGTTAATGCACCTCAGCAAAGGACTTGGTGCAGGATAGGATAAGGGCAGCAGAGTTATGGATGAGCTAAACCTTACAGGGGGTGATAGGTGGTGACCAGTCAGTCAAGAGAGGATCAGGATAGTCAACTCTAGACATAAACATTGTGACAGCTGATGTTATGGATGTGGAATTTCATTACAATTGAGGGGATAGGGGGTCATATGCTTAGCTTGGGTCAAATAGAACATCAAGATTGCAAACAGTCTGGTTCAACTTGCGATAATGATGAGGGAAAAGGGATGGAATCAATGTCAGGAGTACAGAATCTGAGGTGGGGGCCAAAGAAGGCAGCTTAAGTCTTCCCAATGTTTAACGAGAGAAGCTGTGGCTTATTCAAGGCTGGATGTCGGCTAACACAGAAGTAGTTGAGGGTGGAGAGATACAAATGGATGTCGTCAAGATGGAGAAGCTAACCAAATGCCTCTGGATAATGTTGCCAAGAGACAGTATGTCACAGAGTCAGAAAGTGATAGACATAGAGTGATTATGGCACAGTAGGAAGCCAGTTGACCTGTTGAGTCCATGCCAAATCCACCCAGATAAGAAAGAGGAGGTCATTAAGGATAGATCCTTGGGGAGTTCCAGAGGTAATGGTATTGAGTGGGAGTAGAAGCTATTGTTGGAAATTCTCTGGCTATGATTGGATAAGAGTGAAACCAAATGATAGCAGGCCCACTGGGCTGAACAATGGATAAGAGGCTTTTGAGGAGCATTATGTGATCCACCATATCAAAGGATGCACAGACTTTGAGTGGCAATAGAGGGACAGTGTACTGAAGTTATAGAGGATGTCATTTGGTTAAGGTTGTTACAATGCTGAAACAGGGTGGAAACCTAATTAGAAAGATTCAAACACAGAGCTGCAGGAAAGATGAGCATGGATTTTGGAAGTGACAACATGTTCAAGAACTTTGGAGAAGAGCGGTAAGTTGGGGATGGGGTAGTAGTTTGTGATGATATTGGTGTCAAGAATAGATTTTTTTTGCAGCCGGGAGTGATAACCATGGTTTGGAATGGGAAGGGATCAGTGTCTGGGAGAAGGAATCATTTGCAATGTCTGCTAGCATGGAGGCCAGGAATCAAAGCAGGGTGATTGGCAGTTAATGGGGAATGGGATAAAGGAACTGGAGTTGAGCCTCATGAGGAATATGAAATCGGAAAGGGCCTGGGGGAAGATAGGAGGGATAGTAGGCAAATCCATAAGTTTAGCTCCAGGTTGGGGAAAACTTGTCAGGTGCATTTGGCCTCTTGAGCAATGGAAACAGGGAAGAAGCAAAGGCAGCTGAAGGAATATCTGACTGATCTTGTTGAGTTTTTTGGTTTCACTAGAGTGTTTCTGGATCCTGTTGAGATTCCCACTTAAGTTAAAGAATTTGCGTCTGCCAGAATGCAGCAGATTTTTGGAGCCAATGAAGTTTTAGAATAAGGGAAAGATAAATCTGAACATCACCTATTCACTGTCTCTGCATTTTCTTGAAGTATTTTACTCAAAATGTACCTAATTGTCTCTTCAATTAATTTAAACACTTTGCCTTCCTTGGTGGTTTATCCCACATGTCTTTAACCCCTTGATTGAAAAGGTTCAGGGTTCTCCTAACTGATTGAATTATTTGAAGATAAATGAAAAGCCTATACAAGGGTAATGCAGTAGATGTCATATACTTGGATTTTCACAAGGTCTTTGATAAGGTACCACACAGCAGGCTAATGAAATGGGTTAGGGCATTTGAAGTCAGACGACAGGTATCTTAGCAGGAAATTGGATAAAGGCTTTCAGATTTGAAGAAATGGTATTCCACATGGATAAGTACTGGGACCACAGTTATTCTTAAATTGCATTAATGATTTGGACTTAGGAACATGTAACTCAACATCAAAATTTTCAGATAATACAAAACTGGGCGCATAGCTAACACAGAAGAAAAATACAACATACTGCAAGAATAAATCAGAAAACTTTCGGACAGGCAGTTAAGTGGCAAATTAATTTTAGTTAGATAACTGTGTTGTGATGAACTTTGGTAGGCAAAACAGAAACATCAACTACACCTTTCAAAAATAGAAAACTAAACAGAGTGGAAGAGCAAAAGGACTTAGAATATGGGAGCAAATCATTAAAAGCAGCATTACAGGTCTGCAAAGCAATTTAAAATGCTAACAAAACATGGAAGCTTATTTTGAGCGATATTGCATTCTAAATATAGTGAAGTAATGTTAAATCTGTATGGGATCATGGATAGGCTGCACTTAAGATTGCTGTGCACAGTTCTGTTCTCCCTACCATAAAAAGGACATAGAAATGCTGAAGAAAGTGCAAACAAGATTTACAAGAATTGTACCAGAACTGAGAGATTAGAATTATCGGAAAAGATTGAACAGGTTTGGACTTTTTCTTTAGAAAAGAGAAGACACAGAGTACCTGATAGAGATCTTTAAAATTATGAGTGGGTTCTATAGGGTAGATATGGAGAGAATGTTTCTACTTGGAGAATCTAAAACTAGGGACCATAAATATAGCATAGTTACTAATAAATCCAATAGGGAAATGAGAAATCTCTTTACTTAGAATGGTTAGAATGTGGAGCCCCCTACCATAGGAAGTGGTTGAGACAAGCAGCTTATGATGCTTTCAAAAGGAAACTAGACTAGTACATGAGGGAAAAGGGCATAGAAAGATATGGTGACCTGCTGAGATGAGGGAGATGGAATGCGCGGAAACTCATGTGGAGCATAAACACCAGCATAAACTAGGTAGGCCAAATGGCCTATATCTGTGCTGTGTCATTCGAAGTTAATTCATAATTTTTAACCTGTGTCATCTGATATTTGAACCCTTTGGACAGGATTTTCCAGCCTTCCCACCGGTGGGATCTTCCAGTCCCGCTAGAGTCAACGGAATTTGAATGACTTGCCGCATCTGCCATGGGGAATCCCACCATGGCGGGACTGGAAAAGCCCAGTCTTTATCTTGATAAATGAAATTTCTGGATTAGATTTTTTAATTCCTTCATAACATTGTAAATTTCAATAAGATCTTCTCAAACTCTCTTGGCCTTCAAATAAATCAAGGTCAACCTTCTCACATCATAAATTCATAATAGCCAGAATTATCTCTATTGCTCATCTCTGAACCATCTCAAGGGCAGTAATATCTTTCCTTTGATTAGTTGTGAAGAACTGTATATAGTATTCCTGGTGGAGTCCTCTACAGAAATATAAATTTCTTCTCATTTGTTCTTTACTGTTCTATGCATGTCTTTCCGGAAATTATAGCTATAATTATATTATATATATATATATATATGTATGTATGGATATATATATAATTATGCTTATCATTTTCAAATTTTCTGAAATATATTCAATGTAAGGTCAGCAGAAACCCCAAAGGGGCAGGGTAAATGCCTAATTATGCCCTTTCTTTGGGTGTTCTCATCGATCTTCTGCTAAAGTTACAGTGGGACAGCGGGGAATCGCTGCAGAATTCCTATTTCCCCCAGAAGCCTGAGCTGTAACAAGCCTCCAACACTTCAAAACTTTCAAAGGAGTCACACTTGATTATGCCAATGTAGCAAAATTATGGCCAAAGAAATGATGAATACCTGAATTGACCTTCCAGGTCAGATAGTGGAAGCAAACACTTTGGAGCCATCCAAGAGGCAGTCAGATGCTGTGATGGAAGCTCTCTATGAAAGCAAGACCTGGATGAGCTGAATAGCTTCCCACATCTCTACTTATGATTGTAATATTAAATAAAAGCAAAATACTGCAGATGCTGGAAATCTAGAACAAAAACAAAAATACCTGGAAAAACTCAGCAGGTCTGACAGCATCTGTGGAGAGGGATACAGTTGATGTTAATATTCAAGTTGCTTGACAAATGTTTAAAACTTGAAACAATCCTTTATGAAAGGAAACAAAATTATCAGCTCAGGGGTCAGTTTTCTGCAATGGCCAAATAATATTTTCAGCGAGTCTTTGCAGCATGAAAATATACTAATTTTTCACTGAGGGCTGATAAAAGCCCCATGTTGCAGTAATCATTTCACTGTTGGTAAAGTACAATCTGAATAGGGCTTCATACGTAAACATAATGTGACCTCTCGCCTGTAACATGTAAAATGAAAAGGTTCTGATCGGGTAATTTGAAAGCATTTCCACGTGGTGCAATCTCCTTGTTGCAAGCTGTAATGAAATAAGTGGAGCATAACTACATAATGAAGAAAGATTTATTGGGTTGTATCAGAACAACTGGTACAATGCAGGAAAGCATTTTGGAACACAGTTAAGGATCAGTGCTCATTTGACGATGATTTTACATAATCCTGTTATAAATATTAGCTGACGAGAATCATCATCTGATTTATTTAGCAACACTGGTCTTTGTACAACATAAATTTCCAAGCTACGAGGGCATACAGATAATTGGATCCAAGCACCTCCCAGTTATACTCCAGGTGCATTGTTGGGAAGCACATAGGAGGTGATGCCCTCTTAACTTTCCCATTCTCTAACAAAGGCAAACAAACTTGTGCGGAAAAGGATTAAAATATTAGTCCCAAAATTCCAGGATCCCCTGCTCACTGGGGCTCTTCTCCACTAGAAGAACATTTATTTTCTTCCAGTTCATGGGGATGAGGTTACTGAAACAAGCAGGGGCAGCTGTCCCAGCAGCTATTCAGAAAGTTACTAGTCCAATCGCAGAGAAAGAGGCCATCGTAGAGCTATAAAGGTAAATGGAAAAAGTTTACTTCTTTGCCCAAACAGGAAACAGTTTGTGGCCTTTGGAAGGCTCAGCCTATGCCACAGAGCAGAAATCAACAACTACATGTCATGCCAAGACTCTTAGGCATTGTTTACAGATACTGATAGTGGTGAATTAGTGGAGAAATGTAGAAAAACAGAGATCAGGGAAGGATGTAACAGAAATAAACTGATTATAATGAGAGATTTTATTTTTTTCATAAACTAGGTGAAGCAAAACAGCACAAGTAATGAAAGCAATGAATTTCTAGAATGTATTTCTGGAACAATGGAGATATTTAAATCCCTAAAGAATAGGGGGGCTTAGGTCAGAGGGGAGCTAATGAGTTTGAAATCTAAATTCCCCAACACAACCTGACCTCAACTCTCCCTCCAACCCATCCCACTTTCAGTTTTAATGGTGGGACGAAACAGGACAGGCAGCCATCTCACTCCCAGGAGATGGGTTGGCATGCTAAATATAGCGGGACAATGTGCCTTATTTGTATTCACTATATGGAAGGTAACCCCAACTGCTGGATCAGGATATAAGTGCTTTCCACATACCTGCTAGATCCAATATGCCTGCCTAGGCAAACACCACTCTCCTCCCCACTCCTCCCACCCCCTGCAATCCTTCTGACCTCACCCACCTCATTTTTAATTTGTAGTCTCCTGGTTCATTTTTATATTTCTATTCGTGATATCAGCAGCCTTTCAGCTGACTCACTGCTGCATTGATCTTATGCATGCAAATAAGGATCAGATTTCATCCTCACCTGAAACACCAATGCAGAAATGTATTTCTTTGGGATCTGTTTACTGCAACTTTATTTAGTTTAGGTTTTCTGACTGGTACTTGAAAATTACAAATATAATCAGTTTATAAAGGCAAGACAGAATATGGCAACTGACAAAGGCTCATCAACCTGAAATGTCAGCTGGAGGGATTGAGGACAGGAGCTGGCAACCTCAGCCCTGCCTCAGTGCTGCATGCATGCTCTCCAAGAGGGTGGTCACTTCTCAATGGAAGAGCTTATGTGCTCAAAATCGTGAATCATAATGGAGCAATTGTGCTTCAAGGGCTCCTCCATTATTGGCCCATGGCTCCACAATGCCTCCGGGATCGCCAACACTTGGGAACCCATTCGCCTCTGATGTTCTGAAAGACCCTCCTTGTCAGTGACATCTGAGGCCCAATATCTTCTTCCTGTAAAACATCCCTCTAAGGGGGCTGTCCACACCTGCCTCTGCCTCACTCCCCTCCTCTTACCCACTTGTATGCTGCTCGCCCAGTGCTTCCGTTTCTAATCGTGTTTTAGGCCTGCCAAGGTGGATGTTTCTGACCTACTGGATGGTGCAGATGTATGATATGACAGTGGAGTCTCACCCTGCTGAGCAGACCAGTGGTGACTGTGCTGGAATACTCTGCACCTGTTCTGCTACAGACCTTGGGGGAAACACAAGAATGTGGTGATGAGAACTCTGGCAACTCAGTAGATGTCTCAGCACAAACAATACAACAGAAGAAAGCAGTCAAAGAGTCACAGGGCAAATTGGATAGGAGTTTCCTCAGTTTGCTTCAACCCAACTTTTTTTTAATATTCACTCATGGGATGTGGGCGTCGCTGGCTGGGCCAGCATTTATTGCCCATCCTAATTGTCCTTGAGAAGGTGGTGGTGAGCTGCCTTCTTGAACCGCTTCAGTCCATGTGGTGTAGGTACATCCACAGTGCTGTTAGGAAGGGAGTTCCAGGATTTTGATCCAGTGACAGTGAAGAAATGGCGATATATTTCCAAGTCAGAATGATGAGTGACTTGGAGGGGAACCTCCACGTTGTAGTGTTTTCATCTATCTGCTGCCCTTATCCTTCTAGGTGGTAGTGTTCGTGGGTTTGGAAGGTGCAGGTAATAAGGAAGGCATATGGAATTTTGGCATTTATTGCTAAAGAAATAGAATATAAAAATAGGGAACTATTATTGCAACTGCACAAGGCATTGGTGAGACTGCACCTGGAGTACTGTGCAGTTTTGGTCCCTTTATTTGAGGAAGGATGCAGTGGCACTGGAGGTGGTTCAGAGGAGGTTCACTAAATTGATTCCAGAGATGCGGGGCTTGTCTTATGAGGAGAGATTGAGCAGTTTAGGCCTATACTCGCTAGAGTTTAGAAGGATGAGAGGAGATCTAATTGGGGTAAAAAGATGTTAAAGGGGATAGACAAAGTAGATGTGGAGCAGATGTTTCCCCTTCTGGGGCATTCTAGAATGAGAGGCCATAGTTTTAGGCTAAGGGGTGGTAGATTTAAATCAGAGATGGGGAGGAATTACATTTCTCAAAGGGTCGTGAATCTGTGGAATTCACTACCAGTGGATGCCAGGACGCTGAATCAATTTAAGGAGGAGATAGACAGATTTTTAATTAGTAACAGGTTGAAAGATTATGGGGAGAGGATGGGAAATTGGAGTTGAGGCCAAAATGAGATCAGCCATGATTGTAATGAATGGTGGGGCAGGCTCGAGGGGCTGAATTGCCTACTCCTGCTCCTAGTTCTTATGTTCTTATGCTGTCTGCTGAGCCTTGTTGAGTTTCTGCAGTGCATCTTGTAGATGTACACACTGCTGCTATTGTGCATTGGTGGTGGAGGGAGTTAATGTTCGTGGATGTGGTGCCAGTCAAGCAGGCTGCTTTGTCCTACATGGCATCAAGCTTCTTGAGTGTTGTAGGAGCTGCACTCATCCAGGCAAGTGGGCAGTATTCCATCACATGACTGACTTGTGCCTTGTAGATGGGGGACAGGCTTTGGGGGGTCAGGAGGTGAGTTACTCATCGCACGATTCCTAGCCTCTGACCTGGTCTTGTAGCCACAGTATTTATATGGCTAGTCCAGCTCAGTTTCTGCTCATTGGTAACCCCCAGGTTGATAGTGATGGAATCGGTGATGGTAATGCCTTGAATGCCAAGGGGTGATGGTTGGATTTTCTCTTGCTGAAGATGGTCATTGCCTAGTACTTGTGTGGGGCCAATGTTACTTGGCACTTGTCATCTGAAGCCTGGATATTGTCCAGGTCTTGCTACATTTGGACGTGGACTGCTTCAGTAGCTGAGGAGTCATGAATGGTGCTGAACATTGTGCAATCATCAGCGAACATCCCAACTTCTGATCTTATGACAGAAGGAAGGTCATTGATGAAGCAGCTGAAACTGGGCTGTGCCTAGGACACTACCCTGAAGAAATCTTGCAGTGATATCCTGGAACTGAGATGATTGACCTCCAATAGCCACAGTCATCTTCTTTTGTGCTAGGTATGACTCCAAACAGCAGAGAGTTTTCCCCCTGGTTCCCACTGACCCTAGTTTTGCTAGGGCTCCTTGATGCCACATTCAGTCAAATGCTGCCTTATTGTCAAGGTCGGTCACTCTCACCGCACCTCTGGAGTTCAATTATTTTGTTCATGTTTGATCCAAGGCTGTAATGAGGTCAGGAACTGAGTGACCCCAGCAGAACGCAAACTGTGCATCAGTGAGCAGGTTATTACTAGGCAAGTGTTGCTTGATAGCACTGTTGTTAACCCCTTCCATTACTTTACTGATGATCAAGGTAGGCTGATGGGGCAGTAATTGGCTGGGTTAGATTTGTCCTGCTTAATGTTACAGGACATACCTGGGTAATTTTCCACATTGCCAGGTAGATACCAATGTTGTAGCTGCACTGGAACAGCTTGGCTTGGGGTGTAGCAGGTTCTGGAGCACAAGTCTTCAGTACTATTGCAGAATATTGTCAGGGCTCATAGCCTTTGCACTATCCAGTGCCTTCAGCCATTTCTTGATATCATATGGAATGAATCAAAATGGCTGAAGACTAGCATCTGTGATGGAGGAGGCCGAGATGGATCATCCAGTCGGCACTTCTGGCTGGAGATTGTTGCAATGCTTCAGTGTTACCTTTTGCACTGATGTGCTGGGTTCCCCCATCTTTGAAGATATGGATATTTGTGGATCCTCCTCCTTTAGTGAGTTGTTTAATCATCCACCACCATTCACGGCTGGACGTGGCAGGACAGCAGATCTTGGATTTGATCTGTTGGTTGTGGAATCGCTTAACTCTGTCTATCACTTGGTGCGTATACTGTTTGGCACGGAAGTAGTCCTGAGTTGTCGCTTCTCCAGATTGACACCTCATTTTCAGGTGCACCTGGTGCTGTCCTTGGCATGTCCTCCTGCACTCTTCATTGAAGCAGGGTTGATCCCCTGACTTGATGGTAATAGTAGAGTGCGAGATATGCCAGGCCATGAGGTTACAGATTGTAGTTGAGTACAGTTTGTCTGCTGCTGCCGATGGCCCACCATGCCTCATTGTTGCCCAGTCTTGAGTTGCTAAGTCTGTTCGAAATTTATCCCATTTAGAATAGTGGTGGTGCCATGGAGAGTATCTTCAATGTGAAGATGGGGCTTCATTGCCACAAAGACTGTACAGTGGTCACTCCTACCAACACTGTCATGAACAGATACGCCTGCGGCAGGCAAGTTGGTGAGGATCAGGTCAAGTATGTTTTTCTCTCATGTTGATTCCCTCACCACCTGCCTCAGACCCAGTCTAGCGGCTATGTCATTTAGGACTTGGCCAACTCAGTCAGTAGTGGTTCTACTGAGCCACTCTAGGCGATGGACATTGAAGTCCCCCACACAGAGTGCACTTTGCACCCTTGCCGCCTCAGTGCTTCCTCCAAGTGATGTTCAACATGGAGGAGCACTGATTCATTAGCTGAGGGGGAGGTGGTACATGGTAATCACCAGGAGGTTTCCTTGTCCATGTTTGAACTGATGCCATGAGACTTCATGGGGTCCAGAGTCGATGTTGAGGACTCCCAGGGCAACTCCCTCCCAACTGTTTACCACTGTGCCACCACCTCTGCAGGACATATGCAGGGATGGTGATGGTGGTGTCTGGGACATGGTCTGTAAGATATGATTTCACTCTTGCTTGACTAGCCTCTGACACAGCTGTCTCAATTTTGACACTTGCCCCAAATATTAGTAAGGAGGACTCTGCAGTGTTGACAGGGCTGAGTTTGCCATTGTCGTTAGGTGCCTAGGTCAATGCTGGGTGGTCCGCCCAGTTTTATTCCTTTTCGACTTCATAGCAGTTTGATACAACTGAATGGCTTGCTAGGCCATTTCAGAGGGCAGTTAAGAGTCAATCACATTGCTGTGGGTCTGTGGGATAGCAGATTTCCTTCCCTAAAGGACATTAGTGAACCAGGTGGGTTTTTACAAGAATCGACAGTGGTTTCATGGTCATCATTAGACTCTTAACTCCAGATTTTCATTGAATTCAGATTTCATCATCTGCCTTGGTGGGATTCGAACCCAGGTCCGTAGAGCATTATTAGTCCAGTGACAATACCTCAACATAGAGCAATCAAATGACCCTGCTTTTCAAGGCCTCCTCTTTCACCATCACCGACGGCCTGCTGTGATGGAACCCTCACAATGTCCAGCACTTCCTCCTCCATCAGTGACAGGTTGACTAGGTCCAACACACCACCATCCATACAAGACATTTCCTGGCTGTTGTGAGGTCTCTTTTCTTGCAGAATGAGGAGAGCATGATGTATGAGTTACCTGACCTCCCTCATCTATTCCAGCATGACATTAATATGAGCTTCTGCACTTCTCAGTGATACCACCTTCTCAATTGTACTCCACATGTGACTGTGATTGATTTCTTAGTAATACAACTGGCTACTTGCTCTGGCATCATAAGGGAGAACTATGGGCACTCAATCTTCTCAGCTCATCAGCATGGTGCTGTATAGAGTTAGAGGCCTGTCACCCAGGTGCCACTTGACACATACCTTTCCAGATCTTTTCATGTCATTGAATTTTTTTGCGACACTGAACCCACATTCTCCTGGATACTCCTCTATTATTGACCTCTGGAGCCACCTCCATCCTGATCTTCATGTCTCTAAGCAGATTTCTTCTGTTGGATGTTGTGAACAATCTTACTCACCTCTCAGTGGCTGCCTCAAGAGAGGCATCGAATAACCTTGAGGCCACCCATGGACTCCTGACCATGCCAACCTTGGCCCTGTGTGAAGCCTCCTGCACCACGCCCTCAGTGAATGGCTAACCCAATCATTGCTGCTGCTTGCCATTTCAAACAGCCCTCCATTTCTAGGTCCCAGTTCCAGACTGCTCCCAGCACTGCTAATAATCTTTCAGGTGAGCCAGCACTGCTAATGGAGCACCAACCTTGCCCTGGGGCCAATTAGGTCCTTTTTGTTTGAAAATTGCAAGGGTCAGAACCCAGAAATGTACCAAGTGCTGGGTTCCTGCCCCCCTCCCCAAAAGTGGAAAATCCAGCCCAAGGACGGAATTTTCCATTCTGCAGATTAAGTCCAGTGGTGGATGTTATGTTGTTACTATGATTTCACCCTGCTCGGTGAGCACTGTTACACACTTATCTACCCAGGTGCTGGTTGGTAAACTAAACGAGGTGGACAAAGAGACCATTGTGAGGTGAAACACTTGCTGCTTATTCATATAAACAACAGAGCACAAACACATGTGTGCTTCTTGAACCAGAACCCATTCTAAATTACTGATTAACAAGGTAGCCCACCCTACACAGCAATTGGGTAATACAGTCATGTGGTCAATCTGCTCACATTCTCTTAAAGGTGTATTGCACCTCAAATTACCACAGTGGGCAAAAAAGTCACTGGGCAGCAGGTTGGGTGAACATGCACGATCTTCTGCTTTTCAGCTCGTCAATCCATGAGAAGCTCACGCATCTCAAGCAGGGTGGGCAGGAAGTCACCTGCCCTGCCATTACCTCATGGGGTCGAAGGTCCTGGTGCCATATTTAAATGCTAACTGGACAGATGTCCGCTCACTGCAGGTCAGGAGCTCCGCACAACTCCTTTAGAGTCCTTGCGGCTGAAGCTCATCCTGGACAAGCTGGCAGATGTGAAAAATCACATCCTGGGACATATGAGGGAACCTCTGGCATTGCCTTTTGCTCATCTCTAGATTAGAGATGATCTCTAGAGATGACCACCAGTGATACACCCATGGCTAGTCCAATGCTCACCATTGCAGTGTTCCCCTCTTGACCTTACAGAGGCCCTGCTGCCTCTTGTTGCTCAGGTCCTTGCTCCTCCTGGCCTTGTGCCTATTGGCAATGGGCCCTCCAGCTCCACATCTGGATGAGAGCCATTACCAAGGCAGGATTGCCTGCAGCCTGCATCATCGATGCCTCAGTGGGTGTGTGAACAAACTGAAGTGATACATTAAGTGAGCATGCCCTTTACAGGTTTCCCTCCATATCAAAGCCAACAGGCAAGTGTTAAGCCCTTCACCTGGCCTCTGTCTAGACATGATACCACCCCCACCACCACCCCTTCTTGGTAAAGGACATCCTGGAGGAGCAGAGATGGGTGCCCTTCCCATTCCTACATGAATGCCTTTGGAGACATTGCTGTTTAACCAGGGTGATGAGAGCCATGTGCAAGAAGCTTCAAGCGGACACTTTTATGCTTGTCTCCACTACCCTTGAAACTCTATAGAGAGACCATTGTCTAGGCAGCCTAGAAAGACTAACTGCATGTTCTCTTGTCAGCCAAGACCATTCACCCAGGAGGATGGAGGTTTGGATTTGCAAGTTGGCTGCCCTCCACTAGCTGTGCCCCTTGGACACTTCCACCTTCATTCCTGCCTCTGACAGATACACTGGCAAATGGCACAGAATGAAAAGCACCTCCAGACTTTACTGGGATCTCGATGTTATGGGACCTATGAGTTGGAAATAAACCTGCTGCAATGCAGGCTTAACCGCAGAGAGGAAAACACAAGTGAGCATCATTGAGATCAAGTTGCCTCACAATCATTAGGGTGTCACTTTATTCAGCCATATGTGCTGACCTTGAACTCCACCCACCCAAAAGACCCTCCTCCCACCTCATGGGATTGCACTGACTGACTAACTGCATGGTCAAAGTCAGTTTGGAAAAATGGTGCGCTTCACCTTTCAGACTCTCTCCACCACCTTCCTCTCTGTCCCTGTAACCCACCAACTTCCCCTCAACACCCAATATCACCATTCCTCTTCCCTCTATCATCCTTGAACCTCCCTCCATTAGTCTGGACCCTAACATGGTCCACCTCCACATGCCTTCCCTCGCCTCAGAGCTGACACCTGTTACCGTTGCCATGCCCACCCTGATCCTGCCCCCTCCCATTATCCGAGCCACCTGTCTGTTCCCAATCCTTGACCCACCTGAAGAGGCATTCACCTATCAGGTTCTCACCCTGGACCTGCCGTCTTACCACATCCCGCTTCCCGCTCTGACTGTGACTGTTCCCTCCTATTACCAATACCCTGAGTCCCCCAGCCAGGACCCCACCACTGACGCCACTGATGTTGCCCTCTAAGACACTCTCAGCCCCCCACCCCGACTTTCTTGAATATCCTTGTCCATCTCTCCCCCTGACATTGCCCCACCCCCTCCCTGCCACTCTCCCCTCCATTCCCCTGCTTATCCTGCCTCCCCTGTGTAACAATTGCTCCACCCTTCCACTCTAACTGCACTACTGACCACCCCCCACCACCCCTGCCACCACCCACCCACCCCCCCCACCCCCCCACCCCCTCCACCCCCCACCCTCCAGCCTTTGCCTGCTTCCTTTGTCCAGCCTTGATGCAGTGTTTGCTAGCGGCACTCAACATGAGTTAAGTTATTCGAGGTCCCCGAGAAAGAAAAAGCAATGTCTACGGACCTCAAAGTCATGGAAGAGGTGAAGCTCGCCAAGTGCACACCATTTATATATAGTCGTAAAACTGAATGTTCTAAATTCTCACTGGTGGAGAACTTAATTTGGAGGGGGAGCTTAATTCCGGTGCAGTGACATTTTAATGAACATGCATGAGCTGTTAATGCATGCAAAAGGAGTTCCCGACATTGCTCGTCAGGAATTTCGATCAACTTGTAACCTGTGTTGAAAGTCAGGAGAACAAAATTCCAACAGTTTATCCTGCTTTGGGAAACAGGCTTTCTGCCTCCCACCAAATTAAATGCCCCCACCTGCTACAATTCTCACTGCTGGCAGGAGCAGAAAATTCCACCCAAAGTATTTCACCTTTATAAATTCACTGATTGCATTAACTTTCCTGGCTACAGTTATGTTACTGATAGAATAATTAATGCCCTGTTTTGTGGTCTTCAAAACTTGCTTGGCTCTATTTTAAAAAGCAGTCCATCCTTTTCAATTCTAAATGCTGCAGTTTCATTGCAACTCAAAGCCAATAAACTGATTTTTCAACTTGGTGGCATTAAGTTCATGGATATTTTTCTTTCTATTGGTGTTATGCTTTGCCATGCTTAATTTCACATCACTTGAACAGAATGTTGCAACCCTTTAGAAAATCATTCAGTGCAGCGATTATGGTAGCTGAGAGAAAAAAATCACTTTTCATTACCGTATTCTATACTGAGTTAGCAAATGAATTTATACTCTAGGAGCCCCAGCAATATCCTTCAGTATGCATCAAGATTGGCTGCCTCTGTACTTCAACAATTGCAACAAGCATACTTCAGCACAGGTGATTGTTGCCAAGAGCTGTATCCATATATAAGTGGACCTTAGGGCAATAAGCTATATGTGAAAATGAGTGGGAAATAAAATGCATAAGCATTGTAAATTAAAGTGGATAACACTGCATCATTGAAATAATTATTCTGTTAGAATATTTATGTAGAATAAATTAGACCATGGCAGTTTATTTTCTATTTTCCTTTTTCATATATTTTAACCATACACAGCAGAGTGGCAGTCTTTCTATTTAATTTTTTTTGGTATTCCATCACATGCATGATCATGTTCCCGCTGACGCCTGCTTATTGTGCTTAACCAGCTTATTGCACTGTGCAGATTGTTTAAGATGGATGCGTGGCTGTGCATCTTAAATGATTGTTGCTTTTGCATGGTCTGATTATTTCCTGCATTGCACATTCCTGATTGCCATGCTGCTGCACACCCATGCAGCTTAGAGGGAACATTGCTCGTGACTTGTGACTTGTAGATGGTGAACACGCTTTGTGGAGTCAGAAGGTGAGTTATTTGCTGTAGAATTTCCAGTATCTGGCCAGTTCTTGTAGTCGCAGTGTTTATATTTCTGGTCAATGACACCTTCTATTACCTTCCTGGTAATTGAGAGTAGGCTGATGGGGCGGTAATTGACTGGATTGGATTTGTCCTGGTTTTTCCATAAAGACCATCCCTGGACATTTTTCCACATTGTTGGGTAGATGCCAGTGTTGTAACTGTACTGGAATAGCTTGGCTAAAGGCATGGTTAGTTCTGGAGCACAAGTTTTCAGTACTACAGTGACATTATTATCAGGGCCCATAGCCTTTGCAGTATTCAGTGCCTTCAGCCATTTTTTGATAACACATGGAATGATTTGAATTGGCTGAAGTCTGGCAACTGTGATGCTGGAGACTACAGGAGGAGGCCAAGATGGATCATCCCCAAAGAATTCTGGCTGGAGAAAGTTGCAAATATTTCAGCCTTATCTTTTGCACTGATGTGCTGTGCTCCACAATAATTGAAGATGAAGATATTTGTGGATCCTCCTACTCCAGTTCATTGTTTAATTGTCCACCTCTATTTACAACTGGATGTGTCAGGCCTGTAGAGCTTTGATCTGATCCATTGGTTGCGGGGTTGATTAGCTCCATCTATAGCATGCTGCTTCCACTCTTTAACATGCACATAGTGTGTTGTCGCTTCACCTTGTTGATACCTCATTTAGGGACACCTGATGCAGCCACTGACATAGTTACCTGTCCATTCAGGCTTGGGTTGATAAGTGGCAAGTAACATTTGAACTACACAAGTGCTAGACAATAATGGGCTCCAACAAGACAGAATCGAACCATCTCCCCTTGACATTCAATGGCATTGCCATCATTAAATCCTCCACTATCAACATCCTAGAGGTTACCATTGACCAGATAGTGAACTGAACCAGCTATTTAAATACTGTGGCTACAAAAGCAGGTCAGAAGCTGGGAATTCTGAGGTGAATAACTCACCTCCTGACTCCCCAAAGCCTGTCCACCATCTACAAGGCACAAGTCAGGAGTGTGATGGAATACTTCCCACTTGCCTGGATTAGTGTGTCTCCAACAACATTCAAAGCTCAACACTAACCAGGTCAAGCAGCCCACTTGATCGTCAACCAATGCACCACCTAAAAATTCACTCCCTCCACCGCCAACGCACAGTGTGTACTGAATACAAGATACATGGCAGCAACTCACCAAAGCTCTTTTGACAGCACCTTCCAAACCCATGGCCTCTAACACCTAGAGGGACAGAGACAGCAGATAGATGGGAACACCACCACCTCCAAGTTCCCATCCAAGCCACGCTCCATCCTGATTTGGAACTATATCGTCACTCCTTCATGTCAATGGATCAAATGCTGGAACTCCCTAACAGCATTGTGGGGTGTACCTGATCAGGTGGACTGCAATGGTTCAAGAAGGCAGGTCATCAGCACCTTCTCAAGGACAATTAGGGATGGCAATAAGTGCTGGCCTAGCCAATGATTCTCACATTACATGAAATAAACACACCTCGTTAAACCAGGGTAGATTCCCTAGCTTGATGGTAATGGTAGAGTGAAGGATACATCAAACCATGAGGTTACAGATTGTGGTATAATACAATTTTATTGCTCTTGATGGTCTACAGTGTCTTGTGGATGTTCAGTTTTGTAGCTACTAGACTTGTCCTGCATCTATCCCATTCAGCATCGTAATAGTGCCACACAACACAATGGATCATTTCCTCAGTGCGAAGATCAGACTTCATCTCTGTATCTCTGTTATATGGTGCTGAGTGTAGTTCAGTAGGTCCTATTAAGGTATTTGTAGTCTTAAGTAGTTCAACAGTAAGTATTTATTAACTACTAGGATCTATTTACATAGGTACACTAAAGGTCCAAAATAGGATCTGTCTCCATGCTTGCTTCTACACAGGGCTCTGTACAACACCACACTGACCCTAGATGCATGTTATGTGTTCTGTTATATCATGTTTGGGCATTACTGTACTCAGTCCAACATTGACCCTTTATTTACCAGACCTTATACTACACCACCCCCAAGTCTTTATCCAATGTATTTACAAGTTATCCAAGTTCACCCATGTATTTACATCATTATTACTACCCCATATCCCCCCTTCAAGCCTCTGAGTTAGTAGGCTCAGGTGGTCTGGAGGCCTTATAACATCTTGTTCTCAATACTGTCAGAGGAGTGGTAGGCTCTGTCTCTGTAGGTAAACTTTGTTTAATTGGATGTTGTTCTGGAATCTGGATGTCTTTCCATCATTTTTATTTATTCCTTGGCATAGAATCATTATTTGTCGGCTCCCCATTTTTTGTTGTGGATGACCTCTGGTTTATCCATTATTTATGGGGAGAATGACCTCTCAGCTCATCTATACAATGTGTTTACCTTTTTGTCCCTTTTTGTGCGATGCACAATGAGATACACATTTCAAAAATTGAATCTTCATTCCCACTCGTTTCACAACTGTACCCAAATCTTTGATTACTGTCTTATTTTCTAGTTGTTTTTCAAGCTTAAGAGTCTTTTTATTCAGCTCCACAACTACTTTGGTGAGTTCAGTTGCTTTTGTTTCAGAGTTATCTGCAGATCTCTTAAATAGGTTAGAAACTTCACCTGGGCATTCAATTCCTTTTGGAATCCTTCTTCTGTGGTCACTGACTGCTCCTTAGACACTTTCGATTCATTCGTTAGATCTTAAATCTATTTCTTAGGATT
Organism: Carcharodon carcharias; assembly: GCF_017639515.1. Taxonomy (NCBI): domain Eukaryota; kingdom Metazoa; phylum Chordata; class Chondrichthyes; order Lamniformes; family Lamnidae; genus Carcharodon; species Carcharodon carcharias. The sequence continues at coordinate 83,251,149 of NC_054469.1, read as the reverse complement.
TTCCTTATCTGCTTCTAAAAGTTGGATTTGCTCTTCCATACTGCACAACTCATCCTGAATGTTGTTCAGATTGGATCGAAGTTCAAGGATTTCACCACTTTTGGCTGTTAATTCTGCTTCCAAGTAATTGTTCTGATTCTTTCTCCTGCTCTAGACATTTTCCATGATGCTTACTAAAGACTTCTGATGCTTAAAATTCATCAAGCTTTATTTGAAGACCTATCTTTGTTAAATTTGATTCAACCAGTTTGTTATTTAGGCATTTCAAGTCCTCTTTCAAGCATTCTACTTTGTGTGAGCGACACTTCAGTGTTCTCATCAGTTCTCATTTTTCATTATCAAACTCATCTTTCGCATGTGAAAATTAATTCTCTGCACAGATCAGTTTTTCCTTAGCAGGGCATAATTCCTCTGTGCTAGCCTTCAAGTTCACATTCTGTAATTGCACTTCTGCCAACTGTTTGTGAGAGTCTTCAGTTCTTTTGTGAGAACTTCTGCTTCCTCTTGCTATTCTAGATTCTTGATTTTCATTTCTTCATATATCTTTTTGGAAATGTAACTTTTTCCAAGTTTTCTTCCAAATGTCCAACCATTTTCTTCAGCTTTGCCATCACTTTCTTGTACCTCTTGTCTTCCTCCTGGAACAAGTACATTACTGAGTCTTCTCTACCAACTGGTTCTTCAGTTCTTTCAGATTGACATTAAATTGATTTTGTTTCTCTTCGTAATTTTCCAGAGGAACAAACTTTGACCTAAGGGATCCTTGTAGCGTGTAAAGGTCCTTCAGCAGGTTTTCCTTTCCTTTGCAAAGCTCAATTGCTTTATCTTGGGTTTTCTTGTAATTCAACAGAGTCTCAATGAGTTTGTTCTGCTGTTACTCCATTCTGCTGTTCAAAGCAGTCCTCATTTCTCTATGCTATTGAAGAGTTATGTATTCATTTTGCATTTGAGCTTGGAAGATGATTAGCTGTCCTTTCAACTGTATATTTTCTTGTTGACCTCTTGCCAACTCACACTGCACTTCAATGCATTGCTTTGTCACCACTAGTAGTTCCAATGCAGCTTTTTCTGAAGTAGTATTCAACTTTTTTAACTACTCATGTTTTTTCCTGGGGCACGTATTGATTCTTCGAAGAATCTTTCAGGGAAATAACTTCTTGAAATGCATTCTCGGTTTGCTGCCATGCCTGGTTGTACTCTTGGTTAAGTTTTTCCAGTTCCCTCTTCAATTTGCTCACAATAGAATTCAGGGTTGCTATTTCCTCCTTGTGCTTTTCTGAATATAAGTACTGACTCTGCACATAATTTAGATTTTCACTTATAGCATTCTTCTCAACAGTCAATCTTTTTGTTTCTTTCAAAGCCTCCTTGTAGCTTGGTGATACCTCAGAAATTTGTTTGTTCAAATCTTGAACAGTTGGATTCATTGAAGACCTTAGTTTATCATGTGTTTTGAAAGGTATATAGTCAGTTTGAGTCTGGTATTTAAAATCTTCTAGTTCAGCTTTGATATGAATATTTTCTTTCTCCAGAAGAGGTGTGTCCTTGTCGTTCATTTCAGTTTCAGTGTTAGCTAGGTCTGCCTCCGGTGAAGTCGTAACTTGTTCCAGTTCTGTAATGGTGCTGCAAGTGGTTTCATTATCTGCTTGTAGCATGGAATGGTCCGCAACTTTCCCCTCAACCATCGTCAGTTGGCTCAGCATTGCCACCTGCTGTCATAGCTTTGGGAATGTGTTAGTATTTTCAAAATGATTTATCTCTAAGACTTCCAGAAGTTTGCCTGCCTTGCAGGCACCCTCATGTGGTTTGCTTGGGTGCTGCCTTATGTCCTTTAGTAGCTTTACTGAGGGTTTTCTGTCCCTTTTTTAAGCTCTGTGTGCTCCACAGCTTGAAGATTAAACTATTTGTCAAAGGCTTTTAATATTTCATCAAAGCTGGCTAAGGCTTTATCAATGCATTGCATTAGGATTACTTCATCAGCAAATTCACGAAACAAGTATAAAAATGTATTAATCTGGACTTCTTCTGATTTCTGACTTAAACCAGGTAACTCCAGTAATTTTTTAAAAATCTTCTTCAGGAGGCCCAATTTTGTGTCAGGTTTGGCCCTTACATGAGTCCAAACTGATCTGGAAGAGTGGATTTCTGATCAAGATTAAAATACTTAATTTGCATGTTCAGCTTTAAGATGTCTCCAAAAATTCAAGATGGCAACACTGAACACTTCTGCATAAAGGGTTTCCTGCGCTTGCAGGTTTTAGCAGGCACCCGCAGTAATAGCATTCATGATCTCAATAGTTAAATTTTTTCAGCAAAGGCTGCCTGGATTGACTGCTTAGTTATTCCCCACTTTAGTGCTATGTTCTCTGGTTGTTAAAGCATCAGATTCTGGCTCGTGCTGGGTTTTTTAAGCTGCCTACTCAGTTGCGATTTTCATTCATTTATTTTTTCTTTGTTCAGAGCGAGCTCAGCTTCCACGTGTTCAGGCATTGACTTGGGAATCGGATTTCTTGGACTATGATTTTAATGGGAATTTCTGACCATTGCAGTAGTAAATTTTTTTCAGGGCTTGTGTAGTCCTGAAGTAGTAAATTTTTGGCTCACCCCTGCCTGGTCTGCTGACTCTGCACATTCTGGGCAATGAAGCTAGGCTACCATGGGATTCAACAGAGTCTTCCGCTGCAGTGAGGAATTTAATTTCTGCCTTCAACTTCCAAGCCTTTCTTTGGAGCTTTTCTCTGGTGATTTCCTTCTGCACCTTCACTTCTTGAGCTTTTCTTCAGATCAGAATGCATCTTTGATTTTTCATTCCATTTCAAGGGTTTTCATTTTCTTCTGCAGTCTCTGTAAGGTTTTGAGTTGTTCCAATAGCTGTCACCATGTTCTAAGGTGTTGGGCATAGTTCAGTAGGTCCTATTAATGTATTCCTAGTCTTAGGTAGTTCAGCAGTAAGTATTTATTATCTACTAGAAGCTATATACATAGGTATTGTAAAGATCCAAGCTGGGAGCTATCTCCATGTTTGCTTCTACATATGGCTCTGTCCAACGCTACACAGACCCCTACTTATGGTTCACGTGTTCTCTTACAACACTGTGTGGATGGTACTGCACTTAGTCCCACGTTAACCCTTTATGTGCCAAACACTTATATGACGGTCTCCACAAGGACTGTATAGTGGTTTCTCCTGCCAATACTAATGCATCTGCAATAGGTAGATTAGTGAGGGCGAGGTGAAGTAGGATTTTCCCTCTTGTTGTTTCCCTCACCATCTGCTGCATGCCAAGCCTGACAACTTGCAGGACTTGGCCAGCTCGGTCTGATGTTACTGAGGAAGACTTGCAAGGTCAATTGAGGGGGGTGTATCTTTTTTGTGTCGGTGCCTGATGAAGAGTGGTCCATCTGGTTTTTCTCTTGGACCTTTTCGTAGTGGTTTGATACATTTGTATGCTTTCCAGGCTATTTCAGAGAGCAGTTAAGGATCAGCCACTTTGTTGTGGGTCTGGAGTCACGTGTAGGCCAGACCAGGTAATATAATGAAAGACATTAGTGACCAGATGGGTTTTTAGACAATCTAGTGGTTTCATGGTTACCATTTCCGAGACTAGCTATTTTTTCCAGATTTAATTAATTAAGAAAATTTGAATTCCCAACTTCTGTTCTGAACTTTGAACTCATATCTCTCTAGTATCAATCCAGGACAATGAGTACAAGTCCAGTAACATTATCACTATGCTATCATACTCAATTTCTGGCAATTTAAATGACGTGAGCATCACAATGAATTGTTTGCAAGTGCTTCCCTTCTGACTCACACCATGTATCAGGCCTGCTCAATTTCTATCTCAAGTTAAATACTTTTAATCTTGCAACATATCAGGGTAAAAACAACTACATTACATAGAATTTACTACACATTTGACCCAACTGGCTTATTCCAGTGTTTATGCACCACATGAGCCTTGTCCCACACTACTTCATCTAACCATATCAACATACATTTCTTTCCTTTCTCCCTCTTGTTCTTACCTAGCTAGATCTTAAATCCATCAATGCTATTCACCTCAACAACTCCATGGTGTTCCATATTGGAACCACTCTCTGGGTAAAGGAGTGCTACGCTAATCTTCATCTGCTTCCATTCCCTCTCTTCCTGAAAGTACAGACACAGGCTGAGATACAATGTCAAACCCATGTGCACAACAGCCATAAACTTGAATCATCAGTGGCAGCAGGCTTTTTGACCATGAGGCCAGGAGGCATTATAGCCAAACCAAAATCAAGTCCTCATGAAACATCCATTTACTTCCTATCACAGATGAGGAAAGCACTGCACAAAGATTGTTTAATAACTGCAGTATCATTTAGGCTTGTGCCAGTCATAATTGCATGTTTTTTTGAGAGGTTAGCACACAATTGAGAGGGTTAGGCCATGGGTTACAGACAGAACCACACAGAACCACAAATAGAACTTACCTGTAGCAACAACATTCATTAGATAAAAATAAACCCACCAAAAAAATGCAATTCTGGTGCAGCTGGTAAAACCACAGTCATCCTTTATGTTAAAACAGCTTACCAGAATTAGGTGGCTACTGTGTAATAGACTGCGTAATAAATTTAAGATTTCCTGATGAAAGTGAAGGTGGAGGGGTGAATTTCTTATGGTACTTTGATAGGAATACATGGCATTCCTGTCACGCAGACTTGCCAGGGTGCAAATAATTGAAAATCCGTCGTATGATGTATTCACATCAATTTTGCCTAATGATGATATGCCTGCCTATATTTCAGTAGGTGATTTGTGCACCTGAGGTTATTTCTGGCAGAAAATTCCTAAGATAATGTCAGCTCCGTGTCTGATTTTCTAACACCTGCCTAGTTAACACTGCCTTATTAGTGTAGCTGAAGAGGGAATCTAGGGCTGGAGTCTTCAGCTCTGGAGGACATGTGGGCACCATTTCAGCATAAAAGTTTAGATAAAATTCCTTTAAAGCTTTGATTTGTGAAGCTCCTTCAAAGGCCATTTTTGAAACTGCTTTCATAGATTTTTTTAACACTCTTGTGATGGTGTTATTGGGAATTGATATCTGCTTCTTTCATTCCAAACTCACTTCAAATAGCTCAGCCAGCCTTGTTATTCAGGTAGTTAGACTAAGTTTCAAAGTGTGTCAAACTGAAGGACTGTAAAATAAATTAATTGGGATAGCAAGAATTCAGTCCCAGTGAATTATTCAAACATACTGAAATATATAATAAATGTTCTTTACTGTTTTTACAGTGTACAAATTTCTATCTCTGTAAGCCATGCTATGATATTCAATAATAGGGCCTGTTGGGTGCATCAATGTTCTGAACCACATATGTTAAAGATTTCTGTTCAAGATCTTTTATTTTCCACACAACATTTCATATTTCTACCTTCCAGAATGAATTTTGACATTTCTTTGAACAATAATCTTATCATTGTAATACAAGGAATGACAAACAGGTACACAAAAAGGAAAGGAAATTTAAAAAGTAAGGAAAAATTTATGTCAACAGACAATGCAAGGGCTCATGACATTCTTTATTAGCATGAAACACACAAGGATAGAAATTGGTTTGCTTCCAATTTCAGGCATGAGGGCCGACATTCACAGCCTGACTTTGCCAATTCTGATGGGGGAAGGGAGCACACAATTTTAGTACCCCCACCTCATTTACATGTTTCACAGAGACATGGTGACAGGGGGACCAAGGCTGGGACCTGAATGTTGAAGGGTATTTAACATTTTAAAAGGATAGCAAGCCAGGAAAAGGTAGTGGGGTAGTTCTGTTAATTAAGGATGCCATTAGCATTGTAGTGAGGGATGATTTTAGCTCGAAAGAGCAAGATGTAGAATCAGTCTGCATAGAGATAAGAAATAGGAAAGATAAGAGGTCACTTGTGGGAGTAATCTATAGGCCCCCTAACAGTAGTTACATGGTAGGAGAGAGCATACAGAAGGAATTAAATGTGGTGTGTAAGAAAGGTACTACAATAATTATGGGTGACTTTAATTTACATGTAGATTGGGTGAATCAGATTGGCAAAAATAGCCTGGAAAATCAATTCATAGAGTGTATTCAGAGCAATTTCTTAGAGCAGTATGTTCTAGATCTGGCAATGAGCAATGGACAAGATTAATCAATAATCTCATGATAAAGGAGCCTTTAGGTGACAACGATCACAACATGATAGAATTTCATGTTTAGTTAGAAGGGGAGAAGTGTAGGTCTAAGGCGAATGTTTTAACCTTAAATAAAGATAATTATAAGGGTATGAAGGCAAAGCTAGCTAAAGTGAACCGGGAAACTCGGTTAAAAGTAAGACAGTGGAGTTGAAGTGGCAGATTTTTAAGAGGCTTTTAAAAACTCCCAGCAAAGATTTATCCCCGTGAGAAAGAAAGACCCTTTGAGAAGGATACATCATCCATGACTGAATAAGGAGCTTTAAGGTAGTATCAAATTGAAAGAAATACTGTAAGATCTGCAAGATAGTGGTAGGTCAGACATTGGTCAGATTTTAAGAACCTCCAAAGACTAAAAAAAATGAAGAGGGGGAAAATAGAGAATGAGTGAAAGGTAGCTAGTACTATAAAAACCGATAATAAGAGTTTCTACAAGTATTTAAATAGGAAAAGAGTAACTAAAGCTAGCCTTGGCCCTGAAGGCAGTGAGTCTGGGAAATTGATAAATAATTGAATCTGGGAAAACAAGAAAATGGCAGAGGCATTGAACAGGTATTTTGTCTCCATCTTGATTGTAGAAGACTTAGAAAACTTTCCAAAGACACTTGAAAATCAAGAGGTGAATGGGAGGGAGGAACTAAAAACAATCACCAACACTAGAGAGAAGGTGCTGGGAGAACTATTAGACCTAAAGGTTGTCAAGTCCCCGGTTCCAGATGGCCTGCATTCTAGGGTCTTAAAAGAAGAGTTTGCAGAGATTTATAACTTTCCAAAATTCCTTATATTCCAGAAAGGTCCCAGTGGATTGGAAAATAGTTCAAGTAACACCTTTATTCAAGAAAGGAGAGGGACAGAAAGCAGGAAAATATAGGCTAGTTAGCCTAAATCTGTCACAGGGAAATTGCTAGAAACCATTATCAAGGAGGTTATAGCAGAATGCTTAGGACAGGATCTTCCGGTCGGTGAGTGGGGGCAGGGCCCGACAGGTAAAATGACACGGGATGATGTCAGGTGGAACTCCCGAAGTCACCCCGCGTCATTTCCATTTTCAGGTCAGCGGGGGCGCAGCCGATCCAGCTACGTGCCCGCCGACCTGTCAATGGCCTATCGAGGCCATTAAGAAACCAATTTACATAATTAGTGGACCTGCCTATCCAACCTTAAGGGAGGGAGCCCTGGTGGGCATCATAAAAAGCATGAAGACTCATCCATGGACCGGATGAGGTTTCATGGGTGATTTAAGATCTGCACATTGAGTTTTAATAAAAGTTATGGTCATGTCCCACCTCATGTGACATTGTCACATTAGGGGACATAGTAGGGAAATGTTAGAATGGTTTTTATTAAAAAATTGAAGTCCGAACTGATCTCCCTGAGCCAGCACTTAGCCTTAGGGAGATCTGTGTGCTCTTTCGTGCGCGTACGTGAAAGAGTGCACTCCTGGCTGAGCGAATCCCCCCGGCCACATAGGGAGAGCACAGTGCTTCCTGACGGACGTCACACCGGGCGGGCCAATTAAGGCCCGCCCACTTAAAATGGCGGCGTGCCCCTGGTTGGGGGCGCCAATTGGAGGCGTGCCTGCTCGAGCCCGCTCCCGCACTTCCCCCTCAATGGGGGGGAAATTTTTCCCTTCGAAAATTATAGGGCAGGATCTTCCGGTCAGCGAGCAGGGGTGGGGCCCACTGGCCGACGCATAAAATGACATGAGATGACGTCGGGCAGAACTTCCATTTTCAGGTTGGCGGGCCGCAGCCGAATCAGCTGTGCACCCGCCGACCTATCAACGGCCTATTGAGGCCATTTAAAAAGTACTTAACATAATTAATGGACCTGCCCGTCCAACCTTAGGGTTGGCGGGCAGGCTGGGAGTCCTGGCAGGCTTAAGAAAAAACATGAAATTTCATCCATAGGCGGGAAGAGGTTTCATGAGAGTTTTTAAATATTTAATAAAGGTTTCACTAAAAGTGATGGACATGTCCCAACTCATGTGACAGTGCCACATGAGTGGAAATGTCAGGGAAATTTTGTTTTCGTCTCTTTAACACTTTTAAATTTGGAGCCAATCTCCCTGAGGCAGCACTTAGCTTCAGGGAGATCAATGCGTTCTTTAACATGCATGTGCAAAAGAGTGCACTCTTGACTGAGGGAATCCATCCCCCCCCCCCGCCCCACCCTGCACAGGGAGCACATAGCGCTTCCTGGCGGACGTTACGCTGGGCAGGCCTTAATTGGCCTGCTCACATAAAATGGCGGCACGCCCCCAGCCGGTGCATTGATCGGAGGCACGCCTGCCCATGCACTTCCCCCCCAACGGGGAGGGGGAATTTTTCCCATAATGTGATCAGGCAGAGTCAACATGGCTTTGTGAAAGGAAAATTGTTTTAACTAATTAATTGGAGTTTTTTGAAAAACGAGCAAAGTGGACAAAGGGGGACCTATAAATGTGGTGTACTTGGATTTCCAAGAGGCATTTACTAGAGTACCACATCAAGAGAAGAGAACATGGTGTAGGAGTTAACATATTAGCATGGATAAAGGATTAGTTAGCTAACAGGAAGCAGAGAGTAGGCATAATGGGTCATTTTTCGGGTTGGCAAGCTGTAACTAGTGGAATGTCACAGGGATCAGTGCTGGGGCCTCAACTAATTACCATCTCATATCAATGACTTGGAATAAGGGACTGAATGCATGGTAGCTAAATTTGCCAATGACACCAAGATACATAGGAAAGTAAATTGTCAAGAGGAGGTCGGGAGTCTGTTAATGAATGTGGACAGGTTAAGTGAGTGGGGGAAAAATTAGCAGATGGAGCATAATGTGAGAATATGTGAACTTGTCCACTTTGGCAGGAAGAATAGAAAAACAGTATACTGTTTAAATGGAGAGAGATTACAGAACTTGGTGGTACAGAGGGATCTGGGTGTCCTGGTACATTAATTACGTGAAGTTAGTATGCAGGTACAGCAAGTGATTAGGAAGACAACTAGAATGTTGGTGTTTATTGCAAGGGGAATGGAATATAAAAGTGTAGAAGTTTTACTGCAGCTGTACAGGGCTTTGATAAGGCCACATCTGGAATACTGTGTACAGTTTTGGGCTCCTTATTTGAAAAAAAAATTGCATTAGAAGCAGTTCAGAGAAGGTTCACTTGACTTATTCCTGGGATGAAGGGCTTATCTTATAAAAAAAGGTTGAACAGGTTGGCCCTATACCCATTGGAGGTTAGAAGGATGAGAGGTAATCTTATTGAAAAATATAAAATCCTAAGGGGGATTTGATAAGGTGGATACTGGGAGGATGATTTGTCATGTGGGAGAGACTAGAGCTAGGGGACACAGTTTAAGAATAAAAGGTCTCCCTTTTTAGGATGGACATGAGGAGATTTTTTTCTCTCAGAGGGTCATTAGTCTGTGGAATTCTCTTGCCCAGAAAGCAGAGGAGGCTACGTCATTGAATTTATTCGAAGCTGAGTTAGATAGATTTTTGATAGACAAGGAAGACAAGTGTTAGGGGGAGGAGGCATGAGAGTGAAGTTGAGACCACAACCAGATCAACCGTGATCTTATTGAATGGTGGAACAGGCTCGGTGGGCTGAATGGTCTCCTCCTGCTCCTAAGTCCTATGTTCTTAAGTCTTATATTGTGGCCCCAAGCAGATTCCGCATTACACTTCTCTCTGTAGCACTGCTGGTGATTTCTGCACATTGCAGGGAAACTAAATGCTCCAGGCAGCCTTTCCTTCTTAAAGGAGCAGCCCCTATAAAAGGAAAGTTTCACTAATGGGCTGAAAAATGCTGGATAATCACTGTGGAAGGCTCATGCGGTATGAGATGTAGCAACAAGCTGGGGAGAGGCCTCCCTGATTCACAGGTGTCATCCTGGATGCCCTGCTGATACAATGGAAGGTCAGAAGAGACCCCATGTTTCCACCTGTGGGGGAAGAAAGCCTTTGAACCAGACCCTCAGAAGGGAATGGGGGTAGGTGGCAAGGGTGGTTAATCCCTGGATTGTCACCCAAGGGCATGGCAGAAGGGCCCAAAACAGTTTAATGAGCTCAGCTGGGCGATCAAAATGAGTGAACGCATCTTCGTGTCACATCTCAAGCCCACCACGTCATCCACCTCTCATGCTGCTCAATGCACCGCGCACCCACCCCACACCCAGCAACAAACCCTGGAGCTCAGAACTTACTCCTAACATCCTTATATTGCACTTCATCCACACATAGCATCCACTCATGCCAGCTGCACATTTCCATGCCTCGACAAATCTACAGCAATTCAGCTATGGCTGGCACATCATCACTCTGCACACAGGGTGGAATTTAATGAAGCCTGCTAGAGCGGGAAACATGGCGGGTGGAGACATTGAACCCGTGGGAGGATTTGGATCAGACTCCCGATAGCAGGAAAACAGAAGACAATTAGGTGTGTGGCAGGAAGGAAGTGGAATGGCAATGCTGCCCGGAAGCAGTGGGAAGGTGATTAAGCTCATGGACAAATTTGCCATGTCGAACGTGCATACCTCTGAATTGAAATTTATGTTACCTTGCGAATTTAATGGGAGGCGCATGGGGATCTCGCGCTGTCAGAAACCATCCAGTAAAAGCCAGCGGTTTTCAGGCAGCAACTTTGATTTTCAATGGAAAAGTTGATCTGTATTCCAGTGCAATGGAGTCTTGGATGAAGGGGAGAGAGAAGGAAAGGTTTGGTCAAATGAGAAGGGCAGCTTTGAGGGGCTAAGGGGCCACAGTGGGTTCAACCTATCCTAGGCAACCAGCCTGTTGTGAGTCATAAAGATGGGAATCATCCATCCAGTGCTACTGCACCCAAGACCGCTGGAGGAAATCCACACGAGATGACATCACCATGGTGCAGAACCACCATTGCCCACACTGCAGCTGCAGCAGGAGGTACAAGCTGCAGCTGGGTAGGAGACAATGCAAGGCCAGGTGGAACAGCAGCAGTGGGGAAGCAAAAGGAGGGTAGCAACATAATCCTGAGTCTCCAGAATCTGAATGAACTACCTGCAGATGTCCAAGAGGCCATGCCAGGGAAGACTTTGTCTCTCCAGAGAGACAGTCACTGAGCAGTGCGCCATGATGCAGGAAAAGTTGTATCCAATGGGATTGTGTGCCCACCCTATGTCAATGGCACTCAAATTTATTTAAGAGGGATTGTGACTTCATACAATACAGAGCAGACCTCCAGAGCCAGGCTGAGAAGTTAATGGGATACCAGGCCCCAGCTGGCTTCCCACGTGTGCAGGATCTCATTGATTGCACGCGTGGCAATTAAAGCTTCTCTGGGCCAGTTGCATCATTCATCATCAGAAAGGGATTCTATTCAACTAATGTTCACGAATGCTCAGTTACTGTACTACCACAGGAAGCAAATTCTGCTTGTCCCTGCCTGATTTCTAGCCAAAAGCCATGATGGATATGTACTTCCCAGGTGTCACATTTGTTCCAGTCACATCTGCAGCTACAGGGATGGATCCGCAGTGACAGGGACTACCCTATCCAGACTTAGCTAACAGCATCAGTCAGAAACACACGCAGAAAGCCAGATGAATGGTACAATGCAAACCACAGCTCCACAGGGGCCACTATCAAGCAGGCAATTCAGACTGCTAAAGATGCCATTCTGCTGCCTGGGCTATTCCGGTGGAGCTCTGTGAACTGACCCAGCAAGGGTTTCACCAGTCATCATTGCATGCTGTGTCCTGCACAACTTGGGACAGCAAAGGAGTGAAACCTTGCACCCTGACACCATGGAGGAGACACAAACCTCACAGGACGAGGAAAATGGGAAAGAGGAGGCTGAGCAGGCAGGAGTGCTACATCATCTGCCTGCAGCAGAGGTCAGAAACATAAGACACACACTAGCGAGGCCCATAAGAACTAGATTCTCAGCTGAATCCAGCATCCGTCACTCACATGAGGGGCAACCCCTTTCCAACCTGCCTTGCTGTCAAATGTCATGTAATGATTCTGATACCAAAACACAGCCTCTGCTTTCACCCTGCTCCATTCCACAAAGAGGGCCATATTCCAGAAGTAACCATCCATATATGTAGAAGGGGAGCCAAAGTTTTCAGAAGCCATTCATAAAGAATCATTCACTGCAGAGGACGCACGAGAGAAAATTCAAACACTGTTTAATCATAAACAAGCAACAACTTCTGACAGCAAAGATTTAAATACCTGTGCCACCTTTCTGTTTTTCATGTGTTTCCTTGTGTTGCAATGAGGTGTACCCCTGGTATATCTGCAGCTGTTGTGGAGGCAGGTTGCTGATTTCCATGCCCCCGGCCTAACTGATGACCATAGCGGCCATCCTTTGGAGGCCTAGAGGGCCCCAACAATCTGAGGGGTTCCTGCATCAGAAGAGATAGCTCCTGTGATCACTTCCACTGAAGGCATTTGGATCGCTATCAGTGAGACTGGGGAGCTCCTGTCCACTCTCAGAGTGTATTGAAGGGAGCTCCCATATTTGACAGGCTGCAGCTTCTCCGATCTCTCAGTGCACAATGGTATCTCCCTACTTCGCCTAGATGGAGTTGCACTTGGAAAGGTGTCCAGGCACAATGTCCTACCTCTCACTTGGCCACTGCTGTAGTGAGCTCATGGCCACAGTGGTGGTCTGCAGGTTTGAGATCACACCTGGCAGAGCTGCACCTCCCCATTCTCCTTTACACTGAGAATGTCTGGTAGGCTTACTAATGCACGGAACATCTCTATGTTCATCATTATCAGGGTTTCCCTATAGTCTGCCCTAATCTCATCTGACTCCCTTGCAGCAGAACTTGTCTGTGCCTTTGTTCTCTGGAGAGTTCATCAATAAGCTGTCCTACCCTTGCTCGTGACTCAATACGTATACATCCTGACTCTCCACCAGCCTCTAAAGTTTGCACAGTGCCAGTATCTGACTGGCAGCTGCAAGCATAAGGTCAAGTGATGGCGTCTCCACTTCACTGTTGTGGGGTGGCTCTTCCTCTTCCTCATGGCTAAGTGGAGCCTGACCAATCATTAGCTCTTGACTGCCATCAAGCACAAAAGCATTAGAGATAGGGAGGGCGGAGAAGAGCAGGACATCCATGGTGACACCATCTGCAGTTTCTTATTTTCATGGTGCCTTTCAGGTGAAGGTGAGGATTGAGTGGAGAAAGTGCATAAGGCAGCAACATACTATCATCCTTTATGCCCTTGGCAGTAGCAGGTGCCACTGATGCTGTGCTATTGGTGTCCATAATTCTATGCATGTCTCCGCCAAGGTACAGGTGTATTGGTCCTCCACCAGTCCTGTGGGCCATTTTCTCTTGTGAGAGAGAGAACAGGGTATCAGTGACTTTGGGTGGAATTAACATGTGGCGATGCGGACCCTGCTGGCAGACCCAGAAGTGGGCGGCATTGACATGTGGACAGAAATGGGTGCTGAATGCAATGTGTGGCAACTGGCCAATTAAGGAGCAGAAGGCATGGGGCTGTCCAATCATGTGATGGGGATGGGAATAAGGACAGCAATCCAAGTAGCAGCTAATGGCTGTGCAGGTGCTGGTGGCATTTTCAAATGGCAGTCAGTTCTGCCTGCAGTGTTTAAATATCCTTTGACTGCTTCTCTGACAGCAGTATAGTGGAGGACAGGAAACGTTCACAACGGTACACATCAGCCGCGAGAGGGGCATCTCTGAGTGTGGATCTGAACAATCCAAATTCAAAATATTGAATATTCAGGCTTGGGCTGATAAGTGACAAGTAACATTTGCACCACACAAGTGCCAGGCAATGACCATCTCCAACAAGACAGAATCTAATCATCGCTCCTTGACATTCAATGGCATTACCATCACTGAATCCCCCACTATCAACATCCTGGGGTTACCATTGACCAGACACTGAACTGGACTAGCCATATAAATACTGTGGCAACAAGGGCAGGTCAGAAGCTATGAATCCTGCGGCAGGTAATTCACTTCCTGACTCTCCAAAGCCTGTCCACCATCTACAAGTCACAATTCAGGAGTGTGACGGAATACTCTCCATTTGCATGAATGAGTGCAGCTCCCACAACACTCAAGAAGCTTGACACCATCCAGGACAAAGCAGCCCACTTGATTAGCATCCCATCTGGCACCTTAACCATTCACATGTTCCACTACCGATGAACAATGGCAGCAGTCTGTGCCACCTACAACATGCACTGTTCTTTCTCTCAGAGGGTTGTGAATCTTTGGAACTCTCTTCCTGAAAAGGCAGTGGAAGCAGAGTCTTTGAATATTTTTAAGGCAGAGGTGGATAGATTCTTGGTAAGCAAGGGGGTGATAGATTATAAGGAGTGGATAGGTTATCAGGAAGCAGGATGCAGATTTGAGGTTACTATTTGACCAGCCATGATCTTATTAAATGGCAGAGCAGGCTCGAGGGGCCGAATGGCCTACACCTGCTCCTTGTTTGTATGTTCATATGCCTCCCTGTGTGTCCTCCTCCAGGCAGTCCAGGAATGGTGGGAGGTCTTGTTCCCAGTTGATGAAAGGATGAAAGCCTCCTGCCTAACCAAGGAAGCCTGGACATAAGTTGTAATGAAGATAGGCAGCTGTGGGGGGCCATAAAGAGACTGGGCCCAGGGCTGGAAGAATCTGAATGACCCACTCCATATGACAAGGTTAAGTGTGATTGAATGACATGCACACTGAGGTTGCAGGGTGCACCAGAAATGAAGGGTCGCTAACTTGAAAGGGATCCTAAGAGTGGCTATGTGCACACTTGTCCCTGCAGCAGATGCCTCAGGAGTAATGGTTGCATGTGAGTGACAGTCATTGGCATCTTGATACCAGTGTCCTCAAAGTCCTATAACAGTGGACGTACGTGAGAGACAAACACATAGGTCCATCCATCATGGACCTGAGGGAGGGCTGGTGAAAATGGGCCTACCTTATCATGCTCTGGAGTATCACCCTCCCCCTCTACCTGCAGGAGAAAAGGGGCCACAAGAATGGGGAAAAGGCAAAGTTGGGAGGAGGTGTGCCAGATATTTGAAACCTGACCCACTCAAGTTGGTCAGAGAGCAAGGGTGGCCATTCCATCTCTGATGCAGAGGTTAGAGTAATAGGCATTGAGAGAGAGGAGGACCACAGCTTTATCTATGCCTCCGGCCACAAAAGAAACTCACTGCACACATGGATTGGATGTTTGGCGGGAAGCGGAGCTATTGCATGTGCTCTGGACAGACATGGAGAAGCCACTGCTCAAGCTCTTCAGACCTTCTCTGAGAAAGACTGTACCCGTGCCTCAGATGACACAGCATCAGATCTTCCCCCCACCCAACCTTCCAACACCGCAGGTAATATAAAAGCAAAATACTGCTGGAAATCTGAAACAAAGCGCAGGCACCCTTGGTGGGTATGGACTTGTGAATCAGCTCAGGGTCACAATCTGGTGAGCAACTCACTGAAATGCAGTGCAGCTGTTGGAGGCTGTGACAGCCGAGGGTACTTTGGAGGGCAGGCCCATGATGAGCCTTAGGTTGATGGCAGGCCTCTGGTGTTGGCTGCATGCACTCAGTCTGTTGGATTTGCAGAGATGAATGGTGGAGCTGCTTTAGCCATTGAGCAAGCATGTGCAGATGATGGAGGAGTGTGATTGGCATGAGTCCTGAAATGGCTCAGGCAGGTGAGTGCATGGCTTCCTCCATGGAAAAGTTGACATCTGCCTTTGAGAGGCAGATCAGTGGACCACTTGGTGGATGCCAACATTATGGCAGCATTGTCACACTGATGGCCATGATGAAAATTAGCGTAATACGCGACTGTAGCATAAGCGAGAAAGGGCTGGATCTCAGTGTCTGCCAGGTCCAATGATGACCCGGCAGCCAATTCAAAAGCAGCCGCGGCAGCCACGCGATGGCTGCCAGTGACTTAGAGGACCCTCGTTATGGAGACCGTCAATGCTGAACACGGCAGGCAGGAGGGCGGGTGGGCAGGGCAGTCAGCTCCAAGGTTTTCTGATGAATGTCTCGCTGCCCTCCTGGAGGAGGTGGCAGCATGCCAGGATATAGTTATCCCCAGGGACGGGAGGAGCACCCCGCCCACCTCGCCAAAAATGCCTGGGATGAGTTGGCATCCAGGGTGAGCTCCGATGATGTGGTGAGGCCCACATGGGTGCAGTGCCGTAAGCGCTTCAATGATCTCCTGCGATCGGGAAGAGTTAGTACTGTGTTGGCATGGACCACTTAGCACAGCAGTTAGGAGCGCTCAGTGTTCTTAGAGTGTGAGTGGTAAATGTCAATGAGGCAGCATCTGGGCAAGGGGATGAGCCCTGGCTGCTTAGAATGAATGTCTTGCAACTCCAGGGTCATGAATCAGCTGAGCCCTGCGAGGTATTCCTTAGGTGGGGTTGGCCAGGCTGCAATGGCAATGCAGGATTAATTAATCAGTGCTCCTCTCTCCTTTCAGGAGGAGACATCCCATAACAATGCAGAAAGTTTGCAGACTGCAGGAGGAGCGTCTCGCCTTCTAATCTTGAGCAGATACGGGCAGGAGGCTCTGGAGTTGGAGAGGTGCCATGCACCTAGGTCAAATGGCAGCAGTGAGGTTGGAGCGCCACAAGGAGGTAAGAGTGCAATGCACTGAGATCAGAATGTCTGTCATAGCAACCATTCTACTGTTGTCTCTATATTGATGTGAGCCTCGAACATGGAATCCCCATTGATAATGGAAAGATGAGGGTACCCTGAACCAGGTGCCAGGCATGCACAGTAACAGTGTAGTGACTTCAACTAATGACATGTCCCTGTTCTTCCTTTCAGGCTCCACCAGAAGCCAATTGGGGTGAGGAGACTGAAGGCCTACCCTTGACTCCAGAGGACACAGACCATAGAAATGCACCAGCATTGCACCCTCTCAGCCAGGCAGGCTCCAGTGCAGATACCAGCACCTCGGTGGGCATTAGATCATCAGTGCCAGCAGTGAGGCTACTTCACACTCACTTGAGGTGCAGGTGGAGGCAAAAAGTGCCTAGGGCCGGCAGTCAGAGGACTGCAGGGAACCAGGATTATGCTCAGTCGGTGGCTGCTGATGGGCTTCTGGGGTCCTTCCTGAGGCAGCAGGTGCTGAAGTCCAGCAGGGTGTGTGGGAGTATCTGGTGGAGCTACATGAGGGAATGTGTGCCATGGTCTCTGTGATGGAGGAGTCCATGCGGAGCATCAGCAATGCAATAATCCACATGGCCAAGCGTACTGCCTCCTCCATGGAGAGAGTGGCAACCCTCATGGAGAGGCTCCTCCAGGAGCTGAATCAGGGGTTCCTGGGGTTGCGATCGGACCTTCAAGCCCCTCACACTGGCAATGACCTTCGGTGCCCATCCATCAACGGCAAGCAGGGAGGTCCAAAGCGACCTGAAATAGGCGCACAAGCTGCTTGTCGTCTCTGTGGGCTCCTCTTGAGGCGGTCCAGATGAGGGCAGCAGTTCCTCCACCCCTCTGCCAGTGGCATCCGATGAGGCTGCGGCAACTGGGGAGAAGCCAACCATGGCACTGGCCCTCCCAGGCGGGGCCAGAACAGACCCCATGGGCCAGAGGACGCACGCCAAGATCACCAAGGCCAAAAGACAGCAGAGTGAGCAGACTGTCTCTATGCCGGTGCCAGCGAAGGGGGAGACCTAGACATAGCACCCACAACTGAAAGCTTAAAGCACCTTAAGCATAACACAGGCTTATCACTGTTGATATTTTTTTCCCCCACTTTTAAGTTAATTATTAGTAGGTGTGATGGATAACACCTTTCCATTTAATTTGTTTTATGTATGCCAGGCACCACACCATTAAATGTGTTTGTGTTCAACAAGCCTCTGGGTGCTTCATTAGTTCTGCAGGTGCAGGGTAACCCATGATGTTATGAGTGACTTGTTTGTCATTGAGCTTTATTGAAATGGTACATAGTGCATGTTGTTCACCAAGCAAATGTTCCTGTCAGGTATTGAGTATGGAGCCCGCGCCCCCAGCATGTAGTGGTTGTTCATCTTTGGTAGGTTAGCTGAAGGAGCATTGGAGCAAAGCCTACCGAGTGTCACTGCCTCCCTGGAGGTTGCTCAGATCAGCGTCTATCCCCTCAGGGTTTTCCTGACCGTGCTCGTCCTCGGACTCACTACTGGACTCATTGTCTGCTGCCAGAGCAGTTGCGTCAACATCTTCTTCCTCCACTGCATCCCCCCTTTCCAGCACCAGATTGTGGAGAGTGCAGCATGCAAGCACTATTAGTCTCACATGGGGGGTATTGGAGTGCGCCCCCTGAATGGTCCTGGCATCGGAAGTGCATCTTGAGAAGACCAATGGTTCTCTCTACCACCGCCCGTCAGGAGGTATGGTTCCTATTGTACCGCTGCTCGGCCTCTGTTCTTAAATGGCGGAGAGGCGTCATGAGCCAACTTTTGAGGGGATAGCCCAGCAGCCATCCATCCAGCCAGGCTGGAGCACTGAAGAGCCTCAGCACCTGGGAGTGTTTGAGTATGTAAGTGTCATGGGTACCTTGCACAGACTTGCAGAATCAGCATCCTGTGCTCACAC
Organism: Carcharodon carcharias; assembly: GCF_017639515.1. Taxonomy (NCBI): domain Eukaryota; kingdom Metazoa; phylum Chordata; class Chondrichthyes; order Lamniformes; family Lamnidae; genus Carcharodon; species Carcharodon carcharias. The sequence goes on along the minus strand of NC_054469.1, from coordinate 83,232,378 downwards.
ACTATCTGCACTTTCATGGAGTGGAATCCTTTCCTGTTGACGAAGGCACGGGGCTCACCTGTTGGCACCTTGATGGTCACATGTGTACAGTCTATTGCACCCTGGATGCGGGGGAAGCCAGCGATCGCTGCGAAGCCTCTGGCTCGCTGTGTCTGGCTGGCCTTGTCCACGCAGTAGTGAATGAAAGTCAAAGCACACCTGAACAGAGCGCCTGTCACCAGATTGTCACAACTGTGGACAGCTGATTGGGGGACTGCACACAGATCCCCCACTGAACCCTGGAAAGAGCTGGAGGCATAGATGTTGAGGGCCACTGTGACCTTCAGAACCACTAGCATGGGGTGTCCACCCACAGAGTCAGAGCTGATCTCAGGGCCGATCATCTGACAAATGGCAGTCTCCCTTGAAACATATTGAGGTAGCTGCATCGCCGCCTGTAAACCCTGGCAACAGGATAGTGGCATCTTCTGCAGCCCCTTCCGCCTTGGACTTCCTATTGGCCCTGCGCCCCTTGTGCCTGTGCCTCTCCTCCCACAAGTGTTTCCCCTGGAGGCTGAATAGGGACACCTGGCCTCCTCCCTCTTCTGACCCTCTCTTCCTCCTCAGAGGAGGTGCCTCCAGCAGCGACCACAATCCCCATTCCCAGGGTAAGGGAAGGCTGTCTGATACCTGAAGCCCCCCAAGTGTTATGACTCCTCCAGAGTCCTGAACTGAAGCCTATTATTTCTATCAATGCAGCTTGGAAGCGAAATGAAGTTGTCCTGTTCACACAAGCAAGCAGCAGCACGTTATAAGCTAAAGTACAAACAACTCGCATTAGCAAGCCCACTCACCACTCTTTTCCCGCCCGTGGACGAGGTTTTTGAGAATACATCCTGCCTGCCTGGCTGTGGCACCTGTGTGATGTCCTGAAAATCGCACAGGCTGCGTAAGATCACAGACAATTGGTGCCTCAAGGGCCTTAACTGGCCCGTTAATTACTGGCGGGCGCACTTCCATCCTAATAGTGCGCCTGCCTAGCAAACTATCGTGACAGCGCGCGGTGACGTTGGGACACCCGCCCAACATCATTGCATGTCATTTTACACTCTAGCATGTCAGGAACGCGCCTGCAGGCCACATGTAAAATTCTGGCCATCGTTGCAAATAGAGAAAGTAATTGGTGACTTTTGATCTGCTGGGTTTAAAGAGGGTGAGACACTCCCTCTTCCTGTTTCTCTCCCTCCCCATTGAGAGGTTGCATGCACAAGCAATCCTTGAGCACTTTGAGCTCTGGAGCCAACTAACCCCGGCTGTATGTCTCCATCTTTGTTTTGAAGTGGCCTTTTCTTGTTTACATGTACGTCGTGAAGGAGGTCACACCTGGTTATACATATGACTCAGAGCGACTCATCTTGGGAAAGGGTTTTTCCCGGTCTGCAGTATCAAGAAGCCTGCCCGGCATTTATACATGCCATGGAACACTTTGGGACACATGTGTCCTTGCTGCATCAAATTCCATATCTGGTGACTTTTTTGAAATGTGGAAGAAACTACTGGAGCTGCGAAAACCACATATATCTTTGTGAAGAAGTATTGAAGATTTGCTCTTGTACGGGTTGAGTAACAAGAGACACAACTGAAAACCTCAGAACCATGCAGTGAAATGAGAGGACATCAAACTGATGTACAAGAAGAGACTTCCAATTAGATCAACACAAGAATAAAAAATTACTAAAGTGTCAAGATTTTGATGGAAAAATGTCAGGGATTTATCTTTACCTTGACAGTTAGCTTCTTGCTACTATTCTTCCATCAATCAATCCTGCAGCCTTAAGTTTCTGGAAATTTGGCAGTGTTATGTTTCATGTAAACTCAAGTTTCCAAGCTGGTATATCAGCCACATTTAAAAAATGTAAACCTGAAGTACAAAATTATATTCCTGATGCTCCCTGCATATAACAGTGAATGACTAAGACATATTTTACCTAAAAATAAACCTGAAAGGTTTATGCTGTACAAAAATTGATGAATGCTCTCTGATTCCCTAACAACGGCTCCCAGCAGGCACTACAATTCAAAGCTGTAATCTTTCCTGGAGACTGCCCATCAAACAATATAGTATTCCACATCCACTCTCCAAGCTTTAGCCCTCTAACGTTGAAAGCATGTTGGGGAACAGTTTTCAGGCAGTTGCAGCTCTCTGGTATCTTCCTAACATTTTGTGTATTAGCCTTGACAGTGAATGTCAGTGGGTTATTTGATCATGAAGATCACTATAGTTGAAAACTTAGTACCCACAAAAGCATACTTTTTGCAATAAGGGTCACTCAATCACAGAAGGTACTCTGGCTGATTTTCCTCCTCCACAGCCCAGACATGCTGAGGCTGTCTCTCACTCCCCAACTGCCACTAACACTAACTAGGCACGTATACAAGACATACCTGGGATCCCTTTGTTTGTATGGCTCTGTACAACACCAGGCAATCCATTTTCCTGCTGACTACTGTGTAAGTCTAAACGCTGCAGTTTAATATGAAGCACAAGTTTCACTCTTGCTCTGAGTGATTTTTTTTTTGTGTGAATTATTGTGTGTGTGGATATCACTGGTAAGACTGGCACTTATTGCTCATTTCTCATTGCCCTGAGAAAGTGGAGGTGGATCCTTTGGATCCAATCTCTATTTACAACTCTGGAAATTTCAGTTATTGAGAAAAATAAGAGTTGAAAACTGTTCAAAAAGCAATTGGAGTGAACTGTGCCAGAAAAATATTGCCCCAGACGTTGCAGTGGCATTGACAGTGAAACTGTCAGCATTCACCATCATTACCTCACAGAAACTGACAGCAACTTCTGAAGTCCTCATTGGTGCAGAATAACATGGAAATCCAGAATTGCTGTCAGTGACTCTACATTTCTCCAGAGATGTGCGATTGAGTCAGTCTTTGAACAATTTAGTATACTGTCTATCTGTAGAACTGTCGTGTTATCCTTTACCAATTCTGCAACACACTACTCCTTTTTCACTTCCCTATCCCTTCTGAAGGTAGCTATTGTGGCGCAACAGTAGCATTCCTATCTCTGGGCCAGAAGCTCCAGGTGTAAGTCCCAATTCAAATATTGACGGCCATGGAAGGTGTGTTCATAATATGGCCAAACAAGTTGATTATCAGCCTTTAATTCCTTCCAAAATGCCTGACGGCAGGCAGTAAGAGCGGAAGAGTTTCCTGGTCAGCTATACTGTAGAAGGCAGTGGCAAACCACTGTAGTACTTTACCAAGCATAATCATGGACCAATCGAAAGGAAGTCCATGGTTACCAATGCCCACTTCGAGTATGGTAGCTGAAGGAGGAGGAGGATCCCCACTGAAAGGGCCAAATGGCTAGGCGAATTGCTACAACCAGTTTTGAACAAGTCCTCCACATACATGGTGAACGATTCCTTCACATTTGTGAAGACCACACAGGACTTGCATATCAATAGCAATACTGTGCCCATGTGCTCATTTGACATTGTTAGCCTATTCACCATTTTCTATATAAGGAAGTCATAGTTATTTACTTTGCAGCACTATATCATGACGATCTAGACCCGCCACCAATGTGTGAATCAGTATTCATTGAGCTTATGAACTTGGCAACTCGTGCAGTTGAGTTTAGTTAATAACACTATGTATGTCCAAATAGGTGGTGTTGCCATGGGATCCCCTCTAGGCCCAGCTCTAGCAATATCTTTGTTGAGTTCCTTTAGAAAAGTGTCTTCAATAAAATGACACCTAACCTCCTATCCCATGCTTATATAGACTTCCTTATATAGAAAATGGTGAATAGGCTAACAATGTCAAATGAGCACATGGGCACAGTATTGCTATTGATATGCAAGTCCTGTGTGGTCTTCACAAATGTGAAGGAATCGTTCACCATGTATGTGGAGGACTTGTTCAAAACTGGTTGTAGCAATTCGCCTAGCCATTTGGCCCTTTCAGTGGGGATCCTCCTCCTCCTTCAGCTACCATACTCGAAGTGGGCATTGGTAACCATGGACTTCCGATATGTGGATGATACATTTGCTATATTTAAATCCAGAACAGCATGTAATAATTTCCTTACATGTTTTAATGGGCTCCACCCTGCGCTCAAATTCACCTTTGAAATGGAGCAGTCAAATGAATTCCCTTTCCTTGGCGTGCTAGTTGACAAATCTGCCAGGGGGTTTTCTACCATGGTCTACTGCAAGCCCACTTCCATTGGTCAATATACATGTTGGGATTCTTACAGCTCCACATGCTATAAAATTGGTCTCATTGACAACCTCATGAATAGGGCCCAAGCCATTTGCTCACCATGCAAGCTTGACGCTGAGATAGAGCGCATCAAAGACATCCTGTGGGATAATGGCTACCCTGATCAGACCATTTCACATTGGATATCGCGTAAACTCTGGAAAGGACCTAAGGCCATCAATTTTGGCCCTGAAAAGTGCCCTGGAAGGGAAAAGTACCTCAAAACTTTGAGCAACATATGGAGCTAGCTGTTTCATGCTACTATGCAGTAGCAACATGAGTGGTATTAACCACTAACGGGATGCTGCCATCAAGCCAAAAAGAATTCCTGCTTATCACACAAATGAGTAATGTTCTGTATGAATTTCAGCACCAGTGTGATACTACGTATGTAGGCTGTACACCCCAAAGACTGGAGGATCGTATCAAATAGTCCCTTCAACCTTTTGCAATGGGCAAAGTACAGACTGTACCCAACCAGCCCAACTCAAAAACTCAAAACACAGTGTCCAACATTAGATGAAATTCCCTGATTGGACAACATTTGCTAAATAATCCTCAGAGTGGTAAAAATTACTCTGGCAGCCAATTTAACATAGTCAGTCGGGCTCGCAGTGTGGCGCGTTAGCGTGTACTGGAAGCTACATGTATTAATACACAGGGCCCTGGTCTTTGCAAACAGAAAGAGCATGTACACACATTGTGCCTGTTTCAGCTAAATAAAATAAGTGATAGCCATTCGCTAGTTCATTCCTCAGGGTAATGCCTTGACCAATCAAAGTCAAGCTGTTTGGTTTAAATTTCAAACAATGCTTCACAGTTAACTGTCAGTCACCATTCCAATCAGAGTCCATCTGCCAATCAGCACTCTCTTCTCATACAGTGTAAAGTTGTTGCTTCCCCTGACACTGGTGTTCTTGTGATTGTCCTGATGAGTGCAAGACAAAAAGCTTTGACAACATATCTTTTTCCAGCAATACCTTTTGAATATATTGTAGCAAGATTAGTTCCCATTCCAGCACATATTTAAACCAGGCAGCCATTATGTCTAACCCCGGGCAGAATTTAATGCCCCCTATTAATTTAATCAGTACAGAATTTAATACACTGATCCCAATGGCACTGCTGATATGGGGAACTGCCAGCCTCGGATTGGCTGGCAGCTCTTGGGGGTGGAATTTCTACTTGAAGGTCCAAAGTTGTCCCAGTAATAATTCTGTAAGGCCTCCCAGAGAGAAACAATGTGTGGTTCCCTCCAGTTCTCTAACCAGTGGGCAAGACCCCTGTTGCACTCATTCAATTACATCCCCCATAAGGCAACTTATACTCTCAACTTGTCAACTTTACTTGTAACACTCCTTGCTTTAACACATTTGAATTCCAACACCATGCTGGTCTGCTTTGCTTTTTTTCCTCTCCGTTAACATTCTGCTCTTTCTGCACTATTCCTTGTTTTATTGTTGTTTGGTCCTCTAACATTACTGCACACATTATTTCTCCTCTGATATATCCTGATGTCCATTCCCCTGTGAAATTTCTTCAAACCCTCCCCAGATAGGGACCTCAATGGGTGTGAGGGAATATCGGAAGCACAAGTAATGAAGGACAGGGCAGGGTGGGAGGGGACATGCCAATTGTTATATTTGTTCCACATTCCCCCAGAAATTGTAGTCTGCAGCCATTGTTAACTGTTTTTGGGACCATATTGCATCATGAAAACTGTCATCTCCCACTGCAAAAGAAACCCAATAAGAGAAAGAAAGATCAGAAGAGGATACAGAGAAAAATATCAACATAAAAAGTGAACGGAGTTGGCCATATTCTCCAACTTATGTTGAGCAATGCCACAGGAAACCCACTGGGATATGCTACAATTCAAAAATTATGCGGTGGCTCTTCTATCATCCAAAATCTTTATTGCACAGAGTATTGCATGAGTTTTCAGCTCAGTGCACAGGACACTAAGTTTTACCTGTCTGACATCAACCCCTTCACAGCTCCTGAAAGATTAGATTCAGTTTCTTTCATTTATAGAGTGTTGGCTCTCAGTCCTGTGTCCAGAGTGTTTCTGTACTGTAAATCTAATTCGCGATTGCTCCGAGGCTTCTCAAAGCAACATAGCACTAGTGAAGTTATGCTATAGCTTAATAACAAAAAGATTAACAAGCAGGAAGAACCTTGGAGGCAATTAGAGGTGACCATCCCCAGCTAAATGTTAAGAAAAAGTCCTTTTACTTTTGGTAGCTACCTGTTGTAGCATTGCCTTCCCCCAGGCTGCTCAGATCCTCCCCTGAGAGAACTATTGTCAAACTAATTGACATCCAGCAGTGATAGTTACTGACAGGTCTGATCAGGTGATTGACACCTTGGAAAGGATCCATGACAGAGTTGATATTCTTGATTTCATCACTACAATTTACCCTGTGTAAGGCCTGTCTTATTGGAATTTAAGGTATAATGTGATGCTTTCTTTCCACAACAAGATTAAGAGAAGAGGGATGGAAGCATGCCAAGAATCCAATAATGTTCTCAGAAAGTGTTGGGAAGCTGTCCCGGAACTCCAAAGAGTAAAGTAATCGTGCTGAGCAGAGAAGTAACACGCATGTAAGGTTACATGAATTATAATGAGAAGAGGATGGCCGAGAAAAAAACAAGGGCCATGGACAATGACAATTAGCACAGATAGTGATTTATCAGGGCATCTCTGGAGGAGAAGCTGAGCACGTGGAAGAAGGAGGAAATCATGGTTCTAATCATCTATAACCCCATTCTAGTTCAAAACAAAAACAGAATTACCTGGAAAAACTCATCAGGTCTGGCAGCATCGGCGGAGAAGAAAAGAGTTGATGTTTCGAGTCCTCATGACCCATTCTAGTTGATACCTGCCATAACTTCAGGAGTCTGCCAGGTCCTCCACAAATTCAGCTATCACATAGCCAGCTCTTGGCCATGGAACAAAGTTTCAGATCATTCTCGAAAGGGGTAAAGCCATTTCCCACTCTTACAAGGAAGGGATGCAGAAGGGGCAGGGGGAAGAGGGGTGCATACCAAAGCCAGGGCTCAGGTTTCTGAATGCCTTTTCATGCTCCGGCCCTCAGAGTCACAGTGGGTCAAGGCAAATACAGCTGGTAATTCTAGTCATACTGGGTGACCCAGTGGAAATTATGGGGACCACCTAGGGATTTAGGCCAGGGTCAGGACCTGGACCCCTGAAAAATGAGGGAGGATGTGGGGGTCTGCGAAAAAATGTTATTCATGATTCAAGCAGTCTTCTCTGTTCGGGGGTAAAAATGGCAGCAAGGAAGCTCTCCGTGTGGGAAATTCCACACCACATCCCAGCTAGCTTCTGCCAACACTTCCAGTTCCTTCAGTGGGGAAAGTGCCACAGTCAGAGAGGCTTAATGGGTTCACATACACAATCACATTTGAAGGTGGTAGGACAAATAGACAAAGCTGTTAAAAAAAAAGCAGATGGGATCCTAAACATTATAAACAGAAGCAGAGAGCACAGAAGCAGGGAAACTATTGTAAACCCTAACAAATCACTGCTTAGGTCACAACTCTAGACACCACACTTTAGGGAGGCTGTGAAGACCTTGAGAGTGAAGAGAAGATTTACCAGAATAGTGCCAGGAATGCAGGACTTTAGTTATGTTGACAGACTAGAGAAGCTGAGATTGTTTTCCTCAGATCAGAGGATGTTAAGGGGGGACTTAACTGAGGTGTTCAAAATTAAGACACTTTTTTAAAAGACAGGGAAAATCTGTTTACATTATTAGTAAGGTTGGTAACCATACAAGTTTACAGTAATTGGCACAAGAGGTCAGAAGGGGGAATTTTTCTCAGTGATCAGGTACAGACACCACAGATTGAATGATCTCCTTCTTTGTTGTATGATTCCATAAGATGCACCCAAACTGCTAAAGTACAACTTCTGGAGCCTCCTCTGACTGTGTGGGCCGAATCATCTGGTCCGGTTGGCAGTGGGCGTCATGGCACACGTGAGTGGATAACATAGCGTGAAGGCTAAAAATCGGTTTCACATTGTCATGAAACCAGTTTTTGATCGTCCGATCCACCCGACAATGGCGGGCCACGTTTCCCACCGCTGCCCATCAGGAGCCTAATTTCAGTACTTTAGCATCTTGTTATAACCCCTGCCCACCAGAATCATCCACCCACATCAAATTTACCACCCACGTCAGCATGATTTCAGAACAGCGTGCTTCACGACTGCCTTTAAAAGGCGTGCCCCTGGCGACCTGAACTTGAAGGGGAACTTGGAGGTGAGTGCACACAGCCTTGCACAGTGTTCACGAGCATTGCCTGTAGGGCATCAAGGAAGGGGCGCCGCACATTAGGGCTGGT